>NC_090921.1:646781011-648031011 GCF_040938575.1 Ambystoma mexicanum | reverse complement strand
TACCACGCCTATTGTCAGTGGTGGAACCAAGATCTCACTCCTGAAATATGTCACTGGGCTCCACAACAAGTGAAAATGGAGTACAGAGGGAAAAGCAGTGCTCTGCTAAAGGAAACCCCAAAATCTTGCTTTAAAACCTTTTTCCTTTGTTCCTGAAACTGCGGAAGCCAGTTCAAAACACCCTCAAACATCCAGAATTCTTGCTGGGTGCTACAATTCACGTAGTATAAGAAATCATTGTCAACATACAATGTACTGGAAAGCTGAACCTATCAAAGAAACATCCACAGCAAAAGTTGCCTGCCTGTGGAATCTGTCAAATCTGGGCACAGTACCCTTGGCCGCCTGGATGACAGCTGTCAGAAGCCTGCATGATAAACTTTAAACCTCTATAAACTTAAATCAAATGTTTACAATCTGAGTGGCCTGGTACTGAAACTAACCTATGTTGTAATTGTTTGAGCAATGGTTTAAAATCTGTAATAAGTGTTCTAGCTGCTAGTTTGAAATCACAAGTGTTTTAAGCTAAGGAAAAATGCAACAGAATTAACATTTAAATTTAAGCCTGGCTAAAAGCCACCCAAACTGGAATAACAGCTTTCCTCACAGAGGCAAGGCCTCTCTCTCCAGTCCTCTCCAACAGGAAATCACACCTAAGTGATGATTATAGGGTGGGGCAGAAATTGGTCTGCAGTGGGGAAGAAGACAATGGACATCCTCCAGCTAAAGGAAATGTGAGGCGTAAATGGCCTCTGCCCAGGAGAAAGAGGGAGGAGATGCTCCTGGGTCCCAGGGAGAGACCAAAGGGGTGGAGCTAAACAACCATTTGTTGCTTAACAAGGACAAAAGACACATTTTAAAAAGACTGATAACTTACTATGTAAAATTGTGCAAAATATAGCAATAACAGCATTGTTAATGTAATTTCTGGATGCACGGGTGAAAAGGCACCAGAACTCTGTGGCATGTTCTGGGAAGAAACGGCGGAAAATGTGATATTACACAAAATGTATTTTTGATAGAAGTATGAAACTTTATACACGTATGCCCATGTTCAACGCACACATTTGTAGAAATTTGCTCCTAAATTGGACATTGTGTTCCGGATGAAAAGGGCAAAATTCTGTGAAAAGTAGACACAAGATCCTACAGCGACGGGGCTTGGAGGAGTATGTGCTACACAAAATATGTAATCTGTATATATGATTGTTATAGAGGTTGCACCTATGGAAAGATGTATTGTGTCAAAAGTAGATTTTGTGTTCAAGGAGTTAGGGGTGGACTCTAAGCCTCATTAACCCACACCATAAAGGTGACACCCTGTTTTTCTCCTCCTATCAAGGGAGAGAGGAGACATTGTTCAATCCCTGTCAAAGGGGTAAGCTTAGGATAAACCAGTACACACACCCTCTTTATCATGAGCATAAATAGAGACAGCTCAGCACTCAAAAAGAGAGATAGATTCACCCACTATCCGAATGCTGGTGGAGCACCCTGCTGCAGAACTATCCATTTTACTTGCTCCAGACTCCAGAAACTTGGCAAAGCAGAAAGGCCCATTTCATAGCTGAACCATTTTCAGCTAGGCCTTAAATTTCCAGAACCAGAACCAACCCCAGAAACTTAAGGGGAATCAAAAAAATACAGCCGGGCTGTGCTGTACTACTTGCCTGCTAAAAGAATTATCATCAGAACCAAAAGATCCAATCCAGTTCTGTGCCGTGCTGTGACCAGAGCCATTCCAGATCCGATCCAGTCCTGAGCCGTGCTGTGAACAGACCCAGTCCAATCCGATGTGCCCAGCTGTCTATTCCAGAACCAGATTCCCTTCCCTGACCAGAAATCTTGACGGACCAGAATCCTGACAGTTCTGTTTAAAAATATATCTAGTGAGTATCTATAGATAGAACTGTGTCACTAGCATATGTACTGTCCATAGTTAATCCCTATCTTAAATCCATCCTCTCTTGTCTTCAGAAACTGATATTGTTAGGAGTATTTGTGAATTGTCAGAACTTTTCTTGTGCTGAGTTTCTCTTATTTGTACTCTAAAATCATAAGTCATTAGTGTTGTGCGTAACTAAAGTGAATCCCAGAAAGAAACTGAGTATCCACCACGTGAAGGGTTCCCTGGCAAGGAACTGTGGAGATTCATGTGTGGCATTCTCTTTTTCTATTTTCATAATCTAGTGTAGGAAATCCCATTTGTCTTTTAAAAGTGTATTCCTGTTTCCCATTCTTTCACCTATCTAAAAAAAAACGACCTCCACTAAAACGTCCATAACTTCCTCAGTTTTTGTGCTAGAAATGAAATTTACTGCGCGCTGAAAAGTTTGCCGCAAATTTCGTTTTAGGGAAATTCTGACATGTGTAAAACAGCTTTTGATTGCTTCCGACCTTAATTTTAAGATTTCACATTGTTTCTTAGTATCAAATCATTGCTAGTGGTTGTGTGTAACTATCCAAAGCGGCTCCCATAAGAAATTAAACCATTTCAGCAATTTAAACCATATTTAGTGTTTTTACCCAATCCGTTCTCAAGAAAACCATTCTGACCGCTTGCCAATCAATTCTGTTTTTCTCTTGTGTTGCTGGGGGGAAATTGGGATTGATATTTTGTTTGAATTCTGCCATTCCTGAATACCTACTCTCTCTTCTCATCTCTTTACATTGCCTGTTGGGGGTTGAGGGGTGTGCAGGGGGAATTAGTAACCACACTGCTATTTGATATGAACACACACACAAAAGTATTATTTCTGTGCTGAATTGTTTTGCTCACTATTACTCCTGTGTATTAAAGAGATTATTTAGTGTTACATCACCCCATTGGTGATCATTGTGTACCCATTTAAACATAGTATGATTAAATTGTGAATACATAAATACATTTTTTAACTTTGCAAACCAGTGTGATTCCTGGTTCAGTGTGACCGGGGGGCGGAGTTCAGGAGAGCGGTGTGATATGAGTGGTACATCGTTCAGAATAAAGAACTATTAGACACAAATAAATAAGGATTTCAGTTGTGCATTACATGCCAGGCGTTGACTTGGGTGAGTGCCGGATTGAAATAACTTACAGTTTCTAATTTTATTTATCTGGGTTTTTATTTGTTTAAGGGTTTTAATCAAAATATACTTTTTTATCATCAATAGTCTAAAATATTTTCATTTGTTGTAAAAGCAGTGCAGATAAATAACACATTTTGATATTTTTCTTTGATCCCAGTTATAGAGTACTGTAACAAAAGGTTTGCTCCGGTGATCGCCTATGGTGCAAAATCCTAATTTTTGAACTCGACTGTTAGCTGGGTTAAACTTGAAGGTTGCTTAGGGCAGAAGGTTTTAAAACTACCAATGGGGGCTCCAGCTGCTGATCTTAGGTATGAACTGGGCCAACCCTCTATAGCAACATGTGTTTTATGGAAAAACCTGATCTTGTTGTCCAAAATTGTGTTAGCAGAAGAACTCACAATGTGGTGGGAAGTGAAGCACATAATTGACAAAAAAACCTTGCTAAATGGGCAACTGTGTATCGCAAATGTATGGTTAAGTATAATCTAACTACTGAATTGATACAGTACTCCCCCCAATTTGTGAAAAAGAAACTTTGGGAGTTAGACTGGAAATTCACGATCCAAGAAATTCGTAAGTATCACCTGTACTCAAGAATTCTGCTAGATGTAAGGCCTTTGGCTGTTTTACCCAATTATTTGATTACATTTCCTAATGATTTTTGGCGCTCTCAATTTCTTCACCTATGATTAAACCTTTTCCCGACTAAAGACGTTATTGGGGCTAGAGAAAAGGTAGAGCGTAAATCTAGAATCTGTAGACTTTGTCAAACTGATGGAACTATTGAGGCAATTTGTCATTTGTTATAAGAGTAATCAGCTTTTAAATGAACGACGTATGTTTTATTTTGACCGTCTTTTACAAGATTTTAAGATCCTGTCAAGTGGAATAGTGTGGCGATATAATATAGCTTCCAATGCGAATGGATGGCGCTTGTCGGACCTATGCTATTTTAAAAGAGTTATTCCCTTAAGGGATCACTTAGTAACTGTATTTGCAATACTTTCATTTGCATTGTTCTCATTTGAATGACTATGCATGTACTTGTTTTATTGAAAAGGCATGTGGGAGCCCCTCTACTGAAAACAAACATGGGTCAAAAACCCTGTTCTATGGAATTTCTTCCACTCATGAATGACTACAACCAAGTTTTAGCTCACTGCACCCTTCACAATGAAAAATACCCATTTGCATATCAGTCTTTGTCCCAACCACAGGGGAAGTCCAGCACTGAAATGCTCGTCAATTCTCCTTTGAACAAATACCATCAGCAACCCTAGAGACATGTTTCGGCCTTGTTGGGCCTCCTCAGTGAGGTGAAGCTGAGCCTCTTTGACCCATGTCTCAGTAAAGGGGCTCCCACACTCATTTTTAATTTTGTAAATCTTGGGTTTTCATGCTAAGTAACCAAGCGTAATCAGACGCGGACCCCTTATTCACTGTGCCTTACAGAGGCTCAGCTTCACCTCTTTGATGAGGCCCAACTATGCTGTGTCTGGGGTTGTTGATGACACTCTTGTTCAGAGGAGAATTGCCTAGCATTTCGGTGCTGGATTGCCCTTGTGGGTGGGACAAAGGCCAATACGCAAATGCATATTTGTTCTCTGTGAAGGGTGCAGTGAGCTAAAATGTAGACACTTCTGAGTGGAAGAAATTCCATAGAACAGGGTATTTGACCCATGTTCATTGTCAATAGATGCACTCCCAAACCACTTTTCAATTTTGTAAAGCTTGGGATTTCACCCTAAGAGACCAAGGGTAAACCAGACGTGGACCCCTTGGTCACTGTGCGTTAGAGAAGCTGAGCTTCACCTCACTGAGGAGGCTCAACAAGGCCAATCCTTGTCTGGGATTGCTGATGATACTCTTGTTCAGAGGAGAATTGCCTAGCATTTCGGTGCTGGACTGCCCTTGTGGGTGGGACAAAGACTGATATGCAAATGAAGTTTCTCCCTTGTAAACGGTGCAGTGAGTTAAAATGTAGACCCTTCTGAGTGGAAGAAATTCCATAGAACAGCGTATTTGACCCATGCTCATGCACAGTAAAGGGGCTCCCACACTACTTTTCAATTATCTAAAGCTTGGGGATTCACCCTAAGTAGCCAAGGGTAAACCCGACGTGGACCCCTTGCTCACTGTGCCTTAAGAGAGTCTGAGCTTCACCTGACTGAGAGGGCCCAATAAGGACAAAACCAGTGTCTGGGGTTTGCTGGTGATACTCTTATTCAGACAAGAATTGCCTAGCATTTCAGTGCTGGACTGCCCTTGTGGGTGGGACAAAGACTGATATTCAAATGGACATTTCTTCTGTGAGAAGGGTGCAGTGGGCTTAAAATTCCATATAACAGGGTATTTGACCCACGTTCGTTCTCAGTAGAGCGGCTCCAACACTCCTTTTCAATTATGTACTTGTTTTAACATTTGCTGGTAAGATGTATTGTTGTTATGAAATTGATTTTACTCTTTTTTTTGTATAGTGAAAAAGTTCTTGTTTGTGAACATTCCACTAATAAAAATAAATCTCGATTTGCATGGATTTAATGGTGTCACTTGATGAGGTTTACATAGTTTTGCAGTAAACGTCCCAAAGTCAGCAAAGATGAAGTTGCGCAACTTTACAAAACCCTAGTTGAAATGTGTAATACATTTGTCTCTGGACAGCATTCCTACAGATGTGCAAACAGCATAGGTGTGTGTTTGGATTTGTGCTGTTGTACATGGTGTAGTTTCTTCAATGTGTGTATTTGATGCCATTGGTCATTCGCTGCATAGTCCCAAACTGACTTAGTCCTTTCAACCTTATTGCACATGGTATGCTTTCCATTTTGTGTATGGATGTTTGTGTATGTTGAGTGGTACAACCTTCATTAAATCTGTCCATTTGTTCTTAATGTGCATGCATTCCATTTTGTGTATGCTGTTTGCAGTTATTTATGTTTGTTGGTGGTACAAACTTTATTTCATTTGGTCTTTCCGTGGTTATGATGAGGCAAGTTTACACAGGAGCATGGATGTGTGAATGGTCATTGCATTCCAAGCTGTCATGCATAATGGATTTTGTGCCTGCAATAATTATTTTGCTTGTGCTGCCAAAATAAGTAAATGTGTGCTTATGTGTGTGTTTGTGTGCATGTGTGTATGTAGTTGTTTTTTTGTACTGTGTTGACATTTCTTACATCTGTGTCTTGGGTGGTGCAAATGATTGTATGCATTGTATAGTTTAGCCCTACTTTTCTATAATCCCTCGCACCTCACTTCCCACTAGTTTCATGTTGAATGTACTGATTGCAAATGTGTCTGTGTGCTGGCCGGTAAAAACGTCATTTTTCATTCTGTTTGCAAATGTTTCTGTGTTGGGTGTCCGGAAATATAGATACGCATATTTGGCCAACAAAAGTGAATATCACAAGTTTACCTCTTGCAGTTTTTAATCTTTGCAGCATACACTACGTCAGCCCAAGACCTGTGTGCTCAGGGTGAAATGTTTGCTGGTGACCAACACCGGCACTCTTTGTTCAGCAACTCAGGACCTGACCCGTCTTTTGCATACAACAACATAGTATACAAGCCTGCAGTGCCGACGTGCAGCTGAGGTCACCCGTTTTATGAACGTGTGCGTGACTGTCGTACGTGCCAGCCAGGCAATGGGCACAGGCTCAGTGAGTCTTAGACACACCCTAGCTAGTGCGCACAGGCAGGCAGTAGCACAGGAATCAGCAGAAGCAGCGGGTGGTAACAGCCTTTTTTTCAGTCCTTGTAACAGTCAGGACCGGGACTAGTAGTAAGGCTCTGGCTCCAGTCCAGCTCCCAGCACGCTTTCGGCTCAAGGTAAGTCCACTTATACAACAAACATGTCTCCTTAATCAACTGTAGAAACCTTTCCCCAGCCCTTCTGATCTCTGATATAGGTGGGTCAACAGAAGAGGAAAAGTTCTTCTGGTGAAAACAGTTCTCTCAGACAGTACATCTCATAAGTGCACACTGGGTGCAGAGAGGCCTGCCAGTGCCTCTGTCCAATCCTCCTACCCAGGCACGCTGGGTGCAGTGAGGTATGCCACTACTGTCTCTGTTTAGGTCACCTAACCTCTGCAAATTATGTTCAAAGGGGCCTTCACTGCCTCTGTTCAACGAGACACTATCCCGCCACTGTGCACCCCTTGCACTGACACCAGGCATTGTCCCGAATAATGGCCTCAATTTTGCATTCTGCATTTCAGTGACGCCCGTCACTCCCTCTTTCCAATCTTGCCAGCTGCTTGCAATCAATGCACTGAGGCCTGCCATTGACTCTCTGCCTGTATAATCATCTGGGGCCTGCACCCATCAGAACCTGCGACCTTCCATTGCGTGCTATGATCCAATCCTCCCGTCACAGCAATCTGTGAGGACATCTGGTACTGCCTAATCCTCCCAGCCCTGCACTCTGAGAGCAGAGATGTATAAATGAATGTCACTGTGCAATAAGATTAGCCCTGCCATTGTCCAAACCTCAGGCCATGCACTGGCATCTGCCATTACCCGCACAATGAGTGCAGTGACGCCAGTCTCACTCCTCTTCTACCAGCGATACACCCACCCTTGGATTGAGGCCTGTGCCGGCCTTTATCCCCATATAATCCTCCCCTTCCTGCTCTCTGCGTGCAGCAAGGCCTGCTCCCCTCACTATGTACAGAAATCCTGTTGCTTTTATCCTGAATTCTGGGACAGAACCCCTTGCCCGCTACAGTCCCTCTCCTTGTTCCAGCAATAACCTCTGCGCCCTCTGTTACAAGGCACTGCCGAATCCGATTCAGCGAGGCCTGCCGATGGACAGCCCTCGCCTGCCTGCACTGTGAATGGAAAAAGCCCTGCCCTAGGCAATCCCAACCAGTCATACTCACGGGTACTCCTACTGCAGAGAGATTTTCTGGAGAAGGCGGCAAAGCGCCCCATCCCATCCACACACGCCACGCATTTCCAAGCACTCTGTGTGTATATGTTGACTCCTGATCCTGCAAGTCGTGTGGTGTGATGGAAGCCAGAGGAATGTATACAACACTCTGCCGTGGACTCTGCAGCTAGTCTGTCTAATAGCTCATTCCTCGAAAGTGGTAGGGGTGGAAAGATGACTGGGAATTTCTAGAGATCACATTGATGCACCTATGCATGCTCTGGGCATTCCTTCGTTCAAGTAGCAATGCTGCCTGTCCCAGGGAACCCAGAAAAATGGGTGATGCTGCCGCTAGTTAACCACTTGTGACACTGGAGAGCAATTCATTATTTCATGCAAAACAGGGGATTTGAGGGTCTACCATATGCTTATCATTCTTTACCCCCCTCCCGTGCCCACCCCACAAATACAACCCCGACCGCCACACGGCTGAGCACAAAAGCACCCTTCAAAATAGTTTCCCTTTGTTGACCCAATGTGAGGGGAGAACTCGCCTCACAGAGGTTTTGCACGCACATCAAGTAACTGATTTCATGCTACCCAACTAGCACTCTGTGCACGCGGTCCTTCTTTTTGACAAAAGGCGAGTTCTCCCTTCACATTGGATGCTAATTATTTATAAGTGAATTAATAGTCTGATAACATGCATATGCCTTGCTTGACTGTGGGCGAATGGCCCTGATCAGTGGCATTCTAAGCCGTGTTTTGTGGCCTGGCCTCATTTACTGATCACCCATTTCCGAAGGGCAAACTATCGTCCTGGAATGCAGATAGGTCCATGGCCTCCATCACTTGGCGCTCATCCTCCTGCGTATTGGTTCTGAAATGAACAAAGCATCTTGTGCGCTGCTTCCCGTTCTATGTATGGAACGGTTTCATGCCCCAATATCACCTGCCTTCAAGCACTGAAGCCTACATCAGGGACATCAGTACCCTCTGTCCTGTAATGCCACGGTAGGATTCGAACAGGACAGCATATGCCCTCTTTATTAGGGAATGGTACATACCATCACCCTCAGAAACCCTTGCACATATCCTGAGCCTGGATGCCCTCTGTCTCCGGCACCATTCCCCCCTGTCTCCAACACCTCTGCCACCAACACCAATGACCCATTCCCAAGGGTTTCTGGATCCAACACCTATGCCACCAATAGAAATACAAAAATATACATTACCTTTGGCATACCTCACAGCAATGAGTGGGTTGGCTGCCCAGAATGATGGCAATGGTTATTCTAGCTACCACCCTTAAGTCATGCAATTTTCACCCAAAGTGGAACAGGGTTGCCCAGATACGGGTCCAGGGGTTAATGTGCTTAGAGACCAAAGCAATATCTTACTGATGATGCCAAGAGACTCCAGCTCCACCAAGAGCCATTTTGGGACACTGGAGGAGGTAAGAGGGACATTTTACAAAATCAGCAAATAATATAACCTCCATAGGTTCTCTACCATTTTATCAAAAGCATTTTACTTTGAGGACAGCAAAGTAGTCCAAATGCGTAACAAGTATGGTCAAGAAGTGTGTTCAAATGCACTCTTTTGTCTCTGGGGGTGCCAGAACCACGAAACCTACCATAACAATTGTTTTCAAACTTTAAAGCATTATACTGCCTCTACCCATGTGTGATCCTTCCCCATCCATCCCACTACTAGCCCGTGCCAGCTGTTGCTGCAGCGCCAAACATGTGACATGGCGCAGCAGCAGTGTGATGGGCTGGTGATGGGCCGATCTAGCACTGAGCTGGGCCACTGGAGCTGAGGCACCGCCAGGCCGGCATTAGTAAACCAGGATTTTTTGGGCCCTGGCACTTATTTATTTTACAAATTAAGACCTGTGTGTGCTGAAAATCTTGAAAAACGAAATGTACAGTTTTTAGATACCACGGGCTAAATAGCAAATATTTTCAGCCTCTGAAGAAATCCCCAAGCAAAAAACAATATTTTATCATCAATCCCTTTAGACATATAAATGCTGACAAAAATCCACCAACTTTGGCAAGATTGTTTGGATTTGGACAGAGTAAGATGCATGCCAAATGTGGTGTGCTTTCAAGATTGTTAACAAAAGTTACGGAGTAAAGCATTTTTGCATTTTGTCTATGAAATGTTTGACATAACCGTATCCATATACTGTGGCAGCAGCATTGTGGTGACATAGAATGAGGATTCTGACCAGGATCTAAAAGTTTTGGCTATAAACTTTTATTTAGCAGAACATGTAATCCTATCTATCCTTAAAACTAGGGACGTTTTCCCCCTCAACAAAACTGAAACTTGGCCCGTTAAGGAAGCATGTTGTGTCAAAAGAAAAGGTACTGTCCTAGTCAAAACTCCCACTCTGTCCCTGTCACTTAAACACAAATCACAAAGCTAACAAAAGAGTTCTTATCCCAACCGAGGAGAATGACTCCCTTCTCATGGGAGGAAGTCTCTCCAAAGTTCAGGTTTTCAACAAGTTCCAGCAATACGACGGGACTAGGAGAATAGCTCCCTTCTACTAGTTTTCACCCAGTTTTCACACAGATCTTCCTTGAGTTACTTTAATTTTAGATTTGTCATCAATTCTTTAAGTTCTCACCACGGATTGTGTATTAAGTTCAGTTGACCACTGTCCTTTAATTTGCTCCCACTGGGATGAGGGAGAGACTTCCTGAGCTCCCCTTGACTCTTCCATGTTTTACCAATATTCTTCAGACTGCCCTCACCTCTTCAATACCAAAGTCTTATGGAGATGGTCAGGTAGTTGCCTCACACAATGATCTACTTCCCTCTTCTTTTTTTCACTTTCTCAAGCTTTCCTGGCCCCCTCAGGACTTATTACTGTTAACATTACGTTTTCTCAGGGAACTCTTCTCTGGTTTCACCAAGGGTCAAAGGTTCATTCTATTTCTTCTTCTGTTCTCCTTCGGCCCGCTTGACTTCACAGCCTGTTCCAGTTGGTGGTCTGGGCATAAATTTCAGACCAGAAAGTCCACCCATTCCAGGTTGTGCAACCACCACAGTTCCTCGTACTTCCCATGCAATCGCCTACCCGGCTCCACAGTAGGCTAGTGTTGGCAGTCTCAGCATAGTTCATGGACACCACAGACCACCAATCATGAGTCATGCCAGCACCACACTGACTCTCAGCTTCACAATTGTCGACTCTCAGCCGACTGGCGAGACACTTTCCTGGCGTCCCCCGGTAAGTTCTCGTCACTCATATAGCTGCTTCGATACAGTCCTCAATCGCCCTGTCATCAATCATCAAAGACATTTGTGATGTAATCTTTGATGTCATGAGTGTAAGTCTTAGCAGTGCACAGTGGTGGTGCGAGTTATGGTTGCTTAGCTTACCATAACTGGCAAATTTCTGGGGTTTTTCAATTTTACTTGTAACCATAATATCCTTTTAACACGCTTTTTTCACTGGTTTTGATAGGTTTTTATTAGTGCAAAGTAACCATAACGTCCCTTTAACAAAGTTTTTCACTGAATTTCACAGGTTTTTACCAGTATTATCTTAATTTGTGTACATGTACCATACAACATACTGACCCTCCTGGCCCAACGTGATAGTCACAGAGTCCGTGGATCTTGGGCAGCACCCACAGTGCCCAAAAGCTCAGGGGTTGTCCTACATTGTTGTAGCGTGCATCAAAGAAACTGAACCTGTGTAAAGAGAAACACATACATGTATTATGAGGAAAAATGAAGTTGGTCTATAAACTCTATATTATATAGAAGCAGCAGTGCAATTACATAGGATGTGCAACATAATGGAATGCACCAAGCAGGAAAATAATCTGTGCATTCAACAGTATTACCTCAGTGCTGCTTTGCATATACAGTGATAATCAACTGGAAACGGAAGTAGACTGTATTTCTTCCTGTAACTGTGCAGTTTGTTCGTGTACATGCCTAGTGAAATGCATTTATTTTACACAGGAATGGCAAGCACCCTGGAGTGGCTTGAGGAGAATTTCCCTCTTGATGAAATGAGTGAAGATATTTACTGTAATGGTACACAGTGTAATGTAAACATTAGGAAAATTAATGCACATTGCTTCACATGTAACTGAAACATGTTATTTTTACTCAGTAGAACCTATGCATGAAGGGAATGGCCAGGATTTACCAGCTGCTCCACAACAGGACGGCACGTACAAACCCAAACTGCCTCTGTGGGAAATGAACTAGTGAATCTGGTGGAAAAAAGTGACCAATTAAACAACAGTTTTGCCGACTTCAAAGTATTTGTAGAGAGACATATAATGGGAAATGTAAAGTACCATTGCCCCACTTACAGCTATACCCCTTCCCCTGTCCCAGCCAACCATCCCCACACATGTCCTGCACTCAGAGATGCTATGATGAGATCTCCTTCCCTTTCTCCTCTGATAACCAGCCTGTAAAAAAAACAACACTTCCCCTGGTATGTTTCCCATTCCGATACCTCTTCCCTTTCCTAATCAAATGTTTTTAATGTGGCTTAATAAATTGTATGTGTTTACTGTTGCTCTATGTGTATTTAAAAAAAAAAAAAGCCCTGTAAGTGGTCCACGGAGCACTCGACTCTGCGGCCTGTCCGTATCGAAATGGCAGTGTCCTATGGACACCACACCTGTCTGAGCTGTCTGCAATCAAAATGGAGATGTCCTATGGACAGCGCGCCTGGCCGGACATGTCCGGAAAATGATGACACACTTTGATAACATTCGGGGGCCCAGGCCCTGCCCTGCGGACACCTGTGCGAATGTGCATCTGATCCCCTGTGCCCTCCGAACACCGCGCCTGTCTGCACGGTCTGTAAAGTTGTGTCAGCATTTTTATTAGTTTGGGGGTTCCGACCCTGTCCTACGGACACATGGGCACATACGCATCTGATCCCCTCTGCCCTCCGAACACCACGCCTGTCTGCGTGGTCTGTAAAGTTGTGTCACAATTTTTATTAGTTTAGGGATCCCACCCCTGTCCTACGGACACCTGGGCGCATGCACATTCAATCCCCTGTGCCCTATGAACATTGTGCCTGTCTGCAAGGTCGGTAAAGTTGTGGCATACTTTTAATTAGTTTGGGATCCCGGCCCTGTCCTACGGTAATATAGGCACATGTGACCACACCCATTTTGAGCAATCCAAGGTTTTTTGAGCTGCCCTGGTCCATCTAGAGACTTTTTGGAACTTTTTGAACCCAGCTTGGGGTTTGAAGTGTTCACGGAGTGTGTGACTGTTTGAGGAGTGCTCTCAGCACCCCTATAATAGGCCACACCCCAGTGCTGCTCCTCATTCTGTTTTGGTTACCCAGGACAGAGGACTGAGCCAGATTGCTGCTGCTGGCTGTTTCCTGGTTTGCTGAACTCTAATTTCCTGAAGGATGACATCCAGTGCTGCTTCAGTTGCTGCTGCATCCTCATCATCACCCCTACCACCAGCACCACCCTCTTCTGGAGGGCCTGGGGAGGGGAACAGGTGTGGTGATGCAGAAGGGGAACAAGAAGAGATAGAGGAGGAGGAAGTGGAAGTCCCCACTATCAGCTGCCAATGTGAGTCTTGCATGTGGAGGCTCTTTACCACCGCTGGGGGGGTAGCCAAGGCTCATGTGGCCAAGCTTTGCTGCAATGAGTGGTACTCAGTCACTGCAAACCTGGGCTATACAGCTACGGCACCACCTCCGACACCTGAGGTTGAGTCACAAAGCAGAAGTTCAGAGGGTCATCCCCTTCGAACAGGGTAGTAGGTTGAGTTCTTCTGCAGCATCCTCGGTATCTGCTCCTGTCCTCCTGTCACCACTACGGACACTCAGGCGGGGCAGCGGATTCCTCAGCCAGCCTCGCAGGGCACTTGCACCACAGCTGACCCTTACCCCCTCAAAAGTCACTGTATTGTGCATGTACTGCGACGCGGTACTCTGCAGGGGTGAGTCATTCCGGTGTGCTTTTGAGGCTATGGTCCGGGAGGACGAAGAAAAGTGCCCCCTGCCTCCATGAGGCCCATCCAACATCTTCCTCTCTCTACCTGCCCCTTCATCCCTGTGGTTGGTGCCCCTTTCCTACCCTTATTTCCCTTCCCTTCCTTTTGTGTCATGTTAACAAATAGCCCAAAAAAATTAAACAAGAAAACATACAAAAAATTGCTCTTTTCAGAGTTACCTTTCACAGTTTAAAAATAGAAGGATCAATGAAATGGTGCAGGCCCGTGCACAGTCCGCAAAGTCCATGGACAGTGTGGTAGTCCGCAGACTTCGAAAGCATGCAGGTGGTGGCAAGGTTTGAAGTGGCCAACACCGTCTGCACAAATACTTGCTATACTTGCAAGAAGGGCTGCAAAGCATTTTGGATATTTCTCCAAAAATGGTGATTGCTAGCATCAGTAAGATGGATACTATCTCTGCGAAAAATGTTGGTGCTACTAAAAGTAATGTTTTCATTGTGGAAGGAAAATATGCCAAAATCTCACAAAAATGCGCAAACAGCCTTGTTGACATTGCGCCTGGATTTCTCCATTTGTGGAGTAAATGAAGAAGAGCGCAGCCACATCTGTCTCTTGGCAATGCACAAAAAAAGTACTCAGGAGTTTGGAAACATGTCCATGAATCTCCCAAGTGCCTCCTTCATCGCAAACCGCAGAGAGATTCCAGTAACGTGGCCTAAACTGTTCCATCCACAATGAACAATAATAATGGCTGGATAATGCTGCGTCACCAAAGTGGCACAAAGCAGAACCAAATACAGCCACTTCATGTCATGCACTCCATACCAGTGCACATCCACATGAGGGAATCCAAGATGTGCAGCCACTCCACAGTGCTCTGCATACACCTTCAAGCAATGTATTGAAGAGTCTGCCAAAATTCAGACACTCTGCCTCCTAAAACACACAGCCATAGCCATCTGCACGCCTCTCAGCAAACAGAGCCTCTGGCACACTCTCTCCTTACACACCACACCCAGGGAACCTTATTAACCAATCCTCTGCCCTCTACAGTCCCATTTCCATGCCTTCCATCCTTAAAAGTCCCGATGTGGCACCTGCAATCCACGAACTACTGCGCTGTTCATGGATAAATCGGTCATATCAGGGGGTGGGGAGAGATATTGAACCCAGGGTAGGAGATTTCCTCTACTGTTGGCTACTAAACAAACACCTTTTACGTTCTATTTTGCAGGGAGATGGGGTTCTCTCCTTTTCCTCCTTACTGCCTTACATCAACCTCTGCAAAGCATCCCTAAGATTACGAAAAAACAAGCACTTCAAAGAATGAATAAAGAAATGCTGTCTGGGGTAAAGTAGTGCTCAGTAAGGGAGTCAATGTTGTCATAAGAGAAAACAGAGATCGCAGCACACCGCAAAACTACACCCATGCCTTTATTAACGAGGCACCTTGCATCATTTTGCTGGGGGTTAAGGTCAATGGGGTTGTTCCATTGTGCTCTAGGGTGATATTTTGGAAAAAAGCACCTTTGCAGTAGGGAAAAGCAGCATCAGTTCTTCCACCAACAACTTCAGTACAGAAACCAGCAGTGCTTGCAAACTGTAGCCAGGCACACTGTACCACGAAGCCTGCAGGCCTGGAAACTCAAGGTCACCAGAAACACCTCTTGCCTGGGCATAGCTCTATATACAAATTAATCTCCCACTAGCTATACACTAGCTACGCACTAAGTCTCTCCAACACCAGCCATCTTCACTATACAACCAACAAAGCAATGAAAAAACGTATGACCATTCCTTCCTGTAAAGCACAACCTGAACACCTGATTGGCTAATCCCCACAGTCCCATTTCTATGCCAGGCATGCTGAGAAGCCCGGATGTGACATGCCCTATGCGCGAACTACCGCGGTGTCCACAGACCCCATAACACAGGGGCAGCCCTTTTTCACTTTCCACTTCACTCTTTGCAGCACTCCCTAATTGGCTACTGTTAAGCAGTCACACAACCATCCACCAATTACAGACAAGAACTCTACATCTAACTCTTTCATCACAATTCAACACTTTAGATGTACTGTTGAATACTCAGAGTACAGATCTCTTGTAATTCAAAAGCAACTCCATCAAAAAGTACTGCAAAACTCTCCAAGATTTCTGCTTCCAGATTCATCCACCTCTGCATCCATCAGCACAACCTACGGGTATGCCTATATTTTGTAGAGTACATTTGCAACTCTGTCACAAATACATATGAAGAGGCTGCCTGCCACTTACCCTGCATAACCTACTGAATAATTGTACTCTCATTTGTCCCATCTCCTAACATTAAGTGGCAGTTACTTACAATACTGTGTGCTTTCAAAGTTTTCTTTTATTGCCCACTTGCAGAACAGCTTCAAACCACATATTTCAATTTTATCAGCACTCTCTCTGTAAAACAAAAAAGAAAACCACATTATGAACATTTGCACAGCAAATTTAAGTGGCAGATCCTATGTTAAATGCCTAGAATCCACACAAAAAAGGGAAACTGCATATATGCTAGCAAAGCATGGCAAGTACATACATTGCAAAATTACCAAAATGCACCATTGGAATGAAAGCAAAGAAATGCATATGTACATTGGCAACAGTGCTATCTGTAAACTTGAATAAATTAATGGAAGAACAGGAAAGGATTTCTGCACTCATGTAGCAAGCATCTATGTGTGGGAAAGTTAATAAAATTCCACACACAGTAACATTCTCCTTTCTAATCTGTACATCTTTCTGGCCCTTTATCTCACCCTATTAGGACTTGCACTAATCCATTTCCAAAGTAAGTGGTGCAACGGCATCTTACACACTTGCAAAAGTGCAGCCCCATAGGGCAAAGTCATCATTACACCACTGGCCCCCATAGCAACGATACTGATGCTCCGAAGTCCCCACTCCTATGCAGTGCTGTACAATTGGGCACACACTAACTCTTCCTGCCAACAAATCATACCTACAATTTAAAATAATGTGTTTTCTTATAGCCATTACTGTGCCATTAACACACATACCCCATACATTCCTTCTTTCGCAATTGCAGTGAAGCACAGCCTCCGGAAGCTAGTACTGTCTCTACTGGAAGATAAAACCCAGAAGAAACCTACACTTCACATCCAACAAAGTAAGTAGTAGTGTTCTGCCTGTTATTCAGACAGTGCAGTTTTGTTGCATAGTAGCCTAGAAAATTCTATTCAACCCAACAGCACTTGCTTCACTCTTCATCATTTCACCTTAGACGGTCCACTCTTTGTATTGTCATCTGAACACCACTATGGTAACACCCACTAGTTTTATGAAAACATTGTAATGTCCTTACTTATTGAGGCACAGTACACTGTCATACACACGGAAGCAAACCTTTCACACAGCAACACACACATACACCAGTACAACCTTCCCAAACAAAAGTAACAGCCCTTTCCATAATCACACACCCCTATGTATGCCTACCGTCATATTCCGACAGTGATGCATAGTGCACACAAATACATTACACAACTTCCAAACCCACACTTTCCTTTTTTCCAACAGACACTAGAGAATGCCTACCAAAAAGCAACTCCATAGAAAACAGTGCAGAAATAGAGCAGATCAAACTCAAAGCATGCAAAATAGCCATTCGCCTCCAGCAGAGTTTTTACAAAGAATTTCAAACAAAACAGCTAATTCAGTCACTGAGCAAAACTGAACCAGGTAGCAGGAAAAAAAGTGTGACCCCGCTTCCAAAATGTAAAACTAAAAAGAAATATACTAAGAAGAATGCAACTATCAGTAGTGCTAAAAGTACATCTACCAATGTTAACGTAGCTACAGGTAACCATTAAAAAAAGATGTACAAAATAATTTCTGCCATAGAGTCCTTCAGAACCTTATAAAAACGGGATATATCACGCTCAACCCTTAAAACTTACCACAGAAAACTGATCCTGGAAGCTCTCATGGACAGTGCAGTGCTCCTCAAAAGGAAATTGTTTATATTAATTTTAAACAGAAAGAAACAACTAACAAAATTAATTAGTAAACTACAAAAAGTACTTTGCAACATATGCAATATCAACATAGATACCTTTGCAAACTTCTGTGAAGTTGAGTGAATTCACACAACCAGCACAGAGCCATAGTTCAATGAACAGGCATACAAACAAGAGCAAACAAACCCAATTGCCATACATAGCAGTGGCCAAGTGTATGAAATGGTAGACAGCACCATTATGGCAGAAGAAATGCTGATTGAAAGAATATCCCCAATAAACATACAATCAACTCTCCATTGAACCAAACCAATCCGTCCCATCTACAAATGGCCAGGCACCTCAAAGTGTAACGTACGAAAACAATCCTTCAAATCTTTACAGCAATTCCTCAATCAGTATGTGAAAGCCAAAGACAAATTAAGAATGAAAATATTACAAACCATGGACTCCTGTGCAGTGCGCAAATACATAGGACTGTGATGACATTCATTAGCCTGCATTTCTGAGCCTGCTTGTAGAGGCACCTTCCACCACATCAAAATGTTATCAACACACCATTCTACTATACGAAATCCCGTTCAGAGACTGTACTATTTAAAAAGTCCTGCTTTAGCACTGGAGCATTTAAATCACATTTCCTAGATGGCACAGCTAAAGAACTCTTGGAAGAAAAAGACCACATCCAAAGCAAGTATTTTGGAAGTGCGAAGCACTTACAAAATCCAGTGACTCTACAACAGAGTACTGACCACCTTGCAGATTCCAACCTTCTATTACACACGTACAAAAAGAAATAGACAAGTTTAAAAGCACATCTGCTGAAGTACCAAACCAAGTATGTGGGTGTTGTCGCAAAACCTTTTATACAAAGAGCACCAAAACTGTAGATATAGCATACAAAATAGAAGACAATGAGGAATCCAATGGTTCCAATTAGCGCTGTACCTTATAGCAGAAAACAAATATGAGATTACTAACCCCTAAATACTTTGCACATACTGCAATGTAAAGCTTGATAATAATCATCAGTACACCCATTTCAGGTGTTAATATGCCTTCAACTGCAAACTGCCAATTTCTGCCTCCTTCTGAATTACTGAAAGACATTTGTGGCAAAGTAGTTTATTTGCCATTACATCTTAAAGAAAATGTAGACACTCTGAGAGTGCAACGGCCAATAGCGCAATCTTTTATTATCCAAGTGAATGGTTTACCGACAAAAGACAAACGAATTTGGCAGCAACTAGTAGACTTAAACAAAGTTAGAGTAGCCATACAATATCTTAAAGAGAACAGTGAATACTACAAATAAATAAACATTGAAGAAAACCAGAGAGAAATCACCAAAAGAATTCAGGATTCCTCATCAACTGGCCAATTTGAACATGTAGAATCCAATATTTTAGACCACTTTAAATTCACCCACTACACTCTAAAGACAGCATATATGATGCACTAGAAACATATCAAATGCGGCAAACCAAAGGATCTCCAATCAACATTTGCCAAAACAGTGTAGAAGCACGAGCCTTTCCTCTATACTTTCCTACTTGAAAAGGTGGAAGGTATGATGAAAGATGCACACAAATAGCACCAGAATACCGCTCTGTACGGGTGTATTCTGAATATCCCAGATTCAGACAAAACATTAAATACATATTCCACCCCTGTTTGAAAGTGAACTAGCAACTCTATGTTACGGAGTTGCACACACATTGAAAACAAGTTGCAATTTTTTAAACATGTCTGCTACGCAGCCACTTCAAAAGGTGCAAGACAAAGATGAAGTTTAGCAGTCAAGTATCACAAATCTCTTGGCAAACATGTGTGGTATGAACAAATACTGGTTCTGACGTCACGCAGAAGTGCAGTGTATACTACACAACCCTGGCCCACCCACATGGTTTGTCACTTTAAGTTGTGCAGAGAATGCATGGGAAGACTTGCAAAATTTCCTATGCCTAGCAAACAAAAACAAAGCAGAGATAGACATGAAAACCCCAGGAGGACTCTGCTCTCTTGACCCTGTAAATATGTCAAAGTACTTCCATCACCGCTTTATTGCCATGCTGCACTTCATCTGTAATAAAACAATTCCTCCCCTCAGAGAAGTGCAACACTTCTTTTGGAGAAAAGAATATCAATCTAGAGGAGCACCACACATCCACATGCTTTTGTGAATAAAAGAGGCTCCTAAATTTGTTCAGGACAGTGATGCCACTGTTTTGCAGTTCATTCACAAATATGTCAATTGCGAAATCCCTTCAGAAAGGGCACATAGTGAACTACATGCACAAATATTGCTGTTTCAAAGACACCGGGCCTCCTTATGAGTATGCCAGTATGGGTAACAACGGTGCTGGTAAGCTACCAGCACCGTTTTACCGGACCTGCATATGCCAAGTTCTACATGCAGGTGTCTTTCCGCCCGCCAGGTTTGGCACCCACTCACAGACATTCCCAGTGAGTCCTAGGGGACTCGAATGGGAATGGGGAGTAATTTTTTCTGGCGCCTGGCTCTGGGGATTTACTGGGACCGCTGTGGCTGTAATGCCCCGGAAATTCCCCATTGCGCCAGAAAAAAAATTACTCCTGTGGCAGCCGTGCCATTTTTACCGGCACGGCTACCACCAGGGTCATAATGAGGCCCATAAATGTGTGCAAGTATTGTTGATGCAGATATACGCAGACTACCAATCGGGTAATTGTTGATCAGGCATTATGTGGTGAAGCGTGCTCATTGTGGATATGGATGCTGTAGTAACAAAGTGGTTTTGAGATGATTGCAATTCGGACACTATGTATCTGGCTATATACATACACATATTTGGCTCTACGGGTGCGGTAAAGAGGTGCTCTTGCTGGTGGCACTGGGCTCCAGGCGGTGGTATGCATGAATTCACTGCATGAGTTATGGCAATGCATGCCATTTTTAGATGATATTTTGACAGTATATCATATGATTTAGCACTATATATTTCAGTTTGAAGTTTCCCACTCTTACTTTTATCTCTTTTTATGTGCTGTTGATGACATGATGCTGTGTTGTCACTTTTTGACATCATGTTTCTGGTGATGTATATTTTTACTTTATGGTCTGTTGTTGTTCACTGTATTATCTGACCCTGTTGTATGGTGAGACATAAGTGTATTTAAATGTTGGAAATTAAATTTTTTTGGAGCAGAGTTCTAGCCTTGAAAAAGACCTGTGGAGGTCGAAACACGTGTTGGCATATGACTCTGTCATCTGGGCATATAAATCTGTTTTTGGATCATGGACTATAAATATAATTAAAAACGACACAATTTATCTATGTCTCAACCATTATGAACTTTGTAGATGGAATGACGATCAGGAGGTCTAATGCCATATATGTTTAACGCATGTAAGCTGGCAGCGCATCTGATTGTGGAACATCCACTGTTTTGCCTGCAATGTTATGTGGGTTAGAGGTGCCTACTTGCTCCACCCGGATGCTGCAGCTAGTTTCAGGGGTTTCTTAAGGAAGTATTTTGTATTAATATACAATCTTAAGCGCTTCCAAATACCTGACACACCTGGGCCATACTGTTTCTTGTCTACCACACAAATGTCCTGTAATTTATGTGCCCCTTCCTTTGCGTTTTATGCAGGCTCTCTACATGCTCGGCACACTATTGTTTTCCCAATGTGCATTTCACACTTCCATCATTTGTCAGACACCACACATTATTTGTGTGCCCCTCTGTGTTTCAGCACAGGTTATATTTATAAAGATGTCATATGCTTCAAGATGTCATATGCTTCCCAAACTGGTTAATCACAAATAAATGCTTCTGTTGTGCTGACAGCAGTTTTTAAGAAATTAAACTGTGGGTTCATGGGTGCCAACTTTTGATTTTCACTACAGGGACAGAAATATCTCCACTTCTGCCCTGAATATAAGCAAGCAACCAGCCCAACCCATCCACTGGCCAACCAACACTGGCCATTTGCCCTTAATGTTTCTAAAAAAGTGAATGGTGCGGGGAGATGGGTGATAATAAATACATGGAATCTCAGTGCACCTCATACAGCTTCTGATGCGCCTCCACATCTAAAATGTCCTATGGCCTTTCTTTCCTCCGGTAGAAGGTAGGACATCAGCTATGACTGTTCGTTTGTGGGGGAGGAACAGGGTGGCAGGTTTGGCTTTGCTGGGATGATAAAAATGAGCCCAAAGTGGGTGATGACCCCTAGAGGACGGTGAGTTAAGATGTGCATGTATTTGTAGAGTGAAAGGGAGGATGGTGTTTGGGGTTGGGGAGAAGCCCGACACACGCTGCTGGTTGTGTTTAGGAGATAGTTGAGGCAGTGGGATGCCTGGTATGTATCAAAGTTTGGGAGGCACGAGGAGAAAGCAGGACACCAGGTACGTGTGTCTGTTTGGGCAGGTTTATGTAAACCTGCCCAAACATCTCAAGCCTAGTTCAAACATATGAAAGGAAGGTTGGAGTTTGGTAGGCGGAACTCCCTCACTCCTGCGCACTCCTATTTTTAGTTTGGTACTTTATTACGACCTGCAGCCTAGTTCTTGTTTGTCAGGGAACCAACTCCAGGGTTCCTGTTTGTAAAAACAATTCGTGGGGTTTGGACAAACTATGGAACTTATAGGCGCTGGTAGGGTATCGTAGTCCTATATCCGTTGGTTAAGTAGAAATTATTGGTGAAGGATGAGGCAGATTAGTTTTGAATTTCGCACGTGATTTGTTTTATTTCTATTCGTTGAACAGCACTAATACAATTCTTAGTCAGTTTCAACACATGGATAGCTTTACACAGCCACAGCCGACGCGCGTTTCAACCTTAGTCTTTATCAAGGCTGGTGGTTTTGTGAATTGGTGGTGCAGTTATGTGGTGTACCCATTGTAGTGACAACAATGAAATCAATGCGTTATGTACATTTGTATTTGTTCAAGACACCCGTTAATATAGCATGTTACCAAATTTAGAAATCCCAAGTGTATTGTGACACCCATGTGAGGTGATTAGTCATGTGTTGGCAATAGGTGTTAGTGACATGTCAGTTAGTTATAACAACAATAACATATCCATATATACATAGGTCATGGAACGACAGGTTGGCAATTTCAATTTAGAGACAGACAAGGACATGGTACCAAGGAAAGAAGAAATGAGAGACGAATGTTAGTCAGTTAGGGGATTTATATAAAGGCAGTTATGCCCTGAGATAAACTGGGCAAGGAGGAGGTAAAGTGTCTTACCCTTTGAGTTGTATCATATGCTTCAAGAGAATGGTGTGCTGGTCCTACCCATGCTGGGGTGCCAGAGGACTGGATAGTCGAGCTAGAGAGAAAATACATATGGTTGAATGGGGGAGAAGTGAAAGACCATGGTAAGTTAGAGGTATTAGTGAAAGGTTTCTAGTAAACTCGTGACGGGGGGAGGCTTATATTAAGGGGGAATTGGGCCAGATCAGGTTAATTTGGTAAAGGAGGATTGGGAAGACTGTTGTCTGTATTGGCAAGGGGTTATAATGTGTTGGTGTTGGGAAGCGTATGTCAAGATGAGCGGCCGGGTGGGCGAGACGCGGTTGCGTGAGGAATTAGTGAAATGTCAGCAGCTAGTGTTTGGATGGAGCAAGCAAAATGGGTGCTGGCGATTTAGTAGTGCGGCCGGGTAAGAGAGGAAGGTGGTTGCGTGCGAAACAATGAATTGTCAGCAACTAGTGTTCGGATGGAGCGAGCTAAAAATGGGTGCTGGCGGTTATAATGCGGCCGGGTAAGAGAGACGCGGTTGCATGAGGAGATAGTGAAATGTCAGCAGCTAGTGTTTGGATGGCGTGAGCTGAAAATGGGTGCTGGCGGTTAATACTGCGGCCGGGTAAGAGAGACACGGCTGCATGGGGAGTAGTCTGCAGCTAGTGTTTGGAGAGCGAGCAAAATGGGTGCTGGCGTTGAGTAATGCGGCCGGGTAACAGAGGAACGCGGTTGCGTGCGAATTATGAATTCTCAGCAACTAGCGTTCGGATTGAGTGAACTAAATTGGATGCTGGCGGTTATAAAGCGGCCGGGTAAGAGAGACGCGGTTGCAGTGTTTGGATAGAGCGAGCTAAAATAGGTGCTGGCGGTTGATAATACAGGACCTAAGTTTGGCAGGGCTTACCTGTGCCGGCTGGCATGAATCAGCTATCTCGTCACGTTCGCTATCCTGATTAGTTGCAAATTGGCTTGACTTCCTGTTTATATGTAAGGTCTACTGCGGTTGGCTGCTCAATCGAGCGATTTGATTGGATGATTGATAAGGGCGCAGGGATAGGCTTGTCAGTTAGGCTGATCAGAAGTGGTTTGGTCCTGTGTTGGCATGGACATGGTAAGGGAGAAGGGGGGGAGGTGGAATGGAACACAATTGGGGGTGGAGGAATGATGAATAAGGCGGGCATAAAGTAGTCTCAATGTAAGTTTGGTGGGTGGATGCCGGTAAATTACCTGTAAAATGCATACACTACTTGTTAAGGAAGTTTAGCACATACGGACAGGCTATATTGGCTAGGGGCTTGTCCCAGGGGCCGGGATCGGCGCCTGAGCTGTGTGTGCCAGTGGCAAGCAGGATATAAAGAAACGGAGGTGATATTGTGTGGAGTATGTTACACATAGTAATGTGAGCTGGCAGGGGGGGTGATCAATACCGATTGGTGGTGTAGCCATGGTAGGTTTGGTCATTACGTTATTGGATGTGTATGCTGGGTACAGCAGAAAAAATGTTTGAGCCAATTAAGGTATGGCATCAAAATCAATTGGTTCAGTAGCGCATTGGTACATCAAACATTTACAGGAATACATGGAAGTCATGGTCACTGTTTAGGCCGAAGGTTACAGATCTGTATCGGCATATCAGTTTGGCTTCTTTTTGACGCAGTTGTAGTTCGCGGTTTCCACCTCTTATGTTGATAGGGATTTTCTCAAGGCCTGTGAAGGTGATATCTTCCTTGTTGTCCCACTGGTGGTGTTCTTGCCAATGTAGTGCCAGCGGGTATCTGGAATCCTGCAAGTGTAGAGAGTTAAGGTGCTCCCTAATCCTTGTCCTAAGCTCTCTTTTTGTGCTTCCAATGTATTTGCGTTTACAGACACAGGTGATAACATAGACCACGAATTTTGATTTGCAATTGATGTACTGTTCAATTGTGTGTGTTTCAATAGTGCTGAAGACTACAGTTTTTGTTGTACTGGCAAATTTACACATGGAGCATGCTCCACATTTGTAGAATCCTACTGGTTTGTTGTCTGTTAACCAATTGCTGCTGGGTTTTGTAATTGGTGCCAAAAAAGATGGACTAAGAATGTTTTTGAGTGTTCTAGCTTTAGTAAATGTTAGATTGGGTTTATCAGGAATCCATGCCTTGATGTCTTCATCCATTGCCAAGATATGCCAGTGTCTTTTTAAACTCTTCTGTACTTGGTAACTGTCACTGCAAAATTGGGTGATAAATCTTATTGGACTGTCATTTGTTGCCTTGTTTCTGGTATGTACCTTGGGCGTCAGGAGTGTACTTCGTTCTCTGTTATGGGCCATGCTTATTGCAGCTTGGATAGCTTGTTCAGGGTATCCTCGTTCTTGAAAGCGATTTTTGAGTGTGGTGCATTCATTTCCGAAAGCTGGGAGGTCGCTGCAGTTCCTTTTGGCTCGTAAGAATTCCCCCTTGGGGATATTGTTGATTACTGATTTCTTATGACAGCTTGAGGCATGAAGGACAGAATTGACTTCTGTTGGTTTTCTGAAAGTAGCAGTTGTTAGTTTATTACCATTTGGTGTGATGGTAATGTCTAGGAAATCAATGGTTGTTTTGCTTGAGATGCCTGTTAGTTCGAGACCAAAGGTGTTTTGGTTTAGGTAGAGTTTGAATGAGTCCAGTTCCTCTTTGGTTCCACGCCATATCATCAAAATGTCGTCGATGTATCTCATCCAAATATGGATTAGTTTGTTGAATTCATGGTTGGTAAATGCATGCACTTGTTCATAGTGGTGCATGAAGAGGTTGGCCATTGAGGGAGCATATGTAGCCCCCATTGCAATCCCCTTTGTTTGTTTGCAGTATTGTTGTTCAAAGAGGAATACGGTATTAGTTAGTGAGAATTCCAAAAATTCTTTCGTGAGTTCCAAATGGGACCAAAATGAGGCAGATGCTTTGTTAAATGCAAAGTCAATTGCTTTAAGGGCTAGTCCATGGTCAATTGATGTGTAGAGCGCTTTCACGTCAAGGGTAACGAGAGTGTAGTCTTCACTCCATACGGTTTCTTCAAGGATCAGCAAGGTGTGCATGGTGTCACGCAGAAAGGTAGGTATCTTAGGGACCTCGGGTGCCAGGACATTGTTGATGTATTTGTTCAAGGGGTCCGTCACCCATCCTATTCCGCTCAAAATCGGTCGTCCTTCAGGTCTAAGTTCGAATTTCTTGTGAATCTTAGGTAAGAAGTATATTGTTGGCATCCTGGGGTGTGATGGTTGTAAGTATTTGATTTCATCATCTGATAATAGTCCGCGCCTGTGCCATTTAGACAGCATGTTTCTGGTTTTCGTTATGATTTCTTTAGTTGGGTTCTGGTTGATGGTGTCATAGCAGCCAGGAGTAGTTAGGTGTGTGGTGGCCATTTTCACGTAGTCTTCTCTGTCCATTATGACCACATTGCCGCCTTTGTCAGCTTCCTTGATGACAATTTGGTGGTTATCCTGCAGTATCTTGAGAGCTAGTCTTTCTTTGCTGGTAATGTTGTCGTCTCTCATTGAGGGATTCCGTCTTGCGCGATCTTCTAGTGCTTGGAGGTCTCTTGTGACTGCCTGGCTAAAAATGTCAATTGCATTGTCCCCTTGGAAGTTGGGAGTAAATTTGGATTTCTGCTTCATTTCAGGTATCCTGAGGTTGCTTTCCTCAATATCGAGGTCCTGCATAATTTGCGACATCGTTTGGGTTTCTTGTTCTGGTGAAAGGTCCAGGTTGGTAAGGAGATGTGTACCTTTTAGGTGTTCCATGTCCAAGGTGCTCAGTGGCAATGTTGTTGGCGTAGGTTGTTTCCATTTGACTTGCTTAGAAAAGAATTTCTTCAGTTTAAGTTTTCTGATGTATTTGAATAAGTCAATTTGAGCATTCACAAAGTTGGTGTGCTTGACTGGTGCGAATGAGAGAACTTTGTTCAGAATTTCTGAGTCATGTTCTGATAGGGTGTATTTGGAGAGGTTAGTCACTAGGCTAGTTATCTCGGAGCTTGTTGTTGTTGATGAGTTTTGGATCTTGTTAGTCTGATAGCACTTTCTTGTTCTTCTTGGTTGTTTTTTGGATCCCGCTCTCTTACCTCTCTTTGTTCTAATCTTGGAGGTATGTTGCCCCGGGTAGAGCCTAAAAAATGAACTTGTTTACCGATTGGCTGTTGCTGCTGTTGTTTTGGTTGTGGTGCTCTCGTTCCTCTTCTGTATCGTTGGATCTCGTCCAGAAAATTGTAGCCAATGCTTCTATTTTGGTCATGCTGTCTAGAGAGTCTAGATGGTACCCTGTCACCTTCTCTTTCAGTTTCCATATGCTTAGGTGGTACCTCTCTGTCCTCTTCTAATGACTCAGATTCCTGGTTGGAGTCATTGGTGTCCTTTGTTCCTTGTTCGGGTGCTGGTTCACTGTCTGCGTCAGATGTTGCTGGAGAGCAGGATACCGAGCTCTCTTTTGAGTTGTTTCCTTGTATGTTGTCAAATTTAGGTTGGAAAGTAAAGACTCTGTTGTCCTGATAGTCTCTTTCATCCCTTGCGAATTTCCTGCATTTCCTGATTTTAACTTCATCTTGGTGCATTCGTAATATTTCGTACATGGTTTTGTAGTTTTTTTCTTTGGTTGCTGCAGGGGCTTTGTTAGTTTCGATCTCATCTTTGAGTTGGTCAATCAATATGACAAGTCTTCCGTGTGCTCTGTCAGCATGTTCTAGTAGTAACTCCATCATTGTTTTGGAGCCCATGATAAGGTTTTCTTCCCATTTGGCTGCTAGGTCAGCGTCATCCGGGTCGGTGAAGTCTGGGAAAATAATGATTCGTAGGCCCCTTGGGATTTTCTCCTGTTCTAGGTAAGTTTGGAGGGTAAATCTCTCCCAAAATTTGTTTATTTCCTTGGTACATAGCCTTTCTAATTTGATGAAAAGTTGCCTAAGGTTGTCAGGCGCCCTTGGGGTGGGTGGGAATGCATGCACTGTTGATCCTTTAGGTGCAAAGAGGTTCTTGGTATCCGTAATTCTTGATTCCAGATAGTTCGCCATGTTAGGTTGGAGTGCTGCTGGGGATCTGGTCCCTGGATTGAAATTTGAAAGGAAGGTTGGAGTTTGGTAGGCGGAACTCCCTCACTCCTGCGCACTCCTATTTTTAGTTTGGTACTTTATTACGACCTGCAGCCTAGTTCTTGTTTGTCAGGGAACCAACTCCAGGGTTCCTGTTTGTAAAAACAATTCGTGGGGTTTGGACAAACTATGGAACTTATAGGCGCTGGTAGGGTATCGTAGTCCTATATCCGTTGGTTAAGTAGAAATTATTGGTGAAGGATGAGGCAGATTAGTTTTGAATTTCGCACGTGATTTGTTTTATTTCTATTCGTTGAACAGCACTAATACAATTCTTAGTCAGTTTCAACACATGGATAGCTTTACACAGCCACAGCCGACGCGCGTTTCAACCTTAGTCTTTATCAAGGCTGGTGGTTTTGTGAATTGGTGGTGCAGTTATGTGGTGTACCCATTGTAGTGACAACAATGAAATCAATGCGTTATGTACATTTGTATTTGTTCAAGACACCCGTTAATATAGCATGTTACCAAATTTAGAAATCCCAAGTGTATTGTGACACCCATGTGAGGTGATTAGTCATGTGTTGGCAATAGGTGTTAGTGACATGTCAGTTAGTTATAACAACAATAACATATCCATATATACATAGGTCATGGAACGACAGGTTGGCAATTTCAATTTAGAGACAGACAAGGACATGGTACCAAGGAAAGAAGAAATGAGAGACGAATGTTAGTCAGTTAGGGGATTTATATAAAGGCAGTTATGCCCTGAGATAAACTGGGCAAGGAGGAGGTAAAGTGTCTTACCCTTTGAGTTGTATCATATGCTTCAAGAGAATGGTGTGCTGGTCCTACCCATGCTGGGGTGCCAGAGGACTGGATAGTCGAGCTAGAGAGAAAATACATATGGTTGAATGGGGGAGAAGTGAAAGACCATGGTAAGTTAGAGGTATTAGTGAAAGGTTTCTAGTAAACTCGTGACGGGGGGAGGCTTATATTAAGGGGGAATTGGGCCAGATCAGGTTAATTTGGTAAAGGAGGATTGGGAAGACTGTTGTCTGTATTGGCAAGGGGTTATAATGTGTTGGTGTTGGGAAGCGTATGTCAAGATGAGCGGCCGGGTGGGCGAGACGCGGTTGCATGAGGAATTAGTGAAATGTCAGCAGCTAGTGTTTGGATGGAGCAAGCAAAATGGGTGCTGGCGATTTAGTAGTGCGGCCGGGTAAGAGAGGAAGGTGGTTGCGTGCGAAACAATGAATTGTCAGCAACTAGTGTTCGGATGGAGCGAGCTAAAAATGGGTGCTGGCGGTTATAATGCGGCCGGGTAAGAGAGACGCGGTTGCATGAGGAGATAGTGAAATGTCAGCAGCTAGTGTTTGGATGGCGTGAGCTGAAAATGGGTGCTGGCGGTTAATACTGCGGCCGGGTAAGAGAGACACGGCTGCATGGGGAGTAGTCTGCAGCTAGTGTTTGGAGAGCGAGCAAAATGGGTGCTGGCGTTGAGTAATGCGGCCGGGTAACAGAGGAACGCGGTTGCGTGCGAATTATGAATTCTCAGCAACTAGCGTTCGGATTGAGTGAACTAAATTGGATGCTGGCGGTTATAAAGCGGCCGGGTAAGAGAGACGCGGTTGCAGTGTTTGGATAGAGCGAGCTAAAATAGGTGCTGGCGGTTGATAATACAGGACCTAAGTTTGGCAGGGCTTACCTGTGCCGGCTGGCATGAATCAGCTATCTCGTCACGTTCGCTATCCTGATTAGTTGCAAATTGGCTTGACTTCCTGTTTATATGTAAGGTCTACTGCGGTTGGCTGCTCAATCGAGCGATTTGATTGGATGATTGATAAGGGCACAGGGATAGGCTTGTCAGTTAGGCTGATCAGAAGTGGTTTGGTCCTGTGTTGGCATGGACATGGTAAGGGAGAAGGGGGGGAGGTGGAATGGAACACAATTGGGGGTGGAGGAATGATGAATAAGGCGGGCATAAAGTAGTCTCAATGTAAGTTTGGTGGGTGGATGCCGGTAAATTACCTGTAAAATGCATACACTACTTGTTAAGGAAGTTTAGCACATACGGACAGGCTATATTGGCTAGGGGCTTGTCCCAGGGGCCGGGATCGGCGCCTGAGCTGTGTGTGCCAGTGGCAAGCAGGATATAAAGAAACGGAGGTGATATTGTGTGGAGTATGTTACACATAGTAATGTGAGCTGGCAGGGGGGGTGATCAATACCGATTGGTGGTGTAGCCATGGTAGGTTTGGTCATTACGTTATTGGATGTGTATGCTGGGTACAGCAGAAAAAATGTTTGAGCCAATTAAGGTATGGCATCAAAATCAATTGGTTCAGTAGCGCATTGGTACATCAAACATTTACAGGAATACATGGAAGTCATGGTCACTGTTTAGACCGAAGGTTACAGATCTGTATCGGCATATCAGTTTGGCTTCTTTTTGACGCAGTTGTAGTTCGCGGTTTCCACCTCTTATGTTGATAGGGATTTTCTCAAGGCCTGTGAAGGTGATATCTTCCTTGTTGTCCCACTGGTGGTGTTCTTGCCAATGTAGTGCCAGCGGGTATCTGGAATCCTGCAAGTGTAGAGAGTTAAGGTGCTCCCTAATCCTTGTCCTAAGCTCTCTTTTTGTGCTTCCAATGTATTTGCGTTTACAGACACAGGTGATAACAACAAACCAGTAGGATTCTACAAATGTGGAGCATGCTCCATGTGTAAATTTGCCAGTACAACAAAAACTGTAGTCTTCAGCACTATTGAAACACACACAATTGAACAGTACATCAATTGCAAATCAAAATTCGTGGTCTATGTTATCACCTGTGTCTGTAAACGCAAATACATTGGAAGCACAAAAAGAGAGCTTAGGACAAGGATTAGGGAGCACCTTAACTCTCTACACTTGCAGGATTCCAGATACCCGCTGGCACTACATTGGCAAGAACACCACCAGTGGGACAACAAGGAAGATATCACCTTCACAGGCCTTGAGAAAATCCCTATCAACATAAGAGGTGGAAACCGCGAACTACAACTGCGTCAAAAAGAAGCCAAACTGATATGCCGATACAGATCTGTAACCTTCGGCCTAAACAGTGACCATGACTTCCATGTATTCCTGTAAATGTTTGATGTACCAATGCGCTACTGAACCAATTGATTTTGATGCCATACCTTAATTGGCTCAAACATTTTTTCTGCTGTACCCAGCATACACATCCAATAACGTAATGACCAAACCTACCATGGCTACACCACCAATCGGTATTGATCACCCCCCCTGCCAGCTCACATTACTATGTGTAACATACTCCACACAATATCACCTCCGTTTCTTTATATCCTGCTTGCCACTGGCACACACAGCTCAGGCGCCGATCCCGGCCCCTGGGACAAGCCCCTAGCCAATATAGCCTGTCCGTATGTGCTAAACTTCCTTAACAAGTAGTGTATGCATTTTACAGGTAATTTACCGGCATCCACCCACCAAACTTACATTGAGACTACTTTATGCCCGCCTTATTCATCATTCCTCCACCCCCAATTGTGTTCCATTCCACCTCCCCCCCTTCTCCCTTACCATGTCCATGCCAACACAGGACCAAACCACTTCTGATCAGCCTAACTGACAAGCCTATCCCTGTGCCCTTATCAATCATCCAATCAAATCGCTCGATTGAGCAGCCAACCGCAGTAGACCTTACATATAAACAGGAAGTCAAGCCAATTTGCAACTAGTCAGGATAGCGAACGTGACGAGATAGCTGATTCATGCCAGCCGGCACAGGTAAGCCCTGCCAAACTTAGGTCCTGTATTATCAACCGCCAGCACCTATTTTAGCTCGCTCTATCCAAACACTGCAACCGCGTCTCTCTTACCCGGCCGCTTTATAACCGCCAGCATCCAATTTAGTTCACTCAATCCGAACGCTAGTTGCTGAGAATTCATAATTCGCACGCAACCGCGTTCCTCTGTTACCCGGCCGCATTACTCAACGCCAGCACCCATTTTGCTCGCTCTCCAAACACTAGCTGCAGACTACTCCCCATGCAGCCGTGTCTCTCTTACCCGGCCGCAGTATTAACCGCCAGCACCCATTTTCAGCTCACGCCATCCAAACACTAGCTGCTGACATTTCACTATCTCCTCATGCAACCGCGTCTCTCTTACCCGGCCGCATTATAACCGCCAGCACCCATTTTTAGCTCGCTCCATCCGAACACTAGTTGCTGACAATTCATTGTTTCGCACGCAACCACCTTCCTCTCTTACCCGGCCGCACTACTAAATCGCCAGCACCCATTTTGCTCGCTCTCCAAACACTAGCTGCAGACTACTCCCCATGCAGCCGTGTCTCTCTTACCCGGCCGCAGTATTAACCGCCAGCACCCATTTTCAGCTCACGCCATCCAAACACTAGCTGCTGACATTTCACTATCTCCTCATGCAACCGCGTCTCTCTTACCCGGCCGCATTATAACCGCCAGCACCCATTTTTAGCTCGCTCCATCCGAACACTAGTTGCTGACAATTCATTGTTTCGCACGCAACCACCTTCCTCTCTTACCCGGCCGCACTACTAAATTGCCAGCACCCATTTTGCTTGCTCCATCCAAACACTAGCTGCTGACATTTCACTAATTCCTCACGCAACCGCGTCTCGCCCACCCGGCCGCTCATCTTGACATACGCTTCCCAACACCAACACATTATAACCCCTTGCCAATACAGACAACAGTCTTCCCAATCCTCCTTTACCAAATTAACCTGATCTGGCCCAATTCCCCCTTAATATAAGCCTCCCCCCGTCACGAGTTTACTAGAAACCTTTCACTAATACCTCTAACTTACCATGGTCTTTCACTTCTCCCCCATTCAACCATATGTATTTTCTCTCTAGCTCGACTATCCAGTCCTCTGGCACCCCAGCATGGGTAGGACCAGCACACCATTCTCTTGAAGCATATGATACAACTCAAAGGGTAAGACACTTTACCTCCTCCTTGCCCAGTTTATCTCAGGGCATAACTGCCTTTATATAAATCCCCTAACTGACTAACATTCGTCTCTCATTTCTTCTTTCCTTGGTACCATGTCCTTGTCTGTCTCTAAATTGAAATTGCCAACCTGTCGTTCCATGACCTATGTATATATGGATATGTTATTGTTGTTATAACTAACTGACATGTCACTAACACCTATTGCCAACACATGACTAATCACCTCACATGGGTGTCACAATACACTTGGGATTTCTAAATTTGGTAACATGCTATATTAACGGGTGTCTTGAACAAATACAAATGTACATAACGCATTGATTTCATTGTTGTCACTACAATGGGTACACCACATAACTGCACCACCAATTCACAAAACCACCAGCCTTGATAAAGACTAAGGTTGAAACGCGCGTCGGCTGTGGCTGTGTAAAGCTATCCATGTGTTGAAACTGACTAAGAATTGTATTAGTGCTGTTCAACGAATAGAAATAAAACAAATCACGTGCGAAATTCAAAACTAATCTGCCTCATCCTTCACCAATAATTTCTACTTAACCAACGGATATAGGACTACGATACCCTACCAGCGCCTATAAGTTCCATAGTTTGTCCAAACCCCACGAACTAGTTCAAACATACTTGTTTCAATGTGGAGGCCTCCTTAATGAAAATGTTGTCTTTATTTTATACTTAATGAATGCAAAAGTAATACATTTTTATATATCAAAGTGCAGAAAAAACAACACAAAAAAGATATTGTGTGCAGGCAGAAATTTCCTTTTCTTTTGCCACATCATTCTCAAATCCATGCTGCAATAACCTGGCAGTTCTGTTTCGGGGTCAGGCTATGATCGATCTCCCTAATTGAGCTACAGTGGGGAGAGTAATTACTGAGATGCTATTCACCAGGGCTGCTTGTAATTGGAAGACTGGTTACCACTCTGAAAATAACTCTGCTAGAAAAAAGGCCCTAGTTTGGATTGGCCTTGCACTGCAGAAATGACAAAATGTAAACTACCATTGCTATTTCAATTACGTGATATCTTGTTTCCTCACCAAAGAAGGGTGTGAGGCAAGGCCAATAGTGCATTTTATGTGTAATGGGGTCTCCCTCACAATCTTCATGAGTGTAAGAATAATATCCTGAATAGCATGTACACTACAAGCAATGGTGCCAAAAATTAAGGGTCTCTTTATGAAATGCCTTTGCTTTGAGATGTCCAATTATTTAATTGTATTGAACGGGTAATAAAGGTATGAGGGAGCAAGGGAAGATGCATGAAATGAACTGATGAGGAGTGAAGGATTGGGTTGGACAAGAAGCCTAACAGTCATGCACTTTTTCAAAAGCATTTATGAGGAAAAGATAGTGTAAGAGTTATCTACACAAATATAGCAATCAATACAAATCGGAGAATTGATGGTGGTTAGAGGAGTTATGGAGCTAGCAATCCTCAAAGGTCAACAGACTTCAGGCGGCAATCAAAAGTATGCAAACCTGATAACGCGCTTGAACGAGGTACAGGAGTACTATTCTCAACATCAGCAGTAACTATGGGTGAAATGGTGTTCACAGCCGCTCCAAAGGCAGTAACAGTGTCATCTGCACATAATAGATGACTGGCATATTAATGAGCTTCCCTCCGCTCACCATAACCTCGTGGACTGCAGTGATTTGCAGTCCCTCTGTCGTGCAAGCAAAATAGCAATGTTTACAGTGTTTGTTTGCCAGCAGGTTTTCTGATTCCTGGTTGTGTCATGGGGGGCGCACAAGGCCATCTGTGGTACTACAGGTGGCCACAGAAGCAGAACGTGATACTGACATCTGACAATGCATTTACAAGCAGCTCCACATGGCACAGCAGCCAAGCTGCCCGCCTGTAAGCGGTTCGGATCCTGAACACAGAGTAGCAGCAAAACACACCAGAAAATGATTTCACCTCAGAAAGTGTTTATTTTTCAGTAATTCCAGTACAGGAGACTGCAGAGGCTCAGGTGAGCTATTGGTAGCTCGCGATCGACTGTTTGGCGACATCTGGTCTATACCATATAGCCCAAAATTTTGCATACAAAAATAATATCAAACCAAATGAGAAAGAGGTAAATACATAGTCAAAAGTTGTGATTGCAGCCTGGTCTATCTTAAACAGCAGACTCATCCATGAGCTATAAGGGCATAACAATTCTGCTACTGATGTCATGGAACAATTAGCACTCATAAATGTAAAATGTATGTCCTTAATGCCAACCCTAGCAAGCTGTGCACAATTCAATGAAACAATGTTGAAAAAAGAAATGCAACCAATAGTGCAGATTAACTCCACAGACAAACTGGAAGTGCACTGTATGACAGTGCCTATGTGTCAACAAGCCACAGCACAACTGAATAGCCTAGGAAGCTCTATCTCCAACACAGCTGGCCTGGCGAACAAAATGTTGTGTTTAAACTGTAGCATAAAGCTAAAGCGTAACCTTGATGTGGAGTAAGGTTTAGTTAATGGAGCACCTGGTACAGTTGTTGGCTTCCAGACATATCCACGTGACAACAACATTCAGTATGTCAACATCCACTTTGACACACTTTCAGAAGTTAAAAGGATAGGACGATCAACAGCCCAATTCCTCCTTTTCAAAGGCATGTATGTACGGTATACACACATTTCACCGCTGTATTTTTCATTGTGTGTTTTTTCATTGCCGTTTTTATTTCGAAAAAAAACCTTCTTTTTTGTTTTTTTTGGGGGGGGTTAAAAAATTAAATATATGGTTGTGGGTGTAAGGGAATAAAAAAAGGGGGCTTGGTGGGTAACCCCCCCCCCAAAAAAAACGTTTTTTCAAAGAAAAAAAACGTCGATGAAAAAACCCGCGATGAAAAAACCCGCGATGAAAAATACCGCAGCGAAATAACGTAGAACCGTATGTACACAGAGAACAGTTTTTCCTGTCTCTTGCATATGCAGTCACTATTCATAAATCGCAAGGTCTAACCCTAGATCAGGCATTGATTGATACTGGCAGCACAGTCTTTAAAGAAGGCATGAGTTACAAAGCACTGTCACGCCTACGTACACTTGAAGGACTATTTCTAGTCAATTTTGATACAAACAAAGTCAAGGCTTAACATTCCTTGCATCGTATAGTACACCAAACTACGTGCATTCTACAGATACCATCTCAAAATGTACCCTGTTCCTCAGAAAGGAAAACTTGTTAAAAGAAATTTTGTGCAAGCACAACTCATAAGACATCTCCCAACAGTACCACTAAAGAGATTGAAAGCATCTGCTACTCCATTAATTAACACAACCACACAAGGATGTAGTGAAAAGGCAAATGTATATCCAACTGAACAAACAAACAAAGAAAAGTATCTTTTCAAAAAAAGCAAGTGGAGTTCCATCAAATGACTCAGACACAGAACTGTCTGGTCCATTCAAATTTTCCAACACAACTGGTGTAAATTGCTATGCAAATGTTGTGATCAGTGTTCTATTCCAATTGCCACCAGTTGTTGGGCCTCATTACAAGTATGGAGGTAGCCATGCCGCTGTTAGCGGCATGGCTACCCCCATACCGGGTACCGGGTCCGGGTCCCTGGAATGGGGAAATACCGACCCATTCCGACCTTCTCCATTTCACGAACTCGGACCCGATACATCCCCATTCCCATTGAGCCCCAATAGGGCTCAGTGCGAATGGGGAGGATGCTAACAACGGGCCCGTTAATGACGGGCCCGTTGTTAGCATCCTGGTCTGCTCGCGGGACCCGCTAAGGACGCCTGGTTTACCAGACATCCTTAGCAGGTCCCGCTAGCAGACCTCATATTGAGGCGTTAGAGAGTTAACGGGGCCGGCAGCTCTACCGGTGCCGTTAACCCTCTACCGCCTGGGTCGCAATGAGGCCCATTTACTTGAACGGCACAGACCAGTTGTGTTTGCAAATGCTACTCCTTCATAGAAATGCAACAAGCAATCCTGACAACATTTACAGTTTCTCAGGAATAAGACAAGCATTGGACTACTGTGTGGGAATGGTAAGATTCACCATAAACACACAAGAAGATCCACAAGAATTGCTAATGTACTTACTGCAAGTGCTGGAAAGCAAAAACATACCTATAAATGAAATCTTCCAGATTTCATACATGTGGAAACATACATGCACGCTATGCAACCATGTGGTGCAGGAACAAGACCCTAATGAGTGCTTTGTGTATGTATCTATACCTAACTGTGAATCCATTCCATTTCAGCAACTGGTGCAAAATGCAAATCATAGTATATTATGTACTACTTTTAATTCAGACAATCGTTCCGCCTTACAGATATACTCACATAGACAATACATAATAGTAATGCTTTTATGATACAACGCAGACGGTACCAAAAACAACTGCAAGCTTACTAGCTTCACACATGGGCAAGTATGACTTGGCAAGAAAACTTTCACAAAAGTAGGCATAATCTGTCACACGGGTGCCACAACCAGTGCAGGTCACTATACTGCATACATTAAAAAGAAATGTGGGTGGTTTGAATGCAATGATACTTCAATTACTCTGAAGCAGAGATTACCAGCAAATCTTGCAAATGCCTACTTAATATTCGTGAAACCAAAATGTACTCACTGACCTAGAAAAGTAGCATAGCCTACTCCCAATAGCCACCAACAGGTATGTAACTGGAAGCAAAAATTACCTTCTGCCCGGTGAATCTCTAATAACACCAACTGGCCCATGAATATATCAGTTGCGCTGCTATAGAGTTTTTTCTCCAATGACCCAATGATTATAGGCACAGAAACAACAACTGTGGAAAACACACACTAGCATTGTTTCACCAATAGAACTTAAAAAGAAAAGTACTGAGTATGAGAGTCTACAAACTATACTCACTAACTTTTAAAACTACCAACTGTTACAATAACCCAACAGCTGTCTAACTATGCCCATACTACTGCAATAAATGCACAACTGCGTCTAACTGCACCCATAATACTGCAATGGCACTTGGCAATAGTGAAAAATGGAAATCCGCCAACAAGAATGAGGGTGCTTGAAAACATACCCTGCATAACTGTGAAACTGTTAACAGTTGGAATATGCCAACTGGTATCTAACTGCAACCATAATACTGCAATATTACTTCCCATTGTTACACAATTTAAAGTCCACCAGCAAAAATGAAAGGTTTTCTGAGGAAGCCCTTCAAGATTTATTAAGTATCAACAGCCAGAACACGCCAACTGGTATCTCAGTACATCCACAGTACTAAAATGTTACTTCCTGTGGTGAAACTGCTAAAATCGACCTTCAACAATTAAACTGCCCTCGAGAACTGTCAAGCTAGCAACAGTTAGAATACGCCAACAGGTATCTAACTGGTCCCAAAAAACTGCAATATTAGTTGTCAATAGTACAGTACTTAGAAAACATTAACAGCAATCAAACAGGATAAAGGGATACTGTTAAAAAGAGGAAACAGATAAACAGTTATAATACGCCAACTGGTATCTAACTGCAACCATAGCACCACCACTTCCGAAAAGCAAAACACATACACCATTTCAATTCCTCCTACTGCAGCAATGCTAATAACAGCAAGACTACATAGATGTGCACCTTAAGCATTCCTGTCTTTCAATGAAATTATGCAACCAATCACACAAACTGAACACATTGCACAGTACACTTGTTAAAGCATAGTACCTGTAATGTACTAATTATGAGGGTCCACAAAGTACACGAGTGTCTGGAATTGTGTACAATACGACATTATGAAGTACCTTCCATAACATGTTATGTTTTTTTTAATCACCGACGATGAAACAAAGATTGCGCCTGCATTTCAACATGCAACAAAGAAAATGTGTGCCCGCAGTGCCAAAAAATTAAAATGTGATATTTCCACTTCAATGGTATTCTGTCACTGTGTTCCAAAAAGGTATGCAGTACCTCAAAAATATGTACAGTGAGTATACGCTTATTGGTGTCATGCTTCTTTGTAATGGGAAATTGCATTTCTATACACATGTTTGTGCAATGCTTATGCCAGTGTGCACATTTTTCAGTGCATGGCCGTATACGGCCTACGGCCATGTACCCAAGAATCTAGGGCCTGGCCACAACCACTGCAGCATAATATGGCCATGCACCCAAGAATCTGCCCATGGCCACAACTCACACACATAATCCAGACATCTGAGTCCCTATTCATTTCTATACACATACTATTACTATTCTTGCAACCAGTGGGCAGGCACCCAAAAATCTAGGGCAGCCCACAAGCATCACAGCATAATACAGCCATACACCCAAGACACTAGGGACAGGCAACAACCATTGCAGCATAATGCACCCATGCACCCAAGAATCATGCCAGTACCCACAACCCACACACACAATCCAGGCGCCGGAGGCCCTGTCCACTTCCGTACACATACTATTACAGTGCTTGCACCCAATGGGAACACTCTAATGCACCCAAGAGTTTAGGGGCAGACCACAGCATAATAAAGCCATGCACCCAAGAATCTGGCCAGTGACCCCAACTCACACACATAAAGCAGGTGCCCGAGGGCCTGTCCACTTCTGTACAAATACTGTTACAATTCCTGCATCCAGTAGGCAGACCCTCATACACTCAAGAATCTCGGGGCAGTCCAATGAGACAGCTGCCAAAGGCCCTATCCACTTCTGAACACATACTATTGCAATGAGTGGGCATGCTCCCAAGAGTCTAGTGGCTAGCCACAACCACCACAGCGTAATACAGCCATGCAGCCAAGACTTTGGCCAGTGACCACAACCCACTCACATAAAACAGCCACCCAAGGCCATATGCTCTTATCTACACATACTATTACAGTATTTACAGCCAGTGGGCAGACTCTTGGGTGCATGAGTCTAGTGGCTGGCCACAACCACCAAAGAATAATACAGCCTATACAAACATCCTCGTATCATCTACATTCCACTCCCCTACCCTAATGAAGCCTGCTTGCAGTCACCAGATAAGGTGCTCACCCGAGGGCCTACCCGCGAACTGCTGCGTTGTCCATGAACTGCCACGGACACTACACAGTCTTCTTGCACCTAAACAAATACATCATATGAACCATCTTTCACTCCTACACCCTTTCCAGCCCCTCTTCCCAGCACCAAATGCTCCAAAACATGTTTCCCAGCCCTGTTTGCCGCAGCGCTATCCGCGGATATCCTTGGATACAACATGGTGGGTGTTTTGGAAAAATTTGACGCATATCAAGCTTCCCTCCAGCCAATCAGTGGGTACGTTGTATATCTGAGGACATCACACAGCACTCTGGACCAATCATTGTCCTGTTTGCAGAGCGAACAGGGAAATGGGTAAGCGGAGCGGACCCAGATATCACTAATTGTTTGGCACCTACATTTTGTCTGTTTTTTTTTAAAAAATGGACGGATTTACACCAAATTTAAAAAAGCATGCTTTGGGGATCAAGCCGCCGCTCCTGCTGCAAATTTGGTCAAAATCAGTCCAGTGGTTTACGCTGTATGTGTGAGCAACATTTTTTGCCATTGCGTCAATGGAAAAAACATTTTTTGGGACCCACTTATAACTTTGCCCCCCCCTTGCAGAACTCCCCTCAAACTACCGAATAAATTAAGAGCTGGCCATGTACTTATTTTGCAAAGTTTGGTAAGAATTTGTCTAGAGGGAGTGAAGTTATAAGCTGCCCAAAAAGTGCTCTTCCTTTGAGTTGAGCAACTTAACCATAACTACACGGCTGCTACCACAGGGCGTATTACACGGCCCACGGTAGTGGCTGTGTAGTTATGGCTAAGTTGCTAATCCCATAGGAAGAGCACTTTTTGGGTGGCTTATAACTTTGCTCCCCTGGACGAATCCTCCCCAAACTTTGCAAAAAAAGTATATGGCCCACTCTGAATTTTTTTGCAGTCTTGGGGCAGTTAGATATCAGTTGGTGTATTCTGACTGGTTATAGTTTTTTATTTATATTTTCAAGTTACTCATCTAGCTGTTGGGTTTTTGCAGATTTTTGGGGCAGTTAGATACCTGTTGGCGTATTCTAACTGTTTATTTCTTCTTATAATTTAGTGGCATTGATTTATCTGCTTGGTTGTTGCAGAATCTTGGGGCAGTTAGATACCTGTTGGCGTATTATAACTGTTTATAGTTTTCTAATTGAAGTTTCATTAATGTTTAATGTTTTAATGTTTTAAAGTACCAGAGTTATGTTGAGTAGTAAATTCTTCTTTGGTTGTAGTAATTGATGAAGTATTAGCTTCTTCTACTCTCTTTGGAGGATTTGCAGTGAGATCCTGTTGCATTTCTGTTTGAAGTAGTTTTGTTTTACAACGTTTTGCTTTTTGTGGAACAGGATAGGTGTTTAGATGCGGTGTACAGTGAACGTAGTCTATTGTATTCTAAAATGCAAGGAATATCAGCGTTTATTTTACTTGCATCAAAGTTGATTAGAAATAGACCGCGAAGTGTACGTAAGCGTGATAGTGCTACGTAGCTCATGCCTTCTTTAAAGACTGTGTTCCCAATATCTATCAATGCTTTATCTAGGGTAAGACCTTGTGATTTGTGAATGGTATCTGCGTATGCTAGAGTTAGAGAAAATTTCTCTCTGTGTACATACATGTCTTTGAAAAGAAGGAATCGAGCAGTTGAGCATCCTATCCTTTTTACTTTTATAGTTTGTCAAAGAGAATATTGGCAAACTGAATGTTGTTGTCACGTGGGTATGTTTGAAAGCCAACAACTGTACCAAGTGCTCCATTAACTAGTCCTTGCTCCACATCAAGGTTGCTTTTAAGCATTACTCTACAGTTTAAAGATAATTTTAATATTTTCTCCAAACCAGCTGGCCTGGCGAGGTATTTAGTCTTGTTGTGGCTTGTTGACACATGGGTAGTGTCATACCATGTACGTCCAGTTTATCTGTGGAGCAAATTACAATTATTGGTTGCATTTCTTTTTTTAACATTGTTTCATGGAATTTTGAACAGCTTGCAAGAGTTGGCATCAAGGACATACAATTAATATTTTTGTATGCTAATCTTTCCATGACATCAGTAGCACATGAGGTATGGCCATACAGTGCATGGATGTGCTGGGTTTTTAATATGATCGTGCTTCTTGAGGTAGTACACCAGCTCTAATACTTTTTAAAATGTTGGCGTATGTGAGGTCTGCAGACTGGCGCATGTTTTCTGTTAATTCTCTGTATTGGAAATGTTGCCAAAGGTTGATATTTCCTATGCTGCCAACAGTTTTACAGCAGAGTTTGTGTCCTATGTTTTTCACTGGTGTCAATTGAAGAAGATCTCCGAAAACAATAATATGTTTTCCTCCATAAAGCTCTTCGTAGTTTGTTTTGAGTAATTCCTGTAATCTGAGGTAAATCAAAGCCAACATTAGGTTGGAGACCATGCTCACTTCATCTATTAGTAGCATTTTCATTTGTTTTAACACTCTGCGTAGTTGCATTGCAGCTTCTGTAGAAGGTTTGTAATATTCTAATTTGTTTTGGTGTTCTACTGGAAGGAGTAGTAATCGGTGTAAAGTGACACCGCCTATGTTGTAGGCAGCTAAACCTGTGGGGGCAGTCACAACAGCTGACAGTTTGTTGTTTGTCAATTGTAATGAGCGGTATTCTGATGCTGTTATCTGAGTGGGTCTATTATCGTACCTTCCTCCTTTCCCAGTAGGAAAGAGTAGAGGAAAAGCACATGCTTCTATACTTTTTTCTCATATGCTGATTGGTGATCCTTTGGTTTTTTGCATTTGGTATGTTTCTAGTGCATCATATATGGTGTCTTTAGAGTGTAATGGATGAATTGTATAATGGTCTAAAATATTGGATACTGTAACAGGATCTAGAAGCTCATATTGACCAGTTTCTGGTGATTATTGAATTATTTCAGTGGTTTCCCTCAGGTTTTCTTCAATATTAATGTCTTTGTAGTATTCTTTATTGTCTTTTAGATATTGCAAGACTTGTCTAACTTTATGTAAGTCTAGAAGTTGTTGCCAAGTTTTTTTGTTTTTTGTAGGTAAACCATTTACTAAGACAATTAAAGATTGTTCTATTGGACGCTGCACTCCTAGAGTGTGTCCATTTTCTCTCAGATCTACTGGTAAATAAACTACTTTGCCACGAATGCCTTTCACTAATTCTGAGGGAGGTAATTTTGCTGTTTTTGGTTGAAGGCATATTATTGCTTGAAATTGATACACTGTTTGAATTATGATGATCTCGTATAAATTGAGTTGTTGCAAGGGTTTTGGGAGTGGGAATAATTCCAAGTTATTTGTGATAGCACATCAAGGAGTTTGGTTGTTGTCACGTTTTGCAGTGCAGTAACTGCAAAGTATTAAGGGGTCATTTATTTCGTATTTGTTTTCTGCTATAAGATAGAGAGCTAATTCAAACCATTTGGAATCTTCATTGTCTTCTATTTTGTATGTTATGTCTATAGTTTTTGTGCTACTTTTATAAAACTTTCTCCGGCAACACACACACACATGGTTTAGTACTTCAGCAGATGTACTTTTAAATCTTAGTATTTCTTTTTGTATGTGTGTCGTAGAAGGTTGCCATTTGTAGAATTGTTCCTAGTCTGTTGTAAAGCTATTGCGTTTTGTAAGTGGCTTTCACTTCCAAAATATTTTTTCTGGATATGCTCTATTTCTTCGAGTAGGTCTTTGGCTGTATCATGTAGAAGATTGTTATTTAAATTGCCTAATGCTAAAGCTGGACTTTTAGCATAGTACAGTTTATGGACTAGATTTCTTATAGTTGAATAATGTTTTGAAATCATTTTGATATGGTAGAAGGTGCTTTTGCAACTAGGTCCTGAGATTCAGGCTAATGAATGTTGCTTTGTAGTCCTGTGTGTTTGCGCACTGGAAAGGTATCCGTATTTTGTAGAAGTTTCATTTTGAATTTGTCTTTGCCTTTTACATATTGATTGCGGAACTGGCGTAAAGATTTGAAAGATTTTTTGTCAATGTTATACATTGACATGCATGGCCATTTGTACACTGGACGTTTTGGTTCAGTCTGATGGAGAGGTGAGTTTTCTGGGGATATTTTTGTAAGCAGCGTTTCTTGTTTCATTATGGTATTAAGTTTTTCATAACCTCGTCCACTGCTATGTATGGTAATTGTGTTTGTTTGCTTTTGTTTGTATGCTTCTTTATTGAAATATGATTCTGTGCTCGTGGTGTGACTCCATTCACCTCCGCAGATTTATTTTTGTTGACATTCCGTTTATTGAGAAGTCATTTTTGTAATTTAGTAGTTAGTTTTGTTAGTGGTTTCATTCTGTTTAACACTAAAATAAGTAACTTCCTTTTGAGAAGGATTGCACTGTCTATGAGAGCTTCTAAGATTAATTTTCTATGGTAGGTTTTAAGGGTTGTGCATGATTTCTCTCTGGTTTTTATAAGATTCTGAAGGACTCTGTGGTGGAAAGTTTTTTGTAAAATACTTTTTTTTGGTTTGGTTACTTGCCACTACATCAAGATTTATAGGAACAGTGTTAGCAGTAGTGGTAGCTGAATTCTTGTTAATCACTTTCTGTTTCGTTTTACATTGTGAAAGAGGAGGCAAAGTGTTTGTACTGGAAGCTTGTTTTGTTTCACTTAATGACTCTATTAGATCTTTTGTTTGAACTTTTTGTACAAATTCTGCTAGAGATGGATGCTTATTTTGGACACTTCTATTTTCATTTGCTCTACTTCTGCATTGCTTTCTATGGAGTTGCTTTTTGGTAGGCATTCTTTGTTGTCTGTTGAAAAAAAAAGAAGGTATGGGTTGGGCTGTTCTGCAATGTATGTGTGCTGTGTACATGAGTGTCTGAGTATGATGGTAAGGATGTATGTGGTGGTGTGTGATTGTGCATTGGGAAGCTACAACTAGTTGGGAAGGCTATTCTTGTAATTGTGTCTTACTATACTGGGGTTCATATGACAGTAGAAAGTACGCTGGTGGTGAGGAGAAGCACTAATACTAAATCTAATGGTATAGAATTAAAACAGTTATTTGTTCTGCAATACTAACATTCTAGGGGCTGATTTATGGAAATTGTGGGCCAAACAGGGATTTGTGGGCAGAATGGTGCACAAATCCCCATTTTTCGGCAAACGAATTCCATGAATCAACCCCACAGTGTGTTTGAGTAACAGTAAGAATATTATGGTAGTATTGTACTTACTTTTTCTGTTTGGAATGAGCAGGTTTCTTCTAAGTTGTTGTTTGTACTTCAGATGTTGCTGCTTTTCGGGAGAGTGATCTTCACTGCAATTGTAAAAAAAAGAAGTTAGTAATTTGTGTGTTTATAGCACTGATGTTAATTTAGATGTTGATTTTTATGTTTTTGTGGTAGTATTGTTGTTTGATAACTGAACATAGTGTGTGCATGCAGTTTCCTTTGACTATGTGCAGCCTTTATATTGTACTTACAATATGTTAGTTCAACATGCTTTGCAAATGAGTAGAATACTAAGTGTATGAAACTCACTTGGTTTCTTAAGGCTGTGTTATTGGATGTTAGGAGACAGAAGAAATAATGATATACTTATTTTGCAATTTTTATAAGGTAAATGGCAGAAACTGTATAGAAAAGCATAGAATGTATGCATTTGTGAAGGTGTGGGTAATAAAGCAGACGGATGTGCTGTACAGGCAGTGGTGTTATTTCAGCTGGGAGCTTTTCAATTATAGTGTCTATCTGTGTGAGTGTATAAAGATGCATGAACTTATCCTGGCTGTGTGTAATTTTGTAATACACTAAGTGTAATACCGATTTTTAAAAAAGGCGACCGGTCAATACCTTCTAACTATCGACCGATTGCATTATTAGATGCCCCAGGAAAAATCTTTACCAAACTGGTCCTAGCCGAATTTAACACCTGGACAGGCAATAATAACCTTAGGGACTCTAATCAAACTGGTTTTATGGTAGGAATGGGGACCAACATCAACCTCATGACCTTGAATGCAATCAAAGCCCAGTGCCAAGAAACAAAACAACAGGTGTTTCTGGCCTTTATTGACCTGAATGCAGCTTTTGATTCTGTGAGTCGTCCTCTACTATTAAGTAAGCTCGCCAGAGATGACTGCCCAGCGACCTTATACGACATCATACATTTACTGCACCATGATACGTCAATACGAGTACGTATTACACTAGATGGTTTACTAACAAACAGCATACCGACCTTTCGTGGTTTAAAACAGGGTTGTTCTTTAGCTTCAGCGGTATTTAATTATTTCATCCATGATGTCAAATTTGCGTTTTCTACTGTCATATCAGACTCCCCCAGGCTGTGTAATCGAGAAGTTCAATCACTTATGTACGCAGATGATCTAGTACTCATATCCAGAACCCAGGTGGGGCTACAACGACTTCTTGACACATTCCATCAATATGTCCTAGCTAATGAATTATCTGTCAACACGTCCAAAACCCACATCATCCAATATTCTCCCAAACGCACAGGCCCAGCTTCCTATGTGTGGTCTATGGGTAATACCCCACTCAGTCTAGTCCCCAGCTATTGCTATTTAGGCATGATTTTTGAAGGGCTGTTAAAAGCAAATGGGCAGATAGAGAGGATTGAGTCCAAGCTACTTGCATCCATCTCCCAAGCACGTGTTATCATGCACAGATATGGTAAATTTTCTATTCTTCCGGCTTGGCACTATTGGACTAAGAAAGTTGTCCCCACATTACTTTATGGCCTGGAAACTCTTCCTGTAGATTCTGCCTTTAAATTTGACCAATGGGAAGCAAAATACTGGCGTGCAATTCTTCATCTCCCTCAATGTGTCCCCATATCATGGATGAGATATGAGCTTGGTCTAACCTCTCTTGAAGCCCATTATAACTGGCGAATATGCTCACTTTTTGGGAAATGTCTGGTGTCTTCTAATGAAAACGTATTACTAAACACGCTTGCTCGCCATGTATTTGCGGTAAAAAAATCTAGATATATTTCAGAGTGGTTAATACGAGTATATCAAATAATGACAAAGGCAGACGTCTCACTCGATTTGTTGCTGTCGAACCCTGTTAAAGCCAAATTCAAAATCCACCAAACAGACTGGATTAATACATATGAATTAAGTACCAGGCATCGTTACAGTGATCCTGCCCGCTTTCCTCCAAAAAAACTTAAAACTCTCCCAGCGTACCTAGTACGCTCTCCTGCTCTAAAATACAGAGTAGGAATAATGCGTCTTCGCTTTAATCTATGGGCCACTATGGAAGTCAAGGCTAAACGTAGACTAGTTAGTCCAGAACAAAATATCTGCAGATTTTGTCAAGCCTCATCGCAAGGTGAAACTTTGGCTCATTTATTCACAGAATGCGTTCCTCTGAGTGCTAACAGACAAATTGCCTTTGCTAGACATTGTCAATATTTGGGTAATGTTTCACAGGATGAATGCTGGCCAGTTCTGTTGAGTACAAATAACATCGCAATCCAAATAGCAGCTGTTCATTTTCTCACCGGTCTTAAACTAGATAATTAATTTAAACGAGAATCTAATTACATGCTGCGAATTATAGCTTTTTCAAACCCTTTTAAGTGATGAATAATGTATATAAAATGTTGCCTTTTAAGATTTTTTTTTTTTTGACCAAATGTTGTCTTTTAAGATTTATACAATGTTTGTTGAAATCCTTGTTAAAGGTTGTACTTTTGCACTTTTTTCTGTCTTGTGTTTGAAAGGTTGATTAAATTCAACCAAATCAATAAAAAAGAAAAAAAAAAAAAAATACACTAAGTGTTTTTCTACAATTATACTGTTATTTCTCCCACCTTTTAATATTATAATTGTTTAGATAGTTGTGTGTGTAAAAAATGAATTTAGATAGCAGACAGGTTTGGGAGTGACAGTTGATTATGTCAGATGGGAAATATAATAGTAAGTTCATTTTTATAGGTTATTCAAGTTAAGTGTCAGTTACTCTGTTTATTTGCATTTATAAGAGTTGTGCATGTACTCTGCATAAAATATGTATACCTGTAGTTTGTATTCATGCATGTGGATATGCATGCAGCTCCAAGTAGAAATCTTGGAGACTTGTACAGTAGTTTTTGTAGTAGGTGCTTTCCAATGAGATGGAACTTGTACTCAGAGTGATCAACAGTACATTTGAAGTGCTGAACTCTGATGATGGAGTTAGATGTAGAGGTCTTGGATGTGATTGGTGGATGGCTGTGTGACTACTTAGCTGTATCCAATGAGGGAATGGCACCGAGAGTGAAGTGGAAAGTGTAGAAGGGCTGTCTAAGTGTTACGCGGTCCGCGGACACCACGGCTGTCTGCGGACAGGGCGTGCCACATCCGGTATTTTCCAGCAAATCCAGCATGGAAAGGGGAATATAGGGATTAGCCCATCAGGTTTAGTTTAGTTTAGTTTAGTTTAGTTTAGTTTAGTTTAGTTTAGTTTAGTTTATTATTTGTGTGGCGTTATGGTGTTGAGGTTGTGGATTTGTGTTGAAAGAGGCTGTGTGTAGTGAAGATGGCACAGGTGGAGAAAGTCATAGTGTTGGTGCTTGGAGATATGTTTGTGCATGGTTTGCTCAATGCAGACATGTGGCAAATAATTTTGATGTTAACGGAGTGGAGGTGGTGTGGAGCACTGTGCCTGATTGCAATGTACAGAGAATTGTACACGTTTGTGAAGATATGGGCAGGATGAACAGTCCCCATGTGGTAGTTTTGCACTATGGTGCTTTCCATTTGGGCTATGTCAGTGCCCCTACTTTGTTGGCAGATTTGGAACACTTGGTGTAAGCAGTAATGAACATCCTTCCAAATGCCAAAGTTATTTTTTCTGGATTAGTACCTAGGGCAATATGGGACAATAGTTCTGTTTTTTGTCCTCACGAAAACATTGCTAGGTGTGCAATCAACCGATGTATGTGTGCTTTCATGCTTAGAGCTGGTATGTTCTTCTGTAATAATGAGAATATTGATTCCAGTAATACTGTTTATTTTAAAGAAGATGGCATTTCTTTATCTTTTATGGGAAATGCCATGGTGTTTTGGAATGTAACTGTTGCTTTGGAGAAGGTCATGTGAAGATTTTATGAGTAAAGTAAGAAAAGAAAAGAGAAAAAAATACAAAACAACAGGTGTCTGTCAAGCATCTGCAAAAAAAACAAAAAAACGGCTCGTTTCAGAGCCAACCTCAAAGGGGAAATGGGGCACACTATTTTAATTTAAATTCACCGCGCTCAGATTTTCAATGTGTCCGTGGATATGGTGGTAGTCCGTGGACACTGCATATTACATACAGGGATTTTGGGGTGGAGAGGCATGCACATGAGAATGAGTAGAGCAAGGGATTGGTCAATAAAGTTTACTGGATGTGTTGTGTAAGGAGAGAGTTTGTCAGAAAGTCTTTTTCCTGAGAGAAGAACAGATAGCTATGGCTGTGTGTTTCAGAAAACAGATTGGGCCTCATTACACGGACGGCGGTAAGGGTTAACGGTCACCGTTAATGGCAACGGTGACCGTTAACCCTTACCGCCGTACTACGAGGTCCCTTTGCGGGTTGGAGGAATTAACGCCTGCTTCTTGCAGGCGTTAAGTACCAACCCGCTAAGGGACCTCGGAGCTAATTACGGCACCGCAAAATTGCGGTGCCGTAATTAGCGCCTTCCCCATTCCCATAGAGCCCTATGGGGCAGAAATGGGAATGGGGAAGGGCAATGGCGGAAAGGGGATTTACCGCCCCTCCAACCTTGGAATGGGGCGGTAAATCCCCTTTCCGCCAAGGCGGTGCCGGTAATTTACCGGCATGGTGCAGGGTGCTAATAGCACCCTGGATTACCGCCTTCCGTGTAATGAGGCCCATTATCTGGATTTTGGGAGACTCATGCATACATTGGTTGGAGGTGTATGCAGAATGCTGTGGAGTAGCTGGACATCTTGGATTCCCTAATGTGAAAGTGCACTGGCATGGAGTGTGTGGAAGGAAGTGGTCTAACTTGGTACCGCTCTGTGCTACTTTGGAGACACAGCATCATCCAGACATAATTATAATTCATTGTGGAGGGAACAGTTTAGGACATGTGTCTGGAATTTCTTTGCAATTTGCAATGAAAGAAGGACTTGGGAAGGTCATTTACATGTTTCCAAATTCCCAAGTATTTTTTCTCGAATTGCGCAGAGACAAATGTGGCTGCGTTCTTCTTCATTTGGTCAACAAATGCAGAAGCGAGGCGCAATGTCAATAAGGCTGTTTGTGGCTTTTTAAGAGATGTTGACATGTCCTCTTTTCACAATGAAAATATAATGTTTCGTAGCACATACATTTTTCGCAGAGATGGAGTCCATCTTACTTATGCCGGCAATCAGATTTTTCTGAGAAATACAAAATGCATTGTGACCTTTTTTGGAATTACAGCAATCCATTTTGCATTAGGTGTTCACCATTTGAAGTTTTTAAACACAAAACAACACCACCAAAAGGCTCTTTTCAGAGCCACCACTTCCTCCCAGAGAAAAGTGCAATGGTTTTAATAGGGCAGCACCCCAAAAAATAAATGTCTGTGAACTGTCCGCGGACTTCTAAAAAATGCTCAGGGCCCTGCACTATTTATTTGTCACTTGGAAAGGAGGGGAAAGGAGGCTAAGGAAGGGACACCAACCATGGGGATAAGAAAGGGCAGGTGGAGAGAGGAATATGTAGGGTGGGCCTTATTCAGGTAGTGGGCAGACCTTCTCATGCTCCTTGACCGCAGTCTCGAAAGCACTCCCCCCTGCAGAGTACTGCGTCGCAGGGATGCGCTGTCCCACAGGAGTGGAAATGGAGGATGTTGTAGAGGAACTCAACCTACTTTGTTTATCACAAGGTACAACCTTGCGAATAGCCCCACCGTAGAACGACTTTAGGTGTTGCTTCATTGATGTTGTACCAAAGCTGTACGAATCAGGTCTCCCACGACTCAACACCATGTGGCACTGATTGCAGGTCACCTTATTCGCACATGCTTTTGGCACTCCACCAAGAGTGGTAAACAACCACCACACCCAAGGCTCACGGCGAGTGCTGATAGTAGGGACTTCCACTACCTCATCCTCTTCATCCTCTTCATCCTCCTCCTCTACATCCTCACGCCTGTTCCCCTGGTGGGGGTGGTGCTGAGGCAGAAGTAGCACCAGCTGGAACAGCAGCAACCATGGATGCCATCAGGTTTGATGTAGCAATCGCAGCAAGAGCAGCAAAGGCAGCAGAAGCAGGTAAATGATCAATAGTAGTAAGACAGAATGAAGATGAGTTCTGGGGTGTGGCCTTTTATAGGGCTCCGCGGACAGGGCAAACACCAAAAAAAGGCTCACAAAGTTCCAAAAAGTATGTAGAGCGCCAGGGACATTGTCTGGGACATGTGCAATGGTGACATTTACTGTAAAATACTTTGGATTGTCCAAAAAAGTACTTTTAAAATGTTGGGGACCCGGACAGTGTCTGCAAATTAGGACACACTGCAAACCTGTACTGCTGTATGTAAGTGGTGAAGCTGGGTCAGGTAAAACATTCTTAATAAAAATGATCAGGAAATACCTCCAACAATTAACAAACAACAACCTTTCTGCAGTTGTAACTGCCCCGACAGGTTTGGCTGCCTACATCATAGGTGGAGTCCCTCTACACCAATTGCTACTCCTTCTAGTAGAATACCAAAACAAACTAGAGTACTACAAACTTTCAGCAGAATCTGCTATGGAGCTACGCAGAGTTCTCAAACAAATGAAAATGTTCCTAATAGATGAGGTGAGAATGGTCTCCAACCTAATGTTGGCTTTGATTCACCTCAGATTGCAAGAGGTCCTCAAAACAGACTACAAAGAACTCTTTGGAGGAAAACATGTCATTGTTTTCAGAGATCTCCTGCAATTAACACCAGTGAAAGGTGAACCTATCTTCAAAACCTTAGGACATAATGTAACGCTCACCTGATTCCCGCAGAGGCGCCGGTCTTGACTGGGTGAATGCCGTATCTTCAAAGGTGATGTGTAACACACGGTTGGCTCTTTGGGCTGGACCTCTGTGCACTGTATATCTGACTTGAAGAGTAAGATGTCTGCAGATAGAAAATATGGGATTAATGAACTGGGGTTATTGGGTGCCTCTCTCCTCTTCCCTTTCTCTTCTCCTGTAGAACCCCAAAGGTTAACGCCCTCACCTTAGGTAAGTGAACGCCGAGCTCTCCATCTGCCTCGGGGCAGGGTGCCGTAACCAGTTTCTTCACTGGATAAGGGTGCAGGCTTCTTGACCTCAGAGGACTGCTGTCCGTCGTTAACTGCACGAACGGTAAGTTCTGGGCACTTCAAATGTCTTAAAAGTCTTTTGTAATGATATCTCTTGTTTTGCAGGGTTCCGGCGATGGCGGATGGCGGGCTGATGAGAGTTGAGGATCGAACCCGCGTGAGGAATAGAAGCGCCTGGAAGCACGTAAGTAAGCGCATGTAGCCTGCTTCACGATGCGCACTAACTGTCCCTTTTATCTTGCAGGTACAAGTTCGGAGCTTTAGAGAAGCTGAAGGGTGCTGGAATACCCACTGGATTCGGCGTGGGAAGGAGTAATGGCACATGAGTAATAAAGTTGCCCAATGTCTTTAAACACACCTTCTTTTGTCTTTCAGATGCGGGATTCAGCGCCGAAGGCCTCCGGAGCGTGCGAAGAGCTGGTAAGCTTTGTCTTTCAGATGCCGGAATGCAGTGCGAAGACCTCCGGAGCATGCGAAGAGTAGGTAAGCCTTTGTCTTTCAGATGCCGGAATGCAGCGCGAGGCGTTGGTGACAGCCGATGGACCAGGTAAGAGATGCGCTGCCACTGAAGACCGTAGTGCTAACCTGTTCTTTCTTTGTCTTTACAGGTGCTGCTGAAGACTGGATTCCAGGATGGTAAGCCTTTGTTCCCTTAGGCCCAGGATCAGAAGCAGAAGACATGATGAGCGTTCTGCTGCAGAGAATGCAGAATAACGCAAAGCAAGATTCATCCATCGGGTGTGGTTTAAATATCCTCCTGTAGTGCTTAGGTGTCTCCTTCCACAGCCACGCCTAGGTAAGAAAAGAGTTCCTGCTTTCCAGAAGAGTTCCAGTGGTCTGAACTTAGGGAGTGGCTCCTGCCCCACCCAACAGGAAAGGTAGTCCCAAACAGAAGAGGATCAGGGGTTCAACTGGCAGGTAAGTAAGAAGCATGGTCTGCTGCAGGTAAGTCCACCCAAGCATTATGAGCCCGGCGCTTCCAGCGCTGGGACTGGGCATCTTTATGAGCCTGGTGCCACTGGCGCCAGGACAGGGTCCAAAAGGTCCCAATTGGGGCTGGCTGGCACTCGGAACCGGGGTTATGGGTCTGCTTACAAGGGAGTCGGGCAAGTCCTGATCTTTTGGAAGCAGAGATCATGACAGCACCCCCCCTCAAGGCCCCTCCCAAACCGGGCTTCTCCGGGGGTTTGGGCTTGTTAGGAAATGTTCGATAAATCTTTTGATTAGACGAGGCGCGTGGACATATTCTGCAGGTTCCCAGGATTTTTCTTGGGGACCGTAGCCTTTCCAGTCAATCAGGTAAAATAGTTTAGATTTGGAGATCTTGGAATCCAGGATGCTTTTGACTTCAAACTCGAGTTCTCCACCAACTGGAATAGGTTTTGGAGATGTAGTTAGTCGGGTTTGAGGTTGCACGGGTTTTAATAGAGAGACGTGGAGGACCGGATGTATCTTCATGTGAGGGGGCAAGTCCAACTTGACCGCTACTGGATTTACTATGATAGTGATGGAATAGGGACCAAGGTATCTTGGGTTGAATGTGCGTGGTCCTTTTAGAGGTAGATATTTGGTGGATAACCAGACTTGATCTCCTACTTGATATTGGGGGGCTTCCTTCCGATGTTGGTCTGCTCCTTTCTTGTATTGTTCTTTAGCCCTTTGAAGGTGAGAAACGGCTTCCTTAAAGGCTTGGGTGATTGTAGAATGCAGGTGGTCTACTGCTGGTGTTCCAAGATCTTGGAGTGGATCCAACTCCGAGGTTCGAGGGTGACTACCGAATAAAAGAAAAAACGGGGTCTTCCCAGTTCCCGAGTGGACAGAGTTATTGTAGGCATATTCGGCTATCCAAAGGATATCTTTCCAAGTTTTTTCAGTTTGTTGTAGCATGCAGCGCAAATACTGTTCCAGAGTTTGATTGGTCCTCTCGGTTTGTCCGTCGGTTTGAGGGTGGTGGCTGGTCGAAAGTCTCACATCAATTTGAGCCGACCGACAGCAACTTTGCCAAAAATGAGAAATAAATTGACTACCTCGATCCGAAATTAGAACTGAAGGAAAACCGTGCAGTCGGACGATGTTTTCGAGAAATTCTCGGGCCAGAGTTGCTGCTGTTGGTAAGCCTTTGAGTGGAATGAAATGCGCCATCTTGGAGAATAGGTCCACGATTACTAGGATCGTATTGTATCCGGAGCATGGAGGTAGATCGGTGATGAAGTCCATAGAAAGCGTATGCCAAGGGCGAGGCGGGATGTCAATAGGGCGTAAGAGGCCGGCTGGTTTTTCCTTTTGACTCTTGTTTTGGGCGCATACTCCACAGGACATTATAAAGTCTCTGATATCTTTTTTCCAAGACGGCCACCAGAAGTAGCGCTTGATCTTTTCCGAGGTCTTGGTCATACCGGGATGTCCTTCCATTAAAGAATCGTGATAACAAGAGATTACCTTTTTCTGTAAATCTGTGCTGGGCAGGTATAACCGTTCTTGGAAATATAATAGGTTGTCCTTCACCGTAAAGACCTTTCCCTGCAGATGCCAATTCTGTATGTCTGCTGGAGTTACCAGTAGCCTGGCTTTATCCTTAACTTCCTCTATGGATTGTGTGGCGATTACACCTAGAATTCTTTGTTCGGGAATGATAGGTACAGGTTTAGGATTGATCAAATGTTCTTCCACTCCCATCCGAGAAAGGGCATCAGCTTTACTGTTTTTTGTACCAGGTCGATAGGTAATTATGAAGTCAAACTCGGCAAAGAATAGTGCCCAACGGAGTTGCCTAGAGGATTGAGCTTTTGGGGTTTTCAAATATTGCAGGTTTCGGTGATCTGTAATCACAGTAACGGTGTCGGGCCCCCAGAAGATAATGCCGCCAAGCCTTAAAGGCGGACTTGATAGCTAGAAGTTCCTTATCAGTAATAGTGTAATTGATTTCAGGAGGCGAGAATTTGCGGGACCAAAATGCCACGGGATGCAACTGATTGGTTACTGGGTCCTTTTGTGATAGAACTGCCCCCATGGCAAGGCTCGAAGCATCAGTTTCAACGATGTAGGGGAGTTCTGGGCGAGGATGTTTTAAGATCGGTGCAGAGATAAATCTAGTCTTCAAATTCTGGAAAGCTTGTTCCACCTCGGTAGACCATTCAAAACGTTTGTTTTTCTTTAACAAGGCGGTGATGGGCTGGACTATTCGAGAGAATTCGGGGATAAACCTGCAGTAAAAGTTAGCGAAGCCTAACATGCTTTGAACACCTTTTACGGAGGATGGTAATGGCCATTTGAGAATTGCATCGACCTTCTTTGAATCCATACGCACTCCGCTAGGTGATAATATGAATCCCAAGAATTCAACTTCAGTCACGTTGAAAACACATTTTTCCAACTTAGCGAAAAGTTTGTGTTGACGCAATCTCTCGAGGACCATTTTCACGTGTTTCCGATGTTCCGTTTCCGATGAAGAATAAACGAGGATGTCGTCAATGTAAACAACAACACACACATCTATGAGCTCTCTGAGGACATTGTTCATAAAATATTGAAAGGCGGCCGGGGCATTGCAAAGTCCGAAGGGCATGACCTGATATTCAAATAGCCCATACTTGGTGCGGAAGGCCGTCTTCCATTCATCACCCTCTTTTACTCGTACCAAGTGGTAGGCTCCTCTAAGATCCAGCTTTGTATATATGCATGCTTTTCTGACTTGGTCCAGGAGTTCAGGGATCAAAGGTAATGGATACCTATTCTTAACGGTGATCTGGTTCAGGGCGCGATAATCTATACAAGTTCTAAGGTCCCCTTCTTTTTTTGGAACGAAGAACAAAGCTGAGGAAGCAGGGGACTTGGAAGGACGAATAAACCCATTCGCTAGGTATTGATCCAGGTATTGTCGGAGGTGAAGATTCTCAGGCTCGGTGAGGGCATACATTCTACTACAAGGAGGAGTAGATCCAGGTATCAGGTCTATCTGGCAGTCATAAGACCTATGAGGAGGTAGAGAGCTTTGAACACCTTTTACGGAGGATGGTGATGGCCATTTGAGAATTGCATCGACCTTCTTTGAATCCATACGCACTCCGCTAGGTGATAATATGAATCCCAAGAATTCAACTTCAGTCACGTTGAAAACACATTTTTCCAACTTAGCGAAAAGTTTGTGTTGACACAATCTCTCGAGGACCATTTTCACGTGTTTCCGATGTTCCGTTTCCGATGAAGAATAAACGAGGATGTCGTCAATGTAAACAACAACACACACATCTATGAGCTCTCTGAGGACATCGTTCATAAAATATTGAAAGGCGGCCGGGGCATTGCAAAGTCCGAAGGGCATGACCTGATATTCAAATAGCCCATACTTGGTGCGGAAGGCCGTCTTCCATTCATCACCCTCTTTTACTCGTACCAAGTGGTAGGCTCCTCTAAGATCCAGCTTTGTATATATGCATGCTTTTCTGACTTGGTCCAGGAGTTCAGGGATCAAAGGTAACGGATATCTATTCTTAACGGTGATCTGGTTCAGGGCACGATAATCTATACAAGTTCTAAGGTCCCCTTCTTTTTTTGGAACGAAGAACAAAGCTGAGGAAGCAGGGGACTTGGAAGGACGAATAAACCCATTCGCTAGGTATTGATCCAGGTATTGTCGGAGGTGAAGATTCTCAGGCTCGGTGAGGGCATACATTCTACTACAAGGAGGAGTAGATCCAGGTATCAGGTCTATCTGGCAGTCATAAGACCTATGAGGAGGTAGAGAGTTAGCCTGATCCTTCCGGAAAACATCTTGGAATTCTAGGTATTCAGGAGGTAACTGGGGAGCCTCTGAGGAAATTGCTGCCAGTGCAACACCAGGTCGAGGGTGACAAGTAGAGACACATTCTGGAAACTGAACCGTTCTTGCTCGCCAATCGATCTGAGGATTGTGCTTCTCTAACCAAGGAATTCCTAGAATAATCTGGAACTGAGGGGCCTTGATCACATCGAACACGATCTTCTCATGGTGTCCATCTTGACTTACTAGCGTCACTTCTTGGGTGGTATGCGTTACTGGTCCGGAGGCTATCTCCGTACCATCCACCGTAGTAATGACGTCCTTTACAGCCTTTGGACAAAGAATCAGATTCATCCTCAAAACCATTTCATGATCCACATAATTGCCGATGGCACCGCTGTCGACGTAAGCTTCAATCGCATGTAATCGATCCGGATGTTCAGGGCTAATGAGGACCATAGGTATCACGAAATGCGAGGTCACGGAACTGGTTTTAACGCTCGGCAAGAGGACCTCTATTCTTGTCGGGCGAGGTTGTTTCCCTGCTCAGAGTTTGTGACCCTGGTAACTGCAGCTCCTATTGCCTTCTTGGCTGGTTTCACCGGACAGTCTCAAAGAAAGTGCCCCGAGTTTCCGCAATAGAGGCATAATTGCAGCTGTTTTCTCCTTTCCCGCTCCTTTTGTGTTAGTGGTCCTTTCAGCCCCCCTATTTGCATGGGTTCCCCGGAGTCTACTCCTTAGGTAGGAGTTGGTGGTTTGGAAAATACTCGAGCATCAAACTTGGAACGATCGGCCTTCCTGTTCTGCAGTCTGTGGTCAATTTGAATGACTAACTCAATATAGTCCGAACAGTCTTGCGGGGGATTCACTACTTGGGCTAACACATCTTTGAGCTCTCCACGTAGACCTCTATAAAACAGCGTAATCCTTTTGTCCTCAGGCCATCGAGTTTCCACTATCAGTCTGTTGAAAGACGCAATATAAGCCAAAAGGTCTTGATTACCCTGTCGCAATGAAAGGAGCTCATTGTCCAAGGCCTGCCCCTGTGAATGTCTTGCAAACAGTTTTTCCATACTGAGCTGAAAAGCTTGAAAATCATGGAGAACCGGATCATCTTGATTAACTAGAGGGATCGACCAGTCTGCCGCATTGCCACTAAGGTACGAAAGCACGAAAGCTACCTTAGCTTGATCAGTTGGAAAGGCTGCTGGCCGGCATAAGAAGTGCAACCGGCACTGATTAATAAATACTGCAAACCTCTTTGGGTCACCAGAAAATCGTTCCGGCGGAGCCAGAGGTACATTCCCAGGTAGGTTGATCTGCACTGGGTTCGTAGAGGATGTTGAAGGAAGATTTGCCCCTGATGCGGGTAACAGAGTTTGTCCGGCTTGTGACTGTAGTAATTGTCTAGCGAGATTGCCTGTTCGCTCCTTGGAAATAATCAGTTCCCTTCTTAGAGCATTTGTTTCCTGATGGGCTGCATGCACTTCTGCTCTTAGTTCCCCAAGTAACTGGGCTAGCTGGTCGGTATCCGAGGTTTCCATAGCGCCTGGGTGGGAGTTTTGCGGTAGGCTTTGCGTTCTGTAACGCTCACCTGATTCCCGCAGAGGCGCCGGTCTTGACTTGGTGAATGCCGTATGTTCAAAGGTGATGTGTAACACACGGTTGGCTCTTTGGGCTGGACCTCTGTGCACTGTATGTCTGACTTGAAGAGTAAGATGTCTGCAGATAGAAAATATGGGATTAATGAACTGGGGTTATTGGGTGCCTCTCTCCTCTTCCCTTTCTCTTCTCCTGTAGAACCCCAAAGGTTAACGCCCTCACCTTAGGTAAGTGAACGCCGAGCTCTCCATCTGCCTCGGGGCAGGGTGCCGTAACCAGTTTCTTCACTGGATAAGGGTGCAGGCTTCTTGACCTCAGAGGACTGCTGTCCGTCGTTAACTGCACCAACGGTAAGTTCTGGGCACTTCAAATGTCTTAAAAGTCTTTTGTAATGATATCTCTTGTTTTGCAGGGTTCCAGCGATGGCGGATGGCGGGCTGATGAGAGTTGAGGATCGAACCCGCGTGAGGAATAGAAGCGCCTGGAAGCACGTAAGTAAGCGCGTGTAGCCTGCTTCACGATGCGCACTAACTGTCCCTTTTATCTTGCAGGTACAAGTTCGGAGCTTTAGAGAAGCTGAAGGGTGCTGGAATACCCACTGGATTTGGCGTGGGAAGGAGTAATGGCACGTGAGTAATAAAGTTGCCCAATGTCTTTAAACGCACCTTCTTTTGTCTTTGAGATGCGGGATGCAGCGCCAAAGGCCTCCGGAGCGTGCGAAGAGCTGGTAAGCTTTTGTCTTTCAGATGCCGGAATGCAGTGCGAAGACCTCCGGAGCATGCGAAGAGTAGGTAAGCCTTTGTCTTTCAGATGCCGGAATGCAGCGTGAGGCTTTGGTGACAGCCGATGGACCAGGTAAGAGATGCGCTGCCACTGAAGACCGTAGTGCTAACCTGTTCTTTCTTTGTCTTTACAGGTGCTGCTGAAGACGGGATTTCAGGATGGTAAGCCTTTGTTCCCTTAGGCCCAGGATCAGAAGCAGAAGACACGATGAGCGTTCTGCTGCAGAGAATGCATAATAACGCAAAGCAAGATTCATCCATCGGGTGTGGTTTAAATAGCCTCCTGTAGTGCTTAGGTGTCTCCTTCCACTGCCACGCCTAGGTAAGAAAAGAGTTCCTGCTTTCCAGAAGAGTTCCAGTGTTCTGAACTTAGGGAGTGGCTCCTGCCCCACCCAACAGGAAAAGTAGTCCCAAACAGAAGAGGATCAGGGGTTCAACTGGCAGGTAAGTAAGCAGATTGGTCTGCTGCAGGTAAATCCACCCAAGCATTATGAGCCCGGCGCTTCAAGCGCTGGGACTGGGCATCTTTATGAGCCTGGTGCCACTGGCGCCAGGACAGGGTCCAAAAGATCCCAATTGGGACTGGCTGGCACTCGGAACCGGGGTTATGGGTCTGCTTCCAAGGGAGTCGGGCAAGTCCTGATCTTTTGGAAGCAGAGATCATGACACATAAAGTGTGCCGTAAAAGTCTTGGAAGCATCAGGAATGTAAATCTCTGGCAACATTTCTAATAAAGAGAACTAACTCAAAAATGCGTCAGTCTGCAGACCTCACCTATGCCAACATTTAAAAAAACATACGGATTGGTGTATTATAAAAAGAGGTGCAGTCTACCCTCAATACTAGACACATCCATGAGCTGTACGGGCATAACACATGTGCTACTTCTGTCATGGAACAATTAGCTCAGATGTCAGCTGTATGTCCTTAATGCCAACTCTAGCAAGCTGTGCACAATTTAATGCAACTACCACTAGTGGAAATTCATGCCACATACAAACTGGACATACACGGTATGACAATACCTATGTGTCAACCAGGCATAGCACAACTCAAATCCTCAGAGAACTCTATCTCCAACACAGCTGGTTTGGAGAAAATTTTGACATTATGTGTCAACTGAAGAGATATGCTAAAGCATAACATTGACGTAGAGCAAGGTTTAGTTAATGGAGCACTTGGTACAGTTGTTGGCTTCCAGACATACCCACGGGACAACAGCTTTCAGTTTGTGAACATCAAGTTTGAAAAATGTTCAGAAGATAAAATATAGGACACACAATGGCACTGTTCCTTCTTTTCAAAGACATGTATGTACGCAGAGAACAGTTTTCTCTGTCGCTAGCTTATGCAGTAACTATTCATAAATCTCAAGGTCTAACCTTAGATCAAGCATTGATTGATATTGGCAGCACAGGCTTTAAAGAAGGCATGAGTTAAGTTGCACTGTCACAGCTGCGTACAGTGGAAGGACTGTATCTAGAAAATTTAGATGCAACTGCAGTCAGTGCAGACATTCCTTGCATCATTGAGTACAATAGACTACGGGCACTGTACACACTCCATCTGAAAAAGTACCCTATTCCTCAGAAACCAAAAGGTTTGAAAAGAAGGCTCATTCAATCAGAGGTTGCAAATGATTTGGCAAAAGTCCCATCTAAGAAAATGAAAGCAACTCATGCTACATCAGCTACCATATCAGCTTTTACATACAAAAGGAGTAAAAAAAGACAAGCCATACCCAACTCCACACACAAAAAATAATGCCTCTTCAAAGAAACCACGTACCCTTCCATCAAAGTGCTCAGACACAGTAGTACCTGGCCATTCAAATTTTCCAATACAACAGGTGTTAATTGCTATGCAAATGTAACAATTAATGATCTATTCCAAATGCCAGCAATTGTTGAAAACATGTATTTAAATGGCGCAGACCAGTTGTGTTTGCAAATGCTTGTCCTTCACAGAAATGCAGTAAGTAATCCTGACACCATTTACAGTGTCTCAGGAATAAGGCAAGAATTGGACTACAGTGCTGGAATGGTGAAATTCACTTTAAACTGACAAGAAGATCCACAGGAATTTCTAATGTACTTTCTACAAATACTGGAAAGGAAAAACATACCCATAAATGAAATCTTTCAAATTTCCCACATGTGGAAACATACATGCAGTCTGCGCAACCATGTCATTCATGAACACGTCCCTACTGAATGCTTTGTGTATGTATCAATGCCTAGCTGTGACTCCATTCCATTTCAGCAACTGGTGTAAAATACAAACCATAGCATATTCTGTCCATCGTGCAATTCTGATAATCGTTCAATGCTACATATACACTCACATAGTCAATGGGCCTCATTCCGAGTATGGAAGTAGTCATGGCGCTATTTGTGCCATGACTACCTTCCATACCGGTACCGTGTCCGGTTTGGTGAGATGGGGACTTACCGGTCCAGTCCGACCTTGGCGGGACCGGCAAGTTCCCATTCACCAAACCATTCCCCATTCCCATTTGAGCCCCCATAGGGCTCAATGGGAAGGGGGAAGTAGCTAATAACGGTACCGCAATTTGCGGTACCGTTATTGGCTCTGATTTCCCTTAGCGGGTCCCATCCTTAACGCCTGGTAAAACCAGGCATTAAGGAAGGGACCCGCTAAGGGAACTTGCAGTAGGGCGTAAAGGGATTACCGGCACCGATGTCCTTAACGGTGCCCGGTATCCCTTTGCGCCAAACTCGGAATGAGGCCCAATATGTAATATTAAAGCTCCAAAGGTAAAATGCCAATGGAACCAACAACAACTGCAAACTTACTGCCTTCACACACGGACAGGTATCACTTGACAAGAAAACCTTCAAAACAGTAGCCATAATCTACCACATAGGAGACTCAACCAATGGTGGCCACTATACTGCATACATTAGAAAGCAATGGTCATGGTGGGAATGCAATGATACTTCCATCACTCCAAAGCAGAGATTAACTGCAAAACTTGCAAATGCCTACTTAATATTCTTGAAGCCAAAATGTACTCATTGATGTACAAACCTACTATACCTTACTCCCCAGCACCAACCAGTACTTTCGTAAGTGGACAAAAAAAAATTGTCCTTCCACACTGTCACTCTACAGCAACATAGCATACTGCAAGCATTGACGAAATGCACTTAAGTGTATGTTGGACATTTTTATCCCCAATGAACCCAATGAATACACTCACACACACAATACGTGTACACATATCACAGTAGCAGTATTTTCCACAGGATACGTGACAGGGAAAGTACTAAGTATGAGGGTTGAAAACTATCCGCAGTAACCTCTGAAACCACCACGTACGAAAATCAGTCACCAGCTCTCTAAGAATAGTCATACAACTCCAAGACATATGGACCTATCACCACGTAAACCCTTAACAGTACACTACCACTTCAGAATGTACACAGATGTGCAAGTAGCAACAGGAAAGCACAAGCTGGTAAACTTACCCTTCATGAATGGAACACTGTGAACAGTTAGAAAATGCCACCTGGTATCTAACTGCAACCAGAATAGTACAATGTTAGTTCTAGGATTAAAACAACCCAACTCAACCTTCAACAACTACTGTGCTACAAACATATCCTGAAACACTTCCAAAGTATGAGCAGTTACAGTACGCCAACAGGTACATAACTATCATCCCATTTCTAGAGTAGCACAGTACAATGCCACACACTTGCAAACCACCAGCAGCAAACAAACGCATAAAGAGACAGTGGTACAAAAAGGAAGCAGGTAACCATTTACAAAACACCAGCTGCAGTACCCCACGACCCTACCAACATGTATAGGCCACAAATCGTCAACCATTACATTTCCTCCAACTTCAAGAGAACACCTTAAAAAGTACAGTAACCATTCCAAACGTGACTATCATTCCTTGTGCACCACAGCAGCAAAGCAATTTGGAAGTTTTTTTTTTTTTAATCCAGCATGGATTTTATTTCCCCACAGACCCAATGATTATGCAAACAAACACAGGAACTGTGCTCATTGCCCAGTACACTGGTTCAAAGCATAGTATTTATGAAGTACTAATTATGAGGATCCACAGAGTAAAGACATATATGCTACGTTCTGCACTGCAAACTAACAGAATACCTGCTCTAACATTGCTGTTCCATTTTCCAACAGATAATGCAGCAACCAGTGCTACAACATTCCACATTCGATACACAAAACACAGTACAGGCCCTCCTCAACTCAAACAGTAAGTCTGCAACGATTGCTATTATACTTCTATGCAATGCCCTCAGTGCAATATGTGCACTTATTTCTGCTATACACATAGCAATGCCACCATCTGCAATGCACACTTATATTACACTACACAGCTTGGGCCTACGCCCTACATGCTTCACTACACCCAGTACAGTGTAGGGGCTGCAGCCATGCACTCAACATTGTACACCTTGCCCACAATTGCTGCTGCACTGTACAACTATGCATACAAACATCTATCCATGTACCACTAACCCCACACATAACACAGCCACCTTCCCCTTAGCCACTGCAGTTGACATTGGCTGCCATTTCTTCCACACAATACATAACCTGTTCCCTACGTTCACTCTTCGCCTTAGCCTACAATAAATGGAAACACTTAATGCACAACACTACAGTAACCTACCCGATATTCTGCACAAACACAACAATGCAACTTGATGAATACATCCATACATCTTAGGTACTTGTCCTACCTGTGCTGCCACATTTGGCTCCTTGCTTTCCACTGCCACTGTGTAGGCCACTAGGTCATTTTCATTGTTATGTACAGCATTCCAAAAAAAAGGTATCTAACACATATTTCACTGCAGCGCATGGGTCAGAGCTCGCCAGCCATATTGCAACCACGGCATTACTGCTTAAGTTTTCAAATTTCTGTTTCCCTTTCTTATTGTATAAAGGAAACACCATAACCCCCTAACAATGTTTGAAGAACGTACACACCAACTCCTTTTCTTTGATGAACGGCAGACCCAAACAGGTTCATGCTGCACGACACCAAACTGCGTACTATGGGCCATCCACCCACGTATGCTGAGGCAGCGAACACACAGTCTGCCATCGTCCACCATTACCTCATAACACACTGCACATATAACTGTTCCTTAGGCACTGTAAAAGCACATTTTATGTATGTCACCATCATCTCTACTTGTAAGTTGTACTACCTTCACCGTAATGACACTGCCAACATTCGGAAATGAATGTTACAATCAAAACACGTTACCGGCTGAATCCTTTGTTTTTTTCCAGCATCATCTCCGGAAAGCGAAACCTAACATACCTCTCCTTGTACAGGACAAACGCTTATTGTAAAACAGACTTGAGGGGGAAGCATGTTTAGCTCCAAGGTCAGACATTGTATGGAAGTATAGCGAAAAAGGATAAATAATTTACACTGCGGTTGCTCTGCCCATGTGCCCCAAAGGTAGTCTGCAACAGTCCCATACGCCGTGCACTGCAATTTCTCGACTATCCAATACAGGGATGGAATTGGCTGAAGTTATGTAAGTACAACTTTACATCACATGTGGATTACGAATAAAATGTATTAAGCTACTCTTCTGTATTCATATTTATAAATTGAATGTACCACACACTTTCGCTCTGTACATTGTACGGAGATTTGTGATGGCAGTAAGGATGCGCTGTTACAGTACCATATCTCCACCATTCCCCATAAATTGCAACTGTGATTGAACTTCCTTTTGCTCACATCTTTCCCCACGCCCTGCACATGCAGACATAAAGGCCAAGAAGAAAAGGGAATGCAAGTCGTGCACTCAAACAGCACACCTTATGCTCACTCGTGCAGTGATCCATTCCCTGTTTTGCCCCAAGAAGAAAAGGGAATGCAAGTCGTGCACTCAAACAGCACACCTTATGCTCACTCGTGCAGTGATCCATTCCCTGTTTTGCCCCTACTATGCCCTTTCACACAATTACTAGTTCTACGCACCCTCAGTGTATTGAAAGTTATAATGGCCACTGGTGCATGCAGCGGTCAACCAGCACACAAAAATCAACAGCTCACATTTCAATGATGCACTTCTTAGCAAGCCAGCTCCTGCATTCTCCAGCAATCCGAGGTGACCCCCATGAGGGTTCAGTTTTGATTGCTTTCTTTACAGACACACAGACACATTGGGCTGTGGGTCGAACAATACTCGCTACCACTGTCATGTTTTGTTAAAAGGAAACACATGAAAAGAGCATCTGATGGCAACTTTTCCAAGACATTTTGCTTGTGTGGAGCCGTAGAATCACAGTATCACCTACAAAACAGAGAGCAAGGCAGTGGGTTAACATATGATGCTACTCACTAACACACAGTACATGGTCCATGAGGCAAGCACCTATTATGAGATCCTTCCCGCAAACTCTTTTCCTGTATGCTGCCACATTATGAGATCCTTCCCGCAAACTCTTTTCCTGTGTGCTGCCACTAATGCCGGTAACTTACATCTACTCTTATTCCTCTTTCTTCTCAGATATCTTGCACCTTACTGTGCGTGTCACCCCTTCCACATTCCAATGGACGGGTGGTGGACCAAGCATTGGAAGATTACCATAAGCGATTTCTTTTCCGTCGTTATTATCTGGTCCGACCGTTATGGGCCTCTATGTCCATTTGCGGTTCCGGCTATACAAACCAACCTGCAAACCTTTTTGCTGTAAGGCATCCCAGAGGCAACAGCTGCTACCTCTTATACCTTTCAAAGAAAATGTGCTGTTCCACACGGCCCACCAAGCACCACTAAATACTCCTTTTCCCACTTTACTAGACGAGAACAAAATTACAGAAGTGCACAGACGGCATTGCTCACTGGATTTTGTTTGCGAAATAAAAGAGCAGGGAATGCAGCCAACTTACATGTTCTTGTTAACATTCTGTAGCAAAATAAAGCACTTGCAACAATTCATTGTGCTGTTAGTAAACTATGGGAATGTTCTAGAACCTTATGCTCTGTATGCGCATGTCTGCTTATTGCATTTCTTTATGTTGTTCCTTTCTGGAGCTAGGTGCTCACATGACAGAGTGCGCTACGCTTGGCACGCACATAAAGAAAATACCTGGAGTGCACGCCGTGAGGAACGACTCTCCACAAGTAAAGTCACTGATGCCAGTGACTGCTACTATGGTGTATGCCGCACACACGTATAGGTAATGGAAGCGATGCACACATTACAATTGCACACAGTAGAAGTGCCAACCGCGTTCGTTGGCCATCTCAACAAATACGCAAAACAAAGCTAACAGTCAGATGGCCTGCCGTCCTGTATATGGCTGGACTTAATGGCATCGAAGAGGTTGTCAGCTGCAAATGTGTGTGGGGTGGTCTGTATATTATCCATACTTTTAATGTGTAATGCTTAGTAACTCGTGACATGTCGCAATATATTCCTTCACTCTAAAAGCACAGGGTATTATGAGGGGCACACCATACGAAACTTAAATGGTGGCATCCCAGTCCATGAACGGCAACAAGGCCAATGACGTACACCATATGCAAGTGCAGGCACTTCACGCCACCTCTAGTGGTGTACCAACCGGAAAATGTCCTCCACAACCATTCTGTAATGGCGAGCACCCACAGGAGACATACCTATTTCCAAGAGTGTACGCTGGAGTTACATATCAGCATACGAATGGACACAAAGAAGACAACATTCTGAAACCTACCTCCAACCAGTGTCTAGACTGTTAGGTCAAAGGGCCGTAGCCATGCATACACGGCAGTAGGGACTTGCCACTCCCAACACAACATAGTACACCGATTACAGAAATCCCAATATCATCTGCAATACACACCCCATCCCCAATGGGCTCTGAAGGTAATCAGCTGTGCAGCTACCCGATAATGAATTATACATGGGCCATGTCGCAAAAGTTACGCGGTAAAAAAAATCCTTTCATGTCCCAATTTCTTACTACACTCCCTCAAGCAAGGCTCTGTTCACGGCCACACCATTCCAAATGCAAATGGTGTCTTATCTCACCAATGATGCTGTAGGGACTATAAAATGTCCTCCACAATGATTCTACAAAGACGTGTACCTTAGGACACTTAGATATTTAAAAGTCTATAGTATGTCACAATGTATGGTTATAATAACTTATGCAAATTACCAAAGGCAAAGGGAATGCACTCTTTGTACATATTTGTGCAATCCACATACCAATATCACAGTACTCCCATACATGGCAGCATTGCGTTGAAGGTTTGTGCCCAACAGCCTAGTTCTTCACCACACCCACTTCAAGCCAATACAGCCATGCATGGCAACATGTACTTTCCTGCCTACAGGTATGTATGGGTAGAGTAAGGAACCCAACCAAGGCAACATTTTGAAACCTGCTTCCAACCAGTGGCCAGACTGTTAGGTCCAAGGGCCCCAGCCACGCACAGAAGCCAGTAGGGGTTTTGCAGGCACAACACAACATAGCACTTCAACTGCAAATATCCTTATATTGTCTGCAATGCACTCCCGATCCCCAATGGAGTCTGCCTGCACTCACCAAAAAATGATAGTCGCCTCTACAGCTGCCCGCCAATGAAGTATATGTGATTACCTGTGTAAAAGGTCCATATCGCAAACCTGTGATGGTAAAAAATTCCTTCCATGTTCCAATGTCTTACTACCCTCCCTGAACCAAGACTGTAGGCACGCCCTAGCCTCTTGGGTACATAGGGAAGCCTATGGCCTCCCCCCATGCACCCATGAGCCTAGTCCTTCAACACATCCACTTGAAGGCAATAGAGGCATGTATGCTACCATGTGGCCACATAGCTTTCCTGACTACCGGTATGTATGGGTACACTAACGGACTCAAACAAGGCTACATTCTCCAACCTACTTCCAAATAGTGGCCAGACTGTTAGGTGCAAGAGCCCTAGCCATGCACACAAGCCAGTACACGTTTGCAGGCACAACACAGCATAATACACCGACTGCAAATACCCTCATGTTGCCTTCAATACACTCCCCATCCCCAATGGAGTCTGCCTGCATTCACCAAAAAATGATAGTCGCCTGTGCAGCTACCCCCCAATAAAGTATAAGTGAGTAGCTGTGTAAAAGGTCCATATCGCAAGACTGTGGTGGTAAAAAATCCTTCCATGTGCCAATGTCTTACTGCCCTCCCTGAAGCAAGGCTGAGGCCAAGCCCTAGCCTCTTTGGTAAATGCGGAGACCTATGGTCTCTGCCAATGCACCCAAAAGCCTAGGCCTTGCCCACTACCACTCCAAGGCAATGAAGGTATGCATGGGAACATGTGGCCATGGTGCTTTCCTGTCTACAGATACTTATGGATACACTAACGGACCCAAACAAGGAAACAATATCACACCTACTTCCAACCAGTGGCCACACTGTTATGTCCAAGGGCCATAGTCATGCACACAAGGCGGTAGGGCCTTTCCAGGTACAACACAACATAGTACACTGACTGCAAATATCCTCATAGTGTCTCCAATGCACTCCCCATTACCAATGCAGTCAGCCTGCACTGACCAAAATATGATAGTCGCCTGTGCAGTTACCCGCCAATAAAGCATATGAGAGTAGCTGCGTGCATGGTCCATATAGCAAAATGTTGATGGTAACAAATCCTTCCATGTAGCAATGTCACCCATTCTCAATTTTTTCCATAATCTGCAATCCAGTCCCCATTCCCAAGGCAGCGTCCATGCCGTCGCCACAGAAGGTACTCACCTGGTGACCTACCTGCAAATTGCCTCACTGCTCTCCCATGCATGGAAGCATTGTACTGCGGGGTTGATGCCCAAGCCCTAGGCTCTTGGGTGCAAGGGGAGGCCTCCGGCCTCTGCCCATGCACTCAAAAGCCTATGCCTTACGCACAACCACTACAAGGCAAGGCACACAAGCATGAGAACATTTTGCCACAACCCCACCACCATAAAACAATGCAAATGCACAAAGTCAACATAACCACCGGCAGCCCTAGGCTACAGCACTACACATTGGCAATGTTTCACTTCTCCCTCTTTCACCCACCCGATCCTGCAAACCATGTTTTGCAACGCCTTCTGCCGCGGCACTATCCTCCGATACACCATGGCAGCGTTTCCCAAAACATTGACGCACCGCACACTTCCCTCTAGTCAACCATCGGCCGCGTCCAATGTTCGCTGACATCATGGCGTGCTGCAAGCCAATGAGACTTCGGTCCATGGAGCGAACAGGGAAATGGGTCCCAGATATCACACATTTTTTGAGACATACATTTCAGTTTTTTGCAACAAAAGTACAGGTCGGATTTCCACCAAACACACAAAAGCACGCTTTCAAACCCAAGCCCCTGCCGTAAATATGATGAAAATCCGTCCAGCCGTTTGGCCTGTAGCCGTGCGCAAAGTTTTTCCCCATTCAGTCTATGGAGAAAAATAAATGTGGGACACCCCTATAACTTTGCTCCCCTTGCACGAAACTTCACCCAACTTGGCGACAGAATTCAGAGCGGCCCATATACTTCTTTTGCAAGGTTTGGCGAGGATTCCTCCAGGGGGAGCGAAGTTATAAGCCACCGAAAAAAGTGCTCTTCCTATGAGTTTAGCAACTTAACCATAACTACACTGCCGCTACCGTGTGCCGTGTAATATATATATTAAACAACAATATTCGATTTGAAATCACACATGACACAACTTCATCTAGTAACCATTGCTGGAAGTCCACCTCCAGTTCAGAGTCACATCAGCAAGGCACTGTGGGTATGAAAATTAGCTCAAATGCAAGCTGTTTGCTCCAGAAAATGGCCTTTGTCTTACAGGGGAGTGGTACTTCACATCACATATAGCTTAATCAATCCAAGACAGATATTTCTCAAGACTGCAGAGAACTACGTACCTACGATTTCTCACACGTGCCATCGAGTGCCATTCATGGATATTGACATTCAGTTAAAATCCACTGAGAATTGGATCGTTGGTCTGTAAATTAGCTCACATGTATATCTCACATGCATTTGGCTGCCTGGAGAAAACTCTTTTTGCTGCGAAGGGCTGTGCATATTTATTTCACCTTCATTATTGATATAGTATGACAGCTTTGTGATTAGAACATTGGGGTAAGTTTAACAAACGCCATCACTGTTATGTTGGTTTAAAAAATACATGGACATAAACTGCATTGTGGGTATGCAAATGAGCTCAAAAGCATGCATTTTAAAAAATATACAACATTGTCTTATAGCTGTAAAGAAATGACTACTGCCCTTCAACAGTAAAAAGATGAGTAGTGGTTAATGCTCCTTGTCAGCTCTTGCACTTCTACAAACCAATTATAGCCAAGAGATATAACTCCTTGACCTTTTGTGTTGATGTAGGCCAATTGAAGTCCATATTCTTAGAAGGTGTTTGAATGTGAGACAGTTGCAGGCCAGCAGCAATAGTACACAAGTTCAAATGTCCAATAAAGGTTCTCTAAAAATGTATATAATTTAATTAAACAATCATACAACTAACTATTAAAAACGTTATAACAATCCTCCCTTGTAAAAGAAAACAGAAACAGAAACGCTTTCCTCCCTGCTAAAGGTATGTGTAAGCAGTCTGGATACTTTAGCATGTAGGAAAATGTCACTTATAGGATATTCCTTTCAGAAAAATCTACAGCAAAGTTTAACCAGTCACTAAGGCTACAAAAATGGACCAAGCAGATAAGGACTCAATAGTACCTGATTCCACTTCTTAGATGGTTTAACAGCACAGTGTGTGTTAGTTACAGCTGCATGAATGGAAAAGGGTGCCTTATGTTGCTCATAAACGAGGTTTTGGTCAAAATGACCTGCTAGCATGAAATGCAGAAAATGGTCTATGTGCTCTTTGGCTTAAACAATTCTTTGTGAATATTAGTAGATGCTGTCTAGAATCGACATGACAGGCTTCGAGAGGCAATGTTTGCAGTTTCAAATCAGGTTCGAAGGTGGCAAGTCGTGTTGATCCCAGGTGGTGAATCAGAAGTGAGTTGGGTTTGAAGCAGCGCTCCGTGCAGTTCAAAGACGGCAGCTAGTGATGCAGGTTGATGGGTCAACAAAAGCGGATCGACGATCAAGCATGGTTTGAAACAATGAGTACTGCTGGTTTGGGTCAATGAGTGACATGATGCTCAATCGAATTTAAGTTAAGATCTGATGCATAGTCCTGGTGGTTCGATGCTTGGTTCGAAGATGTGGCAGTTTGAAGTCATGATCAGGGTGCACTGGTGCTCAAGCTGGACAGGTGATGGGCTCTGCTGGAGTGATGCAGCGTCAAACAGCTTGAAAGGAGGAACAAGGGGGTTCAAAGAGTTCGAAGGAGTGCCAAAGGCAGCACCGCGGGCCCTACTGGTTTGAAGAAGTTCAAACGTGGTCAAATCATGGTTCAAAGCTGAAGAACCCTGGAGACCAGCTGCTTTGCTTCTTCTCATACTGTGACTCCCAATCCAGGGGCTCAGGGACACAATGGGTGTTATGGTTAGCTAGCATGTAGATAGCTCCTGCCAGAGTCCTTCAACCTCAATAAGTGCCCTGGGTACCAGTACAGCTGGCAGGGAAAGGCAAGTTTTGCTCTAACAGCAGTTCACCACCGCAATGCCCCTTTCCCAAGCCTGCAGCTTCAAAGTCTCTCTGGTGTGCAGCCCCCTAGTGTGACTTATAAACAAGAGGGTTGACCCCCTACTCTGTCAGAGACTGGGGTATGTAATATTAAAGGCAAAAAGAGGGGGGTGCCCCGACAGGAAGAAACAACTGGTTTAACAGTGGTATGAGTCACTGTAAATGTCTCAAAGAAACTTTGTATACTGTGTTTGTTATTTCCACAATAAGTGATCTCCTCTTGAAAACTCTGCACTGCACTGAATCCTAGTACTTGTGTAAGTTTCACATTAATTTATTTGTAATATAAAATTCATACAAATACATTACCAAAAACAATTTAAACATGTATTGAACAAGAACATATTCAAAACAATTAGAAAGAAAAAAGGCCCGTGTCATGTAGATTCTAGACAGCATCTACTAATATTTGCAAAGAAATGTTTAAGGCAAAGTGCACATAGAACATTTTCTGCCTTTCATGGTAGTAGGACATTTTGACAAAACCTTTTTTATGAGCAACATAAGGCACCTTATTCCCTTCATGCACCTGTAACTAACACACACTGTGCTGTACTATTGAGTCCAATTAGAACATCGTGAACATGCGTTGTCATTAGTTGCCTGTGTGTGTGTAAAATCTAAACTAGGTAAGGTCAATTCCGGGTCTACACAGGGCGCTGGTGTGAATCCAAGTCAGTGCACTCCACTTGCATGTCTGAATCAAGATGCAAGTGTAGATGTGGTTTGGCGGTCTTGAGTAATGTCCTATCACAAGCTTCTCTCTTTCTCACCTGTTTTTCCTTGCTTGTGGTCTTCTTGGATGCAGCTTCCTTCTTCCTCACTGTCTGAGACTTGTACAGGTTGGAGCGTGAGTCTTCGGTTCCAGTGTGGGTAGTCGGCTGCCTAAGCCAGACAGCGTTCAGTATCCAGGAATGTTAGCCACGAATCCAGGAAGGAGGAGGGGTAAGTGTCCTATACTCAGAGGATGTTCGAGACACCTCAGCACGAGCACAAGACTTGGTCCGGGATGTGGATACAGCTAGCGGGTAAGGTAAGAATTTGGAGGGGGGTTCCAGGAAGGGAGAAAAAGGGATAAGAACTGGAGATAGCACAGTCAACGGACTCGAAACATACGTCTAGCAACTCCAAACAGTTGCGTTGAGACACGCAGAGCCGCGGGGGCGTGCCTGTTTTGTAGGAAGCAGAGTGTTGCGCATAAAGGCTAGAGCGCAGCGTTTCCGGGCCGTCGGCCATCTTGGAGGAGTCACTGAGCTCATGCCGTGGTGCATCATAGACCACAAAGTCCAGAAGGGCCGAATTCTATGGTTCATGACATGTCCACCTTCCTCGGGACCAAGGGAGTAGGGTGTATCGGGCTGTCCCCTGAGGCGGAAGTGTGGAAAGGAAGATAGGTTTAAAACCGTCTGTTGCCCGATTAGTAGCATATCTAGTGGTGTACTAGGAAAACAAAAAAGCGTGCTGAGTGTGAGGCAGGCCTTTGATATGCAAGGGTCTTTTTTGAAGCCAGGATCAAAGGAGATCTCCAAGTGAGAGCTACTGGTCCTGCCAGGGAGGGGTTACTCGTCCTCACAGAGAGACAACAGAGGAAGGCCTTGTGTCTTATTCACTGGCATGCATACAGTGAGGCATCCTGGAATCCACATAACCTCCCATAGCTGGTCTGAACCTACAGGGTTGGCACTGGTTTGCTGCAAATCAGCTTTAATATGTATGTGAAGAACCATCCACCATATCAAAACCCAGGTATGGCTAACATTTCATGATTATCCTACCAACAGGCAGTAGTATATCTCAATCATCATGATTTTGGATCAGAGGTGCAGATTTATGTGCACGCTCAATCTGCAAAGACTTTGCTGCCATCTGCAGCTGTCAAACATGGCACATATGACCTTTGAACGTGCTTTGTGCCACTGGAGAGCAGGTGCTGCAGATCAAGGAACCTGATGCCGCGAGGCACATGCATAAACTAGGTTTTTGACATGGAGCTTTCCTAAAAGGGTCGGTCTGATTAGCAAACTGGCCTTTCTGAAAGGGAATTATCAGCATCATTATATCATTTAATAAAAATAAAAAAAGCCAGGGCCATTACACCCTTACTTGAACCCAGTTCCCCACAATAGGGCAGAATTATTTCATACATCACTTTGCCAAACTGAGATGGACAACTCTCAAGGATGCAAATGACCACATATGCATTTCCCCATTATTAGGGATCATCAGTGAGGCATAATCTAACATTCTTGTGGTTGGAGCATTGTTAAAATGCTAAATGTTATGATGGGTTTAGAAATGCATAAAGAATCCTTCTACCTGAAATGTGAGAACAGAATAGGCCAGTTCAGAATCACTGAGCAATGCATTGTAGCTATTTATATTAGCACAACACCATGCATTATGTGCCTCAAAATGGTCTTTGGGCTCATTATGAGCTGCCCAGTATCCCACCTGTAATTCTGATGGGATACTGGGGAACTACCATACCATCTCTGCCGCCCGATAGCCCGCTATTACCGGGAGATTAGGGGAGGTGGAGATGCCGTTAACTCTCCATTCTATGGAGTCCCAATGGGCTCCATGGGATGGGATTGCCTGAATCACCGGCACTGTTAGTACCAGGCCTGGTGATTCAGGGATTTATCTGCCGGTAGGGGCCTGATCCACCGACAGGTCAAGCCTGCCCTTAGATCAGAGCCCCTAACGGCAAACTTGGAGTTGGCGGGTCCGGAAAAGTGCCAGTATACGTTGTTACTGGCACTTTATTTCCCGGACCGGCCAACTCATAAGGAGGGTATAACAGTGCTATTTTATACATTTTATATATATGTTTACCATTTCAAGCCAGTTAGCACTGAAGGATACAGACAACATACACATGTCATCCCCATTGGATATCAGTGTGGTATATCTGGAATTCTTGTGATTGAAGCATTGAGGCATGTTTATCAACCACCATCAATGCTATGGTGGGTTGAAATACACGAATAATATTTCTACCATAATTGTACAAGTACAATAGGCCATTTGAGCCTTTTCTACTAGGACCTGGTTAAGGTCCTTTCTTTCCGAGTAAACTAAGACTTTGTAACTCCCTCCTTTTAGATCAGCCCCCTCTGCTCTATCCTGTAGAGTCCCCCATGGGTCTGCTATTTCCCCCTTACTCTTTAACATTTATATTAGTTCTTTAGCCAACCAGATACAGGATCGTGAGTGTCTGTTCTATGCCCATGCAGAAGATACCCATCTTATTCTAAGAGTGGATCACAATTTGAACAAAGCTGTGTCCCGTTTGCGAGGTTTCTTAGCAGCCATTGACACCTGGATAAACAATAACTGGTTAAAACTTAAAAGTGATAAAACGGAGGTCCTTGTAGTTGGTCTCCAGGCAGCTTGGTCCCTTTGGACCACAGACATCCGGCCTTGTTCTCTAGGTGCACTTCCCTCTCCGGCCAATTCTGTTAAAAAGCTGCAGATAGAACTCTCTGTCCTTCTTTCCCCCGACCTGCAGGTTAGTGCCAGGTGTAGTTCGGGTCACTTTAAATTAAGAAACTTTAAAAAAGGTGATGTCTTTTTTACCATCTAACATGAGAGGACCGGTGGTCTCATCGGCTGACATGGGAGTTTTGAATTAATGTAATGCTACCCTGCTTTAACCAGCCCAACTACTACCTAAAAAGGCTGCAGATTGTACAAGATTAAGCAGCGCAACTGGTGGCTGGTCTTCTGAGGTATGCCCATGTCTCCCCAGTCTGGATCAGACTCCACTGGCTCCCTGTCAAGAGCAGTGTGGCATTCGGGCTCTTTGTCTGGTTCATCAGGCGGTTCACGTTCAAGGAGCTCTCTATATTCCAGAGAAAATGTTTCATATGTGCCGAATAGAGATATTCGCTCAGCCAATTGCCATCTTCTGCCTCTTCCACGGGTCAAGAAGTTACCAGTCGGGGGCCAGGCTTTTTCTGTCTCAACCCCTTAACTCTGTGACTCTCTTTCTCTGGCTCTTAGGTTCATTGATGATCACTACAATTTTCGTAAAGCTCTTGAAACATTTCCCTATCCTCAATTGTTTTACTGGTCCCTCATCTTTGGCTGTAATTCTTTTTTTCACCATTGACCCCTCTGGGCGTCAAAATACCTTTGGGTGGTAGCTGCACTATACCAAGCACTGATGACATAATGTAAAATACGCCATGCATCCCACAGCACCACCCAGTAGCCTTCTCTGGAACTTAACCTCAAATTCATACCCTCTCAGCAGTGTATTGGGTGTATATACATTAGATGATGAACATGTGTATATATATATACAGTAACAAGTAATGTCGAAGGTCGCAAAGTCAGCTGCTTGATTTTACCGATGAACAACCTGGGTACAATTAACATTGTAGGAGATGTACCGTAGTATAACTTTATAACCCAGTCAACAAAAGCTCTTCATGGAATTCGCTCATGCACTATAACAGGTCATCTTGACCTCGGAGGCAGAACAAATGTATGCCTGAACAACTGAATAGGAAGAACATGTTCTATTAGGAAGTAAACAGAAGACGGCAACTGTGTTCACAGAACTTAGGATGCATGTGACAGAGCAAGCAGTACTCCCTGTGTGTGGATTTCTGGCGCACTTTTCATCATTCATAACAATGAAGTATACCCTATTCTTGAACATGTTCCTGTGTGACTGATTTCTCACAGGTTAAGAGTGTGGCCGCACCTGCAGTACATACCTCCTCAGATGGCGAAGACCTCACAATTCTTAACCAACAAGATTGTCATTAGTAAATTAAATTCTTTTTGCTTGAACCTGCAACAAGGAAGTTATGATTTCAGTATTTCTGCATTGCTCTGGAGGGAAGCACAGACACATATGTTGATGCCTGACTGATAGTGAAAACCTCTACAACACTCAGCCTATTTGCATGTGCATCCAGGCAGCGTCTCTAATATTAAATTGTGGCTATTCACATCACATTTCATTTCTTGTAGCATCCCACTCTGATGTTCACTGCTAACAACAGGACGGCCATGACAGACCTCTGTCCCTGATGCTGCCTTAGGTCAGGGTGGTTAATTAAGATGTGTGGTGCATTAGGGCATAGCCACCTCTTTGTGTAAGACAATGCTACTCCATCAGTCATCATGTCCACAACACTTGCACCCTCTTCCTTCATTTGCCGGTGCATCGCTTTCCTAGGAACATTGATGTTAGCATGAGTAGCCATAGTTGGTCTCTGCAGTCTCAGCATCTTTGTTGACAATAGTTGCCATTTGCTAGCTTGATCTTTCTTCATAATCATGGCATGGGGAGATATTAAAGAAAGTATGCAAATTAAACTGCTGAGGTCCACTAGTGAAAATGGAAGATCAGGTAATTTGAAAGTGCTCACCCATCAGCGGGCATGAACCTACCTTCCAGCCTTGTGTGTCCATTCTAACACCTTCGAGGCTCCCGCATCCATTATTGGCAATACACTGCTCAATCTTGCTGTTATGTTTCTCATATGGTGATCCACCTCCTGTAGCCATTGAATGCTGTTTGGATTGTAAGTGATATTCTCATACTCACCTCCACATTTCATAAGATCTTTCTTGATATTATTCACTGAAGGTCTTGTTGATAATACCGCATTGATGTTTATTGCAATGCCATCTTAGGTGGCATTATTGAGTGAGTGTGGGGCCTGCTGTGAGGGAAATGTGGCTGTGACCCTTTAAGAGGCATGCGTGGAGAGAAGGAAGAGGAGGAACCTCAGGGAGGAAGGGCAGAGTAGAATAGAGCAGTGTTGATTTAAAATGATCCCGTGCGTCCTCCAGTTATTGGTGTCCCAGGTATTTCCATATCACCTGGCGACAAAGGGACACTAACGCCTTCCCGCGAGCCGCTGCGCTCGTTGAAATGCTGTCATGTTGAGCTGGCAGCTTTGACCCCGTAGAAAGAGATGAGTACTGCTGTTTCCGGACCGGCCCTTCTGCACCAGGTGATGAGTCCACCTCCATCCCGCTGTGGCTGTGTGGCAGCGACTTTATGCCCACCGGTGAGGTTCCAGCAACACGTCCACATACATCCTGCTGAAACCAGAAAGCAGAGTTCTTCTGCCATCCGGCAGGCCTCCCGCGTCAGGCGGCCAGGCCTCCTGCTCCCGCTATGGAGGAAAGGGAGACCTGGTTCCTCGACCGCCGAATTCACGACAAGGTGATCCTTCCCATGCCGACGTGGAGAAGCTAACTACATCTCCAGAAGGCCCGGGAACAACCCCCTCTGAGGCCAGTAAGGGACCACCAGGATAAACACACGTGGAGATGATCTGATTGTGCTGATGACCTGCAGAATCAGGGGATTTGGAGGAAAGGCATAAAGAAGCTCTGAGGGGCCAAGTCAAGGGAAGAGCGTCCACCCCCCCACAAACCCCTGGGGGGCAGAGTCCTCAAGAAAAACCAGGAAAGTTGAGAGTTGCAGGGGGAGGCAAAGAGGTCCATCCAGGGATGCCGAACCACCGACACGCATCCTGAAAAACCTTGGGACAAAGAGACATCTCTGCTGAGACCGGAAACACCCTGCTGAGCAATGTCCACAGTCACATTGTCCACCCCCCGGATATGGACCGCTCTCAAGGAGACCAGGTGTGCCGTGCTCCAGGTCCAAATGGACAAAGCCAGATCCTCCAGGGAGCGGGACCCCGTAGCCCCCTGATGGTTGATGGAAGCAAGAGCCAAGTTGTTGTCTTTCCAAACCATAACATCATTCCACTAGATTGAAGACCTGAAGACCACCAAAGCCCTGGAACACCTGATAACTCCTTCCAATTGGAGGAGGGCAGCTTGAAAAGAAAAGAGTTCCAGTGAGCACAGAACGTACTCAAAGGTAAGTACTGGGAAGAGGAATGGGGACATGGAGGTAATGACTTATTCATTCAAATGGATGTTAAATTAATTTTAATACATATTACATTCACTTCAATGTGTGCAATATTCATTTCAATGGGTTTCATATTCATTCCATTGCATGTCCTATTCACTTCAACATGCGTCATATTCATTTCAATGGGTGTCATATTTATTTCAATGCATGTCCTATTCATTTTAACGCATGTTTTATTCATTCCAATGCATGGTATATTCATTCAAATGCATGTTATATTCACTTCACCATGATTCATATTCATTTCAATGAGTGCCATATTCATTCCATTGCATGTTCTATTCACTTCAAAGTGTGTCATATTCATTTCAATAGATGTCATAATTATCTCAATGCATATCCTATTCATTTCAATGTGTGTCTTATCCATGCCAATACATGTTATATTCACTTCAATGTGTGTCATATTCATTTCAATGGGTGTCATTTTTATTCCAATGAATGTTATATTCACTTCAACCTGTTTCATATTCATTTCAATGGATGTTATGTTCATTCCATTACATGTCCTATTCACTTCAACGTGTGTCATATTCATTTCAATTAGTGTCATATTCATTCCATTGCATCTCCTATTCACTTCAACATGCGTCATATTCATTTCAATGGGTGTCATATTTATTTCAATGCATGTCCTATTCATTTTAACGCATGTCTTATTCATTCCAATGCATGGTATATTCATTCAAATGCATGTTATATTCACTTCAACGTGTGTCATATTCATTTCAATGGGTGTCGTATTCATTCCATTTCATGTTCTATTCACTTCAAAGTGTGTCATATTCATTTCATTGGATGTCATAATTATCTCAATGCATGTCCTATTAATTTCAATGTGTATCTTATTCATGCAAATACATGTTATATTCACTTCAATGTGTTTCATATCCATTTCAATGGGTGTTATATTCACTTCAACCTGTTTCATATTCATTTCAATGGGTGTTATGTTTATTTCAAAGTGTGTCATATTTATTTCAACGTGAGTCATATTTATTTCAATGGGTGTCATATTCATTCCATTGCATGTCCTATTCACTTCAACATGTGTCATATTCATTTCAATGGGTGTCATATTTATTTAAATGTGTGTCATATTCATTTCAATGGGTATCATATTTATTTCACCGTGTGTCATATCTATTTCAACGTGTGTCATATTTATTTCAATGGGTGTCATATTCATTCCATTGCATGTCCTATTCACTTCAACGTGTGTCATATTAATTTCAGTGGGTGTCATATTCATTCCAATGCGTGTCCTATTCACTTCAACGTGTTTTATATTCATTTCAATGGGTGTTATATTTATTTCAACGTGAGTCATATTTATTTCAACGTGTGTCATATTTATTTCAATGCATGTCATATTCATTTCAATGGGTGTCATATTTATTTCAATGGGTGTTATATTTATTTCAACGTGAGTCATATTTATTTCAATGTGTGTCATATTTATTTCAATGTGTGTCATTCATTTCAATGGGTGTCATATTTATTTCAAAGTGTGTCATATTTATTTCAATGCGTGTCATATTCATTTCAATGGGTGTCATATTTATTTCAACGTGTGTCATATTCACTTCAATAGGTGTCATATTCATTTCAATGTGTGTCCTATTCATTTCAATGCATGTCTTATTCATTGAATTTCAGTGTATGTCGTACTCATTTCAATACATGTTATACTCATTTCGATACATATTATAGTCATCTCAGTGTATGCCTTACTCATTTCACTGCATGTTGTATTCACTTCAATATGTCACATTCACAAAGGTGTAATTTTGACTTGAACGGCCTCCCATAGCCTTGACCTAGTAAAGGGAAATATTCTGGATTTAGATTGGATTAACAGCTGTGAAAGGACAAGCTCATATAAATGATATAATGTGATCTGTGTAGAACATAAAAAACAACGTAATTTGTTGAGCTAGTTAAACCATTGTTCTGATGGGAGGTTTATGAGACCATTCTCATAGATGCGACTTTATCTGATCCACACTCATTAGATCTTATTCATCAGAGGATTAAGACGCAATTACCTATGTAGATATTGTTTGAGCGAGATAGAATCACTTAAACATTTATTCATAGACACTGTTTTTTAAAGAATATATTCAAGATGTGCGGTACCTTAATCCCACCTCATTTAGGAATCAGATTTTAATGAGCCGACCTGCCTCGTTATTAATTAAAGCAGTAACTTTTTTTTAAAGATCTGATTTGATTTTTAACATCATTTGTAAAATTGTAATATTTTTCCCTTCTGGTTTAATTATTGTATTAGTAATGTATATAGCAGGATTTCTTTTTGATATCTATTTTTATATTTTCTTGTATAAGGATTGTAATAAACCAATACATAAATAAAAAAAAGAAAATTGTGTAGCTGTAGCTGTGGCTGTGCAGATCCCCGCGACTGGGCTTTCAACAAATTGATTGGTTGCTTGAGGAGCGGGACCAATGTCCTCTACTCCTAATCTCCTACTGGAGCCCGCAGAGACCTCTAGCAGCAAATGCTCTAAGTCAGTTTTAGTCAGCTGCTTACTTTTAGTATCAACCACCAGCCTTTTTTGTATGAAGCAGATGTTCAAACTTGATGATGAAACTTTACTCCATTTTGTATGGTGGGGACTATTACATCATAAAGTAGGTGAAATATCAATTATATTTACCTGATCATATGATCTAGGAGATAATTCAGTTAGTGAACCCTTAGGGTGTAACAGTGATAATTCAGTCCAAAACTTTATCTGTGTAAGAATGAAAAGTACCCCTAATCAATACATCGACAAACATCTGTAAACTTTTGAATTTGAGTATGTCAAAGAAAAGAGTAAGCATACCTGTTAATCTAAGTGAAGATTAGTAGAGAGGGTCTTCCTCCCCAGTATCCTGATCGCTTTAAGATTTCCTGATTACATAAGTCTGAAGGTGCCACAGCAGGTAATTGGCCCGCCAAATGGCAGAGCCACACCAGTTCTGCAATGGGGCAAAGCATCTGCTGCAGACATTACCTGGAAGACCCGATTGTGCTACAGGAACATACTAAAGAAACATACCTTGCAGTGTCATGCTGCACCACATAAATTAGACGCTTCCGACATGCAGAACGAAAAAACAATGACTTTGCGTGGAGATCCTGAGACCCAGCTACAACTTATTTGAACACGTACAGGTGAAGTGTTCCACTGGCCTTACTTTGGCTTTTTTAGTCACCATCATCTATGGGTCACCTTAGCAGCTGACCTCATTCCTAAAATGTCCTAATAATCCAGATCAGCGTCTGCACTCAATCTCCAAAGCACCTGCACAGTGGGTAACTTCAACATCTAGGTTGAAGGTCAGTCCAAGAAGTTAGAAAACATAATGTTTGTGGACCTTGACTGTCTCGGCTCCTCCAAAATTATTCCTCAACCCACCTACGCAGTTTGCCATAGAAAAGGCCTGGTATTAGCCCAGAACATCAACATTGTCATCTCGGGCTGCCTCAAGATGGCAAGCATTAGAAATGTCATCAGGACAGTCCATGATTTGTTCTAAGTGCAGTTTTATTCATGTATAATGTGTAAAGGATGGGCCAAAATATCAAACAGTGGTAAGTGAACACAACAGCTGACTCGAACCTCTTCCGGTATGGTCAGTGATCTGTAAACTTGTAAGCTCACGAGGGTCCTTGGGACCGGGCCTATATTTCTCTTGAATTCCCAATCTCAGGTTGATAGATATCCAAACCATTCTTCTGTTGAGGGTTTATGGAGGTTTATGGGGTTCCTGTAAAAGATTCAGGCTCTAAACCCTGAGAATGGGTCTGTGCATCTTATTTGGTCTTCCAATTCCCCTCTCCTAACGGGAAAGGTTCTACACTGCAGTTGTGCTGCAAAGGGAGGGCATGCTTGTTCCTAAGGGGACAGGCCCTATTGGGCTGAGAGAATCAAAGTCAGTGGGACCATTCAGGAGACCTTGTAGTTTTCCTTAAAGAGCCAGCATCCTAAGCATGGTTACCATTCTGGCTATCCGCTGCGATATTATGGGGCCAAGTGAGGGTGACGAAGAGGTCCCCATATACTTTCTCCAGGTCTATCATTCACTAGCTTGGTGAGGCACCCAGCCATGTTATTACTTTACTACATAATCAGACAGCGTGCCTTGTCACTGGACATAAAACCATTCCTTTGGTCAGATCAATCTTTTATCATCTTTACTTTGAGAAATGAGCTCAATCGTTGTTCTGTCAAAGTTATAAAGCCCTTCTCTTTGGATCAGAAACATACACACCCTTTATGTACTGTATTGAAGCCCCACCATATGGCCTGTGGGCACCCCACCTTGTCACTTGGGTTTTCAGAAGTAGAGACAGACAACAAAATAAATCAAGTGTTTATTTACATAAGTGCTCAACAGAGCAGAAGGTATCAAGGTGATTGTCAAAAGTTATATGAACGATGTCAGGATTGCCAAACGTAAAACATTACATTATGTTCCCAAAAGTGTCCATCTCTAAAATGTAGATAGTGACATTGGGTTTTCGAAGCAAGAATTCATAAGAATACCGATCGCCCATTTTGCATTAAGGGTTCCTCTTGGCAATGCCCAGTGTTCCAAAAGTACAACAAAAGTTCCCAAGGTTTTTGTTAAAGAAGAAAAACAAAGTTGAATAAACATTAATTCGGTGTTCAAACAAAAGTATCTTATATGCCTCGTTCAAGGAGATTGTCTCCTTTCCTCTCTGAACCATTAAAGCGGTAGTTTGCTCCTTTTTCTCTTTCTTTGGCCTACGGGTAGTCCTCTGCCTCACTCTTGTGACTTCTGGGCAGACTGGTATTTCATTGTTCTGCCAGATTTCTGCCTCCTAGCTTGTTTCCCAGCTGGTTGTTTAGGCGGTTTAGCTTGATGGAAGGTTATGCTTTCTATGATGGGGTTCGATTGAGAATCATGGTCCTGATCCTTATTGTCCAGTTCTTCCTTCCAGACTTTCACCCAGGTCTGCCTCCATTTTCCTTTTTCTTCCTACTCTCTTGTTCCTGCTACCCCGTGTAACATTGTTGTCTCTGACCTCCTCCTGCTTCTATTCTCTCCCCTGGACCAAAATGGTCTTGCAAAACCTCAGTGTTCTTAGACCTGTCGCTTTCTCTAGACCACTGGCTAGTGTGATGAATCTAGTGCTATCCTCACTACTTTCCCTGGGGCCGCTTCCACCTGTGTGGCCAGGGGACAGCAGTCGCTACAGGATCATGATCCTGGTGCCGGCTATGTGAGAGAAGACCACCATGGGGTGAGGTACACCTTGGGGAAATGATGGGGCATGGTTGCAGGAATCCACATACCCTCTTCTCTTTCAGGGATGTCCCCTCGATTCCCCAGACTTTAATGGCATATTGCCATATCCCTTGCCAATATTTTAGTAGATCCACTTTAGTTTCTCGCCAAGATTCCAATAGGGACCACGTACAAACTACTGAGATGAGGAATAGATCAGGAATAGTAAAGATTACTCGCAATGGAGCTCAGGGTTCACTTCCTCAATATCATTCAAGGGGAAAATCCACAGCCACTGACCTGAGGAAGAGACTAGTGGTAATAAAGATGACTCCTAATGTAATTCAGCAGTTACTCCCTCAATGTCATTCAAAAGGTGGGACCATGGCCACTGACATGAGGACGAACAGAGGAGTAATGATGATTTCTAAGACCAAGTATCAAATGCAACCATCTAGTTGTCGGGAAAGAGATAATTGGGCCAAGAAGTTTAAATACAAGCTGAATCCAGCTGACAGGGATGAAAGGAAGGAGAGTCGAGAGAAGAAGATCTGAGGAAAGGGCAGTCAAGAGAAGGAGAAGGAACAGAGAAAGCTGCAGATGTGGGTCTACCTCCCAGTCAGGAACAGAGCTGAAAACCACATGGAAGGAAGACACACGGCTACAGACAGCAGAGAGGCTGACCTACCTTCTGAGAGAAGAAAAGGAGGTGCCAGGGAGGGAAACGTTGCAGGAACAGGAACAGTAGCAAGGCTGTGCTTAACAGACATACATAGAGCCAATACTGCAAAGCATTTGAAGGAGAACCAGCGCCAAAGGCAACCAGCAAGCCCATAGAAAGTAAAAGGGTTACAGGGTTGCTGGCACACTGAAGCAGTTACTTAGAAACAAATTGGAAGGAAAGTAATGAAGGTGAGGGTAAGCTTGTGACTAATGAGGAACGTAATATACATAAGGGGAAGGCAGATGGTATAATAAATGATATTGCCTCATGAAAACACAAAGAGAAAGCACATGGGAAGCCATCAATCGAGTGAATGTATTTGTTAAACAAACTGTAATCGGATCAATAAAGTTCCACCTGGAAAAGCAGTTATTTGTGTGGAAAAGTGCTGGCAGAAGAGTATACCAGGTGAAGGCAAGTTAAGTGTTTCATATATAAAGTCCTATCAGGAGAATATACCAGGTGAAGACAAGTTAAATGTTTCATTTATAAAGTCCTGGCAGGAGAATATACCAGGTGAAGGCAAGTTAAGTGTTTCAAGATATGTAACAATTGCCTGCCCGAAAATACACCAACCTGTTCCACCTATCAGCCGAAACACTGCCAATACCCCTGCACAGAGAAAGAAATATCACCAGACTTACATCACTGCATGTCGGCCTAAAATGTTGCTCTACATTTTGTATATCAACTGTCCTACTATCGATGCTTGTTTGCCAAAATTGATGCCTGTTTGCCCAAAATGTATGCCTGTTTGCCCAAAATGGATGCCTGTTTGCCCACGATTGATGCTTGTTTGCCCAAAATCGATGCCTGTTTGCCCAAGTTGATACCTGTTTGCCTACAATGTCCTCACTCGATTCCCACGCTAACAATATCACATATGACCCCCTCACCTATGGCAAATCATATGTCAATGCTCTTAATTGTGATAACCCTAACTCTGAAAATGCTTGCATTCTCATGCCTCAATTGTCACTGTCCCCAATCTCTCCCTATGCTAGGGGAACTTCCATAAGTGCCTCTAATCATGGAAATGTTGACCCAGGCTCCCCAATAGGGAACACACTCACCCCCTCTCTCAATAACACTAGTGCTAGTACCCCCACTCATGACTGGAAATGTGCTCAAGATAAGGTATATGCTAATACACAGGATGTCCCTCCTAAAGTGACCCCTGTATTACACTCCCTGCCAATGATTTTGTTAGAAATGCCACCATACATGTGAACTCAAACACTGGATCACCATGCTCACCCAATGCCTCCAATAGGGTACATGCCGGGGCACCAGTTGAGCCCAACACTGCCAAAAATGCCATTGCCTCTGCTGCAGTCCCTGCTAGCAACTCACCTCTGTCCAACACTGGGGAAATGGCCCCATCTGGAACTGGCCCTCTAGTCACTACTAACCATTGCCCAAATGTGACTGATAACCATGACCCTGACCCTGCCATTGCCCCTCCTACTAGGGCCATCCTCCCCTCTGCTCCTGTTAACCCTGCCACTCATGGTATAGAACTAAGCACCCACAAACCCCTTAGACCAACCCTCAACCTAGCATTAATCAATGCTCGCTCATTGCCTGCTCATGCCTTAGACATCTACGACCTCCTGATAGGAAACAACCTGGAAGCCCTCGCAATTACAGAAACTTACATGCAGCATCGGGCCCGGCTTGCCACCCCACCAGGCTACACTATCCTCAAGAGTGATAGGCTGAACTCAAGAGGAGGAGGAGTCGCCCTCTTAGCCAAAGACCACATACGCATCAGACAACTCAACACATCGCTTAACGATAACTGAAACATCCTCACACTCAAACTGACCACCTCTCCCACTTACACGATCACTGCCCATCTTGTCTACTGCTCACCTGGCCCTGTCCTCATATTTGAAGAAGACGTACTTCACAACCCTGCGCACAATAAAGGGTACACCTTGGGCTGGCTAGCCGATCTCAAACTGCCACATCTCAATCAAAGCTAATACTCCCTGCCTATGGTCAGACCACCACATCATCACTTTCACAAGCCCCTTCAGACAATAAACTAAACCCCCCACTAAGCTGCTGCCACCATCCCTGGCCCACAGTTCCCAAAAATGATCTTAAGAAAGTCTCTCTCCTTTCCTCGATGCCCTCAAACCAGAGCTCTTGGAAGCCTCTGACCCAAAGAACCTAGTGGATCTCTACACCAAAACATTGGTGAGTGCTACCAACACTATTGCCCCGTTAGTATTTACAAAAGCAAAACTGGTAGCTCATATCAATTGTCTCAGAGTTGGAAAAAAGACTTGCTGAAACCAATTGGAAAAGCAACCTCTGCAATGCCCTCAAACAGTTCTCAAACTTCTAACAATACAAAAAAGCAATCATCCAAGCCAAAGCTTCCACCTTCAATACCAGAATTGCTAATGCCACACCGAACACCAGAGAACAATTCACCACCCTTAGGGAACTGGAAGCCCCAGTCCCCCGTTACCCAACGTTTCCACCCTGACTAAAGACCATGCCTGGTGCAACAGTATACAGAATGCTGTGCTGCTAAAAATTGACATGCTCCAAAAAAAAATACTCCCCAAAAAAACTAGCCTGACTCATTCCGATCAGGGCACTAAGGCCAACCCGTTCCTACTTCAAACACCCCAGAGCCCCTATTATTCACCTTCAACAAAATCTCCACTCAAGAAACCCTACTCATCTTCAAAGGCCTAAAACCATCAAGATGCAAACGGGATGTTTTCTTGGCCCCCCCTGATCAAAGACTGTGCTAAAGCACTGGCACCGTTTATCACTGCTTTCATCAACTCCTCCATCTCAACTGGCATGGTACCCTCCAATCTCAAAGAAGCTTGGGTTTCACCCCTCCTAAAAAACAACACTTGACCCGGCCTCACCGAACAACTACCGGCTCATCACGACAGTCCCCTTAGTGTTAAAAATACTTGATAGAGCAGCATGTGTCCAAATTCAACATCATCTAGAAACTAACCATATCTTGGGCGATAAAAATCCAGATGGACAAGATTAAGGACGAGGAAAAACCTGCCCTACTGCTCCTTCTAGACCTATCCGCAGCCTTTGACCTAGTCAACCACAACATACTATGCCACCACCTAACTGACTCAGCCTCCATCTCTCCGGAAGCAGCATCCTGGATTGCCTCCCTACTAGACGGAAGAGTAAGTAAAGTATTCTCTCAGAATGCCTGCACGGCGCACTACCCTAGCAACTGCGATGTACCCCAAGGGTCCTGTGCCTTGCCAAGTCTGTACAATATATTTGCGAAGCCCCTCTTCAACCTCTTGGACTCACCTGGAATAGCGTACTTGAATTACGCTGATGACAGACAAATTCTTCTCCCCCTCTCTGGCAACTACAGCGACAAAGGATCCACGCTGAATTCTACCTACACTATCATCCAAGCCTGGATGGTGACCCATGGCCTCTGACTCAGCTGTGCTAAGAAAATGTAACCCTAACAATTTAGCCTTCAACATTGATGGTACTCTGATCCCAGTCTCACCAGCCGTTAAAACCCTCAGAGTATACCTTCACGCCACACTATCCCTAACCCGTCAACTTAATACCATATCCTCCTCAGCAGCCTACTCAACCAAACTCTTAAACGCCGCCAGAACCTTCCTCTCGACAGAAAGCTGCCTGACGATCGCCCATGCAGTAGTGGGTGGTAGGCTGGACTACTGTAATGTACTCTTCGCTGGGACCCAAGCCCACAACATAAAGAAACTCCAGAACATCCAAAATAACACCCTACAGGCTGCCCTGAACAACCCCAGTTCTGAACACATATCAGCTGCCCACACAGCAGTACACTGGCTACCCATTTGGTAAAGAATTTCATTCAAGACACTCACAATCACCCACAGATGTATCTCCAATTTGGCCCTGCCCTACCTGGTTCAAAGAATCGCCAGGACTCAATTGGCTAGGCCCACCAAAACACCTTACACACAATGGGCCTCATCACGAGTTTGGCTTCACCCCTTAAATGCAGCGGTAAAGTTATTACCTCCGCATTTAAGGGCTGGCCAAATCATGAGTTGGCCAGAAAGGTAGTACCTTTCTCTACCCTATCACTGACAATCTTGTCTGCTCTCGCTAATTCATTCAAGACGTCCTTCTGTTCTACTCTTTTCCTTACTTCTGATATAATCTCTCTCATTCATTTGACAGACAGTACCCCTTGATTCTGTCTCCAAACTGGTGCCCTTCTTACTCTGTTCACAATGTGATCTCACTGTGCACTTCAAGTCTTCCTTGTGACTCTCTCATTTCTCCCCAGATGTTACCCCATGATTCTCTCTCCACTGTAATAATACGTGTATTTATTTATTTATAGAAATCACAGTAAAGCAATGGATGTTTTGCACAAAAACACTTAATTTTGTTTAACATTGATAACAAAGTGGACATGGGTCCCAGTTTACACATGGGTCCTTGACAATGGATTGGGGAAATGTGACTTGATGACCAGATGTTGCATAGGAAGGTGGAAACATAAACTAGGGACGAGGACAGGACAGAATAGCATAGGAACCAGATAGTGAAGGCAGTGTTAAATTAAGGATGGAGGGGGAAACTGCTGTAGGTTTTCCGTGAGCATAGGGAGAGTGAGAAGCAAGGTGATGGAGTAGCGGAGAGTACTAGAAAGCAGGATCTTCAGCAAGGAGGAAGGTTTTGAGGTCGGATATAAATAGTGGTAGAGCTAGAACTGGAGTAGTATGGATAGGGAAAAGAAGAGAATTCCAGAGTAGTGGAGCGAGAAGAAAGAGACAGCAGAAATGAGAGGGAGCACAGTGGGTTCAAATAGAGGCAAAGAGGTGAGCCGAGGATAAGCGCAACGTGCGATGGGGATGGCGAGAGTGCAGAGTGAGGTGAGCAGGTAGGTATGGTGGAGCAAGTCCATGGATAGTTTTGAAGATGATGAGAAGAAGGAGAATGCCTCCTTAACAACTATGAATGGATGATTAAACCAGAACATTTTACTGAACAGACCTGTTGACCCCATGCACAACCCTTTCCAATGGCCTTCTGAGTTTGTTGCAACCCCCATTCCTTCAGCTCAAGTGCGTAAACTGGGAGTAATTTTCGAAAGTAACCTATCCTTCACCCCACAAATAAACTCCATAACAAATCAGCATTCTACCACTTGCCACGGTGATGGCACGTGATAACACTGAGAGAGTAACAACCCAGAACAGCAAGTATCAGGGGAGAAAATGATAGAGAAGCAGGGGTGATAGTAACATTCTAGAGCAGCAGCAAGAAGCAGGAGAGAGTGTCACAGCCCACTACAGCATCGAGAATCAGGAGCAAGTGTCACAGACCATAGCATCAACAAGAAGCAGGAGACAGTCACCGCTGAAAGTGACAGTGACAAGCAGGAAGGAGACTGTCAAAGAGAAGCAAAAGAGATATTTACAGCCCAGTGTGGTAGCAAGGAGCAAGAGAGAGAATCACAGATCATAGAAACATTCACAAGCAAGAGCGATCCATAGCACATATCAGCAGCACGCAGGAGAGAGGGTCACAGAGAGGCAAAAGCGATAGTCACAATCTGATTCCCACTAGAGAGCAGGGTACAGCTGTTTAAACAGTTTTCCTGGTTTCAACCCATGATTGGTTCATCAAAAGACCTTTGTTTCTACTAGATCGATATATGTTACACCGGGTGAATCTAGTACTGTAGAACGTTCTAATGGCATTCATGATCAGACACCCAACTGGTTTAGAAGCACATCTCCATTGGCATATGCTCACTGTCTCTGCTGTAATTAACTAGATATTTAAATGTTTCGATCATCTCACTCATCTCCTGAATGAATGCCCTTGATGCATTTCGAAGTATCTCTCTTGTTTCTTCTCCTTGCAGTACAGATGGACGCCATTGGAGGATTTCTGTCATAGGCCATTTCCCTTTTTCTTCAGCTCTCCTCTGAACTTTCTCAAACCTACTTTAATTGCTTTGGTGATGTGGCCTCTGTAGCCAGACACAATGCTAAACACAAAATCTACCCCATAACCTTTTAAGTGATAACACAACTTCACTCCCAAGCTAACAGACAAATAAAACATGATTAACTGAATGAGAGGAGTTCTCGAGGAGGAGGTCTGAGAGTTCAGGCAAGGTATCGGAGCCTCTATCAAATATCTTCCTGTTGACGTGCAATTAAAACCCCTCATTCCAGGCAAAAATTCATCAGCAATGTAACATATTATAATGGTGGGCTCTCATTTGTTTGGCCATATTTTCAGGGAAAAGCAGGTCAACTGCTAGGTTTTGGAGAATATAAGCCTGGGGCATACTGGAGTAGCCTTCACTGATTCTTTTCTGATGTCATGTTTTCCAACTTCATTAGATTGCAAAGAAACATTATCGCTTACAACATAGTGGGTAGCATCAATTCCTCCACAGTGAGGGGTGTAGAGTTCCTGGTATAGTGAAAGAGTATCCTCAATAAACCCAGAATGAAGAGCCTCATGACGACCCTTGCGGTCCGGAAATAACGGTGGCGGTAAACCCGCCGCCACCGTTGTTTCCGGACCGCCTGATCCCGACCCCTGCAGGCGGGAGGTGATGTTCCCGCCAGGTCTGACCTGGCGGGTTTAACACCGCCCGCCTGCAGGCGGACGAGGAAACACCGGCAGCATTACATGATGCTGCCGGTGTTTCCATGATCCCGATTCCCATTGAGTCCCATAGGATTCAATGGGAATGGGGATTTACACCATTCCGCCTCCGTGATTCCCGGTAAACCGGGGTTGTGATGCCCCGGTAATTCCGGGAATCACGGAGGCGGAATGGTAATACGAGTCCGGCGTTAACCAGGCGGTTTTACCGCCTCGGTTAACGCCGGACTCGTAATGAGGCCCATTGTCTTGAAAAAATGACAGATGATAGTCCTGCATTTTGAGCACACCCTGGTGTGAAAGAGGGCATCCTGTAAATCTACCTATATGTTTAATATGAACACATTCGTTAACATAGTTTAAGAGGTACATGTCACAATGATAACAACTCTTTTTTGGGTGTATAGGAATTGCTTGAAATGAAGATTTTGGGAAGAAATTACATCTCCAGCTTCTCTGAAAGACAGAGCCCATTTTGAAGCTTTGCTCTAAATGGCACTAGAAAAACCTTTGGTTCTGATTCCAGGCCATCTATCAGTTCTTTCTCTCTGTAATGCTTGTCATGCTGGTGTCCTCTGCTTGCCAAGTGGAATCTGTCTCTTCCTTGAAGACCTTCTCAAATGCCTGCTTGACAGTTCCCCCTGATCCTTGTTTCCTATACCTCCCCACAAGGATATAAATGTAAGGATTTATGCTGCTATGGATAGAGGTGAAGATTTCGGTTAGGTAGAAAAAAAGCAGTGAGTAGACCCTAGATGGTAGAATGTTGAAGTAGAGCAGCAGGCCGATCACCCTGGCTGGCACCACATTCATGAGGAATATGAGGACAGTGACTATGATCACGATGTAAAGCCTCAGTGGACGGCACTGCTTCGAGGTATTTCGGATCTCGACGAGCAGGGTGAGGCTGGACAGGACCATAAGGCTGACAGTCAGCAGGAAGAGCACAGAGGTGAACAAGTAGACAGCCGTGCACTTCCCAGACCCAGGAGCTTGGTATTTGTCGTTGTTATGGCAAAGAAATGTTTCCAGGCATGTGACTAAACCAGAGAGTGCCCAGAGAACTATAGAAATGGCAGTGGACTGGCGCTTTGATCGGTGGCATCGGTGCCAGATTGGGAGTAGAACAGACACAAAGCGTTCTACGCTGATGGCCGTCAGCACAAATGTGCTGGTGTTGAATCCAATGTCATAGAATAAATTGCCAACAAACAAGACTTTCTCATGAACTGATTCTGTCGACCGCATGCCACAAAGAGAGAAGAAGAAGAACAACAAGTAGGTTGAGCAGCCCACAAGGAAGGTGAAGTCTGCCACAGCCAGGTTAAGGATGTACACTGTGCATTGATTCCTTTTAATCTTCAGGAACAGAAACCAAAAGACAATGGAATTCCCAAACAACCCGACAAAGTTAATAGTGAGAGCCAGGATGGTTAGCGTTAACTGGACACCAAATGGAAGGAAATTGCTTGTTCCATTACTCTTTTCTGGGCTTGTGATGTTGGCAGTCGTATGTTCTTGATCTTCCATGGTGAGAGCAGCGGCCTCTTTTTGTTGTTTTCACTTTCACTGCTTTCTTCCTGTGAAAGAAGACAAATTTCAACATGATTGTTTTTGAAGAGAAACAAGTGACAACACATGGACTGTAATCATAATCAACAAAACAACAACATTGTCAAAATTGTCCCAACCAATTAATCTAATCAATGCAGTCCCTTCAATGTGTGTATCCCTAACTTTCTCCTCCAATGTCTGCAAACTTTTATCGCCAGCTGCCTTTTTTAAAAATCTCAATGACCCCTTCTACCATCAACAACCCTTGCCATAAATCTGTACTAATTCCTAGAAATGCCTTCACGATCCCCATTACCAATCTTTAACTCCCCAAATCACTCCCAGGACCTCTTATTGCCAATCTATCCCTCCCTGTATCTATTGACAAAATCTGTTGCACTAACCTTTCTCTAAATCCCCCTACATAATCGCCATCGCCTATCGATGCCTCTCTTTAGAAACACCTTCTATATTCCTCACAGTCAATATTTACCTCTTGCTAAAAATGCCTCCACACCCCCGTCACAAATCCGTGACTGTGAAATCCTCATGAATCCTCATTGTCAATCTGCCCCTTATTGTAACACTTGATCCAATCGGCAGCTCTCTTGAAATCACACAATCTATTATGAATCGGTTTCTTTCTTTATAAATACCTTCTACTATTCTCATTTTCAATCTGCACCTCCTTCTAAAACACTCTCCATAACCCCCATCAACAATCTGTCACTCATAAACTCCATCCAGAATCCTCATTTCCAATATGTACCTCCTTGTAAAAATACCTTGTTAATCCCCATTTCTAATCTCAATCTCTGTAAAGCTCCATCCACAATTCTCATTACCAATATGCTCCTTTGTATGGGATGTATATAAATCCATGTGATGATTGTATTCTGTTACTCATGAAAAAGGGGCATGATAGCAGATGTCTTAATCCATCAAACAAGGAGGAGATAGGCTTCTGAGATCCTGAGGGACCCCTTTAGAAAGTGAGGAAGCATGAAATTAGTGCTATCAGCAAATTACCTACACACACTGTTGGACCTACTTTATCCTCTAACGTACCTCTGCCTGATATGTTGGGGCAAGCATAAGGAATACCGTCAGAAAAGGAATTATGATTCGAAAGTTCTGAGCTATTCCTTATAACATTACTGTGTTTAATCAGACAATAATATGTTAAAGCAGAAACGTGATTCAAGTTTTCCCAAACAATTTTAAAATCCAGCACAAACCTGCTTTAACAGATCAGATCAGTCAGTGAGGCAGCCAGTTACTTTAGCAGGATCTCCTCACAGGTTTGTCTCTAAATAACAGATACATGTTCTAAAAGGGAATCCTGAAATGGCCTACCCTCTTTACTCCGTAAAGTCAATGAATAATTAGGAAGAACAATGGAATTGATGTTCATGAGTTGGTGCCTGAGGTCTTTGAATATAATTTATAGGCCCCCAGAGGAACATTGACTAACTTATTGTTGTAGTTCGACATTGTTGTATGTTATCTTCCTTAGTTGCCACCAAAACCATGCATGACCCATCCATGCCCCGGACAATCTGGCCACTGGCGATGGCCACGAGAGACTGGTAATGGGGTTTAAGTGGGCATGGCCACTAGGGACCTGGTATGTGTAGGTTTGAATGGGAAAACAAATTCTACTTGCGGCTGTAGCCCAAAGTGGTGGATGAGATTGCAGCAAACTTGTGTGAGGAGCATCAGCAAGGACGTGAAAGTATGGTTGTGCAAATGTGTGTTGTTTTATAGTGTTTTGAAAGTGTCAAAATGTAGGTACAAACCATAGTGTTATAACTGTGGTGCCTGGGTAGTGGGCCTGGCCCTCAGCAAGGGCACATCTCTACTCTGATTTACTTATTGGGGCATGCTACATGCCCCAGGGATTTTGGAGGCGGGTTATGATTGCAAGCCATGAGCACTGTCTATTGGTCACATTATGAGGTGCAATGGATAACAGGGGTGGTCTGGTGGGGTGGGGTGAGGTCATGGTTGAGCCTCATGCATAGGTACTTCAACTATGACTTGCACCTCCAGCATGTTCTGCTGATAACGATGCAAAAAATATGTTTGTTAAAAGAGGTTTATAGGCCACAGTATTAGCCAACATTGAAGCAACAGTGATAGAATATGTCATTCAAATGTATACTTTGTCAATATGCACTATGACCATGCGCCTGTGGCCTTTGCTCATTTTCATTTTACTGTGGATGCCCACATGCGTGTAACATTTCAGAAATCAAGATGATTGGTGTACTGGATCTACACAGAAGACAGCAAGCCTTTGAAAACTCAAGTCATTCTAGGAATGTTGGAATTTTAGTGAATGAATCTTTTTTTTGCACTTTGCATTGTGGCCCTGGGAGGAACAGTCCACCCAGCCTGGTGGGCAATCAACCTTTGCTCCCCTTTCCGGTATCTCTTTGATGTCTCTATATGTCAATGCACGGCTTTTCGTCCATCCATATACATGCATCTGTGTTTCGTGCTGTAATCATCTCTACATGTACAATTTGATTTATGAAACAAGTTTGTGCGTTTGTAATGCGCACATTAAAGTGGGTAGTGAATAGGTAGTTAGCTAAAAGCATTACATATTTATCAGGTGTTGACAAGTCGGTGCATTGAGGAAAGTTACAATAGATTGCAGAGTCCCAATAGTGAAATTATTTAACCAATAGACAACAATTATGAAGTGTTGTATTGGGGATAAGGTGGAAGGTGGATAAGGTATTCGAATTCTGTTTTTTGAGAAGTGAGCAGATGGCTTGAAAGAGTACTGGCATGATACGATTAGGTTTCTTTGTGATGTTGTTGCTTGACTTTAAACTGAAGAAAGACTGCCACTTGTTTATAAAAACTCTTTTGACAGCAATACAATCACCACCTAGCCCGATCTGAACCATATGGACAGAGAGATCTGGATCCCAACCACACTGCTGCAGAATGGCCTTTCTTTTGTGCATCCATATGCAACAATCCATACATGCTTAGGCAGGGCTTTAAGCTGGCCGGTGCTAGCCGGGGACAAGCCCTGGCAGTCTCCAGAAAGGGCTCTTGAGCCAGGGCCCTGCACAGCTCACCCAGACTACCCCCAGCCCTGCCGACACCTCGGGCAGCCGTGCAGCCGGAGCGCTGCACAGTTAAACAAAGTGCCTGCAGGTGTTAGCACTTTGGAAGTACTGACATCTGCATACAGCCAGTGTAACCGTGGCTTCGGCTATACGGCTGCCAGATGACTCTGAACTACGAAGCAGGAGGAGGGCTGGAGGGCCCACTCTCTCCTTTTGTTTTGAGAAAGGAGTCATTATGCAGCATGAAGCTTTCTAAGTGAGGCTTCATGGTGCGTGATGACTCTTTACTCAGAAACAAAAGGAGAGACTGGAACTTTCAGGCCTCCTCCTGTTTCGGGGTACAGAGTCATCATGCAGTAGGCAGCCTTTACATTCAAAGAGCCCATGGTTTTTAATCAAGCTGCGCCTTGAATGAAAGGGCTGCCTGCTGCATTTGAGGGCTGCAGCACACTGGTGTGACTCCTTCGATGTGCCCAACCGCTAGGGTGAGCGCAGAAAAGGTAATAATGCCAGTGCGCCCCAGCTCCCCTAATTTTACCACCACCCCTGCCCACATTGTCATGGGGGATCCCTTTCTGGAGACTTCCAAGACTTGGTCCCGGCTAGCCCCGGCACACTTAAAATCCTGTGTACGTTGTACATTCTATTATAAACAGTGTGAAATATATTTTTGTATTCTCAAATGTCTATAGCTATGGTCTACCGATATGCCATGGCATGGGTTTAATCTTCCAGTTGACGGGTTCTTCAATCGGAATTGTACAATAATCGTCAGCAACACATCTGTTATAACCATTACATGGGACAATTGCCATACACCAATCTGTTCTTTTGCAGCAGCAGTAATAAGGAGCAACATGTTAGCCTTTAGGGTCTGAAAATTTGTGGAGGTGAAAGTGTTGCATTTTAAAATGAAAGAACTCCTTTCTTGTTACTAAGGGTACACCATGTACATTGATGAATCATTTGTAATGGAACATAAGCGCATTGAATTTAACTACACAAAACTTTTAGTAAACACTGCAAAAATTTGGATTCATCGATGGATCAACGCAAGCGGCATTATATCACGAACGTTGAAAGTTATTGAAAAAATGGGAAGCATGCAATGTTTGTTAGGTAAGACTTCTATTGGGAAAAGTTATAAATGTTTTTTGTAGAAATCATCTTACCTTTTGAGCGTTATGTACAAAATGGAAGTACTTGTTATGCTGTTTATTTCAAACTATACATTTTTTAATCCTTTTTATGAAAAAATTAAACTTCTATGTTGTGTGTAGATGTGTGTGGATGTTCTTTGTTCTGCGTTAGGCAACATTATGACGTGGGTGGTGATACGCTGCCCACCAACATTATGAAAATAGGTGGAGCATATTGTTTTGACTACTGATGTCAGCTTTAGGGGTGGGTGGTGGGAATGAGTGCGTCGAGGGCACTTGAACTTAGGGGAATGGAACAACCGATAAGATTAGCACAAGATGTACTTGTTATTTTTTTCATTTTTAAATGTGGGGAAAGTAAGATAAGATGCATTGGAATTTCTTTTAAGATCGATCGTGTATGCTCAAAAATACATGCCAGGTCGATTGGGCCAATAGCATTTCTGAGCGAAGTTACCCTTTAATAACGTATATACAATGATGTAACATCATGAAAGATTTTCAGTGAAAAAACATTGTTAAAGGGACAGTATGGTTAAGTTGCACTAATAAAAATGAAATTCAATTAAGAATCTGTAGAGGAGGTCCAAAGCACGACCCGCACTCCAACCGTCCAATTTGAAGTACCTGGAACTTTCACGCCGAAATATGTGACGCATGATAAGCAAATAAACCAGCAGAGAGCCGCAGTGGGGCTCTGTCCAGTACCTATCAAAAGAATACCCCCTGTTGAAGTACCAACACCTAAGAAACCTGGACAGTAAGGTACCCATTGAGGAAGCCATATTGACAAATGAAAAAAAATGAAGAGTGTCAGAGCACAGTCCCTGAAGAAGCTAAAAAGATACTGAAGGAAGAGGAATGGTGACATCACAAGAACCCGGACTGATTCACACATAGAAGACATGACGACCTGCGAATGATGAAAAGAGACGAAACACCATGGATAAGGGACATCATGAACCTAAAAGTGAAATAACGATGTCAAAATGTTAGAATCTTATGCCATGAGCACAATGAAGATATTCAGTTAGTTTATACGTATACCTATGCATGGAACCGTAAGAAGCAAAGAATTGTGAGGCTTGCTTATGCTTAGTAGTAAGATAGATTGCGGCAAGCGCCACCTATACATATCTACCTCAAAAGGAGCGCTTTATATAAGTATACTTCCACGATGCACAAGAGCAGAATCAACCAAAGGTTCCTAAAGGTCTCAGGAGAAGAGCCCCGCAGCAAGCAAATTGAAAACTAAAGACAGAAAGAGTCTCAGACTCATGCAAAAAATGCCAAGAAGCCAATGTCGTATCGGCTGAAATAGACCAACAGTGGATACAATTAACGAAGAGAAGAACAGAGTATCCTGTTAGAACCAATGAGACATCGTACTTTTAGTGACATCTACAGTAGCCATTTTGAAGGTAGGGCTTAGATGCCCCACCTGACAGTGTTTGTCCAATCCTCCCAGTCCGTTACCATATACAGATATAATACCTATATTAAAGTTATCTTCCTAGAACCAGTAGAATTGCATGCAACATTTAAAGCATTACACGTCAGCGATGATGAGTTTTAGTATAAATGATGTGTTTTTTATGAAGTTCGTTGGAGTTGTTGAAACCTGTTATTTGTACTTGTCATCAAACGGACTCCCTTTGCCAAACCACTGAGTTGTCATTATTGATTTGATGCTAGAGTATTAATCTGCATCCCCATCCATCTCACGGGTGCTTCTACTCATCTTAAAGTGCTATTGGGCAACCCCCAGCTTTATGGGCTGGTTGGGGCCCTAGTGCACACTTGGTAGCAGGGAAAGGATGGTTTATCGATTATCGATTAGATAAGACACCCATTGACCATCGACATAAAGTAACTATTGGTCCTCGGCAATATCACAAGTCCTTTGCCATCCAGCTAAGTAGACCGAGAAGCTCCCTGTAGATAGTGGCTAGACTAAATTGTAAAACCTACAGGTTGAGGTCTGAAAGGGGAAGGAAATAGTGACTTGAGGGTGACCAAGCAATAGTTAAAGGTACCGGGAGTATACCCGAGCAATAGAGAGAGGATACCAGGAGGATACCTGAGCAGAGAGAGGATACGCCCAAATACCTACGCTTTAATATAGCGGTTAGAAGAAGCCTGCATTCAAAGTCCTGAAAAAATAGGGCGCCGTAGAAAACCAGAATCGATGAAAGAAGCAATCTGAAAGGGATGGGCTTACATTCCATGTCAGAATAATAATAGGGGCAGGAGATTTGTGTAGCCGGCCAGAGTCTGTCTAGTCTGTCATGTCTGTATTGTATTTTTTTTCTTTTCTCTGACATCATAAAATAAGAACATTTTTGGGAGAAATTAGCACGGAAATTACACAATTGTTTAGCTAAAATATTGTATAATATGAATTGGTGGTTGTTGTTTGAAAAAGAAAAACACATTTTTTGTGAAAAAACGGGATTGGAGCGTGTGACGATTGGTGCTTGCTCATATTGTTGGGGTTGGTTAAGAAGCGTAAAAGCATAACAAAGTGTTATATAAAGAGAAGGTGAACAGATTTAAGCATGGAAGACGTTACACCATTAATACACTGGTGCAAGCAGTTGCCAAAAGATGCACCTAAACTGAAAAAGTACAGTGCAGAATGGGTTAAAAGAACTACGCACAAAATGTTTATGCCATTGCCTCAGGAAGGATCGCTATCTAAAACCGTCCTGCAACACATGACGACATATTTGCACACCATGTACACTGGCAAAAAGTTAGACAAACGTCTTGCGAGTTTAGAACTTTGGAAGATGTACCAGGAGGATAAGGAGGCGGAGCCGCCTCTAGATTGGATACTTAACGTATGCACAGAGGGGGGTGAGATGCCTTCTGCGCCACCCGCCCCGTCTGAAACAAAAATCGAAGCCAGTAAAAACGAAGGATTATACCCACTGAGGGAACTTAAAATAGCCACAGGATATAGCAACCCGGCATATGAGTCACCTAGGCAAAGTAGTGACGAAAACCCAGACAAAGATAGAGATAGAGATATCACCTCCAAAGTCCCGTGGGACAAGGAGAGGCGCGAGAAAGAGAAAGGAGACCAGACCCAAGCAAGTACATCTCTAAATCCGAGAGAGAGGGCAAGAGATGGAAAGGAGATGAGGATAGAACTGATGAGATAGCATTCACACAGAAGGATGGATGGGAGGTCAGATTCTTTTGAAACTCGATGGTAAAGGCATTGAGGAAATGGTACAAAAGGGAGAGCCAGATGATTTAGAAAGAAAAGAGAAGGAAAAGGAAAAAGGATTGAGAGACGAAAGGATCAGGAAAAAGACGAGAGCAGTTGTATCATGAGGAGCAAGAAAGGAAACACAATTATAAGCAGAGAACAGCTAAGAATCAGAGTAGGCATGAACAACAGAGAAAAGAAAAAGAAGAACAAAAGATAAGGGAGAAGAGAATAAAAAGACAAAGGGATGAGGAAATATGAAGGGCAAATTAACGTAGAGATGCAAAGAAACGGGAAGAAGATAGAGACAGAGAGGAAGCGAGGAAGCGCACAGAATTCGATGACGACATCGAATGTAAGCGAAGACAGAGAGCATGCGATCTGGAATATCTGGAGAGAGAGGTTAAAAAACCCAATCCAGTAGTAGATTGCAAAGACATAGAAGAATTGTTTCCTAAGTATGATTCAGTACCAAAACACGTCTAGGGCAAATATCGAAGATGACTTCGACACCAGAAACATCAGAGAAACAATCGATAGAATGTATGATGAAATGGGGCTAGAACAAGTGCCCCAAGGGAGAGGAGAGGACGAGAGGCTTGAGAGCACTCAGCTGTACGATACTGAGGATGTCTCTCGAAGTAGCAGAAACAGAGAGCTGTCTGTAGATAGGCTGATGCTAAACAGGAATGAAGAGGATGAGAGAAGTTGCACAAGTTGGGCATAGACAATATCAGATGCAGAAAGAGAGGAATATGAGGAAAAGGAAGAAGAGAGAAGATGCGAAAAACACATCTCTGGAGGAAAAGGGATAAGATGGTCAGATTCTAGCGAGTCTGCACCTATGGCACCAGAGTCAGCCACACAGTCAGACCAACACGAAGGAGTATCTTATGTTCAGAGGGGGGTGTCTCCACCACCCTATGTGAGCTGACTAAGGACATTGCCAGGTAGATGGCGATGTGGGACTATCACCCCTGCAGTGGATAGAAAAATTATGAGAGAGGAAAAGGAGTGCCATGAATTACAATTCCCGTTGCTTTAAAAAGGAGGAACGAGGCCACAGTATATTCCATGGCCACACATTGATCGAGAAAATATGAAAAATAAGCTTCCAATGTAAACATCGGGATCCGGAAAATGGATACATGAGCTGGAAAAAATGATGGAAGGGAACACGTTGGCTATTGGGAATATTAAGTGTCTTTTATTTGCCATACTTGGTGATCGAGCTGACAATGTGTAGACACGTGCAGGTTATCCTGGCGTGACTACAGTTAACACTGCACACATTGACGCTCCATTTAACAATTGCAGTGTCCCGGTATGGAAAGCATTGCAATTGCTATGCCCAAATACACCGGACATGGGAGCCATAATGACACGAAAAATGAAGGAGTCAGAGGATCCTTTGCTTTACATTCAGACTTTCCAAGAGGCATGGGTGCTTGAAACTCATGAATCTTGGGGGAAATCTATACCCGTGTTTTACCATATCTTATGCCAAGGACTGCCAGATCAGGTGCAGAAGCAACTCAAGAGATTGGTAGAAGTCGAGGCCAAACCGTAGTCTGAAATACAGTTCACCATAGCTCACTATTGCAGATTGCTGCAAGAGAAGAATCGCAAAAAAGAGGCTGCACGAAAAGCCGAAAAGGCAAAATTAGTGCAGAAAAAACTATCAAAATATACCATTGAAGGGGCAATGCTAACTAGCACGGACCGATCGAACATACAGCAGATCAATAATCAACAGCAGGTTAATCAGGGCAGTAACAGATTCTACCCAAGGGGAGAAGCTTTCGAGGAAGAGGATGGCAAACTAATCAAGGAGATACGTTTCCAAGGTAATCAGGGAGGTTTTCAAAACATGCAAAATGGCAATCAGGATATGTCCAATGAGCAAATAATCAGACCACTGCTAATATGTTGGACGTGTGGAATGACAAGGCATCTAGCACCCACATGCAGAAGTCAAGGCATGATGCAAAACACCAAAGGAACAAGAGTAGGTATGGTGAAACCACCTGTGTTTTTTACCACAGGGTGGAAATGGAGTGGCACAGAATCACACGGTGCATTAGCAAGCGCCGGGAGCACAACAAAGCTTGCAACCTCAGATTATGACACATGTTCCACAAGGGCCGTCTCAACAGTCACCTATGCATCTGTCACAGACAACAAGTGCAGGACAGGTACTGAATTCTGGGATGAGAAATAACACTGGTGATGGAGGAAGTCCATTCACTCAGCATGGGACAAAGTTAGATATGAATTAGGACAGCTCACTGGGAAACCTGATGTGTTCTATCCTATCAGTGACACCTAACCCTTACGAGGAACCAAGGGTAGATGTCATTATAGGGGATAAAGAATATTTCTTCTTAGTTGACACAGGTGCAACACGCTCGTGTATAAGTGAATACAAGTTCTCCTTGTCCGGCAATGCCATAAATACCCAGGGCTTCACAGGAGCAACAAGTTGTGTTCCTTTTACAAATGAAGTTCCAGTCTCTATAGGAGAATGTGACATGAATGTGCCACTGCTATATTCGAGGCAAACCCCAGTAAATATACTGGGACGAGACCTAATGACGAAGCTAAACATGACAATCTCAGTCACAGAGAAGGGCATAGTATGTTCGACTCCAGGAATGCATTATTTGAACGTATGCAAAATGATTAGAGCATACGCAGGACAAACATCTATGAGGGCTGTCACACTGGAACCAGAAATATTTGCGTATGGAGTGCGTTTGTTAATGGCAGGGCTACCAGGCCTTGCAGACAAAACCATGAGAACCCCCGATGAGTTTCTATTCAGGCCAAGAATACCTATGCAGGAGGAAAAGGGACAAGTATTTCCCTTGGCAATAAACACAGCCATAGTGCGAGGAAAGATGGCTTTGATCGATGGTTGTGATGATGAAGGCAGACAATGGTGCACAGTAGTCGCCATTGAGGAAGGATACAGATTGAATGACGTCACTGATGACGATCTGTCAGACGAAAAAACAGATGTTGAGGAAACAACAGTTGAGGTAAATGTCATTTTGTGGGTGAGAATGATCAAAAGAGAGGTGCCCCAGAGAATGATGCTGCCACAAAACCAACCTGAATATTTTGATGACGACATGAACCAGGTGTCTGTCTCAGTGTGGACCACAGGCCCCTATGACGTAGGCTTACTGAAAGTAGTTGGAGAAGTGAGGTTTAAATTGAAACAAGGAGTAATTTTGCCAAAGGCACGACAATTTCCCATGTCTAGGGAAGCAGATTAAGGGATTTTCAAGACAATTTCTGCTATGATGTAACAGGGCATCTAAGTGATGTCAGAGTCATCATGCAACACCGTGGTTTATCCAATTAAAAAACCAAAGGGAGGGTCCTGGAGACTAATTCAAGATGTACGCCCGATAAATTATATTGTAGAGGCTGAGTTCCCTCTAGTCCCTAACACGTCCACAATCCTATATAATATACCCATTGAGGCAAAATATTTCACGGTGATTGACTTGAAAAACACATTTTTCTCAATCCCATTGCACAAAGACTCACAAGATTTGACGTCATTTACATTCAGACAGATGCGTCTGAAAAGCATGAGGTTACCCCAGGGGTACTGTGAGTCTCCTTCGATTTTCAATAGAGTCCTGCAGATGGACTTAAGCAATGTTGCATTAGAGAGTGTTGACTTGCAATATGTGGATGACATCTTAATTTGCAGCATGACAGAGGAGAGGTACATACACGATTCTGTTCAGCTATTGACTATATTGGCTGAGAAATTATATAATGTTAACAAAGAGAAATTACAATATTGTCAGCAAGAAGTGCTGTACATAGACCAGCTGCTCTCGCATGAGGGGAAAACGGTTACCCCTGAAAGTGCTGAAGCCATATTGAACACAGACAAGCGACACACGATAAAACAGATGCTGAGTTTTCTAGGTGTTTGCAATTATGTCAGAGCATGGGTTTTTGACTACAGCTCATACACCAAGTCCTTTTACAGGCCCTAACGAAGGCACAGGTGACGAAAGAAAAAATTTAATGTTCTGAGACCACGGAAGAAGGGTTTATTGAACTCAAGAGAGCCATTTGCACAGCACCAGTTTTAGGGATTCCCAATTATGCAGAGGAATTCTACCGGTTTTCACACACGAATGGCAGTGTTATGACGGCAGTACTCACACAGAGAACCACGTTGGGGTACAAGTCCCTGGTGTACTATAATGGGAAATTAACCCAGTGATAAGAGGTCGCTTAACTTGCGAACAAAGTTTAGCTGCCGCAGCATTCGCCATACAGAAGGCTACAACCATTGTAATGGGATGCTCAATGACGTTGTACGTCAAGCACACATTATTTGCCATTCTAGAAAAACCAAAAGGCACATTGACATCTCAGAGAGCTTCTGCTTATGAAGTGATCATATCTAATCCATTGATTAAGACAATTCGATGTAAGATAGTGAACCTAGCTATGTTTATAGCAGTGCCAGTCACTGTCGGAGAGCCAATCCATGATTCGCAAACTATGAAGAATTCTATGATGAGATTCCCAGAGTGAAAGAAAATGCATTGGCAGAAGGGGAAATTGTCTTCATTGACGGTTCCTCGAGAATTGATCAAAATGATGTGCAAATATACACAGGCACTGCTGTGGTGAAGTACCATCTCATTATTCAGGGCAAGCTGCAGTATTATTGGTGTTGATACTCGCTATCGAGAATCACGCGGACCAGGAAGTGACAGTGTACAGTGACTCTGTTTATGTAACATCGACAGTGCACGCAGGCCTAGCACGCTGGAAAAGGAGGGAGTACCTCCGAGCGGATGGCACGCCAGTGCAGCACGCAGCCTTATTGGATAGGCTCATTAAGGCACTACAGCTCCCAGTGGGCATAGCGGTCATGAAATGCGCCGCCCACATGAAGGGGACAGGTTTTATCTCATGAGGAAATCAGGCAGCAGAAACGGAAGCCAAGCGTGTGACGACCAAGGGCAAAACCATAATGAATGGTGAAATAACTGATGTACATGAAAAAAGGATTGTTGCACGAAGTGAACCTGAGGGTTATAGTAACATGGGGCAAACCCAGTTAATGGAACTCCAAGGGGAAGCATCACAGGAGGAAAAGAACCTCTGGAAGTGGCGACGGTGTTCTTTAAACTCCTGTGAAATCTTGTGGCGACAAGACAGCACTGGTAAACCAGTGATGCCTCTAGCCCTGTTAAAATTAGCATTGGAACCATTCCATTATCCAGCACACATGTCAAAAGGGAATCTAGCAGCAACGATCACTGACAACTGGTTTATACCGAACTTAGCGGAACACGTTGCATTTTTTATGGTGAACTGTATAATCTGCCAACAGTTCACAGCTGGGCATGCACTAAGAGTAATTAGAGGAGTCATCCCAAGGCCCAATGGACCTTTTCAGCACTTGCATGTTGATTATGTTGATATGATTCAAGTATGTAACAGGTACAGGTATCTAATTGTTGTGGTGTGTACATTCTCTAGATGGATAGAAGCAGGTCCGTGTACACACCCAGACTCTACCTGTGCGGCCACATTTCTGGTGAGAGAGATATTTCCCAGGTGGGGAATATGTGAGGTCATGAGGTCAGATAATAGTCCTCAATTTGTTAATGCAGTATTTCAGCAGATCAGCTTGCTGCTTGGTATAAAGCACAAGTTCTCATCGGCGTATCATCCAAAGGGTAATGGGATATGTGAGAAGCGTAACGGCTTATTAAAGGAAAGGATAGACAGGTTGAAGCTTACGCTAAAGAAGGGATAGCTGCACTGCCTTCCATTGGCACTGTACGCACTCAGAAACCAGCCTGGTTCTAACCATCATCATACACCGCACAAAATAGCAACAGGCAGAAGTATGCACACTCCATTGACACCCCGAGATAGAGCTATACGTAATGCTAAGCCAACAGGGGAAATTTTAGGATCAGAAATGCAAAAGTACTTGAATTGCAGGACATCTTGTCTTACTGCAATTTCAGGACAGCTGCAGTGACGACAATAAGGGTGCAGGGCAGCACAGAACACAGAAGGAGATACTACATTAAACCCAATTCAGAGTTTATGTGTAGCACCAATCTTCCTTGGAGACACAGTCCTAGTGAAGAATCACACGAGAAAGAAGTAGGACGAGTTTAGGTTCAACGGACCCTTCACAGTGGAAGACGTCACTCTCTCTGCAGTCAAGCTACAAGGAAGAAGAGTGTGGATCTTTTTGGGTGACATCAAACCATACATTGGAGAAGGCCCCCTACCCGCACCCCAATGCGTAGAGACTACAGACGACGGTCAAGAACCGCAGCACATGCAGACGAGATCAATAATGTGGAAGAAGGACGCATGACCAACAAAGCAAAGGCAAAGAACTTTTGTGCAAGGTTGTGGCTTAATTTTGGACATTTCCTCTATGCAAAAAAGCGGATAATTACATAATAAATGGACACTCTGTGCATCCTAGTTGCAGGGTGAAGAAGAGAATTGCATGCATAAGCCACAACACAGGTTATTAACTTTGAACTTTGGACTGAGGCACACTGAATCCTTGATAAAAAAAAGGATATGCCAAATTTTGATCGAGGACACACAAATTGGAAGAAAATACAGCATCCAGACTCGTTCCAAACAGGAGCATTGTTTGGACTCACTTATGGTGTCCCACAGCAGTGACATCACTAAAGACTTTCAAAATTACTTTGACTTAGTCTTGAGATCATACCCGTCACTAGAGGGAAGGCTCACTAGATTCACTGAATTTCTTCAGGACCCTGAAAACGAAAAACAATAAGGAGGCTGCTCACCTTGATTGCCAAGCAGATCCTTCTTCTTCCAGAATATAGAGAAGAAAAATAAATGTCCCAAGCAGAAGAAGAAACAAATAGGCTTGCCAGCATGCTATTCTTTAGTTTATTTGAAGACTGCCCAGATCTTGTCGGGAGACACACTGACGTCTTGACATTTCACCGAGATACAGCAAACACAGAACGTTTTAGTGTAATCCTGAACGGAATCATAATAATTCAGGTTGCTCTTCACACTCATTGAGATCACAGAAGCTGCTCACAGTAAGTGCCGAACAGTTCCTTTAACAGCAAGGGCAAGACAAATGTCCCTGTCACCAGAAGATAGCAGATTCGCAAGCAATGTCTTCTTTGGCCTAATTGAGGATTTTCCAGAACTTGTGGGGAGGCCTGCCGGTGTTGGCGTCCTCACTTTCATCAGAGACCCAGCTAATTCTACACAGATGAGCATGCTCCTGCATTGTATTGTGATGCAAGTTGAACTTTCTAATCATCATCAGAATTTCCGGAGGAGACTGTAAGACTTTCCGCTAAGGGACACATCGGGAAAGTGTTGCCAGAGACTTCACCCTTGTTTATACTGTCAATGACACAACATGTCTTCCAGAGTGAAACAGATAAGAGGAATAGATTGCGAACTTGTGTATTTTGAACACATACATTAAAAAAGGACTTGCTGAACGTATTGTCTTAATTGACATTTTTCGTATACAGAAAAGAGAACTGTATCCAGAGACAATACACAATCTATTGTCCAGACAAAGGAGGACAATTGTTCCAGTACCTGCAACCGACAAGCAGAGACAGCAAAATCCAAGGATATTTTTGCAAAGAATGTATTAAAAGTTACTCTTCTTTCCTTAGATGATAGAGATGGGAAATCAAAACAACAGCATCGTCATCCCTCAGGAGGAGAGACGCTCTTATTGTTCCAGATCTAAGTGCTGCTGATTAACGTATAGATGCATAATGTATGTATGCATTGTATTCATCGTTTTTATTGTCACTGATGATTCAAACTGCATTTTTCATAGGTGCACAAAGTGTTCCGATTCCAGTGCACCCACCTAATGATGTACGCATGACACCCACAAAAGCACCCAGACCCTTTATAGTGATTCCAGTTCCTAGAAGGTCTCACAAAGGAGTGAGTGAACTTGAAATGGATGTGATTAGCAATGGCACACATGCAGTGACAAGCAAGTTGAAAAGCCAGAGACAGGGTCGGCAGAGTAAGAATGAAGAAATGTTACTCACAACCACACACATGCAAACAAATGCACATACCCCAGGTCTAGTGTCAAGAACTGCAGAACCACAATCCAAACAATGGGAGAAGGTGGGACTACTAACAATGAGAATCTCTACTACAAGTGAAGTGAAAAGACAAATGGAAAAAGCTGAACTCTTAAAGAAACAAAAGGAGTTGGAGAAGAAACCAACAGAGGCAGCATTGATAAGCCCCACTGACCCAACACTGAGAGAGGCAAGTGCAAGCCCAGCAGAAATCTCACGTGCACATATGATAGCAGAATCATTATGGCTGTCCATAGCCAGAGCTAGAAAAAGACAAGAGGACAAGGAAAGAATTGCAAGACTGTCTTCTACCCAATTGGTACAGATGAAGAGACCTGAACCATGGATTGAGATACCTGAGAATCATCCAGCAAGAAGAAACCATATGGATGTGTTCAAGGACGTGGTTATGTCAAACTACATGAAAACCTTGAGAATCAAAAGAAGCATACAAGGAGATGATAATGAACTAAACGACTACCTGTACAGCACAGCACACTTGGGAAATTCACGGACACACACAACTGTCTGCAGTCTCCACAGCCCCCTTTCCATGCCAGACATCCTTAACTGTCCTGGATGGCACGTGCCATCCACATACTACCGCGGTGTCCACGGACAGAACATCAATTTGAAGGTGGTGGGGGGAGTTTTAACTCAATTTCAGTTATTTCAGTTATGTATCCTTTACATCTATTCTATACATCAATAAAGCAGATACCGGTTTATTGATAAGCTGCTGCAATTCTTCCATTCGTACACTGAAAATGTGTACACACCTCTGATGTATTTGAGAAAAAAAAACCTTTGTAGCAGGAACAGTTCCATTAGACTTTTGAAAAAAACCTTCAGGGCAACCTGCAAACACATTGCAGTCACATACCCCAAAATGTTCTCTCCACAATGCACAACTCTAATGTCTGGACATTTAAAGTGTGCAATACTCTGACAGAATGGCAGCAAGCTTGCCCAGTTCAACCAACAAACTGCATGCCGCAAAACCTCCACTTCTTGCAATCCAATACTTTCACAGATGCCATGATTTTCAGTATACACCTTCAATGACTGGATCGAAGAATCTCCCAAAATCCATACACTCTGCCTCCTCAAAGACATAGCCATAGCCATCTTCAGTGTTCTCACCAAACCAAACTCCTTCCACCGTCTCTTCCTGTACACCACACCCATGAAACCTGATTGCCTGATCCCCCAATGTCCGCGGACACCACGACTGTCCATGGTCTCTGCAGTCCCATTTCCATGCCAGGCATCCACAAAAGACCCGGCTGTGGCATGTTCCATTCGTGGACTACTGCGGTGTCTACGGAGAGAATGTCTAATTGAAGGAGGTGGGGAGGTTTACACTCAATTTGCACAGAGCAGCTATTTTACCCTTTTTACTTTTCTGTTTGCAGCACTCCCTCATTGCCTGCTTTCAAACATGCACACTTCCATCCAACAATCACAACCAAAAACTCTACATGTAACACTGTTATCTCAGTTCAACACTTCAGATGTACACTTGAACTCTGAGAGTACATATCTCCTGTTAATCACAGCCATCTGCATCAAAAACGACTGTAAAACTGTCAAAAATGTCTATTTGCTGATTCAAAAACATTTGCATCTAACAAGACAGTACAGGTATGCTTATATTTTCTTCAACTCTTTTTACAAATATATATATATATAGGGTTCCTGCTATTTACCCTACAATAAGCTTCTCAATAAGCACATTCTCTTTTTTAACCACTCTAGCAGCCATGCATTGCAGCATTTAGCACCTCCTCACATCAAGTAGCAAATACTTAGAATGCTGTGCATTTGGAAATATTTCTTTTTAGGAGCACTTTCATGAAAGTTAAAAAATATATATGTACTGTACATTTATAGCAGCACTGTGTGTAACTTTTTTCAAACAAAAAAAGAAGATGCAAGATAGTTTGAATATGCCAACAGGTATATAAGTACTTGAAAAATACCCTTCATTGCAAAATACACTTCAGATACATCATCACAATTCTCATAACTACAACACTTCTTCTAAAGTTTAATGTAGTTAGAATATGCCAACAGGTATCTAACTACTTTAAACATTCCTTTAACAACAACACACTTCAAACAAACATACTATCACACTTACACTGACATAATTGTAGTAGGATTTTCCCAACAATTATTTAAGTCAATACAACAACAGTGTAGCAGGCACTCATGTTGTACCAAACATAGTGCATAGAATGTACTGTTTATGAGGGTCAAAAAAACTAAATGAATATGTAAATCCTGCTTAACAAATGATACTGTTTTTTTTTCACAGAAAACGAATCAGAGATTCCAGCTTCAGTACTGTGCACAACTAAATAACTACACTAAGTGTAAAGAAATACATATTCCATAAGAACTATACTCAATTGTACTACATTCATAAATACCACATACTTTCTACTCCCCCTACAGTACCTAGAATAACTATACACATATTACGATAATGAGTGTGGCCAGTGGCCAGATTCTTGGGGGCATGGCCACAAACTCCACAGTATAATTAAGCCATATAACAAGAGCATAACAAAACTCGCCCTTAGCCCCCTGTCATTGAAATGATGTCCGTGGACCTCAGAATTGACCACGGACAGTGTGGCATTTGCACACCCTTTTTCCATCCATAAAAACAGCCCCATTTCATCTCCATTACATTCCACCACCCTTTCCATGCCCTCTTTCGGCCACCAAAGTAACCCAAAATGTGTTAACCAGACTTTTTCCCCACTGTGCTATTTGCGGACATCGGCCACTATACGCAAATCCAACACGGAGGCCATTTCAATGGTTTAAAAAGTTTTGACACACCTCACATTTTTCACCATCCAATCAGTGGGCGCGTCCAATGTCCGCAGACATCACATCAACCCCCGATTGACCCAGATGCCTGTCCACGGAGCGAATAGGGAAGTGAGTCTGTGGAATTGACCCAGATATCACACTTTTTTGAGGCTTTTTAAGGAAAACTACTGGATGGATTTACAGTAATTTTTGGGACCAAGACGCCACTCCTGGTGCAAATTTGGTGAAAATCCGTCCAGCAGTTTGGGCTGTAAGTGTGAGCAAATCTTTTTCCCTTGCGTCTATGAGGAAAACCGCACATTTTGTGACCCCCCCTATAACTTTGATCCCCCCTGGACCAAACCTCATCAAACTTTGCAGAATCAATCCGAGGGGCCATAAACTTGTTTTTGCAAAGTTTGATGAGGAATCGTCCAGGGGGCGCAAACTTATAAGCCGCCCAAAAAGTGCTCTTCCTATGGGTTGAGCAACTTAAACATAACTACACAGCTGCTACTGCAGGCCATCTAATATATATGTATTATTATTTGAAGCAAAGAAAGGCCCACACTACCCAGGATGGCACTCCGAATTCCCCAAAACTCCCAATGGGACAGATGGAAGGAGTTGTAAAAATAAGCATTTATTTGACCAAGGCATTAAAAAAGTCACAGACGGTGACACGTTTCGCATCACACACAGTGCTTCATTTCACTTATACATACATTATAGGGTGACAATCGCATCCCTACAGTTAAGGTGAAACACTTGTTCACATACTTTTCACAAAATTATATTGCTAATAACCTTTGACTCATTGTACAGATATATATATATATATATATATATATATATATATATATATATATATATATATATATATATATATAGTGCAGCAGTCCCCACCCTTCAGTTTATTTAAAGTAAAACCCTTGTACATAGAATTTTCACAAATAAATATTTTATAGGATGGCAGTTGTCTCCCTATAGTTAAGGTAAAACCCTTGTGCATAGACTTTTCACAACTTGCCATTCCTAACAACTTTTGAATCATTAGAGGGATTTGGGTGACATTTTACAGACAAAAAGGTTTGTAGCAGGTTCCCCAAGCTGGACATTTTGGGAAAGAATTGTTAAATAAAAAAGAAATTGTATTAACCTTTAACAAAACCCTACTGCTAATAACATTCGAATCACCACACTGATTGTGATGACATTTTCTCAGAGAAATGCCTTCCAAGGAACCGTCAAAGTCAACCATAATTCGGAGAACATCCCTAAACGGTCCAACAGTTATTAAGAAAACAAACAAAAGCTGTTTCAGCATACTCTTTTTCTTTTTCCCAGAGAGAATAAGGTGCTTTGATTGAACACACTGTTGCGTGATGGAGTAAGGAGGCTGACATGGTGTTCTCGTTTTGGTTCTATATTTTTATTAATAACTCAAAGAAAGTAAACCTGTCTTTCCCTATCTATAGAGGGGTTGCTCATCAGAATGTCTGTCAAAACAAAAAGGTACCGTCCTCTATCCAAGCCAACTACTCTATCCCTGCCACTAAACCACTCAATGTTCCAGGTTCTTCTTGACAAAAACACTAGTAGAATGACTCCATTCTTCTGGTGAATCCATCCAGCCTTGGCTGATTCAATAGCAGTCTCTTTTTAAAGCATCTGTTTTACAAAAATCACTAGTACCAGGATAATGACTCCCTGCTCCTGGTCTTCTTCGGGAGGTTTTCAAGACTGTTCCTTGATATTCTCTTGAACACATTTTAGAAAGTCCTTTCCATTTCTCCCTGGGATTAACAAACAACTGGATTAATCCTTTCTCAATTGCTCCCCAATAGCTCTTGGTCCTTTTTATCTCTGCAAGTTGGATTTCCTACTTTGATGACAACGTTCACTACCGAGGAACTCTTGACATTAAGGACTCTTGTCAACACTGTTATGAGGAAGTTCATTCTTGATGTATTCTTTACTTTGAAAGTAGGCTTGGTATTTAGGGAGTCTATCCCTGTGAGTCTCCTGCCTTTCTTCTCTTTGACTATCAGCACCTGTGTGCCGGCTTCTATTGTCAAGGAATACTGGACTCTTGGTCTTTTGTGTTTTATTGTGATAAGGGAGACCACTCTTGAATAACACTTGACTCTTGGTTCTCTGGGTATCAATGTGACCAGGGAGATCACTCCAGAGCAACACTTGACTCTTGGTTCTCTGGATAGAACTGGGATGAGGGAGATCACTCCAGAGTAGCACTCGATGCTTTATCTGGCTTGCACATTCCTCCGGACCCACTGAGGTCTCCCACAAATCCCGTCACCTTGGCTATGGTCAGAGTGCATCTCTGGTTCTTTCTAGGGTCTCGGGTCGGCTTCTCGCTCTCACGCGTCTTCTGCATGCCTTTAGTTATGTATTTATTTTATTTATTTAAATGTATAAAGTGCTCATATGGTCCTGGGGCATTGTGGCGCTGTTACACGTGACTTTCCTGGGACATGTGGTACAGTAATATGGTACATTTAGGCATTAGTACAGTCAGGCAGTAGTAATAAAAGTTACAAGGTAATGAACAATGTACAAAGTTGATAAATTAAAGGACACATCACACTGAGTTCAAACAGTTACTAGGGTAGCTGACTGTGCTTCTGGCCTGGTTAAAGAGCTTTGTTTTGAGCACTCTGCGGAAGACAGTGAGGGAGGTCTCTTTCCTAAGAGAATGTGGTAGTACATTCCCATTCTTGGGTGCTAGGACTGGGAAGATAGTGCCTCCTGCTTTGGATCTTTTGAATGTTGGGACAGCCAGCTGATTGCAATGCTGGGCCCTCTTGGGTCTGTTAGAAGTGGCACGGTGAATAGTTTCTGATAAGTAAGGAGGAGCTGTGTGTGAGAGGCACGTGTGTGTGATGGAGAGGGTTTTAAAGAGAATACGATCTTTAACAGGGAGCCACTGGTGTCCCGACTGGACTGAGAGATGTGCTCTCTTTTGGGGATGCTCAAGGCTGCTCTGAGAGTGTTATTTTGGGTGGTTTGCAGTTTATTTATTATCTTGGCAGATGTGCCTAGAAGAAGGACTTTGCAGTAGTCCAACTTGGCTCCAATGGTGGCTCTGGTTATGGAGAGCCAGTTTTTGGAGGAGATGTAGGGTTTGACCACATTTATGATCTTGGTTGTGAGAGCAGCTGAAGAGAAGATGGCGTTGAAATGCTGTGTCATAGATAGGGTGGAATCTAGGTATACCCCAAGTGTTTTAGCAGCTGCTGAGGCAGTCATTATAGTGTTATCAATGATGAATGATCCATGTTGGCTGTCGAGTTTGTTAAGAATTATTTTGACACCTACCAGTAGGATTTTGGTTTTGTCTCCATTGAGACACAAACCATTGGCCGCCATCTAGGCCTGGATGATAGCACAGGTTTTGTTGAGTGTGGCAGCGTCCTGTTCGTAGGAGGCGGTAAGGGGGAAGTAGAACTTGAGTATCATCAGCATAGTTGGTATATGCTATGCCGTGATTGTCGAGGTCATTGAAGAGTGGTAGAATAAAGATGTTGTATAATGTGGGCGAAATACATGATCCCTGGAGCAATCCACAGTGGATGATGGGTCTGTAGTTGTTTTGTAAGTCTGGATCAAGGGATTTTTTTAGGTAATGGGCGAGCCTAGGCTTCCTTGAGGGCGGGGGGTCGATGCCCGAAGAGAGTGAGGCATTTATAAAGGCTGTGAGGAACGGAGCTAGTGCCTCCGCGCAGTCTTTTATAAGGGCAGTGGGCCAGATATCACCCTTGCAGGAGGAAGGCTGGATGTGTTTTATAATGGCTATAACCTCCGTCTCAGTTACTTCTCTGAAGGAGAAGGACTTCCTGACTTTGTTATCTGGGTGAAGCTCTGTGGCAGATGGCAGGTTGGCTTTGGGCAGGGTGTTAAGGTGGGAATTGATTTTTTCCTAGAGGGTGTTTATTTTTTTAACATGGCAGTTTGGATATTATTGCACCAGGTTTCATCTTTCACATTTTCTTGAGTGTTAGTTGGTGGAGTGGTGAGTTTCTTGAATATTGCGAACAGTTCTTTTGACTCAGATTTCACATTGTAGGATGCAGACTTAGCTAGGGTAATTTCTCTTTTACATCGTGTGGCGAGTGCTTTGTAGGCCTCTAGGGTAGAGTCTGTGGGGCATTTTTGCCATTTGGAGAGCGCTGATCGCTTCAGAGATCTTAGTTCTAATAGCTCTTGGGTGACCCAGGAGTTGGAGTGTTTCTTAATTTTGGCTTTTTTTCTCACTAGTCGTGCAATGGTGTCTACTGTTGTTCTGCTCGTGGGGTTGTATAGCTCTATCAGAGCTATTGGGTCCTTAGAGAAAGGGGCCCTCAGGACTGAGGAGGCCTCTAAAAGCAGAAGGATCCTTTCTTTGATGAGGAGCCGTGAGGATCTGGCTAGAGCAAGGGGTACAGGTTCATTGGGTTTGGATATGCTTCTGGTGGGGATGTGGAAGTGTATGAGGTTATGGTCGGTCCATGGGCAGGGGTGTTGGAGCTGATGTCAACAGCACAGTTGTGATTAGCTATCCAGTCCAATATGCAACATTTCTCATGTGTAGGGTCAGTGACTCTTTGGATGAATCCCAAGTCATGTAGAGCTTTAGCAAGGGCTTTGCTTTGTTTGTCTTTTGGGTCTTTGAGGCCGAGGTTAAAGTCACCAGAAGGATGGCTTTGCAGTTGTTTTTTAGATTGTCATTTAACTGGTGATCGAGATTGGCCTAGAAGTCTAGTATTGATTTTGATATTGATATTTTATTTCTATTGCGCTCGTACACAAGTGTTTCAGAGCGCGACAAGGCAAGGAAGGGGAACAGGGGCGATCCAAACAACGATCTTACTAGGCCCAGCGACATTGACAACGCACAAGTGCATGAGAGAAGTAGAGGTCTGGGGGGGGGCGGTAGATGGTGTGGATGGTTATAGTATGGTTGGGTGATATGGAGGGTTTAACCGATAAAGCCTCAGAGTGTTCATCAGGTGAGGAGTTGGTTTGTCAAACGGTAAGGGCGTCTGTGGCGATGAGGGCCACACCCTCGCCTTTGTTTGTGGATCTGTCTTTGCGAAATATAGTATAGCCTGGTGGAAGGGCTAAACCGATGGCAGGGCCAGAAGCTTCATGGAGTCACGTTTCGGTGAGGGCGAGGAGATCAAGATCCAGATCGGTGAGCAGGTCATGAATCTCGGTGGCATGAGCTGGGAGTGAGCGTACATTAGTTGAGTTGAGGGGGCTGAGGGTGAGGTATGGTTCTTGATAGGGCATTGCGAAGGTGTATTATTGTTAGTGTTGGATGAAGCATTAGGCCTAGGCATATCTGGTAGGGGAGTCGGAGTTTCAGGCATAGGTTTGGCGGTGGCTGCCCTATGGCCTGAGCGAACACCCAAGAGTTGGTTTATCAAGTGATTGGGCATGGGGTGTGTGCTGGGCAGGGGGGGGTCTTTGTAGCCCTGTACTTTAGCTGGTACGGTGCCAGGTGGGTGGGCGTCAGAGTTGGTTCTTCCTTGGTTCTTGTTTTGGTGCAGCTCTGCGGCACCATTCTGCTTGGAACAATTTGGGCGCCGTTTCTGGAGCACTCGGACCACCTCCCAGAGGTCACGCAACCACTAACAACCTCACAATGGATGGTGGAGTTGGGTCTATCCCGACTCACAGAGGGCCTCCCTGCGTGCTACTCGAGGTTCTCTCTCTCGAAGGCCGACTCTCTCTCGGTAAGTCCTCTTTTGACATTTGAATCTCCTGGTTCGGTTTCTCAGGACGCCAGCTTCCCTCACTGCAGCTGCAAGCCCACTGCCTGGTCCCTAAGTCACTGAGTCCTTCTTCAATCTCTGCTTCATGCAGCGAGGCCTGCCCCACGTGACGTCAAAGTCTCTTTCCAGTTGTTTCAAGGTCCTCTTCATGCTTCCTTGAAGCCACCTCATCGCAGTCTTTTGGCTATTTATCCTAAGATTATTCTTTATGTTTCCCTGCATCTTCTTCGTCACGGTTATGTTGGATCTTGCAGGCGACACAGAGGAAACCTTACAATATCATACAGTAGTACTCTTAAGATGGTTATTATATGGTTTAACCAGGGTCACGGGTTGCAAGGGAAAGGGTTTAGGTAGGTTGCTCACTGTAGTTGAGTCCTTATCACCACGAGGGATGTCTCTCCCTATGAGGTCCTCCCGCATGTTACAACACCCAGGGGGACTTATGGGTAGTGACCTCACTCCCTAGCCAGAACCCCCATCTTATAGCGATTTTGCGATCCTGTAAAAAGCTGCAAAAACTGCAGTTTTTTTTTAAAAAGTGCAAAATCGGCAGTTTTTGCAAAAACAATGGCCCAGATTCTCAAGAATTTGTTTTGACTCAAGAAATGAAATGCGCAAACACATCTCATCATTTGCGCTAAAGAAAAAGAGCAGCCAAATCCAAAAAGGACATCTCATTGGGCATATCTTATATGCCCCCGTTAAAATGGACGTTTTCACCCATTTGTGCAAATCCAGCGTCCTTTCTGTCTATTTAGAAGCGCATCCTAAATTGACACGGGGGTAACAGGGTCTTTACTAACTACTGCAATACTTTTAGGGGCCGATTCATGGAACAAACGTGTGCCGAAAATCTACGCGCAAGCAGGCGCAAGCAGGCGCAAGCGGAAAAAAACAGGCGCACGCGCACGCGTGCGATTCATGGAAGTCCCTGCGCGTGTACACCCCGGGATGTGCGCCAAACCCGTGCATGGCGCACAAGTCACTGCAACATCCCGAAAGGCGTGCGCGACGCGCACAGTGAAAGCGCACAACCTCGGTGCACACACCGGGGCGTAACGCGCGGAATGGGGAACAACGCGCGAAAATAAGGGCGTAACTGGGGATGTACTGCAGGGAAGCAGACGGAACGCCCACACGCACTCGAACCACACGTATTCATGGAATCGAATAGGGCAAAGCCACGCACAGCCAAAGACACGCACAAGCCGAAACACGTCCGCCACACGAAGGCAGGCGGTAGCGTCCCTGCACATTACAAAAGTGGCAACATACAGCAATTGGGCTTGTGCGAGCGGGCTACGTGTATTTCAGGGGTTCACGTGAACTTTTTCACGCGATCGGGCCTGTGGGAGCGGGTTACGTGTATTTCAGGGGTTCGCATGAAGTTTCTCACGCGATCGGGCCTGGGGGAGCGGGCTACGTGTACATCAGGGGTTCGCGTGAACTTTTTCACGCGATCGGACCTGGGGGAGCGGGTTACGTGTACTTCAGGGGTTCGCGTGAAGTTTCTCACGCGATCCGGCCTGGGGAAGCGGGCTATGTGTATTTCAGGGGTTCGCGTGAAGTTTCTCACGCGATCCGGCCTGGGGAAGCGGGCTACGTGTATTTCAGGGGTTCGCGTGAACTTTTTCACGCGATCGGGCCTGGGGGAGCGGGCTGCGTGTATTTCAGGGGTTCGCGTGAACTTTTTCACGCGATCGGGCCTGGGGGAGCGGGCTACGTGTACATCAGGGGTTCGCGTGAACTTTTTCACGTGATCGGGCCGTGGGGAGCGGGCTACGTGTACATCAGGGGTTTGCGTGAACCTTTTCACGCGATCGGGCCTGGGGGAGCGGGCTACGTGTATTTCAGGGGTTCGCATGAAGTTTCTCACGCGATCGGGCCTGGGGGAGCGGGGTACCACTCACCGTCTGCCTTGCGTGTAGAAGAACGCGTAGCCAACACCGGCTGTGAAGTAATAGCGTGTGAACCCCAACGGATGGAAAACACATGCACCGCACGAAAAGCACGTACAGAACAGTGTAAAGGCACGCGGGATCTCCAAGCCCTGCCAGGGCAACGCCCGTGCGCAAAACGTCACAGACGCGCTTACGCTGTAAGGGCCTTTGGTCCAATGAAATCGCGTACGCGTGCTGACGCGCTTACGCGCTAAGGGCCTTCCCTCGATTTTCAAGCTGACGTGCAGGATTTTCACGTGCCAAATCACTCCGTATCAAGCTGGCCACGCGAAAACACACGGAAGACCACGCTCCTGCCCAGAAGGCCGAATTACTGCCCCCCAGTGCCCCGAGCAGCCTCCCACGTGCCATCTGCTGCTGCCTGCCTGCCTGCCTGCTGCCACCGTGCCCTGCCATTTGGTGCCTGCACATCAGCCATCTGCAGGGGTCCAGTTGCTGTGTCCACCCCTGCTGGAACAGAAGACTCCCGACTCAGATAACATCGCTCCACAGCCCAGCCCCAGGACCCAGTTGCCCACCCACTCCTGCCCCTCGGGTTGCCATGTCGGGCACATCCACATCTGGCACCAGTGGCAACCCCCGGCCAGAGGGGCAGAGGGGCACCAGCTTCACTGCCACCGAAGTTGGTGTCCTGGTGGAGCAAGTCCTGGGGCAGTATGATGCCCTCTTCGGATCGTCCCGTGCCAACAAGGAAGGACGGGAGAGGATCTGGGCCGACTGTGTGGTTGCCATCAACGCGGAGGGGGTGGCAACCCGCACCATGCAGAAGGTCAAGAAGCGCTGGGAAGACATGAGGTCCAGGACTCTCATGAAGGCCCGGCGCCTCGTGAAGGGGTCCGGGGCCGCATGAGTTCCATCCAGATGGGGGTCCTGGAACGCGTACACCCAGCGCTCCACGCCCAGGTCCTTGAGAGGGAGACCCGTCTGGAGTTGAGCGGTAAGTGGCCAAGCATTGCTGTGTGAGACAGGGCATGTTGCAGTGTGCTGGTTGTCGGATACTTGCCTGTATGTGTGACATAGGCCATGTACGCATGTATGTGTGCAGGGACATCATGGTAATGCATGTGCGACCAGTAATGTGTGAACCGCACGGTTGTTGCATGTGTTTAAATGCGACATGGGGAGCCCTATGCAGATTGTACACATGAGAGCATGGCAGTCTTTGTTCCTGGACATGGGTGGGGGTGAGGGATGGGTGCTGATGCCAGGTACATATATGGTGTCCATGTCTGTGTGCCTGACCTGCGTGTCTGTGACTTGTGGATGCCATGGATGCATGACACATGTCTGTGACAATGTACAGATTCACTGATGCAGCCTAGTTATCCTTGTATCCACTGTGATTGGGGTGTACGGGGCCAGATGGATGTGACTGAGGTGAAGTGTGTGCATGTGATAGGCATGACCCATGATGCATGTGAGTTCCATTACATTGTATGTTTCGAGAGTCCATTGGACCTGTATGGAAATGTCCATGGCATGCACCATGACTGTCACTGTGTTTTGCCTGGACTGACACATGTGTTGTGGAGGGACATGATGGAAGTGTACTTTGACAGTGGCACTCATCTGCTATTGCTTCCTGTCTAGGGGACCATTGTACAGTACCCTGATGCTTGTGTTCTATGTCTCCCTCTACGCAGCGGCTAGTGAAGAAGTGGGCGGAGACGGCGCTGTGGAGCAAGGCGGCGGGGATGCCCCCACGGCTGCAGTGGAAGGGGTGGGTGAGCCCCCACCGGGGCCTGCTACGGCGGAAGACGCTGAAGAGCCATCCAGGTTGGTGGTTTCCACAGAGGAGGAGGAGGCCGCCACTGAGGCGCACATGGGGCCTGGTGGGGGCATCCCTGCTGGTGCAAGTGGTGCAGTCCAGGGGCAGGGGCAGGAGGCAGCACAGGTCACCGTGGAGGGGCCTGTGCATGTCGCTGTCCCTGACCCTGTGGGTGCACCACCATGCACCAGCAGGGATGCCCCGTCCCAGGCCCGTCCGCAGGTAGAGGGGATGTCCATGTCATCTGACTCCCCTCCACCTGCGGACGAGGGGACCCCTGGCTGTATGGAGAAGGTCCTGATTGGGGTCGCGATGCGCACGGCTGTGATTCATGATGCTGTGTGTGCTTCCCAGGAGGAGCACGCACGTCATCACGAAGAGCACCGTGCCGACGTGGCCCAATTGGGATCGTCCATGTTCGGGGGTTTCCTGCATGTGTCGGCCAATCTGGCGGCCCTCTCCTCCTCTGTGGAGACTATACGCCAGTCGTTCTCCTTGCCGTCTTCCGGCCCAGATGCCACCATGGCCCCCTGTGGACCTGCCCTGACCAATGCAGCCAGCTCGGTGGGGATCCCATCCCTGCCACAGTCGGGAGTCAGAGGTCCAGCAGGGGTGGACACCACAGCAACTGTACCCCAGCAGATGGAGGATGTGCCGGCATCATCAGGCAGGGCACGTGCACGACGGCGTCGGTGGATTCCATCAGCCTGGATGCCGTCGTGCTGGCAGAGGCAGTGGCGTCAGAGGCAGCAGCGGAGTCAACGTGGGAGGCATCATGGCTCGGGGCCATCAACATCAGAGGGGCAGGCATTGGCCGGAGGGCAGGAGGACCCAGGACGGGAAGTGTCTTCCGTGTGGCAGCGGTTGGGCCAGCATATAGGTGCGGAGCGGCAGCGGGCGGAAGAGGCGCAGCTCACAATGGTCAGGGCGGAGAACTCCATGCGGAGGGCCCTGAGGCGGGCCGAGTGCCTCGAGGCAATCCGCAGGGGGTTGGAGGAGCAGATGGCGTCGTCCCTGCTGACCCTCGGGGCCATGGAACAGGACCGCCTCCGGGACATAGACGAGGAGTTTGATGATGCCCTGGCCCGGAACACCACGGAGTGAGCCGCTGGACTTGCCCGCCGCCTTTGTATATAGTTCTTTAGTTTTAGGTTTCATTTGTTTCTTCTTATGATTTGGATTCGACGGACACAGCTCCACTTTTTGTATATAGTTGCATTTTAGTTTTTTGTAGGTTTCCTTTGTTCAGTTGGGCTCATGGACCCTTGGATGTTTTGTACATAGTTCTTCATTGGATTGTTTTATTTTTTTATTTTTGATTTATTCTCCTTGGAGCAATGGTCTTTGCATTTATTTTTATCTCTCGGATTGATTTTATTTTTAATGTGACTTTGAACAACTTTTTTTTGGATTTGGATTTGTAGTTTTTTGGACAGACATGCAGCTTATCTTTTTTTCATTGCCATTGTAGTTTGTTTCATTTCATTTGCATTCAATTTTTTTTAATACAATTTTGTTTTCATACTTCACTGTGTGGTATCATCTGATTAGTTTCATGCATGTCATGTTGGGTGTTTTCCCATTCATTTGCAACCATTGTGTGTGACGGACATGGGTTCATTTGCTTTATGAACATTGGGGGTGTAACATGTAATTTCCATTTCCATGTGGGTGAATGGGTTACTTGGTAGGGCCTTTTGGCTGTGGAGGCTGACCATAACGCACATGATTGGGGATTGTGAGGACCTGGGTGCAGGGGGACATGAGTGGGGGCCTGGTGGAGGCTGCCCCTGGTGACTGGGGGGGTGGGGGTGGTGGGAGACATGGGTGGGGGCCTGGTGGCAGGTGCCCCACAGTGCTGGGGGGTGGAGGGGGGTGGGGAACATGAGTTGGACATGGGTGGGGGCCTGCTGGCAGGTGCCCCACAGTGCTGGGGGGTTGGGGGGTGGGGAACATGAGTTGGACATGGGTGGGGGCCTGCTGGCAGGTGCCCCACAGTGCTGGGGGGTGGGGGTGCTGGGAGACATGGGTGGGGGCCTGCTGGCAGGTGCCCCACAGTGCTGGGGGGTGGGGGTGCTGGGAGACATGGGTGGGGGCCTGCTGGCAGGTGCCCCACAGTGCTGGGGGGTGGGGGTGCTGGGAGACATGGGTGGGGGCCTGGTGGAGGCTGTCCCTGGTGGCTGGGGGGTGGGGGTGCTGGGAGACATGGGTGGGGGCCTGCTGGCAGATGCCCCACAGTACTGGGGGGTGGGGGTGCTGGGAGACATGGGTGGGGGCCTGCTGGCAGGTGCCCCACAGTGCTGGGGGGTGGGGGTGCTGGGAGACATGGGTGGGGGCCTGCTGGCAGGTGCCCCACAGTGCTGGGGGGTGGGGGTGCTGGGAGACATGAGTGGGGGCCTGGTGGAGGCTGCCCCGGGTGGCTGGGGGGCGGGGGTGCTGGGAGACATGGGTGGGGGGCCTGGTGGAGGCTGCCCCTGGTGGCTGGGGGTGGGGGTGGTGGGAGACATGGGTGGGGGCCTGGTGGTGGGTGCCCCTGCACTGCTGGGGGGTGGGGGTGCTGGGAGACATGGGTGGGGGCCTGTGGAGGGTGCCCCTGGTGGCTGGGGGTGCAGGGGGACATGCGTTGGTGGGCAGTAGTGCAAGTTGACATGTGGGTTGGCTGGGGGGCATGGCCATGGTGGATGGGGTGCCTGCAGGACATGTGCAGGGTAGGCCCCTGTGGTGTGAGCCACCTGCAGGGGCCGTGGAGGGTGTAGAGGGAACACCTGGAAGGACCCACAAGTGCAATTCACGTGTGGTGCTCCCCCCGCACCCCTGAAATACGCGTACCCTGCTCGCACGGGCCCAATCGCGTGTGGAAATTCCCGCGCACCCCTGAAATACACGTACCCTGATGGAATCGCGTGTGGAACTTCCCGCGCACCCCTGGAATACACGTACCCTGCTGTAATCACGTGTGTAACTTCCCCTGCACCCTGAAATACACGTACCCTGCTGATATCGCGTGTGGAACTTCACGCGCACCCCGAAATACACGTACCCTGATGGAATCGCGTGTGGAACTTCCCGCGCACCCCTGGTATACAGGTACCCTGCTGATTTCGCGTGTGAGACTTCCCCCGCACCCCGTAATACACGTACCCTGATGGAATCGCGTGTGGAACTTCCCGCGCACCCCTGGTATACACGTACCCTGCTGATTTCGCGTGTGAGACTTCCCCCGTACCCCGTAATTCACGTACCCTGATGGAATCGCGTGTGGAACTTCCCGCGCACCCCTGAGATACGCGTACCCTGCTCGCAAGGGCCCAATCGCGTGTGGAAATTCCCGCGCACCCCTGAAATACACGTACCCTGATGGAATCGCGTGTGGAACTTCCCGCGCACCCCTGGAATACACATACCCTGCTGTAATCGCATGTGTAACTTCTCCTGCACCCTGAAATACACGTACCCTGCTGATATCGCGTGTGTAACTTCCCATGCACCCTGAAATACACGTACCCTGCTGATATCGCGTGTGGAACTTCACGCGCACCCCGAAATACACGTACCCTGATGGAATCGCGTGAGGTACTTCCCGCGCACCCCAGTGATACACGTAGCCTGCTTGCTGTGCTAGAACAGGGTTAGCGCAGCCCTTTGCACTGGATTGGGTATATTGATGACTTTTCCCTGCGCGAGAGGCGTTCTTGGGGGCGTAACTGGCGCTGCTGCAGGGTCGCTGCGCCACTGTGCGCCACGGCTGGTTTTGGTGGCTTAAATCCATGAATACGCTGTGCGCGGAATTGGATTTTAGTGCACGCGGCTGGCGCTGGGATTCGCACGCGCACACTGTGCGCCAGCCGCGTGCGCCACTCGTGCGCTGGATTCTATGAATTACCCCCTTTATTGTGACAGCTGCTGTCTCACTTAAATGCCTGTTCCTCAAACGGGATAGAAATGTGGGTCTTTCTTAGTTCGCATTTTACACTGGCAGGCCCTAAGGGCCCATCATGGTGAAATGCGCAGGGAGCCTATAGAACATTCTGGGAGCGTGCTTCCAACACAAACCTACTTCAGGCAGCTGCCCAGAGCATCATTTGAGCTACAGCTCAGCCCCATGGAAATGCGCAGGTGACCTTTAAGAATAAGGTGACCTGCACATTTCCAAAAATGGGTTATCTAAAAATAGCATAACCTCTGCCCTATTTTTAGATGCCCCATGTTTTGAGGATCCGGGCCAAAATCTACAGTTTTCAAAAATTAAATAATTGTCACAATATAAGAGGGAAAGGAGAGAAAGGTCGAGTGATGGGTGAGCCATGGAGGGTGGTCAGTCATAATCTCGAATTTAGAAATCTCAAAGAAAAAAATGTCGAAAAAAAGGCCGAAAAAAAATGTCGATTTTTTTTTTATATTTTTTTTTGGGCTCTAGTATATATAAATAAAATAGGTAAAAACAAAAAAAAATAAAAAAGGGGGGTTGGGGGGAACCCCCCATTTCGAAAAAAAAGTCATAAAAAAAATTCTGCATTTTTTTTCGGCCTTTTTTTGACATTTTTTTTTCGAGATTTCTAAATTCGAGATTATGACTATAAACCGCTGTGGAGTGGTAGGCATGAAAGCAGAGGGAGAGCAGTGGGTCAGAGGGGGAAATGGTGGGCAAGAGAGCACAGAGGAAGCAGTGGGGCAGTGGGCCAGACATCAGAGAGGGAGCAGAGGTAAAGAAAGTAGAGGGAGCTTGGGCTCAGGGTTGCCAGGGAGCCAAAAACAGAGAGGGGTTGGCTGGAAAGAGTCAGTGAGAAAGGATGAGAGAAGAGTGCGATAGAATGGGAGAAAGGGTGCAAGATGCAGAAATAGCACAATAGGATGAAGGACTGTATTCTGCAGAAGGAATTGGGGCTCGTAAGGTGTGAGTTGGGAGTATGGTTTGGAGTTTGGCAGGGACTGGAGAGTGAAAATTGTGACTTGACAGTGTTGCAGAGCATGTGAGTATGTATGACTGAGTGAGAGGTTCGGGAATACAAATTGTGATGGGGAATTGGTGAGACGACGTGTGAGGTGTGTTAGTGAAAGCGGTGTGTAGGTGTTTGGGGGATTGGAGATCATAGAAGAGGAATATGTTCAGCATTGCAACTGATAATGATCAATACCATTAATAATATTAAATAGGCATGCACATTAAACCAAAAAACGTAGCCAAAACAAAAACTGTTCTCCCAAGCCAGAGACATCTGGGACTTTTCCTATTTAATGGATACAAAAGGTACAAATAATGCCACCCTGGCTCTCTTGTAGCTTTGTGCACTGCCTCTTTCCTACAATGTGCCAATCCTGCACCATCCAGTCAATAAGAAATGTGCAGCAAAAATGCTGCAATAAATTTGCCTTTTCATGGCGCGATATCCTGGAGGGTCTGCCTAGCCTCATAAGAAAGGACTCCTCTGAGGGGAGAAGTGATGAGATCCTGTGAATTGTCACAACACGTAGAGCGAAGATCTCTAGATGGATTAGCACCAGATAAAAGACAAGTTGGGCAGACAGCACTGTAGATGTGCCTTTTGTTGTTTTGGAGTAAATCTGTGAAGAGGTTTTGAAATAATTCCATGAAGAAGGGAATTCCCCCAGTCCCAAACATATTATATGGATCTCTCTGCCATTGTTTTCCCTCGCTGCAATCGATGCACGCAGTAATCCTGAGGGAAGCCTGAATAGTGCTGAAAGTGATATTGGAGGACAGAAAGGGGTGGTATCATACATGGGTAGAGGTGGGGAGGCGGAAAGAGGACCGCATGCGTAGTTAAAGAGTTAGAGGTTGGCTGAGGAACCCACTTGTTTCACACTGCTTTCATTTTACCAGGAGAGTTGTGTGCAATTTCCATGGGATGTCACAAAACGTGCAAATAAAAGTGGGCCACACTTACAATGAGGAAAGGGGGTTAATAGGAGCGAGTGAGGGAGGATTTACACTAGGGGCGACTTAGAACAGAGGAAGGGCCAGTGGGATGTGGAAGATTTTTTTTTCTCCATCAGTGAGGCCCATTTTCACAGTAAAATCACAGTAATGTCAGTAATTTTGCAGTAAATTTACATGGGAACAAAGAGGCCAGAAAAAACTCTTTTCGGAGTATATGCCATAACATGCAGTGGACCACCAACATTATTATAGTGACCATTGCCGGCTGGATTGGATCATTTAATTGTGAGGGGTGATTTGGGCCTCGCGGTAGGGATGGCACACTTGCCATTGTCTTTTAGTGTATTTAGTGCAACAGGGACAATGCACATGGTCGAAAACTGTGGCCACTGGATATGGCAGAAGGCCATGGCCCATCGGATGTGGTAAGATGGGAAATGGGGCCACAGCGGGTGTGCAACCCCACTGGCTACAGGCAGGGCAAAATGGACTCTCACCACAGGCCATGGGGCACAGTCATTTTGCCTTTTTATTGCAACATGAACAGTGAACATGGCAGATAGACGGTGGGAGTTGGTTACTTAGTAGGCAGAGACATATACAATAATTGGTGGGAAAAGCACAGCCAAAGGACATGGTCGGTGAGCTCTGGAAAAGATATAGCATAACAAAAGCCTTCAAATCCAGTGCTTTATTTAATATAGAGTTAAAATAATCCTATTTATCCCAACAAAACTCATGAGCTTAAGTAGCTATAGAGTAACAGGAAAATACTACAAAATTAAAAAGTGCTCCTTGTCCTGGCACTCACCCTATGTGACCATCCTTTTGTATAGGGTTAAGTAAAGAGAAAAGATCCCAAGTTGAGACTGCGCCCAGTTTTTTCAACAAGTGTTTTATTATATTGATGCCCTTTGTGATGACACGTGTTTCGGTCCCTCTTGGATCTTTCTCAAATCAGGGCTAATTTTATATATCAATTTAAAGAAAAGGTCACAACATTGTAAAGATATTTTCAAAATAATATGAAAGCCAAATTAAGAAATAATAGAAGTGTTCATTCACATGTTTAACCAATTATTACAGTATTTGATGGGTTAAAGCAATCCATAATAAATAACAACAGTTATTAGATCAAGGTAAACCAAAATGCCAGACAAGAAATGGAGTGGGGAATAGGGAGGAATGTCGGGGGTCAAGAAGTAGACAAAACCACATTTTTGTTAGTCAATGCTACATGAAGTGTCACATCGAAAATCAAGGAAAATTGGATTCAAGTTGTCTCTTTTACCTTATTTTTATCTACTGCCCCTTATGGATTAAAGCAAATAGTAGTCTCTCTTCGCGTCTCCGGTTAGATCCCTTAGAAAAAATACAAATCAAAGATGTCACCTCCAATTGTGTGTGCTGGCTCACCATAGGTATCACCTAATATTGCAAGATAGTAATTCTGTCACTCCCCAAGGTAAATGTGTTTCTTTTAACTCTTAAGCGTTAAAATATTGTGAATCCTGTGCGTTATCCATCAATTTCATACATACATTTTTGAGAAAATAATACCCTTTCATTGCCTTTCCATAGCTTATTCATTCTATAGAAGTATTAATTAAGGTTTACAAATCGTTCTTAACTGACTATGTATTCTGGCTTTTATAAATGCTCTGATAGTAGAACCCGTGCGCGCGTTAACGCCGCGCACGGCAAGTCAATAGTAGTGCTGCCGAGCGTTTATAACTTAGTCCCGAAGGGACGGCAGGCATTTCTATCAAGCGCAGCGTGTGCTGCACTTGCAGGACGCTCTCTTACCTGACAGCCTTGTTCTCGCGTCTAATCGCGTGCCATGGATTCTCCTGAGGGAGCAGCGATCTGCACCTAATCCCTCATTATTGTGTTTGTGTTGTCATGGAAACAGATCCTAGCCCTGGTCCATTTTCTAATTGAATGACAGTATTTCTCCTATGTTCTCGTGGCGGCCTTTTTAAGCTAGTGTTTATAACGTTACTCTGGTGTATTTCGGACATGTTTTGTATTCAATTTCATTCGGCATATCTTTTGATATGTTTTCTGAAATTACTAAAACTTACTATGCCATGTACTGCATCATTCCGAAACTAAATTAACAATGTTAAATACTAATGAAACTTTTTAAGAAACCCGTATTTTTTACAATTAGGTAATGGTTGCATGCATGTCAATAATGGGATCTAGTCTCATTAAATGGGTTATTATTTAGACAAGTAACCGCTTAAGGTCAGTTGTATAATATTATATTAACTGTTATCATTCCCTATGAGTGCCAGTAGGAGCATTACAATTCTTATATAAAAATACAATGCTAGAATGCCGTACTGAAACCTGTCCAGAGAGATAAGTACAAGTATACAAATTACAAAATATTCATGATAGTTCATTTGGACAAATAAAGTTATGCAAGAGAAATGGGTCCTCTAAAGAAAGGACGCCATTTCATTGTCCGTGTTTAATCCAAGTACTGTAGAGTTCAGTTTGCAAATTATTCTCGCTTCTGCTTGTCTTAGTTTCCTTTCTTTATTTCCACCTCTTTTGCCTACTGAGATCATCTCAAGGCCAATAAATCATAATTCAGCTTTATTAGCCATCTGATGTTTTTCCTGCCAATGGCAGGCCAATGGTAGTCTCGGATCTTGGCTGCCAATTTTGGCTAGATGTTCTCTGACTCATATCCTAAATTCTCTGATTGTGCTACCAATGTAGACCAAATTGCAAACACATATAATTCCATACACTACATAGTTTGATGTGCAGTTGATTGGTTGTAAAATCTTCAGTGTTTTATTATTAGTGCAAGTAAATGTGTCCGTTTTGTTGTGTGTAAATTTGCAAATTGTGCATGTACCACAATTTTTAAAGCCATTTGTAGATGTTTTAAGCGAGTTTGTTGGTTCTTCCCTAGGCAGGTCTGGTAAATTTGATGGACTCAATTTGTTCTTTATGGTTGGTGCCTTTTTGTATATAATCCTTGTTTTATCGTCCACATTATTTGCGATGTTCTCGTCCAGTTTAAGATGGTGCCACTGTTTTGCTGGTATTTTGTACAAATTTCTGTGGTCACTAGTGTATCTGGTGATAAAGCCTATCGTTGGTTGCTCCATCCCTTTAGTATTTGGTGTTAGTGTATGCTCTTGGGTTAGTGTTAAGCTTTTTTCTATTGCTCTTTTGACACATTGTTCTGTATAACCTCTTTCCAGAAACCTGGATGTTAATAGAGTGCATTCCTTCTCGAAAGTTTCATTTGTTAGGCAATTTCTTCTTGCTCTTATAAATTCACTGGTAGGTATGTTCAAGATTGTTGGTCTATAGTGGCAGCTCCCTGCGTGGAGAGTTGAATTCACTTCCGTTGGTTTCCGGTATGTACGCGTTCTGATCTGATTGTGGTCAATGTATTGTGTGAGATCGAGAAAATCTATGCTTGTCTCATTGCAGTTGCCCGTAAATTGTATTCCCATTTTATTTTGATTGATTCTGTTTTTAAAGTCTGTGAAGTCTGAGGTTGTACCTTTCCATATTATTAATACATCGTCGATGTATCTCATCCAATGCACAAGTTCTCTCTCATATGCATTGCCTTTGTAGATGATTGTATCTTCAAACAGGCCCATGAAGGTGTTAGCTAGGGCATATTTAGTGCCCATAGCTATGCCCTTTATTTGTCTAAAAAAGTTATTGTCGAAGTTGAAGATATTACTTTTAAAGGACAATTCCAACATTTCTTTCACCATTTGGATTTGTAGGTACATCGATGCAGAATCCTCCTTAAATGTGTGATCAATTGCTTTCAAGGCCCATGTATGCTGGATCGATGTATAAAGTGCGCATACATCCAAAGTTGCAAGTTGAGAATTACTTTCCCAATTTATGCTTCTCAACTTTAGGATGACATCAGTAGTGTCCTTTATATATGACTTCAATCTCATTGCTCTTGTTCTTAGGATGTTATCCAAATATTGAGAAATGTTCTCTGTTGCCCCGCCTATTCCGCTGAGGATAGGTCGTCCTTCTGGTATATGTTTGTATCTCTTATGCATCTTGGGCCAAAAATACATGGTTGGTATTGTGGGTTGTTTAATTGTGAGAAAGCTCCTTTCATCGTTCGTAAGTAGACCTTTGTGGTGCCAGATCTTAATTTGTTGCTCCAAGTTAAGTACTATTTGTTTCGTTGGATTAGAAAGTAGTATTTCATAACAATCTGCGGTACTCAAATGCTTTCTTGCCATTTCCAAGTAGTCTTCTCGATTCATAATGACAATGTTTCCCCCCTTGTCTGCTTCTTTTATCACAATTGACCGGTCAGTCTCTAGAGTCTGAAGAGCTTCTTGTTCCTGTGTGGTCAAGTTATGTTTGGTTCTCGTTTGTTGTCTTTTCCAATCCGTCTGGTACAATTCTTGATATACCGCCTTGTCGAAGGTGTCAATGATGTTATCCGCTGCAAATTGTGGTACAAATTTGGAGACAGCTTTAAGCTCTTTAGTTGATAGCACGTCTGATTCCACATTAAGGTCTCTTAGTACTTCATTAATATCATAGTTGGTGGGCACTGCAATGGATCTGAGTAGGTGTATCTCCTCTATTTCCTTAATACTCAAATCGCTCCGTTGTATTTTAGGTTGTGATTGGTAATTCCCTGGTGCTTTGGTGGCAAAGAATTTCTTCAATTTCAATTTACATACAAACTTGAATAGATCTATATGTAAGTCTGTCTCATTATGTTTCGCCGTAGGGGCACTTGACAATCTTTTATTGAGTAACTGTTTTGCTTCAGGTGTTATCTCTCTTCTGAATAGGTTCAGGACAAGATTTGGTGTTATTTGGTTCTGTTTAGTTCTTTTGCGTTTGCTCTGGTAAGCCTTTTGATTTTGTTTCCTTGTAATCCTGGATTCGTTGGATCTTGTGCCCCCCCTCCTTCCTCTCCTCCTGGTGTACTGATAGTTGCTCCTGTGTTCACAGATAACTGAAAACAGACCTGTTTGGGTGGAAAGTTCCTATTACCTTTGTTGTATCTTTTTATTTGATTCATGAAGCCTGAGGTTGTTTTCCCACTTACATTTATCTTCTCTGTTGTATCTTCCGCAGTAAGTGCTTCCCCTTCTGAATCTGTTTCCGTCCTTCGGATGATGTGTTCGTTGTACTTGATTTTGATCAAAATTTCGTATTTTGGTTATATTTAGTTTGGAAGGTGTAGACCCTGTCTTCCTGATAATCTCTCTCATCTCTGCAGTGTTTTCTTAGTTTTCTAAGTTTCACTTCGTCCTGGTAAATCTTAAGAATGTTGTGCATAGTGTTATAGTTCTTTTCTTTCGTTGTTTCTTGTGAATCTTTTTCCGCAATCTCTTTTTTGATTTTGTCTATCAATTCAATTGTTCTTTTGTGCACCCGTTTTGCGTGTTCTACCAGGAGTTCCACCATTTTGTTTGAACTTCCATTAAGATTCTTCTCCCACAAGTCTGCTAGGTCATTATCCAAATCGTTGCTAAAGTTCGGGAAAGTCAAAATCCTCAAGCCTCTAGGAATGAATTCATTTTTAAGATAATTTTCGAGGGATACTATTTCCCAGTATTTGTCTATTTGACTAGTGGGAGAAGAATCTTAATGGAAGTTCATGGTGCCGGTGTTTTGCTAGTATTTTGTACAAATTTCTGTGGTCACTAGTGTATCTGGTGATAAAGCCTATTGTTGGTTCCTCCATCCCTTTAGTCTTTGGAGTTAGTGTATGCTCTTGGGTTAGTGTTAAGCTTTTTTCTAATGCTCTTTTGACACATTGTTCTGTATAACCTCTTTCCAGAAACCTGGATGTTAATAGAGTGCATTCCTTCTTGAAGTGTTCATTTGTTTGGCAAGTTCTTCTTGCTCTTATTAATTCACCTGTAGGTATGTTCAAGATTGTTGGTCTATAGTGGCAGCTCCCTGCGTGGAGAGTTGAATTCACTCCCGTTGGTTTCCGGTATGTATTGGTTCTGATCTGATTGTGGTCAATGTATATTGTGAGATCGAAAAAATCTATGTTTGTCTCATTGCAGTTGCCCGTAAATTGTATTCCCATTTTATTTTGATTGATTCTGTCTTTAAAGTCTGTGAAGTCTGAGGTTGTACCTTTCCATATTATTAATAAATCATCGATGTATCTCATCAAATGCATAAAGTTCTCTCTCATATGCATTGTCTTTGTAGATGATTGTATTGATACCTCTGGTGAGCCAGCACACACATTTGGAGGTGACATCTTTGATTTGTATTTTTTGGAAGGGATCTAACCGGAGACTCAAAGAGAGACTACTATTTGCTTTAACCTATAAGGGGCAGTAGATGAAAATAAGGTAAAAGAGACAACTTGAATCCAGTTTTCCTTGATTTTCGATGTGACACTACATGTAGCATTGACTAACAAAAATGTGGTGGTGTCTACCTCTTGACCCCCGACATTCCTCCCTATTGCCCGCTCCATTTTTTGTCTGGCATTTTGGTTTACTTTGGTCTAATAACTGTTTTTATTTATTATGGTTTTCTTTAACCCATCAAATACTGTAATAATTGGTTAAACATGTGAATGAACACTTCTATTATTTCTTAATTTGGCTTTCATATTATTTTGAAAATGTTCTGACCTTTTCTTTTGATTGATATATAAAATTAGCCCTGATTTGAGAAAGGTCCAAGAGGGACCGAAACACGTGTCATCACAAAGGGCATCAATATAATAAAACACTTGTTGAAAAAACCTGGCGCAGTCTCAACTTGGGATCTTTTCTCTTTGCTCAACCATTTATATGTTGTTTTCACTTGGCTAAACCACTACCCAAGGGGACGTGACCGCAGGGAATCTGTTGTAGAGAAAAGAGAATTTTTTACTCATTACTGAAAAAAGATATCGCCATGTTAGACCTGACCAACATAGCCAAGCTCCTTTTGTATAGGTCTCCCACTCCCCTTACATGTGTATTTGACCTGACCCTCTGCCATTACCCCCTTTCACGCTCCAGATTATGCCTTACTGCATTAACACAGTAGGTTTGCAAGATTCCCACAGGATTTCCCTGATTTGATTAGCTGAAAAAACATTTTACCAAAACAGGCAACTCTTGCCTGATATTAATACGCCATTTTCTGCCTCCAAATATAATTTTGATAACTTTTCATTTTCTGCTTCCCTCGGTATAACTGTGGGAATTTCAGAAAAGCCTCTCTGCTGCAAAGCACAGTGGGATATACATAAAAGTTGTTCGTGAGCAGAGGGCAACCCCTCCTCTGTTGAATATGTTAACTACTGCATGGATTTACCCCAAACCAGCAAAAAGCACATCTGTAGTGCTTTGTGCCCAACTTGTTTCTTATTTGGTTCAAATCCATCCAGCGGTTTTTGCTGTACTGGTTTTCATAAAAGCATGCTTTCTCTGCATGGAAAATGAATGACTGGTGCTAGGTCAAAAACATTGTTTTCCACCCTAATGAATTTTCCCCCAAATGCTCAGCTTGGGAAAGCTTGGAACACACATTTAATTTGGAAAGTTTCATTCAATTGTGTCAGTCTCCCAATAATATATATTATATATTCACACAGAGGACCAGGGCGCTGGAGTGGCAGATAGTGGTCTGCAGTGGTCTTGTACAGAGCAGAGCTGAACAATGAGACTTTTGTTACTTTCCATCATTGTAGCAGACCGTGGAGTAAGCTGAACCTTAAAAACAGCATGGTCGCGTGGTGCCTGGCGCGGGAGTGGCACAAAAGTGTCTGCCGTGATCCACAAAGACTGCGAGGAGTGAGATGTATCATCTGCACAAGCCTCTGCGCGAGCCTCTTCCTGCAACTTCTGCATGACTGCACGACTGATTCAGAAAAAGATAGCGGTGAGTGCTGAGGGCTGACCTAATTCAGAATGAGGTTTTCCTCCCACCCGGTCCTTGTCTATATTTATTTGCACTTGCGCTTCACCATCTAGTAGCACCCGCATCCCTTCCAACGTGTGCCTTATAAGACTATATGATCTCATGCTCCTCAGCCTAATTGCTTCTTCTTGCTGACACTGACACGTTTGCCGTTGGCCACATTAAGACGCCTTTCTGCATTGTCTCTGCATTGTTTATTGGCTAACTTGAACTATTTGAACTATTAAACCATTCAAACTTCTAACTACTGACTAAGCCCTAAATCGCTTCCATATGCCCTTGTTGGCTCCGCTCCCCGTTTGACCCTTGGATACCTGTGACCTGATATGAACACAAATAAGAACACAACCATGGCCACAAATAAATATGGTTTACAGAGCCAGGGGGTTCCTCTACTTTCCTCAACCCTTTGGCCCCACTGGGCGGAGTGAAAGAAAAGCGGCTCGGAGCTGGTCTGAAACCACCTGTGGGGGATCAGGTGGCGGGGGTTTTCCAGTCAACATCTCAGTGCCCAATCATGACCCTGGTAACAGGTCAGGCCTGACCTTAGTTACAAATATATCTGCTTCTTTGCTATTAACGCAGAGGCCGCACCTCATTTGTCTCTACTAACCACTCTCCCATCTAACAAGATTGCGCGCTTTCACGCTTCAATGACAAAAGCATTTGTGCCTTTCTGACAATCCTCAATATCTACCCCTTCAGTGATCCCTGCACATCAAAAGCCTTCAGAAATCTTCTATTTTGGTTACAATCTGCGAGAGAATTCACAAAAGACTATACACTGCCGTAGTGTGATAGGTAACAAAACATGGGAACCTGGTGTCATAGGTGAGCCTTCACAAGTTTCCACAGTGGCCTGTAGGAGCCCCAATGACACGTTCCTAGCCCTTCTTTCTGTGAGTAGAGAGATCCTCAGGGAGATCACAGACCTGGAACTTGCCTCTCATTGTGATCAAGTGGGGGATCGAGTAACGAGGAGGATAAAGGCTTCAAACAAGGCCAGTTCACCTAGACCTCCAACGATATGTTCTTTGCATAAGGCCGGGTGAGCGCAAACCTTTCACTTCAGCCAACTAAGAATTGTGTGCTGAGCCTTGAGGCACCTGATGTGAATTGTCTTGCCTCTTTGGGTGGGGTTGGGGCTGCTGTCATGGTTGGGGCCAGAAACGGGGCCATAGATGGTGCTGGTAAACGTCCTTAGTTGCCTCCTCCCTCTTGTGTGCCCCCTTTGCTAAGGAATCAAGTTGCTGCATCAGTTGAGTTAGAACCAGGACGTTGTATTCCAAACCGACTCCAGCCTCACTAACAACAACTTCGAAGCACAATGGGAAGAAGACATGGACAAGGAGGCTAGGCTTCTGAATTTCTTTCCCTGTGTCAGCTTGAGTTTCTTTGAGGACTGCCAACCCACTAATGTTGGGTCATCGCCTGTCCATCTGAGTATAGTGCAGGATGCGGAAGAGTTGATTGCTCAGGGCGGTGACAGGAGCGTGGTTGTGGTGGAAGATGCAGTAATACCCCTTGAAGAATCTGTGAATTTCACGATTTTCGAACAGAAGAAATCAGGCAAGGCCAAGTAGGCTTAGTCGCATGAGGACTGCAATTGACAGAAAAATGGAAAAAATAAAAAAGCTGAATGAAAGAGCACCACTAAGTGGACAGCAAAATGTTTAAGCACGTTTCAAACCCCATCGGCCACCCAATTTACTCAGACTCTTAACCAACTTTGTGGGCTACTGGGGTCTAGAGCCAAAAAAAGGCAGCTTTGTCTAAAACTAGTAGCCCACGTGCAGTGGTCCCCCGGTCGGAGCCATTACAGGTGAATGAAGTTGGAAACATAGCCACAGAAGATCGAGGTCACAGTGTTTCTGAAAGGGCTCACCTCACAGAAACTCAATCTGCAACATCCATCTTCCGCGAAGCCCTTTGTGCCCTTATTCAGACAGGGCCACAATCCGGAAAAAGTGTGACAGAAAGTATTGTTATTTTGTGCAGAAACCTGGCCCCAGTAGGCATAATAAGGGCCATTTCAGGGAAACCCTCTCCATGTAACCAACAGGCCCAAACATGGAATAATTTGCCAAGCCACAAGGACATTTCATTTAAGACTCTGGAGGAGAGAAGAATGCTACTATACCAACCACTGGCACACTCCGCGCAACGTCGCAAGAACCACTTAAACCCCCATCAACTGCGTAATTATGGAGAAACTGCAATTGGAACATGAACGAATCATTTTAAACCATTCCTGCTTTCTACGGCTCCTAAAGATGGCCCCTTCCCTTTCACACATTAACTTCATTGACGTCTGTCAAGTGGAAATTTGGAATGACCATCGGTTAGACAAAGTCTTCCTTCACTTCTACTCACGTTTAGTATTGGAGCAGGTACTTGCAGCGTTTGACCATTTCAGGTTGTGGGGCTTTGGCATCCCAGCTTCAGACTCTAAACCACTGAAGCTAAATTGCCAAGTCCCTCTCAAACAACATCAGGAACAGGGGCACTGCTCTGAAATAGTCCGCTCATTACAGATATAATGTTTGACTGACGTGTCTATAAAAAGACAAATAGTCAACTACACTGAGGGCACAAATCGACTAAGTGAAAATAATGACTGGAGCTGGTTGGCAGCTACCTTAGACCCCCGCTATAGTGAATAGTGGCATGTGACCCTCTCCAACAAAGCACTTAAAGACCTCAAATGTATATCCTGGAACTGCAGGGGATTCAAACATCTGTTTTCAGATAAAAGTGTTGATTTGTTGAATGCCAACACTTTTTGTCTCCAGGAGTCTTGGCTGTTGGAAGCCCCAGCGGTAGATGGCTTTTTATGTTTATCCAATTCAGCTTATAAAGGGGACAAGGAAAGCCCGGCATCCAGATTGCTATAATCTGTAATTACTTGTCAGTTTCCACGACAATTTATGCTCAGCCGAACACCTTTGTACAGACAGTCGAGCTCAATTGGGATAAGTCTGTTTACCCTTGTCGCGACTTTACATAAATGTTCAACCTGTACTGGAAATCAGCCAAAGATTTTCAAATTTACTTTTTTAATTCTATAGAAAATGTGATCTACAGCTGCCAATCGCTGAGAAACTCTAACTCCATCATTAATTGTGGAGATCCTAATGCTCTGTGTTTGAACCCCTGGTAACAACCGAGAGAGTATGTGTGAGAAAGACATGGTAAGTCACTGTAAGTCACGGTTGGCACTACCCAATGTGTGAGATTTCTGCATTGTTAATTTTAATGTGCCGGGGGACGACACCCCTGCCACCATTTTACTTGGTCTAGAGGCCCTCCGACACACGTCCTGGGATACTTCATTTATAAATGAGAATTTCCTAGACATTGTATCTATGATGGTAAAGCCAAATATGGCAAGTGACCACTCACTCCACCTAAATTTGAGGGTACAGATTACCGGGTCATCTCATTTGCTCTATCCTGTGGCCCTAGAGATAAACCAAGGGGGGAATAGACTATCTTGGAGCAGCTTCGCCATAAGGTCTTTTCAAACTGCATTTGCAAAATTGTACTCTAAAGAGGACCTCTGGCCCTATTAGTCAAAGTGCTTTACAACTGCATATTGGAACGAGTTTACTCAGAGATGCCTCGTTCAAGGGGGGAAAATCCAGTAGTTCGTAAACACACAAATGACCCAGAGATGCAGCATTAAAACAGGCGCTAAGGAGAAAATTGTGCAAGTCTGTAACTCTGGATGCATCAAAGTGCAGTGAAATACAAAGGGCCTATAGAAATTGGTCTTGTGAAAACAGATATGAACAACTACTGCGAGATTCACAGAAATGTTACATATATTAGTATCTAGTGACACTAAGGCATTCTGGAGCATCATTAACAAAGATGTTAAGATCCATAATTGTACACAATTAAACCCTATACCAGAGAACGGGTGGATCGAGCACTTTGGAAAGGTGTATGAAGTTGACAGTAGGGATATATCTCAAGTCTTGGTGACCCTGTAGGTACCTTGGATCCTGGAGCTTGAACAAAAAAACATTTATATGCCAATAGTTTGTAGTAAAACCTCAAAGGCTCCTGGGCCTGATGGCTTGTCAAACATGGTCTTAAAAACAAATGCAGATCCTTGGGTTTGCATCCTATTAGTAAGACTTGGGTGTGTACTTGTGGCCAAGAAGCTCCCTGTCTCCTGGGTAAACTCAATAATAGTCCCTATCCACAAAAAGGGGTCGCGGATGGTCCAGTCAAACCATAGGCCCATAGCCCATCTGAACATCCTTTCAAAAGTGTTTGCAACCCTAGTGTTGTGGGAACTATTTACATGGGTAAGGGGAGCAAATAGACTCAACCTATATCAAACGTGGTTTCTGAAGGGGACGGGAACCCATGCCAACAGTTTTATCCTGGGGTTACTCAAAAAAGAAACCATGGAGGAGTCTAAACCTGTTTTCACTGCTTTTATCGGACTCTACATGGCTTTTGATAGCATAGACAGGAACCGCTTGTGGAGAAAACGCCACTCACAGATGACATGATTTTATTAGATTACACACCAATTGGCCAGCAACCTCAATTGGATGCCCTGGAAGCATATACCAAGGAAAACAATCTAGTCATCAACCTAGGTAAAACAAAGGTTCTCCTATTTAGACCTTCACTATATGTGGGAGTAGTAAGTTTCCCGATATATTTAGTAAGAGGTCACATCTCTACAAGGTGGTAATGGTTAGGTCGCTCCAAGAACCATTTATTAGAAGAGGGAGGGTTCCCTGAAAGTTGTCATGGGGAGGTAGTGCCTACCGCCATGTATCCTAGGTGGGATAGTGATTTACACAGAGGTGAAGTGAGAGGTCACGCCTCCATTGGATGATGGTTGGGTCGCTCCTGAGCCATCAGTGTTTCTAAATTGGCTGTGGGGTCATCCCCATGATGTTTTTAGAGTAGCATACCCTCTTTAAAAGGTGCAAGTTGCTGTGTTAATGTGTGTTGTGTTTTTGTGAGAAAAGGAGATGTGTTGTGAAGCAGATTTGTTTATGTGTGTGTGTCTGAAGTAAGAGAGGGAGGTATGTTGTAAAGTGCTTATCTGTGAATACATGAGATGTGAGATTGTTGGAGTCTTGCTGTAGAATATTGTCCTGTGAGTGTGTGTGGCTGGATTCTTGCTGCACTGCACTTTTTGAAGGAAGTTTTAGCTTTAAGCATCTATTTGAAGCATGACGATGAACATTTTATTAAGTGATTTTCAACACATACGCAAACTGTATTAGCTGTTTTCTTTGTTCTCTTTTTTAGTATTTGCAACAATTGTGCTTCTTCTTTAATTGTGACGATTCATTTATTTGACTGATAATGAAATGTCTATGCTGTGTTTATAAAATGTGTTTCCCTTTTGTTAAAGGTTAAATATCTAACCATATAACAATAAAAAGGAATCTTCAAACCCATGATCGTATGTGTATCTCTTAACCCCTTAAGTGCCAAGGACGAGTATGCTTGTCCTTTTTGCATAGACTTGCATAATAGCCTGGCACTGCCCACCGAAGGAGAAAAACATTAAAGTACTTGTAATAGTGGGCTATTAAGAGCCACCAATCTGCAATGAGAGATCAAATCAAACCACAGGTGCACTGAATTTTGAGAAGCCCAACTGAATGAGGCAGGGGTATATAAACACTTGTGATGAAGAAGGCGAAATTAGGGTGTTTGGAATGAGGCAACATCAGTGTTCAGTTGATAATTAAGAATCTAAATAGTTCATTGCCAGTGCTGATGGAAATATTAAGTACATTTTATAAAGTAGCGGGTTACAAGATCAATTGGTCTAAGTCTAAAGTTATGTCGTTAACATTCACTTGTGATAGATCTTTCATTTCAATGGTGTGGTAAGAGAATTAAATATCTTGGTGTATGGCTGACTCCACGAATAGAGAACATGGTAGAGGAGAACATGAATGAGGTGTGTAAAGATCTAAACCTGAGTTTGGAAAGGTGCAGTTTGTTAAAATTATCATTATGGGGTAAAACAAATGCGCTGAAAATGACAGGCTACACCAAGAATAAATTATATAATTGGCATGCTTCCACTAGAAATAAAATCTTCATATTAGTAGGAGATGGAATATCTGATTCAATCATTCACATGGGATAAAAAGCCCCCAAAACTACAGCTATGGAAACTTCAACTACCATTGGATAAGGGTGGCCTGGGAATTACCCATTTCCGAGTGTATCATCTAGCTTTTACTTGTCAATTCATTACACCATTTCTTAAAGAAGAACCTGATGATTGGGTTATTGCAGAAGCAGGTCTAACTGGACCTCTTCTACCAAGAGCAGTCATTAAGACGACAAGTGCAGTGAGTAGAAGAAACCCTGTTACTGAATTTTTGAGAAAAATTGGAAAAATCTTTATGCTTATTTAGGTTCAGATGCCTTGACTTCACCCAATGCATTGATATGGATGAATGCGTCAATTAGAGAAAAAGGGGTTATTTTGGGTAGAGTGGTTTGTTGCTGGAGTTGGTTGGATTGGTGACTTATGGAAGAATGGGAAATGGATTTCGGGAGCAGACATTCATGAGAGGTGGAACATTAAGAATTTCGGCAGGTTACCACCGGACTCGTATCACCATTCCGCCTCCGTGATTGCCGGAATCACCGGGGCATTACAAACCCGGTGACCTGGTAATTCCGGAGACAGAATTCTGTTAATCCCTATTCCCATGGAGTCCCATAGGACTCCATGGGAAGTGGAAACACCGGCACCATGCTGTAATGGTGCGGTTGTTTCCATGTGTCATGATCACTGCTTCCAAGGAGCCAGGACCAGCCCAACGTCCTTGGAAGCAGGCCCCTAACCCTAATCCTAAGCACCAGCCGGTCCCCACTGGGACCTTTTGGACCTTGTCCTGGCGCCGGTGGCACCAGGCTCATCAAAGCCATTGGTCCCGGCACTGGAAGCGCCGGGCTCATAATAGGTGTGAAGATGCTTGGGTGGACTTACCTGCAGCAGACCATGCTTCTTACTTACCAGCCACTTAGAAGCCATCTGAGAACAGGAACTACTTTCTTACCTGGGTGGGGCAGCTCCACTCCCTGGATACAGCACTGGAACTCTTCTGGAAACTGGAACTCTTTTCTTACCTAGGCGGGGCCGTGGAAGAAGACGCCTCATCACTCCAAGGCTATTTAAACCACACCCGATAGATGAAGCGTGCTTCGCGTTATTCTGCATCTGCAGCAGAACGCTCACGAGTCTTCTCCGGCCTTTCTTCTTCCGATCCTGGACCTGCAAGAATCCTACTTACCATTTCAGTATCCAGACATCATCAGCACCTGCAAATAACAGAAACAACAGGTTAGCAATGCGAACTTTACACGCAGTGCTTACTTACCTGATCCATCGGCTGCGGCCGTTTCTTCACGCCGCATCTCCACCTGCAAAAACAAAAGCATTGCCATACTTACCGGCACGCTGTGAATTCCGGATTTCTTCGTTCTACATTGCCGCTTGTGAAGACAAAGTATCGTTAACTTACTGGCATTCCGCGGACTCCGGCCCTGCAACCCAACATCTGAAAGGCAAAAGAAAAGACATTAAGCAGGTATTTACTTACGTCCATCACGCTCGTCGCAATAAAACGCCTGCGAATACTCCGGCGTCTCTTTAACACGAACTAAGCTGCAAGGAAAGAGACAGTTAGAGCGCTTGCCATACTTACGAACTTCCAGGCGCTTCACTTCATCTTTCATCTCGAGAGCCCTGCAATACATAAGGGAAAAGCATTATACAGAGTCTGCATATAAACGTGCCACGCATGTAAAGACTATAAAGACAAAAGGTGTCCAGAAACTCACCGCTCGTGCAGATAACGACGGTAACCATCCTCTGAATTCAAGAGGCCTGTGTTTCACCAGTGAAGGAACTGGCAACGGCACCCTGCACCAGACGCAGATGGAGAGCCCAGCATTCACCTATATAAGGTGAGCACGTTGACCTGGGGGCTCTGCGAAAAAGCTGGAAATCGAGAGAGAGAGAGAGAGGGACATTCAACAACCCAGACCATTAACCCCCATATTCTTTCACCTGCAGAAACCTCACTCTTCGAGTCCGACACACAGTGCGAAGAGGTTCGACCCCAGAAGCCAATCGAGTCCTGCACATCACTTTTCGAGTCACAGACAGCTTCCTGCCAAGACCCGCGCCCCCGTGGGAATCAGGTGAGCGTTACACCATGTCCACCTGCAGGAGGGTGGTGTTAAACCCGCCAGGTCAGACCTGGCGGGAGTGACACCTCCTGCCTGCAGGACTCTTAATCAGCTACTCCGGAAAGAACGGTGGTGGCGGATTTACCACCGCTGTTCTTTCCGGACCAGCTGACTCGTAATGAGGCCCATTGTGTCTAAATACAAAGAAAATGTAAAATTAAGAGAGGAATAGAGTCAAAGATTAGGAGTTAATATCTCGGAGGATAATTGGATGGATATGTGTGGAAATGTGAATAGGGTTCATTGGGTTTAGGGTTTATTGGAGCCCTGAACAAATGATGAAAAGAAAGAGGAATGACTGAAATGTTTGAATGATGTAGGTGCACTAAAACACATGTTCTGGCATTGTTCAAGAATTCGTGGATTTTGGACAGATGTTTGCAATGTATGCCTATGTGCTCTTGACACTGCAATTGCCCTAGACTTTAAGATGATGATTTTGGGAAGCAGTGATTTATTGGATGATCTTACTGCCTCACAAAAGAAATTCTTGTTCAGAGGGGCACTGATAGGTAAAAAGGTGATACTACACAAACTGCCCCATTATCATCTGACTGGATCTCTGAGATGAGTTCTCTTGCAGGAATCGAAGAAGAAATCTTCAGAAGACAGAGGAAAATGCATTCTTTTGAGAAAATATGGAAAAGATTTCTTGATGTATACTAGACCTATTCATTTTAGTTTTGTCTTTCTAGTGGGGTTGTATTCTAGTTTTGAATTGCACATAATAGTTTTGAATGTATTATTTGTTAACATTTATCTTTTAGGAATTATTAATTTGTTAAGATCTATTGTGATTGTTGTTTATTTTGAATAAATAAAGGGGGTAATTCATAGAATTCAGCGCATAAGTGGCGCACGCGGCTGGCGCACAGTGTGTGCGTGCGAATTTCTGTGCCAGCCGTGTGCGCTAAAATCCATTTCCGCGCACAGCATATTCATGGATTTTATCTTCCAAAACCAGCCGTGGTGCAGCGACCCTGCAGGAGCGCCAGTTACGCCCCCAACCCCTACCCGTGCGTCATGCACAGCGCACAAATCCCGTACATGGTGCACAGGCTCCAACCATGAAAACGCCTGTAAAACTCCCTGCGCACCCCTCTGAATACACATACCCCGCTGCACAGGGAGTGCCACACGCGATTGGAGCAGGGTACGTGTATTCCTGGGGTGCGCAGGAAGTTTCACACGCGATAGGCCCTGTGCGAGTGGGGTACGTGTATTCATGGTGTGCACGGGAAGTTTCACACACGATAGGTCCTGTGCAAGTGGGGTACGTGTATTCCTGGGGTGCGCGGGAAGTTTCACACGCGATTGGAGTGAGGAACGTGTATTTCGGGGGTGCGCGGGAAGTTTCACACGTGAAATGCCCTGTGCGAGTGGGGTACTTGTATTCCTGGGGTGCGTGGGAAGTTTCAAACGCGATAGGCCCTGTCCGAGTGGGGTACGTGTATTCCTGGGGTGCGTGGGAAGTTTCACATGCGATTGGAGCAGGGAACATGTATTTCGGGGGTGCGCGGGAAGTTTCCCACGCGAATTGCGTGTGGGGAAAGTGCGAGTGGGGTACGTGTATTCCTGGGGTGTGCGGGAAGTTTCACACGCGATAGGCCCTGTGCGAGTGGGGTACGTGTATTCCTGGGGTGCGTGGGAAGTTTCACACGCGATTGGCCCTGTGCAAGTGGGGTACATGAATAACTGGGCTTTGCAGGAAGTTTCACACGCGATTGGCCCTGTACGAGTGGGGTACATGTATAACTGGGGTTCGCGGGAAGTTTCACTTGCGATTGGCCCTGTGCGAGTGGGGTACATGAATAACTCCCACCCCCCAGCAATCAGGGGCACCTGCCAGAAGGCCCCCACTTATGTCCCCCAGCACCCCCACCCCCCAGTAGTCAGGGGCACCTGCCAGCAGGCCCCCACTCATGTCCCACTCATGTCCCCCAGCACCCACGTCATGACGATCCTCAATCATGGGCCTCATGGCCACCCACATCACACCCCATGCCACCCCAGCCCAAAGACCCAACCAAGTATTGCATCCACCCACAGAGAAATTGCCATTACATGATACAACCCGAATTGCAAGTATGTACATGAACACATGTCCGTCACACACACACAATGGGTGCAAGTGAATGTGAAAACCCATATCATGACATGCATTAAACCAATGAGAGAATACCACACATCGAAGTATGAAACAAAAATGTATTGAACACAACATGAATGTAATGAAAAAAAACACTCAATAATGGGAATAAGAAATAAAATGCAGCATGTCCAGAAAAGAATACAAGGTGAGGAGGGGGGTTGCAAGAAGGTCCAGCACACGGAGGAATCCAGCACCGGTGACCCGTCCCAGCAGGTCAACGTGGCCAAAGAGGCATCCTAGAAGACGTGCAGTTGCTTCACGAAAAGACCGCAGGTCACCTCGCATGCCCCATTATCCCGGCCAGGACAGGCTTAACACGGTCCCGGAGAGCCACGTCCGCAGGGAGAGGAAGGCCAGTTGTTGTGTGCTCATCCCCTCCCTGAAATGGGTCTGGACGTAGGCATCCCTGCTGGTGCCAGATGGTGCAGTGACAGGATCAGGGACAGGATTGCACACAGGCACCTCTGCGGCGGCCTGTGCTGCCTCCTGTCCCTGCCCCTGTACTGCACCACTAGCACCAGTGGAATCCCCACCTCCAGACCCTGTGTGTGTCCCTTCCACGGCCGCCTCCTCCACCAAACCCCCCAGAAACCTGGATGACTCCGTGCCATCTTCCTCCGTTGGACCCTGTGGGGTCTCAGCTGCCCCTTCTGCTGCTGAGGAGTCCACCTCCGACCTCTGCCTCTTGGACCTACTCTCAGCAGCTGTGGCCTGGTTCGCGGCACCAGACTCCTCACTCCCCGACGAGATCACAATCTGGGAGGGGAGCCGGGCCTTGCGTCTCCGGCTGGTGGTGCGATCCCTGCCGCTGTGCTCCACAGCACCCTCTCCGCCCTCATCATCAGTTGATGCTGCAGACAGGGAGAGATAAAACACAGACATCAGGGCACTGTACAATGGACTTATACACACATGACAGTTGCACATAAGTGGCAGTGTCAAACTTCAGACATGGCATCACACTCCACGACACACATGTCATTTCAACTCACACAAATGAGCATTTCCACAGCAATATTGCACCAGGCAGCAACATCCATACACATACAACAGCATGAACAGCCGAAGGTGAGCCTGACATCACATGAAACACAGGGAGTGCACTAGACATGCACACACGCCACCACACTTAGATGCATGTCTCCTGCAACTGTCGCAGTGATGCGATCGCCATACATGTGACATCTGGCATTCAGCCTTCTACATATCAGTGTCACGTGCATCCATGTTGCATCACAGTTGCACACTTGTCAAATACACACACATGCACATGTACACAGTGCAGATACATGCAGCAGGAACCACCATCCATGTGTGACACCACAACCATGCCAACGTACATACACAGAAATTCAAACATGTGTGTTCCCACACCTGCATTTGCACAGCATGCTTACCAACACATACACCATTGATGTGTCTCACACCTAAGAGGACTCACATGTAGCAGCCTCACGCCCCTGTTCATACACATCCCTACATGGCCCTATGAAAACACATGTGCAACCTGCACACTACTGGCACACCACCACACGCACAGCGTCCAATCAGTATGCATGTACACTTACCGCTCGACTCCAGACGGGTCTGCCTCTCAAGGACCTGGATGTGGAGCGCTGGGTATATGTGTTCCAGGACCCTCATTTGGTGGTCGGACAGGTGGCCCCGGCGCCCCTTGGCATCTGCTGCCTTCAATAGGCGCCGGGCCTTGTTGAGGGTCCTGGACCTGAAGTCCTCCCAGCGCTTCTCGCAGGGGAGTTGCTAGGTCTGGAAAAGACCTGGGGCTAAGCTGATGTTGGAACTGTTGGGACTGGGGGCTAGCTAGTCTTTTGGCTGTAGCTCCTCAGATTCTATCCGGGGCTACAACCAAAAGATCAGGGGCTACAGCCCCCTTAGCCCCCCCCCTAGCAACGCCCCTGGCTTCTTGACATGTCGTAAGTCGCGGACTGCCAACCCCTCCACGTTGATTGAAGTCACGATGTCCATCCAGATCCTGGTCCGTCCTTCATTGTCAGCGCGTAAACTTCCAAAGAGGGCATCATACTGCCCCAGGACTTGCTCCACCAGGACACCAACTTCCCTGGCACTGAAGCTGGTGGCCCTCTGCCTCTCTGGCTGGGGGTTGCCAGTGGTGCCAGATGGTGTTGTGCCCAACATGGCAACCCCAGAGGCAGGAGTGGGTGGGCAACTGGGTCCTGGGGCTGGGCTGTGGAGCGATGGTATCCCAGTTGGGAGTCTTGGGTTCCAGCAGGGGTGGTCATAGCAACTGCACCCCTGGCTGACGTGCAGGCAGCAAATAGCAGGGCACGTGGGCAGCAGGCAGTCAGGCAGCAGCAGATGGCAGGTGGGAGCGTGCTCGGGGCTCTGGGGGGCAGTAATTCGGCCTTCTGGGCAGGAGCGTGGTCTTCCGTGTGTTGTTGCGTGGCCAGCTTGATACGGAGTGATTTGGCACGTGAAAATCTTGCACGTCAGCATGTAATTCGAGGAAAGGCCCTTCGCGCGTAAGCGCGTCAGCACACATATGCGGTTTCATTGGACCAAAGGCCCTTAGCGCGTAAGCGCTTCTGTGACGTGGCTCGCGCGGTCGTTTCCCTCGTGACGTGGGCATAGTGGTTCAGCACGCGTGAAAAAACTGCACGTCCGTGTGTGGATGCGTGTAATCCGAGGAAAGGGCCTACGCGCGTAAGTGTCATGACGCGCGCGGGCATTTCCATCAACACGGGTGCATGTTCATCGTACACGTCCAAAAACTGCACGTCCGAGTGTCAGCTTGTGTAATTGGAGGAAAGGGCCTTAGCGCGTACACGGTACGTGTATGACCCCATTCCCTTGTACGTGCTTTTCGTGGAGAGCGAGTGGGTGAATTCTGTACTTCTTGTTGGTTCACACGCGATTACTTCACAGCGTTTCAAGTTCGTACTCCCTGTTACCTCTGACAGCGTTCTTTATTTTTTTTGGGCCTGTTTCCTCAAACAGCGTTCACTTCTTCTTTTGTCCTGTCTCCTCAGACAGCGTACAGTTCTTCTTTTGGCGCGGGTGTTGCCTACGCGCACACGCGTGTTTTTTTCACGTTCTTTTTCCAGGCAGACGGTGAGTCGCGCACGCATTTACCAACTGTGCTTGCCCCGTGTGTCGCGTACCCCTTCAGAGGTCATTGTAGGCTGCGTGTAACACGCGTACACTTGTTTTTGTGTTTCTGGGTGCCACAGCGTAGTGCGGGGTCATTTTTCCACGCACGTGGTCTACGATGGGTTGCGTGCACGTTACTTTTTGTTTTTGGGTGCCTGTGCGTTGCGTAACCCGTCATCTTCCCCCAGGGGTCACAGACAGTCTTGCTAGAGCACTAGGGTACGAATTCCATCTAGTACCCTACCCCCAATTGCCCAGGACAATTGTTTACTGCAACTCCCATATGCGCAACAACATCAGTGCCATGGTTGGGAGGCGACCAAGCGGTAAGGGAGGCAAAGGTGGCCGACCTCCAAAAGGTGGGCATGGTGGGCGCGGTAGGGGACGTGGCCATGATTTGCAGGGGGCCCCTAGACCCCCATGTGTGGAGGACCAATCAGGGACACCCATGCCCCCCCCATGGTTGAGGGAAACGTGGCTGACACCATCCCAGCCCAGCTCTTGTTGGACCAGACCATTGTGGCACCTGACACGGCACAGGAAGACCCCCAGGCTGACTTCCAGGTCAGCAAGTCTAAACCACGTGTGCCGGTGCAAGTTGGTTTCACCAGGCCACGTGGATCTGGGGCAGCGATGTCATCTGCTGCCCCAAGTAGGCAGGGTGGGGAGGCTGCAGGGGCAGCTGCAGCTCTATCCCCCCCAGCTCTGAGTCTCCCAGCCGGGACAGTGTCGGTCCTGGTCCATCAAAGTGATGTTGCCCCAGCCAACATCACACTTTAGCCAATGCCTGCACCAAGACCTATGGTCATTGTGCATTCGCACACTCCCAGTACCCAGTCCACCTGCGCTTCTGCCCCTACTGACCAGAGCGGCGCAAGCCACTCAGGCTCTGCTCCACCTTTGAAGAAGAGGAAGAAGGGTGCTCTGGCACTACAGGCTGAGACCCCAGACACGGCTGCACAGTCTGGCACGTCAAGGAAGCCTAGCTTTAATGACCCCGAACTTGATGCACTTGTGAGCTATGTGTCGGCACATAGCCGCGAACTGCAGGGTGCAAGACCACACCTGGTCAACGTAGGGCACACTGGCAGACCATCGCGGACCGCATAAGTGCCCTTGGATTTGTGAGGCACACAGCTGATGATTGCTACAAGCGGTGGAATGACCTGAAACGCAGAGCAAAGAACAAGTTGGCCTCAAATCATGCCGCTACTCTGGTGACTGGCGGTGGGTCTCCACAAGAGGACAACAAACTCACTGAACATGAGTCTGTTGCTGGGACCTTCGTCACAGAGGAACAGATCCAAGGTGTGGGAGATCTACCTGATTACGACACATTGTCCGGTGAGTGCCCATGCGTTTCTGTGTAATCCATGTGTATATTGTTTGGGTGACGGGTTCTGATTGAGTGCCAGGTGAGGGTGTGTACTCCCGAGTGTTATGGGTCACCCATTTGCTTCCTCCCATACATTCACGTGCCTTGGATTTGGGTGTGACTGTATCCCTTCTGCCCACAGTTGCCAATTAGGCCCACAATTATTATTGTTAACATTATTATTGTTATAATTAACATTAGTGCACTTTACCTTGAACTGTCATCTTGCAACTACATTGTTCAGATTTTGTAAGTGTTCATTCAGGCTGATTGTTTCCATTTTTACTACGCATTTTTCTGCCCTATTGCAACATATGTGATATGCTTCGGTCATTGTTTACAGCCCACACTGGGCCACTATTTTTACCTGGTTACGTTAATGATTACACCATTCAGGCCGATGTAGTATTGGGCTGCAGACATTTTTTATTAGGGCCTGTTTGCATGTGGAACATGACAGATGTTTCCTGTAATGTTAAAGTGACCAACCATTGATCAGCCCACAACGACTGTATTATTGGACACTGGATGTGTTTCAGTGTGTGGCACATGCATATTTAGCAACACTATTCAGCATTAATCTTCGCATCATGTCGATGTGATAGTACTCATTCACTGACATCTTTTTTTTCGCAACATCCACGCAGGTGGGTGTTGGTGTGCACCCTGTCCTCGAACATACCTGGGTGGCATCCCCCACCACCCCCCGGCCCCCACATGGCCATTTTTGATTATTTTTTTACAGTGTGTTGCCTTGTGTGGCTCCCGTGGGCATCCACTGTATTCCGGCTGGGGACATGCAGGCTTGTCCTGAGTTTGGGTTAGATGCTTGGGTTCGTGAGACACACACCTCTCCTGCTTCCTGTTTCCATGGGCTTGCAAAGGGTGTGACCAAGTAACAGTGAATTACACAGTGACGTTGGGCTCCCATGAGCTGTGTGGGCAGTCTGTAGTCAATACTGTGTAGACATCCCTAGTGGATATTGTTGTTGTATTGTACACTGCATGGTGTATTGATATGTGCTTGTGCATCCATGTCGTCCTCCTAATTTGCAGGTTCCTTCCTCATGTCTTCACAAGGCCGTCTACTTTGCAGATGCAGTTCATGTTGTATGCAGTACACTGAGACATTTGCGTGGCAGCAACACTCTACAGTTAGAAGGGGTCGATGTGCTGGCGTATTCAGGTTGTAAGACTACCACTACTTGAACTTAGTACTGTCATGTTTTAGCATTTTTCCATGGTGTGTTGCAGCATTGTGTTGGTGGTAAGTATTTGGTAATGTGTGCTGTTAGTTATACATTACTGGGAGCATATTGTGTGTGGGCAGTTTCCATTAGGGACAGTGTACTTTTTGACACTTGTGTCAGGTCTTGTGCATTGCTTTGTTTGCGTTCACATTGCATGACATGCCATGGTGTGTTTGGTGGTCGAGCTGGGGAGGGGTTGGGTGACATGGTGCTGTTCTCATGTTGTATTTAGCAAGGGGGTAATGAATTTAGCAGCATAGATGTATGTCTTTTGATGACACAGCATTGGTGGTGTTTGGGTAGGTAGGGATGCACACAATGTAACACTTCCAGGTGACCAATCTCAGGCTGGTATGATTGTGACAGTTGACTTTCCCTTATGTCATCATCATTGATTGTCAGCTGGTATGTGCCAGGGCTGTGTGCACTCCACAAGGGTGTGATTTTATGTGAAGTAATTAGCCACCAGCTGCGTACGGGCTGCCTCACCACGTGCCCTTTCCCCTTCCATGCGCAGTGGGTGTGCATGTGGTTGGGGATGTGGGGGCACCATCATGTCCACCGGCAGGCCCCGGCTTGTTGCAACGTTGTGCAGGACACAAGCTGCCACTATGATCCTGCACACTACTGGGGGAGCGTATAACAGCTGCCCACCAGAACGGTCAAGGGAGCGAAAGCGTGACTTGAGCACTCCGAATGTGCGCTCCACTATGCCCCGGGTTGCAATATGGGCTGTGTTGTATCTTACCTCGGGTGGCGTGGTGGGGTTCCGAATTGGCGTCATCATGTGGGTGCTCAGAGGGTACGCACTGTCCCCTGGGGAGGTGGTGATGGGTATCATTAGTGGGGTTGTGACATTACTCAGTATCTGACATGCATGCATGTGCAGTGGCATTTATACTCACCAAGCAGCCATGTATCGCCATGCCGCCCAGCTTCTAGGTCTCGGTTTAGGGTTGACATTCTGTAAATGAAACTGTCCTGAGTGGACCCTTGATAGTTGGCATATACTGAGGTGATGATTCCCTTGGCATCACATACTACCTGCACGTTGATGGAATGCCAGTGCTTGCGGTTTCTATAAATGTGCTCAGATGCCCTAGCACTTTGGGGAATTGTGCCACCCCGTAGAAATCCTGGACAGCAGCCTGCCTTTCTGCAGGTGTTCTGGGCAGATATATGTGCCTGCGGACTGATAGGCGTGCAGTCATGATGGCCAACACCTGGAGTAGGCAGCGTGACTGCGTGGCCTGTGACACCCCCCCCCACCCTCCACTATAGCACTTGTCCGCTGAAATGATCCAGTGGCCAAGAAGTGCAGTACATTGAGGACCTTCTTCAGGGGGCTGAGTGCTTGGGAGGACAGGGTGGGTGATGTGAGGTCATCCTCCCACTCACTCACCAGGTCGAGTATTATGTGAGGTGGAAACCTGTACCTCCCATACACCTGGTCATCAGGCATCCCAAAAAGGCTGGTTCTGGGTGTAAAAATTCTGGGCCTGACTATCCTCCTCCTCCTGCAATAGCCCACGACCACTGCTGCTAGGAACGGTATATTCATCTTGGCGTCTGAGCTTGTTTGTTGTTTGCGCGCGCTTTTATGCTGCGCGGGTCCACGTATGCCTGCTTCCTGCTGGCATACGTGTTTCCGGATTAGAGCGTCTTTTTTGGCACACGCATTAGCCCCGTTCGATTCCATGAATACGTGTTGTAGACGCGCATGTGGGCGTTCCGTGCATTTGCCTCCTGTCCTTCCCCCATGACGCCCACATTTTCACGCGTTGTTCCCCATTCCGCGTGTTATGCCCGCTGTTCCGCCTACATTTGTTGTGTGCACTGCGCTATGTGCACTTTCGCTGTGCGCTCAGTGCATGCTGTTTGGAGATGTGTGCGCCACCGCGCGCCACGCAGAATTTTAGCGCACATCCAGGGATTTATATGCGTACGGACTTCCATGAATCGCTGTGTGTGAGTTTCACTGCGATTTTCGCACTTGCGCTGCGATTTGCATGCTTGCATTGAAAATTTCAGCGCACATTAATTCCATGAATCGGCCTGAAAGAATTTAAAATAAAATCAGTGTTCACAGCTAGTTGAAGGTTGTAAAACGGGAAAGGAGAGGAGATAGAAGGCAAAGAGGAGAAAGTGAAGATGACTTGAAGTGAAACAGGGCAAAGAAGGTGGAAGGAGGAGAAAAATATCAGGAAGTGAAAGAAGAGGGAATGAGTTTGTAGAAGGAGAGAAGGAGGTAGAAGTAAAGAAACATCAGGAGATAGGATGAAAGAAGGAGGTTGAAGATGGAAAACATCTAGCAGTGGCAGGAGGAGAGAAGCAAGTGGAAGCAGGAGGTCAGTAGGAGGAAGTGAAGGAGGAGAAAGAAATGACTAGGACAAGAGTACAGTCAGAGCTGGGAGGCAAGGGACAAAAAGACCTTCGACAGGGGTAGGAGCAGTGTTCTGATGTGAAGGGGCCAAGCTCAAAGGGGGAGGAGGAATGGCATGTAGTGTGGCATTGAGGAGGGTAATGAGTCATGGGCAGAGAGGTAACAAAATCAGCACCCTGGGAAGGGGAGGTAAAAAGACTGTTGAGGCCCTACTTGTGAAATCTAGGTCTGTATAGCGGGCATGGCTCTTCCTGTCTCTTGAAGCTATGCTCGTTGTAACTGGTAATGAGGATGGTAATGAGGATGTAGCAATATCTACAATATCTACACACCCTGCCATGGGAATCTGAGCTGAATGGATTTTACACACACAGGATTTAACCATGGGATGCCCTAGCATGGGAGCCAGGAAAGCTCTCCCAAAGGCACATTTTTGTACCGGCTCTACTTGTGAAGGAGATCACTTTTGAACTGAGACCTTTGGAAAAAAAGACTATGGGCCTCATTACAACCTGCCAGTCTAGCACCGTGCAAAATCCGTGACGGCGGTAAAAACGTTTCCGTATCCGCAAGGTTGCGGAAAAACCGTCCGATTACACGCTGTTGGTCGCGCGCACCACACGGACTCGGAAACGTTGTTACCGCCGTCACGGAAAACCCCACGGAAATGAAATAACGTAGCCACAAGTGGCGCAAAACCCGTTTCCGCCGCCACGGACACGGAACCAGAAATACCATGATCACCAAAACAGGAAACAGAGAGGCGGCCATCATATAAAAGCACAATCCATTGCCATCCAGAGCCAGCACAATCCTAACTCTGAGAAGCCAAAAGGGACCACCAGCATGTCTGCCAGGATTCCTGCTCAGAGGCAGCGCAAACAGCGCTTCAGCGAGGCAGAGCTAACCGTCTTGGTGGAGCACATTGTGGACAATGCGGAGATGCTGTTCAGCGCCGACCAACGGCGTGCCACACAGCAGTGGAGGAAGGAGGTGTGGGCCGAAGCTGCACGCAAGTGCACTGGTGTGGACGTGGCAGTGAGGAGCGTGAAGGACTGCCACAAGCGGTGGGACGACCTGAGGCTGAGGGTACGCAACCTCATTTCCACGCACCGCCAACGCAGCAGTGGGACAGGCGGAGGACCCCCTTCCCCACTGAGGCTGCAAGCATGGGAGGAGCGTTGCAGCAGCGTCCTCCACCTAGAGGGAATCCATGGGATCGGGGAGGCTGAGGCAGGAGTGAGCCCACCTGCAGATGCCGGTAAGTGCCCAAAAATGAATGCCACATGTAAATATGCAGTTGTGAGTGCTGGGCCAAAGGACCCATTAACAACCCCCCCCCAGGCAGTGCATGTGTGGGCCAAAGGACCCATTAACAACCCCACCCCCAGGCAGTGCATGTGTGGGCCAAAGGACCCATCATGATCCGCATGGCAACCAATATCACAGAATGCATACACCAGCAATCAGATGCATGTGACTAACACTATTCAATGTACAATCTTAATGATGCATGTGATGCACCCATCTGCCACCACAACAACACTAATTGCATGCCCTTTGTGTCCCCACAGCCGTTTCAAGTGACAGTGATACTGCACAACAGGCCAGCCAATCTGCACCGGCAAGTACACAAGCCATTGCCACCACACAGGAGGATGCTGCCGGCAGTTCTGCACCTCTGGCCAAATTACCAGCCACTACAGATGTGCCGCCCACCACCACCACCGACGTCCCCACCGTCTCCACACTGCCTGAGTCTAGACAGGTGCCACGGGGACCTATCATGGCCACCCAACACAACACCGAAGGCAGCAGCACTGCAGAGGGGGCGGCCTGCAGTGATAACAGTGCCCCGCAAGAGCACTCGGAAACGCCCACCACCACCACCGACGTCCCCACCGTCTCCACACTGCCTGAGTCTAGACAGGTGCCACGGGGACCTATCATGGCCACCCAACACAACACCGAAGGCAGCAGCACTGCAGAGGGGGCGGCCTGCAGTGATAACAGTGCCCCGCAAGAGCACTCGGAAACGGGGCCACAGGGGGAGATGCCCACATTTGAAGACCTGGGCTCCTTCCATGAGCTGGGGTTCAGCCCCATATCACTGGGGAGTCCCATGAGGTCGCCCACCCCATCCATGGCCGAACTGAATGCCCGCATGCAGCGGATGGAGGACCAGCAGGCTACCCTCACCCAGCTGGTGGAGAGGCAGCTAGAGGAATCCAGGCTGCAGAGGGAGGGCTACAGCGCCTCAGTGCGTCGCCTGTCGAGGTCCATCGACGCTTTGCGAGCACTATAGTAACCCTTGCACGCCATGTGCGGGAGGGCAACGACCACACCTCCAGGCTTGTAGAGGCCAAGTTGGTTGGCCAACAGGCAAATCTGGCACAGATGCCCTCAATCCCAGATTATGCGCAATCAAACACAACCACCCCATCCAGCTCCACTAATGCCAGTCCAAGGAGGCGCTCGAGTAGGCTAACGAGTCCCTCGGGCAAGGTTGCACAGGCACAGAAGCACACACGGAAGTGAAGGCATGTGTGTGGGGCAGTGGAGGACACATGTGGACTACAAGGGTGTGAGAGGGGTGGGCACGTTTGGGTGGTGGGGTAGGTAGTTTTGGGGGTTTGAACAATGGGTCTTGAGTGGGGGTGGGCACGTTTGGGTGGTGGGTGGCCCCGGGTGTACAGCTTCCCTAACCAATGCACCTCCTTCCCTGTTGTTATTACATCAATACATCACCATTTACAATCAAGACATACATGTGTGGACATTGATCATTTATTTTGCAGTGCAACTATTGATTCATTGTCGTCACCATGTTCGTGCATTTCTGTGAATGTGCTGTGACTCAAAAGTAAATGCGAATCAGGGCATCCCGTGCTCTCTGGCCATCATGTGGACCCCCAGGGGGAGGTGGTGCCATCCCATCCCCATCTCCATCCCCATTTCCATCTCCATCCCCATCTCCATCCCCATCCCCATCCCCATCTCCATCTTCCTCACCTGCGTCTGGTGGCATTGGGATGTTCCTGCGCAGGCATATATTGTGCAGCATGGCACATACGAGCGTGATTTTACCCGTCTTCACTGGGCTGTACAGCAGTGATCCGCCAGATCTGCTCAGACAGCGGAAACGGGCCTTCAGCAGTCCAAATGTCCTCTCAATCATTCCACGTGTGCGGATATGTGCCCTATTGTATGCCTCTTCATGCCTGTTCCTTGGTCTCCATACAGGTGTCATCATCCATGGCGTGAGTGCATATCCCGCATCACCTACATGGGATGTAGATGGGGGAACATGTCAGTGTTTGTGGCATCATGTCCTCATCTGCTGCTGTGCATTCTTGTGGCATCATTCATTCATGCATATGTACCATGCAGTGTATGGAGGTATGTTTTGGGCATCACGATGTATGTCGCTAACTGGATATGGGCCTACACATTAACTTGCATGTTTACTGTGCCATGCGGGTAACATTTGTTTGTGTGCATGTCACGGTGCAGTGCTGTCCACACATGGCAGAGTGACTTCACTGTACGGAAGTAGTAAATACACGTCGTCTCATTTACACGCCTCTCGTGCCTTTTGAGGCAGTGTTTCAATTGAGGGTGGGTGTCTGCAGTGGCACAAGGTTCATGGGACAGTGACGGGATTGGCTGTGCCAGCATGTGCACGGGCACATTGTGGTGCCCTGTCATGTTTTCCTTCATGATGTTTGGCATCTGCTGTGTATTTGGTAGATGGAAGGGGTGTGATGCATGTGCGGTCACAGCGGCACACTCACAATGCTCATTGGCCCGGACACACACACACCACTTTGACAGGGTTGTAGCATCGTCAGCTGTACTCACCCAATAGCCATGTGCTTTGTCCGGCATAGCGTTCCATGTACCGTGGCAACGTGGAATTCCGCAGTACCATTGAGTCATGTGATGATCCTGGGAAACGTGCACAGCAGTGTGTAATCAGTTGCATGGCATCACAAACCATCTGGACATTCAAGGAGTGATACTGTTTCCTATTGCGGAACACCGCCTCAATTGCACGTGAAATTGTCAGCTCAACGTGGGTGCAGTCAACTGCGCCTGTGCAATTTGGCATGCCTGCTATGGCATGGAAGGCCAACTTGGTGGCAATGACCTCGGGGAGGGTGCAGGGTAGGGCTATGTGTTCCGACACATGATGCAACAGGGCATCCAGTACCTGTACCAGGATTTTTGAGAAACAGGGTTGTGATATGCCGTGCAGCTCACCAACCGTGTGTTGATAGGTGCCAGTGCCAAGGAAATGCAGTACTGAGACAACCTTCAGGGGGATGGCGGTGGGGGTGTCAATTTGGCTGCTGATGTTGTCCTCAATCATGGCGGTGATGTGCAGGATTGTTGCATGGTCCAGCCGGTATAGTGTGTGGATCTGTCCTGGGGTGAGGTTCCAGGGTGAGGCCCTGATGCGTGGTATTGGTGGCTGGCGGCGGGGTCGGGCTGGCTGGGCAATGGGGTTTGCCATAGCTGCAGGGTTGGCTGGTTGCCGCCTGCGCCTCCTCCGCCTACGCCTCCTCCTCTGCGCCATTACTGCCACCATGTACAGTGCTACCTGTTGGTTGAGTAGGCCCAGTCCCAGTGCTACTAGACCTGCTGCCTGCATGGTTCTATGTTGTGTTGGGCTGGGTGTGGCCCTTTTGTGGGCTCCCAGTGGCCTGCTAGGTCCAGCTGGGCTGATTTGGTGCACCTGTGCCCTGATTCAGTTCAGCAGGAAGTGTATAACGCCATGTTCGCGGTGGTGGCGGTTCCGCCACCGTGATCACGGTATTTACGCCATTTTTTGCCCGGTATTTCCGTGTCCGTGCTAGTTGTGATGCTCACAGTGTTTCGTGTTGACGGTAACGGAGGTGTTTCCGTGCAGACGGACTTAACGGGACCCCTATTTCCGCGGTGGCGGTTGAAGTGGTGCTATTACCGGGGCCGCGGGTCATGATTGGGCGGACATGGAAACGGTGCCGGTATGGTTTTACCGGCAGTGTTAATTCCGGACCGGAGTACTTGTAATGAGGCCCTATATGTGTCTTTTGTTTATTTCATCTTTAGTGCTTAAAATCCTAGGGAAGAGTCTGTTCTGTTAAAAATATAAAAGGTTTTCCTCCCTTATGTTATGGTCCTCTGTGCACCCACTGGGCTACATGACAGCATTTATGTTTTATCAGTCTAGCACAAATAGCCTGCAACCGCTGTATGTTTCCAGTTATGTGTGGCAGAACACAACATAGCTCCTGGGCTACTTTAGACTCTCAGTAACAGTTATTGGCAGTGACTACTGGTTGGTAATTAAACCATTCCCTTTCCTGTACTGAGTTACATTCATGCATTCTGCAAACCTGCTCAGTAAGCAATGGAGAACTGTGCACGAGAAGAATATAGAGAGAGAAGGAAAAGGAGAGGAAATGTAGTGAGAGGGGAAGAGGAGCTATCAGAGGTCAATGGGAAGTGGGTTTTTCCTTAAAGAGCAGAGCCTTCACTTCATTCCGGTGGAGCTGCAGAGTTGTGGCCAATCTTATGTGCGTAGGTAGAATCTTTATGGAAGAGAAAGAGTACAAGGAGAAGACCAAGCAGTAAGTTGTGCAAGTAGTCAGGTTTACTGAGCACAAGTGTAGAGATTACATTTTGGAAGGTGAGGTGGAGGTGCATTGTATTTATATTGAGGAGTTTAATCCTAACAGTAGTGGGGAGACGGAAGCCTCCGTGAAAACTTTGCCGGGCGAATGCCGTTATGCCCGGCAGGTGAGTCCTGATGGGCACAATGGCCCCGCCAACACACTTATAATGTGGCGGTCCGGTAGCTACCGGCACGCTTAATTCCATATCGGCACACTTGTAATGAGGCCAGTAGTCTAGAAGGTCTACATAGCCTGGCTCAGAATTTCTACCCTTTGAAAAATCAAGCCCTTTATCCCGCCGCAGGACTTCCAGACCATAGTGCATGCCCTTGTGATCTTGCACATACATGTGAGTAATGCTCTCCTGGCAGGGGTCCCAGCTGCTCCCTTGGCTGCCCTAAAAGCAGTCCACCACGCTGCAGCATGTCTAATCACGCAGCAGGGAAATTTGACAAAATTACCCCATCCTACGCAAACTACATTGGCTTCCACTCCAAGCCAGGATACTGCATGTATCATCTACAAAGCAGTCACGGGTAACACACCAGCGTACATGGCGGCCAAGTTCAATATATCTGGTGGCACACGCTCCACGCACATCAAATTGTCCAACCGGTTTGAATCACAACTCGTCCGCAAAGAGAGGACTTGCAAACCATCTTTCTACTACACCTGATCAAGGACTAATTCCAATGAACGCACATACCGATGCACAGACCTCACAGTACTGCACTACTGTTAAAAGACGCCAGCCCAAATGCCCGCTACCCACACTCTGTACAGCGCTCCACTGCTCTCAAGCTAGGTCTGCGCTTTAAACAATAAAATAATTAAAAGAAAATAATGGGAAGCTGCTTTTGAGATTGCCGTTGGGATATGATGGCAACACCTGTCCGTGCGACATTGCATGTGGTGACTATACCATGCATATGAGCCAGTCTCTATCCATGAGTGGCATTTTTTAAATACTTGAGGCTAAGCGTAGCCCAGTGTGCCAGCAAATTGAAGTGTGAGGCTGCACTATACACAGAATGACTCTGCATTCATACAAGACATTTGCTTTTAAAACATATCACTAGTGCGGCATTCAGGGCCATATTCAGCATATGATGGAAGCGACTCACCATATGGAGTTGCACATTACATATGTTCAATTTGCCAGAGATATATGTCATTGACAGGCATTAGAGGCCATTTTAACAGAAATTGATGCATCACTAGGCATATGATGCCAGCACTTTGATATGTTACTTGTTCCTTACATATTATAACTATACCTGGCATGTTTAGCTATCTCAAGCCTTAAATGGCAGTTTTGTCACACAGGAGGTGTGATTAAGTATTTTGTATTTTCTGTATTTAATGGAACAAAAGTGAACAAGCCTTCAGAAACGGTGCAAGGAGAAAGTGGAAAAGTTGAGTCAGGGGTATGAAACCATGAGCTCTCCAGATGCTTTTCACTACAGCTCCTCCCCTCCCATCAGTCCTAGCCAGCATAGTAAATTGTGAGGGATCAAGGGAGTCACAGTCCAAATAATCTGGAGAGCAGCAGATTGTAGAGCTCTGCCCTAGTTAGAGTAGTTTTACAATAGGGGGTGGATGTCAGAAAGTAATCCAGTTGATATAAGGATAGTATACAGAGACATAGGGCCTCATTACGAGGTCGGCGGTAAGGGGTTAACGGCAACGGTAAGGGTGCTGTTGCCGTTAACCCCTTACCGATGCATTACGAGGTCCCTTAGCTGGAGCCGCTAAGGGACCAGGGAGCTAATAACAGACCCGCTATTAGCGGGCTCGTTATAAGCTCCATCCCCATTCCCATTGAGCCCTATGTGGGCTCAGAATGGGGACTTACTGGGTCCTCCAAAGTTGGAATGACCCGGTAAATCCCTATTCCGAGAACCCGGACTCAGAATGCGGTAAGGGGGTAGCCATGGTGCTAACAGCACCATGGCTACCTCCAACCTCGTAATGAAGGACAGAAACTAGAGACACACATAGAATAAGGCAATGGAGGCATTGTGCCATTACATGAAATCAATATACTTATGCACATGTTGTGCATGTACGTAAGACATTATAAGGAGGAGAAGGCTAGGGTCAGTTTGTGAGGGCCAGTGAGGGCAGGGGAAATGCTGCTTCACTTTTTAATTCATGAATCTTACATTTTTTTTAAAAACTGGTATGGTATGGTATTGTTTATTTAAAAAGCGCCTATACACAGGAAGTGTTTGAAAGTGCTCAAACTGTTCTAGTGATGGGCTTGCTTTAAGGTCCAGGGTATGGGCATTCTAGTGGAGTTGTAGAGCTTATGTAGTGTGAAGTTGGGAACTTTGTTTACGGAAGAAAAGGAGTACAGGAGATGACCAAGGAGTAATTCTTGCACAGTAACCAGGTTTACTGAGCACAAGCATTTTTGGTTGAGTGAAGGTGAGGGGGAGGTGCATTGTATTTATATTGAGGAGTTTCAGCCTAACAGCAGTGGCAATCACCATGATGAACTGTTTGAGTCTTAGGTTTCTGTCAAATAGGAGCCCTAGGTTGCAAGTCCTGGACAAGGATGTGAGAAGGTCAAGAGAAAAAGAGATGGGAGTATAGAACTAGCATTGGAGGCTGGATGAAAGATGACTTCCGACTCCGAGGTGTGTACCATCGGGCATCGTAAATCCATTCAGTGACCGATGGATGTGAGGCAGCTGGTGATGCATGCAGAGAGGACCGGGGTGAAGAAAGGAAAGGAGAAAAATATCTGGGTATTATCAACAAAGAGGGTGTAGGGAATGCAAAAGCATCAGATATGTTTACTCAGGAAGGAGTGAAGAGGAATGGGCCAATGACTGATCCTTCATCGATGCCCACTGCATGGGGCAGTGGGGTGGTTTGTGATCCATGAGATGGTGAAGGAGCCGTTATACAGGTAGGAGCTCACACAGTTGGGTGCAGTATCCTTGAAGCCAAAAGAAGATAGTGCCTGACAAATGGAAGGATGATCCTCAGCCTCAACGGCTGCAGAAAAGTCAAGTAGAACGATTATGAAGTAAAGGTGGGAGAGCGGAGCAGTGGTTACAAGGGTGGAGACATGGCTGAGAGCTGTTTCAGGAGAGTATTTGTTCTCGAAACTTGATGTTTCTTTAAAATGTATTTATTTATTATTTATTAAGCAGCAATTCGCCCATGGGCCTCTGAGCGCTTCCACATGAATTACAAGACAAAACTCAACAACAAATACAGAAGAGAAAATTAAGATTCAGTCAGTTATAATTTGTGCGTTCGTAGTAGCTTTCAGTTTTCCCAGTTTACTACAGTGACTCAAAAAAGATGGAACGTTACTACATCCACAGCCAATAACGATGCAGTCTAGGTCCTTCGTAAAAGACCACTTCTTAATATGGACTCTCTGCAGGAATCTAAGATCATGGGTCCTAACAGAACTTTCTCCAACCTTTGGACGCAACCAGGCAAGGACTTTATTCTGTAGAGCATCTCTCGGGTTCATGTTGTTCAGGTTTATTAAAATTCACGAGTACATTTCTTTGATCTACAACCAATCCTTTTAGGTATGGGTCTGTAATTTCTAGGGAACAGCGATTGAGGTTGATGTATGGTCATCTTACATTCTGGAATGATAGACCGATCTGGCATAGCTAAGTCAGAAAGTAAGGTCTACTGCCTGCTAATATCTTTAAAGGGCACATCATTTATGACAAATGAGCTAACATCCACATGTGGAGGTGTTTGACAACTGACCTCTACCTTTTTATTAGATGCCTGTATCATGGGGTAGTCTAAACAGTAATCGGTTTGTCAGTCTCTATCCACACTGTCTGATTGAGGAATGATTGTGTCAAAAGAGACTATCCAGGCAGTAAAATCCAGAACGCTCTCACATTTATCCAGGTCATGATTAATTCACTACTTGACACTTACAATAAATACAACTACTAGTAGTATTAGATGTCATGTCCCCCATGTTGGTACTAATGAGGGCAATTGCAAAGCGATACTCAGAGCTTCATTTAGGCAGCCATATTTTTCTGTTTGGGGATATTTTGGGGATAAACAATATTTGCTTTAGTCTGACTTAGATGGGCCAATTTGGTAGTCTTAAAAAGTTCTGTGATGCTATTCTGTTGTTTCATGGCAGATACACTGTTACTTTTCCAATCCTGATTCATATTTGCAGGGTCAACTCTTAGGCCAGATTCCACATTTTTTGGTTCCCTCTTTCCATTTCGTAAGCGTAGTCTCCTTAAAGAACTTCTTGCCAAAACAGTATCTGAGGTTACGGGAAGCTCCTCCCGTTCCAGTGGGGGTAGAGATGGTAAGCCTCCTACTTTACCATCATAATTAGGGGTTCCCAGAGCACCTGGCAGTATATGGTTACGAGGGGGGAGCATGGGGTGATTGATCTTAATGCGGTTTTATGCACACCTGCTCTAGGAATAGGCATTTTGAACGTGTGAAAAGGAGGGGTGACAGTATTTAGAAAAGCCTGTATATGTTAACAGCTGCTCTAATTCGCACGTAATAACAAGAGGATTGAGCCTAAAGTGAACAATGAGCGGAATCTCGATTATGCACTTCAACACAAGCTCAGAAAGTAAAATCAGAATTCAGCCTATGCTCGAAATCATCAGGTAATGTGAGAAACTGCTTCTCCGAGTCCTCACTGGAGTCGGCTCAAACCAAGAACGCTAGTCCAGCCAACAACAGCAGAAGTGACGTGTCTCCTCACCCAGCTCTCCAACGTTACCTTTCTCGGGGTTCTCAAACTCACTGGGAGCTCCAGCAATGTTCACGCTAAGTTGCTCTCAGTTACAGCAGAAACTTCGACATCAGAATGAGTGATCCTTGTGGCAATGAACAATGTGGTTAAAGACAACACTCCTGGGGACTTTGGAGTGGTGGGGAGGAGGGAGATGGGTGTGGAGAAAGAAGGATTGCTCAGGCAAGCATAGAATTTCTTCATTATAGGGATGCCAGTGACTACTTTGTACTTGGCCGGGAAGAGTCTTGTGGATATGGGTGACTGAAGAGGGAGAAGAGGTAAGAGAATGTAGTGGGTGCACGTCATTTAATAATTTCTGGTGTGTCAGGCCGATAGGAGGACAGGATGGGTTAGTCAAGTGTAGAAAGGGTAGGAGCTTAGCAGGGATGGTAAGGGAAAAGCATGACAGTTAGAAGAGAGATGAAGTAGTAAGAGGTGGAGTGAAGGAAGGAAGTGGAAGGAGAGGAGACAGGGTGCACAAGGTGTCGTACATTTTTGTAATTTTGGAAGAGACGTATGAAAGTAAGTCCTGAGCAGAGAGAGGAAAATAGGGAGCATTTACGGGGGGAGGGAGAGGAGAAAGCAGCAGTAGTGAGGGAGATAGTGTCTGTAGGTACTGAAAAGAGTAAGGGAGTGATCCTTGCGCCATGGTTGTCTTCAGCTTTTGGATAGCTGGCGAGATCAATGGTTGAGGGTGATGCACGAGTGGGTGAAGGAGCGATCAGGAAAGTGTTGGTAAAATGAGTCAGAAAGTTCATAATTGGTCTCTGGAAATGCACAGTGACATGCATGGGCAAGCAGGGAAGAGAGGGTTTGGAAGGAGGACTTGACTTAGCCAAGACGTGGAGCTATGTAGTCAGGTTTCAATTAGTGAGACATTAATTGGGGGGAGTGAGTGAAGATAATACTGTGAGGGCTAAACAGAGAGAGCAGATGAGTTGAATGTGGAAGATAGGAATATGAGATCAAATTTCCATCAGGTGTGCATTGGAAGATTATATGGGTTAACCAGGGAGTGGTCCGGGAGCGTGGAGTAAAGTTGTAGTTGATGGGTTTTATTAATTCTGAAAAGTCTGAGATCACACAATATGACCAAGGGGATATCAGCTGAGGTAGATTCAAACAATAAGTCAGCAAACATGTGGGCTGTAGATGAGGATAATAAGAGGGGTGGGAGCAAACATTTGGACAGAGATTTGCTCGGATGAGGAGTGCGTATAGTAAGTGGAGAGGACTGAGAGAAGGTAGCAAAGTCAGTATGCAAAGCAGCCAAAGCCAAAGTGGTAGAATCTAGCAGGGAGATCCATTCTTTAGTGATGGCCAACACAGAGAGTTTTGTCTGATGGGAGTCAAAGTGGTCAGCGAGGATGGAAGTTTTATTGCAGAGGGAGAGACAGGGACGTTAGGAGAGGCAAAAGCACAAAATACATGTTTCATATGCAGGAATTCCAATAGCAACCAACAAAAATGCAAAATTAGATGTAACGAGCAATAACAATAAAAAAGAAAATCAGATGCAATAAGGCTGATAGCAACCGGCACAACTAAAAAGAAAATCAGATGCAATAAGCCTAGTAGTAACCACCATCAATACAGAATTAGATGCAGTAAGGCAAGTAACAACCAATACCAACGCAAAATTGAATTCAGTGGGGGTGATAGCAGTCAACAGTTCTAAAAAGAAAATAAGTCACAAAAAGGCCGGTAGTGGCCAACAACAACACAAAATTTGATCCAGTAATGCCGGCCGCAGCTGGTCACACTCTTGATGCGGCATAGGTCCAAGTCTTGAGGAGGTATGGGAGGCTTGGTGGATTAGCAGTAGTGGAGGTTAGTAGGGGTTGAAGCGTGGGGCAGGTCAGACAAAGAGGAAGGTTGGAGGGGACCCAGTGCTTTAAAGACCTGAACTGGGCCAAACTGAACACGCCCTGGATTTAGATGCCATTCGCTTTTGATGTCAGGCAATGTGACGCCAAGGGACAGGGAGTGAGTAGAAGGCAAAAGACAGGTGCGGCCTTTTGGACTCTTCTCTGGGTTGAAGGTGGCCACTCTTGCGGGAGAAGGCAGGTCCTGAGAAAAATGGGCTTTGGGCTCATGTGGGGGCGCTGTGGGGGCGCAGGGAGGATGCACTGCCTGATGGTGTGAGCTGCTGGTGATCCAGGCGACGTGGACAGGGAGAGGCTAGCATCTTGGTTTTACTTTGTGGGATTGCTTCATAAGCTTGTTCTTATTAAACAAATTCCTGCCCTTAAATGAGGTCTTGCATTCAGAGCCTTAAAGATAACCTTGTATTTTTGCAGCGGTCTCTGGAATCCCTAATTTCTGTGTTAGTTGTGTTCGATTTTTAAAACGGCTATAAGACCTCCCTCCATGTTAGTGCATATAACTGTGTCTCTTCACAAAATGTAACCTCAGCTTGCCTTCACCCCCTTGCTAATGTATGTGTATAGGGCTCTTTATATACCCTAAATAAAAAAATAAAAAGTTACTGGGCCTCATTACAACCCTGCCGGTCCGGTAACAACGGTGCTGGAAGGCTTACCGGCACCATTGTTACCGGGCCGGCAGAGTACAAGTTTAAGGGCCGGGTGCCTTTCCACCCACCAGGTCTGACCTGGTGGGCGGAAAGGCACCCGCTCACGGAAAGGCACTCGCTCACAGACTTTGACGGTAGCACCGGCACAAATATGAATGGTCCGGTGCTACCATCTTCCCCATTCCCATTGAGTCCTGTGGGAGTCAAATGGGATTGGGGAGTAACTTTTTCTGACGCCTGGCTTCAGGTACCGCCTGGGCTGTAATGCCCAAGTGACTCCCCATTGCCAGGCGCCGGAAAAAATACACAACTCCGGAGGCAGCCTGCCGTTTTTACCGGCATGGCTACCGCCGGAGTTGTAATGAGGCCCACTGAGTACTGTTGGGCTCATCTGCCATTTGGCACCGTGCATGAATACTTTTGCGGACACAGCAAAAACAGCTTTTTGGTCAGAGGTTGTAGCACAGTGAGAGGATTTCCTTGCCATGTAGCCGCTTTATGCCAGGACCTCTGCTTCTTAACGCCATGGTGGGACCCCAAGTTCTCATCTTTACGGGTCAGGGCAAGCAATTGGAACACCCAGACAAGAGCAGAGGCGCATACTACTGTCTGGACACTAGGATCAATCTAATAATAATAATAATAATAATAATAATAATAATAATTATTATTATTATTATTATTATTATTATTATTATTATTATTATTATTCTTATTATTATTATTCTTATTAGATTATTATATGTGCTGATGCGTTGCTTCATTCTACATCCGTCCCGCTTTTAAGGAGTGTAATAATATATGTTACAACTTCCAAATTGCAAACAGTAATGTTAACAATAATATTTTCATAGATAAACAGAAAAACCAAGCCCAACTGCTGTGACCAAAGCTGACATACCTATGCAGAGATGTTAATGAATCAGTGGCCATTGTTACAATAGTGTAAATCAAGTATATGTGTATCTAAAAACTATAGACTAACTAATGATTATCAGTAGTTTACAATCTAAATGGAACAGCTGGCCCTTGTGGTCATGGCACATTGTACAGGCGACGTAAAATGCATATGTGGTTGTATTCAAGCTGCTGTTCTCACACCAGGCACTGTGTGTGAGAAAAATAAAGGAGTGGCCTGGTCTCTCATGCACGGCCTGTGAGATTGGAGCTAGAGCACTGGAGCAGGCAATGTGAAGCCCGCTCACCCACCCACATGCATATATGTGTGAGTGTGCATGTGAGTGGGTGAGCGAATACACTTCCCTAAGGAAGGAGGTGAGTGTTTTGCAAGCTCCATATAGTGAAATAAATCTTTAGGTCAGAACAGGGAGAATGTGCACCGCTGTTCTTGCCTTGGTCACGAATGGGCGGGCGCTGTTAAGGGATGTCTTTATGGGAGGGCAAAAGAAGCATGTGTCTGGAGCCCGACTTTGGGAGGTGCTCCCAAAAGGCAGCCTGTTTCAAAGAAGTCAGTGCCCCCATTTTTTACAAAACATAATAACATATAACATTTCATAATATTGTATAGTGCGATGCTGACGCTCGCAGCTCTGACCTTGCTTCTTGGCTGTTGTTGACAAGTATGTTAAAATCGGATCAATTAATTCATAAAGTATTTACTGTAAATTCAGTTTGCTATTTCACTGTAGCAAAAATGAAGCCTTTTCACATTTCTGTAGGGAATGTATTCATCAAGTGCAATAACCAAAGTTGAAATGCATATTAAGACATTTCAGTGGCAGTATTGTTCAAAAGATAGCTCAGTGTGTTAAGCACTTGTTGCATATCTCTGTGTTCATAGAGCCGATCACAGTACCAAATTGTGGCTAGGCTTAGTTGGCCGAGCTAGAATTTGGGCCCTCTCTGAGTTTGATAAACTTAAACTAGCAATCATTGCAAGTTTAGAGCTTGTTTCCTCCAAACAAGAGTTGTAAAAACTAGCCACCTCCCTCAATGAAGAGCATAAAGTGTTAGTCAGTGATTAGGTAGCCAGATTTGAGCCTGGGGAACCAACGTTTTGAGGCTCAAATTCAATCCTACCACCAGACGATACTGCGATCCTGGACAAATCATCTTATCTCAATTCTATGCTGCCTTCGGTGCAAAGGTTTGCATTCTCACCTTCTTGTGACATGTGTTAGCCCATTGCCTGTTCTTTCTTTTCATGTAGGGCATTTGAGTGGAAGGGGTTCCAAACGTAAGAGAGTCGACTAAATGTTACAGCCTTTCGAATGCATATTATCAGGCCTACTTATTTGACAAAAAAATAGGGTTCGCTTTTTTGAAGAATTTTGAATGTTCGTCTGAACATCATAATTAACACTCTACAGGAGGGCTGTGTGTTGCATGTGTTGCATGTATATCAAGCTTTAAAAGATAGCCGTACAGCCCAGATGTGTCTTTAGGCAAACACTAGTTAGTATTCTGGTACATTTATACTTCACCTGATGATGGAGAAAATGAGGTTACAAGCATTCTTCTTTTGAATAACAACATTCTGTAAACATTTCTTTTTCAATATTGACGTTTGTTATGTGTGATTTGTGTATTTTCAAAGTCAGGTCTACACAACAGGGTGTTATTTTAGTTCATGAAGTCCAATATTCACAAATAGTTGCACTTTGCTGTAACAAAAACTGGGGAACAATATGGTTAAATTTAGAAATTGCAGACTAATCTTAAATCCCAGCTTAATCTCTTAACCAGTGTGATCCAGAACAACCCATTTAATCTCAAGGTGCCGAACCTGTCAGAATTGCAAATCCCTAAATCTTTCAAGATATTCAGTCCCTAAGAGTGATATAGTTCTGAGCGTATCCTCTTCAAAAAAGATTCATTCATCGTTTAACTGGATCCAGTGTTGCTTCCTATATAATAATACTGACCATGGATTTACGGCACACCACAAAACCATTTGTTTCTTTATTGGCTAATGGAAAGAAATGTGAAAACCATGTCCGTCGTCTAATTTCAGTCTTTGTCAAGAGATGTGTGCACGTTCCTGATAATTTTTTTTATCCATATGCACTATCTATGCTATGTTATGTGTACCATTCTGTGTTATCGACTTCTCTCCTGTATACATGCTGGAGGGCTTGTTGATTCTGTTCTGTGAGGCCGCTAATCTGAGGTCTGTTATAATATTGGGGCATGTGTACATTTTTCATACAGCTACTGATCTGTGTCCTGTATTTAGATCACAGCCTGTATACCTTCCTCGTCAATGCTATTGTTATAGTCTGCCCTGCACCAGTGCTTAAACACAAAGTAGCCTTCACCTGTGTATTATTCTGATTCCAAAAAGGATGAAGACGGTTAGTGGACTTCAAGGGAGCACCCCTGATTATTTTGATTGCTACTGAAGCAGTATATCAAGTTTTGGGTTCTGATCATGATGAAGGGGGAGCAGCAGAGATTCAGATGTCCTTGGTCCAGCTGGGGTGCCAATTGTGCGGGGCCCGGAGTCCCAAATTCCCTTCAAATGTCCCTTGCACCGTTGTGATTTATTCTACCTGTTTTATGAATTTCTCTATTTGTGGGCTTGGAATAAAAGGTGTGGAAAATGGTTTGTGTTTCCTTGATGTCTGTGGCTGGGCACTAGTGAGTTGGAGGCATTGCATATTTCAGCAGACCATTTGGCACTACACCCAGCCTGGGAGTCCAGGGGCCCAGAGATTGTGTGAATCCATGCATAAGTAGCCAAGAAGTTCAGCATGACCCGCACCAGTGATAAATTAACCTGTGTATAACAACGTGCAGTGAGCAAGCTAGGTAAAAATGAGTTGCGCAACAATGGCAGAGAGTCTCCCTTCTGGACACCACAATGCAAATAATGCGTACCACTACAGAAAGGAGGCTGTTAAATGTTATAAAATACAAAGAATGACCAAATTAAGGAACCAAATATATTACGATTAATGGGGAAAGCCTAATTCCTTTTACCTTAATTTAAACACCCTCATTTTGAGTTTCTAGGTATCCCGCCGGAAATTCTGGGGAATACCGGGAAACTGCCGTACAGTTTCAGCCACATGATATCCCGGTATTACCGGGATATTACAAGCATTGGAAAGTTCATTGAATCCCCATTCCATGGAGTCCCACAGGACTCCATGGAGGTAATTGCAGTGCTAGTGGGGGCCTGATCTATCTCCAGCTCTTGGCTGGAAGTAGATCAGTGTAACCCACCAGCAAAGTTATAGTTTGCAGGTGCGGGGAAAATGCAGGTGCCAGAATTACCAGTCATTTTACCTGCATTTTTCCCACGCCGGCAAACTTGTAATTTGGCCCTATGATCTAACTGAAAAAGCCAGCAGGTCCAGTAGGAGTTGAAAGGCTCGTCAAAGGCTTTATATTTAGTAATTGATGTTGCTAATAGCAAGCGTCCCTTGTCAACTAACTGTCAATTTCCTTTAGAAGTAGGATTATGTCCTGAACGTAATACACATAGACCTTTCTTCAAATCCTTTTAGGTGTAGGTAAGTCACGCACCACTGATACCAATTCAAAAATATATATTTTTAAATTATTTTACATTCATACACTAATTCATCACCGTTTAAAGTGACTTGTGCTCCACAAAACCATCACCACAATACTACTCTATTTCTTATAGTAAGCACAACACTCCTGATTTTTAAACACAGTTCTAGATTGCTATTCATGTCTTGGAGAAGAGTCTGTGGCGTTTGGGTCATAGCCCCTGAGCATTTGTAGGGATGACCATGCTGGGAGTATGTTTACAGTTCTAGATTGTTATTCATGTCTTGTAGAAGAGTCTGTGGCGTTTGGGTCATAGCCCCTGAGCATTTGTAGGGATGACCATGCTGGGAGTATGTTTACAGTTCTAGATTGTTATTCATGTCTTGGAGAAGGGTCTGTGGCGTTTGGGTCATAGCCCCTGAGCTTTTGTAGGGATGACCATGCTGGGAGTATGTTTACAGTTCTAGATTGTTATTCATGTCTTGGAGAAGGGTCTGTGGCGTTTGGGTCATAGCCCCTGAGCTTTTGTAGGGATGACCATGCTGGGAGTATGTTTAGAGTTCTAGATTGCTATTCATGTCTTGGAGAACAGTCTGTGGCGTTTGGGTCATAGCCCCTTGGCCTTTGTAGGGATGACCATGCTGGGAGTATGTTTACAGTTCTAGATTGCTATTCATGTCTTGGAGAACAGTCTGTGGCGTTTGGGTCATAGCACCTGGGTCTAGATTGCTATTCATGTCTTGGAGAACAGTCTCTGGCGTTTGGGTCATAGCACCTGGGCTTTTGTAGGGATGACCATGCTGGGAGTATGTTTACAGTTCTAGATTGTTATTCATGTCTTGGAGAACAGTCTGTGGCGTTTGGGTCATAGCCCCTAGGCTTTTGTAGGGATGACCATGCTGGGAGTATGTTTACAGTTCTAGATTGCTATTCATGTCTTGGAGAACAGTCTGTGGCATTTGGGTCATAGCCCCTGGGCTTTTGTAGGGGTGACCATGTTGGGAGTATGTTTGGTTGCAGGTGTGCATCCAGATTACTGAGGATTAATGCAAGTACTCATTTTGATGAATTCATGACATCAGCCAATACTCTATGTCATTATAACAAGAGATTTGTGGCTGGCTATTAGATTATTGTCATTACTTTTAATGTGGAAGTCTAAACAGAAACCTGCATTAATGATTTGTTTCGTGAATTGAATAACTTGACAGCTTTTCAGCTGTCCGTGCATCGAAAAGCCGCTTTTGCATAAAACTGAAGTCAGTAGGTGTCATTGTGTCTCTTTGCCATGAACTGGAGTACGCATTGATGGCTCACTTTTTCTGCTTTATTATGTATGTCTTTTTTTCTACCAGTTATATATATCTGTTCTTGGTGGTTCTCTGTTGCCCTACTTTTCCACCTGTGCTGTCTTTAACATTTTCTGGACTTGTCAAGATAGTCATGAAATTATTGTGTAGGTACCGTACATACTTGGTCATTGCATTACTATCTATTGATGTTTTGCTCTTTCATTTAACAAAAGCACAGTTAGAAGCGATGGCTTAGTTCATTATATCTGATTATACAGTATAGCAGGGAATTGAAAAAAAAACAGGCAGACTATCACCAGTGTACAGTTTTGCTTCCCCAGTATGCAATGTGTCTGAGTGTTAGTGTGTGACAGCAGACAGCAGATTGAGCGTAAGCTCACTTATAATGGATGAACAGATAACACACTACATCTGCAATTCGTTGTAACAACAGTGGCTCTTAGGCATTTCCATTTCTGTCTTGTGTGAATTTGATTCAACAGTTGTGCAATGCGCATAGCTTTGTGATGAAGCCATATTGTGCTGGAGAGTTAATCCAGTTCAGGAACCTGTCCTGCACCATGTGCAAAGCCCTGTGATTGTATTTATTCCTTACAAAGTGATACCCATGTATAGAGCACCTTACCCAATATATCCAAGGTGACATATACATGGCAAGTGGAGGCATCTGCCTTGTACATTGTCACTGGACAAAGTCCTATGCCAATAAGCTGTCCACATCCACCTTGTACACTGCCGTTATCCATGGTGGAATGATGATGCTGTGCTCATCTCTGTCTTGTACATAGTCACTATCGATGGTACTATGGCAATCCTCTGTTCACATCTGTCTTGTACCCCAAAACAATCCATTGTGGGGTACTAAAACCTGGGATGCCTTATGCCTGATGACTATAGCTGCCTAGCTGCCAAACTATGGAACACACTCCCTCAGGACATAAAAACTATCCAAGTATTCGAGAAATTCAGAAGATGTGCTATCACCTGGCTTCTCAATAAGAATTAACCTTATCGCCACACTAGCCTTTGCACCTAGCCTGCCCAAACTTGTCCTCACTTGTGTATGTACGACTTTACTCTACCTACTTAGGCTTGCTCCTAGTCACGGTTTGAATCTAATGCCTTTGTATATCATGGACTATGTACCAACCTGTATGATCTACATTAAGTGACCTTTGTAAATCCTAATGACTGTAACATGTATTAAGCGACTTATGTACCTATCTAAAGACTTGTAACTTGTAACCAATTTATTATCTACTAGTGCCCAGATACCTACGGGTCAGGTGTGCTTTACAAATAAAATAAACAAACAAACTATCCATGTTGGTGAGCCATAGCTCTTCCTACATCTGTCTTGTACATGGAGTCTGTATGTCGTGGTGTGTCAAGGCGCTGCAGACAACGTTGTTCCAACACTATCTATTGTGCAGTACTGAAGCTCTTTCCGTATCTCCAGGTGCATGGACAATATCCATTGTGGGGGTACCAATGCTCTATCAACATCTTCCTTGTAAGTGATCACCAATCATGGTTGCATGCTTGAACTCTGCCTACATCCACCTTGATCATCAAAAGGATTCATGATCTGGGGACAAGGTTCAGGCCACATGATGTTATTCAAGGGCACTATCAAGGGGAGGTCACTGACTCTCCATTCACATCTGCATTTTACATGACCTTTTTCCATGGTGCTGTGCTGAATTTCCAACCACATTTGCCTTTATAGTGGCACTAACCACAGAGAGTTGTTGTTGCGCTTTCCATGCCTGCCTTGTATCTGAATGCCATCCAGGAAGGGGTGCTGATGCTGTAGCCATGTCTGTCACTGCACAAGGTTACAATCCATGACAGAAGGATGATGGTGCATCAACATCTGTCACTCTAAAGAATAATGTCCAAGTTGAGGATTATGGCACTCCAGCCATATCCGCCTTGTACATGGCCACTGTCCATGGTGGGGTGGCATAACTAGTGCCACATCTACCGTGTACATACTCACGATTGACAGTGTGGTGCAGACACGGACACACGCCCAGTCGGCCCATCTACATAGACACTGCCCAACACTTGGTGCCGTTGCTCTGCCTGCATTGTAGGTGGGCACTGCCAACAGTGGGAAACGGACACGCCCTCATTCTGAATACCAGAAACTGATTTCAGCAACATGGAGGCATAAAAAACACTGTCACGATGCCTTGACATAGTTCACACTTATGTTTTTGCACAAATATGAATTTGTATACATTCATGCATAGGTTTAACTGTTTTATCAAATATAATGTAGAAATACATATATATTAGATTAACCCTAAAGCTTGTGCACGAGTGGTCCGCATCAATTTGTTCAGTACTTCAAAGAGTGCTCTGGCAGTCGGCCACGGGGATCAGTCGTGCATTTCATACTGGGAGAAGCCATTGTTTGGTTCACATGCATGCCAATTCCTTCTTTATTATCAAAGTAATGTTTAATAGAACTGTGAATGGTTTCACAGCATAAGATCCGGTTGGCAAGAGTTGCGTTGGTGGAATTACTAACTCAGGGCATTGTACATCCTGCTAAATGTATTTTGCTGTTAGAATTCCCCAAACCTCTCGTGTTTCCTCTCAATGGTGCCTGTAAAAGAGAGAAACCTTTTCTGGCCATGAACTATTTTTATTCGGTGCATAACCTGCGTCAACTGACTTTACAGAGAAAACGTACAACATTGTGCTGAATGACATATAACCAGAAATATTAAAGCCAATTCCAACACAGCCAAATCCAGCAAAGCCACCATTAATCAATAGTTGATTTGGCTTTGTGAGCATTCATTTTATGAAAGAAGCATGCTCTTTAAGCATGAAAGACTCCCCATGGGAAGCCAAAATGGAATGCCGGGAAAACCATACACCTTGTACGATTTCCTTGAATTCGATGGTTCTATCGACGCAGCAGTATAAAATTAAGCAGAAATAATCACCAGCGCCTAAGGCGGTTCCTTACCTCTCGGCTCGTGCTGTGAAGCGTATTATCGTGGGCAGGTGACCATGGAGTGACTCTACGTCTTTCACTCCATTCTCCAAACAAAGCTGATGATCATGTACACTTTCCCCGTCCTCCTGACCTTCGTCTTGTGGACTGCGACTTCAGGGCTAGATTCTGCCTTATAAGGAACATGTGGGATTGGCCGTATCGGGCACCGCCTCTACTTCATCTCTGAGTCAGGAACTCTCTCCAGCACTGGATACTTGTTGGAGGGAAACAGTGCAAGAGTTTCCCGGTTTAAGATGTAAAGGCGAGTGGACATGGTAGAGGCCTTTTGGTATCAGAAATGGTTCACTCCGTATAGACTGGCATGATCTGTGATACATGGATGCATGTATGTATAAAACATCTCTTAGGGGGCAATGTTTGCAGGAGGATATCTTGGCACTTGGCAGACCCAGTGAGGCATAGGATCTACCCTGTTACATGGAAAACCCAGGTCTACACTGCTTGAGAATAGCAAATCCTTCCTCATCCTGGGAGACTCAGGCAGGCCTTGCAATGATTTGCCACCTAAGTAAGACAAAGATAGGCTCTCGAACCTAGTACTTCTTCCTTTTGGTACAATTCTTCGCGATTGTCACCATAGCTCCTAAAATGAAAGCACACTGTCACACATAACTCTTAGAGTGTGCATGTTAGTTGCTGGTGACGAGCTTTGACATAGGCCTCTGTCAATAGGCTGGTCCTTGTTTCCTTTCTATGTGGTCACTGGGAGAATCTATGTTCTAATTGATTGGAATTTTAGCTTTTTGAGGTTTATGCACAGTGCCCCCCTGAGGTTATACATTGAACAAAACGTTCACTGCTGGCACCCAAATCCCCATTCCAGCTCAGAAGAATGTTGAGGGACCACCGCATAGGTATTAAAAGTAAAGCCAAGCCCATAAATCAGTTTAGTCCAATGCTGCAGTTTAAAAGTAAGGTAAGTGTCAAGAGCGATGACACCTGGTAAACACTATCTAAGAGGTTACAAGGGAAGGATTCAAATTGGACATGCAGTCTCTTTGTTCCATTGGTAAGGAAGGAGGGGATCAAACTAAGAGCCTGCAGCTGGGCCTCACGCTGATGCAGGAGACCTAGTAAATTGGCTTGGTCGACAGTTCTGAAAGGAGTAGGCAATCCCAGCAAAAAGAAATGGGAGGGGCATCTCCGGCAGTGCCACCCAGATCATCTACTACCGCAGCTAGGACAAAATCCCATTCCATAATCATCTGAACAGCAAAAGGCTTCCTGGGCCAAAGGCTTACATGGAAAATGGATAAGTGATATGGTTTCATTCATTTCAGTCTAATGGGTAATTCTTTAACAATGGGCAGGCAAAGTCCGGCTTCAATTAATCTGATACTTTGACGTCATTGCCGGACAATAGATTCACTATGGACCTACGGTCCTCTGCAAGCCAAGCATTTAGCAATTTGACACACCTGTGCCTTTAGGTGAATGTAGGTGTATTTAGCAGTTTGAATACTGGGAAGAGTTTTTTAAACGTCAGGGTCTGCAAAACTCGTTCCATCGACATTGTGATGTTCGCCTGCCGGGCACGGCAGGCGTGATGGATGCGAGGTGAGGGCCTCGCGCGGGGCTCGCGCTGTTCTCGCAATGCGCGGGGGCGGCGCAGCAAGTAATCACAGGACCACACTCGTAGCTGCATAAACCCGGACTGGCGTTAAGACGCCAGTTCCGGTGATACCTTTATTTCCACTTCCTTTCCTCGTGTGTCACGTGACCCGGCGTCTCGGGACACGTGACACCACATTCCTCCCCAACTTGGAGGCAAAACTCTCACGGGTTAACATCAACATTTTATATCGAGTCTTACTTCTGAGTAGGTGAATGTCTCTGTCTCTGCTGCCGTCTTCTTTGGCTTACTTCGTCCACTACATACCCTTGAAGGCGGGAAGATGGTCTGGGCTTTTCTCTCAGACTGTATCGGGTGCTTCTTTCTCGCGGCGCGTTTTCCGTGGCGGCCTCCACTTCACCATTTGCTTCTTCCGGTACTTCCGTGGCCTGCTGTGGCGTGGGTCTTTGGGGTGAGTGCACTACTTCTTCCCTTTGGGGTGACCGTTGCTCTTCCCACATTTCTTGGGGCACTTTTCTGAAATGGGAGACGTTTCTGGTTACAGTCTCTTTTCCGCGGGTTGCCGTAATCAGGTTGGTGGTCGTGACAGTCCACGGGCGTGCTTCGAAATTGAGGGACATTTTCTTCGGTGGTGCCCGGTTCCTGACGAGGACTGCGTCACCCGGGTTTATTTCTCTGTGATGTGCTCGTCGAGCAATGCTTTCTCGCTCTTTGTGTTTTTCCCGTCTTGCTTCTATCTCGATGATGTCTGGGTCTGGCGCTGTCCAGTCTGGGTGTATCGGTAGTTCCGCCTGGATGGGAACTCCAAACATGAGGGCTGCTGGACTGACTCCTGTGGCTGAGTGTGGGGTTTGTCGGTGTGTCCTCAGAAATCGATACACGGCCTTCAACCAGGGGTGCCCTTGTTCTTTGGCAATCCTGATGATCTTGTTCAGTGATCCCATGAAGCGCTCTGCGTCACCATTCGCTTGAGGCCATCTTGGGGTGATGCGTTGATGTTTAACGTTGACCTCTTTGAAAAATTCTCTTAGTTCTTGACTGGCGAACGATGGGCCATTGTCACTTTTCATTTTTCTGGGAATACCATGTGTGGTGAATATTTTCTCCAGTGTGAGGATGGTGGTTTCTGCGTTTGTCGAGGCAACATGCTCTACTTCAGGGTATCTGCTAAACTCATCTATTACCACTAGCAGGTATCCTTCTCCTGCGATGGTGCAGTGGTCCATACTGACGGCATCCCATCGTTTTTGGCTTCGGGGAGCGCAGCTGATTGGTTCGGGGTTTGCTGGTCTCCGTGAGGCTTGGCATGCTGTGCAGGATTCTACGAGTTCAGTAATTCTGTGGAGCATGTTTGGCATCCACATTCGGGATTTTAGGTAGGCGGTCGACTTGACGATCCCTTGGTGTCCGCTGTGGGCCAGCTTGAGCGCCCTGTCCTCGAGGGATTCTGGCAATATGATCCTGTGTCCTTTCAGTATTACTCCTTCGAGGGCTACAGAGAGTTCATGTCTGATGCCGAACAGGGCCCTGAGTTTGGCTTGGGCTGTGGTTGTTCGGTGAGACATTGACATGAGGTAAGTCTTCCAGTTTCCTGACTGTATGGCTGCGGCCGTATGTTTTAGGACTGTGTCCTCTGCTGTTTCTTGTACCACTTCCTGCAGTGTCAAGGCTCGTGGTCGGGCGCACGCTATCACGTGACAGACGTGTTCGTCTGTTTCTGTTGCGTGGTGCTGTTCTTTGTCGGTGGCTGGCCGCGGATGGCGGGACAGGTAGTCTGCCGGGTTGTCCGATCCTGGGCGGTATTCTACTTCAATGTTGTAAGGTTGCAGCTGCAACATCCACTTTTCAATGCGGGCTGGTGGATGGGGGGCGGAGCCTCGGAATATCGGGACTAGGGGCTTGTGGTCGGTGAAGACTTTCGCCTGTTTCCCTAGCAGGTAAACTTTAAAGTGGCGACATCCCCACAGAATAGCCAGGGCTTCTTTTTCGATATGTGCGTAGTTTAGTTCAGGTTTGGTGAGGGCCCTGCTGGCAAACGCGATTGGGAATATCGTGCCATCTTTGTCCGTTTGGGTCAGTACGGCTCCTAGGCCAACTGGGCTGGCGTCGACGAGAAGTTCAGTCTGTCGGTCTATGTTGAAGAACGCCATGGTGGTGGAGGCGGACAGGGAGTCTTTTATTTGTTGAAAGGCCTGTTGGTGAACCTCCGTCCACTCCCACTTTTGGTCTTTCTTGGTTAGCTCTCTGAGTGGGCTGGCGATGCTTGCAAGGTCAGGGATGAACCGTGCACAGTAGGTGGCCATTCCCATGAAACTTCTCACTTCCGAGGCCGATTGTGGTGGTTCAAATTCTTTTATGTCTTGTACCTTTGATGGATCTGGGGACACTCCTGCTGCACTGAATATGTATCCGAAGAAACAGAGTTCCTTTTTGTTGAATTCGCATTTGTCTGCATTGAGGGTCAGTCCGGCATCCTCGAGTCTCTTTAGGACTGCTGCTAGGCGTTGGTGGTGGTCGTCTTTGTTCGATGCATATACGAGGATGTCGTCACTGATGTTTGTGGTCCCCTCGAGTCCTGTGATGACTCTCCGGATCTCATGCTGGAATACTTCCGCCGCCGATGATATCCCGAAGTTGAGTCTCTTGTATCTCATCAGGCCAAGATGGGACGAAAATGTTGTGATGTATCTGGATTCTTTTGATAATTTCAGCTGGTGATAGCCGGACCGGAGGTCGAGCTTGCTGAAGATCGTCGCTCCCGTGAGGTCCACGATGAGCTCGTCGATGGTGGGAGTGACATGGCGTTCACGGCCGATAGCTATGTTGGGGAGCCGCATGTCGATACATATCCTTACCGCGCCTGGCTGTTTTGGTTTCTGGGCTACTACCATCGGCGAAACCCACAGGGTTGGTCCAGATGTTTTCTCGATGATTCCTGCGTTTTCGAGCTTGAGTAGTTCCTTTTCTACGGCCTCTCTCAGATGGAATGGGATTCGCCTGTGCCGTACTGCTTTGGGTTCGATGGTGGGGTCTATGTGTAGCTTGACCGTTCTCCCTTTTAGGCGCCCGATGCCTCGGAACAGTTTTTTGTGTCGCCCTAAGAGGTCGTGTAGTTCATCGTGTTGCGCACTGAATGCGAAGTGTATTAGCTCCAGCTTTTCGGCTGTTTTGCAGCTTAGGAGGGTTTCGCACCCAGCATCTACTACGTATATTCGGGCCCGGCAGCTGGCGTTACTGTGAGCGTAGTTGGATTTGAACGATCCTCGCACGGGCAGGGGTTTCTTCGATCCATAGGCGTATAGCCTGACTTTCCTCTTGAGGAGCTCTGGTCTGGGGTTGAGACTGTTGAATGCTGTTACGGGCATGACATTTACTGTGGCACCGGTGTCAATGATTACTTTCAGTGGGTCTCCATTGGAGAGGATGGTGCATGTTGGTCTCCTCTTCCGTCGTGATTTCCGTGGGTCCACTGCTGATATTAGGTGCACTCGGTGTACTCGCCTCTTCCCTTTCTTTCTCCTTTCTTTGCCTTGCCTTTCGGGGGATGAGTCGCTGTCACTCTCATCGCTGTCGCTCGTGGTTGGGGATCTTTGTGATTCGTCGACTGCCCTGGCCTTCCCTCTCCGCGTTGGTTGGCGGGGTTCTTTGGGCGCGAATCTCCTTCGTAGTTCTTGTGATGGCCGCGGGTCTGCGTCACTGTCGTTTTTGTTCGGTGGATTTAGGCAGACTGCGGCGTAGTGGTTCAGGCGGTTGCATTTTCTGCATGTTGACCCCCACGCCGGACAGGATTCCCCTTTGTGCCATGGACCTCCGCACCACTTGCACAATTGGTCGCGCTTTTGTGGTGGTTGCATTCTCGGGTTCTGTTTCGGGCGGGTGCCTTGGTGTCGGGAGATAGCTGCTACGTCTTCTGTTGGTCCAGGGTTGTCCAGCGGTAGCCTCTGAATGGCTGCTTCCATTACTGCTACCTGGTCCTCTGTTTGTTCGCGGAGTCGCGCCATCTCGAGGATGCGTGATAGCCGTACATTCTTCTCCGATAGTATCGCTCTCCTCAGCTTCTCAGAGGAGATGCCGTTGATGATTTGGAGGCGGATGGCGAATTCCTCGTCTGGAAATTCGCATCCTACAGCCATTTCGCGAAGGCGAGCATGAAACTTGTCCACTGTCTCCTTTTCTCGTTGTCTTGCCATGCAGAAGTGAAATCGCTCGTAGTCGGGGTTGAGGTCTGGTTTAAACATGTTGGAAAGAGCGGCTTTTGCTGCGGCGTAGTTGGCATCGCTTCCTCTGTTTGGCGTGGCATTGAATAGGCGCAGGGCGGCTGATCCTATGTTGAGGAGGAGAAAGGTGCGCATTTTTTTGGGCGTCGTAATGTCTCTCGCATCAAGGTGCATCTCAAACTGTTGTAGCCATATTTCCCATTTGATGGCTGCTCCGTTGGTGAACGGGTCGAAAGGTGGCATGAACGTGGTTAGCGAGGGGTCAGTGCGTTCATCAGTGAGGCTCCTCCTCGACGTGGACCTGGTGCTGGTCTCTGATGGGCTAAACGTCGGGTCGGACATGTTATGCTTTGCAGTGTTGCGGCGCTGTGTTGCAGCTTACCGTGTTGTGGTAGTTGGGCCTGGTGTGCGTGCAGCGCGTGGTCCCACGTGCGGCATCTTAGCAGGGTAGGCCGCGTGTGGTCTGCGTGGATTGCCTCGCACTTGTCATGTGGGTGGTGATATCTGCTGGATGAGGCTGCTTCCTGGGGTGTTGTTAAAAAAATTTTTTTTTTTTTTTCCCTTGTTGGGGCCCTGGGGTACTGGGGCCACTCTCCGCCGCCGCGGGTGGATATCTCTGATTGTGGGCGGGGCCGGCGTCACTGCCTTGCCAGCTCCGCGATGTTGTAAGCGCGGGTCCGTGGGTGCGTCGGGGCTCGCAACCCACTTACCGCCTCGTCGCCAGTGTGATGTTTGCCTGCCGGGCACGGCAGGCGTGATGGATGCGAGGTGAGGGCCTCGCGCGGGGCTCGCGCTGTTCTCGCAATGCGCGGGGGCGGCGCAGCAAGTAATCACAGGACCACACTCGTAGCTGCATAAACCCGGACTGGCGTTAAGACGCCAGTTCCGGTGATACCTTTATTTCCACTTCCTTTCCTCGTGTGTCACGTGACCCTGCGTCTCGGGACACGTGACACCACAGACATGAGTTGGGAGATATGAAGAGCAATTTAATTTCTGATTTTGCTATATAATTGGCTGGCTATGTTGGCACATGATGTGAGCAGGTGTGGTTTATGCTACAGTCGAACACAGATCTTGCAGATCTGATAAAAATCTCTTTTTTCAGTATTAGCAGTTTGACATAGATGAGGTTATATTATTATTTTGTTGGCAGAATCATCTGCCTATATTTCTTTGTTATGTTGATTTATATCGCACACCGCTACCACCCATGGGCATTCTCCAGGCGCTCGCTTGGCTCTGCAAGAGAGGGGGTTTGAGGGGTTAGTGAAGATAGCATGAGAGTATAGGTTCAGAACCAGGAGTAACTGGCATCTGTGAGTGTTGTTTTGCATGTAGGAGCTCTTGCGGGAGGCTCTTTTCATTGTAACTGTATGGTTAAGACTCAGTGCCTCGGGTGTGTGTTACTGTTTGCATTGGTGGTAGTGTATCGTGTGATGTTGGGGTAGGTTGTGTTTGTGCGCACTGGCTAGAATAAGTACCATAAGGGAATCCAGAGTTGTGTGTGGCTGTTTGTTGTATGACTATCTGATGTCTTGGTGTGTACTTGTGTCGTTGATGGTTTTATGGACCATGTGGTGGGTTGTTCACACTAGGCATGCTTCCATAATCTCAGATAGATGGTGGGGTGTGAACATTGAATTCATTCTTGATGTGTTTATGTGTAGTGTGACAGGCCCAAGGTCTAGTGTAGTGATGTTGGTTATATTGGAGGAGCAGAAATCGGAAGTGGGTTAGTAAGTCAGTCTTTTTGGTGTAGCCTCTGGTGGGACTCTTGGTTGCCGCTTGGTGGTATTTACCCACGTTCTTGGTTGAAGTTTGTTGGCCCATCTCCCTCTCTCCAGTTGTTTGTCTGTGATGTTATTGCTGCCAGTGTCCCTTTGCGGTTGTCATTATCTGTTGAATAGCCAGGTTTTAAGTCGTTTCCTGAATGTTATGTTGTCTTCTGTGGTTCTAATTTCTTTGGACATGATGTTCTAGAGGATTGCATTTAGACGTGAGAATGCTGTTCTGCCCAATTTCCTTTTTTCATAATGTTTTGTCTCTATTTGTAGGTCGTTGCTAGATCTCAGGTCCCTTCTTGGGCAGTACCGGCTAATCTTATCTTAGAGGAATTCAGTTCATTGCCTGTGCAAGGCTTTGTGGGGATGCAGAGTGCTTTGAATTTAATGTGTTTTTTACTGGTAACCAGTGTAGGCTTTTCAGTGCGGGAGTGATGTGGTCTCTTCTGTTTAGTCTTAATAGGACCATGGCTGCTGTATTTTGCACTCTTTGGAGTTTCTTGGTGAGTCTTTCTGGCATTCCTAGGTAGAGGCTGTTTGCATATTCAGTTCTTGTGAGTATCAGGGATATGATTGTGAGGGTTCTGTGAGGGAAGGAGAGGTAGGGGAGAAATCCTCTGAGTAGTCTTAGGAGGAAGAAGCATTTTTTGGTGATCTGGTGATTGCATTGACCTGTGGTTCTAGGGATAGTCCAATGTCCATGAGTATTCCTAGGTTATTTACTACGTCTGTAGTCTCTGGTTGCGTTCCCACGCCAGATGGACAGTCCAGTTGTGGGTTGCCTCTGGCAATTTCTGAGGGTGAGAGCATTATTTTCGTTTTTGCCGGGTTCAATTTAAGGTTGTTCATTGTCATCCAATTGTAGATGTCTATGAGGCACTTATTTTGTTCCTGGGTTGTGTTTGTTTCTATAACCAGTTGTGTGCCGTCTGCGTATTTGTAGGTGCTTAGTCGATGGGCTCGAATGATTTTCATCAGTGGGCACATGTAGATGTTGAACAGCCGAGGAGAGACATTCGATCCCTGTGGGACTATAACAACTCAATGAAGTACAATTGTTCGGAAGATTTATGGCCGTCATTTCCTTCATTGCCTTACTAGGCACTAGATTGTCAGTTCAAGATATTAGCCTGCGCTCATATGCTGAACCAGTGACCTTTGTGTCTAAAGCCAAAATAAAGGGCATGGATCATATGGCACGAGCAGAGGAATCAGGTACTTTGGTGTTGCCAGTGTTCATTATGGGAGATTGGTTAAAATATAACACCCTGATCTCAGTTCTGTTGTGGAGAGTCTGCTTTATTCAAGGATTTACAAACGTACATCAAGAAAACGTCCTCTTTTTGAACCCCTTCAATTTGTGCACATCAACTTTCTTCCCCCTCGTCTTTACTTTATGCCCCAATTTTATTGCACTTCTTTTCTTGTTGCTTTTCCTGTCCGCCTCCCCCCAGCTTTTTCTCTCTTTGTTCTTTGCCTTTCCTTTTCTGCTCCCCTCTTTCTCTTTTTTCTTTTCTCGATCGTACCTGTCCACACTAAGACCAAGTACTGTTTTTCTTTTGTCTTTGTTTTACCTAACCAACCTATTCTTTTTTGTAGCCTTTTTAAACTCCAACTTTATTAACCCTTTCCCACTTTGTGTGCTATTTTCTGTTCTGGCACCTTATTTTAGCAACAAAATATCCCCCCCTACATCCTGTCAAGAGCACGTGACAGCAATGAACAATAATCTACTATTTATGGCCCCTGCCTTGTTTTGGGCCATCCTTCATCACCTTCTTAATATTCTTTACTCCTCCAATCTCAAGGAAGGCATGCAAGCCATTGCTGCCTCCCTCACGCTCGCTTCTTGATGAAAATGAACTTCTTTTTCATTCCTACTGACATGCTGGCCCTGTATCCAATTCCTGTGGGCCAGCACTGCACGCCACCATGTGTTCCCCTCCCCTTCCTCCCACAATGTCCCCACAATTGAGCCCTGTACATGGGAGATAGCTCAATTAAAACTCTCTGACCCCAGTTCTGTTGATGAAAATCTGTTTTATTCAAGGCAAATTGGCATATTGAAAACATTCTCTTTTTAGAGCCCTTCAATTTTATGCCCATCAACGTTCTACCCCCTTTTCTTTTCTGCATGCCCCCCATTTTCTGGCACTTCTTTCCTTGTCTTCCCTGCTTGTTTCCCCAAGCCTTTTATCTCTTTGTTCTTTTTCTTTCGTATACTTCTCTCTTTCTCTCTTTTATTCTCTTGATCGTTCTGTTGTTCTTTTTTATTCATTTCTCCCAGCCCATTTCCAACTTTGTTAACCTATTTCCAGTTTGTTGCTCTCTATTTTTTCTTTTCCTGATCTCAGTGTGACCCACCCCAGATGATGTCCCACTGCCCCCAACCTGTCTCCCCTCCTCCTTCATAAAATTGTCCACCACATGTATCAAGGTACTCTGGTATATTTATGAGCCCATCCTGCCTAAAGTATGCAGGTTTTTCAAATTGTATCACTTCATGTCCCATTACTCCTATACCAGCAGCCTTGTAAAACCTGACATGTCTATGTTTCTTTCTTTCTTAGCTGCCAGCTTCCCTGTGTACCTCCAAACTCTACTACTTGGAAGCAACTGTTTCCAAACAACCCTAATGCCCAGCAATAATTGTTTTATGATTCCCAACGGTTTCTTCATCATCTTTATTATTTCCAGCCCAGTCAACTATACCAAGTCATTTTATACCAAATGATTATCATCGGGTCCGCTGACCGTCTCTTAGCCCCAGTTCAAATAGCATGTGTCGTAACTGCCCCAAGCATATTCCTCAACCTGGACAATACCAGTTCTGCATTGCTATAGGCTCGACCCTGTTGTTTTCTATATGTCCTTGTCTCTGGTTGCTGTCTAGCCCATTTTACAAGAGAATGTTCAAAACTCCAAATTTCTTTAGGGACGTTTGCCACTGGGTGGATGAAAAAAAGAGACAGAATTAAATATTTTTCGCCATCCCTTGACAGCCCCCTCTGTGGCTAGCACAATATGTAAAGAGTGTATACTAAATGTTGTCGGTTCCAAACCTGGATGCCCCACCCCTTCCAACTACATTGCCATTCTCATGCAAAAATAACTTGTCCCCCTTTCTTTGTTCTTCTTCCAAAACTCTCTAGTGTTTCCATTGGACAAATGCCTCACATAACAGGACTTGTTCAGCTCTACCATCACCCCAAGGCACTTCCTGTAGATGAGCAGGTTTACACTATCTTGCCAGTTGCTGCCCTCTCACCAGCATCATATTGAAACAGTCGAACAAAAACAATAAATGGGACCTCTTGTATTGTTCCTATACCACATGTAGTGAATGAGAGACGGTATGCACCCAGACAGCAATACAGAATGTACCCTCGCACTGAGAGTGTGGAAGGATGTTGCATGGAAGAATGCTACATGGAAGGATGTCGCCTGCCAAGATGTCAGAATGCATCAATGAATACTATGGATGGACATTAAAGTGAAATCTGACAAGGACTAGTGATGTCATAAAGAAGATATATGAACCTATGTGGAAACATTATGAAAATACTTAGAAGTAACGATGTAACTGAAACACTAAAAGTAACATGTACCTAAAGCTAAAGTAAGCATGGATTTGAAAATGAAGTAACTCACTGACCAATAACTGTAAATACACAGTAATGCAAGGTAGAAAGAAATCTTACAGAAGCTTGCTATAGAGGAATATATAATGTGGCCAGGACGACCATAGTAGGAAAATGGATGCTGGCTCACTTTGAACCTAACCAAGTTACCTCAGAAACAGGCAGAGGCTGTAGAATCAGGGGATGCAGAAAAACAGCTCTGGGTGCCGAGCCGACGATGAATCAAGCTTGGGCCAGAATTAAAGATGCTTTTTAAAGTATAAGCACAGAGCACAAACGGAGTATGTGGATACACTCTGAATGTGGGACATTCTTCATAGATGGAAGAAGAACAAAACATCTGTGAGAGCCAAACTGTTGGTCAATTAAAAATATACAAAATTCATGTGAGATAGAGTAAGCAGGTCTCTAGAGGCCAAGAGGAGCAACAGCACCCTGCATAATTAAATCAAATAGCAGCAAACAGAAGGCTGAAATTGACACATTTGTGATCTCTTCACATGAGACTCAGAAGTTGAAAACAAAGGCTATTAATTAGAGCTTAAAGGCAAGATAGTAGTGTGCTCACACTGCCTTGAATGTTCCTGGACAACGAGCAAGCAACAACGTCAACTACAAATGGAAGACTTTGGCTTATTGCCTACCGTTGAGAGATGATGGACTAATTGGGAAAATGGGGAGTAGTCTGAAGGGATTCAAACACCTAAGTTTTATTTCACGTACATGCTGTTAAAGAGCCAACACAAGTCCAAGGTTGGGATAGTATGCCAACCAATCAGTGGGGTTGAGGGAGAACCTAACGTGCAATGTAGCATAGACCAATCCACTTTTGTTTTGTCTGCTATAATCATCACTATACGTATTTAGAGGTAATTCAAGGTGTGGCCTACAGATATGGGGTAGCCAATGATGCACTAATCCTTATATGTTATGGCCCCCATTCCGTTGTTGGTGGTAGTCATGGCGCAATTTGAGCCATGACTGCCACCAATAATGGGTCCGGCACCGGTATGGTTAAATGGGGATTTACCGGTGTAGTCCGACCTTTGCGGGACCGGTAAATCCCCATTAAAAATGCCATTCCACATTCCCATTAGAGCCCCCATAGGACTCAATAGGAATGGGGAGGGTGCTAATAACAGGCTCGCGACTTGCGAGCCCGTTATTTCCGCCCTGGTCCCTTAAGGGTCCCGTCCACAACGGCTGGTCAGACCAGCCGTTAATGGTGGGACCCGCTAATGGACCTTGTAGTGGGACGGTAAGGGTTTACGGCCACCGGTCTCCTTACCGGTGCCCGGTATCCCTTACCGCCCACCTTGGAATGAGGGCCAATGTTTCCCTTAACAAATCCATTCCCTAGATAGTTTCCCTTATTTTTGCACATAAAGTGACCTCATAGATGATGCATATTGGGGTATAAGACCTCTATGTAATCAAGCTGATGTGTGAGTGTACATGCATCGTTCCGATGTTCAATTCAAGAAGATGGGAAACAAAATGCGCCAACCTCTGTGATATAATGTTCATAGGTGAGTCAGCACGTGTTTCCCCATTGATAGTAACAATATTTCATCAGGAGAAAATGATTTTCTGAGAGAGATAAAAAACAAACAAAGAAAAAAGAGATAGGAAAAGATGTCAAGATCATATGTCAAATATTCATTCCGATGTTTGCCAGTTTGCCCTGCCTTATTACATTGATAAAAATAAATAGTAGTTCTTTGCCATATTCTTTGAGTCTGTCCAATTATTTGGTCTGAGATCGTTATTTGTAATTCCATCTATCAAAAAATACCTTTCAAGTAGCTAGAGCAAACACCCCAACCCCGAATTGCCCCAGAAATCAAAAACATGGCCTTAAACAAACAACTGGTGATCTGTATTAATGCTGCCATTTTTCTGGCCCGTCCTTACAACATCCTCCTGCTCATTCTGTCAGCTTTGGGCTCATAGCCACAAAACCATTTCCCATAGAAAGCTTTACATGCTAACTTGGATGAAATTGTCTCTGGCTATGGCCCTCTCTTCATTGGCCTCAGTCTAAAAGGTACTAACATATCATTCTTCCTAATTCTGTCCTTATCCCCCACCCCATCTCACCCTGGCCCCACTTTCCTGGAATTCTTCCCATGCCATCTTATAGGACTCCCTTATAGATTCCCCGAATTAGCTTTCCACCGGTGCCACCCCTTCTTCCTTCCTAGCTGCCAAAGATCTTGAGATACTACCACTGGCAAATCTTCTGCTGCAGGAGCCAGCCTGTGGAATCTTGACCACTGTGAACAAGATAGTGCATCAGCTTTACATTTTTCCACTGGTGGCATATGCCTTGCTCAAAAAAGAATGTTCCACTTAAGACCCAACAGCACTACCCTCCTTAGGAGTCTTTACACCCTCCCATCTTCGCTGGACTGTTTGGTGATCACTGACAAAATGCATTAATTATCCCCTCAGAAAAATATATTCTTATTCCTCCAGTGCCTCCCCAAAGTGCAAGTGTCACCAGCACCAGGAAGACTTACAAGGAAGCAATGCTATGCTTTTCCACCAACCAGTCTGTCAGCCACTCACCCACACACTGACTCCCTTCCCAGTATATTCCAAAACAATGTGCACCTTCTGCGTTCGAAAACATCTTCAAATTACATTGTGCCACGTTGATACCCCATTGTACCCTTCCAGAAAACACGACCTCATTCTAGTCCCTTTATCCTCACCTTCACCCTGATCTGTGGTGCAGTCTTTCTGCGCCCAGTCAAGCTAATATCATGTATCTAGGTAAAGCACGGCCTGGCTCCACTACTCTCCATGGAAAGTTCATATGGCCCAGTAGCTGTCGTCTCTTGAATATACTTCTGGCATCAATCACATTTGAACTGTATCTAGTTTGATGTCCGAGTAAGTCAGCACTGGCGCTGGCTTTTTTTTCTTGTAAGGAGCCAGGGGGATTCCCAGGTGCTCCTCCACCAACAGTTGAGCACATACCTCGTTTTTCCTGACTACCATCTGCTGTGATCATGTGAATTGAATGCAAACCCATTTCGCAAACGTGCTGAAGCACTCAAAGAATATGCAAGACAATGCCTTGCCCACATGTATGTTTCCTTTGATTTGAACCCCCAGCAGCTGTTATTCATCAGGGTGTGCTGGCACCATCCCGCGTGACCTATTTGATGTCTAATATTTCCATCATTGCCCAAGCCCCACACGTTCTAATATGTACAACTGCATCATCCACATTTGAGGAGGTCATGACACAAACTGCTGGGTCAATAAAGTCATTTATTGGCACCACTTCCAGCCTAGCTAAGGTGGTGAACCATCCTGAATTTCCCTTTTTTGCCTTAGGCACAATTCCAAGTGGTGATATAATTAAGTCTTGCATTGGTATTATGTCGCTCGGATGTACCATTCTCCCTTCCGGCACTTCTTTTCCCAACATCTCCTCTTACAAAACCATATGCTTTATTGACTGTAAGTTCTATGCCCACCTGCCAACCCCTGTGCCTCTCTATGAGATCCTCAATCCTTCAAACCAATCAGCCAGTAAACAAGCTGCTCCTCTGTCTGCATACAAATCTAGCTACTGGTACATTTGTTTTCTCCTAACTGTAGTATGTACCTTTCCTCAAGCACCCCGTATTTCCTCCTGAACCTCTACCTACCACCCCCTCACTTGCTTGTCCCCAGCACTGTGCGAGAAGATTCTGCCCAGAAAATGTGGTGCATTCATTTTTGTATCAAGAGGCTATAGGGGCACATGGGGGCTATAGGGGCTATAGGGGTACATGTCTCCCTGTTGTAGGCCCAGCATGCCCCACCATTTCCAAATATTTTGTGTTTCTAACCCCCGGTCCCCCTTTTTATGGGACACCCCTGAGAGGACACACACAACACTAGCAGTCAACAAGCAGTATGTGTGCCCACCTCTGGCTAGTGGGGACATGCATTGAAGTCATACTTCTACGTCCGGAACTCTCCTTTCCACGTGTTGGCATGATGATCAGCATCCGACCGGGTCTGAAGGCAAGTAAAAAATAGTAGTATGAATGTATGTGTATGTATACATGTATGCATATTGTGGTGGGTCAGATGCGGTTTTGACATTTCTTAGATTATTTATTAAATGATAAGAAAAATGCCTATCACGCCCTGTTTCTATCAGGGTTTTCCCTGACTATATCAATAACTAAGGTGCTCGTCAGTTAAACAACAAGTGTCCAAATGAAAAAATAGTCCGCGGTGCAAAAAAACGAATTCTACCTATCCCTACTACTATTTAACCAAAGTAAATGCAGTCAGTAAAATGGCTCCCTTCTCCTGACTGTCTCTTCTTAAAGAGTTTTTTCTTCAATCCAAAGTCTTTAAATAGTCTCCATCCACTTTCTGTGTTAGACCTTGTAACTCTTTCAGTGGATTTTTGGGTTTACTGTTTCTTCCCCGGCCAGTGTTCAATGGATCTCCTCTTATCCTTTGTCTTATCCTTTGTTCATGGCTACTATCCCCTTTTGATTCTTTTGACAAATACTTTTTTAGTTGGGACAGAGCTTTCTTGGAATTTAACGTTTTCTCTATCCTCAAATAGCTTACTTGGCATTTCTTTCTTGTAGATACTGCTGATCTTTGCTTCACACTCATAAGATTCTCTTCAATATGTTTCACTCTGTGCTTCTTGTCTAATGGAATATTTCCCCCATTTCCCAGGGTATTTGTACCCAATGCTTATTAGTCTCTTTTACATATTTACTCTGAACTCTCTTTCTCACATTGTTACAGTTCCAATTTATCACCTTTCCATTCCATGTCTCAGAAGTTTCACTGGGATGAGTGTATCCTGATGCATAATTATTCCCTGGCAGATCCCCGTTCCTCACAATTTCCAGTTACTTCTGAGTAGGTAGAAAAATGTCCCCGGAGTCTATGCTCAGTCGGGTCCTTCCTTTTGGCTCTCCCTCATTCTCTCTTGCAGTCCGTCGGTGTCCCGCTCTCCGCCTCATCCTCCTCGTTAATCAGGTTTTGCTGTGGGCCACCAGACCTCTCGCTGTTTCTTCAGCAGGGGGTTTCGGTGTCATTATATGGGCACTGACAACCACAAAACTATCATGGTCATGCCACCACGGGGCATGGCTCACCATCTCCTCAGTTCACCAGTACAGATAGACGCTGGGCTTCCAGCTTTTCACTCTTGTAGTCTGACCAATTTGCAAAGTCAAAGGGTCTGTGGCTCTCCTTCATGCTGCCTCTTGCAGTTGTGATGCTGCCAGGGGGCTTCCCCTGCTTACACTCTCTCTCTGCTTTGCCGCTCCTTGCTGTGTCCTCTCCTAGTTTACTCGGCTCAGTTAAATGGAGATTTACCTATAAAGAGATAGTTTCTCTTTCTTGTTCATGTTGGCTTATTATGGTTTTCTTTTCAACCAAATCTCTGGATTTCACAATGTTCTTTGTCTCTGATAGTACTATACAGCCCATTATGGGGAATGGCTTAGTGAGCTCTTTCCAGGAGCGGGAGTCCTTGCCTACAGAGGAAGAGTCTCATCCACCCTTAAGGAGGGTATTTTGCAGAGCGGGCTCACCTCCCTAGTAAGACCATATGCAATTCAGGCTTGGTCCCACCCCAAAAGGAGCAGTCCAGCCCAAACTGTTTGGTCATATCTTTTCTGCATGAGACCACAAGCATCCCCAAACATGTTTCAGCCTCATTGTGCAGGGTAGATAAATGGATACTCCCCACAATCCCCCGGACCAGCTTCAAATAGCAGGTGGTGACCCCTGCTCCCTTTGCACACCACCATTTTTTTTAAGTGACAGACACTATGTTCCAATACCTGGCTGTACCACCTGCTTTTTCCTAACACAAGTGTTGCACTTTCCTTGCATTTAATTAGGATTACACTTTGGTGCACACACCCTGCACTATCCACCCTACCTGAGACTCTGTGATCTACTCCCTACTGTCTCCTCCTTGGTTGCTTGTAGACCCCTTGCTGCCAATTGCCCACCCTTCCCCTCCCCTCTTAGCTCTGTGCTCCATTTTCTGTGCTTCCCTCATTGTGCTCTTCCCCCATGATTGTAAACCGCTCCATTGCTTCCCGAAGCTAGGTTTGCGCTCAATAAATGGTTCTATGTAATTTCATCGACACCAGTTTTTTTTATGGGTGTTTTTTTACGAAACATTTTTACAGAAAAAACAAATTGATATATTTGTTATATTATTTTGGGGTTTCCCCCTACCAGAAACACTGTCCACTACCTATTTTTTGCTATTCCTGACCCCTGCAATCCTTTATAAGCCCCCCCCCAAAAAATGTTGATTTGTTTTTTCAGCAAACACTTTTCAAAAAAACGGGTGTCGATGAAAGGATGTCATACGCAATAAATACACGAATAATGATAATAATAATAATAATAATGTGTTCTCTGCAGATATTTATGCCTCTGTACATTCTAGTATATATATTGGGGGTCATTACGAGGTTGGAGGTAATGGAAAAACAATGCCGGTAAAGTATTACCGGCATCGCATACCGCTCCGGGCTATTCCGACCTAAGAACCCGGTATTAGAGGCACTGCTAATAACGATGCCGCTAATAGCAGCAAGGGCGCAGGCACGCGGCCCTTCAGGCCGGCAATACCGGGATGCTGCTAATGGGAGGACATCACAAGTCAGGCGGACATGCAAATACCGGCATCATGAAGGCGCTAATAGGGGATATCGGCATGCCGGCAATACTGGCATCGCAAAGCACCCGTAAACTGCTATGTGCAGTGTTCCCAACTGCCACAGGTGCACACAATCAGCTCAGGTGGAGGCAGTGGAGTCTGGGCCAGCACAAAAAGAGCACACCCACACACTACACCCCTTCGCACACCAAAATGATTCCACTAGTAGTAGCAATACTGGGGCTGGAGGACATGCTTGCATTGCTACACCAGCAACAACAACAACAGCAGGCACCACAGAGGAGACGCAGGAGGAGAAGGAGGGTGAAACAGGCCCAGCATGCCCCACCAGTGCAGCCAGTGGTACCACGCAGGCAGCCCCCAATCCCTCGCATCAGAGCCAGTCCATTCAACCTAACCCCTGAGCAGATCCACACCCTGTACCATCTGGACCGGGACACCATCACCACCATCGTGGACATGATACACGGCATTGCCAGCCTCATTGCAATACGCACCGCCATCCCCTCTCTACTGAAGGTTGTGTCGGTGCTCCACTTCCTTGCCACAGGCACCTACCAGCACACAGTGGGGAACATGCATGGCACATCACAACCCTTATTTTCTTGCATGCTGAACCAAGTACTGGATGCCCTCCTGAAGCACACAAGGGACTACATATCCCTACCACGGACTCCCCAGGAGAATTTTGATACAAAAGTTGGTTGGCTTCCATGCACTGGCAGGCATGCCAAATTTTATAGGTGCCCTCGACTGCACCCACATGGAGTTGGTGGTCCTGCATGTCATGGAGGCGGTGTAACGCAACCGCAAGCAATACCACTCCATCAATGTGCAGATGGTATGTGACGCCAGCAAGATCATCACACATTGTTGTGCCCGATATCCCGGGTCAACTCATGACTCAATGGACCTGCGGAACTCCACGCTACTACGCTACATGGAGCGACATGCAGGACGACGTGCCTGGCTGCTTGGTAAGTTGCATGACAGGCACATGGCAGTGAAATGGGGGGATAGATGCACACACCACCATGGTGTCATTGTTGATGTGACAGCACAATGTGCACATCACAAAATACTGTGCCCCAAGCATCCCAAACTGAACATGACAACCAAATCCCAAAACCACCAAGGGAATCCACTGCCTGTCACAGGGCCGCCACCACCACAGGAAAGCACCATGTCACCCTAGGAATAATCAGCGATGAATGGCAAATAATGCAGTGAGTACTGCCAACACTGCCAGTAGTAAACCATACAGAACACTACACATCACATATTCAACACAAACACAGCGGTATGCGCCCAAAATGCATGAGTAACATCAAGACAGTGTACACTGTGTATCAACTTGAAGATGCAACCCACACCATGAGTCCATGGCACAGAACACATTGAGGGCATGATAAATGTGTGCATACAGCCAGGGACATGTGCATGTGACCATCAATTCTCTACAGGCATGTGTGACAAGTACAGCTGTCAATCATGAATCAACTAACATATACCTTTAATTTCCTCTCATGCAGGTGATAGCGGCTATCCCTTGAAGCCATGGCTCCTCACCCCTGTCCAGAATCCACAGAACTGGCACGAGGAGGACTACAATTGTTCCCATACCCGTACCTGTGTGGTCATCGAGCAGACCTTTGGCCTGTTGAAGGCACGGTTTTGCTGCCTTAGCCGGTCGGGTGGGGCACTCCTCTACAGGCATGAGAAGGTGGCCAAGATCATCATGGCATGTGTCATGCTGCACACCATGTGTATCCGTCGGAACGTGCCCCTGCCCCCGGACATTGAGCTGCAACCACCTGGTGATGATGATGGGGATGAAGAAGATGTGGGCGCAGGAGGGATGTGCTGTGCGTCAGTCAGTGATTGCACAATATTTCGAACACACATGGGTGCAGAGGGTGACATGAAAGTGGGACAGAGGGCATTGGGCATGGGATTACAAGTACACTATGCAGTGTATATCAATAAATGACACATATGCAATAAGGAATGTCCACTCAAGTTTTTTTTTACACAACAGGTGTATTAAAATGTCCAATAGAATTAAGTGCTCAACCCCTCCAACTCACACACCCTCGCCCCCTCCCCCCACAACTCCCCCACACACCCTCTCCCCCCTGCCCCTCCCCACACAACTCCCCCACACACCCTCTCCCCCCTTTCCCTCCCGCTCCCCCCACAACTCCCCCACACATGGTGTCCAAGCAAATGCTTCATGTGTCTGTGTCCATTGCCTTCATCAGGCTGCCCCTTCTCCATCCTTCCACTTCCTGCACCTGGTGGCGGCATGTCTGATCGGCGCAAGGTGCGCGCTGATCTGTGTAGGGGGCTGGTTTGGGTGGGCTTGATCAAGAAGGAGTGGCCGCTTACTCAAGTCTGGGGGCCGGATGCTCAGCCTCCATGCAATCCGCAATGCCGGCGAGGACCTGCTTCAGTGCAGGCACCTCCTCACATATCCTTGTGGTGCTTGCCTCAATGGCTTGCCTCAGGGAAGCAGTGTTGTCGCACCCCTCCTGCCTTGCCTGGGCACTGTCTGCGACAAACTGCTTCACTAGGGCTATGAGCTCCTCCTGGCGCAGCGCTGCCTGTCCTATATGCTGCAACCCCGCCTGTACACAAGTGGAGGTGGAGGGTGCATGTGTGTCATCCCCAGATACATGTGGGTCCTCTGTGGGACTCATGCTCCATTGTACGGACTCCCCTCCAGACTGCTCTGGTGTGGTGTCATAGTTGGAATAGACAGGTGTGACCTGGGGGGATGGGGCAGGACTTGGTGTTGCAGGAAGGTCCGAGGAGTCGTCCTCGACAGGCACACACACCTGGCCCTGCACATCATCATCTGTCTGGGATGCCGTCGCTGCCGCCTCCCCAAAAGAGCTGTTCTCTGCAGATTGTGCCCCATCGCCCACTGTCTACTGTGCAGGTGTCACAGGTGTTGTGGGGACTGTGGTAATGGGACTTAGCGGCACCAGTGCCGTAGCATCCTGAGCTGTTTTTGTCTTCAGTGCCTGTCATGGCTTGTCTGGGCCTTTAGAAGTGGAAGGCCGGTTGTCTTCATCCCTGGCCCTCTTCCGGGTGTAGTCGCCTGTGGGGGTGAGTCCCGGGCCTCGGTGGCAGGATCTGAGCCTGTGGGGGACCAAGTGAGGGACGGCATGAGTGATGGTTTGACAAGCATCATGCATACATTTGTATTATTGCTCTTCTACACATTAGAGGGGATTAGGCAGTGGAGTTTTGATGATCACGTTGCTTGCTATATGGGTGGAGCATGCAGGTGTCCGTCGGGATCACTCATGTTGGGCCGGGCGTATGCTATGTGACATGCTTTTCTGTTGTGGCCTGTGTGCAGTGTGACTTATGCCATTTTGATATTTGTGTGGTGTGTGTCAGGCATGGCATTGCCATGCTGCATGCATGTTCATGTGTCTGTGCTGCGGACGACATCTAGGCAGGGAAGTGACAATGTATTGGGCCATGCATTGCCTCTTTGGACAGACAAAATGGTGGACTATCATCATACTTAGCATTACAGTGTTTTCTTAGGACACTCAACTCCTTCCGCCGATGAGGTGGAGCCACGCTCCATCTCGCCCACACCTTCTATGGACTCTATGCCAATCGCGCTGGCGCAGATCTCTTCCCACCGGCTTAGCTTTATGGGTGAGCTTGGTCCTCCACCAGTAGCCATGGCCTGGCTCCGGTTTGCGGAAAGAATGTTCCTCACTGTGAGGCGCAGGTCATCCCAGCGCTTGCGGACATCCTTTATGGTCCGGGGGGTGTTGTCTACGGCACTGACTTTCCGGGCAACAAGTTGCCAGATCTCTTTCTTTTTTATTTGGACATCCCTCTTGAGGCTGTTTGCAAAAACGACCTCTGCATTGTCTGCAAGTGTCTCGGCCAGCATCATGAGTTCATCCTTGTTGAAGTACTCTTTGTGCTGCCAGGAAGCACCTTTGTTTACTGCCTTGGGCATGATGCTGGTGCTGTGGTTTGATTTCTGTGGTCAGAAAAAGGATCCAGATCCTGTGTGGTGAGGATGGCAATGGATTGTGTTTTTCAAGATGGCCGCCGTGCTCTTTCCCGTTCCTGTGCGATGACGCTACTTCCGGTTCTGCTTATTTGCGGTCACCGCTAATGCCGCGTCCATTGATGCCGGTAGTGCTGTCTGCGCTTTCCGTGATGCCGCTAAGGGCCATTTTATTTTTTGGACTTTAGCGGCATGGCGGTGATATCGTTACCGGCATGACGCAAAGCTTGTGCACGCGAACTTGTAATAGCCCTCTATTAGCAGGCTCTTTACTACACGGACACTGTATTTGCTCCATGCCGACCTTCAACCTCGTAATGACCCCCATTGTCTTGTTGACCCACACAATATTCTTGGGTGATTCAAACTGTGCATACATAGATGCCCTTTTGGTTTCTTATGGTAGCAATCTTGTTTTACAGGACCCATTATCTTGGTCCCTACTTTAATAAATGCATGGTAATGCATCCAATATCTTGAGGTGCTATTTTCCCATTCACCTAGGTTTCTCCTCAACATCACATCCTGTGGGTCTTCTCCACACAAGGATAAGTTTATAATCGTAAACATTCTTTTGGAGTGTCCCTTCTTTGGAGAAAGCATGTTTAGCTAGGAGAGAGCTATGTTTTCACATGACCACATGACTGGCCAGTCGATTAAAGTAGTGTTTTTTTGTTTAGAACGCATACATCACTGCTGTGCTTCCCCTGTATTGTAGCTGCTATTCAATTATTATGCAATGCTGTGTTATTATGCAGGTCAGTTTCCCGTGGATTTCTTTTTTTCCCTTTGTTAAGATATTGGGCCTCACCACGGGTCTGGTGGTAACCCTGCCGGTGCTACCGGCGTGTTGCTGCCGGATCCGCAAATAATGACTGGCGCCTGACTTCCCGGTGCCACCAGGCTATTCCAAGTCCAGGGGCTGGGAAATCAGGCCCGGAAATTTTGTTACAATTTTGTTTTGTTAAAGTCCACCAAAAATCCCCAATGGAGTCCTGTGGACTCCAGAAAATGGGGATTTACACCACCTACAACCACTTGTAATCCTGTGGTAAACCCACGGTACTACGTGGCAGTAATGGTAATTTTGTTTGGTGGTATTCAGGCAGATGTACAACCGGAATACCGCCAAACTGGTAATAAGGCCCACTGTGTTTTAGATGCAGCAGCCAGACATGGACATAGTGAGAGATTTAACTCATTAGCATACAACCATTTCAATGCGGGTAACACACATGTTGAAGCAGATTGCTCATCACTGAATCAGGAAGAGCTGGTTGTGAATGTGTTAAAAGAGAACACAGACAATATAATAGAGATAGGTAGGGCCACAGCACAGAAATGTATTAACAAATCACCTCATTTTAATTGTGCATGTCCGGAAACAACGGTCTGGGTAAGCTTACCGACACCGTTGCTTCCGGATCAGAACAAAACAACTCGGCAGGCGGATGCCCTCCTGCCCGAAAAGGTCAGACCTGCCGGGTGCGACGGCACCCGCCCGCAGAGTTTTCACGTGCCGGTCTCGGTGCTCCCTTGTCCCCATTCCCACTTGGAGGAAAAGTGCAGGATTCATCTCCAGCATGATGGTAATTCCGCGGGTGATAATGCTGCCAAAACCTGTAATTTTGCAGTGTGCTCTACTACCTAGGGCACAATTACCATGACAATGGCCCTCATTATAAATCTGCTGGTAACCCGTAGGTTCAGTGGACTCACCTTTCCGTTTCCACCGCCTGATATCCCAGTAATACCGGGATATTACAGGCGGCAAAGGAAGGGTAACTTCCCATTCCGGAACAATGAAGCACCGGCACCATTAGAAACGGTCCTGGGCTTTAGTGAAAAATCTGCTGGTAGTTCACAGCCCCTACCGGCAGACGTGTAGTTTTCCAGTCCGGAAAACATGTTGTTTAACTGTTGTTACCAGCACTTTTTTCCAGACCTGCAAACTTGTAATGAGGGCCAATATATTAAAGGAAAGGGGTGTCACAAGTCTTCAGACCTGTATACTACCCATGTGCCAACTCATAGAACACAGTCCTGAAAAAATTTACTTTTTAAACATGTATCAAAAGAATACAAAAATTCTTTAATGTGTCAGATATACAAAATTAAAATCTAGTACAAAACAATAATCATACATAGCCCAAGAAAGTCACTAATGCGACGATTCTCTGGATACAAAACAGCTGAAAATTAATTAATCAATCTGTGTTCAGACTTTGCCCAAAATGTTTCTGTCCTTCTGATGTAAAAAAAAAAAACAGGACATTCCTAAGGGGCTGAACAGTAAGGGAAGCTGTATGTTCCTTAAGATTCAGTAGAATTGCCAAAAACGTCCTGTCTTAGTTCTATTACTACCAGGTTTTTCATTAAGATTTTCCTTACACTTGAAGCTTACCCCATTTAACAATAGATATGTGCAAGTACCTGGTCCGTAATCCATGGTACAATGCAGGCAATAGGAATTCACCAAACTTTTCACTTTGAATGTGGAAATGTTCAATCGATGCCAACAAACTAGCTGTTCTGCAACCCAAAATAATACAGCGTGTGAGTTGATATATTATTTCATAAGAATTAAACCAACAGTCAGTGGGGGTCATTACGAGTTTGGAGGCAGCCATGGTGCTATTAGCACCATGACTGCCTCCAAAGTCGTGCCCCGGTCTGGGTTCGCTGAAGGGGGACTTACTGGGTCATTCCAACCTTGGAGGACCCGGTAAGTCCCCATTCAAAAAACCCTTCCCCATTCCCATTCAAGCCCCCATAGGGCTCAATGGGAATGGGGAGGGAGCTATTAACGGGCCTGTAAATTACGAGCTTGTTATTAGCTACCCGGTCCCTTAGCAGCTCCCGCTAAGGGCGGCTGGTTTTACCAGCTGGCCTTAGTGGGACCCGCTAAGGGACCTCGGAATGCGGCGGTAAGGGGTTAACGGCACCGGCATCCTTACTGGTGCTGTTAACCCCTTACCGCCGCACTCGTAATGACCAGGGTCTCATTCGGTGGAAACCAGCATGAAACTGTTACCTATTTAGGATTCTGGAAAGGCACCGGGATGTATCAAATGGTCTGTGAAGATGAATCTGGGAATTCAAACTTAGATGTTGCCCGCAGTTTAAATCTAAAGATAAAGAAAAAGGGACCATTATCAAACGGGTACCTTGAAAAGCCATGCCTAGTACTGTTGTAAAGATATATAAATAAGTGGCCCCCCAATAGGATCCCCAGATCCCAACTTGCCTGCCCATAGGCATTAAGGGACATTACAGTCTTCAAGGATGAGTCTGCAAAAAGGAATGGAATGACCTTCACTTTTTTCCCACACCGCCAAACCCGTAATGAGGCCCGTCATTTCCTTATCATTTTCGCTTCCTGTCTCCCTTTGAAAGTCCTCACCAAAAATATGATAAATTCTCTGTTCCATGTCTTCTTCAACATTCATCCATTATTCAGCATGGTAATGTTTTGTAAATCATTCACTATTGGTACCTATATACTGGCCACAGGCCACATTACTAGTCCTCTTAATTTTGTCAGGGATTGTGATGATACCATATGTTTGCTATATCTCTGTCCCCTAAATGTAGTTTTTCACTTCCTCTTCATTAAATCTCTTTTCTTGCTCCACCTCTTCTGCATCTTATAAGAGACATGAGCACCCACACATTGTGCACGCCACAATTGCTGTTGCCTGTTTTCAACCTCTGTGGTTGTTCTCGAAATGCACCCTTATAGCTTACCCAAACTTGGTATATAAACCTTGCTTTAAATAGTTTGCTGATACTTGCCCAGGCCTAGTGGTTTGGGTTTTTAATGTGATTTCCATTAGTGCAACTAATTGTGTGCCATATCAATTTTCACAACAATTCTCACCAAACCATCACTGCTTGTTAGCGCACTATTTCCCCTTGATGCAAATTCAACTCCTCGCATTCACCCTTTTATAGCAACACACACATATGTCATCTTAACTGCTATAATTTTTCTAGAAAGTTATTTATTCTCTGTCTGGTGCCTCCTCAAAAGGGCTTCCACCAGAAACACTAGTCAGTTGCTGCAGGCTCCCTACTGCTTGCAACGGCACTCCGCAGGCACTCTGCTCCACACCAGTATCTGCTAATCCTCCATCTTGTCACCTGACTCCTCACAGCCGCAAACTAACGGCCCTGCATTTTCAGACAAGCTATTGATTGAACATAATGTTGTCGTCCTGTCTTCAGTTATTTGCACATAAACTCAAGCCATATTTACAGGTAGAAATAGTAGATTAAATAAACTCTGTTTGTTACAGTTCTCACAACACCCCAAACAGTTCTACTGGTGTAGTACATGGAACCAGAACAACCCCTGAGCACTCAAGTACTCAACAGAATCAGTGTGCCCAGAGACAATTGCTGGATTGCAGCAGTTCCCCACAAAGTGGTCGCAAAGAGCCTGTAACGGCCACCATCTACCCAAGGACTTCTAGAAGGCGATGAGGATGCTGGACATATGCGGTGGTCTAGGTGTGAGGAGGCCCTGATCAGGAGGTGGTGTCTGAGTAGTGGACGGCCAATTCGGGGCTCATCTGAGATGTCACTGCTCAGTGACGCAATGCCCCTACTCCCTCCCCGGGAGTAGTCGTGGAAAAAGGAGATTCAAGTAAAGGCCTGCACTGGCGAAATTGCTATAGCCCAGCAGGGATAAGTGATTCCATGCTTCTGATGCACCTAAGGGATAACATTGAGTGCTGCATCACTGATACAGGGTTGGCTGTGGGCTTCCATCGATTGGACAGAGCATGACTGGGCTCCTCTGAGTGTCGCCACAACGGTGCACAGTGGAGGGACAGTATTAGGCCCACTTCTGACATAGTGGGCTGCCTGGTGCATGAGATTTCTCTCTCGCCCGGTGCAGGAGTGGTGCACGGCGCCCCACCCCTACTGCTCAGAGGTGGCGCTATACTCCTACTGGCCAAGGAGCTGGACAGATGCCTTACTGTTGTCACAGTGGTGTGAACTGGAGATGGGTGAGAGACCGAAGAAGTGAAGCATTTGGCTGGATACTGGACCAATCACCAAGCTTTGTGGAAAGTGGGGATCTGGCTGTGAAGGCGTTTTGGTCCTAGTGCCACAGCAAACAAGTTGTGAGGGTTTATTTTATCCTGGATTAGGGTAGATGCAGCAGGGTGCAGCAATTCCTGTAGGTCCTTTGGAACAAGTTGACTAGCCATAGCTTTTCCAGAATTAGAACAATGAAACATCAGCTGATTGTGCCTTGCTGGCGCACACGGAGTGCAAGGCATGACGGACAAGTTACACCAGGGCCTTTATCGTTTATGAGCCAAAATGCTGAATATGGAAGCAAAATGTGGATGCTCCACGTAGACAGAGCACCAGTGATTACATCAAACGTATAGGTTTCAGAGCGGCAGCCACGCACATGCTGTGGCTGATGAAGGCTGCAGGTAGAATCTTAAATCAGAGGAGAGATTGGTGGCGCCAAGTGATTTTCGTGCCTAGAAAGTGTTGCTCATTAGACATCTGAGATGACGGTACGGAAACAGAGGAAGTCAGTTATAACACCTGGTCAATACTTTGAAACTCAGCACATCTGGAACAGGGGCCACAATGACAAAAACACAAGCAGGCTCAGGAATCACAGTTAGCAAAATGGATAAGTTCACACAGCAGAAGGGCAAACTGCACGCATCGCAAAAAGACGCACCTGATGGGGCAGATGGTGATGGGGAGGAGCTACCTAATCACTGGACATCCTCAATGCATAAGAGGCAACCAGAGAAACACTGCATCTGAAAATTGAAGACATAGGGCCTCATTACGAGGTATGCGGTAGGGGGTTAAAGGGCCCGGTAGAGCTGTTGGCCCTGTTAACCCCTTACCTCCTCATTATGAGTTTTGCTTGCGGGACCCGGTAAGGACGCCTGGTAAAGCCAGACGTCCTTAGCGGGTCCCGCGAGCAGACCAGGATGCAAACAACAGGGCCGTTATTAACGGGTCCTTTGTTTGCATCCTCCCCATTCCCATTGAGCCCTATGGGGGCTCGAATGGGAATGGAGATGTACCGGGTCCGGGTTCCCTTAATGGGGAAATACCGGGCCCTCCAAGGTCGGAATGGCCGGTATTTCCCCATTCAGGGACCCCGGACCCGGTACCCGGAATGGGGGTAGCCATGCCGCAAATAGCAGCATGGCTACCTCCAATGTCGTAATGAGGCCCATAGTACGCGCTCTGGTGCTGATCAGGCAAGACCTGCATAAAGCAACCTCACATGTCACGGAGGCGGAGGGCAGGATTTCACTGGTGGGAGATATTCAGGTGAATCTGAAAGCACAAGTGTCTACATTATAAAGTCAAGCACGCCTCCTGGGCTTCACAACTGAAGTTGCTAAAGGAAGATCAAGGAAAAACAACATCAAGTAATCAGCCTGCCGGAAAGGATCTGAGGATGCAAATATGGAATGGTTTATTCAGGGATGTCTCAAGGGTCATGTTCCCAACTCTTTTATTATGGATAGGGCACACAGGATTCCAGGGTATAGGCCATCATCTGGATTTCCCCACAGTGTCTGAGTCCTCATTTTCTGGGTAATGAAGATTTGGGACAAAGATCCGATCTTGCAGCTAGTGCTAAAGTCTGGTCCCATACATTGGGGTGCAGTCAAAATGATGTAGTTTCTGGATTACACAAATTAAGTGCAAAAACAGGTACACTTTTATTTAGGGACCTGCATGTAAAATATGGGTTTCTATTTCCCACAAGGCTGAAAGTCGTTCATGGTGATAAAACAAGGTTCTTTGGCATGCCTTAAGCCACTTGGAACTGATAAGAAGGAAGCGAGCAAGTGGGAAAAGGGTAATTTAGAACAACAAATGCGAGGGAACATCAACATTCTGGAATCCAAACAAAGGAAAAACTGGCAGTGAGTAAAATGCCATGATTAGGAGACGCAGACTCGGACCCGGTAATGCTGCCACTAGAATCTAGCCAGGACAGCAAGGCAGCAAATGATAGAAGAGTGACAGCATTGAATTTGTGTTCCCCTGCTGTTTTTGCGACGAGGGATGGAGAATTGAAGGGATCTGGCTTGGAGTGGGATGTCCCAAGCAGGGAGATCACTCCATGCTGAAGTAAACCTCCCTGGCCCAGGTCTATGGTTTTATCGGAACGGGTACAGCGGGACATAGGTGCTAGCTCCCCTATACTGTTTATGGCGCAAGGATCATGGATCTGGGGTGGAATGGCATAAAAGAATAATGGATATAAATCACAGTACAAATTAAGATTTTGCTGGGCTGTTACATTTATCCCAAGGCTGCAGCATTTTAGGCAACACATTGAGAAGGCTCTGGCATTGTGAGACACCTGAGGAGATGGCCTCAGTTCAATGGGCAATTGGGAGTGCATTTTATATTAGTCTTTGATAAGCTAGTTTCAGCTGGTCATTTCTCTCTGAGTATATAAAAAACGCTTAGGAAATCCCCCTGTTGTAGTCTGATTAAAGTACAAGGAACTTTTAGTGGCATGGCTACCCCCAAACCGGGTACCGGGTCCGGGTTCCAGGAATAGGTATTACCGGCCCACTCTGACCTTGGAGGGCCCGTTAATTCCCTTTCCCGGGAACCGGACCCAGTACATCCCCATTCCCATTTGAGCCCCCATAGGGTTCAATGGAAATGGGGAGGATGCTAACAACGGGCCCGTTAATGACGTGCCCGTTGTTAGCATCCTGGTCTGCTAGAGGGTCCCGCTAAGGACACCTGGTCTGACCAGACGTCCTCAGAGGGACCCGCTGCAGATCTCGTAATGAGGCGGCCCAGAATGAACGGTGCTGGTCCCTTACTGGCACCGTTCATTCCGTGGCCGCACTCATTGTAATGAGGCCCAATGTCACTTAGACAGAGTGATCAATGAGGAGACAAAGACAGAAATCTTAAATTCAAGGTTGTTTATTAGGGAAATGTAACAGTGCAGGGGCAAAATAATAAATGGGGAAGGCATAAAGTGCAACTAAATCGTGCCAAGATATGTCTGATCTGATGATTTCTAACGAAGATTCAAGAAAAAAAAAGAGTTCACAATATCTATAAGTCTTCAGTGGTGTCTGTGTTCCCCTCACAAAAATCAAAATAGTGCACAAAGAAAAGTCTCGTTCATGGAAACAAAAGTGTATAGTTTTACTGGTTGCTAAGACTTGCCATCCACTGGGTCTTTTGATGGGTCAGGAAATTCCTGGCTTCACTGGGTGTATCCCCTTTATTCCTACTCCTCCTTCATCCCAAATCCTTGCAGGTCTGCAGTGATTGAGATTCAGCAGGAATTGCATTGGTGTGATCTGTGAGATCATCTTCACTTATGGAAGTCCTCGCTCACCCCTTCCAGAGATAGTATGGGCTGTGGTGTTAAGCGAAGCACTACCAAGAGTCACATAGGTGGGCCAAGGAGGTTTGACAGGGTGAGGAGGTGGCCGACTACTCTCCCTAGGAGTGCAGCCCACAGTTCTGTCGGATTAGTCTGGCCCGATCTTTGAGGGCCATGCTTTCCTATCTCTCCCATAGGTTCTCTGGCTTCACCTGCGCTCCTTGCCAGATTGAGACTGCCGATCTCCACAATCATACTTGCAACCAACACTGGTCTCCCCTCTCCAACATTCTGTCCCTTTCAATCACCTCTCATTGGTCTATGTATTCTATCCCCTCCTACCCTTTCTTGATCTCCTTCTTCACCCATGTGGTCAACATCCATCTTCCATTCAAAGCCTTCACCTTCTCCCTCTCCTCCTTCACGCCTTTGGTCACCACTATCTCCCATCTCCCAATCTCTCCCTCCATGATTTACTTAATCCCTTTGGGCAAAAAGGCCTCCTCTAGCCAAATACCTCTCTCTACCACCTTCTTCAGCCCTCTAGGCTCAGCTGCCGCCGCCTTGAAGATGTTTCTCTCATCACTTTTATCATCCCTTTGCACACAATTTCTTCCACTTCCTAGATCCGTCTATTACATTATTCTCCTCTTTGCGTACAACTGTCCTCAATCTCTGGTTCTCTCCCACTATCATCTTCTTCATCGCTTTGGGCAAAACTGTATCCACTTTCCAGATATCTCTCTATCATCTACTTCACCCTTTTAAAACCTGTCTCCACTTCCTAGATCTTTCTTTCACCTTCTTCATCACTTTTGGCAAAATTATCTCATTCTTCAGATCTCGCTCACTATCCCCTGCCTTACTCCTTTGCACATGTCTTTAACCATTTTCTCATCCCCTATCCTTTCCTTCCACTTCTGATGTGAAACTTGGAGCTGGCTAGTCCCTCATTTTGGGTGGCACTCACACTGTTCGTCATGTCATGAACCTGATCCTTGGATATGCTCCAAGAGAATGCCTGTTCTTAACTGCATGTCAGTGGAAGCCATTTCTGATGAATGGTTGATGGTCGAGTTTCTATTTCTGATTCAAGTCCCCCTCTAACCTTCTGTATATTTAGATGGAATTCCTACTCCTGCGAGAGGGTAGCCAAGCATGTTGATTCTGTAGGACCACCCACTGCCCATGCTTCCCTTAAAGGTAGCAGTAGCAAGAGAGTTGCCAGCCTCTCTGGAACAGAAATCACTGTGCTACAGGGCTGCAGAGAACCTAATTTCCTTAATCCCATATGGTCTCTGCTTCCCAGGTGAAGGGCCTGTCACCAACTAAGGATAAAGTGGCCAAATCCTTAGTTGGTGACACGTGAGTGTTCCCTGCCTTGAACCGGGGATTAAGTGAGGGTGACCAGAGGATTCTCCCCATGCCGCCACTGGGCCAATCATCTGCTAGCTTTAAGAAGCAGCCAGCTCCATCAGCCACCCCCCTGGAGGTCATAGAGTAAGTAAGGGGTCTTCATCACATCTCTTCCCAAGGGCATTCTTAAGGCAGGAAACTTGGGAAGCCAACGACACAGGTCAGCCGAGGGAGTAATTTCCCTAACAGACCTGACTGAGGGGGCTTGCCTTTCATTAATCTGTCCTCTACAAGGCTTCAACCTCCTTAGATGCATTCAATTCAGGCCTGCTCTGCAGCCACAGTTTTACATGAAATAGGATTTTCCAGCATGCTCTCAGTTGGAGGCAAACCTCATAGAACCTCTGCAGGAGCCATTGTCAACATTTCATACTATTCTAAGAAGCATCACAGTGCAACTCTCAGACAGTGTTAAAATTAAGTGGGCATGTAAGGCTGGAGCTTTGGAGGAACAAGAATGGAGAGAGGCATTAATAAGGGCATCAGTGCCAGTACTTCCAGCAGATTCAGACATATTCAGGTCAAGCTTCTCCACAGAATGCATTATTTCATGGCTAAGCGAAACCAAAGGGGTAGCATGGAGTGGCCCCTCCACTTCCCATGCAGTGAAAACGACACAGGTTCCTTCTACACACTTTTTGAATGCAATACAATTCAATCCTACTGATAGAAGGTATGAGTTGCAGTGACCAAGGTACTTGCCCCCATATACTCAGAATGCATGTTAACTCCACATTCTACACTGTGCATACTGAGTATATGGGGGCAATTAGTGTTAACAAAATACAAAAAAAACTGTTTGCATCCATTGCTTTTATGATGTCCAAAAGAGATATTGCAGCAAAGTGGGGTGCATTGGTGCTCCCTGATATCAAGTTATGGATGGATGCATGTTCTTGCAGCAAGGCGTTTGCAGACGGTGGGTTTATCCCCAACAACACATGACCATCTGGGGCGAGTGTTAGATACCATGAGCATACACTTAAATAATCTGTAATGTTGGGCAGGGGATGAATCAGTGATAAATGGGTGCCAGCATGTAGAAGGATGATGAGTCATTTATGATTGTGCATGCTGCTTGTTATATCATTTTAAAAAAAGTAACACAATCAAGGATCTCTTTGCTAAATGATGCAGCCAAAATGTTCACAAAATCTTGCAGTGTCTTCACCTGCTGTTTGCTGTTTACGAGTGTACCTTAAAATGCCAGCAAACAAATGTGTATTAAAATAATTGCTTGCATCCCACAGCCCTCTGACCTCTCCCTCCTCCCCCCTCTTTGGGTTGGCTCAAAATTGGATTTGCTTCAACAAGCCACAGGTCTGCCAACAGCTGTATTGAATCGAACAAAAACAAATCGGACATTTTATTGTATTAGCAATTTTACATTTCAAAACAATTGGTGAATTTTGATCCCTATCAGGTAGAGGATGTTTCCTTATTTCCTCATGAACGTGGACCTCATGGGTCTTTGTCTTCGTGGGGAAAGGACGCTGGTACTTTGGGGCTCTGTTACAGTGCATCCACCATGCTTCTGTGGTCGTTCTTTGGACAGGTGTCCTCGGAGAGGAAGTATTGGTGCATTCCTCTGGGGTTGGACTGTCATCAGAGTTTGCAATCCATTTCACATGGCGGCAGTGGAGAGGTCTGGCATTGTGGTCTTAGGCCTCTCCATTTTCAGCTCTCCCCTTAGATGGAAAATGTAGCTAGGGATTCTAGGGTACAAATAAAAATAGAAAAAAGGTTAAGTAGCAGCCTATAGTAATTGTTCCATTTTGTGAGGCTTTGTTCCATTTTCCTATTTAACTATTTTAAAAACAGTGTATTGTTTGATTTTTCAATCATTCTTATGTTCACCAAAAACATGCCTACTTACCAATAAGGATTGTTTATTTGTATTTGTATTTGCATTTGTAATGATTTTTATGTAAAGGGCCTATAACGCTCAGGTATCTAAGTGCCGAGAAACCACAGACATCAACAAGTTCAGTGAAAAAAAAAATAACATCAAAGTGGCAAAAATAAGTGCTTGTACACAACGATTAGAAATACAAACCATCGTAGATAATTATAGCAGAGGGCAAATGTAATAAAATAAATAAAACATATCCTAAACAGTTCTGATTGTACATTTCTATTTTTTGGGGAAAATACGGTAGCTTGGTCTCACCACAATCCACACTACACAGACTGAATTAGAGTCCCAATCAGGGATGCGAATCCTTTGCAGTGACTTCAGATTGTGACAAGTGGATTCACCAACTTTCCCTCTTAATCTCGCATTAGACCTTTTGCAAAGAGGCACCTAAAGCTCACATCCATTTAGCTTCTGACTATTTTACATCCTGGGGTTAAAGTGTGCAAGAGTCGTGCTTAGTGAAGAGGCGAAGAACAGGTTTACGTTTTTTAATTTGGAGTTTCTGTTCTTCTACCAATATCAACTGGGATTAATAGGATATAGAGGAGGAAGGATTAGCTGATTGTTAGGTAGTAGATTCGGGTGGGGATATTCCGAGCACACAGGGCTGCATGACCTCAGTCTGATTATCGGAATGTAAATTCACAGGGGTGTATGCAATGCAACCAGACAATTTTACTTTGGGACTAGTTCCTAAATGGCTACGGTTTGCTTGGAGAGTGGATGAATGACAAAAAAGCGCACCCCAGTGGCACCACACCCCAACACCTGGAATGTCTTTTTTCCTCAACTTCTTTCTGAATCTTCTAATAGATTGTATTGTTTTCTTGCTTCTTAGGAATACACAATCAGATATATCCACAGGCGTACATTTTGGCCTGCTCGTATCCAAGAGATCATAATATATCTTGCTTATTTCACTCCCTACCACTTTCACCAACTCTATTGTTTCTGGAGTCCAATTGTGGACACTTGATGCTCCATAAGTGGGTGGGGTAGCAGTAGGGGTCTTGACAGTCATATCAGGATACCCACATACTTCCCATTTCCCAAACCCTAAAGGCTTTTCCCTGGGAATCTGTTTCAACCTGTTGCTCAGATATAGTTCACTTGAAAGTGTTACAAGCAGTTTGCTATCATTCACTATTCCATCTGAGTGTGTGGCGCTTGGTAATTTCAAAATTCTGTCTAGATGTGACAAAGGCTAGTGATCATGATTCCATTGATTCTCATGGTGGACTGCCTGTGAGAAAGTGTTTGTGTTGCAAAAAGGGGGGTAGAGTTCCTAAATATTCTACCTGGATGGGGTAAAGGTGTAACAGAGAAGGGGCTACCAGGTCTCACCATCCGGTGTCCCACTCCCACTTCCCCAAGACACCTCACCCAGGGGAGCCTCCCGCACTGGACCACCCCCCAGGAACTGCATCCAAAAGCGATGGCGTGTCATGGTCACCTGGATGATTGATCTCCGGGGACTAGTGGGTGAGGCACCTTCTGATTTCTCACAGTGGCCAGAGTGAGAGAGGAAAGGCGGGAGCAGGGGTCCCGATGAGAAGAATCTCAATCTTGCTGGCGTTAAGGAAGAGATCGTTAGAGTTCACAATGGCTGAAAAGCGGATATACAGTAAGGGATGAGCGAAGAGGAGGAGGCCGTGGGTAGCATGAAAGAGAGCTGTGTGTCATCCGCATAACACTGAAAGTTAGGGGAGAAGGGAGAGATCAGGAGGGACAAAGGGGCCAGATAGACATTGGGATGGCAATGTATCACTCTAAGATACCCTTGGAGGGTGATTACTATCTATTCTTTCAGCACTTAAATCACCTGTGAAACGTAGCACTGCTCATTGTACATAGACTGAACCCAGGATGTAAACATTGTTGTCTGTATATCTAACCCTTGTTTTCTCCCCTTTCCCACCACACTTTGGTAACTTATGGAAGACAGAGGCTCATTCCACACACCCGGCACTCACCTATAACACAAACACTATTGCACAACGCCTCTGTCATTAGAATGAAGCTACCTTTAATGACAAAACTGTAGCTTCCCACATCATTTTCTATCTCCTTAAACACAATTCCCCCTGTTAAGTTCATAGTTTACCTCTTCTGTACCCATCCACACGCCATTCAGACATGGGTGACCAGCAGGGTCTTGGTCACCCTCACAGAACTTTAAATGGCTGAAATGTACACATGCATAATAGCACCTCCCAATACTCCCAAACTTGGTCCCTCCAAATGTGTTCAACCAACAGTGCGTTGGGACCATAATTATGGTGAAAGGCGCTATACAAATGGCCAACATGAATGAATGCATAAAACTCCTTAACTATGATAGTTTATGCAAGAAAGGTTTATTGGAGTGGATCAATTTCCATTTAAAAGCTTTCTTTAATAATTGCAGTAACTAACTTGTTATTTCGGCATAACAATCAATGCATTTGTGGCTGTTATTTGTGAGCCCTCAATATTTTTTTCTGTGCATTGATTCCATCAGCATTGACTTCATTGACTGCAAAATTAACTAGGGTTTTTCACCATTCACGTATTTGTAATGAAGCCTTTGCTCCTACATATCTCATTTGTGTGTACTATCATTGCTTCTCTTTTTAACAACAGATAATCCAAAAAAGTGTGTCTCTCTCTTTTTCAGCAGGCATTGCTTTGTGTAAAATTACCTGAAATTAGGGGACGAGTTGCCAACCTGGAAGACGGCTACACTTAGGAACTCTGAGCACTGAGATGCCTGCCATTGTCCCATCCGACATTACCAGTGCACCTTACTTAAATTTAAAAGGTTGTCTTGACTGGTAAGAGTGTGGAATGTCAATGAACTAAATACTGTGCACATTGTGGCTGCAGAGCTCATCAAGCAAGATCAGAAGTGGTCCTTGGAAAATGGGCTCCTGGTGACCTTGGCATGCTCAATAATTTTCTGGCTGGTGTGGGAGTCAAGAGTGTGAAAAGATACAATTTTTAATCAAACATGTATTGATCAAAACCAACATCACAGTGGAAATGATACACAAAATAAAGAAGATGAAGTCACAAAAACACAAAGTAGTATCTCATTGAAGCACAAAATGACAATTTGTTATGTGTATTGGTAAGGATAGTGACATCCTGCCTAATATATCAAAGCTAAGAAATCAATTATGCAATACATTTCAAGAAAAAGACAAAAGCTGCAACCCAATACCACAAGTTACAAGAATATTGTGAGCATATTATGTGTTAGGGTAAGATTTGCCAACTGCGTGGTCAGCAGTTTCACCCAATTAAATTTGAGACCTTGGTGAGGTACAGTGGTGGTGTGTGCTGATGGGCTGCGGATAGGTCAGAGGAATATGCCAAATCCCCAATTTTTCATTTCCATATATTTGTGACATATTGGGAAAATGAAAATCCCAACAGGTAAGCTCACCTCAATGAGAACTCGAAGATACAATTTAAGGCTAGTATTAAATGATTTACAGGCCGATTCATGGAAATAATGTGCGCTGAAATTTTCGGCGAAAGCGTGCGAATCGCAGTGCCAGTGCGAATATCGCAGCGAAACCGGCGCACAGCGATTCATGGAAGTCCGTGCGCGAGGAAATTCCTGGATGTGTGCCAAAATACTGCGTGGCGCACGCTGGCGCACACATCTACAAACCACGTGCGCTAAGCACACAGCAAAAACGCACATAGCGCGCGCACACAACAAAAGTAGGCGTAACATGGGGCATGACACGCGGAATGGGGAACAACGGTTGAAAATGAGGGCGTCATGGGGGAAGTACAGGAGGCAAGTGCGCGGAACGCCCCCACGCTGGCCTACAACACGTATTCATGAAATCGAATAGGGCAAAACAGCGCACGGGCAAAGACGCGCACAGGCCTAAACACGTCTGCCACACAAAGGCAGGCGGTAGCGTCCCTGCGCATGAAAGAAATATGCGCCAAAATGTGCGCTAACAAAAAGGACGTATATACAGCCATGATGAATGTCCCATACTGTGGCCCTCTAGGACAAATGACATGCAAAGGGGTAGGCGAGAAACACTGACACCCGCTGTGTGAAAAATAGCGTGTGTGTGTATTTCGGGGGTGCGCAGGAAGTTTCACACGCGATAGGCCTTGGGCGAGCGGGGTACGTGTATTTCAGGGGTTTGCGTGAAGTTTCACATGCGATAGGCCTTGGGCGAGCGGGGTACGTGTATTCCAGGGGTGTGCGGAAAGTTTCACATGCGATTTTGCTGTCAGAGCAGGGAACGTGTATTTCGGGGGTGCGCGGGAGTCCTACACGTGAATTGGCAGTGTGGGTCCCCCCAGGTGTCCCCTCTACCCCCCACAACCCCTGCAGGCAGCCCACACCACAGGGGACTACCCTGCACCCCTGGTCATGTCACGCAGGCAGCCCATCCACCATGGGCATGCCCCCCAGCCAAGGCACATGTCACCTTGCAATATGATCAACAACTCATGTCCCCCTGCACCCCGACCCCCCAGCAGTCAGGGGCCTCTGCCAGCAGGCCCCCACTCATGTCCCCATGAACCCCCACCCCCCAGCAGTCAAGGGCACCTGCCAGCAGGCCCCCACTCATGTCCCACTCATGTACCCCTGCACCCCTGCACCCCCAGCAGTCATGGGCACCTGCCAGCAGGCCCCCACTCATGTGCCCCTACACCCCCACCCCCCAGCAGTGCAGGGGCACCTGCCAGCAGGCCCCCACTGATGTCCCCCAGCACCCCCACCCCCCAGCAGTCAGGGGCACCTGCCAGCAGGCCCCCACTCATGTCCCCTTGCACCCCACCCCCCAGCAGTGCCAGGCCCCTGCCAGCAGGCCCCCACTCATGTCCCACTCATGTTCCCCTGCACCCCCACCCCCAAGCAGTGCAGGGCCCCTGCCAGCAGGCCCCCATTCATGTCCCCCTGCACCACCACCCCCCAGAATTGCAGGGGCACCTGCTAGCAGCCCCCCACTCATGTCCCCTTGCACCCCCACCCCCCAGCAGTGCAGGGCCCCTGCCAGCAGGCCCCCATTCATGTCCCACTCATGTCCCCCAGCACCCCCACCCCCCAGCAGTGCAGGGCACCTGCCAGTGGGCCCCCACACATGTCCCCTTGCACCCCCACCCCCCAGCAGTCAGGGGCCCCTGGCAGCAGGCCCCCACTCATGTCCCACTCATGTCCTCCTGCACCCCCAGCAGTGCAGGGCCCCTGGCAACAGGCCCCCACTCATGTCCCACTCATGTCCCCCTGCACCCCCACCCCCGAGCAGTCAGGGGCACCTGCCAGCAGGCCCCCACTCATGTCCAACTCATGTCCCCCTGCACCCCCACCCCCCCAGCAGTGCAGGGGCACCTGCCAGCAGGCCCCCACTCATGTCCCCCAGCACCCCCACCCCCAGCAGTCAGGGGCACCTGCCAGCAGGCCCCCACTCATGTCCCCCAGCACCCCCACCCCCCAGCAGTCAGGGGCACCTGCCAGCAGGCCCCCACTCATGTCCCACTCATGTGCCCCTGCACCCCACCCCCAGCAGTCAGGGGCAACTGCCAGCAGGCCCCCACTCATGTCCCACTCATGTCCCCCTGCACCCCAACCCCCTAGCAGTCAGGGGCACCTACCAGCAGGCCCCCACTCATGTCCCACTCATGTCCTCCTGCACCCCCACCCTCCAGCAGTGCAGGGGCACCTGCCAGCAGGCCCCCACTCATGTCCCCCAGCACCCCCAGCCCTCAGCAGTCAGGGGCACCTGCCAGCAGGCCCCCACTCATGTCCCCTTGCACCTCCACCCCCCAGCAGTCAGGGGCACCTGCCAGCAGGCCCCCACTGATGTCCCCCAGCACCCCCACCCCCCAGCAGTCAGGGGCACCTGCCAGCAGGCCCCCACTCATGTCCCCTTGCACCCCACCCCCCAGCAGTGCCAGGCCCCTGCCAGCAGGCCCCCACTCATGTCCCACTCATGTTCCCCTGCACCCCCACCCCCAAGCAGTGCAGGGCCCCTGCCAGCAGGCCCCCATTCATGCCCCCCTGCACCACCACCCCCCAGCATTGCAGGGGCACCTGCCAGCAGCCCCCCACTCATGTCCCCTTGCACCCCCACCCCCCAGCAGTGCAGGGCCCCTGCCAGCAGGCCCCCATTCATGTCCCACTCATGTCCCCCAGCACCCCCACCCCCCAGCAGTGCAGGGCACCTGCCAGTGGGCCCCCACACATGTCCCCTTGCACCCCCACCCCCCAGCAGTGCAGGGCCCCTGGCAACAGGCCCCCACTCATGTCCCACTCATGTCCCCCTGCACCCCCACCCCCCAGCAGTCAGGGGCACCTGCCAGCAGGCCCCCACTCATGTCCAACTCATGTCCCCCTGCACCCCCACCCCCCCAGCAGTGCAGGGGCACCTGCCAGCAGGCCCCCACTCATGTCCCCCAGCACCCCCACCCCCAGCAGTCAGGGGCACCTGCCAGCAGGCCCCCACTCATGTCCCCCAGCACCCCCACCCCCCAGCAGTCAGGGGCACCTGCCAGCAGGCCCCCACTCATGTCCCACTCATGTGCCCCTGCACCCCACCCCCAGCAGTCAGGGGCAACTGCCAGCAGGCCCCCACTCATGTCCCACTCATGTCCCCCTGCACCCCAAGCCCCTAGCAGTCAGGGGCACCTGCCAGCAGGCCCCCACTCATGTCCCACTCATGTCCTCCTGCACCCCCACCCCCCAGCAGTGCAGGGGCACCTGCCAGCAGGCCCCCACTCATGTCCCCCAGCACCCCCAGCCCTCAGCAGTCAGGGGCACCTGCCAGCAGGCCCCCACTCATGTCCCCTTGCACCTCCACCCCCCAGCAGTCAGGGGCACCTGCCAGCAGGCCCTCACTCATGTCCCCCAGCACCCCCACCCCCCAGCAGTGAAATGGCAATTCCATGACATAAACCAAAAGTCAACTATGTACATCAACACATGTCCGCCACACGAAAGCAGGCGGTAGCGTCCCTGCGCATTAAAAAAATGTGTGCTATCAAAAAGCACGTATATACAGCTCTGATGAATTTCCCATACTGTGGCCCTCCAGGACAAATGACGTGCAAAGGGGTACGCAACAAACACGGACACCCGCTGTGTTAACAATAGCGTGTATTTTGTGGGTGCGCGGGAAGTTTCACACGCGATTGTGCCTGGGCGAGCGGGGTACGTGTACTTCAGGGGCTCGTGGGAAGTTGGGCTTGCGGGAAGTTGGGCTTGCGTGACGTTTTACACGTGATTGAGCCTGTGCAAGCGGGGTACGTGTAAATCTGGGGTGGGCGGGGAAGTACAGGAGGCAAATGCGCGGAACGCCCACACGCACGCGCCAAAAAAGATGCGCTAATCCAGAAACACGTACGCCAGCAGGAAGCAGGCGTACGTGGACCCGCGCAGCATAAATGTGCATGCAAACAACAAGCAAGCTCAGACGCCAGGATAAACATACCGTTCCTAGCAGCAGTGGTTGTGGGATACCGCAGGAGGAGGAGGATAGTCAGGCCCAGAATTTTCACACCCAGAACCAGCCTTTTTGGCATGCCTAATGACCAGGTGTATGGGAGGTACAGGTTTCCACCTCACATAATACTGGACCTGGTCAGTGAGTGGGAGGATGACCTCACATCACCCACCCTCTGCTCCCAAGCACTCAGCCCCCTGGAGAAGGTCCTCAATGTACTCCACTTTTTGGCCACCGGATCATTTCAGCGGACAAGTGCCATAGTGGGGGGGGTGTCACAGGCCACACAGTCACGCTGCCTACACCAGGTCTTGGCCATCATGACTGCACGCCCATCAGTGCGCAGGCACATATACCTGCCCAGAACACCTGCAGAAAGGCAGGCTGTCGTCCAGGATTTCTACGGGGTGGCACAATTCCCCAAAGTCCTAGCTGCCATTGATTGCACCCATGTGGCCCTAAGTCCCCCCAGGGCATCAGAGCACATCTATAGAAACCGCAAGCACTGGCATTCCATCAACGTGCAGGTAGTATGTGATGCCAAGGGAATCATCACCTCAGTATATGCCAACTATCCAGGGTCCACCCACGACAGTTTCATTTACAGAATGTCAACCCTAAACCGGGACCTAGAAGCTGGGCGGCATGGCGATACATGGCTGCTTGTTGAGTATAAATGCCACAGCACATGCATGCATGCCAGATACTGAGTAATGGCACAACCCCACTAATGATACCCATCACCACCTCCCCAGGGGACAGTGCCTACCCTCTGAGCACCCACATGATGACGCCAATTTGGAACCCCACCACGCCACCCGAGGTAAGATACAACACAGCCCATATTGCAACCCGGGGCATAGTGGAGCGCACATTCGGAGTGCTCAAGTCACGCTTTCGCTCCCTTGACCTTTCTGGTGGGCAGCTGTTATACGCTCCCCCAGTAGTGTGCAGGATCATAGTGGCAGCATGTGTCCTGCACAATGTTGCAACACGCCGGGGCCTGCCGGTGGACATGGTGGTGCCCCCACATCCCCAACCACATGCACATCTGCTGCGCATGGGAGGGGAAAGGGCACAGGGTGAGGCAGCCCGAACACAGTTGGTGGCTAATTACTTCACTTAGAATCACACCCATGTGGAGTGAACACAGCCCTGCCACATACCAGCTGACAATCAATGATGATGACATGAGGGACAGTCAACTGTCACAACCATACCATCCTGAGATTGATCACCTAGAAGTGTCACAATGTGTGCATCCCTACCTACAGAAACACCACCAATGCTGTGTCATCAAAAGACACATATGCTGCTAAATGCATGACCCCCTTGCAAAATACAACATGAGAACAGTGCCATGTCAACCAACCCCTCCCCAGCACCGCCACCCAACACACCAGGCATGTCATGCTATGTGAGAGCAAACAAAGCAATCCCAAAAACCTGACACAAGTGTCACAAAGTACAGTGTCCCTAATGGAAACTGGCCACACACGATATGCTCCTAGTAATGTTGAACTAACAACACACATGACCAAACACTTACCAACTAAACAATGTATCTAGACAAGTTCAAACATTTGTAAAACATGACAGTACTAAGATAAAGTAGTCGTAGTCATACAACCTGAATATGCCACCACATCGCCCCCTTCAAACTGTAGTCTTGCCGCCTTCAAAACTGGTCTGTGTACTGCATACAACATGAACTCCATCTCCAAAGTAGACGGCCTTGTGAAGGCATGAGGAATGAACCTGCAAATTCAGAGGGAGACATGGAAGCAAAATCATACATTAATACACCATGCAGTGTACAATACAACAACAATATACACAAGGAATGTCTACACAGTATTGACTACAGACTGCCCACGCAGCTCATGGGAGCCCAACGTCACTGTGTACATAACTGTCACTTGGTCACACCCTTTGCAAGCCCATGGAAACGGGAAGCAGGAGGGGTGTGTGTCTCATGAACCCAAACTCAGGACAAGCCTGCATGTGCCCAGCCGGAATACAGTGGATGCCCACGGGAGCCACACAAGGCAACACACTGTCAAATTATTTTTTTTTTAAATCAAAATTCAAAATTCAAAAATCAAAATTCAAAAATCAAAAATCAAAAATCAAAAATCAAAATCAAAAATTAAAATTGGCCCCATGTGGGGACTGGGGGGTGGGGGCCACCCAGGAGGTCCGAGGAGAGGGTGCGCACCAACAGCCACCTGTGTGGATGTTGGGAAAAAAAACACCTCCATGGGCTCATGGCCTGCACGGCTATGCCAATGTGGGAGAACTGCTGCCGTCGCTCTCATGACCCTCTACTGCTGCATCAGGAGGTGGTGGTGCTATGGGAGGCAGCCCACGCAAAGCCCTGGTATGGTCCTCCATGGCAGCAAGCATGCAGGTGTGGAAGGTCTCATTCTGGAGGATTATAGTGCGGAGATCCCAATGCAACACCTGACGTGATGCCCGGATCTCCTCTCGAGTTGCCTGCATCTCAGCTGAGAGCGTACTTGTGAGATGCTCCAGCCGGTGTTCTGCCCTAAAATTAGCGGAAGTCTCAAGCTCAAGAAGAGTCTGCCTGAGGTTATGGAGTTCTTCACTCAGGGCTTCCCTGTGGGCCTGGGACTCTATTGAGATGGATTGGCGCAGAGTCTCCAGTGCCGCCCGTCGGTCCCTGTTGGACGCCAACATGTCTTCCCTGTGTGATTGGCAAATGGAGTCTGTTGCCTGCTGTAGTTGCTCCATCTGCCTTTCAGGGAGGATAATGGAAGTGGCCACCCTCTCCATTGCCTGAGCCATCATTTCAACTGATGCTGACTGTTGGATTGCCATAGCGTACATGGAGTTCTCCCATACGCTATTGCCTGGTACGGCCACCGCGTTGACGGGCACCACACCGGTTTGGGGCAAGGCGATGTGCACCTTGCTGTGCTGGCACCGCCTGATGCTGCAGGACTGCATTCACCCTCTGATCTGCTGGCCCAGGAACACGATCAGATGATGTGGAGTGTGACCCTGCATCCGTAACCGCCAAAGGCGCCTCTACCAACACTGACATCCCCATAGAGGGATCTACCCCTGGTGCAGGTGGTTTGGCCAGAACAGAATCCCTGCCAGAAAAACGTACCTGTGACGGCACATAGGTCTCATCATCTGAATCAGCACCTGAATAGAGGTCTGGGGAGGTGCACCCAGAGACACCCCTGGAAAGTATGGTCTGCAGGAGGATTGGGTTCTCACCCACCACCATATCCCCCGCTGGTGCCCGGTCGTGCCTGGGATTCCTCCTGGGTCTGCACCATCTCCTGAACCTCAACAGCATCAAGTGTGTCATCCCCTGCAAAAACATGAAAGAGAAAAAATGGAAAAAGGCATTGGCACCATAGCACACAAATAGGCCTGTCAAGCTACAGAACCAGTACATGATTCACACATGTCCCACATGACTATAACCCTCCCATGCCTGCACTTTCACTGAGTAGTAAAGGGAGGCAAAAGGCAGACACTGATGACACCAATATGGGAGAGCAACACATTTGCTGCATGCTGGGTAGCACTGCCATCACACATTGGCCTGTGAGTGGCATGTCCAATACACATACATGACACATGGCAGCACACAGATGGCATTTAGCATAGTGATGGTACATTTGACAAGTACAGCCATATGTCAGTGATTGAGTACTGTCACCCATCCATGTGAGATGGACATGATGACATGACAAATGCTGCATACTGGGACTAAGTACACATGTGCCACTCACTGCAACACATGCAAGGTACAAGAATACAGTAATAGTTGGCTGATCTATTTTTCCTCACATTGACATCGCAGGAAACATCTGTCATTTTCCACATGCAAACAGGCACAGATCTAAACATTTGTGCTGGCCAATACTCCATCAGCCTGAATGGTCTCATTATGCACATAACCAGGTAAAGTATTGCCCCAGTGTGGCCAGTAAACAATGACCGAAGCATATCACATACGTCACAATATGGTTGATAAATGTCTAGCAAAAAAGGGGAGAGTGGAAAATATTATCCTGAAGGCACACTTACAAATTCTGACCAATGTAATTGCAAGATGGCAGTACAAGGTCAACTGCACAATTGTGGACCTAATAGGATTCTGTGGGCAGAAGGGATGCAGTCATAGCCAAATACAAGGCACGTGATCCCATGTGAGGAAGGAAATGGGTGACCCATAACACTCTGGAGTACACACCCTCACCTGGCACCCAAAATACATACACATGCACTACACACAAACGCATGGGCACTCACCGAGACAATGCCTCGTAATCAGGTAGTTCTCCCACACCTCGGATCTGTTCCTCTGTGACGAAGGTCCCAGCAACAGACTCATGATTTGAGGCCTGCTTGTCCTTTGCTCTGCGTTTCAGGTCGTTCCACCGCTTGTAGCAATCATCAGCTGAGCGCCTTACAAATCCAAGGGCACTTATGTGGTTGGCGATGGTCTGTCAGTGTGCCTTACGTTGACCAGGTGTGGTCTTGGACCCTGCAGTGACCACCATTTCGTGGCTATGTTGCGACACATAGCTCACAAGTGCATTAAGCTCTGCGTCATTAAAGCAAGGCTTCCTTGACGTGCCGGAGCGTGTAGCCGTGCCTCGGGTCTCACCCTGTCGTGCCAGAGCACCCTTCTTCCTCTTTTTAGAAGGTGGAGCGGAGCCAGAGTGGCGCCACTCTGGTCAGTAGGGGCAGAATCACCGGTGGACTCGGTTGTTGGAGTGTGCAAATGCACATTGACCATAGGACTTGTTGCAGGCATTGTCTGAAGTGTGATGTTGACCAGGACCGACAATGTCCTGGCTAGGAGAGTCAGAGCTGGGGCGGATGGAACTGCAGCTGCCCCTGCAGCCTACCACCCTGCATACTTGGGGCAGCAGATGACATAGCTGCCCCAGATCCACGTGCCTTGGTGACAACTTGCACCGCCACACGTGGCCTAGCCTTGCTGACCAGGAAGTCAGCCAGGGAGTCATCCTGTGCCAGGTCAGGTGCCACAATGGGCTGGTCCAACAGGGGCTGAGCTTGGATGGTCTCAGCAGCGTTTCCCTCAACCATGGGGGGGGAGCATGGGTGTCCCTGAATGGTCCTCCACACATGGGGGTCTAGGGGCACCCTGCAAATCCTGGCCACATCCCCTACCGCGCCCACCACGTCCACCTTTTGAAGGTCGGCCACCTTTGCCTCCCTTACCGCTTGGTCGCCTCCCAACCATGGCACTGATGTTGTTGTACGTATGGGAGGAGCAGTAAACTATTGTCCTGGGCAATTGGGGGTCAAAGGGGTAGGGTACTAGATGGAATTCGCACCCTAGTGCTCTAACAAGGCTGTCTGTGACCCCTGGGGGAGGATGACGGGTCACGCAATGCACAGGCAGCCCAAAAACAAAAATACACGTTCACGCAACCCCGCGTAGACCACGTGCGTGGAAAAATGAACCCGCACTACGCTGTGGCACCCAGAAACACAAAAATAAGCGCACGCGTAATACACACAGCCTACAATGACCTCTGAAAGGGGAGTGCGACACACGGGGCAAGCACAGTTGCTAAGAACGTGCAGAACTCACCGTCTGCCTGGAATAAGAACGTGAAAAATACACGCGTGTGCGCGTTGGCAAGACCTCCGCCAAAAGAAGCATTGTACGCTGTCTGAGGAGACAGGACAAAAGGAGAAGTGAACACTGTTTGAGGAAACAGGCCCAAAAATAGTAGAAAAATGAAAGCTGTCAGAGGTAACAGGGAGTACGAACTTGAAACGCTGTGAAGTAATCGCGTGTGAAACGACAAGAAGTACAGAATTCACCCACTCGCTCTCCACGAAAAGCACGTACAAGAAAATGGCGTTCTACACGTACCTTTTAAACCGGCCCATACGTACACGTCACTTACGCGTGTACGCGTCCTTTCCTCCAATTACACGTGCTGACACTCGGATGTGCAGCTTTTCCACGTGTGCTCTGTCATCACATGCTATGAGGGAAACACCCGTGTGTGTCACATCACAGACATGCTTACGCGCTAAGGGCCTTTGGTCCAATGAAATCGCATACGTGCGCTGACGCGCTTACGCGCTAAGGGCCTTTCCTCGAAATACATGCTGACGTGCAAGATTTTCAAATGCCAAATCACTCCGTATCAAGCTGGCCACGCGTTCACACATGGAAGACCACGCTCCTGCCCAGAAGGCCGAATTACTGCCCCCAGGAGCCCAGAGCACGCTCCCACCTGCCATCTGCTGCTGCCTGATTGCCTGCTGCCCACGTGCCCTGCCATTTGCTGCCTGCACGTCAGCCCGCGGTGCTATTCCTGTGACCACCCCTGCTGGAACCGAAGACTCCCGACTGCTATTCCATCACTCCACAGGCCAGCCCCAGGACCCAGTTGCCCACCCACACCTGCCTCTGGGGTTGCCATGTCGGGCACTACACCATCTGGCACCACTGGCAACCCCCAGCCAGAGAGGCAGAGGGCCACCAGCTTCACTGCCACCAAAGTTGGTGTCCTGGTGGAGAAAGTCCTGGGGCAGTATAATGCCCTCTTCGGAAGTTCGGCCGCCGACAAGGAAGGACGGACTCGGATCTGGACGGACATCGTGACTGCAATCAACACGGAGGGGGTGGCAGTCCGCGACTTCCAACATGTCAAGAAGCGCTGGGAGGACTTCAGGTCCAGGACCCTCAACAAAGCCCAGTGCCTCTTGAAGGCAGAGGATGCTAAGGGGCGCCGGGGCCACCTGTCGGAACATCAGATGAGGGTCCTGGAACACATATGCCCAGTGCTCCACGTCCAGGTCCTTGAGAGGCAGACCCGTCTGGAGTCGAGCGGTAAGTGTACATGCATACTGATTGGAAGCTCTGCGTGTGGTGGTGTGCCAGTAGTGTGCAGGTTGTACATGTGGTTTTGTAGGGCCATGTATGGATGTGTATGTACAGGGCTGTGAGGCTGACACATGCAAGTCCTTTTATGTGTGAGACACATGGATGGTGTATGTGTGGGTAAGCATGCAGGCCAAATGCAGATGTGTGAGCACACCTGTTTGGAGTACTGTGTATGTAAGTTGGCATGGTTGTGGTGTCACACATGGATGTTGGTTCCAACTGCATGTATCTGCACCGTGTACATGTGCATGTGTGTGTATTTGACATGGGTGCAACAGTGATGCAACATGGATGCATGTGAGACTGATATGTAGAAGACTGATTGCCAGATGTGACATGGATGCCAATCTCATCACTGCGACAGTTGGCGGAGGTGTACACATGCATGTCTAGTGCACTCCCTGTGTTTCATGTGATGTCTGGCTCACCTTTGGCTGCTCATGCTGTTGTATGTGTATGGATGGTGCTGGCTGTTGCAATATGGCTGTGGAATAGCTCATGTGTGTGAGTTGCAATGACATGTGTGTTGGGGATTGTGATGCCCTGTCTGAAGTTTGACAATGCCACTCATGTACAACTGTCATGTGTGTATGAGTCCATTGTACAGTGCCCTGATGCCTGTCTCATATCTCTCCCTGTCTGCAGCGTCAACTGATGAAGAGGGCGGAGAAGGTGCTGTGGAGCACAGTGGCAGGGATCGCACCGCCAGCCGGAGACGCAAGGCCCGGCTCCCCTCCCAGGTTGTAATCTCGTCGGGGAGTGAAGAGTCCGGTGCCGCGTCCCAGGTCGCAGCTGCCGAGGGGAGGTCCAAGAGGCGGAGGTTGGAGTTGGACTCCTCGGCAGCCGAAGGGGCAGCTAAGACCCCAAAGGGCCCGACGGAGGAAGATGGCATGGAGTCATCCAGGTTGGTGGTGGGTTTGGTGGAGGAGGAGGCCGTGCAAGGGACAGAGACGGGGTCTGGAGGTGGGGATTCCACTGGTGCTAGCGGTGCAGTGCAGGGGCAGGGACAGGAGGCAGCACAGGCCGCCGCGGAGGTGCCTGTGTGTAATCCTGTCCCCGATCCTGTGACTGCATCATCTTGCACCAGCAGGGATACCTACGTCCAGACCCATTCTCAGGGAGGGGATTGGCTTACACCAACTGGCCTTCCTCTCCCTGCGGATGTGGCTATCCGGCACCGGGTTGAGCCTGTCCTGGGTGGGGTGGCGTTGCGTCAACGTGCCATGCGAGCTGGCCTGCAGTCTTTTCATGAGGAGACTGCATGTCTTCTCGCATGGCTCGTTGACCGCGTTGACCCACTGGGACAGCTCACCAGGGCCGGATTCCTCCGTTTTCTGGACCTTGTTCCGACCCCCTGCTCAACTGAACCCCCTATGCGCCAGTCGTCCTCCGTGCCATCTTCCCACCCATGTGTCACCTGGGTGCCCAGTGGAGCTGCCTCTGACCCTGCGGCCAGGCTGGTGGAGGGCACATCCCTGCCACAGTCGGGAGTCGGACGTCCAGCATGGGTGGCCACCTCAACAACTGCACCCCAGCTGGAGGAGGATGTGCAGGCAGCAGGAGCCAGGGCACAGGCAGCGGCACAGCAGCAGCAGCAACATAGTGGGAGCCATGATGGCTCGGGGCCTTCATCATCGGAGGGGCAGGCATCGGCCGGAGGCGGGAGGACCCTGGACGGGAAGTGTCTTCCGTGTGGCAGCGGTTGGGCCATGCGATAGATGCAGAGCGGCAGCGGGTGGAAGAGGCACGGCTCACGATGGTCAGGGCGGAGAACTCCATGCGTAGGGCCCTGAGGTGGGCCGAGTGCCTCGAGGCCATTCGCAGGGACCTGGAGTTCCAGATGTCATCGTCCCTGCGAACCCTCGGGGCCATGGAAGAGGACTGCCTCCGGGACATCGAGCAGGAGTTCGATGATGCCCTGGCCCGGGACATCAACATGTGAGCCGTTGGACTTGCCCGCTGCCCTTGTAAATAGTTAGATAGTGTTAGGTTTCCTTTGGTTTTTTCTTTATTTTGGTTGCGCTTGGACAATGCACCACGTTTCTGTATATAGTTTTTCATTAGGTAGTATTTTTGATAGTTTTCATTTCTTCAGTTGGGATCATGGACCCTGGATTGTTCATCTGTATATATATTGGATTCATCTTTTTTTTTTGGATTTCCCCATGGAGCAATGGTTTTCCCTTGGATTTGCTTTGTTGGAGTGTGACTTTGGACACCTTTCCTTTGGATTATGATTTCTTGTTTTTCATTATTTTACGGACATGCAGCTTTTCTTTTTTTATTCCCATTGTTGTTTGTTTGATTTTAATTCCATTCATGTTGCTTTTAATACATTTTTTTCTTCATACTTCGATGTGTGGTATTATCTCATTGGTTTCATGCATGTCATGATATGGGTTTTCACATTCACTTGCAACCATTGTGTGTGTGTGACGGACATGTGTTCATTTACATACTTGCCATTGGGATTGTATCATGTAATTGCCTTTTCTATGGGGGTGGATGCAATACTTGGTTGGGTCTTTGGGCTGGGGAGGCTAGCCATAAGGGCCATGATTGAGGATCGTCATGACCTGGGTGCAGGGGGACATGAGTGGAGGTCTGCTGGCAGGTCCCCTGCACTGCTGGGGGGTGGGGGTGCAAGGGGACATGGTTGGGCCATGAGTGGGGGCCTGCTGGCAGGGGCCTCTGACTGCTGGGGGGTGGGGGTGCAAGGGGACATGAGTGGGGGCCTGCTGGCAGGTGCCCTGCACTGCTGGGGGGTGGGGTGCAGGGGGACATGAGTGGGGGCCTGCTGGCAAGGGCCCCTGACTGCTGGGGGATGGGGGTGCAAGGGGACATGAGTGGGGGCCTGCTGGCAGGTGCCCACACTGCTGGGGGGTGGGGGTGCAAGGGGACATGAGTGGGACATGAGTGGGGGCCTGCTGGCAGGTGCCCTGCACTGTTTGGGGGCTGGGGGTGCTGGGGGACATGAGTGGGGGCCTGCTGGCCGGTGCTTTGCACTGCTGGGTGGTGGGGGTGCAAGGGAGTAATGTGTTGGTGATCACTAGTGCAAGGTGACATGTGGCTTGGCTGGGGGGGCATGCCCATGGTGGATGGGCTGCCTGCAGGGCATGACCAGGGGTGCAGGGTAGTCCCCTGTGGTGTGGTCTGCCTGCAGGGGCCATGGAGGGTGTAGAGGAAACACCTGGGAGGACCGACACACCCAATTCACGTGTAGGACTCCCCTGCACCCCCGAAATACACGTACCCCACTCGCACAGGCCCTATCGCGTGTGGTTTTTGTAACTAGAGGGAAAGCCCTTGGAGTGTCAGAGCAGAGGGCTGTAGAGAACAAGATACACAAGTGGGTTTGCTCTGACAACTGGATTTGGGGGGGTACTCTTTTTTTATTTTTTTAATATAGTACCCATTAGGTTATTTAGTCATGACACACGTGTTCAATCATGTGTAATAAAAGTGAAATCTAAACACAAATAGACTTACAGATTGACATCTTCATATAAAGTAAAGGTGCATTTATTCATTTTGCATTTCAACATAAATATTTGGTTTTTTATCTTTGCATTTAAATTTTTAAATTCAAAGAAGTTTTTTTGACAAACATAACTCAATTGTGATGCCTAGGGGTTAGAGTCGTGACCACCACCTATTGGTGACAAGTGACAAACAAGTTTAACTTAAGTAAACATATTCCAACCAATGTTCAAAACAGTGTAAAGAGCTATTGGTTTTCTGTAGCCAGGCTTGGGGTGACCTAACACGTGGTCGACGTCCTGAGTTGAATCATAAGTTGTTTGGAGACAGTTAAAAAGGACTTAGCAAAAGGTGGACAGGAGGCTGGTCCTTGGACGTTTCGGCAAAAAAGCCTTCTTCTTGGGCCTGATATAGGTCTCCCTGGAAAGAAATCCGGGGGACTCTATTAGTGTTTAGAATTAAAAATGATTAGAAAGTTTGCTAAACATGACATTTAAAATAACTTAAGTTGTGGGGCATCATAGGCTAGGTTAGCCGGGGCACACACATGGGCAGAGCACGGAATTGGCCCTAAGGGGGCTCACCTAAACTTTGTAGGGTCTTGGTACGGTCTCCTGGTGAGGTATGGAGGGAGCAGGACTGCAGGTGCCGTATTCGAATCTTGCGGGCTGGCTGCGAGTGATATTTCTACAGAAAGGGAAAGAGAGCGAGGAAGCGTGGTCATTGTTATAGAAATCGCGGGCTGCCTCACTGCGTAGGGGGGAAGGGGGGGAGAGCTGCTTTACCTGAAGAGGTTCAGCGGTGCAGCGCAGGAGCTGTCGTGCGCAGGGCATCCCTCGTCTAGTCAAGGATATCCTGAAGTGCTGGCAAAGTTGCCAGCATGTACGTTGTGGGCCAAGTTCGCCGGAGCTGTTCGCAGACGCCAGATGCAGTAGCGCTGTCGGATGAGAGGAACTAAACTCTCTCGATGTGGTGGCAGGGCGCGTGCGCGCAATGTGTATTGTAGTGCTGAGGGCGCGTCAGCGCAGCTGCAAGGTTTCGTTTATGGAACGAGTGGGAAGATCATTCGGTCGTGTGGCAGAGCGCATGCGCGCAGTGTATAGTGTTGTGCTAGAGGCGCATGTGTATGGCTACTAGGTTAGGTATTGTAGCGAAATGATGATATTGACTAAAGCAGTAATGGATATTGCCGGGCCCTTGCGGATGCATGCTGAAAGGTAAATCTGAGGCAGTGGATGCAATATGGGGGTCCTAAAAAGAGATAGGTGGCATCCGGCTAAAAGGATGAGGGCATTATAACGTATGGATATGCGGGAGGGTGAAAATGCAGGGGATACAGGGAATCTGGGCACTTCATGTTTGTCGTCTGTATATACCCTGGAGATGCAACGGGGTAGTGTGAGGGTGCATCATGTGTAGATGACAACATGTACCTGTAGGATATATTTGTTAGTAAAAAGTATCACAGTTCTGCACCCAACACGGACAGGAGCTTATTAGTGGCGGTATCTGAGTTATGTTTGTCAAAAAAACTTCTTTGAATTTAAAAATTTAAATGCAAAGATAAAAAACCAAATATTTATGTTGAAATGCAAAATGAATAAATGCACCTTTACTTTATATGAAGATGTCAATCTGTAAGTCTATTTGTGTTTAGATTTCACTTTTATTACACATGATTGAACACGTGTGTCATGACTAAATAACCTAATGGGTACTATATTAAAAAAATAAAAAAAGAGTACCCCCCCCAAATCCAGTTGTCAGAGCAAACCCACTTGTGTACCCTATCGCGTGTGGAACTTCCCGCGCACCCCTGTAATACACGTACCCTGCTGAAATTGCGTGTTAAACTTCCCCACACCCCAGAAATACATGTACCCTGCTGAAATCGCGTGTGGAACTTCCCGTGCACCCCAGAAATACACGTACCCTGCTGAAATCGCGTGTGGAACTTCCCGCGCACCCCTGTAATACACGTACCCTGCTGAAATTGCGTGTTAAATTTCCCCGCACCCCAGAAATACACATACCCTGCTGAAATCGCATGTGGAACTTCCCGCGCACCCGAGTAATACACGTACCCTGCTGAAATTGCGTGTTAAACTTGCCCGCAACCCCAGATATACACGTACCCTGCTGAAATTGCATGTGGAACTTCCCGCGCACCCCTGTAATACACGTACCCTGCTGAAATCGCGTGTTAAACTTCCCTGCACCCCAGAAATACACATACCCTGCTGAAATTGCGTGTGGAACTTCCCGCGTACCCCAGTAATACACATACCCTGCTGAAATCGCATGTTAAACTTCCCCACACCCCAGAAATACACGTACCCTGCTGAAGTCGCATGTGGAACTTCCCGTGCACCCCAGTAATACACGTTCCCCGCTCTGCGTTTGCTGTTTGGCAGCCCTGTATACTGGTCCAGGGTTAGCGCAGCCCTTTGCGCTGAATTGGGAATTTTGATGGCTTTTCCTTGCGCGAGGGCATTCTTGGGGGCGTAACTGGCGCTGCTGCAGGGTCGTTGCGCCACTCTGCACCACGGCTGGTTTTGGAGGCTAAAATCCATGAATACGCTGTGCGCGGATATCGATTTTAGCGCACATGGCTGGCGCAGACATTTGCACGCGCACACTGTGCGCCAGCCGCGTGCGCCACTTTTGTGCAAAACTCTATGAATTACCCTGATAATCAAACATGTATTGTTCAAAAACAAACTCACAGTGGAAATGATACACAAAATAAACACGATTAAGTCACAAAAAACACAAAGTTGTATCTCATTCAAGCACAAAATGACAATTTGTTATGTGTATTGTGTAAGGGAGAATTCTCTGTTTAGGCTAAATTTCCTAACCTAGTGAGTCCCCCAGCAGCTTTGCTGGATTTCTGGAGTTTGTTTTTTTCATCCTGCCAAGAGTGAGACTCTTTTTCTCCCTCTCTTGGAGATGATTTGTGGTATTTCTTTGAATGTTAATGTGTTCTATGAGCTATGGGGTCTTTTACTCCATAGGGTCTCATGTGTTTTGCTATGTGTGTTACACAGCACCCTCTGTGCCGTAACACTGGGATGTCCTAGGTGACCCCCACCATAGTCTCCATACCCTGGGACTGACTACTGTCTCCCAGGGCATGTAAAGTCACCATTGGCTTTACTAGACCTAAATTTACTAACAGAACCAGTACAAACCATCCTATTGTGGACGTACTGGTAGGGGTAATTCAATTACCCCTGGGTCTGTTGTTCGAGGGGGTACTGTCCCGTCCCCCCTCGTCGAGTTTTGGCTGGTGGCAGTGGATACTACTTTTTATATTCGACCGCAAATATATTCCTATGGGATTTTCCCATTGTTCGAGGCTAATACTTTTTCTATGTAGCCTCGGTCATACCGCCGGTTTATTAAATTAAAGTGAATTCACTGGTTGGTATTTTCTGCCAGAACTCGGTTTTTAAATGGCGTATGTGTTCGCCTCTGTAACTCCGAACCAAAGGTTGAGCCCTTTGTTCCGCTTTTGGCGGGCTTCTGCACAGAAGCCCTCCAGAGTGGTGCCATTCTGTCTGGGTACCACAGGGGGTGTGGGAGGGGGTTTAGGCACCCTGGACTGAGTTGCCTTGCCAACTCAAGTCGCACTCTGGTGTGATTGCCCAAGTGGTGAGCCGCCCCACTCACCACTTAGCATGTTTGATTGACAGCTAGGCTGAATGAATGGGGGTTTTCTGCATAAAAGCAGGGCTTTGGGGACTGGAACGGCAGTAGTCGCCACAGGACCTAAGAATCCGACGAGGGTAAAGCTGAGCCGACCTGCAACGACGACACCACCGGTGGAGCCCTGCTGAACCGACTCACCACTTCCCAACGACAGAGGAGATCTCCCTGCTGGAGAGTCTTCTTCCCTTCGACTGGTGGGAACAACCAGTCCCTTGCTTTTTCTTCGCTTCCAGGACGTCTAGTGGTTGAATTGCCCGTGCTGAGCACCCCGGCAACCGGAAAGCCACTAACCACTGTACCGCGACCAAAAGGTGGTGCCTTGTGACTGAGCACTCCGCTGGTCTCTTCCCTGGTGGTGCAACGATCTTCAACTTTCCTCTACGACGAGATCATCTCTTCTTCTGGCAAAGCCCCGACTTGCATCCACCACCAGAAACAACTGCCCCCGCCGGAGCTGTCTCTTCACTCTCAAGGTGCTGTGTCCGCCTGGCTTCCCTTGAACCGGTTAGCGTGAGGTGTCTTAAATCCTTACCTTTCCACTGGGTCGCCTCCAGACCTTCTTAAACTTTTGTTCTAAAACTGGTCCAACCTTTCTGTGACATTTTGCTACAAAGACTTGAAGTGCATTTCCACTGTGGTATTTTTGGGACATACTGCCTTGCCTCTCTCCGAGTGGGCCTGGCCTCTGAACTTTGTGATCTACAGTAGACCCTGCCTTGCTTGCCTTGCATTTGCTTCGTAAAAGTGTTGGTACTGAGTTGGTTTCATACCATGCCTTTTTCTCTCCCTTCCTAACGAATACTAGAGTGCCATCTCGGTTAAGCACTCACCTCTGTCTGCAAATAAGTGGTGTCTTTGAACCTAGACTTGTTGAAATATTGTTACAGGATTGATATATACTTATAGTAACTGTGATTGAAGTTGTTTGCCATATTAGTGCCAGTGTGTTTTTCATAGATGTGTTTTTAAATAAATAATTATATATCTTTACACCCAAGCTCTGATCCGTGTCTACTTGTTCTACTGTGTAAATTGACCTATCTTGTATACTCTATATACTGCCTAACTCTTCTTGAGAGAAGTCTGACTGCTCAGCCACAGCTACCAGGTAAATCTGGGTGGTGCGGACTGCTACCAATTGGCTTTACTGCTAACTCCTGTAGTCTTAAACTTTTTGCAGTGGTCCCATAGGGAACTGCACAGGTTTCTGCCTAATATATTGGTTAGCATAGTGACATGCTGCCTAGTATATCGTGGCTAAGAAATCAATTATACGATACGTTTCAAGAAAAAACACAAAAAACGCAACCCAATACCACAAGTTACAAGAATATTGTGAGCATATTAAATGCTACGGTAAGATTTGCCAACTGCGTGTTCAGCAGTTTCACCCAATTAAGGGCATTCTCAAGGCAGAGTTTTAGTCTTTTTGTACCAGTCACAAATATGCACAAAAGCAATATAATTCAAAGATCGATATGGCATCCATTGAAATGAAAATACAATAAGCAATAAGAGCAAAAAAATATAATTTCGAATAATTTTATGAATAATTGGACATTAAACTTGGTAACAAAAGAAAACAAATTAAGAGACATATTAGATTTAGTGAAAAATGTTAAAGCAACATATGCTAACTAACTTGAATGTGATTACTTCAGTTCACAATCTTGATTTAAATCAACCAGTGGTGCCCACCTTTTTCCTTCATCACCTACTCAGACAGGTGACACTGTACACACATGTCAGTTTAAATTCACATTCATCTCATCCATTTCAGATAACTCTATCAGGACTATATCCAAAAAACTGTTAAGTCAGAATGATACAGGTTATAAATACTCTATAATTACATGTGTCATACTAAACCATCAACAAGCACTTGCTTTCTTCAAATTAACATGTGTTAACTTTCTCCATCACCCTTTTGAAGGTACTATTTTTTTATACGGACTATGCCCAAAAGAAACACAGCAGCAGTAGTAGTTGCCTCATTGCTGAAATCAACAGGTGAATCTGCAAACCCAAATATAACTTAATCAGAACCCAATTAAATTCCTTATTATTCTTAAAGTCATGCAAATATTCCAAATATTCCACAAATTAGCTCACCTAGTCACAGTCATCCTACCCATGCGTGGGTGGAAATTAAGGATTAGTAACCACGTTGAAAAGTTCCTTATGGTAACCCTCTTCAAGCTGAAATGTCAGCTGACATTTCAGCTAGCTTCAGGGCTGTTCCTCAAGCTAGTGAAAGGGGTTGGTGCCTTTCCATAAACATAATGTAGGAAAATTCCCTACAGGGATCACACGGTTTATATTTTTCAGCAGACGTATGATGATGACAACAGGACTTCCTGCTCGCATGACAGTACACCTAATTCTTCCCCAGCTACCTCAGACACTGACACAAACAGTGAGCGAACAGAATGTCAGGTGTATTGACCCACATTTGAGTCATTAAGCTGCAATATTTGGTGCTGTGGGCTTAGAAAATCTAAGATGGCCAAAAAACCCACATGTGCGCCAGAATCCAGGAGAACCGCGCAGTTTGTGCGCACACCAAAATGGTCGCCTAACCTTCCACCCACCAGTGCAGATTAATACAGGGTGCTAACTGACAGGAGACATACATCCGGTCGGATCACCACGCTGTGTTACGCTGTAAAGCACTCCTCAAAGGAACGCTCTAAGGAAACGGTCTGTTTTGCAAAAATAAAATACAAACTTCTGTAAGTCAGGAAGGAACTCAAAGTCCAGAATGACGACACTGGTAGACATCAAAATAGCCAGAGAGCACTTCTTACATAAGCTATTTGTGAGAGGTGAGTGGACTCATCAGGACCAAACGGTCTGGTTGCAGGCAATCGCGCAACAGGTCACTGAAACAGGGTCAGATATATGAAGAGATCAGGGTCCCTTACATGTGGCCCTGAGTGAACTATATATGGCCCCTAAAGCCAAAGATGAACATAATAAGATTGCCAGGATAGCGGCATATTTGTACCTATATATGGGAGCCCTGCAGGACAAATGTGCTGAAGGCCAAGATCTGGCAAATAGGCAACAGATGGCGTTTGAGAAGGCCCAATCTGATCTGGACTCTTCTGAGCAGAGGCTGCTTAGGAGCCAGGAGTCAGAAAATGACAGCAGACAGTACATCACTAAAATAAAGGAGGATATGGATGTGCTGCAACAGGAAAAGGCTGACCAGGATACCAGATTTCTGGCCTTACAGAGGGAGTACCATGAAGGTTTGGACTCCCTACTGCAGAGCCAGAAAAAGCTGGAGCAACAATTAGATTTCAATAGGGCATGTGCTGAGCAGGTAGTCACCCTGCAAAGCCACCTAGATAGGGAAAAAGAGGAAAGCAATAAACTGATTTTGAAAGACCTGGATACCCAGGCAGAGTTTGACCAGGAGCGCCAGAAATCTGGTGCCTTCCAAAGGCAAAGGGACGACCTGGCGGCACAGATGCAGGCTCTTAGTCAGGAAAGGGATACCTTAGGCCAGGAAGTCTGCCACTTAAAAAGGAAAATGGAAGAAAATCACCTGGCCCTCCAGGGACTGGGTGACCTCCAAAATGAACACCAGAGCTTGTTAGAGCACCCCAAGAGGGTGGAGGAGGCTCTGGCAAGAAAGGAGCAGGCCAGTAGGGATGGGAATTAGGAGGTGACTCTCCTGCAGCAGAGACTGGCCCAGTACTCCAGGACCAATCAGGAGGCACAGAGAGAGAATGAGGCTCTCTGCCAGCACAATGATAGGCTCCAGCAACAGGTAGTGATGCAGGAGAGACTGATAGAGTCTAGTAAGGCCTTAACTGAGAAACTGAAAGCGCAGGCTCTTGCATTGCAACAGGGAACAGGGGCAGATAGAGATGAGGTTCGCTGGGAAAGAGAAACTCCTGAGCATAACCTCAGGAGCTCTAGTACCAGAGGCCTTCATCTCTCCCAGTCCCTGGACTCTGCCACCCCCATCTCCCCTCGCGCACATGAGCCCACGGCCACGGGGATGGCAGATTGCTATCCAGCTAGAAGTATGGGGTCATAGGCCAGTACCTCCCAGGAATGGATGGGCGGGCATCCGGGTATGGGCACCCAAGCACCGTGCAATTTAGTGGGGAACCCCAGGAGAGTAGGCCCATTAAGGGCATCCTGAAAACCTCTGCCCAGTTAGGTCAGTGGGGGGGTACCCATCAAATCCTGGCAGCAAGGAGGGATCTGAAGACTCCTCTGAGCGTTACAGGACACAGGAGACCAGGTCCCCACATTCAGCCAGCCATTCCCAGGCTCGCAGAATCCGGGAAAACCTGGAAGATCAGACGGGCACCTCTGGGAGCAGTGCTTCGGAGTCAGAGGATAAATGGACCAGGGTTACCCGAACCAAAAAGGCCAATAAGGCAAAAAGGGCCTTGCTTAAGGACCCATTGAAACAAATAAAGGAAATTAGGAGTGTCATCACGCCTTATCATAAGAACGCCAAGTATTCTGTTTGGGAACACTTGGAGCTCTATGAGCAAATGATGGAGACGTTCCATTTGAAGGACAGCAGTAGCTGCATCCAGTACGTCAAATGGACATTCTCCCCAGAATACTCCAGTTTCTTTGCAGGGTTGGAGGATCAAAACCATTCAAGGTGGTCCACATACAGGGCGGCCATCTTGAAACATTTTTCTGTGCACAGAAATCCTCAAGAGGCTCGCAAGGCAGCCTACAATTTGCAATGTGGGGAGGATCAGACCCCACAAGAGTTTGTGCAAGAATTAAAGCGTGCTTTTGCGCAGACCACCAGAAGGATGCGCACGGATAGCAGAGAATTTATCAATACGTTTTTCCATGCCTTACCCAAATACATAATGACCCAGCTCGTGAGAGATTTTCATGAGAAAAGATCTTTAGACTGGGTCATTGAACAGGCTACCCGGATCTATGAGGTGCAGAAGCCCATCGAAAATAAAAATAATGCGCAGAAAACCCCCAAAACCAACAGCACCCCGGCTGCTGCCAAGGTGGCAGAGGTAAAGGTCACCCCCGTTTTGGATTTGGAGATGGGTGGGCCTAAAAACCTACCTGCACCTAATAATGCCAAGCCCAGAAGGCCCTTGGGCCAGTCACAGACAGGGAGTCGAGGAGGTAGTCCCACAAATGGGGTCCCTCGCTCCCCTGATTATGTAAATCCCTGCTACAAGGGAAACCGACCCATCCTGGGTTATGTGTGGACTCCTCCAGCCCAAGGGGGGGGATCCAGCCAAGCACCTGACCCGGGGAACTTCCCTCCTAACGTCCCCCAGGAGGGCAGAAATTCACCAAATCATGGGCAGAACTTTTCCCCCAGGTATCCACCCAATTTCCAGCCCCAAAATCATTCATCCTTCTTTCCCCAATTCCCTGAGCCCAGACAACCTAATCTGGGAGAGGGGAGGCCAAGGGTGGAGGAGTACCCAAATCTTCCCAATCTGGGGTATTACCAGAGAAGGGATAGCTACCCTTCCTGGGATCAGCAGAGGGGAGAAAATAGAGCCCCGTATCAGCCTGAGCGGGTTTCACAACTTGAGCGCCAGGTCCAAAATATGGCACGAGATCTGGGTCACATACTGAGGGCTCAACAGAACCCTCAGATGAGCATTCCACCGCAGAATGCCCCAAACTCTGGACCTGGTGTTCCAGAACAATGTCGGGGCAGCACCCCGATAACCCACCGGTTCCCAGGGAGGAAGCACAAGGGGAAGGGGGGTGTAAAGCCTTGGAGGAAGCTTCCTTCCCAACTTGTAAACAGCCCCAGGAAAACCAGGAACCGGAAACAAAATCTCCTGCCCCTGAAAGCATGCCTCCCAAGGAGCAGAGGGGGGGTAGGAGAAACAAAGGACCCAAACAGACCCACTTTGTGGAGGAGGAACAGGTCTTACAATTTGAGGGAGAAGGATCCTCAGAAGATCCTGGGAAAAGGATCTTCTCCTTCAGAGATGGGGGAACTCCTCCCAAGGAAAAATGGGTCCCAAGGGATTCCAATCCATACTGGGGAGATATGGAGACTGAGCTACCGCCGCCCATCATCTCATCCCAGAACCCACAATACCGAAATCCCCTGGTTCAAACCCATCCTGGTGACTGCCTCCAAAAAGGGGGGGGGGGGCGGCCCAGAACCGGAACCAGGGGAACCCACAATGGCTCTGATCTCCAGTTGCCAACTTTTTCTTTCAGATTCCCCAGGCTCTTCACAGAATTCTGCCCAAATCTCTTCGCTAGCGATGTCCAAAGCCAGAAAGTTAGCCCACCAGTTGTCCAAAAATGTGCATTATCTATGCCCCCTTGAGGAGAAGGAGGAAAGATATTATGCCCCGGTACAAGTACAGGGGCAGGGTACAATTTCGGCACTGGAGGACACTGGATCCCAAGCTACCCTTCTGTCCAAAAGGGCCTTTGATGAACTAAATGCAGGAAGGGGGGAGAATTACCGTATTCCTCTCACCTCTCTTCCTGGACAACTGCAGAACTTTGACGGGAAGGAAATTCCTGTCGAGGGGACTGCAGATTTGGACATCAAAATTGGGTGACACAAGGTGAAACACCCGGTCATAGTAGTGACTCCAGAGGGCACCCCTTGTTTACTAGGGAACGACCTCCTGAGAAGGTTGTCACCCCTAATAGATTGTGTAAACAAGGACCCAGACTAGCCGACCAATAAAATTAAAACAGAGTGTCAACCATGTTAGTTTAAATGGCACCTGCCACATGGTTGAACAAAAATCTGACCAAGTAGAATTTCACTTCCAGAACAACCAAATTCCAGACGTGACAGTAATAGCAGTAGGACAACAGACTGGTGGTGGGGGGTCCTCTCTATTTCTGAAAATCAACCTTCCTTCTAGTTTAAGGTGGTATTCCACCCTGGAAGGAAATACTCTGAAATTCTTTACCAATCCACAATCAGACACTCCCACTCCTATAGTCCAGAAAATGTGAAATCAGCTCAGAGCCTGGCTGATATTCAGCAACTTGGAGAGCAGTTGTTCATCCCTGTTCAGTTTAATGATGGGAAGGACTCTGTTCTCGCCAGAGTGTGTGTGAACAACGGTAAGAGCTTCATCAGCAAAGCCATGTTCTGCCAACTCCCAAAAGATCCAGCCATTCCCACATTCAAACTGATAGACAAATGGGTGTATGCTCAAAATCTCCATTGGCAACAGGAGCATAGTCCATAATTGTTGGATCGTGCGAGATGTCACTGCCGCCTTTTACTTAGGCAGTGACATTCTCAATCGCTTCGCCATTAGTTTGGACCTAATAAACTTCAAAGCTTGGTCCCGATTAGCGGATAATCCCATGGGCATTGATGATCCACAAAAAGCATTTAGGTCAGCTCAATTGCTACCTTATGCAGTTGAAATTAAGATTAAAGATGAAGTCACCATCCCAGAAAGGACCCGACAATTCTCCCTGGAAGTGAAAGTTAAAAGAGGACAAAAATTGAAAAACCCTGATGCTTACATACATCTAAATGCTTCTCTCCAACAGCAAGGGTTGGGGGTAAACCCAACTCCATTAGTCAACATAGAACATGACACCATTCCAATAGAGGCGGATAATAGCGACTTAAAGAGTATTACTCTAGCCGCAGGCACCATTATTGGAATGGCGGTTGATGACCGACATTTTTCCATTCATCTAAGAAATGAACTGTTAGGACCAATCCCCAAGGACTGTTTTGACAGTGACAGCGATGACAACACAACACCAGACAGGATTTTCACCCGGCATGGGGGGAACTTCCTGGTGTACACTTCTTGCCCTTATGGTAAGGAAGATGTGACTTGTGACTTCAGGAGGGATGAGATGATTTTCCAGGTCCATGAGGGCTGCCTTTCCCACCTGAAGCCTCCAGTCCAAATCAGCACTCTGACCAGGGACTTCTCCACCCAGCTGGAGAAGGCCACTGAGATTGCCAAACCAGAAGTCTTTCCAGGCTTCAGGCAGATGGTGGAAGAGAGAGTCAACCTAGCTGATGCCTGTGTGACTCTGGAACAGAAGCAAAAGTTGAAACGAGTTTTCTTGGATTTCCAAGATCTTTTTGCGGTAGACTCATATGACTGTGGTCGCACCGACATCCACACCACAACAATTCCCACGGACCCTGGAATGACTCCAGTGTTTGTGAAGCAATATCGTTTGCCTCTCGCATCCATGGAGTCCCTTACTGAAATAATTAAGAACCTTGAGTCCCGGGGAATAATCCGTCCAGTACACAGCACCTTCAATAATCCGGTGCTGGGAATATTGAAGCCAAACGGCCAGTGGAGACTCTGCGCCGACCTTAGGGAGCTCAACAAACGGGTCCATACTTCCCGATGGCCTCTTCCCTACATTGACCAATGGCTGGCCCAGATTCAGGGGTCACAGGTATTCACTGCAATAGACCTGACCAATGGATACTGGACCGTGCCTGTCAGTAGGGAGGACCAATACAAACTGGCTTTTACCTTTGGGGGCCAGCAGTACACATGGACCCGGACTCCCTTCGGATACCTCAACTCCGGCAATGAATTCAACATTTTCCTACATAAGGCCATGCCCGACCTGGGTGCGAGGGGTAATTGAGATGGCTTATGTAGAGATTGTCCTCATCAAAAGTTCATCTGTGGAGGAACACATAGCGGAGGTCCGTTATGTTCTGACACAGTTGAGGGCCGCCAGAGCAAAACTTTCCTTTCAGAAGGCACAGTGGTGTAGAACCCGTGTTAATTTCTTGGGGCATGAGATCACTCCTCAGGGTCTCTATCCCCAAGAAAAGAAAGTGGAAGCACTTCAGAAACTGAAAGACCCCACCACTCTGCGGGAACTAAGGAGCCTCATTGGACTGACTAATTACAGCAGAAAGTTCATTGAGGGCTACGCAGAGATCACCAGACCCCTGATTCATCTCTTGAAGGGGGGGGTCAAGTGGGAATGGGGTCCAGAACAATCCGAGGCAGTAAGACAACTCAAAAGGAGCCTCTCACAAGCGCCTTGCCTAGCTTACCCTGTCAGAAACAAGGAGTTCTTCCTGGAGACAGGGTTCTCTAATACGTGCTTGACGGCAGTATTGTACCAAAAGCATGACAAGGTCAATAAAGTAATCTCCTATGCGAGCAAAACTTTATCCTCTGTGGAGGAAAAATTCAACGATTGTGAGAAGGCACTCCTGGCAACGGTGTGGGCATTGAAGAATTACCGCCCGTTTATCCAGGGGGAACTCATCATAGTGGAGACTCCACACGAGCCTCTGCAATATCTCCAAAGTGACAGAATCCGGGCCGGAAATGTGAGTAATTCCCGAATTACTTCCTGGATTCTGTCAATGCAAGGCTTTCCTGTAGAGGTCAGATATGGCCAAAACAAGAAGAGTCCCCTCGCGCAAGGTCTGGCTGACTTGCATGATTGTGCCAGAGAAAACTGTCACAAGGACGAAAGTCTAAAAATCAAGGACAACATGGAGGCATACCTCAATTCCCCACACAAAGTCTTTGAAGAAGACAAGTATGAGGGAATGCCCACTGTCTATGTGGATTGATGCTCGTACCATGTTGACAATAATGGGGAGAAAGAACTGGTGGCCGGCGTAGGGAATGCATGGGGGAAGGAGTCCCCTGAACCCTCCGCTGGATACAAAATTGGTCCCCGAAGCAGTCAGGTGGCAGAATTGATGGCTGTCCATCAGGCCATCCTCACTGCTGTCCAACATCAACTCCACGAACTGGTCATAATCACAGATTCAGATTATGTACGGAACGGGTTCGTGGAGCACCTGGTTAACTGGAAAACCAGAGGCGTGTTATGTGCTAATAACAAACCCTTGAAACATGGGAAGTTAATCCAAAACACTGATGATCTAGTCACCTCGAATGGGATGACCATCTACTGGAAAAAGATCAAGGGTTATTCCAAAGTAGAGGGACCAGACAAAACTGGAAATGACTTAGCTGATCAGCTGGCCAAAACCGGGGCCATCCAAGGGGATCTAATAGAAACAGAGTCCCTGTTGGGGGAACTCCAGGTCACTGCTATCACTAGGTCCCAGACAAATGCTCACAATGATCTTTCAACTGCACAATGGAGTAAGGAGACCCCTGATGCTGATTTGATTACGGCTCAAAAGGGGGATCCAATAATTGGTAAGTTTTACCAACACATCGAGGACCCTGAGAACTTTCCCCTGACGGATACCGATTACATTGGGAAAGAGGGCCTAAGAGTGTTGATGAAATGTCCAAAGATGTTCCAGAGCCAAGACGGGCTGTTGGTAAGGAAATCCCAAGCTGGCCATGATCAGTGGGTGGTTCCTACCTCATTCCAAAGCCTGATGTTAAGTCACGCCCATGATGCGGCCACAGCCGGTCATAGGGGGTTTCACACAACACTGGAAATCTTAAGAGAGGTTGCATACTGGCCACACATGGGGCAGGACCTCGACCAATACTTGAAGGGGTGTCTTGTGTCTGCACAATTTCAGCCATCATTCCTCACACACCGTGCGCCTCTCCAAAAGAGGGGGATGACACTGCCATGGTCAGATTTGCAAATCGACTTTGTAGGCCCTGTAATTCGCTCGTCTACAGGAAACAAGTACATGTTGACCGTTACATGCTTTTTTACCAAGTGGGTGGAATGTCTCCCGGCCCCAAACTGCAAGGCAGAAACAGCAGCTGCCCTGATGATTAACCACATCTTTTCCAGTTTTGGTCTACCTCAAAGGATTGAGTCGGACAGAGGTAGCCACTTCACCAGTGAAGTAATGACAAAGATGTGGGAGATACTGGGGGTCAAAAGGAAGCTACACATTGCTTACAGGCCAGCTTCTTCTGGAGCAGTGGAGAGATACAACCGAACCATTGTGAGCATCTTAAAAAGGTTTGTGGCAGATTCTGGGCTAAATTGGGATATCCGACTACCTCTGGTCCTAATGGCCATCAGATCTACCCCTTCATCTGCAACTAAAATGTCACCATTTGAGTTGATGACCTGACGCAAGATGGTGCTCCCTCAGCATTTGCTCTACAGGACCCAAGAGCAGACACTGATAAATGCCTCCACAACTCATGAGTATGTGGAGAATTTAAGGAAACACCTTCAACATGCTTTTGCCTATGCTCAGCGGAATCTAGAAAGATCAGCCGAGAGCATGAAGACTCACTATGATTTGAAAACTACCCGAAAGGAATATAAGGTGGGTGATCGGGTCTATCTATACAATTTCCAAAGGAACCAGGCCAAACAGCGAAAATTCTTGCCTACATGGAAGGGACCGTTTGAAATTATAGACAAGATCTCCCCTGTTGCCTATAAGATCTGCATCCCCAAAGGCAGTTTGGCAGAGGGGGAAGATAAGTGGGTCCATATAAATCAGCTAAAGTGTTGCCATCCCAGGCACACTCTGCAACAACTGGAGGAGTCCTCTGCAATACCAGAGGGGACCGCCCCAAAGTAATTCAATTCCAACCCTAAAATATCCCACATATAGTCTCTAAAATATTATGATTTGGAAAAAAAAAATGTCGTATGATTGTATCTTGTTTTTTGGTTAAAATAAGAACGCAAATGTTTTGACTATAAAATGTATATGCCACCCCACTATATCAATGGTGGGGAAGAAATGTCTACAAATAGGTATTGCTGCTTTCCTTTGTCGTCATAGGAGAAAGAAAACCTGGAGACTGGCCAAGGGGGATGATCCGGAGACCGGGGGCAAAGATCCGAGGGGCCCAGGGTACCGCCCAATATTCCCATCAGGACCGGCGAGGAGAACCGATCGATCCAACCGGATGGAGGAAAAGATGCTGAACTGTGCCATTTGCGGAATTGGAAGAAGATGATGCGGACATACCAGTGCGTGGGTCAAAACATTCTTTGCACCCGACTCCCCCTCGACTCAAATTCAAAGTGCAGTCAGGTGGGGGGGCTTTGTCAGGTGTATTGACCCATGTTTGAGTCATTAAGCTGCAACATTTGGTGCTGTGGGCTTAGAAAATCCAAGATGGCCAAAAAACCCACATGTGCGCCAGAATCCAGGAGAACCGTGCAGTTTGTGCGCACACTAAAATGGTTGCCTAACCTTCCACCCACCAGTGCGAGCGTGATGGGCCAGGGGTGCCATGAGTGGAATGTGTGCCAAAGGAAAAACAGCAGTGCCCGTTAGCTTAAAAAGCCCTTTGAAATCACCTTGGTTTCTCTGAATGCAAGCTAAAAATGCCTATGTCAAACATTGCAGGATATTCAAAAATCTCACTGGACACCAACAGACATTTGGCAGAATGAAGTTTTGTGTGCATACAAAATCTGGTAAGAAAAAGAGCCCAAAACAATGTTCATAACAAAACTGGCTGAGCTGTGGAGGTCAGCAGCTTAAGTTAAACTGAACTGAAAACCACTAAAATCGAAATGTTTAAATTAAATGAGGGACCTACTTCTGAGTATCACATAGTTTGTAATGGTTGAAATGTCATAGTTTTGAACTTTAGCTGAAACCTGGCTTAATGAAACTGGATTCTGCCTGACAACTACCCCCGACAGGAGAAACCTGCTCAGCCCCTCTTCCCAGGCCTGGCTGCATCCTGTTGCCCCACCAAAAGGAGATGACCCCTCGCTGATTAGATTAGGGCAGAGACACGGAACAATGCACTGTCCTGGGCTCAGGCAAATGTTATATTGGGGGGGTCGTAAAATAGCTTCCTCTTGGGAGAAGTGGGAGGAGAAGTGCCTCTGCTAGCAGCTGAGCTTGGGGGAAGTGGATAAACCAGTTATTCCACCATGTGATGTGGGAAGCCACACCCCTTTTTGACCAGGGCATAAGTTAAAAAGATAGATAACCCATAGTGCGGACTGGTCAAAATTATATAAGTAATATCATTATTCTTGTGATTTTTCTGTGCACGTTTTAAGAGGCGTTAGGACCCTGTGGTGTATTCTGGGGGTTGCTAGCGGAAAATAGGGTCTCACTCCAAATGTCAGCATGTTAACAATCTGACACTTCATCAATTAATGTCCATACTCCTTGCGCACATGTGTGTAATTTTTGGTAAATGTCCGATATTGGTAAACCAGTCAAAAAGCGCAAAATGTTGTCATTTTTGAATGCAAGCTCCCAGGAAGATCGGAGGCGGACAAGCATGGACCATAAGGAATATATAATGTGTACATGTAATTTCAACAAATTGTGTATCTGGGAAATATGTATTTGAATCAAATATAGATTTGTGGACAAATTGACCAGGGGAGGATCCTCTTACCCATAAACAGACCTCATCACTCTGACTCACATTTCCTTCCCCCAATCATGGGAGAGGGGAGAATTGGGCCAATGACAAGTAGGGAGGGGCAGGCTCAGTTATGCCACGCACACACCCACTTCCAAAACACATAAAAAGAGACTGCTGGGACAGGTAGAGACATTCAATTCCATTTTCTGCGGGACGCTCTGCCAGGAGACTCCAGACTTCACATCCATCAATCTTCAGAGACCAGAAATTTACTTCAGAACTTAAAGCAAGGGCCTAAACCCACAAACTGAGAACTCTTCTCAGCAGGCCTCAGCATCCTTAAAATCATCTGCAAACTATTCCACAGCCGGGCAAGCTGTTTGAATTCTGTGTCAAGAACTTTTTCCGGAACCGCAGACCAGACCCAGACCGCTGTGAGCAGAACCAGAGATCCGGATCACTGTGAGCAGAACCGGTGCCTGATTGACCAGCCCAGCAGAGAGAACCACCGCTGGACGTGTTGACCAGATCCGTGACGAGGCCTATTTCAAATTTATATTGTGAGTACCTAGCAGAACTGTGCAGAACCAATCTCTTAGTTAAAATAATCTAATCCAAACTATTTTAACCTAAGTAGAACTGCCTCCTAGTAATCCTGTCATCTGTCATTCTAAAGCTGCGAGCTGTCATCTGTCATTCTAAAGCTGCAAACTGTCACCTGTCATTTTGAGTTTTACTTTACATCCGAAAATCTACCTTTATTAAATCGTCTGTATCTCCGGAACCGTTGGTCCTATGAACGTGGTTTAACTTTCATTTTAAAGCTGTGATTCTAGGCTTTCCTACTCCCTATACTTTTTTTTACGCGAAATTTACCGCGATTTGCGATTTTGGCTCAATTTCTCCACTTGCCAAAATAGCAGCTCCATTCTTTCCTTTGTTAAAATCCGTTTGCAACCTGGTAATAACTCATAGAGCATTGCTAAAGTGAGCCTGAACTAATACCAACAAGCATCTCTCACTCACCCTGAATCTCTAGAGGGAATTAAAATCAATTAGCATCTTTTCACTTCATTGTCATCACATTCAAAGCATTTTGGGCCTGTGTTTCAAACCTCTACCTGTTTTCCTCTAAGCTTGCTGGGGGGGAACTGCATTTCGTATTGCATTTTGTTGGGATTCTTGAAGACTGTGTGCTCTCCTTCAATTTCTTACATTGCATAGGGGGGGGAGTGAATTGCCAGAGAAAAAATGATTACATTTTTGTTGGTTGAAATCATATCAAGTTTATTTGCTGTACTGCATTTTATTCCACCTTGCATTTCCTTGAAACCATAAAGCATTTTCAGCTACCTCATCCTCTATACTACTCCTAAGTAATCAAGTGTACCACTTTAATATTACCCATTGTGGATCCACATCATATGTCTCAGTGTACTATCAGATATTAATTTATTATAAAAGTGTGATATATATATATTGTATAATTTTTCAAATAAACCTTTTAAATTTGCAAAACAGACCTACTTCTTGGCTCAGTGGGGTCAGGGGGATTCTAAGAGAGGGGTGTTATATAAGGGTTGTCATCCAGAGTACATGAACTGGACCTAAAAATATATCAATAAGGGTTTCCCTCAGCATCCCAGACTAGGCATTGACTTAGCTGTAGCGTTGAAGTGAAGCCGCTTAACAAGAAGTATGAACTCCGGCAACTGCAACTACAAGTGATGTTCAGACTAGTAAGGGCAATTATTTTGAGCAAATAAGGAGGGTCAGAAGAGGCAACAGACCAGACAATACAAAACATGTTAGATTTGCAGACCCAGTTGCACAGCATACCTCAACCCAAAATATAGATTCAGAGGATGCAAAAGAGGAAGTGAGAGAAAGAGAAAATGCAAGAACAGACAAATAAATGCTATATGCTAGGCGACCCAGGACCAGAGCGGAATCCTGAGTACAGAACTTGTCACGACTGAAAAGGGTTACAAGATTTTGATTACTAATCTATGTAGAATAGTGTTTTACAAATTAGATATGTGAGTCCTTAACAAGGGTTTGTCATTTGCACATTCTAAACCGTTGGACTATTCACAAACACACATTGACCTATACAAGTTTATAAGGAAATTTAAACTTAAAAACATGTTATGGGTTAGAATAGATAAAGAAAAAATGAACCATTCTATTACTAAGATCGTACCTAGTTTATTAACAGTTGGAGACATAGAGGTCACTAAGCTACCCCTATCTTTAGATGAGAAAACTAATATATCCGAAGCACATATTGTTTGAGATTTGGAAATTCAATTGGATACCATTTTTGACTTTAACCTAAAAAATTGAGTCCAAGTTCACACCAGCGACAGCGCAAGATAGCGTGATTGAGACCATTTATTAAGCTACACTAATGTACTTGTACAAAACAATGGGCAGAAATAAAACAAAAGGTTTGAACATGAGCAACAATAACCTTTCACCATTAGAACATAGAGCGCCTAATACGATTATGAAGATTCAAACAATTGTAATCCAGGAGGCAGGCACGGGGGGAACATTGCCATTCCTAACAGAGCAGACTACATTACAATGGGAATTAAACATGTAAAAACACCTGGGTGCTATACAAAATTGAATGGTAATCCAACTCCTCAAATACATTTTGCAAGAATACAATAGTCTAATTGTCAGATGGCATGAACAAGTCATTCTTTTGGACGAGGACAGAACATTTTTATGGCAGGATAAACCTGTCATGCCAACTATGTACCTTTTACCAAACAATACATTGAAAATATGTTCTAAATTTGCTAGAGGTGAGACCAATACTTAGAGGTATTGGATGGATTACTGAGAATATCTCAAGATGTATTGATACATTTTTACAACCATTAGTGACCCAATTGACAACATATGTAGGAGACGCGGAGCATATTATACAAATATTGAGTACAATCAAGTGGGAACCCGGCTTTTCTTAGCAAGCTTTGATGTTAAATCACTTTATACATCCATTAAGCATGAATCAGCAATCAAGGCATTTGAATACAGTAATAATAATACTATGGGGGTCATTGCGAGTTAGGGGGTACCATGCCACTATTAGCAGCATGGCTACGCCCTTACTGGGTACCGGGTCCGGGTTCCTTAAATGAGGAATTACCAGGCCATTCCAAATACGATTATGAAGATTCAAACAATTGTAATCCAGGAGGCAGGCACGGGGGGAACATTGCCATTCCTAACAGAGCAGACTACATTACAATGGGAATTAAACATCTAAAAACACCTGGGTGCTATACAAAATTGAATGGTAATCCAACTCCTCAAATACATTTTGCAAGAATACAATAGTCTAATTGTCAGATGGCATGAACAAGTCATTCTTTTGGACGAGGACAGAACATTTTTATGGCAGGATAAACCTGTCATGCCAACTATGTACCTTTTACCAAAAAATACATTGAAAATATGTTCTAAATTTGCTAGAGGTGAGACCAATACTTAGAGGTATTGGATGGATTACTGAGAATATCTCAAGATGTATTGATACATTTTTACAACCATTAGTGACCCAATTGACAACATATGTAGGAGACGCGGAGCATATCATACAAATATTGAGTACAATCAAGTGGGAACCCGGCTTTTCTTAGCAAGCTTTAATGTTAAATCACTTTATACATCCATTAAGCATGAATCAGCAATCAAGGCATTTGAATACAGTAATAATAATACTATGGGGGTCATTGCGAGTTAGGGGGTACCATGCCACTATTAGCAGCATGGCTACGCCCTTACTGGGTACCGGGTCCGGGTTCCTTAAATGAGGAATTACCAGGCCATTCCAACTTTGGTGGAACCAGTAATTCGTCATTTAAGGAACCTGGACCCGGTACCTCCCCATTCCCATTGAGCCCCTACAGGGCTCAATGGGAATGGGGAGGGTGCTAACACCAGGTAAAACCAGGCGTCCTTAGCGGGTTCCCACGAGCAGACTCGTAATGAGGCGGTAAGGGGTTGACGGCTCCGGCACCTTTACCGGCGCCATTAACCCCTTACCGCCTTACTTGTAATGACCCCCTATGTTTGCAACTTGTCACCAGAATTTGGAATGTCTAAAAGAATTCTTGATATTTACTATGAATAATAATACTTTCTACTTTGATGGACTTATTACAAACAAGTTAAGGGGGTATCAATGGGGCCATGCTATGCACAATCATTGAGCAGATTATTTATGTCTCATTTTGAACAACTTACTCATGCCTTAAGAGTAGATAATAACTTTGTTAAACATATTAAAGGATGGCTTTGTTGCATTGATGATATTCTTTTGTTTTGGAATGGTACAGTTACATAATTCACTGAATTCACAGACTTTATCAATAGCATTACATTTGGATTGGAATTGGTAGGCCGTATTAATAGCTGTGAAATTATACTCTTGACTCTTACAATCTATATTAAGGACAATGCAATTCATAGCCGCACATTTCAGAAGCAAACCGAGGTTAACTCTACCTTGCATTACAATAGTTGCCATCAAAGGGATGTGATCAATAATATTCCGGTGGGTGAAATGATACGGGCTGGCCGTAATTGTGGTGAGGATGTACTTTTTGATCAAGAATTGACTGTTGTTAAAATAGATTCGTCAGAAGACTATACAGAGATGTTTGTGTGAAGAAAGTTGCAATCAAAATACAGCAGTGAAAGCAATGCATTGTATACAATTTTGAACAAGCATTGGTATCTGTTAGGAATTGATGAGATATTAAGTAAATACATTGGAAGTAAACCGACCATTACTTACAGTAAGACCCCAACATCAAGGAACAGATTATGTCCAAGCCATATGAAACTTACCAAAGCACCTGACAATTGGCTAAATATCACACAGAACAAAGTATTGGGTTTTCACAAGTGTGGATTCTGCTCAGTGTGCACTGGGGCTGTACTACCAGCTTTTTTACAAAATGGATGACTATACATGTGAACACATTCCTTAATTGTCAAAGTAAACACGTTGTATATCTCATTGTATGTGCTTGCAAAAAACTGTATGTAGAAGCACAATTAGGTACTGCATTTTCAAATAGAAGAGCATTTGAATCCCTTCAATAATGAAGACATGAGAACCACACTCGGCCAACATTGGCTGGAAATGCAGAGATCGGATGATAAGAAACAGATTCCTAGCTATTGATCATGTGAAGACACTAATAAGAGGCAGTGACAGAGAGAAGGATCTAAGAAGGATGGACGCCAGGATATCTGCAAGCTAAGATTGACCGTACATGAACTCAACACAGACGAAGTTGATGTTTTTCTATGAAAAGACAACATTTGTGTTGACTATAATGTACTTTGATGCTCAGATAGGTGGACTTTTTCTGTATTTGTATAAGACACATGGCACATTTTGAAATATTTTGTTTTTAATGTTGAGAGGATGGAGTGGGATTTCATTACAATAGAATTTCTGTTGAGGTGATGGAGCTGCACATATACAAACCATACACGACATCTACTCAAGGGAGGAACTCCAATCAAGACATACATTGGACTTGCAATTAGCTGTTTTGGTTTGATGTGGATGAGTACATTTTCAACTTTCTGGATTTCTTTGATTTACACTTAAGGTGTTATTTTGCATTTAGTGTAACCAGCTCTGACTATTTTCTTGAAACGTGTAACTAAATGGCAATATCATTGTAACAAAGATTGTCTTTATGCAATCACACTTAACAAAATCAGAAGATTATGAAGGCCATAATTGTCTCAATACACGTGACATAAATACAAAATTTAAAGTAGTATCCGTTTTCGCCTAATTTTTAAAATATGGTGCCGCAGCTTGACATGGCTCATGCCACAGATACGTGTATGTGAATGGGTTAAATGTTTATTTAGGAACAGTGGGTTTCCAATGATCCAAGTATGGTGCCATAGCTTGATACAGCACAGGCTGAGAATATGTGCATGTGAACAGAGTTTATGTTTACTTACAGAAAGTATTTGATAATAGTGCCACACGTTATACTATGTTTCCTGCCTTTATCTTGATTAGCTTTTTACTTATATTTCACTTTTTTTTAACAAACCGGTTGTGGTTAAAAACTTGAATCCATATCTAGTCTTAATTAGTTTGGCATATGAAGTTTCATCATAAACTTGAGTCTACTAACTAATACACATGTCATGGCCACAGGCCCCAGAACACAAAAAACACACCATCTAGTGATGGGGGCAATGGGTCACTTGACTCACTTATGTCCATTTGGGGCCTATAAACACATGGGCCCTGGCTGGACTCAGTCCTGGCGCCTTTGGCACCAGGCTCATATAGAGATGTGAGCTGGAATGCTTTATTTCAGTGCAGGAGTGCTTTTATTTTACAAGAACTTTCCAGGAGCTGAAAGCCTTTATTCCAGAGAACATCCTCATGTGCTGACTTATTGGGTGTGGCTCCCTAGGCCTGGTCTTCATGTGCTGACTCATCAGGTGTGGCAGGCAGGCTGGACCTGGTGGGCGTGGCTTCAGAAGCTCAGCTATATAAGCTGCTCCATCCTTCGCATTACGGTGCTCTCCCGTGCAACGTGACACTCACAGCTGCTTAGACTAGTTTACTTACCTTTGAAACCAGGCGTTCTCCTGCATACTCACCGCCAGGAAACCGGTGCTTCATCGCTTCATCTGCAGACTCATCTCCTGACATCCAGTGATCTTGATCCCGACACCGCAGCACCGCACTCCGCATCCACGAACTTGGACCCTGTGAAGAAGAAGAAAGACAAGGTTAGAACATCCGTCCTAGGGCCGCGTCGCATTTGAACCCTGCGCACCCCCAGTTAACAATTTACCAGCTACTGTACCGCTGCAACTTCGTTCCTCATTCCCTCCGGCCGTCGTCTCGAGCTCCGCAGCTTCTGCCGGGCCGGCAACATCACCTGCAAGGGAAGAAAGCAAAAGACCAAACATCAAAAGTGGAACAGACAGCAATACAAAACAATGAACATTACAATACAACAAAAACAGAGGAGGAAAGACAAAGGCAAGCAGGAACACTTACCTGAAGTATAGTGGCTTAGTCGCAGCAGGACTGGACTTCCATGTGCAAGGGGGTTTATAGTCAAAATATCAAAAACAAAATAGTTGAAAGTAAAAATATCGAAAAAAAATGTCGAAAAAAAAAAAGTTGAATTTCTTTTTTATTACGTTTTTTATTCAAAATGGGGGGGTCCCCCCCCAAACCCCCCCTTTTTTTTAACCTTTTTTGTTACACGCGAGAGCCAAAAAATACATATAAATAAAATAATAAAAAATTTGCCATTATTTTTTCGATTTCTTTGTCTTTCGACATTTTTTTTCTCGATATTTTGACTGCACACCATGCAAGGGACCAGTAAAGGAACTCGGTCCAGATCATAGAAGCGCCCTTGCCAGAAGCAGCAGGACGGAGTGCTCGCCAAAACTAATCAACAGGTGAGCGTTCCAGGGACAGCACATCCCATGGGTACCACGGTTTGGGAGAAGGGGTCTGGAAGGGTACAGGCGCACAAGCTGGCATACTCACGCCCCCTATTCTCCACGCAGGAGCAGTCCTGAGCAGCATCACCTATTACCACCAGTCACCACATAAGCGCAGAGGGCGAAGTAGGACCCGAGCGACCTCACCCCTGGGAGGGCTACAACCATGCCCCAATGCCTCTGCAGAGACCAGGTAAGCGTAACAACACAGTACCATTACAATATGGGTCTCAAGACTGCTATGAAAGTGCACAAGTAATTGGATTGCTTATCCCTTTTTTTTCTGGACTTAGAAGAACTGCAGTGTATAAGTTCACTCGTAACAGCAGGCCCTTTTCCACTTTTTAATTAGTGCAGTTTGTTAATTTTCCTTAGGGCAAAGCAGCATCACGTGAGGGCAGCATTGACACTATAAATACTGAAGCAAGATGGCTCTGATGTGCGAAATGCAGAGGAATTGTCGGGAACTTAATCCATAGACATAGGTGAGTGAGTGCTCAGGGGGGCTTTCTTGAGTTGACGTGGAGTACTATGGAATATCATAACTTTAGGTTTTATATTTATTTATGGAATTTTCCTACAGTATGTTTATGGAAAGGCACTGACCACTTTCACTATCTCGAGGAACAGCCCTGAAGCTAGCTGGTATTAAGGCTTAAAGAGAGATTACCATAAGGAACCTTTCAACACAGTTACTAATCCTTAATTTCCACCCACGCATGGGGATGATGACTGGGTTTAGGTGAGGTAATTTGTGGCACATTTTGAGTCTTCGCATGGCTTTACGAATAATAAGGAATTTAATTGGGTTCTGATTCTAAGTCATATTTGGGTTTGCAGATCCACGTGTTGATTTCAGCATTGAGGCTTTGTAACTACTACTGCTTTGTTTCTTTTAGTGCATAGCCCTAGTCCGTATAAAAAAGAGTAGGGAGTCTTGATAGGGTTATCTGGAATGGATGAGGTGAATGTGAATTTAAACTTGTATTTGTTCACAGTGTCACCTGTTGAGTTTCTGGTAACATTGCTTTAACAATTTTGCTCCTTTTTTTGGTCTTATTTTTTGTTGTTGCATTTTGATTTCAATGGATGCCATATTGAACTTTCTTTGAATTGTATCACTTTTGTGCATATTTGTGACTGATACAAAAAGACTAAAACACTGACTTGAGACAGCCCTTAGTTGGGTGAAACTGATGGCCATGCAGTAGGAAAATCTTACCATTGCTTATAATATGCTTACAATATTTTGATTGATGCGCCTAATTTTCTACCCTTGGTTTGGGGTTGTCTTAAAACGTATTGCATAATTGATATCTTAGCCTCTACATACTAGGCAAGATGTCACTATACTAAAGTTAATTAACTGATTTAAACTTTATTTTGTTTATCAGTTCCACTGTAATTCTAGTTGTGAACAATGCATGTTTCATTAAATCAGTAAATACTAGCTTAGATTGTATCTTTGAATTCTCAATGAGGTACGCTTACCTGTTGGGCTTTTCCTTTACCCAATTTGTAATCTGTTTATCCTGTGTTTGCAGGCTTAATCCCTGACGGCAGCAGCCCTCTTTTCTAGAAAATTATCTCCCATGACCATAAACAAACAGGCACAGCCCGGTCAAATCTGACAACCTCATTGTAATTATTATATCCGTATATTTGTGATACTACGAGCGAGGTTTCTTGTCCTTTTCGCATGGTGCATGGGATCCTGGGGTAGTATCAGCTTCCCTACATAAGCGAGTTGGAATATCTATATCCTCTGCAAGACATTTTCACTCATTAGCTTTGTTTTTTTAAACTGATTCTATTGTGTGGGGCTTTTCATGCATGTGAATGCAGGTCTTATAGCAACACAGTATTACCAAAAGCAGAAAGCTGCAAACCTGCAAACCCGCCTGAACTTTTCTAAACAAATTGCTTCCTACAAACATTACTCGATTGGGCTAAAGGGGAGGAGTCAGCACAACCATTTCCAGAGTTTCCACTGCCTTCGGACCTGACCACTTTGCTATCAGAAATTAGGGTCGAATTTGGGTCAGTGGACAGGAAACTGCACTCCATGACATTTAAAGTTAAGACACTGCAGTCCTGCATAGAAAAAGCAGGCTCTAAAACAACAAAGACCAAAGGATTTTCAGTTTAGAGGATATAGAAAAGGCAACAAAATCTCCCCTGGATACATTTCTGCAGGATGTCAAAGGAATTAAGAAAAAAATGAACACTTGGAATTTAGGTCTCATCATAACATGTGAGTCATTGGCATACCCCAGACATCACAAATTATCGATGTGGGGATGGTATAATGCCTTTCTTGAAGAAGATTCTTATGGCCCCTCCCTTCTCACCACAATGCCTGTTTGAGCATGCTCACTGCTGCCTTGCACTGACGTGAGAACCTGGGCAATATCCTAGACCCATTGTTGTCAGGTTACTAAATGATCATGGCTGGGACAGGGTGCTACGTAAAGCTAGGAATAAGAGATGGTTGGAAGAGCAGGGGTTGAAAATAGCAATCTAGCCATCTGAACAGTCTGCTGGATGATCTTTCGGTTCTACGTTGTTTTGCTGAAGATGTGATCTGTGATATCATCATTGTGGTCATAGTGTGCACAACAGGGGGGCATGAAGTTAGGGTGGCTTTAGATGAATTTCCTGGGTTTTATTGCATTAAGTTCTCAGCTAAACGTACCTGTAACTAAAGGTTTTTCCTTGAATTTCAAAGGTTTTGCTACAATGTATTGCTCACGTTAATGTCCCTGCAACTAAGTTTTTTCATTGAATTTCAAGGGTTTTGTTATTCCATACATAATTAACATTAATAATACAGGAAATTCAGCTAATCAAAACACTGCATTATGTCTAGAAATAAAAATAAAAAGCAATTGGACAACCCAATTCCCCCCCAAATAAACCTGTTGTTACAAAAAATGAGTTTGCATATGTACTTAACGTTTAAAAGTATTTACATGTATATGTACTGTTCATGAATAGTTATTAAAGTGTTACACTAACTGCCAATATATTTTAAAATAAATATTTACAAGACTACAGTCCATATATATGTCGATATATATATATATTTTTTTTAAGATTTTATAGCCGCGTCTACCAGGGATACATGCGCGGCTACATACAGCAACGACTGGGGGAGGTGGTAACCTGCATGTGCAAAATGAGCCAATAGAACGTCGACATCCTTCAACGCGGCTACGCATCTTCGCGTCTAATACGCCAGCCAAAGTTATCACACGCTGTGGTTCTTCACCTACATGTTATACGCATCAACAAATGATCCAATCACACATTGTGAAGTATTGTCGTGAGTTCGCCCATGTCGTTTGACGTAACCTGTGCATGCAAAATAAGCCACTGGGACATTGAATCAGCCAACCATAACATGAGCTGCGACTCCGCACCTACACTTTTATATGTGTCAAAGAACTGTCCAATTACATGTTGCGCTGTATTGACGCAGCTACGCCCATGCCGTCTGATGGCATTCGCACATACAAGACTGTCCAATCAGACGGTGTGGCAGTTGTGAATAATCACCACGAAATGTAGATGCTGTCCCAGGCACCAAGTATGCCAAGCTACCAATGCTAACTCGTCACACTTGGCTGTACCTGGAACCCTTTACTTATTGATAAACTTAGTAGCATGTCCCAAACGTCTGGCCGTCACCAAGAATTCCTGAAATCCTCAAGGCCTTAGGTAATACGTATTATGGTGAAGGAGCATCTGTGCATCTAAAAATTTCCAGCATACCTAGAAACTAGACTTCAGTCATAGAAAAAGTAGAGCTCAACCTCAATCTCGCCTTTTATCTCCATGCATGTAGTAGCCTCCTTGGAGTCATTGTAAACATGGGCTATCCTACACTCCCGATCCTGTGTTTCTGGCTAACGCAGCCATAGTCACCTCATCTGGATCTGGCCTTCAAATGAAAAACTAGTCAATTTGCATGATAAACCATGATGCAGATGTCTGCACTGCAGGGATATGCATGGGACTCTGAGACCCAACAAATATTGCATAGTAGAGCATTTGGGCCAGAGCCACAAACTAGCCACAGATGTTTTACAGTGGGTGTCACAAAGCCCACTCAAAGTCCATGCCCCGATTTCTGGAGAAGAACCAGACCCCCTGAAGATGAGAATTTTCTTAGTGACCCACACCCCCAACTGTTTACGTAGGGAAAATACAAAAAGTGCAAACGTGGACCACAATCCTAGATCTTTAAACAATGTAATAGTCTTAAAAATGAATGTCTTGTAATTAATGGTGCATGCACTTGTGGGCCTTCAGCTATAGCCCTAACTTTAATGAGTATTGTCAAGGTCACGCACTAGATATGTGTGAACAATGCTACACACTCCTTTGGAATAACCCCCATACAGATTCAACTATTATATAGTTAATTTAAATGTATAATACATTAACAAGAAATGTATTAAAATGCAATGTTTAAGACTCAAAAAGATATTCTATTGCTCCAAAAAATTGCAAATCAATTATAATTGAATTTGTTGCACAAAAATATATTCTTAACTGTTTCAGACATATTGTTGCAACTCAAACATTATGACCAAAATGTCAAAACGTATGTGGGGGAGACTCTGGAAAGATGGCCTAACAGGGCCTTTAGGCCACAACCACAAGGTCACTGCAATCTCAGTCCAGTTATCTAGTTGTGGTTCCAAAAACAAATTGCAGGACCAGAAGCGACAGAGACTTCTCATCCTATGGTCCACACCTGTGGAAAAGACTGGGCTCAGTATAGGTTTGGTGGTATCTTGGCAGTAAATCCGACAAGATACCATCAAACTGTATTACCGTTACTGCCACTTGGTCCAGCAGTTCTATGAGTCAACACTTCGTGACCAAGTTGTTTGGGACCTGGTCCGAGTCCGTCCAGCGGTGTGGGCTGTGCGCTTTAGCAAAAATGTACCTTTTGATATCATGAAAGAGATTTGTGATGGCATCTTTGATGTCATGGGTATTAGTCCTTACAGTGCACACTGGTGGTGCGAGTTATGGTTGCTTAGCTTACCATAACTTGTGAATTTCTGTTTTTTTTCGGTTTTACCTGTAACCATAACGTCCATGTAACAAGGTTTGTCCTTTGAATTGCATAGGTTTTTGCTAGTGCAACTTAACCATAATGTTCCTTTAACAAAGTTTTTTGCCAGTGAATTTAATTGCTTTTTAGCAGGATATCCTTAGTTTGTAAAGAAGAACTGTCCAACATAGTGAAACTACTGGCAGCATGCTAACGCAGACAGAAGTCACGGACTATGCGTCCTGTTGCGCACATTGGGTGGCATCCAACCTACTCAGGAACGCACCTGCTCCTTTACATAGTGGTGGCAATTACCAAATGCAAAATATATTATGTTTTACATTTTTATTTTATTTATATGTTGTTTTGGCTGAAATAAATTCCAACCTTGCAACATTAAATTACAAAATAAGCATACAAATACTTTCAAAATGTATACATCTTCTGTTACTTCCTTTTACATGAATGTAAAACTATGTTTTATAAAAAATAAAAAGAATGAAAACTATGGCATAAAACTGAACTAAATAATACTAATTCACATAACTTTGCACCTACATTATCCACTGATTTACATTATATACAATTCATTCATTAATGGGAAAAAAATAAGAAAGGGAGAAGGAAAAAAAGTTACAGTTTTGCCCACATGATTGTGACAAGGGCTACTAATGTGTGTCTTCATTTGAATGTAATGTCCGAAGATAATTAATGATTGCATATGTAAAGCATATTCGATTTGTGTGAAACAAAGCATGCTACATCTGATAATGGGTTACATTCACATATTTCACAAAGTGACATTTAAAGTGAATACATCTCTCTGTTAACAATTTCTTGCAATTTATCAGCCAATGTCTTAAAGTTTCAATCTCTTATTTCTGGCTGGGATATAGTTTTTTCCTTACAAAATATTGCATGTTCACAAAAATATATGAAACAGCAGCATGGCAAAGAATGGCAAGAGGAAATGGAGTAGGTGTAGAAAATGTGTACGTACAAAGCAAACAGGAGAAAGTCATTGGGAGGACACCGTAAGGGAATGCATCGACAACAGAATTAATGTCTGCCTTTACCAATCGTACCGCACTGCTACTGTACATGGGAACAAAGAAGTAATGGGTAGAGTAACGACTGGCAAGAGCTTAGAGCAAAACGTCGGTACAATGTAGTAAGGAAGCAGAACAGTCTGTAATGATTACACAGGTGTTGCAGTATGTAATAGTACATATGTGTAACGTCTCTTTTTGTAATGTGGCAATGCCAAGCACCTTCGAGTTGCAGGAAAGAAATGTCCCTCATAACAGAATGAGTTTCTACAGTAACCCCATTGGTACGCACTGTAGTGTCAAGCGTACATTATGTACGCTATATTCTTGCATGTACAGCGAACACATTCTGTTTTCCGTAAGAAAACATATTGGAAAGGAAAGCAAGTCAATAGAAGCAGCAATCCTTGCACAACACCATTTGCACATAGCAAAGGAAAGAAACTGTGCAAATAGAAATCAGGCTGGAAGGAAAAGTGAAAGCAGTGGGGAACAATTGTGTCCCCTTACAAGTTGCATACAAACAAATGTGGACAAAATGAAATGGCTGTGGCACACCTGCACGTATACTCCTTCCCCATGTCACATTCCCTCAAAATTCATGTCATGGGAGACGTGACGGTGACACAGCAATCTCTTCCTTCCCTAACAACCAAGTTCTGCAAATCCGCATTTCCCCACAGTATCTATGGAAATGCGCTACCCCTTCCCTTCGCTAACGGGTTGTAGGAATGTACAAAAGTGAACATTAATAATAATAGTGTTGCTAAGTGTTTGGGTGGTATGCTTTTTTCCTGAAATGGCGCTCAGACTAAGCGGCACACAGTCCTCCTTGCAATGCTTGCAACTAAGCAAAAGAGAAGTGTCCTACGGAATACCCACAATCACAATATACGCATCCATACAACAGCAGCAGGCTCTGCATGGCCGCATGTTGTCCACCACCTAGCAATGTGTGTGGGAAGGGACGTTTGTGCGTACTGCAAGTACAGGCCTGTGTATACTTGCCTCTGTGTCCTTGTAACATAAGCACTCTGCAGAATATGCAAAGAAACGTTAATGTGGTGGGAGAGTGAACCCACGTTCTACAGATATGTATGCAAATAAGCATCCCACCTGGTGCACTCTATAAGTAACCAGTATCTTCCCAAAATGGTCGGTGCACGTGTTGCGCACTATTACTCCATAGAAAATTGGCAAGTGTGCATAGAACACCCATGCACATGCGCACAACGCAGTGTGCCCAAAACACATCCAAAAGCATAGATATGATATGATATGGCATTTATAACGTGCTTATACACAAGTGTTTCTGTGGCCAAAAATGTGTAGGCATGTTAACGTTTAAAAAATCGTACCTACCATACTGATGACATAACGGGAAATGATGCCACATCAACTTCACCCAATGAAATGATAGGACATAACATCAGACAAAATTATTTCACATTAACTTGGACCTTATGACATCACAGGAAATGACCTCAGATGGCACACTGCCTTCAAAAGATCACAGGAGCGGAGTGCCTGGGGTGCTCCATCCCATATCCTCTCACCCATCATGATAAACAGAAGTACCAAATGAGTGACGAGTACATAGTGCCACCACTTTCTTATTCAGCACAACACAATTTCCTCTTGAAACATATCAATAACATCAATGTGATACACCATTCACTTTGGATTTTTAGAACTGGATGAAACCTAGTGAGCAATGTCTGAGATCACGACACATGTACTACTTCTGTACGAATTAACCATTTTAATAGGTCTTGGTAAAACAACCGACATGTCAGTGAGTAAAGACAAGCAAGTAAAGAAAGTAATAATAGTGTACCCGGTAGGTAAATGCCATAACATTTTAAACAGCAAAGAGTACCTTCACATCAAACAGATTTTGTTTTGTAGAGGCCTAACAAAGCCTACACTTTCCAACAAAAAACAAGTGTTACAAACCGTAATTTTACATTAAAATAAGTAAGCATCAGAAAAATATGCCAAAATATGAGCAAACATACCATACAAGGTTCCAAAATCAGGGCAGCTAGGAACAATGTAGATGCTACTTGTAGCAGAGAAGGGCCTGCCTAGCTTAACACTCAACAGTTAGCAGGAGCTACATGTGACTCCCACATCAACTACTGCCAAACAAGTACAACTATGTCAATTTGGGACAATCTGTAATTAAACATTATGACACATGTACAGCAAAATCATTGCAGAAAAGGATTCTTAGTTATTCAAGAAAACAATTTCTACACGTGTTTCTCCACAAAGTGTGGATCTTCAGGAGGTGAAAAGTACTCTTATGTTAATTTATCCTATTTATAATTTGCCGGTTTCTTTTATAATTTCACCAAACAATTTGTCAATGCTTTTTGTATTACTTGAAAGGAATGGGTTTTATAATGAAATGTTTCTTTGATGGAGACAAAGAAGGAGATACTTCTTTCCTTGGTGGCCGTGAGAAAGAGTTTCTTTGTTAAGACATGGTATGCTTTTCATTTGCTTTCCTTTTGTACATTGATTGTATTCTTGTCTGTTCGGATTTGGTAAAGCATTGGATGATGTATTAAGTCTTTATAAGATTATTGCATTGTAACCAAGACCCAGGTATCCCTATATTACTAAGACAAGTTCATGTAACTAAGACAATGTCATGCAAGAGTGCCTCGATGTCCTTGCGCTGCGAGTGCACTTTACAAATCCAAATAAGGGGGAAAAAAACATATCACTCAGTTTCCTACACAGGCAATGTGATATCACAAGGAACAGCTACAGTATTGGGGGTTTGTGAATTGTGCATAGAGACTCAAGGAACACATCACTGACTTTCCTAAACAGTCACTCAGACCTCACAAGGTACACATACACTGGTGGGGCTCTGTGCATAGTGAATTACCGACCTTCATAAAACATCACTCAGTTTCCTACACAATCAGACAGACCGCACACGGTACACAAACACTGCATGGAGCCTCTGAATGTTCTTGAGCAGTATGTCACAAATGCATATGACAGGCCTGGATAGGCTGGGGTAAAAGAGTGTCTCTTGAAACCATTTCTAGAAGAAATTGGGTGTATTTCACTTATGAAAGTGGTGGTGGCAATGGTGGAATGGCTAAAAGTAGTGTCCTACAGTGCGTCTGCAACTACCAGCAACCATTTCCCTCTGCCTGAAAATGCACAGCAGCGACAGTCCCCATTGTCCCAATGGCATAGGCAGCTTGCAGAAAACGGGAGTATACGCACATGTGTTTACCCAAGTACGGCGACGGCCTTGTCCGGATGAAGCCGAAACATTACTTCTTCCCTTTGCAGTGTCTTCTTTGCAACACACCGACATTGCGTACGCGCAAAAAGTTACACATGCTTCCACCAATGACATTGAACAGCTCTGCATGTAACAGTATCAGTTCTGTACATCAGTCCTCTGCGTACACAGCCCGCCCAGAAATGTATTGCGCAATCCCTGTGGCTCCATAGTCCCATTCCATAGACGCCATCCTGAAAATATCTCGGATGTGGCTTTCCTGCTGCGTACAAGAGTGGGGGCATAACGTGCGACCAGGGTAGGGGAAGTTTGTTATAATGGACGGCTCTTAAAAGAGCTTTGTTATTTTTTGTAGTTTAGATTCTTCTACAGGAACGCCTTTTCATTTTTTTTTTATTTCTGTTTTCTTGTGCGGACATTGTTACAGTAAACTTTTCACTGCATCTTGTAGATGGGCAAACAACACAGCATTACCAATGGGCAACAGGGAAATTCTATCTGGTTGGCAAAATTCTGCATTTCCACAACTAATGAGGTCATTGTTGCAAAAGAACATCCCAGCAGCGGACAAAAAAGTACACATACTTCTGTTGATGAGACACCTTCCTGCGTCTGGCTCAGAACAACATCCATGAGCAGTGGGCCACACTCTTCGTGGTGTTATCGATAAGAAGAACACCTTGGCAGTGAGGAAAAGCCTCGAAACTGGCAAAACTGCGCTCGTACACACCGTTCCACAATGCTACCACTCCATCCAACCCGAAATTGCCATCAAAGTTTCTTACCAGAGCATACTTATGCAGATCTTGTAGAAAGGCATCACCTATAGACAACACAATGGGTTTCGCCATGTCAGGCAGCCTCACTACGTAGAGAATAATGTACAGTAGTTTCAACGCCCCTTCCTCTGAACCACACCCACAGTACCTGATTGGATAATCCCCAAAGTCCGATGTTCATTGGACAACCACGTAAAAAGCACAGATTGTGGCACGTGTGGTTCACAAACTAAGGCGAGGGTCACACCCCAGGAAAGCAGTACCAGTCCTTCTTCCATTTTGACTACTTTTTGTCCAGCACCACCTCATTGGGTACGAGTAAATGGGCACACATGATTCCACCAAAGCCATCAAGAGGTTACCATCTAACACTGTCTGTGCTGCACAACACTTTATAGGTACCGTTAGAAAATCAGCCTGCTACTTTACCGTCACTTGCCAGCACGTCCACTACAACTTTCAGTATTAGACTGAAGAATGTGTGCATCCACATTCATCCACTTGCCCACCTACTACCACAAATATAAGATACAAGAGATTCATCAGCAGTATGCGTATTACTGTGCTATAAGAGCCTCTGCGCATGGTATCTGCCACTGAGTGGCCATTACGGTCTTTAAAGCATACTGGTTTTTATTCTCATCCACTACCATGAAGTAGTACATTAGTGATATGTGCTTGTAACGTTCTTTTCCTGACTAACCCAAAATGACATCAATAGCAGCATTCAATGTATAATACCCAGGGAAAGCAAGGATTGTCTACATGGTTGTACTTCTAGGTAGGCTTCACTATTACAGCAGTCTCTATTTAAAGCTGCCCCCTTCTACTCTCCACCCTCAGCAACGCATGCAGAAGAGGAGTGCGCGACGGGATGGTATTCTCCTGCACAGAAATGTCACCAGTAGCTCCCAGTGGCTGCGAGGAATGAAGTGAGAAGACTGCATTATGCAGAAGGACTTCTGTGCCCTGGGACCACAACACCTTCAAATGTAACTCCCTATATATCTGCGTGCGCAAGCTCTTCCCTTATCCGTCTCCAACCCCCTCAGGGTCACGCTCTTCTACAAAGAAGCAGTTGTAAGCAGATGTGCTTTTTCACCTGGCACCTCCCTCCAAGACATGCTCCCTGCCTCCTTGACACTTGAGGGGAACCATCGCCGGTTCCGAAAGCACCTCAAAGTCTTTCTCTTTGCGTCTACTGTTTCTGCTCATCTCCCTGGCTAACTGCATGTTGTACACTTAATCTGCACTACTCACCTGACGACTCTGTGATGTTGGACCCATGTCACCTCCCCCTACCAGGCAAACCTCTACACTGGCTTTATAGCAAACTCTGCAGTTGAGGACTGTTTCCTGTATGCCTAACAGTGCATCCACCACCTCGTGTGCGCACTTATCTGTACACTTGGCACAATTGGGCCGTATTTTTACTAATTATCATTTGTTCTTCTTCACATGTACTGTACCTTCCCCTCCCTACACCCATGCACTTGGGTGATCTAAGTCACAACTGACCTAGTACGTTCATTACCTCTGTCTCCTCTCTGTTTGTTTTCCGTTGCCTCATTTTGCTTTGCTAGACTTGTGTGTATGCCCATTACGAGTTCCGTAGTATACAATCGCACATCATATGATATCATACACACAATACAGGCACAACAGTAGGATGGCTACCACTTACCGTATACACTGCAAAGTTGTTTTTTGTTTTCCGCACTACCCCACACTTTTCACAAAATATTGGGCACCCGCAGCACACCTTGCATGTTACTAACTCCAAAGAAATACATACAGTTGATGCATACACCCAGGCTGGTTGCTCCTTACATTGCTCACTTCCACCATAGCCTTCTGCACTTCTTTGTGCAAAGAAACCTTATGGTACATGGTTTGAGTACACACCTGACCCACCAACCTTATAAACAATGTCTTTCGCTCCACAGTTTCCTGTCCATGGCTCCCATCCCTGTGGTAGGGAGCGGAGATGTGGTGGTGGGGGGGGGAAATGTAAAACAGGATAAGGAGTTGGGGCTGTACTACTGTCTCAGAAAAGAAAAGTTTTTTTTGTCCTGCTTTTGTTATGTACATGTGTGCTTACACTTGCTTTTTCTTGAATGTCTTTTGATGCGTTTCTGTTACGTTTCTGTTGCTCACACTTGTACGTACTGAACGTCAACGCTTCTCTTACAGTTCTACAGAATTGCATGCAATGCTGCGTGCAGACTGGCAAAGAAAACAGCATTGCCAATGGAGGGCAAAAAAATTCCACTTCCTTGGACCCACTGCAAATCTTGCTCCTTAATGCTGTCATAGTCGGTGCTGAACATCCCAGCACTGCACATAAAAGCACACACTATCTGTTTATAAAAACACCTCCCGACCTCTAGCTGTGGGCAAATTACCGCCTAATGTGCAACACATAAAATTACCTATGCCATGTGCTGCAAACGCCTAGCACCTCACTTTGGTTGTTCCACCAAATGTAAAATGCTCTTTGCATCCATTATTCAAAGGTCACCATCCTCTGACAAAAACACAGGAAAATATACATGTCTGCAGTATGGTATGCTGGCTGTCATCAAGGGATAGGCTCTTGGGTGCATAACCAATGGCCTGTGGCCCTTGGCCATGTGCCCAATACTGTAGGTCTTACCTACACCCAGCACAACATAATGCCCTCATGAAAGAGAAGATTTCCCACACACCACAATCCAAAAACATAACATATGATAGGTGGTGCAAAGGGCACCTCAAGTCAACCACAAGTAGCGCCATGTGGCTCCCTTATGTCCAAGGTGGTGGCATAATGGGTCCTGCATAACAATTTTTTCAACATCACCACCAGCGGAGACCTACATACTTTAAAGTGTATGTCTGCGTTATGGTGGCGTGCTATTGAGCAGGCCTAGCCTCTTGAGGGACTGTCCTACGCCTACAGGCTTTTTGCCATACATCCAACAGTGTAGCACCTGGCCACACCCAGCTCAACCTAACAAACTTCTAAGCATCCACTACTTCACCTCTTCTCCCACAAGACACACTGGAGAAGTCTTCACTCCATCAGGTCCAGGCATATACTACACAGTGTAAGAATTGCAACCAATCCCCACAACCATACAAACAACATTTTATGCAATAATCTCAAACCGCACATCGAAGGCAACATTGTAAAACCTACTGCACCCCACAGCACTTTTTTGGCAGTGAAAGGTGGGCACCCATTCATGAAAGAGGCTACAGGCTTAGCATACGCAACACACCGTACTGCAGTGTACATTGCAAGTTTCATGAGTTCTCCATTGTTCTCTGCTTCTGCCATTGCTCTAACATCATTGATCGCTGCCCCTCACCACACACTTCACACCCTAGTGCAACCTATGTTTTACTTCTCATATCATGTGTAATGCAGGCCCCATCTGCAAATGCGCCTGCCAACTTTCATCCAGGCCACATCTGTACATACATCGCTCAGTTACGATGCGTTGTCTGTGCATACCAGTATGTGAGTGGCTGGGTACATTATCCATATTGCAAGTTTCTGATGCTGATGACTTCCTTTCATGGCGCAATGTTGTAAAACATTTCCTCATGCAAGGGTCATATAAGGGCCTACCCATAGCAAACTGTTGTGGTGACATGTAGCTCTCTATTGTGCAAGAGGAGCAATGATGTACACCATATGGTAATGTACGCACAGCAGCTCACTTCTGCTGTTCCACCAAGTGCACACTGTACTCAGCAACCATTGTGTACTATTCATCAACTGCAAATGCATGCACAGTAACAACTGCATTGCTGCATTATACTGTGGATGCTGTGATCAAGGCCTTGGCTGTTGGGTGCATGGCCTTGGGCCGTGCACTCAAGAGTCCAGGCCTACGCCACACTCACCACAACATAACAGAGGCATGCAGGCGACCAGGTACGCATGTGCCAGAAATCACAAAGGCAACATACGTACCAGCACTTCCACCCAAGCACCACACAATAAAGCAGGGACGCAAGGACACGTGTTCCACTTACTGTAATGCAGAAACATACCACTGTGTTTGGGACCGCTACCTACTTCCAATCAGAAAGCATTATAAGCATGCCAACCAAACAAGACAATCTTTGCTACATGCAACCTGCTCCCCCCACTCTAGTATGTTGCATACTGCACAGCAACACTTACTAATCTGCGCAATCGACACTACGCAAGCACATACAAGAAACACTTGCACAGGGACCTCTTCCATATGTACACTATTCCATTAATACACCCAGTGGATACACTGCACAGCTGGTCACTGCACCATCTCCACCCATACACCGACAACTGTTGGTTGTTGTACCAATCACCAGACACATGCAACCAACATTGTGTGCACTGCAGCCAGATCGCACACAATAAGCAACAATATGGCAGCTACTTTCAACCAGTGCACATACCTTTTCAACCAGTGGACATATTTTTCTGTGCTAGGTCTGCAGCCATGCATGCAAGGGGCTATGGACTTACCCCACACAACACACCATAGTACATGCTATGTTGGCATCCTCATTTGTCATGCAATTAACTTCTCTTCTGCAAATGTGCCTACCACCATTCATGAATGAAAGACATTGTCGCTGTAGCTGTCATGCCATAACTAAGGCTGCCTGCAATGAACACACAAGATAGTTGCCTGTTGAGGTGTCTGCGCATTGGCGGAGCATGCACGGATAGCACTATCACACCACCGTCTTCTGATATATATCACATGAAGCTCTTCTCACTTCTGCATCCTTTCCATCCCTTCTTCCCACCACCAGATGATGTACAGTAGGGTTTTCAGATCCTTTTGCCACCGCATTGCCCTCCGATACAACATACCACCGGCATGGAAAACATTTCACACATCCCGTCACTGCACACTGCAGTGCTATGTATGTTTTGACCGCGCTGCGAACAGGGAAATAGGACGGTGGAGTGGAGCCGAGCCAGATATGACTAATTTTAGTACGCACACTGCTAAGTACAAAAGGCTTAGTCATGCATACAGTAGCATAGATCCTTGCCACACATACCGCAGCACTATCCTCCAGTACACCATGGCAGCGTTTCCCAAAACCTTTCACACACAGCACGCTTCCCTCCAGCCAACCGACGGCTGCTTCAACTGTTCACCGACAGCACGGCGTACCGCAGGCCAATGACACTTCGGTCCATGGGAAGTACATTTCAGTATTTTGCAACAAAATTACTGGTCCGATTTCCACCAAACACACAAATGCACGTTTTCTGGCCAAGCCCCCGCTCCTGCCGCAAATTTGGTGAAAATCCATCTAGCCGTTCGGCCTGTAGCCGTGCGCAAAGTTTTTCCACATTCAGTCAATGGAGAGAAAAATGTTGGGACCCCCCCTACAACTTTTTCCTCCCTGCATGAAACTTCACCCAACTTGGCGAAGAAATTCAGAGCCGGCCATATACTTTTTTTGCAAAGGGGGATCGAAGTTGTAAGCCGCCAAAAAAGTGCTCTTCCTATGAGTTTAGCAACTTAACGATAACTACACGCCCGCTACACCGTGGGCCATGTAATATACACATATCCATATATATATATATATATATATATATATATATATATATATACTTACCTCCCCAGAAATTCGTTTGTCGAAGTAAAGCACCACAAAATACTATACTTCAAATGCACACTGTTCTTTCATCTTAATCAAAAAGAACTAAATTGATTGTGAGATATAATATGCTATTTTTTTTCCTGCAAAGACACACTTGTTAACTTCTCCATAACACGCAGATGCATTTTCGAGACACTCCCAATGACTTCCCATTGAGAGAGTACTGGCTTGGGCAGTGTTACTCCAGCATCCAAAACCTCTTGAAATAGTTTGTGGTCCGTTATTTGGTTTATATTGAATTCTGCCATTTATTTTATGCCTATCTTGGGGTCATTCTGGAAAGTAATACTTCTAAATTGCATCCTGGTATCATTATGGTTCCACAGGTTGACTTCTAGAGAAAATAATAATTGATAGTACCTTTAGAGAAAAACAATATCATATTAAAAGTGTCAGGGTTTGCTCTGGTCAAATGTATTTAAGGCCATAGAATGTTAACACTGTAGTCCATGCAACGTTAGGTAGATCCACCACAAATAATAGACAGTTGTAAAAGTCTGCAATGGCATTTCCAACATAATCTCTTCATATGATTTAATGGACACAGGGAGAAGTTGCCATCCTGGAGCTATAGGATATCAGTTTTGTTTATCACTGCATGATATGCATTTGTGGATTGACTTGCTGCTACTGAGCTTTGGCAAGTCATTAGGAATAGTTCTATCCTGGCTGGCACTCCCCTTCTTAGATCACAGCCTGTGCTTAATGTTCAGATAGAAAGGACAACCCCCATGGAGGTTGCAATCCCAAGACCTGTTAGATGGTGAATTTGCTAGTCAGATTACTTTTGACAGAAAACCCTATTGCAGGTTCTGTAACCTGTGCATTGATCCTCTGGGAGGCGTCCTAAATTACATCATGTGCATATATATCAGTCTTGGAAATGGAGCACTAAAATATATGAAGCATTACTTGTGAAGAATGGAGGCTAAGCTAAGGGCCATAGAAAATGAAATGCTACTATGATGACCAAAGCTAGAAAGAGAGATTACATTTTTCCTTAGACTAGTAATTGGCAGGAAATATGGAGAACGGGATCATCGAGGGTGGAAATTGGAATGCGTTGTCAGGCAGAAAAAAGGATAGTGGTGGTACTCTTCAGTCCTCTCCAAGGTATGTAAATCTGATCTTTGATGAGTTTCAAGCACACTTATGCTAGAAGCAAGATGAAGTCTCTTAGGCTGATGTAGACACATACTTATATATGATTCCCATTAAGAGTTGTTTTGGTTCAGTGTTGCAAGATCTAGATATGGGGATAATGCGGCCAACAAAGGGCTTGCCGTCCTCAAAGGCTCGAGGACTTTTATAACTAGATTGCCCATCTATTAGCTCCTAAATTGCTCAATGTATTGAAAGAGCACTTGAAGGTTGGTCATCTTCCATCTATGATAAAGAAAGCAAAACTTAGACTATTTCTTAAGCTACAAAAGGGTCCGGAACTCTTTGTAGTTGTCACGCCTGGAGGGGTGTCCGAAACCCTTCCCTAACCAAGAAAGCTGAATGGAGTAGGACCCTACCACCTTGTTTGGTACGAGTCCCTGATGCTTACAATACAGGTCACCACGAGGCAGCCAATGGAGGAAAGAAGGTTAGGGAGAAGTTTTGGACAGGTAGGGGGAATGAGGAGAACCAGAAAGAAGATTAGGAAATACGTAAGTGGATAGGTAAGGGGGTTTCTTGGAAAAGCCATGCAAACCTTCAAACAAGCACTTACTGGCTTACATTCCTTAAATAGTGCCTCAGTAGATCATACCAATCCTGCATATCCTAGAAAAATGGCATTGAATATGAACTCCATCTGAGTTTTAAGGAATGTATACCTTGGCACCACGTTTGTGGACACGGGCCGTAGGCACGGGCGCTCATCCATGCACTTCAGAATGCAGCTATGGCTATTCAATTCTGGTCTAGCAGCTTGCATAGCCATCCACACTGTAAACCCTGATGTACCTCAACACCCTTGTTGTATACAGCGACAACCCTACGGAAAATGTCAGTCTAGCTGGGCACACATCGGATCTCTGGCATCAGCACTCTATCCTGAACCACCAACAGCAGCCACCCACATTTCTGACCTCCGGTCTGCTTACTGGATCTAAGCCACCCCACCTAACCTTGAAAAATGCACACACGCATCTTATAAATTAACTCTTAGAATCTCGACACATAGACTACGGTCCCTGAAGGCATTCCAACCACAAAGCGCATTGAGGCTATACAAATGGGGAAGGAGTGCTATATAAATGAACAATACAATACAAAGCAATATGACAAACCTACACTCCTGCCTGTTACCTCGTGGGAGCTCAACCTACCATCTTACTCCTACCCAATGACAAACCTGATTGCTACATACATTAATGCATTAATGAGCACATGAATGAATAACACATGATGGCATAAATGATCACATGACTTGGTCAATATATGATAGAGATGACACACGTTGAAATGGAACACATAGTGAAATGAAACAGGAAATCATAGTCCGAAACGAAATCGATACATTGCTTTCCATATGGTGGAATTTCTCCAATTATATTTGCATGCACTAAACTGCCTTCCCCCCATTGCTGTACAGCAAGGCTAAGTAGTTTGAGACTTGGTTCAAAAACAGAATGTTTCACATTGAGCAATGATCCTGTTTCTTTGCAGAGTTACAACAATACATACAACAGACATGCATGCAAGTGGTACTTACCTTTAGTTCGGGGGCCTCTCAAAGTTACATGTACCGTAGCAAGCGAAAACACCCTGCAAATGGCACTGCTAATCAGGACATGCTGGGAAGCAGAACAGCACTTGCGGTACTCTCGGTCAGTTTATGCAAGAGTCCTGCACTCAATATCTGAGAAGATCACTGCTGCCGCTCCGGATTCAGTTATCTAGCTGATCCATATGCCCCAAATGCTGGCGTCCTTGTTCCATGTTCCGCACCCTGTCCGTGCCTCCAACAGTCAAAACAATCAGCACCGAGCATGGGCAGGTGCAGAGCTTTTGAAGACCCGGCGGCACATGCATGATGCATGCTGCCGTCGGGAATCATGGGATATGTAGTCTCAAAGACCATACGTGGCCCCAGCGACCCGCAAAACCAGGGCTTGTTTGTCCATGCCTGATGGCTATGTCCACAGGCAGCCCCATAAACCCTCAAAGTACTTCCTCTCCTAAGGCCCTCCAAAGGGCCTGGTTTGTCTGGGTGACTTTTATGAAATAGTTTGGTCAGTCTTGGTGCATGCACCGCCTCTGCCAATTCCCATGAACAATCTTCTGGTCCATAACCAGCCCATTCCACTAAATACCATAAATGACAATGACGCCTTCTTGAATCTAAAATGTTCTGTACCTCGTATTCCTCCTGTCCATCTTCCATGAGGATCGGTGGCTTCTTGGTTCGAACTCCAGGTGCTGCAGGTTTAATTAGAGACACATGAAACACAGGGTGTACCTTTAGAGTTTCAGACAACTTCAATTTAACTGCTGTGTCAGATACACACTTAACAATTCATTAAGGCCAAATGAAGCGAGGCACGAGTTTTCATGCTCCCACCATGCGTATGTTATTTGTGGATAACCACACTTTTCCATCCGCCACATACTTAAGATTTTCCTGCCTCTGTTAGTCTGCATTTCATTTGAAAGTTGCTTTAGCTTGTTCTAAGTTTTGGCATCCCTTTTGCCCGATCTCCTCAAGCACCTGTTTGCTGTCCATGAGGCCTGGCAAGTTTGCTGTCCATGAGGCCTGGCAAGTTTACTGTCACTGGAATATATTCTGGTAGCATGTCTTGTTCTCGACCGTATTAACACATGATGTGTGACATTCCGAAAGAAGCATGTTCAGTGTTATTGTATGCAAATTCTGCTACAGAGAGAGCCTTCACCCATGAGCTCATTCCATCGGCCGCCAACAAGCACCACAAATATTGCTCCATGGTTTGGTTCACCCTTTTTGTTTGACCATCTGTGGGTGGTGGCTTGTAGATAGCGCACAGCTGATCCCTAACAAGCGACAAAAAGCGTACCAAAACCATAATGTGAATTGAGAACCCTGAACAGGTACAATGAGGCGAGGTAGTAGTCATACAATGTTTTGGAGGAGTAAGTCTGTTAACTGTTCCGCACTAGGAATACCCAAACAAGGGACAAAATGGGCCTGTTTAGAGATATAGTCCACCACGACCATGATGGTGGCATGCCCATTGTCTTCTGGCAATTCGGTAACAAAATCCATAGATATATGTGACCAAGGCCCCTCCGGCGTGGGTAGATGATGCAGTAACCCTCGCTTTTCACATGCATATATCACATTGTTAGATATAGACATGTACTTGTTTGTTCATCCCCGGCCACCAAGCGTATCTTCCCAACCCTTGCTGATTCTTCTGTTCCCCTGCATGCCCTGCTAAGGGGGACTTGTGGCAAACACAGTAAGGCCTTGTCTCTCAATTGTGCTGTAGGGAGGAAAAATCGGTTTGCATGGTAAGGAAAACCCTCCCGAATAGACCTGAGAGAGTCCATTGACCCCCGTGATTGTAATTCCTCTTTCTTGAAATGTTTCTTAACACATTCGAGAAGACTCTGTGATGAATCCTATGGAACCCTCATTAAAACCCTGCCTAAATTCTCCTTCCATGTAGCCAGGGGAAGGCAGATGCTTTCTGATCCCAACCCTGGGGGTGGTGTACTGTGGAAGGAGAACCAGGGAGGAGACAAGGAGCAGGGTTGTAAAGAGATTCCGTGGGATGAGACACAGTATTTTTCCTCTGGCAGGAAGACTCTTGCCAGTGTACCTAAAGAGGTAATGACTTATTGTCATTTTAATGTCTCTAAACCTCACATTAAAACTAAGGTTGTGAGCCCTAAGGTTATAAAATCTGAACAGAGATCATTTGGGGTATCACAAACTAAACACGTTCCTCAATACCAAGGGTACAATTTAAAAGAGTATGGAAATGTTGTCTTCAATAAACCATCTTCCTCTGTAACATCTAATTCTCAAATCCCCTCTGTTAAAAACTTTAAGGGACTAAATACAATCTACCCTTGCAGGTAATGCAAATATTGGAAAAACAAACTTTTTTTAAAGAAACTACAGGCCCTAGAATCCTAAAAGGACTGAGAAAAGGAAGAGGGCTGAAGAGGAATGCAGATGTAGTAGTCAGGCAATTAAGCCTAGTAGCCATTGCAGTAGTCAGGCAATTGAGGCTAATAGCGCACACCTGAAAATTATTGCTGATCCTGGAATGCCATAAAAAGCATAAAAGGCCCCCTGAGGTGCAGACAGAGGGAAGAAGTGTGACGAGCTGGAATGTTGGCTGGTGTGCAGGCTGTAGCAGTAGAAGCAGAGAGAAAGCAGGTGGCTGGCAGACCATGCAGAAGTGGAAGAACAGGTTGGATGCCAGAATGTGGAGGCAGAAGATTTCACCTGCGAGTTCTGAGAGAGTCCTTTCCCCCAAAGTTTGAAGTGCAGATGCTGCACAGGGGAAGAAGTGCAGTAGAAACAGTGTTCCCCATGTGAGCCTGATTGCTGTGAATGCCGAGCTGTGGACGTGCAGGAGACTAAGGCAAGAAGAAAATGGCAAGCCAAGGGTCTCGGCAGAAAAAGAAACTCCCAAATCGAGTGGCGGGACCGGAGACTCCTGTTCACGAGATGGGTGTGGGTCCCCAGCGAGCCAGAAGCAGTAGAAGTTCTAGTGGAAGTCGGGAAGCAGTGAAACCTGCAAGCAAGTGTCTCAGAAGCCAATGAGTGAAACACAGTGTTCTAACACATTGCGCATGCCTTGCCGGTAACTGTTTCCAGCTCCTTATTGACTTGCGTCGGACTTTATGCGAGCAGAAGTTGTTAATTGTATTCAAAGCAGTGTTAACAATGGAAATGTAGCACTCGCGTACACCATGAAAGACCTGATACTCGTGTGAGAAGCTAAAGTACTGATATCCATTCATATTAAAGGACTGTTGCTGTCTAACAGAGTGGTCACCTGTCCCTAATTAAGGAAAGGGAACGCTAATAGAACCATTACCGAATACCTAACCTTGACAATTCACGAGTTACAAGTTATAAAGACTGAAAACTACATCAAAGAGAGGTCATGTGTACCTAATTGTGTTTCCCAAAGAAGGCCTGAACTCTATCCTTTGCCTTTATGTGGCAATACAATTTTATATCCATCCTCAAACCTTGAAATCTATTCAAAGGAGAGGTTGCATGTTCCTAATTGTGTTTTCAGCTGAAAGACTAGATCTTATATTGTATCTAGAAGTGATTTAGAGAAGATCAAGCATTACCCAAGCCAAGAGGCAACACCTGTTAATAGTGAAACCAGCCTTCTAAGTGTTAAAGAGCCATCCAGCTGCACTGTCAAGTTGTTAATAACCAAGTGGCTTAAATTACAAGTGTGCAAGCATTAGCTGATGCTGAGAGATTGGCAACAAGTCTTCTGAATGATTGCTTGGGCTGATAGTTGGCAGAAAGGTGTGAGTAAAGCTGGGAAAGGCGATTTGGTTGCTTGTAACAAATATTTTGAAGTATACACAACCTGTGGTACCAGAGACTGTGGAAGCAGGAGATAAGTAAGTCTTAAGAGACAATCCAGGTTGTTATTGAGGCAAAAGGACAAGAAAAGGGCAAAGAGGCTGCCCCTTTTTGGAAAAGGTTATTGAAAGGGAAGAATGCCTTGCCTACCTGAAGAGATTGAAGTTCTGAAGAGTGTGTCTGGTCAAAGCCTGTCTAACAACTTACAGCATTGAAACTGTGGTAGTAATTCTGTTGTATAAGGGCCTAACAAATGCTCAATAAAATAAAAATACTAAAGACATGGTGGTATATCCAGTTGTCAGTGGATGCAATATTGCAGCAGCCTGAATTAAGTAAAATACTGTGGGACAAAAGTGTCTGTTTTACAGTAAAAGTCCCTAGAAGTGGGGTTATTGAAGTAGAAGCAGTAACACAAAGAAGTCATCCTGACAAATATAAAAAGGTACATATTTAGAGAGTACCTGAAGACGTTTTGTAACTGTTGATTAAGAACTATGTATTATTGAATATTACATTTTCTTTCAAACTGTGGCAAGCTGCCTGGAAGAGCAAGTTGTCATAACCAGGATTACCATTGGTGATGTTTTCTTTTCTATAATTGAAAGTGAATCGTTCATCAAAAAATCAAGACTCATTACCAGTGGAACTGTGGTTGTGGAACTTTTATTTTGGACTTTTTGGAACAAGCAAGAACTTTTCATTGTTGAACATTCTGAAGTTAACTTGAATCCTGGGTAAGGGCTAAAAGTTAGCTTTGAATTCTGGGGAAGGGATCTTACCAGGATAAGAAAAGTTTATTCAAACATTGTCCCAATGCTGTTAGTTATACTGTGTTGCCATGTATTTTATTTGTGTGTTTTGTTTAGAGTGAGGGCCAGTTATCCTATGTTCGAAGATGTTCATTTAGCTTTGGTTAGGCAGGGAACTACCCGACAGGGTAGGGATAGTGTGGCATTTTAAAATATATTTTCTTTCATAAAAAGGCATATGGGTGCAACTGTACCCATAATTTCTTCTGCTGAAATTATAGGCCGAACTTCCTGTACAACTGGATCTCAAGCCTGCTGCCTGGCTAAGGCCTCTGCTTTGTGATACTTTGTGCCTTGTCTGTAAGTAATTATGGAGTCAAAGTACTGCTCAAGCGCAGCTGCCTACGACTTCATTTTATTTATTTATTTTTGCATTTATTTCAGTGCACTTAACCCTCAGGCATCTGGCTGCTAGTTACAGAAAGTGCACAGTACAGTTCATAAAGTGCAGGAATATGCATATGGATTACAGTGATGGTTGTACGTACCCCCAAGTAATCAGACATATTAGACAAAAAAGCTGTGAATACACAACTGGTAAAGCCTCACTTCATAGTGTGGGGGCTACTTCAGGCATGTAATCAAGCATGTTAGTCAACATGTCTATGAATACACAACTGGCAAAGCCTCACCTCATGGTGTGATGGGCTACTTCAGTCATATAAGTGTTGCGCTCACCTGGTATCCACAGGGACGCCACCCAGCTGGGTTACTCGCTGGTATACTTCTCAGCTTTGCCCTGATGTGGTCTGCGGGGAAGGTTCCGCCTTGTGGTAGAATTAGGGGTGCTCTCCGTCCTGCCTTCTTTGCAGGGGCACGTTGTCTTTCAAGGGTGAGTGCGGTCGAGTTACTTCACTGACGCCGGCCCGTTTGATATTGTTCAGATAGGTCTTATTGCTGTTCTTTAGTTGTGTTGCTATCCTGCATGCCTTTCTTTGTTTAAAATATCTCTTTTTGCTCCCTTAGGTATGCAGAGCTTCAACGCGGCGAACTGGCTTGGTTGAGCCCCGCTGGTAAATGATGGCGCATTAAGAGCGCTATGATGCGGTAACTAAGCACTATGCGCAGCACTGCGAAGTCTTGCCTTTGCTAACCTGTGTTTCCCTTCCTTGTAGGTAACAGTGTTCTTCAGCATGAGTGGAATGTCCGGAGTGGTGCCAGCCGAGAGGCGACCAGCCAGGTAAGCCTTTTGAGCAGTTCGTAATTTGTAAATGTCTCTACAGCTTTCTTTAATGTTGCCTCTATCTTCCTCTTTCAGGTCGTTCAGTCCGGGAGGCATGCAGATTCGAGGAAGCTGTTCTCAGTAGCTGCAAGTGTTTAAAGATGAAGACTGCAGGTAAGATGCTGCTGCTAATGATGTTTCTTTTGTCTCCTTGCAGGTTCTGCTTCTCTGAGGTTCGAGGGAATAGCTGGACACGGTGAGCGTCACGTTGCAAGCTGCAAAGTAACACGAAGCACGTTCTGCAGTCAGGGTGTGGTTTATATAGCCCAGGTAAAGTAGTACCAGGGAAAGTAGTTCCAGTCCTGCCACACCCAAAACACTAGACCGCATAGCTTGGTTCTTAGGAACCAGGCTATGTGGATGCCTCCATGTTGGCTGACAATACAATAAAGTAGTTCCCAAGCACATTGTTGTTCATGGTGTATGAGCCTGGCGCCATAGGCTCCAGGACTGGCCCCATGAGGGCTTTTGAAGAGGATGCCAGGCTCTAGAGGCCCGAGTCCTGAGTCCACCTGGCCAATGGGTTTGCCAGAGGGGTTTTGGGCGAGGGTCGTGACAATAAGCAAGCATGTTAGACACGATAGGTATGAATACACAACTGCAAAGTCTCACTTCATAATGTGGGGGGGCTACTTCAGGCATGTAAACAAGCATGTTAGACAACATATCTGTGAATACACAACTGGCAAAGCATCACCCCATGGCGCCAGGGGCTACTTCAGGCATGTAAGCAAGCATGTTAGACAAAATAGGTATGAATATATAACTGGCAAAGCCTCACCTCATGGTGCGGGGGGCTACGTCAGGCATGTAAGCAAGCATGTTAGACAAAATAGGTATGAATACACAACTGGCAAAGCCTCACCTCATGGTGGAGGGGGCTACTATAGGAATGTAAGAAAGCATGTTAGACAAAACAGGTAAGAATACACAATTGGCAAAGCCTCACCTCATGGTGGAGGGTGCTACTTTAGGCATGTAAGCAAGCATGTTAGACAAAATAGGTATAAATATATAACTCACAAAGCCTCACCTCATGGTGTGGTGACTACATCAGGCATGTAAGCAAGCATGTTAGACATAATAGGTATAAATACCCAACTTACAAAGCCTCACCTCATGGTGTGTGGGCCTGCATCAGGCATGTTAGCAAGCAAGTTAGACAAAATAGGTATGACTACATAACTGGCAAAGCCTCACCCCATGGTGTGGTGACTACTTCAGGCATGTAAGCAAGCATGTTAGACAAAATAGCTATGAATACTCAACTGGCAAAGCCTCACTTCATGGTGTGGGGGCTACTTCAGGCATGTAAGCAAGCATGTCAGACAAAATAGGTATGAATACTCAACTGGCAAAGCCTTATCTCACGGTACGGCGGATACTTCAGGCATGTAAGCAAGCATGTTAGACAAAATAGGTAAAAATACACAACTGGCAAAGCCTCACCCCATGGTGTGGTGACTACTTCAGGCATGTAAGCAAGCAGGTTAGACAAAATAGGTATGAATACTCAACTGGCAAAGCCTCACCTCACGGTACGGCGGCTACTTCAGGCATGTAAGCAAGCATGTTAGACAAAATAGGTAAAAATACACAACTGGCAAAGCCTCACCTCATGGTATGGGGCTACTTCAGGCATGCAGACAAGCATAGGGTCATAATAAAAGTCCCCCCTAGCCTCATAGTATTGGAGGTTAGGTTAGGTATGCCAATAGGCATGATAACAATGAATAATTTATGATTGAATCAGGAACAAACACAGACCTGAACCAATTGTGCTGGATCTTACAATTAGTCAATCAACATACGCTCAAAGCATGATAAGGCGCTATTAGGTTGCATGAATGCATTGGATTACAACAGGTATAGAAGTGGAACACAGGAGCGTTGATAGAGACTCAGTTGATACCGTGTGAGAAGTAGTGAGTCATACAGTACAGTGCCGGATCAACAAGCGTTGGACAAGCCACATCCAGCTTTGCGATTATTTGTGCCTGGTCTGTAGGTACTTATGAAGTCAAACCCTACAAAATATGTGCCGAGCACGGCTGCCTAGGACTTCATCCTATTTATCTATGTTTACATTTATTTCAGCGCAACTAACCCTCAGGCATCTGTGCGCTAGTTACAGAAAGTGCATAGTACCGTTCAGAAAGTGCAGGATTACACATACAGATTAGAGTGATGGCTGTAGGTACCCCCAACTATTAGACAAAATAGGTATAAATACAGAAACTGTCAAAGCCATGTTACAAGAGAGACCTGCTCAATTGCGCTGGAGCTGTACAGTTAGTAAATCAACATATGCTCAAACCATTATAATGCTCTATTTGGGTGCATGATTACATTGGATTACAACAGGTATACAAAACGGATCAGGCGTTGTGGAGGAGAAGACAATTGCATCTTCTCTTTCCTGCTACAAGTACAAAGTGATAAACCCTAGAAGACTAATACAAATTCAGAAATACCACCCCATCTTTCAATTTCCCAAGAAATTCTAACTAAGGACTTTCTCCTGATGAACCATGGAAACATCTGTGGGGAAAAACGTGTTGAGAGATGTTTATTGAAATATAATGCATAGAGAGATGCATATTGAAGTTTGTGAAATAAGGATGTACCAAGATACAACAAGTGTCTAATCAGCATATAACCAAATATGAATACATTGTATGACGATTAATACAAAACTAAGAATTGTATGAGAAACAACACGGACACAAGATATTTTCAATTGATGGATTAATACAATAAGGAAAAAAATACACAACTGCTATATACAGAATAAATCAAAATTGAACCAATTAAAAGCAAATGTTTATGCGATTTTCTTCAAGAGCAACAGGTAGCGCACAGTCTACAAGCACAAATCCTCAGTATCGATTATTGTTACAGTCGCAATAAAAGTGCTAGACGTGCAGGTAAAAGTGGAATGTGGACTGACCCAAAGAGAGGTAACAAGCCAATTGTGACCGTAAACCAGGTATATAAATACAATACAAGGGGAACACACAAGCGTTGGTAGAGGCTCAGTTGATACCGTGTGAGAAGTAGCGAGTCATACGGTGCAGGGCCGCATCAACAAGCACTGGCCAAGCAACATCCAGCTTGTGGTAGAGAGATAGTTAGGCGTAATGTTTCAATGTGGACGCAAAGTCGACTCTGCAACTGCAAGAGATCCATATCAGAGCATGGAGGTGAAGAAAACGGTGTGCTCCAGATGATCAGTGGAGGCAACAGAGTCAGAACTCCGGGGGGCACACGCATCCAGCATAAACAGGAGGAGGGCAAGGGAGTAAAGTGGGAAAAGGGGAGGGGGAAGTGATTGGCTTCAAAGGCAACATGGCTGGTGTGATGATAAGGTAGCTGGAAATACTTGCCAAAAGGGATGCCAGCTGCGGCAATGTTGCAATTATGGTGGGAATTGGGCTCCAATGGTCAGTTTGTGCAGTAGCGGCATTGTCACAACAGAGAGGAGGGTTAAAGGGATAGTAGGGGGCCAAAGCCCTGTGATGGGGGCTGCCCTTTTCCAGACACGGAGAGAGATAGCAAAGGTGCTGGATCATGGGTCTAAGATCAGGCTTACCTTAAAGAGATAGTTGATGGGATAGGGTGCCAGTGATCACACCAGGAGGAAGGGGCTTCCAGGCAAATCACTCTCAACAAACTGGGAGCATATCACTGCTGCCAGAAGAAAGGCACACTGGATCCATATAATACAGCGGATGATCTTCAAAACTCTGGCTATCATGCAAAAGTGTCTAGCCAACACTGCACCCAGGTATCTATCGCATAAACTCTGAAAAACCAAATCTTCCAGCCCTATACGATCAATAGATACCAACAGGCTGGTAACCCCAAGATTCAGACTAAAAGATTGTTTAATTGCTTCTGAGAACTGGAACGCCCTTCCACACAACCTCAGATCGGAACACTCGTACTAGGTTTTTCAGAAGCACATCAAGACTCTGCTGTTCGCCCAAGAGGTTCCTTCCATTGAAACCACTGACTATGGTGTTGCACACTGTCATGTTCTGAATAAGTTATCCCTGTCTGATTTTCTGTGATGTCTGGCATTCGCCTACACTTCTGTAACTAGCGCTCTGATGCCCCAGAGTTTGGTGCGCTGCTATACATGTTAAAATAAATAAATAAATAAACAAAAATATCTATCTGGTACTGAGACGGGCAAACACCAAGAAGTAGGAAAGAATAAAGTACGTCCTGATACTGGGATGAAGAAACCCAATGGAGTTAGGCTGAGCCTAACACCAACACCAAGAAAGGACTATTGCTGGAAACTGGAGAAGTCTAAGTATGGCATCATAAAAGTGGGAGGAGCAAAGCAAACAAGGAGAGAGATCCGGGATTTTTTTTACAGACTACGGGGAGGCAGAGATACTGACCTCCAGACAGCCAAAAAGCACAGAGGAACAGGTGCCCAAGAAAAACCTGAGTAGAGAAAGCCTAACAAGAGGCTACGAAGTGGACAAGAAGCCCAGGAGGGACTTGATTGTGAGAGGTGGTGGCCGTAGCATGGTGAGAGAAGATAAACCTCTCCCTTGTCAATACCATCAGTGGAGGGGTATCCTGGGCAGTACCAGAGAAGGAACTGAATCAGGGAAGTCAAGTTATCCTGGCACATGGTGACCGATAGGAGACGAACGAGAGAAATCCTCTCAGAGCTGATACCACAAACCACAAAGTATGCCGAGATATACTGGGAAGCAGAACGAACAGAAGCACAAGAGCCATCCTGCATCAACAAAGTGAATTCCTGAAGCGGAACGTCGACCCAGTGGCACAAACCCGAATCCAAGAAGATAACAGCAATAGTGCGAGGCCCGGGGAGAGGGGCGGCTATAGCGACTGACTAAACCCTAATTGACAAGATTAGAAGAGTGAAAAAACCTTCAGGACTATTCCTACTTGTCCCAATAGTACAGGGAATTGTGAGAAGAGTGAGAATAACTACGGGACTCTTCTTACTCATAGGTCTCAGGGAGGAAACAAGGAAGCAAAGAGACATAATGAGTGATCTCCTAAAGGTGGAATCAATAATACAAGAGAGAGAGAGACTGTGATTTATAAGAACAAGATATAGGAGAAGATAGGGGTCAATATCCATCAGGAGAGGAATTCAAGAAAACAAGGAGTGATAAAGAGCAGGATGAAGAGAACTAAACAAACTGGTGAAGGAAATAGCCAAGCAATATTTGAAGATTCAATATTGAAAAGGAACATTTTCATTGGAAAGCTATCTTTCCATCCCAGGAGAAGGCTGTCATTCTCTTGGTCTTTAGTTGTTTAATAATAGGTACAGGGTCAGTATAGTTTAGTTTTGGGACTGAGGACAGACACTTGTTTTGGACTTTAACACTGATGCCGAGCACCCTAGTTTTATTTGTGTTAGATTGGGCAACCCTTAGATTTGGGAAAGAAAGGCCTTTTCTTTTTTATTTTGAATAAACACTGTTTAAAATGGTAAATTCTGGTCTGTCTCATCCTTCTGACCTGCCACAGGACCCACTAGTTGCAGGCGCAGATTGATGTTTATGAATAATATTAAATATTTTGTATGTGTCCCTAATGACACAAGATCAAAACAGCCATCGACATACATTCTAACAAGTCTAATGATTCCTGGAAGACCATAATGAGGAGCTCATAGCAATCCACCCATAGCCAATTCAAATAATGCCTGCAGTCTGAAAACACCACAGCGCCCTCTGCAACTGGATGCATGTGTCAAATGTATTGCCCCAAAATACTGGAAACAAAATGCTGAAGGCGTGTTTTTAACGCATTCGGCGAGGTGGAAAATGACAAACTGGGTGAGCAAGGATTGACAGGAGTGTCCCTCGCACACCTAGTTGGGCATTGTGGGCTTTGGGGTGGCGGGGTTGTCCCCTGCATACATTACATGTGCAACAGGGGACACATGACCAGCATCCAAAACGTTTGAGTTAGAAAGATTCGCCCAAGTCAGCCTCGCTATTTTGGAACTCAAGCTTTTTTCGGATTTTGGTTTTATAACATAGATCTGTGTCAAATACATACGACAGGGTAGGAATTAATACGCTAATGTCTAAAGAAGTATGATCACCCTCAATACTAGTATTAACATCAATGTTGATTTACTTTAGACATTGGGCCTCATTACGACCCAGGCGGACTTCGCGGTGCTAAATGCACCGCGAAGCATGGCGGAAAGCCGCCGATAGCGCCATGGGGGTTGGCGGATTTACCGCCCCATTCCGACCTCGGCGGAGCGGTAAATCCCCAATCCCCATTCTGCCCTTCCCCATTCCCATTTTCGCCCCATAGGGTATAATGGGAGTGGGGAAGGAGTTAATTACGCCACCGTAAAATACGGTGGCGTAATTAACAACGAGGTCCCGTAGCGCCATGGTTTTCTCCGGCTGGTAAAACCAGGCGGAGAAAACCTCCATGGCGCTACGGGAACTCGTAGTATGGCGGAGAGGTACGCCATGCACTACGCTGGCGTAACACCCTCTCCGCCAGGGTCCTAATGAGGCCCATTGAAATAAAGCAGTAATTCCATACGATTATTGCCCTGGGTATCCTGTAAAGTGTGCCTTGCTACATCATCTGATTCAATGTAACTGTTCAGGGCTCGAAGGTCGCAAGCCAATGCCAAATTCAACATATGCTCCTCCTCTTTGAAACACATATGGTAGAGCAAGTCACTTCAGGGATTCCTCTGGCCCATTTGATGTTAATTATGATTTAATTGTTAGCGGTCAACTGGCTATTAAAATCCTCTGCTAACAAAACTAGTGATGTATACATGTTGTCACCTCAATCTGCCTCAGTCAATTCCAGATGACCCAACACAGCTCAATACCCTTGAAGAGGCATTACAGCCAATCTGAAAATAATATAAATTGATCAGCTTAAATATAATCACCCAGTTGGTATTCAAACAAGGGAAGCATGAATCCAACATAGATGCAGCAGCTGCTAATTTTACATATGCTGAAGCTAAGGGCCCTCCCGTTGGAGTACCTCTGTGATTTAGTACCAGGGTGAAATTATGTAGAATAGCTTGATTTATGATGTGTTGGCAAGCATAGGTTTCCTGGAACAGTATTATATCTGCTTGGCCAAAGATGGTCTGGCAGCACTCAAGCCTGACATATTCTATTAGATAATTTTCCTTTAATAGATATTTTGAAGATGTTAGAGCGCATTAGAGATCACTCCCTGTCCTTTACACATCTCTGGGATTATCATTGGACCTAGTAGGAGATGATAGTGGTAGGAGGCAGGGATGTCATTTTACCGAAATAGCAGGGGTAGCGGAAGTGATGTCATGTGACCCGCTCCCAAGTTACATCACGGGAAGTGATGGGATAAAGCCTTTCACTCCTTGAAAAAACAGAAAGTGGCTTCACATATCATTGTTCCTCAGTACACTAAGTAAAATATGGTTACGAATTCACTGTAGTAGGAAATACATTTCATACAAGAATGGATCACCATATGTAGCGTTAACATTAGTGTGTATAGGTGCATATTACCAAATTATTGTAAATGTAAGCAGACGTCCAAGGCGAAATGATGCCATGCAATCGAAAGAAAATACATGTGGCTGTTGTATGAAATGAAAGAAGGTGTGTCAACTGATTCAACTCTTAGAAATTGAGCCAGAACCAAGTAAATCTAGAGTCATTCCCTGTCGGGATATAAAAATAAAAAGAGCTTGTGGCAGGTTAAATATGTTTACATGTGTTGGATGTTTTCTGAAGCATTTTCATTTGTTAGACAGTTCTCACATATTGAGTGCGGCAATGAACAGAGAGAGAGAGAGAGAGAGAGAGACCCTCATTAGTTTCCTCCCCTTTGTCTCCAGGCCACATGGAGACTGCGCCAACATAATGAGCCAAAGCATGCGCTATGAATCATGCAGATCTCTCACTAAAACCCTGTCTAAAGTCTCCTCCCCGGTGGCCAGGGAAAGGCAGACAATTCCTGATCCTGACATTGGGGGTGGTGTACTGCGGGAGGATCACCTGGGAGGAGACAAGGCCCAGGGCAATGGGGATATCCCGTGGGATGAGATACAGTATTTATGCTTGAACGGGAAGAACTTTTTAAAGGTGCCAAGACAGGTAATGGCTAATTGCCGATATGATGTATTTGAAGCACAAAGTAAACCTGTGGATGTGGGTAAAGCTGATGTGACACTTTTAAATACTACAACGAAGGAAAGACCGTTTGAAACCTCCAAGGTTAAAAATCGCTTTACTCCCAAAGGTATAGGAAGAGAAAATCGAAACATAATGGCTTAAACAAACTGCCTTCTTATTTTCAAACAAACCTTAATGAACATTCTTTAAATGCATTTAAGAAAAATATATATGCCTTTAAAAATAATTTTGTTGGTCGGGACTACAAGTCCCAAAATCCGCTAAATACTGGGACGAGGAAGAGGGATAAAGAGGAATGCTGTAGTAGTAATCAGCCTGTTAAGCCTAATGACCCCACCTGAGGGAAGCAGAGAGGTTTAAAAGGCCCCATCAGGTGCAGGCCATTAGATGTAGATGTAACTTAGAACTCAGTGATCGCAGAAGTAGCAGCAGCAGCAGAGCACTGTGCTGGCAATCCAGACAGAAGTGGGTGAACAGAAGGGATGCCAGGACTTTGTCCAAGTAGATTTCAACTGCCAGTCCTGAGAGAGTCCTGTTTCTCCAAAATCTTAAGTTCAGCGGTTGCACAGCGGAAGGAGTGAAGTCAGACTGCTTTTTCCCATGTGAACCTAATTGCAGAGACTGCGTAACCAGAAGCGTGCTGGGGACCGTAGCCGGGTGTTGGCATGCAGCTGAAGATCCCAGGAGTGAGAGAAGCTCTGTAACTGTGTGGCAGGGTCGTGGACACCTTCACAGAGGAAGGGCGTGTGTCAAAACGGAGCCTGAAGCAGTCCTTGTCCTGCAAGCAGTGAAGGAAGCAATACAGAACCCGGTTAGTGTGACCGAGCGTTCTGAAGCATTTCACCGACCAAGGCAGGCAACTGTAGCCAAGCAGAATCACTTGTGTGCGATAAAAAATTGACCGTCGAACAATGGGAAGTTGTAAAAGTACGACTTGCGTATGAGTAAACTCTTCCTATAGCATTCGCGTAAGAGGGAAACCACGTTAACCGAATCTTACACTTCTGAAAAAAGATATCAGACTGAATGTGTATGCTTAAAACGTATCTCTAAAGAAAAGGGTATTCAAAGAGTACATTGTGAAGTGGTTGAAGTTGATGTATCACTGAATCCAAGTGACTATGGGCTTCATCACGAGGTGGGCAGTATTCTGGCAGCATTTCCGCTGAGCGTAATTAGCATTACCACTGGGACGAGCAGTGGTATTAGAGCTGAATCAAAAACTGGCATGAATGCTTGCCCCCACCCCAATCAGCACCAAAACAAGGCACGCTGCTGAAATTCCAGTGCTAATAGCGCTATCGCCAGCATACTCCAGTGCTATTAGCACTGGAGGAAATAGTGCCATTGCCGGAACGGGAAGCATGGTGGCGGTCATCTTTAAAAACTCAATCTAACCTGAATAACCCAATTTCTGCAGCCATCCGAACCCAAAACACACTGCCAACACGTCTAAGGAATGGAAGGTGCCAGAGAACTGGCAGAGAAAGCCAAAATTCAGTGAGGAAAAATTGGTAGTCCTCACAGATTGAGTACTGGGCCACTGTCACCAAACAATGGAATATTACAGGACAGTGCAAAACTACCATCTTGTAATCAGCCACAAGGTGGGTGCGGTGGGCAGTGCCCCCCATGATCCTGAGGACTGCCCCAAGAGGTGGAACAACCTCAGGGTCAGGGTGTGGGGACTCCTCTCCCAACACTGGCAGGAGGCCATGGCAACTGGAGGTGGTACGACTGAGCCACTAGTGCTGACACTATGGGTGGAGAAGTGTAGTACCATCCTCGACATGGAGGGCATCAAGGGATTTGGTGTTGCCGAGGCAGATGCCTGCAGCCAGGAGGCAGGAGGTGAGTTGACTCCCCTTCACACAGCAAATGCCCATGCATAAATGTCAGCCTAGCACTAGATGCCATAGAGGACAGGCACACATGCCAGCAGACCCAGCAGCTGGGCCGGATAATCATGGTGAAGTGACTGGTTGCCACATCAGCCACCCTCCACAGCAGCTAAGGGGGCAGGGCACTAAGTGCAGCCCAGAGCGGTACTGCAGTGTTAAGGGGTGGCAAGCGACCAATCCAAGTGCAGTACACACCACACCCCTGCTGGTGCCCCCTATGCCAGCAGGATATTGGTGCGTAAGTAACCACGACACTGCACAGCAGTCACACCAACATGTTGCTGGCCCAGTTTGCCTGCCCCATGTTGGCATGGCAGACAAGCCCCAGGGAAGTACATGTCCCCCTACACATACATGGGTGCAGCAAGACAAATGCAAACCAAAACAGTGCAATACTGCTGGCTGAATAGCAGCATCCCATAGAGCCATGGCAATGCCATAGACAAAGCCACCACCCCCATTCCCACAAGGTGTGTGTCACCCGGGGAGAGGGTTGTGGGGGCATGAACACATACAACCTTCCCATGTGCTGCAATAACCAAGGCTGTGCCTCTATGCCATCACTTGACCATGAGACCAAATCACAACATTTGTGACCCTACAGGACCACAAGCATGCATGTAATACATCAGCTGCCCCTGCTTGGATATCCTGCCTTCACTGAACACAGGCAAAAGGCCACCTGGCGATATGTCACACACACATGGCTGCAACCAGTCCCACAATGCTGTGCTCACATGCAATGTCTCTGGAACAACCATGCCCATCTGCCCAAATATGTGGGGAGCCACTCTGTACCATAAGCGTCTTGCATGCCAACACACATGAAAGAACCATACCTGACAACATTTCATATTTCCCCTACATACACTCACGCATCTCCAGAAGTATCTGAGGAGGACGAGGGAGCAGGACCATCAAGAAGTGGTGCCTTCAGGCCCCTCAGTTCCACCACCACCACCACCAAGGGCAGCCACATGCCACACCAATGCACAAGGACCACCATGCCACACCTGGACCCGGCAAGGCCAAGCCTGCTGGTGGCAGCGCAGGCCCTGTACCAACCCCATGTGCCACCAGGACCACCTTCACACCCACTGCACCCACACTTCCAGCTGTAGTGGCTGACACAGAGACCACACCTGCTGGCAGGGCCGCCGTTGACACCCAGGAGGAATCAAGTCAAGTTCCACAGGGTGATGAAGGGACACACACTCCTGAGAGTTTTCCCCACCACCAACGTGCCCAGACACCTGAGCCGGATGTGGACACCACCTCATATGGTTCAGTGGCTTTCAGCCCTGGCCCTTTGCAGAGCCTCCCTCCCATTCACCACACACCACTGAGCCAATCCATCCTCCAGAGGCTGGACAAAATGGAGAGGCGGCAATGGGAGATGCGTGCCATTGGCCAAATACATTCACAGCCTCTCCAGGCCACATGCAATTGTATGCAAAAAGCCACCCGCAGGATCGTGAGGACAATGGAGGGGAACCGGGCACAGGCGGCTGCTAGTACTGCCACCCAGACTGTGTATGGCCAGTGAGTCAGGGAGCAGACAGAGGGGATTTTGGCCTTTGCAGAGTTGATGCGACATAGCATAGAATTCACTCTGCAGCAAATCTGGGGGCCAGGGTCCATGCCCTCAGGTTCAGCCACACCCACTGAGGGGTCAGATCCCAGCACACCCAAGTGCTGGTTTGAGTGCCATTTCAGGCCAAAGTCATTAAGGAAAGAGCTGAGGGGGAAGAGGCCACGGAAGTGACAATGACACATCTTTTGCCCACAGTGGGTTTGCTGGGGTGTTGGTGGTGGGAGGCGGCATGAGGGATAGTGTGTGAGAGAGTTGGTGTTGGGAGAGGGAAAGGGGATAGTGTGTGGGGGAGTTGGTGATGGGAGGAGGGAGAGGGATAGTGTGTGGGGGAGTTGGTGGTGGTAGGGGGAGATAGTGTGTGAGGGAGTAGGTGGGGGAATGGGGGAGAGTGAGTGGGGGAGTTGGCAGTGGGAAGGGGAGGGGGATTAGTTAGTGCACTTAATTACATTAAAATAGTTGAACTTCATCAATGCAAGGACATTCGTCATTGTGTCATGGTTGTGTTTATTCATTGACGTGAGTGTGAAACAGTGGTGCATGGCATGTGCCATGTTAATGTCTCAGAGGAAATGGTCTATCAGTCCCCAGCAAGTCAGTCGGCCATCCCTGACATCGTCTCTGGTAATGTGTGCAGATGCCTCTGCCACAGGCACTGCATCCTCATCCTCTGGGGGAGGCATGTCCACATCAGTGTGTAGAGGTACATTCCGCTTGAGGCAGATAGTGGGCAGCATGGCACACACAAGCACTATTTTACCCACTTTTTCTGGTGTGTACATCAGGGCTCCTCCTGTATGGCGCAGGCAGCGGAAACAGGTCTTCAGGAAGCCAAAGGTTTGCTCTATGCACACACAGGTCCTGCTGTGAGCGTGGTTGTAGGCAAAATACTGTGGTGTTTATGGATCACGCAGATGTGTCATGAACCAGGGCAGCTGTGGGTATCTGAAGTCACCTGCATGGAGTGAGGCACAACTATGAGTCACAATGTATTGTAGGTGGATGGCCTTTCATGGTATCAGGGCACTGGACGTCAGTGAGCCTCATTACGAGGCTTGCGCTGATGGAATGAAGGGGGCGGTACAGGTACAGGCCCATTGTGTGGCATGTGTCTTTACAATGTTTGTGCATGTTGTGTCACTCATATCATGCCTACGGGCCCTCGTCCAGCACTTTACAAATACATTAAATAAATAAATCATGTATTGTATTAATACACCCTGTTCACTTGCAGCGGATGTTATATCATGGGACTGTCAGTGGCTATCTTGTGGCAGTGTATTGCTCTCGTGCATGTGGCCTGATGGGTTTCCTATTGGCCCTCCTTAGGCATCTGGGGGCAGCGGGTCGGCATTGCGGGCTGAGTGTACATGTGTACATGGCTGTGGTACTGGCAGGGTTGATGTTCTGTGATGCGATGTGGCACTTTGCTTGACATTGGTTCAGATTGTGCATTTTGCATTGTCATGTGTGTGTTTGGAGGTGCTACTGTATGTGTGCATCAGATTCTCCGTCCAGGTATGTCCAGCATGTGCATGTTCCCTGTGCTGTACTGTGATGTTCTTCGGGAGGTGGGCAGGTCCGACGTTTGCATTCACTTGTCATGCCTTGTTTTGTGGAGTTTTTAACATCCCCCCATTTAGTCAGGTGCATCGCAGCGCCTGCATGCTCACAGTTTTACTCACCCGCACTCCATGTCCATTGTCCTCTGTGCCTCTCAATGTATCCAGGCAGTGTACTGTTTCGTACCATCATGGCATCCTAAGTGGAACCAGGGTAGTGGGCAGAGCGGTGGGTGATGTACAGGTTGGGATTGCATGTCACCTGCACATTCAAAGAGCGGTAGTGCTTCCTGTTGCGATACACTGCTGGGGGGCCACTAATGCAACATGGGTACAGTCCAAGGCTGCAATGACATTTGGCATTTGTGCAACGACGTAGAACTGTGCCTTCATGGCGTGAACCTGTGCTGGAGTGGTTGGCAGTGAGTTGTGGCATGAGACATGGCGCAGAAGTACATCCAGCACCTGGCCCAACACAAAATGTTGGCTGTACCATGACGTGCATCATGGCCACGGAGTGCTGGAATGTGCCAGATCCCATGAATTAAATGACGGACACTAGCTTTAGCAATGGGGGCACGGCTGTCTGGATGTTTATTCTGCTCCCTATGGTGCCCTGGATTGTGGGAGCAACTCACCTATGGACTCCCTGTTGAGGCGGTACAGGGTCACCAACTGGCTGTTAGTGAGGGTCCACAGTAAGGGCCTGACCTTGGGGATCTGTGCACACCTTGCGTGGCCTCTCCTCCTCCTCCTCCCATGTACTCTCTGTGCCCTGGGCTGGTTGTCCTGCCTCTGTACTTCTAGGCCCAGCACGAGCAGCAGCATGTCCCATCTCGCAATGGCTAGTGGGAGCATGGTGTTTGTAACTGTGTTTGGGGAATGTGTGTGCCTTATGTAGCCCTCTGGAGTGTATTGCATTTACCTGTGGTTTAATTTCTGCCACCTCTATTCATTTAATTGTGCTGTGTTTTCACCGCAATCACCGCAGTTTCCCAGGCATTAATACCACTGTACTTGTAATGCAGCAGTGATTGCATTTCATGGTATCAGCACAGATTTCTCCGGCTGTAATAGCACCAACTGTTTTGCAGTCTGCTGTATTTGCACCAGCTCATGATCCGGCAGAGCGGTATTGGCGGCGCTAATTCCATTAAGGTCACTTTGAGGGAAGTCGTGTTATACTGACAAGGACCTGTATTTCTTTTTCTGACATTTATAATTTGTGGTAAAACTTTGTTAACCAGAACAACATTGATGCTATTTGATGAAGGAGAGAAAGTTTTTCTGTTGCTTAATTATTGGTGAAACTGAACTTTCTTTTGGCAAACGAATAAGACAAGAACTGAATTGGAACTGTGTTGCAAACACAGATTTACTTGTTTCTATTTGTTGAACTTTGGAACTAAAACCTAACTTGAAACCTGGGGAAGAGGAGTTCCCCTAGGTTACACAGAAAGACTGTGAATATTGGAAATACAAGTATTAAGAGTTGTTGTGAATTGCCATATATTTTCCTATGTATTTTGTTTAAGTGTGAGGGCAAGATAATCCTGTGTTAGAGTGTTTTTCATTTTGTTTTGATAGGCAGGGAAATACTCGTCAGGGTAGGGATAGTGAGGCAGTTGTTAAAACGTATACTTTAATAAAATGGCACCATTTGAGAAATCATCTAAAAGTTTTCTGCCTCACATTTCTGCCCCCACACATCTGCCACAAGCTCACACTCCTCACTAGCAGTTGTGTGTGGTCCATAGAGAACGCAGGAATATGTGATGTGTTCCCACATAAGAACATAGTAATGTTGGCTTTAATACCAGTAATGATACTGTAAGAAAACATGTCCAAGTTGGCTCTGCCAGTATGCCAGTAACCCCACTTAACATACTCCTGTTGGATTTGCCATTAAAATTCAATACCATAAGAAAACATGTCCAAATTGGCTTCAATGAAGGCCAGTCTAGACATGCAAGAACACCTTTCATTTGAAAACGCCTGCTTTCAGAAAGGTGAAAGTAGCAAGTTTTGGTTATGTACAGACCTACTCTGGTATGGATCATACATGTTCCTATGCATTAACGAGGCATCAATTGGGGTATTTAAGCTTTGGTTATATAAAGAGCTACCTTAGATATGAGGGATACACCCTGTTCACAGGCATTAATTACAATGGCAGCTATTGGGGCAGCAAGTCGTTGGTTATGTATAGACCTACCCTGGTATGCATACTACATGTTCCCAGGCATTAACAAGGCAGCAATTGGGTAGTTAAGCCTTGGTTATGCAAAGATCTACCTCACGTGTGAGAGATACAACCTATCCATTGAGGTGGTAAACCTTTCCTCATATACAGGCGCTACCCCAAGCTAAATATGCTCTCCCCGCAGGCATTACAGGGGTATACCCCGACAGATCGACTGGGAATGCTTTGTTTACCGCCCATCTCTGAATTGCCAGCCTAGTCATGCATGTCTCCATGGTAGAGTGAGGGTTGTCCGGATCAGTGCCCAGAAACGCCCCCTGCTCCCCCAAAAGTGATAAAAAAAGCCCAACAATGGTGGCATTGTGTGACATGGCATTGACCGAACCTACAAAATGTTCATGACAATGACAAAATATGTGCTATATTTGGTTTTCCAAAAACAAGATGACACTGGTACTAGTGAGAAGTTTGGTTGATTTAATTAATTAAATTCTGTGGATATACCTGTGTTTCATGTTTATAACTCACTTGCTTCTTGTACTTCTGTATAAATGAACAGCATCCGTCTGAAAACCAAAATCCCCTGTGTGAGGACTATGTGATGAATCCTGTGGAGTCATCACTAATCTCCAGCCTAAAATCTCCTCCCATGTGGCAAGCGTAAGGCAGCCACTACCTGCTACGCAAAGCGAACACTGGGAAAGCCTGCCCGACGAAAACTCTTTGCCGCAGCTGCACAGGAAACCGGTGAGTCCGCCCGGAGGAGTTGCGGACCCCGGGAAGTGCTATCAAGTTAGCAAATACTTGGGGAGGCATTTTGAATTCCGACCAAATAGAATTGAAGAACAAGTGCAAAAAGGGTACAGTTCTCCTTACATGAGATGTCTGTTTGGGAAAATCTGGACCTGCATTGCCATCAGCCAAGAAACAATAAATAAGAAATAAAAGGGCAAATATTGTACAATTCTCCTTACATGAGATGTAACCTGGAACAAGTATTGCCATCAGCCAGGAGATACTAAAGCAGAAATAAAAGGGCAAACATTGTACCATTCTCCTTACATGGGACGTCAATTTGGGGAAACCTTGAACAAACATTGCTATCAGCCTGGAGATACTAAAGAAGAAATAAAAGAGCAAACATTGTAACATTTTCCTTACATGAGACGTCAGTTTGGGGAAACCTGGAACAAAGATTGCCAAAAGACATTAAGGAGAAAGTTGACAGACAGAACTTGAGCAAACCCCCATATGTGGGATATGTGGAACAAGTGATATCTGGAGTCAAAAAGATGTAAATAGTGTTATACTTTAAAAGCAAAGTGAACATTGTAGCAAAGATCTGGTAAAAGCTATACAACAAGCAGTGAATCAGAGACACCTGGCAGGAGAGTACACAATGGAGTCTGTATGAACCGGAAAGGCCAATTCCTGGCAGGGAAGTAACAAGGAATTCATAAGGTATGATATGATATGGCATTTGTAACGTGCCTATACACAAGTGTGGAGAAAATTGAAGATACCTGCCAGGGGAGTACACCAGAATATCAAGAGATACAGTTGAGAAGTACCTGGCAGGAGAGAATATCAGGAAGTCATAATTTTGAACAGTTTGGTAAAATAAACCCTTTCCCTTAGAAACAGTTGTTGAATTTGAAAAGATATACTTTGCCATACTGAGAAAAGTGTTCTATAAACAAGATATTTACTTTACCATCCTGAGAAAAGTGTTCTATGGAAAAGACATTTCTGTTATCAATCTGAGGAAGGTAATTTGTGATAGAGACATGTATATTGACTTTAATAGAATATTGTTGGAGCAAAACCCTTTCAACAGCTTTGCTGAAATAATTCAGGGCACGGGAATCAACCCTGTGGACACAATGAGTGTTTTGTTGGATTTCCACTTTTGGATTTATGATCATTTATGTTAAGTTGGAAACAAAGACTTTTACCTTACCCCTTTTGATTGTGTATATTAGCATGAGGGTCAGATATCTTTTGGAACAAGGTCAGCTTGCTTTTGCTGTAGTTTCATAGGCCGGAACACTCTTTAGGATAGGGACATATGGGCCTTATCCCAAACCCGTTTTATTCAATAAAAATGGCTAATGTTGAAAATATTACAACTTTGTGTCCGCCTCTCATTTCTGACCCCTCACAACTGTCAGAGGGTGTGCAAATGACACATTTTCAGAAGGTGTGACAAATGTCAAACTTTACGAGAGTGTGCAGCAACAAACTGTCAAATGGTGCGACAGCCTCTCAGCGATGTGTGACAATCTTTCAGAGGGTATCCAGCTTACAAGTGTGAGAGTGCCGGAAGCAATACACTTATTTATTTATTTATTGATATACTTAAAGCCGACGGCTTTGTATGTATAACATTAAAACATTAAAACAATAACAGATAGGACACACTTTGAGTACAACAGAGAGTGCATAATAGCTAAAAATATCAGTATTTTGGTGACATATAGTTACTAAAATCATCACAGTGCTTTGGTGTAAGGCGCTTAATAAATCAATAAATACAAATAAATGCAAATACAAATGTAAAAAGGAAACTTAAAAATTCATCAAGTACAGCAGTCATAAAGACAGTGTTTTAAAAGAATAAAACTCCAGAAGATAATGCTTTCAGAATGTCAGCGTATTTCAAGTAAAATTTCGTCATGTAATATATCAGATTAAGATCACATCCCTCAAGGAACAATGACCACAAAAGAGATGAGTTGATCAAATTAAAACTGCTATCATACGATATAAGATAACTAGTCCTAATTTGTTGCAAGCTCTCACATTCAGTCAGCAGGTGTTGGATACTTTCAATTGCTGCAGTGCCATAAAGAGGGTGTGGGGCAGAAATATTCTGAATGGTTGTCCAAAGACAAACTTTACCACAATTCCCAAGGGCCGGAGGGAAACAGTGGCCATGACAAATATATAGGCCACCACAAATTACAAATCGCAGCATGCCCTGCCAGTACACGGACATGGTTCCCAGACACACAAGGCCCTGTGTCCGTGCTTGCTGGCACCAGGATGTAGAAAGGATCATGCTGTACTGAATGTCACTGTGTTCTGTAGAACGTTGTGCAATGATGTATCACCAGTGAAGGGTGCGGCATGCCCATCGTTGCAACTCTGCTGTCAGCAACCTTCGGTTGCAGAGTTTTATAAATCTCTCATTACAAAATATTATTAACAATATGTTTATCTTGGATATATGAGAACAAGTATCCGGTTCAAAGAAGATGTCAACCTACCACCCTATTTTGCCAGTGAGGCATTGCCAGACGCAAGTCTCAGAGGATCAAGCCAAGACATCCTCAAACCGGGCAGAGCTGAGAGGTGAGCATTTGTTGCCAGAACAGACAGGACAGGAAGGCTGGAACCCATTTCAAGGCAGATGTGAGAAGTAGACAATGGCAGCTCTAGCAGGTCTGCACAAATCTACCGACCACGTGTCAAGTGAGTTGGACACACATTGCCATACCTGGCAGAGCCAAAGTAGGCACATATCCCTGGACATGCGGTAGTCACCTGGTAAATCTGATAAGTGGGCACACATTAGGCCTGGCCAGGCATCTTGGACGCATAAAGCTCAGAAAACATCCCCAGGCACTAGGAGTCAGTAAACAGAACATCTGCTATATCATATCTGGCAAACATCAGGGGGGCGGGCCCTGGCCCTCACCCAGAGTAGTGAGCCCTGAAGAGGAAAACTGGGATGGTCCCTTCCCCCGACCCACGTACAAACTATGGCCAATGACGTCACGACCCAAGTACCCTCAGCGGGAGGAGTTTGCACCGATGTCCGCCCCCTCGGATGTCAATATCCACCGTGGCCACGCGCCGCCTCCGCAAGCTGTCCGCATCGTATCCAGAGCACGAGGTGAGAAACAGGATGGAGTTGGGGCCAACCATATGGACCAGCTCAATTAAACGTTGCAAACATTTACTGCCATCCTTAGAGATGACATGACAACATAGCCACAACAAACAGAAGCACACGTGCTGCCATGCACCTGAACCAGACACGCACCAACCCACATGAAGAACATGCTCAGTGCTACAACTTAGAGGGCCGCGCACACTCACAGACATGCATCGTTTTTATTTTTCACATAGGCCAGCAACCGCACCGCAGAAATGCAAGGACGCCAGAAGAGTTTGTGTATATGAGTGCAGATGCTTCATGCTAACAAACCCCGAAGATAAGACCCTACGGATGGATCGATGTACAAGGAACTACACTGCACCCTTACACCCTTCCCCTTATGGACTTTATAATGCCACACATAACCAAGCCCAAGTAGGCCGCAAACCAGAGTCCACAGACCCAGAGCAGTCCACACATAGCTACAAGATGCTGTTCGGGAAGAACAACCCTGGCTAGAGCCCCACAGCCAAGGTCATGACATTGCAAACAACATTCTATGCTCTCCAAAAGCCAAGGTCACACTTGCCACTGCTGTGGCTTCCCGGAGCAGAAATACAAATGAAATCCCCGTAATTCTGCCTCAGCCATGGTCCCTCAACACGTGACCAGGCCGAACTAGGTACGATGCCAAGCTCCAAGGACTGAAGAGGCTCTGGGGTCCCACGTCTGGGACCCAACTTGCAACAAAGAAGTAATAAAGTAGACACCGGCGGCGATGGGAAAGGAGCGCTCCAACAGCAAGTAGCAGGACCTGTCCATTGTCCTCCACTGACACATAGTCACAAATTGTTGCCAGCACCAGGTACATCGCAAGCTGGGAACAACGATGGTCCCAGGCTTGGGGGCTCGCGGATGGACCAATCAGGGCATGGGGGGCTAACCACTGATGACATCATAACCGAACCACTCACTAACCTTCTCCATGTAACAATTTCTATGTAACAAATTTTAGGGACTACCCAAGCGTACCACCTGACCCCTTCTCTACCAATAATCCTTCCCAATATACTGTCCTATACTGACCCTACCACTCAGGGAGCCAACCCAGAGTAACGGTAGGTTTGGGGATGAGCTCTTGCAGATGACGCACGTTGTTACGTCACTAAGGAACAAAAGGGGCCTGTGAGCCCACATACGGTGAGAAGGTTTTGGGGAACCTACGCTCCATGTACCTGTCCCTGTCTATTTTGTGTAATAAACAACAGTAACCTATTGCTCTTGTGTGGGCCCTCTCCTTCTTTGGGACACGGAAGGAGTTAGGGCCTTCCCACAGCTGGAGGTCCGCAGACCAAGGGTGCGGCCCTGCCGACCTCCAGAAATTATCCTAACATTTTGGAGTCACTGTTTGTGTTAAGGTGGCCGGGCTTCGCCACCCCCTCCACCGTTGCCCCCTTGGAGGACTGCAGGACCATTGCGGAAGTCCGAGATAACCGGACTGCGCAATTCCGGAGATTGGCCGTCGGAAGCCGACTTCAGAAATTTCCCGTCCGAAATGTGTCCAGACACGGATTTAGATGGGTGTCCGCAGCCGAGCGGCACCGGCAAACGAGAGCCCGATGTGAGTATGGTCCACACAATCAGCAATACAATGTTTTGCGGGTGGCGGCGGTATTGTGAATTGGGTGGTGGGTGGTATTGCATTGTCGCAAAATGTGGCCTTTCAGTGGTGATCGATAAGTGAGTTCTAGTAGAAAGCAGAACAGAGGTTGTCCCTTCTTGTGTTTTTGAGCATATTGGGTGTGGCGACGAGTCCCCACGTGTTGAACCGAGTATCATGCTGATTGGTTTGGATAGCGAACACGTGTAGTAGGAGTGTGGTATTCCTATGAGTCGGCGTTGTAGTCCGGTGAATAGATGAGGATTCCTATAAATTGAGTGTTTTAGCTCGGTGAATAGATGACGTATTCCTGCAGGAGGTAGCTAGGGTCTCTCTCGCAGGTTGCGGAAGATAGTTGGCTGGTTAAGTTACCCTAGTGAGGGAGCGTATCACACGTGAGGCGACGCAGTGTGTGCAGCCCAATTATAATAATAACAGTGATTAATGAATACTCCACTCAAGGTGTGGTAAAGACAGCTGTGGGGATTGTGGGGATTGCTATTGTCGAGCTTGACGCGCATTACCTATTCAAACAATGTGTATATGTAATCCGTTGTATTAGTTGATAACGTCACCCATAGGGCTTACATTGGACATCGTGTTTTCCTTGTAGCAAAATCGGAGCCTCGGCACGCGGCTAGGGCGGTGTAAAGGTGAGCAGGCGGCCGTGCATGGAGAACGCCGGCACGCCATCGATCGAAGGGGTTGTGCAGAGCAGCCGGGCAACCCTTAAGAGTGGGAAGGCACAGACATACGCAGCGCAGGCTGCGAGAAAGTAGAGGGGAGGAGGGGTTAGGTGTCACGCTCACCTGATTCCCACGGAGGCGCAGGTCTGGCTTCGAGTGCTGATGCTTCTTCAATGGTGAAGCGCAGGACTCTGATGATGGACAGGAAGGGCCCCTCTACTCTGGCTTTTCTGGCTCGCAGGAATATTCCCCTGTGCGTGAAAAGGGAGTATTAACTACTGACGGAATAATGCTCAAGCCTCCCACTCCCTTCCAACCCTCCTCGATACCCTTCCACGATTCCCCGTGAAGTCTCACCTTAGGGTCTGGAAGGATGAGTTCTCCATCCTGCTTCTGATGCAGGGGCGCGTTGAAACCCAGTTACTTCACTGGATTGAGGTTTGATGGGAGTTCAAAATAAGCTTGACTATTCAGGTGAGGCGCTGTAAGAGTTCTGTTGCAAGTTCAAAGGTTCAAGCTTAATAATAATGTTCATTGTCTTATTGCAGCAAGCGCTAATGCTTATGTCTTTTTCCCCTTAGGGGCCGGGGTTCGGAATGCCGGAGAAATGGCGCCGACCAGAAGTGTAAGTTCTGGATCAGCGTTCAGGTAATGTCTTTGCATTCGCTCATTCAATGTCTTTGTCTTTTTTCCCCATTGGGGCCGGGGTCCGGAATGCCAGGAAGCGGCAGGACCCGAAATGAAATGGGAATGACCCAACAGGTAAGTCTTAGAAGGAAACTGAGCTTTTCCTATTTCCCTTCCTTCTCTCACCTTGTTTTCTTGTCTTTTCTCTCTAGGCTCTGGGAAGTGGGTGCGGATCCGGATGATCGCTGCTGAAGATGGAGGCGCCCAGGAAAGGTGAGTGAAATGCAGCGCTGCAGCGATCGAAGCGAAATGCTTTTAAAATGATGTCTTCCCTTTCAGGATCGTCGGTGTGATGTCCCCGTGATGCAGCTTTAGCAGGTAAGGTCTTCTTTCTCTCCAATTCTCTCTTATCTCCCTTTGCAGGCGACCCAGGATGCTGACAGGCGTGGCTGAAGTCCAGATGCAGGAGCTGACACGGTGAGCGTCCAGCTGCGAGGAGCAGAACAACGCAAAGCGTGAGTTGCTGATCGGGCGTGGTTTAAATAGCTTTGGAAGAAGTTCCAGGCATGTATCCTTCCACCGATCAGGTATGTATCCTTCCCCGACCACACCCAGGTGAGTCCCACAGGTAAAGTAGTTCCATTCAGGCCTCAAGAGGGCCTGGATGTAGCAGCATGGTCTGCATCAGGTAAGTGCACATTAAAACACTTGAACACATGTCTAGCTTTATGAGCCTGGCGCCTAAGGCGCCAGGACAGGGGTCCAACATGAGCCTGGCGCCTAAGGCGCCAGGACTGTGTCCAAAGGGCCCCAGCTTGGGCCCGCTGGCACTTCCCTGGGGGGAATGATGCCTGCCTCTGGGGTTGCTGGGTCGGACCTGGCTCCTTGGAGGTAGGCATCATGACAGTGCCCCCCCTCAAGGCCCCTCCCAAGGTTGTTCCCTCCGGGGGTTTTGGCTTGTTCGGAAATCTCCGGTGGAACCTTTGTATTAATCGAGGTGCGTGAACATGGTTACTAGGCTCCCACGATCTCTCCTGAGGTCCATATCCCTCCCAGTCAACAAGATAGAAGAGTTTTGACTTTAACACCTTGGAGTCTAAAATGTCTTTAACTTCCCCTTCAATTTGAACTGGGTCTGGAGGCTTGGACAGTCGGGTCCCTGGTTGTACTGGCTTCAAAAGTGATGCATGAAAAACTGGATGAATACGCATGTTAGACGGTAAATCCAGTTTAAAGGCCACGGGATTGATTATAGCCTTGATGGGATAAGGTCCTATGAATCTGGGATTGAAGGTTTGCGGGCCCTTCAGGGGTAAATGTTTCGTTGCTAGCCATACCTGGTCTCCTACTTGGTAAGGAGGAGTTTTACTTAGGTGCAAATCAGCATTTTCTTTATACTTTTTCTTGGCTTGCTGTAAATGAGTTGCAGCTTCTTTGAAGGCTTGGGTTATTGTGGAATGCAGATGATTTACTGCGGGCATTTCCAGGGTCAGAGGTGGATCTAGGTCAGAGGTCCGAGGATGGTGACCATACAAAGTATAAAAAGGAGTTTGTCCCGTTCCAGAATGCACTGAATTGTTGTATGCATATTCTGCGATCCAAAGAATGTCTTTCCAATTTAACTGGGATTGGTGTAACATGCACCGAAGATATTGCTCGAGAGTCTGATTGGTTCTCTCGGTTTGTCCGTCGGTCTGGGGGTGGTGGCTGGTGGATAACCGCACATCTATTTGTGCTAGATGGCAACATTTCTTCCAAAAATGGGAGATAAATTGACTTCCACGATCCGAGACTAATATGGAAGGAAAACCATGTATGCGAACTATATTCTCCTGAAATTCCTTTGCCAAGGTGGAAGCTGAAGGCAAACCTTTTAAAGGGATAAAGTTGGCCATTTTGGAGAATAGATCCACAATTACAAGGATAGTGTTGTAACCAGCACAAGGAGGCAGGTCAGTTATAAAGTCCATTGACAAGGTGTGCCATGGTGCCGGTGGAATATCCAAGGGTTGAAGTAGGCCGGCTGGCCTTTTCTTTTGACCCTTGTTTTGGGCGCAAATTCCGCAAGACAATACAAAAGACTTTATGTCTTTTCTCCAAGAAGGCCACCAGAAGTGGCGTTTGATTTTTTCCTCCGTTTTAGCGATACCAGGGTGTCCTTCCATTAATGATTCATGATGATCGGCAATAACAAGTTCTTGCAATTCATTACTTGGCAGAAACAACCGCTCCTGGAAGTAGGGTAAATCATCCTTAACGGTGTGATGAGGACCCTTTTGACTCCATTCCAGTAAGGCTGAAGAGTCTAGAAGTTGTTTTACTTGTGTTTGGATGTCCTCAATAGTTTGCAATGAAGTTAGGCCTAAGATTCTTTGTTCAGGTATGATTGGCACAGGTTCTAAACTCGAATTGAGTTCTTCCATGCCAATCCGGGATAAGGCGTCCGCTTTAACATTCTTGCAGCCAGGGCGATAGGTAATTACGAAATCAAATTCCGCAAAGAATAGAGCCCATCGGAGTTGTCGTGAAGATTGAGCTTTGGCCGTCTTTAAATATTGTACATTTCTGTGGTCCGTAATTACGGTGATGGTGTGTCTTGCCCCGAGAAGGTAGTGACGCCAAGCCTTGAAAGCAGATTTAATAGCCAGTAACTCCTTGTCGGTAATTGCGTAGTTGATTTCAGGAGGAGAAAATTTCCTGGACCAAAAGGCCACAGGGTGTAGTTGGTTAGTTTCTGGGTCTCTTTGCGACAGGACAGCTCCCATGGCCGAACTGGATGCGTCGCTTTCCACAATGTAAGGGAGATCTGGGTGCGGGTGCTTCAATACAGGTGCAGAGGTGAATTTGGTTTTCAGGTCCTGAAAGGCTTGTTCGGCCTCAAGAGTCCATTCAAAGCGTTTGTTTTTCTTTAGGAGAGCTGTGATGGGTTGGACTGTTCAGGAAAATTCCGGAATGAATCTTCGATAGAAATTGGCGAAGCCGAGCATGCTCTGAACTCCCTTCACCGAGCCAGGAGATGGCCATTTGAGGATGGCGTCCACCTTTCGCGAGTCCATTCGGACTCCTTGAGGTGTCAGGATGAATCCGAGAAACTCAACTTCTGTGGTATGAAAAACGCATTTTTCGAGCTTTGCAAATAGTCTGTGCTGGCGCAATTTCTCAAGAACTGCCCTAACATGTTTTCTGTGATCGGATTCTGAAGAAGAGTACACCAGGATGTCGTCAATATAAACAATGACACAGACATCGATAAGTTCCCGAAGAACATAATTCATAAAGTACTGAAAGGCGGCAGGTGCATTGCACAAACCGAAGGGCATCACCTGATATTCGAAGAGCCCAAATTTGGTGCGGAATGCAGTCTTCCTTCGTCGCCTTCTTTTATACGCACCAGGTGATAAGCTCCTCGGAGATCTAACTTATTTATTTATTTATTTATTTAACATTTATAAAGCGCTCACACAACCCACAGGCATCGAGGCGCTGTTACAGGAATTGTTTGTTTTTCTTAGTTGTGTAATTGTGTTGTTTTTTTTGTCTTAGTTACGTATTTATAACGCGCTTAAACACCCAGAGGTTTCTAAGCGCGGACCCGGGGATCGAACCTGTTGTTGCTTCGTGTCGTCTTGCTTCCAAGACGCGCACGCTGCCGCTGAGCTATCCTCCCGCTGCTCCTATCCTGTACACACAAGCGTCTTTCACCTGGTCGATAAGCTCAGGGATCAGGGGCAGAGGATAACGATTCTTAATCGTTATTTGATCTAGGGCGCGATAGTCTATACATGTTCTAAGGTCGCCCTCTTTTTTCGGCACGAAGAACAGAGCTGAGGAGACAGGAGACTTGGACGGGCGAATAAAACCATTGGCTAGGTACTGATCTAAATACTGACGCAAATGCAGGTTCTCAGGTTCCGTAAGAGCATAAATCCTACTACAAGGTAGTTGAGCATTGGGTACCAGATCGATTTGGCAATCATAAGACCGATGGGGAGGTAACGTGTTAGCCTGTTCCTTCTGAAAAACGTCTTGGAATTCTTGGTATTCTGACGGTAGCTGTACAGGGGTGGAAGTTGCTGAGGCTAGACCCATAACTGGATTTCTTGGATAACAAGTTGGTTCACAATCAGGAAAACTTATCTTCTTTGCTCGCCAGTCGATTCTGGGATTATGTGTTTCTAACCAAGGAATTCCAAGAATTACTTGAAATTGTGGGGCCTTGATCACATCAAACACGATTGCTTCCCGATGTCCATCCTGACCCACCGGTGTCATTTCAACAGTGGAATGCGTTACAGGCCCTGAGGCTATTTCGGTTCCATTGTAACGCTCACCTGATTCTCGCAGAGGCGCCGGTCTTGACTGGGCGACTACCGTATCTTCAAAGGTGATGTGTAGCACCCGGTTGGCTCTTTGGGCTGGACCTCTGTGCACTGTATGCCTGACGTGTAGAGTAAGATGTCTGCAGATAGAAAATATGGGGTTAATGAACTGGGGTTATTGGGGTGTCCCTATCTCTTTCCTCTTCTCCTCTCCTGTAGACCCCCAAAGGTTAATGCTCTCACCTTAGGTAAGTGAATGCCGAGCTCTCCATCTGCCTCGGGGCAGGGTGCTGTAACCAGTTTCTTCACTGGATAGGTAGCGCAGGCTTCTTGACTTCAGAGGACTGCTGTCCGTCGTTTACTGCACGAACGGTAAGTTTCGAGTCATTCAAATGTCTTTAAAGTCTTTAGTAATGATGTCTCTTGTTTTGCAGGGTTCCGGCGATGGCGGATGACGGGCTGAAGTGAGTTGAAGATGGAGCCCGTGTGATGAATAGAAGCGCCTGGAAGCACGTAAGTAAGCGCTTGTTGCCTGCTTCACTATGCGCTCTAACTGTCTTTTTATTTTGCAGGTACGAGTTCGGAGCGGCTGCAGGGTGCCGGTATACCCACTGGATTAGATGTGGAAAGGAGTAATGGCACGTGAGTATTAAAGTTCCCCAATGTCTTTAAACGCACCTTGTTTTGTCTTTCAGATGCGGGATGCAGCGCCGAAGGCCTCCGGAGCGTGCAAAGAGTTGGTAAGCCTTTGCCTTTCAGATGCCGGAATGCTAACCTGTTCTTTCTTGTCTTTATAGGTGTTGCTGAAGACTGGATTCAGGATGGTAAGCCTTTGCCTTTCAGATGCCGGAATGCTAACCTGTTCTTTCTTGTCTTTATAGGTGTTGCTGAAGACTGGATTCAGGATGGTAAGCCTTTTTCCTTAGGCCCAGGACCGGATGCAGAAGACACGATGAGCGTTCTGCTGCAGAGGTTGCAGAATAACGCAAAGCAAGATTCATCCACCGGGTGTGGTTTAAATAGCCTCCTGTAGTGCTTAGGTGTCTCCTTCCACAGCCACGCCTAAGTAAGAAAAGAGTTCCTGGTAAGAAAAGAGTTCCTGCCTTCCAGAAGAGTTCCAGTGTTCTGAATCTAGGGAGTGGCTCCAGCCCCACCCAACAGGAAATGTAGTTCCAAACAGTAGAGGATCAGAGGCTCAACTGGCAGGCAAGTAAGCAGCATGGTCTGCTGAAGGTAAGTCCACCCAAGCATTATGAGCCCGGCGCTTCCAGCGCTGGGACTGGGCATATTTATGAGCCTGGTGCCACTGGCGCCAGGACTGGGTCCAAAAGGTCCCAATTGGGACTGGTTGGCACTCGGAACCTGGGTTATGGATCTGCTTCCAAGGGAGTAGGGAAAACCCTGACCTTTTGGAAGCAGAGATCATGACAGTACCCCCCCTCAAGGCCCCTCCCAAACCGGGCTTCTCCGGGGGTTTTGGCTTGTCAGGAAATGTTCGGTGAAATCTTTTGATTAGGCGAGGAGCGTGGACATATTCAGCAGGTTCCCAGGATCTCTCTTGGGGGCCGTAGCCTTTCCAGTCAATTAGGTAGAATAGTTTAGATTTGGAGATCTTGGAGTCCAGAATGCTTTTGACTTCAAACTCGAGTTCTCCATCCACTAGGATAGGTTTTGGAGATTTGGTTAGTTGGGTTTGAGGTTGCACGGGTTTTAATAGAGAGACGTGGAAGACCGGATGTATCTTCATGTGCGGGGGCAAGTCCAACTTGACCGCTACTGGGTTTACTATGGTAGTGATTGAATAGGGACCAAGGTATCTTGGGTTGAATGTGCGTGGCCCTTTTAGAGATAGATATTTGGTGGATAACCAGACTTGATCCCCTACTTGATAGTGAGGGGCTTCCTTCCGATGTTGATCTGCTCCTTTCTTGTATTGTTCTTTAGCCCTTTGAAGGTGAGAAACAGCTTCCTTAAAGGCTTGGGTGATTGTAGAATGCAGGTAGTCTACTGCTGGTGTTTCAAGATCTTGGAGGGGATCCAACTCCGAGGTTCGAGGGTGACTGCCGTACAAAAGAAAAAACGGGGTTTTCCCAGTTCCCGAATGGACAGAGTTATTGTAGGCATACTCGGCTATCCAAAGGATATCTTTCCAAGTTTTTTCAGTTTGTTGCAGCATGCAGCGTAAATACTGTTCCAGAGTTTGATTGGTCCTCTCGGTTTGTCCGTCGGTCTGAGGGTGGTGACTGGTCGATAGTCTCACATCAATTTGAGCCGACCGACAGCAACTTCGCCAAAAATGAGAAATAAATTGACTACCTCGATCCGAAATTAGAACCGAAGGAAAACCGTGCAGTCGGACGATGTTTTCGAGAAATTCTCGGGCCAGAGTTGCTGCTGTTGGCAAGCCTTTGAGCGGAATGAAATGCGCCATCTTGGAGAATAAGTCCACGATTACTAGAATCGCATTGTATCCGGAGCATGGAGGTAGATCGGTGATGAAGTCCATAGAAAGCATATGCCAAGGGCGAGGTGGGATGTCAATAGGGCGTAAGAGGCCTGCTGGTCTTTCCTTTTGACTCTTGTTTTGGGCGCATACTCCACAGGACATTATAAAGTCTCTGATATCTTTTTTCCAAGACGGCCACCAGAAGTAGCGCTTGATCTTTTCTGAGGTCTTGGCTATACCGGGATGACCTTCCATTAAAGAGTCGTGATAACAAGAGATTACTTTTTTCTGTAAATCTGTGCTGGGTAGGTATAATCGTTCTTGGAAATACAATAAGTTGTCCTTTACTGCAAAGTCCTTTCCCTGCAGATGCCAATTCTGTATGTCTGCTGGAGTTACAAGTTGCCTGGCTTTATCCTTAACTTCCTCTATGGATTCTGTGGCGATTACACCCAGAATTCTTTGTTCGGGAATGATTGGTACAGGTTTAGGGTTGACCAAGTGTTCTTCCACTCCCATCCGAGAAAGGGTATCGGCTTTACCGTTCTTTGTACCAGGTCGATAGGTAATTATGAAGTCAAACTCGGCAAAGAATAATGCCCAACGGAGTTGTCTAGAGGATTGGGCTTTTGCGGTCTTCAAATATTGCAGGTTTCGGTGATCCGTAATCACAGTAACGGTGTGTCGGGCCCCCAGCAGATAATGCCGCCAAGCCTTAAAGGCAGACTTGATAGCCAGAAGTTCCTTGTCAGTAATCGTGTAATTGATTTCAGGAGGCGAGAATTTGCGGGACCAAAATGCCACGGGATGCAACTGATTGGTTACCGGGTCCTTTTGTGATAGAACTGCCCCCATGGCAAGGCTTGAAGCATCAGTTTCCACGATGTAGGGGAGTTCGGGGCGAGGGTGTTTTAAGATTGCTGCAGAGATAAATTTAGTCTTCAAATCCTGGAAAGCTTGTTCCGCCTCGGTAGACCATTCAAAACGTTTGTTTTTCTTTAACAAGGCAGTGATGGGCTGGACTATTCGAGAGAATTCGGGGATAAACCTGCGGTAAAAGTTAGCGAAGCCTAACATGCTTTGCACACCTTTTACGGAGGATGGTGATGGCCATTTGAGAACTGCATCGACCTTCTTTGAATCCATACGCACTCCGCCAGGTGATAATATGAATCCCAAGAATTCAACTTCAGTCACGTTGAAAACACATTTTTCCAACTTAGCGAAAAGTTTGTGTTGACGCAATCTTTCGAGGACCATTTTCACGTGTTTCCGATGTTCAGATTCCGATGAAGAATAAACGAGGATGTCGTCAATGTAAACAACAACACATACATCTATGAGCTCTCTGAGGACATCGTTCATAAAATATTGAAAGGCGGCCGGGGCATTGCAAAGTCCGAAGGGCATGACCTGATATTCAAATAGCCCATACTTGGTGCGGAAGGCCGTCTTCCATTCATCGCCCTCTTTTACTCGTACCAAGTGGTAAGCTCCTCTAAGATCCAGCTTTGTATATATGCATGCTTTTCTGACTTGGTCCAGGAGTTCAGGGATCAAAGGTAACGGATATCTATTCTTAACGGTGATCTGGTTCAGGGAGCGATAATCGATACAAGTTCTAAGGTCTCCTTCCTTTTTTGGAACGAAGAACAAAGCTGAAGAAGCAGGGGACTTGGAAGGACGAATAAACCCATTTGCCAGGTATTGATCCAGGTATTGTCGAAGGTGAAGGTTCTCAGGCTCGGTGAGGGCATAAATTCTACTACAAGGAGGAGTAGATCCAGGTATCAGGTCTATCTGGCAGTCATAAGACCTATGAGGAGGTAGAGAGTTAGCCTGATCCTTCCGGAAAACATCTTGGTATTCTAGGTATTCGGGAGGTAACTGGGGAGTCTCTGAAGAAATTGCGGCCAGTGCAACACCAGGTGGAGGGTGACAAGTAGAGACACATTCTGGAAACTGGACCGTTCTTGCTCGCCAATCGATCAGAGGATTGTGTTTCTCTAACCAAGGTATTCCTAGAATAATCTGAAACTGAGGGGCCTTGATCACATCGAACACGATCTTCTCATGGTGTCCATCTTGACTTACTAGCGTCACCTCTTGAGTGGTATGCGTTACTGGCCCGGAGGCTATCTCCGTACCATCCACCGTAGTAATGACGTCCTTTACAGCCTTGGGACAAAGAGTTAGATTCATCCTCAAAACCATTTCATGATCCACATAATTGCCGATGGCACCGCTGTCGACGTAAGCTTCAATTGCATGTAATCGATCCGGATTATCAGGGCTAATGAGGACCATAGGCATCACGAAATGCGAGGTCACGGAACTGGTTTTCACGCTCGGCAAGAGGACCTCTATTCTTGTCGGGCGAGGTCGTTTCCCTGCTCAGAGTTTGTAACTTTGGTAACTGCAGCTCCTACTGCCTTCTTGGCAGGTTTCACCGGACAGTCTCGAAGAAAGTGCCCTGAGTTTCCGCAATATAGGCATAATTGCAACTGTTTCCTCCTTTCCCGCTCCCTTTGTGTTAGAGGACCTTTCAGACCCCCTATTTGCATGGGTTCCCCGGAGTCTACTCCTTTGGAAGCAGTTGGCGGTTTGGAAAATACTCGAGCATCAAACTTGGAACGATCGGCCTTCCTGTTCTGCAGCCTGTGATCTATTTGAACGACCAAGTCTATATAATCCGAACAGTCTTGTGGGGGATTCACTACTTGGGCTAAAACGTCTTTGAGCTCTCCACGTAGACCTCTATAAAACAGCGTAATCCTTTTGTCCTCAGGCCATTGAGTTTCCACTATTAGTCTATTGAAAGATGCAATATAAGCCAAAAGGTCTTGATTACCCTGTCGCAACGAAAGAAGCTCATTGTCCAAGGCCTGCCCCTGTGAATGTCTTGCGAACAGTTTTTCCATACTAAGCTGAAAGGCTTGAAAATCATGGAGAACCGGATCATCTTGATTAACTAGAGGGATCGACCAGTCTGCCGCATTGCCACTAAGGTACGAAAGTACAAAAGCTACTTTTGCTTGATCAGTTGGAAAGGCTGCTGGCCGGCATAAGAAGTGCAACCGGCACTGATTGATAAATACTGCAAACCTCTTTGGGTCACCAGAAAATCGTTCGGGCGGAGCCAGAGGTACATTCCCAGGTAGGTTGATCTGCACTGGATTCATAGAGGATGTTGAAGGAAGATTTGCCCCTGATGCGGGTAACGGGGTCTGTCCGGCTTGTGACTGTAGCACTTGTCTAGCAAGATTGTCTGTTCTCTCCTTGGAAATAATTAGTTCCCTTCTTAGAGCATTCGTTTCCTGACGAGCTGCATGCACTTCTGCCCTTAGTTCCCCAAGTAACCGGGCTAGGGGGTCAGTATCCGAGGTTTCCATAGCGCATGGGCGAGAGTTTTGCGGTAGGCTTTGCGTTCTGTAACGCTCACCTGATTCTCGCAGAGGCGCCGGTCTTGACTGGGCGACTACCGTATCTTCAAAGGTGATGTGTAGCACCCGGTTGGCTCTTTGGGCTGGACCTCTGTGCACTGTATGCCTGACGTGTAGAGTAAGATGTCTGCAGATAGAAAATATGGGGTTAATGAACTGGGGTTATTGGGGTGTCCCTATCTCTTTCCTCTTCTCCTCTCCTGTAGACCCCCAAAGGTTAATGCTCTCACCTTAGGTAAGTGAATGCCGAGCTCTCCATCTGCCTCGGGGCAGGGTGCTGTAACCAGTTTCTTCACTGGATAGGTAGCGCAGGCTTCTTGACTTCAGAGGACTGCTGTCCGTCGTTTACTGCACGAACGGTAAGTTTCGAGTCATTCAAATGTCTTTAAAGTCTTTAGTAATGATGTCTCTTGTTTTGCAGGGTTCCGGCGATGGCGGATGACGGGCTGAAGTGAGTTGAAGATGGAGCCCGTGTGATGAATAGAAGCGCCTGAAAGCACGTAAGTAAGCGCTTGTTGCCTGCTTCACTATGCGCTCTAACTGTCTTTTTATTTTGCAGGTACGAGTTCGGAGCGGCTGCAGGGTGCCGGTATACCCACTGGATTAGATGTGGAAAGGAGTAATGGCACGTGAGTATTAAAGTTCCCCAATGTCTTTAAACGCACCTTGTTTTGTCTTTCAGATGCGGGATGCAGCGCCGAAGGCCTCCGGAGCGTGCAAAGAGTTGGTAAGCCTTTGCCTTTCAGATGCCGGAATGCTAACCTGTTCTTTCTTGTCTTTATAGGTGTTGCTGAAGACTGGATTCAGGATGGTAAGCCTTTGCCTTTCAGATGCCGGAATGCTAACCTGTTCTTTCTTGTCTTTATAGGTGTTGCTGAAGACTGGATTCAGGATGGTAAGCCTTTTTCCTTAGGCCCAGGACCGGATGCAGAAGACACGATGAGCGTTCTGCTGCAGAGGTTGCAGAATAACGCAAAGCAAGATTCATCCACCGGGTGTGGTTTGAATAGCCTCCTGTAGTGCTTAGGTGTCTCCTTCCACAGCCACGCCTAAGTAAGAAAAGAGTTCCTGGTAAGAAAAGAGTTCCTGCCTTCCAGAAGAGTTCCAGTGTTCTGAATCTAGGGAGTGGCTCCAGTCCCACCCAACAGGAAATGTAGTTCCAAACAGTAGAGGATCAGAGGCTCAACTGGCAGGCAAGTAAGCAGCATGGTCTGCTGAAGGTAAGTCCACCCAAGCATTATGAGCCCGGCGCTTCCAGCGCTGGGACTGGGCATATTTATGAGCCTGGTGCCACTGGCGCCAGGACTGGGTCCAAAAGGTCCCAATTGGGACTGGTTGGCACTCGGAACCTGGGTTATGGATCTGCTTCCAAGGGAGTTGGGAAAACCCTGACCTTTTGGAAGCAGAGATCATGACATCCATCTACTGTAGTAATGACATCTTGGGTTACTTTCGGGCGGAGAGGGAGCTTAATCCTGGAAGCCAATTCACGGTCTATGTAGTTTCAAATAGCTCCACTGTCGATGTATGCTTTTACAGCATGCAACTGCTGAGGCTGTTTTGGGTCCACGAGCACCATTGACATGACAAAATGCGAGGTCAAAGAGTTTGTTTTCAAGCTCGGCAAACGGACCCCTACGCTTGTCAGGCTAGGTCGTTTCCCGAATCAGGTGTCAATAAATTGTTATCAGTGGCTCCAACCACCTTCTTAGGTGGTTTAACCGGACAATTTCGAAGAAAGTGACCGGAAGTCCCGCAATACAGACAAAGTTGCATTTGCCGCCTTCTCTCTCGTTCCTTCTGCGTTAATGGTCCTTTAACACCGCCGATTTGAATAGGTTCGGATACGTCGGTACTCTTGGAGTTAGCGTGGGTTTTGATCGGTACTCGGGTTTCGTACTTGAACCGATCTGCTTTTCTATTTTGAAGTCTGTGATCAAGTTGAACCACCAAGTCTATGTAGTCTGCGCAGACCTGGGGTGGATCTACTATCTGAGCTAGAACATCCTTAAGCTCTCCACGCAGGCCTCGATGAAACAATGTGATCCTTTTGTTTTCTGGCCATCCAGTTTCCACAACCAGTCTATTAAAGGTGGCAACGTAGGACAGGAGATCCTGATTACCTTGTCGTAAGGATAGCAGTTCGTTATCAAGGGCCTGTCCTTGAGAGTGTCGAGCAAACAATCGTTCCATGCTGGCCTGGAAGCCCTGAAAATCCTGGAGAATGGGATCATCCTGATTTACCAATGGAATAGACCAATCGGCAGAACTGCCACTGAGGTAAGATAGTATAAAGGCTACCTTGGTCTGGTCGTTAGGGAAGGCCCCGGGTCTGCATAGAAAGTGTAAACGACATTGGTTCATAAAGACAGCATATTTCTTGGGATCCCCCGCAAAATGTTCAGGCGGGGCCAAAGGCATGTGTCCAGGTAGATTGATTTGTACCGGGTTATTCAAACCCATTGATGTGGAAGTACCTCCGGAATTAGGTAAAGGAGTGTGCCCTGCCTGGGCCTGCAATAACCTTTTGGCCAGTTCATCAGTTCTTTCCTTGGATAGGATCAGTTCTCTTTTGAGAGCGTTAGTCTCCTGGCGGGCTGAGTGCACTTCTGCCCGTAATTCCCCCAAAAGCTGGGCCAGCTGATCTGTCTCGGAAGTCTCCATAGCGCCCGGGTGGGAAATTGTGGGTAGGCTTCGCGTTCTGTCACGCTCACCTGATTCCCACGGAGGCGCAGGTCTGGCTTCGAGTGCTGATGCTTCTTCAATGGTGAAGCGCAAGACTCTGATGATGGACAGGAAGGGCCCCTCTACTCTGGCTTTTCTGGCTCGCAGGAATATTCCCCTGTGCGTGAAAAGGGAGTATTAACTACTGACGGAATAATGCTCAAGCCTCCCACTCCCTTCCAACCCTCCTCGATACCCTTCCACGATTCCCCGTGAAGTCTCACCTTAGGGTCTGGAAGGATGAGTTCTCCATCCTGCTTCTGATGCAGGGGCGCGTTGAAACCCAGTTACTTCACTGGATTGAGGTTTGATGGGAGTTCAAAATAAGCTTGACTATTCAGGTGAGGCGCTGTAAGAGTTCTGTTGCAAGTTCAAAAGTTCAAGCTTAATAATAATGTTCATTGTCTTATTGCAGCAAGCGCTAATGCTTATGTCTTTTTCCCCTTAGGGGCCGGGGTTCGGAATGCCGGAGATATGGCGCCAACCCGAAGTGTAAGTTCTGGATCAGCGTTCAGGTAATGTCTTTGCATTCGCTCATTCAATGGGCCTCATTACGACTCAGGCGGTAAGGGTTTTACGGCGGCGTAAACAGCGCCAACCCTTACCGCCTGAGTACGAGGTCCCTTAGCGCCATGGCGGACTTAACACCTGCTTTTAGCAGGTGTTAAAATCCATGGCGCTAAGGGACCATGGAGTTAATTACGCCACCGTAATTTACGGTGGCGTAATTAACGCCTTCCCCACTCCCATTATGCCCTATGGGGCAAAAATGGGAATGGGGAAGGGTAAATGGGGATTGGGGACTTACCGCCCCGCCAAGGTCAGAATGGGGTGGTAAGTCCGCCAACCACCATGGCGTAAACGTAGTTTACGCCATGGTGGTAAAGTCACGGCCCAGGCGGTAACTTACCGCCTGGGTCGTAATGAGGCCCAATGTCTTTGTCTTTTTTCCCCATTGGGGCAGGGGTCCGGAATGCCAGGAAGCGGCAGGACCCGAAATGAAATGGGAATGACCCAACAGGTAAGTCTTAGAAGGAAACTGAGCTTTTCCTATTTCCCTTCCTTCTCTCACCTTGTTTTCTTGTCTTTTCTCTCTAGGCTCTGGGAAGTGAGTGCGGATCCGGATGATCGCTGCTGAAGATGGAGGCGCCCAGGAAAGGTGAGTGAAATGCAGCGCTGCAGCGATCGAAGCGAAATGCTTTTAAAATGATGTCTTCCCTTTCAGGATCGTCGGTGTGATGTCCCCGTGATGCAGCTTTAGCAGGTAAGGTCTTCTTTCTCTCCAATTCTCTCTTATCTCCCTTTGCAGGCGACCCATGATGCTGACAGGCGTGGCTGAAGTCCAGATGCAGGAGCTGACACGGTGAGCGTCCAGCTGCGAGGAGCAGAACAACGCGAAGCGTGAGTTGCTGATCGGGCGTGGTTTAAATAGCTTTGGAAGAAGTTCCAGGCATGTATCCTTCCACCGATCAGGTATGTATCCTTCCCCGACCACACCCAGGTGGAAAGTAGTCCCACAGGTAAAGTAGTTCCATTCAGGCCTCAAGAGGGCCTGGATGTAGCAGCATAGTCTGCATCAGTAAGTGCACATTAAAACACTTGAACACATGTCTAGCCTTATGAGCCTGGCGCCTAAGGCGCCAGGACAGGGGTCCAACATGAGCCTGGCGCCTAAGGCGCCAGGACTGTGTCCAAAGGGCCCCAGCTTGGGCCCGCTGGCACTTCCCTGGGGGGAATGAGGCCTGCCTCTGGGGTTGCTGGGTCGGACCTGGCTCCTTGGAGGTAGGCATCATGACATTAGGCTACCAACACAGGCGTGCCGAGTAGTGACAACGCGAGAAGGCGGGGCGGCCCCGGTCCACGCCGCGCTGGGCGCAAGGTCGTAGGGGTCTTCACGCACCATGGGTCGAAGGGGACCCTAGCTACAAAGGGAGGAGTGTTGAAGGTGGCAGTAAGGTGTAGGACGACAGAGAAGTTGGAAGTGAACAGTTCGAGAGTATTGTAACGAGACATTTTTCCTTCCTATTGACAGTGGAGAGTCGGAAGTCCCCAACTAATTTCATCGTATTATGGGCTAGGAGCAGGAGCAGACAATGGGTTCCGCACATTAACAACGCCACTCCAACACATTTGTTCAATGCTACCACCGCACAGAGATAAAATAGTAAAATACAGTATTGAATGGACTAAAGGGACAGACTAAAAGATAAGGATACCGTGGCCTCCCAACAGTAGTTTTAGAATGAAAGCCCAACATTCACTGCTAGCATATTTACACAACACATACAAGGGGAAGAAATTAGCAAGCCATTTAGAGGTTTTTGATCTCTGGAGGATGTTTCAGGGATATACCGCTGGGATGATGACCATGCAGGAGGTAAAGAAAGAAGAGGTTGTCAAAAGTTTCTCTATTTCTCACCTGTTTTTCTTTGCTTGTGGACTTCTTGGATGCGAGTTCCTTCTTTCTCGCTGTTCGAGACTTGTACAGGTTGGAGCGCGGCTCTTCGGGTTCCAGCGTGGGTAGCCGGCCGCCTAAGCTGGACAGTGTTCAGTATCCAGGAAGGTAGTCACGGATCCAGGAAGGAGGAGCACGAGTTTACGCTCAGAGGTGTAGGTACACGGCACCAAAGGTAAGACGGAATTTGGGAAGAGGGAAATGACTTACAGGAACGTAGGAATCTGAAAGAGGGTTCCAGGAAGGAGAAAAGAAAGGTAGAAACTGTAAATAGCACGGATAACGGACTCGAGCACACGTCTAGCCACTCCAAGCAGAAGTGTTGAGACGCGCAGAGCCGCGGGGCGTGTCTGTTTTCTAGAAGGCAGGGTGTTGCGCGTTACGGCTAGAGCGCAGCGTTTCTGGCTCGTCGGCCATCTTGGAGGAAACACTGAGCTTACGCCGCGGTGCATTATGGACCACGAAGTCCAAAAAGGTCGAATTCGGTGGTTTATAACAGTATGCCTCCTCCTGAACCCAGAACCACCGGGTTTGCCCGGGTGGACTTGATGGAATCTTTGTATTAGATAGGGGGCATTCATGTTTGCTACTGGTTCCCAGGTACGCTTGCTGGGAGGATATCCTTTCCATTGGACCAAATATTGGAGTTGACCCCGTCTGTATCTGGAATCACATATCCTGGAGACTTCAAACTCAATCTGATCATTGACGAGCACAGGATTAGGTCTTGGAGCAGTTCTGGTGGATTGAACATAAGGTTTCAATAAGGAAGTGTGGAAGACCAGGTGAAACCTCTTCCAAGTTTCAGGAAGCTGTAATCGAAAGGCCACTGGGTTTATGATTTCCTTAATGGAGAAAGGTCCATAATACTTGGGAGCCAGTTTATTTGGCCGCAGATGTCGAGGCAGAAGTTTGAGGATAGGCAAACCTTATCTCCGAGTGTATAAGAAGGTCTAAGTATTTGTATTTGTATTTGTATTTTATTGAATTTATATAGCCCTTTACTCCAAAGTGCTTTACATTAGAACAAGTAAACATACAGCAAGCATAAGATGACAATTGAAACCACAACCTGATAACAGCATGAAGAACAACTTACAATATTACAGCGGAGAGAAGGGTGTAGGAGGGGGGAGGTGAACAAGGGAGTGGTAGGTGGAAGAGGAGTTAAGGACGGGGGAAAGAGTGGGAAAGTGAGGGAAGAAGGTAGGTGAAAGTGAGACAAGAATCAGGCGGGAGAGGGGAGGAAGGGGAAAGAAGGGATGGAGAGGGTTAGGAAGAGGAGGAGTATGAGGTGAGGGTAAAGAGGAAGGGAGGAGGTAGAGAAGGAGGGGTGGAGAGTGGAAGAGGTAAGATTTTAGAGAGGAGCGAAAGGAAGGGTAGGAGGGAGAAGAGCAGATGTGAAGGGGGAGGCGGTTCCAGTGAAAAGGAGCAAGGAGTTGGAAGGAGCGGAAGCGAGAGGGGGCGCAGGGTGGAGGAGGAGGAGAGAGTAAGAAAAGATTAGCAGAGAGGTCGAGAAGGGGTGTGAAAAGAAAGAAGGGAGGAAAGGTAAGGGGGTGCAAGATTATAGAGGGATTCGAAAACAAGGCAGAGGAACTTGAACTTGCGTTGGGAGTGGAAAGAGAGCCAACCTAGAGAGGTGAGGGAGGAAGAGATGGAGTCAAGAGGTGAGAGAATGCATAGAGAGTGGATGGCAGAGTGGTAGATGATTTGAGAGGGGAGAGATGGGAGGAGGGGAGTCCAAAGAGAAGGGAGAAGAGTAGAAGAGTCTGGAGAAGAGGAGGGAAGTAATTAAAAGTTTAGTGACGTGAAAGGTAAGTAGGGGTCGAATTTTACGAATGTTATAGAGGTGAAAGCGACAGGATTTAGCAGTGAGAGAAATGTGGTGAGATAGAGAGAGGTGAGGGTCAAGATGGAGACCAAGGTTGCGGGAGTGGGGAGAGAAGGAGAGCTGGGCGGGGGAAAGAGAATGAAGGGGGGGAGGGAGGAGGGACAGTGATAGCAGGGAAGAAAAGGAGTTCAGTTTTATCAGTATTCAGAGTAAGAAAGTGTGAGGACATCCAGGATTTAATAGCAGAAAGGCAAGAAGAGAGTTTATCATGAATGTCAGGAGAGAAGGTGGAGAAGAAGAGGAAGAGTTGGGTGTCATCAGCATAGAAATGGTGCGAGATGCCAAAAGAGGAGGTAATAGTAGCTAGGAATGAGGTGTAGGTGTAAAGTAAGAAAAGAAAAGGGCCAAGAACAGAACCTTGAGGTAGTCCGTAGTTGAGAGGAAAAGAAGGGGAGGAGGAGCCACCCCAGGAGACAGAAAAGGTGCGGTTGGAAAGATAAGAGGAGAGCCAGTTAAGAGCGTTGTCCTTGATGCCAAATGATGAAAGGGAGGTGAGGAGAAGATGATGGTCAACAGTATCGAAAGCAGCAGAAAGGTCAAGGAGAATAAGGATGGAGGATAGCTTTGCGTAGGGTGCAGAGAGGAGAGAGTTGAGAACAGAAGTGAGGGCTGTTTCAGTGGAGTGCAGTGGGCAGAAGCCAGATTGGGTGGAGGGAAGGAGTGAGTGGTTGGAGAGGAAGGAAGAGAGTTGAGAATAGACAATACGCTCAAGAAGTTAAGAAAGGAAGGGTAGAAGAGAGATGGGGCGATAGTTGGAGGCAAGGTGGGGGTTGCCAGAATGTTTTTTGAGGATAGGGATGATAGTAGCGTGTTTAAATGGAGAGGGAAAGGTGGAAGTTGAAAGGCAGATGTTAAAGAAAGAGGTGAAGTAGGGGATGAGGAGGGGGTAGATTTTGGGGATGAGGGAATAGGGTCAGAGGGGGAAGCAGTAGGATGAGTGTTGGATAGGATAAGAGTGACATCAGAATGCGTGACCGGAGCAAAAGAGGACATAGCGAAGGTAGAGGGGAAAGGAGGAGGAGAGGGAGGTGAGTAGGAGGGGGAGGAGATGATAGCTTGACGGAGATTGAGGACTTTGTTAGAAAAGGAGGAGGCAAGATCAGTAGCAGTGAGAGAAGAGGTAGTGGAGGGATCAGGAGTAGAAGGAGAGAGAAGTCGGGCTAAAGTTTGAAAGATGCAACAAGGGTGAGAGGAATGAGACTGGAGAAGGTCAGAGTAGTGGGTGCGTTTCGCAGAATTGAGGCATGAGTCATAGAGGGTGTGATAGGAGAAATAAGCAGATTGGTTAGAGGGGGATGGGTGTTTGAGCCACTGACGTTCAAGGTGCCTAAGGAGGCGGCGCATTGAGGAGAGATGAGGAGAAAGCCAGGGTTGAGCAGGTTTGTGAGAGGGGTGAAATGGTGAGAGGGGGTAGAGTAGATCAAGAGTGGAAGAGAGAGAGGAAGATAAGATGGAGGAGGCATCAGAGGCGGAGGTAGAGGATAATTGGGGGAGGGGGGAGGGAAGAGGAGAGGGAGGCTAGGAATCAGGAGGGGTTAAAGCAGCGTACATCATGCCAGAGAAAAGAGGTAGAGGATTGGGGGGTGGGGGAAGGGAGGGGAGAGGCAAAAAGAAAGTAAGGAGTGGTCAGAAAGGTAGGTGGGGGAGGCCAAAAAGGAGAAAGAAAAGATGAGATCAATAGTAGAGCCAGATAGGTGGGTAGGAGGGGAGGGGAGAGAGGAGGTAGGAGTCGAGGATGGAGAAGAGAGGAGGGACAGTTAGAAGAGAGGTGGAGGTTGAAGTCCCCAAGAACAAGAAGTGGAGTGGGACTAGGGGAAATAAGACTGAGGAGATGGTCAATGTCCTCATAGAAGGAGCGAACTGGCCCGGGGGGGGCGGTAGATGACGAGGAAGGAGATAGCTTGAGGAGAATTAAAGATTTTGAACATGAATTCGAAGGAAGGGAAGGAGGGTAAGGAGGAAGGAGAAGGAGAAGAGGTGAAGTGAGGGCGAAAGAGGAGGCCAAGACCACCACACCACGGCCAGTGGTGCGGGGAACATGTTCAAAGGAAGAAGAGGAGGAGGTGAGGGAGGCAGGAACAGAGGTATTGTGAGGCGGAATCCATGTTTCAGTAATGCAGAGAAATTGGAGGTTAAGGCGAAGGAAAAGATCAAGGACAGCAGAGGTTTTGTTACAGATCGATCTGGTATTCCAAAGAGCGGCATCAAAGGCATTAGAGGTGGTAGTGAGAAGAGGATAGATTAGGTTGCAGCGATGAGATGAGGCGTCGGGGAGAGGGAAGGAGAGGGTGTGGGAGGAGGGGGAAGATGGAGAGAGGAGATGGCCATTAGAAGAATGTAGAGTAATGCGAGGGGGAAAAGTGAGGGGGAGAGAGGGGGCAGGGGGGAGAGGATAGGTGTAGAGAGAGAGGAGGAAGCATAACAGGGAGAGAGAATAGAATGAATCAGGTGCTAGGGGCAGTTAGAAGGAGTATGTAAGAGAAGTAGAGCCGTGGGTGAGGGAGGAGTGGGGAGAAGGGAGAGAGAATAGGAGGGGGAAGAACACGGAAAAAGTAGTTGTATTATAGAGCAGAAGAGGAGAGATATAGGTAGGAGGGAGGGCGTGGGGGCTAAGCTAGTAGTAGTGGTAGGTGAGCTCAAAGCCCACAGATGTTAGGGGGGGAGATCACAGAAGTCAGAAGTAGGAGAAGTAGGTAGGGAGAAGAGGAGCAAAAGGAGCTCAACGCGGAAGTGGAAGCGTAATAGACAGTAACAGGGAGGGAAACAAGGACGGAGGAGGAGAACTCAAGGACAAAGTGGCAAGAGCCAGCCAGAGAGTAGCTGGAGCCACGGTTGTGGAGGCAGAAGGCACAGCAATACAATAAAGGGGAAGGAGAACAAGTCAATGGAGGGGAAGGTTGCAGACTGTAGATGATGAGGGTAGCCGGAGTGCAGTTGGAGCCATGGAGATGAAGTGGACGGTTGAGCCCGTAGTAGAGGAAATAGTCCTGCGGAAGGAGGTGGGAGAAGAAGCAGGTCACTGTAGTTGAGGCAGGTCCAAGGAAGGCAGGAGTAGCAGGTATGGGGGAGCCACCAATGAAGGAGCCAGCAGAGGGTGAGCTGATGAGCTGGTAGTAGTGGAAGCGGACCAGAGGCGGCAAGAAGATAAAGACTCAGGAGGTGACAGCTGGCAGAGCAGGCAGCGGGAGGTGGGTGGGTGAGATCGCAGGAGAGGAAGATATCTTGAGAAGATGAGGTGATGTGCCCGCAGGGAGTAGGGGGAACGCAATGCAGATGAGGGAAGGAAAAGCAAGGGCGCAGCACAGAAAGCCCAAAGGTGAGGGAAGATGCAGAGGGGGGCGGGCAGGTAAGTCCTGTTGGTAGAAGCAGGCCTGAGGATGGTGAGGGCCGCAGAAGCTCAAACTGAGGAGGGGCAGCAAGAGGAGTGTAGTTAAGTCGGCAGGCAGTAGGAGGCAGATGGTGGGCTACAGTGAGCGAAGCAGGTCCACAGACAGCCGTTAAAGGACACCAAACTGCGGCCCACTAAAGGCGGATACAAAGGAGAGCCGACCACAGGGGAGGTACAGCCCGTCACAGGAGGGGCTGACAATGAGTGTAGGGGCAATGGGGCACTGGGGGCTCAGACCCTGAAATGTGGATCCACACAGCGGGTGCCGGGATAGACAAAGGAGAGCCGACCACGGGGGGAGCTGAAGCCAACCACACGAGGGGCTGCACGATGAGTGTAGGGGCAGCGGGGCACTGGGGACACATACCCTGAAATGTGGATCCGCAAAGTGGGTGCTGTGGAAGACGGAGAGCCATCTAGGGGTGGAGAAGTAGCCCATCAGTGGAGGGGCTGCATGATGAGAGTGGGGGAGCGGGGCTCAGAGGACTCCGCCCCTGACTGTAGGGCCGCACAGCATGTGCTGAGGTAGTGGGGAGGAGGTTTCAGGTCTGAGAGAAGGAGCTGACCGGTGATGGCAGTGTAAACTGACAGGAGGAAGCAGATGTGCCCCAAGGAGATGAAGTTGGCCCACGCTCAGTAGAAGAAAGGTGCCGAGCAGAGGAGCTGCAACAGGAGGAGACGTTGGTCCCAGGGGCACAGGCATTGACGTGGAGGAGCTGCAGACCATTAAAGGCAAAGCAGCTAGGCGAGAGCAGGAGCAGCTGGCACAGAAGGGCTCGGGAGCAGGGGCGATGAAATGGAGGAGCAGCAGTCCATCAGAGACGAAGCGGGTTAGGAGGCGCCGGTGTGGCCAGGTTGCGAGGCAACAAATCGTCACCAATGGAGTCGCACAGCCCAGAGGAATGTCAGCAAAAATACAGCAGAAGCCCGTCTAAGGAGGAGCAGCTTGGCAGGAGATGGAGGTGCCAGTCCGAAGGCAGTGGAGCCTCTCAGATGCTGAGGAGAGGCGCAGCGTATCGAGGTCTGAAGGTTCCAGGAGACGAGCAGACTAGCCATAGGGGCGGTGGCAACAGGAATCGCTTGGGCAAGGTTACAGTCCGTCACCAGTGGAGCAGTTCAGCACAGGGGAATGCCAGTAACAGTGCAGAAGAAGCCCGCCAGAGAAGGAGCAGCTTGGCGGGAGAAGGAGGAGCCGAGCGCAGAGGCACCAGTCCGCAGCCGGAGGAGCTGAGCAGCTGCTGAGGAGAGGCACAGTGCTCAGGGTAGGAAGGCCGGAGAAGGTTCCAGCAGGCGAGCGGGCCGAAGGGGCAATGGCAGCAGGGGCATAGCATTTGACGTCCATCCTGGCCTTTTCCAGGTTTTCCTTAGCCTCTCTATGTACGTTTACCAGTGTTTCTATCCAGGAATCAACTGCAGGGACCGGGGTAGGATGCGGAAGAACAGATGGTAGAACCGAAGGATGAAATCCTTGACTGCAAAAGAATGGACTTGTTTTGATGGCCGAATGATCATAATTGTTGTAAGCGAATTCAGCTACAGGTATCAAAAGTGACCAGTCATCCTGGACTTTGGTTGCAAAACAGCGGAGATACTGTTCTAGGGTCTGATTTACTCATTCTGTTATCCTATTGGTCTGAGGATGATATCCCGAAGACAATGCACACTGGATGCCTAATATTTGGCATAGTTGTTTCCAGAATTGGGATATATACTGGGATCCTCTGTCGGATATGATCTTGGAAGGTAATCCATGAAGTCTAAATATATGTTTTATGAATATTCCAGCCAGTTCATGCGAGGATGGCAGTTTGAACAATGCTGTGAAGTGAGCCATATGAGTAAACAAATCGATGGTGACCATTATGGTTGTATATCCTCTGGATGGGGGTAATTCCACTATGAAGTCATTGGCGATGATTTCCAAGGGGCGTGTTGGTAACGCGGGTTGATGTAGAAGACCTGCAGGTTTCCTGTTGTCATGTTTGTACTGATTGCACACAGCACAAGTTTGGATGTAGGTTCTTATGTCAGTAATCATTTTTGGCCACCAGAATTGCCTCTGTATGAGGCAGAGGGTAGTAGTGATGCCTCGATGTCCTGAATGGAAGGTGTCACGACAGAGGTTCAGGATCTTCTCTCTCAGTGTTTGTGTGGGTATGGCCAGCCGTTTGTCTTTGAAAAGATAACCATCCTTTGTTACTAAGTTCCATTTATTGTTCGTAGAATATTCCTTCCAGAGATTGGAAGAAGGTGTTCTTGCACGGATGTCTTCCAGGAGAGAATTTGCTTGTGCCACAAACACTGTTTTAGGGAACATCTTCGGAAAGGCCCGGGCTTCTACATACTCGTAGTCAGGACACCTAGATAAGGCATCAGCAACTATGTTACTAGTTCCAGGAAAGTGATGTATTTGGAATTGGTATTGGGCGAAAAAAAAGGCCCAACGGGCTTGGCGACTATTCCTGCATTCCTGGGATTGTAGAATTTGCAAGTTACGATGATCCATTCGTACTTGCACTGGATGTTTAGCACCCAAAAGTAGATGACGCTAGTCAGTGAAGGCTTGTCGGATGGCCAATAACTCCTTCTCCAGGACAGAATAATGGCTCTCACTGGAAGTCAAGGTGCGGGATAGGTAGGCTATAGGATGTTCCATCTTGTTTTCGAATTATTGTTTTAAGGCAGCTCCAATGGCATAGTCAGAAGTGTCTATTTCCACCAAGAAGGGTCGATCAATGTCGGGTTGAGCCAGAATAGGACCTTGAGTAAATTTCAGTTTCAATTGTTGAAAGGCCTTTTCCTGAGCTGTGGACCATTTGAATGGTGTATCCTTCTTTAGGAGTGCCACTATGGGATGCACTATGTCAGAAAATGTGGGAATTAATTTTCTGTAGAAGTTTGCAAGTCCCAATAATGATTGAATTTGTTTCACAGTGGTGGTTGCCGGCCAGGAGAGTATGGAGTCGACCTTGGCCTGATCCATTCCAATTCCTTTGGAACTTAGCACAAATCCGAGATAACGAACAGTTTGGGCATGAAGGAGACATTTTTCTGGTTTGACCAGGAGTTTGTGTTCACGTAAACATTGTAAGACTGCCTATACATGTTCTTGATGGATCTGGGGGTCCTTGGAGTAAATCAGGATATCATCCAGGTAAACAATGACAAAGAGGAACAGCATGTCAGAGAAAACTCTATCCATAAATCGTTGAAAGACCGCAGGGGCGTTGGCGAGACCGAAGGGCATAACCAGATATTCGAAGTGGGCAAAGGGAGTTCTGAAGGCTGTCTTCCATTCATCACCTTCCTTTATTGGAATGAGACGGTAAGCACCCCTAAGGTCGAGTTTAGTGAAGATGACAGCACCACAAACTGCCTCCAGGATGTCAGAAATGAGGGGTAGTGGATAGCGGTCTTTGAGGGTACATTGGTTGAGACCACGGTAGTCCAAACAAGGTCGAAGTTCTTTAGTGTCTTTCTTTGGTACGAAGAACAGAGAAGCAGTGGCTGGAGATTTTGAAGGCCATATGGTCCCATTTGCCAGATTGGTATCCAGGAATTCTCGTAGCTCCTTCTTCTCGGGTTCGGATAATATGAACATTCTTCCGAATGGAATCACGACTGAGGCTTCTGTGTCAATGGCGCAATCCTCAGGTATATGGGGCGGAAGAGCTTGTACAATGGCTGTTGAAAACACATCTGAATACGTTTGATAGATCTCAGGTACTTGGACAATGTTGGACACACTTAAGGATGATTGCTTGTGGTTCTGGGAGCAAACTGGAAGGGTTTGCATTGTGTCTTGAGACATACAGTGGTTCATACAAAATTCAGAACCCAGAAATAGGGATCCAGCGGCCCAGTTGATGTAAGGATTGTGCCTCTGAAGCCAGGGCATGCCTAGAACCATGGGATAATGAGCGGCCTTTATGATGTCAAATCGGGGCCTTTCTTGATAGTTGTTTATAGAGAGTTGTAGTTCCTTGGTTTGGTGAGTAATAGGTCCAGAAGATAGTGGTCTGCCATCTATTCCTTCTACGGGTTGAACTATTGCCTTGGGTTCTCGAGGGATGTTATGAGTGACAGCCCAGTCATGATCTATAAAAATACCCATGGCAGCGCAGTCCACTAGAGCCAGGATGGGGAAGGATTCTTTCTCAGCAGTAGTCAAGAATGTCTGGACAATCACTAAGGTATTCTGTCCTGGAGTGTTCAAGGAAGGAATGGATGCGGAGCAGGCATCTTTCTCCTGAAGCTGTGCTCCGCTTAGGATCGGGAGCTGGCGTTTCCCGAATGTCGGGGTGGCGCTATTGGGCACTCTCTCATAAAATGCTTATCAGAGGCGAAGTACATGCAAAGGCCGGTATTGATCGTACGGAGCCTTTCTTGCGGAGAAATTGGGCCATGGAAGGCACCCAATTGCATAGGTTCTGGTTCTGAGGCACGTGGAGCAGAGGTTTCTTTAGGACAAGAGTATTCAGCTGTTGCCCTTGGGGATGTTGTCTTAGTCTTCCTTTTCTCTGCCTTTCTTTCCTGGATCCTGAAGTCTATCTGTAAGGAAAGGTCCATAGGGCCTGGAATGAACTCAGACGGGCTACTCTGGCTAACTCGTCCTTTATTTCATCATTCAATCCCCTTCGGAAAAGAGTGAAACTGGCTTCTTGAGACCAATCGGCTTCCTTAGTTAATTGCTTGAAGCGGGTCACATAAGTGAGCATATCTTGACTGTCTTGTTGAAATTCAAGGGCCCTCATTACAACCCTGGCGGAGGACCATGGTGCAATTTGCACCATGGTCCATGGCGCAGAGCTGCCAACTCCGCCATGGGGGTTGGCGGACTTACCGCCCCATTCCGACCTTGGCGGGGCGGTAAGTCCCCAATCCCCATTTACCCATCCCCATTCCCATTTTTGCCCCATAGGGTATAATGGGAGTGGGGAAGGCGTTAATTACGCCACCGTAAATTACGGTGGCGTAATTAACAACAGGTCCCATAGCGCCATGGATTTTTCCGCCCGGAAAAACCAGGCGAAAAAACCACCATGGCGCTACGGGAACTCGTAGTAAGGCGGAAAGGTACGCCATGCATTACGCTGGCGTAAAACCCTTTCCGCCAGGGTCGTAATGAGGGCCAAGAAGTCTTTCTTGTGCACTGTAGACAAGTTCTGGTCGATCAAACATGGCCTGAAGGGCATCCACAAACCCGTCGTAATTATCCAGGAGCGGCTCTTCCGAATTAACTAAGGGAGTTGCTCATGTTAAGGCATTGCCCGTGAGGTGGGATATCATAAATCCGACCTTCGCTCGTGGTGTGGAAAAGTAGTAGGGCTTGAAGGTGAAGTGCACTAGACAGGAGTCAAGGAAGGAACGCAGGGACTTTGAAGATCCATCATATTTGTCCACTACTCCTCCTACCAGGACGCTTTATTTGACCGCGGAATCTCGGGACAAAACTAGTTGTTTTAACGCTGCGTTTTCTGCCCTGAGGTTCTGTACCTCTGATGTTAATTCTTGCATACCTCTCATGAGGTCTTGGACTGTGGCTTCCATGTCTGTTTCAATATCAGGTATTTGGCATCTAAATCTGTCACAAGTTTCTCTTTTTCTCACCTGTTTTTCCTTGCTTGTGGACTTCTTGGATGCGAGTTCCTTCTTTCTCGCTGTTCAAGACTTGTACAGGTTGGAGCGCGGCTCTTCGGGTTCTAGCGTGGGTAGCCGGCCGCCTAAGCCGGACGGCGTTCAGTATCCAGGAAGGTAGTCACGGATCCAGGAAGGAGGAGCACGAGCTTACGCTCGGAGGTGTAGGTACACGGCACCGAAGGTAAGATGGAATTTGGGAAGAGGGAAATGACTTATGGGAACGTAGCAATCTGAAAGAGGGCTCCAGGAAGGAGAAAAGAAAGGTAGAAACTGTAGATAGCACAGATAATGGACTCGAGCACACGTCTAGCAAGTCTAAGCAGAAGCGTTGAGATGCGCAGAGCCGCAGGGGCGTGCCTGTTTTCTAGAAGGCAGGGTGTTGCGCGTTAAGGCTAGAGCGCAGCGTTTCTGGCCCGTCGGCCATCTTGGAGGAAACACTGAGCTTACGCTGCGGTGCATCAGGAACCAAGAAAACCAAAAAGGTTGAATTTGGTGGTTCATGACAGTGGTGAGCGAAGGGGAAGGGTACAGTACGCCCCACCCTCCCCCCTGCGAGGTAACGTAGAATGCAGAGGAGAGTGAGGAGGAGGCGGAAGGGTCATACCCAGTAAAATAAGTAAAGAAAGAGGCAGAAGGGATATACCCAACAAGGGAACTGAGGGAAGCAACACGGCCGGATAATTTACAGCTGCTGAGGGATACTCAAACCCAACATACAACCCACCACCATACGCACCAGAGGATCACTACCAAAAATAGGTGTGCGCGTGGGAAACGGTAGGTACAACAAGGACACAGGCGAACGTTGAGGGCATAAAGAAAGCACAGCTAGAGTTAGTAGGTATAAGGCCAGACGAATGGATAGCAGCGCAGGTGCTATTAAAACTGCGAGGGACGGTGATAGGAAAGGAGGAGGAGGTGACACAAGCAATAGACAGAGAGGAGATAGGACTACCGCAGAGGGAATGTGAGGTAAGTAACCAGGAAGAAGGCAACACAGCGGAAGAAGAAGAGGCAGTGCTGGAGGTGAAACTAGCAGAGTTAAGGAAAACGCGAAGTGTACTCACTAAACAACTAGACCTAAAAGAACTGGAGAGACAGGTAGAGCTGGAGAGAGAAAAAGGAGTGAGAATGGAATTAGAGCAGCGTGGGGAAGCAGAAAGGAAGAAGGAGGAGGCTTACATATGGAGTATCACAGAAAGAGCAGCACGTATGGAACAACGGGAGATCAGGAAAAAAGAAGAAGAGAGAGAAGAGTGACTCTGGAAGAAAAAGATTCTGTCAGACAGCATGCGTAAGTGCGAGGAAGGGAAGGTAATAGAGAGCATATTGGCACGGGAAGGAGGAGAAATGGGTACCCAGGATAGAGATGCAAGAGTGTTAGGACAGGTAAGTGATGCCATAATGAAAGAGCTACGAAAGACTAGAGAGGAACTAGAAGGTCAGGGCGAACGCCCAGGCGACCAAGAGCCAATTGAAGGTAACAGAGCAATAAGGAGCAAGTTGAACATACGCATTTGCAAAGCTACCACGACACCTCAAGTAGGGACAGACATAGGGCATACAGGTAGGTGCACAGACATAGATTTAGAAACAGTAACAGTACGATACCCGCTCCCACGCGCAAAATGATCATTCTCGGGGGGGTTCTGTAGCAACGAGGAAGACTCATGTGAAAGACAGAGCGATGGGAGCGGAGAGGGATTTAGCAAACTGTATATCACACGCACAGGCACGGGGTCATCATGGGAATGCAGAACACATGAGGAAGACACAGATGGACGGGAGGACGCAAGCACAGAGAGGGAAGGGATAGTACAAACAGTAACACCATCCACCAAGCACACACCAAATGTCAACAGACTCAGAGATCACCCTGGGCGCAGGAAGGAAGGGTCAGCCATAGCACATAACAAGGGACAGACAGATCAACGTGGGGACCATAGGAGCACAGGGGGCGCACAGCGTGCACGCCACATTGCTGACTTCTTTGATTTATCCAATATGGAAGAAGAGACTCAAAACATACACATCACACAACATAGACGCACACCAGAGGACATGACAGAATACGCACAGATGCCACTCTTGGACAGGGGTGGGACGAGACCACAATATGTGCCATGGAAACATACAGACAAAGAAAACATTAAGTGTAGACTACCATTCCTAATTGGAGGGGCGGGGAAGTGGATATATGAAATGGAAGAATTAACTGCGAGTTACAGGCTAGCGGTTGGGGATGTCATGGGGCTGTTAATATCAATTTTGGGTGATGCTGCAGATGACATTTAGAAGAGGGCGGGTTTCCCGGGAGTGACCATCAGTGACACGTCTTATGGCGGTTCACCATTTGCGAACTGCAGACACGCGCTATGGCAAGCATTGAGGGTGCAGTACCCCGACACATCAGAAATAGGAGCGATCACGTCACTCAAGATGCATGAGATTGAGGACCTTGTTAATTACATCCAAGAAATCCAGGAGAAATGGCGCCTGGAGACACGGGAGCCGTGGGACAAAACGCCAGCTATATTCTATCACATACTGATACAGGATCTCCCAGAACCAGTGCAGAGGCAATTAAAGAAATTGGTGGGGATGGAAGCAAAGGCGTGGCCTGCGAAACACTTAACAATACTACACCACTGTAGTCTATGGCAAGAAAAGATGAAACAGAAGGAGGAAGATAGGAAGTCAGATGAGGCAAAACTGGTCCAAAAGAAGCTGTCAAAATATGCCCTAGAGGGAGCGCTCATAACGGGCCCCACCTGTCAGGATACTGTCAGGATTAGTCCTGCGAATACTAAGGCAGCGAATATGGCAAGGGAAATGTGCACATAGGAACAATGACTCATGTATGCCAGAAGCCAGGAGTGCAAACAGAGTGTGATTTTAAACCCAATATATGAAAAGGGATGTGGGGTAAGCACCTGACCGCGAGGAAAGTCGGCAAGCGCCTTACCCCCAATTGCTGTTACAGGTACTGACAGCGCTAAACCCACGTGGAGGGCAAGCAATGACAGGATCTGTGAACTAACACTCTGATGGAATCAAATAAGGGAACTAAAGAACTGTACTCACAAGGACGAGATATACCTCTTGAATGTCAGCTAGCCCACGAATCCTGTTGATGAAACTGGGACCCCGAGAGGCTAGAACAGCAATGGGAGAAGTAGGAAGGTCCAGAGGGCAAGGGCTGTAGGTTGCCAGGGAGAGGTAGACTGTAGAACAGGGGGCCCAAGAGGGCAAGGGCTGTAGGTTTCCAGGGAGAGGTAGACTGTAGAACAGGGGGCCCAAGAGGGCAAGGGCTGTAGGTTGCCAGGGAGAGGTAGACTGTAGAACAGGGGGCCCAAGAGGGCAAGGGCTGTAGGTTGCCAGGGAGAGGTAGACTGTAGAACAGGGGGCCCAAGAGGACACGGGCTGAAGGTAACCGGAGCGAGGCAGGCTGCAGGGCAGGGAGCCCAGAGGACAAGGGCGGAGGCTGGAAGGCAGCAGAGCGTGATCCGCTGTAATGTGGGGAGCCCGGCAGGGCAAGGGTGAAGGCTGGAAGGCAGCCGAGCGTGATCCGCTGCAGAAAACTAAATACCTAAGTTGAAATAGTGATAACAAATAGTGAGGAAAACATAAACATTCACACAGGAGCTAGCTAACAACCGCACACCACACCTAAAATCAAAAGGGAAAATAAATGCAGAAGAGCTAAGGAAAACCTGAAATGGATCCCAATAGAAGTAAGGATCAGGAGCAGGGAAAAAGCTAAATAACCAATGCAAACTTTTCCCTACCCCTCCAAGGAAAAGACAGGAAACTAAACTAAGAGGAAGGCTAAGGTAAATGGGTAACAGCAGCAAAGGACAGAGTCAAAGAAATATAGAACACAGACAAACCGGGCTGCATCTAAAAGGGGAAAGCACTGAGAAATGCTGCCTGCAAACAGAGGAAGACAAAAAGGGAAATCAAGGGAGCAGAAATCAATTAGCTCATGAATCCGAAATTCAGGGCGGAGGAAACAAGAAAACAGGAACAAGAAAGTAGGTACAAAAGGCAAGGAACAAGGAACCAGGGACTAGTCAAAACAGGAACACTGCAGACGATGACCAGCGCTGGACTGAAGTGAGACTGAGGCTTTTAAAGCTGTTTAACGAGCACACGCCTCAGGTGTGCTGACTGCTGCACCTGCAGCCACAGGTGTTGCCTATCCTCCACCCAACCTTGTCCTGCAAGGGTGGAGGTGGAGCAGTGGGCCAGGCATTCTGGGAAGCACAGTCATTTGGTTAAAGAAGCATGCTGGCTGCCAAAAACCTGGAATGGATCCGGAAGGGAAGTAGTTTGGAAAATAGGGATTTAGCGCTCCCAATTCATTACAGCACTGTGGCATTAGGTTCGGAGGAAATGTCCAGCAAGGAATAAGCCCCAAAACATGCCCCCAAGTGGCGGGAACGGGAGCGAAGGGAGCGAGTCGTGACACCACCCCACAGGTACCATCTCTCACGCTAAAACAACCAAAGATACAGCAACACGTGCCCATTATGACACAACAATTGCCACCCCCGCTCCCATACACGGCACAACAACCATATGCACAACCCATGGGGGGAGGGTACACGCAAATGGGTAACGGCTACATAAACAACTACAGAGGGAGGGGAGGGTTTAGCAGAGGGAGGGGGTTTGGCCCCTCAGCATACCAGCAAGGAGGGGGATTCAGGAGGTATTCCCAATATGGACAACAGAGTTATTTGGACAGCACAGGGGGATACCCATGGCAAGCATGGGAGCTGCCCACATGCTGGACCTGCGGGCTAATTGGACACGTATCACACACATGAAGGGCAAAACCGACACAGGCAGGATGGGGGAGCAATGACATCAGGGCTACCAAGAGGGACCTAATAATTACCACCCACAAGAAACGTTACAACCAGGTCAGATGCAAATGGGACAGCAAGGTGGCATGACACAACCACAGCTACAACAACATCCAGACATACTAACAACCACACCACAGATGCAACACCTACCCACCCAGCAGCAAGAACACCAACAAATGACAGCAACACAACAACAACACATCCACACAGTACAGCAATTAACACAAGGACGGGATGATACACAACAACCCATGGACACGACAGTACAAAAGATACAAATGGCGGGAGTAACAATATTTGGACATAACCCCTACACAGGCAACAGACAATCATTGTACACCCAATAGGACAGCCCAAAGACTTCCTTGTTGTGTCCCATCCTGTCGGTAACACCTAACCCTGCGGAGGAACCACGTATAAAGCTGGCCATAGGTGACAAAACATTTTCCTTCCTTTTAGACACAGGGGCCACTAAATCCTGTATCAGGGAAGGGAAGTTCAAATTGTCAGGCGATGCCATGCACACGCAAGGATTTTCTAGGGCTCGAGGGGTAGTTGCTTTTACTGATAACATCTCCTTATCTGTTGGAGATCACGACTTATCTCTACCCTTGTTGTATTCAAAACAATCACCAGTAAATATACTAGGGCAGGACATCATGAGCAGGCTGAATATGACCACCTCCTTCACTGACAAAGGAATAATATGTTCCACACCAGGCATGCACATGCTCACGGCAAGGCACATACTTCAGGCTTACTGCGGCAAGACAGTGGGTAGGGCAGAACTAGTGGACGCTGAGATCTTCCAATACGGGACAGACATGGCAATAGCCTGGTTAACGGGGATTGAAAGTAAGGTATGCAGGAGACCCACCGCATACCTTTTCAGGCCAGAAACACCCACTAGTGAGGAAGGGGCAATAATATTAGTAGACATCGAAAGTATTGGAGCAAACAAAGACTGGATAGCGGTTCATGCCTAGGATGAGGAAGGGAAGGCATGGAGGGCGGTCATAGCATTGGCAGAAGGATGCAGGTTAACACAGGTGTCAGACGAGGAACGGAACTGTTCTCAGATGAAGAAGGAGATGGAGAGATGGTGTTCCAGATAAACGTCTACGTGTGGGTGAAAGTGACATACAAGAAGGTTGCCCAGAAAATGGCAATAGCACTGGAAGAACACCTCCCCACACAATCTGATTTTTGCGAGTAAGACTTGGCTGCTGTTCCCGCCTCACTATTGACTACAAGTCCCTATGATGTGGGGTGCATAAAAAAACATCGGAGGGGTAAAAATAAAAGTCAAAACGGGAGCAATACTGCCCAGGGTGAAGCAATACCCATTGTCAAAAGAAGCTGATGAGGGAATATATGAGACAATAAGTGCCCTAGTGGAAAGAGGTATATCGGTACCATCAGAGTCACCGTGCAACACTGTGGTGTACCCTGTGCGCAAGGCTAAGGAAGGTTCTTGGCGTTTCATACAAGATTTGACACCACTTAACCACATTGTAGAGGCAGAGTACCCAATAGTAGCTAACCCCGCCACAATATTGTGTGGAATACCAGCAGAGGCATCAAGGTTCACCGTGATCGACCTCAATAATGCATTCTTTTCAATACCCCTGCACCCTGAGTCACAAGATCATAAAAGTTTCACATACCGCAATACAAAATGGAAACACACAAGGTTACCTCAGGGATACTGCCAGTCACCGTCCATCTTTAACTGGGTTATACAGATGGACCTGGGGAACGTTGAACTTGACAGCACGGTATTGCAGTATGTAGATGATATTCTCAGCTGCAGCACCACCTAGGAATAATGCAGGAAGGACTCTGTGAAAATGCTCACGGTACTGGCCGAAAAACGGTTGATAAGGAAAAACTGCAATCCTGCCAGGAGCATGTCCTATACATGGGACAGATTATATCACAGAAAGAGAGGAACATCACACCACACAGGGCACAAGAGGTAAAGAATACACCTCAGCCACAAACGATCAGAGAATTGAAACAATTTCTTGGCCTGTGCAACTACTGCAGAGCATGGGTTTTTGACTACAGCACATACATTAGACCCCTACTGGCGGCTGTCAGGGAAGCACAGAGGGAGGTGAAAAAGTTGGGGTGGACAAGGGAGATGACTGATGCATTCAATGAACTGAAAGAGGCCATTTCAACGGCACCGGTTCTGGGCACTGCCAACTATGAAAAGGAGTTTTATATCTTCTCACATTGCGATGGTGCAGTACTAACACAAAAAACAGGCATGGGACACAAACCCCGAGCGTTTTACAGCGAGCAGTTAGACCCAGTAATGATGGGACACTTCCCATGTGAATAACACCTGGCTGCTGCAGCCTTCGCAGTAGAAAGACCATCCTCCATCACTATGGGTTGATCCACCACACTGTATGTAGAACACGCCCTCTTTGTAATTCTGCACAAACCAAAAACAACACTCACTACCCAGAGAGCAACGGGGTATAAAATGATTTTGTCACGACCCGAGCTGAAAATAGTGAGGTGCAACAATGTTAACCCAGCACAATTCATAGCAGAAGAAGTTGCAGAAGGTGAATATGCACACGATTGCACATATGCCATCAAGTACTACTCATCCACCCGGAAGGTAGAAGAAAATGCCCTAGAGGGGGGTGAGGTCTTGTACATTGTTGGGTCCTCAACAATTGATCAAAGTGACGGTATAAGAAGCACATGTGCAGCTGTGGTGCGATTAACAGAGGATTGGACATATGTACCAGTAAAATATGTCAAATTACCGCAACAATATTCAGCGCAGGCAGCAGAATTGGTGGCCCTCATACTGGCTTTAGAAGTAAGCAATGGCAAAAGAGTAACAATATATTCAGACAGTGCCTATGTAACTTCTACGGTACAGTCTGGATTAATAAGATGGCTCAGAAGGGGATTTAGGAGAGCAGACGGTACCCCAGTGCAACATGCTCTCCTCCTGGACGAACTAATAGAAGTAATAACATACCCACACGAGATAGCGCTGGTAAAGTGTCCGGCACATACGAATGGGGAAGACCCAATATCCAGAGATAACGAAACAGCAGATGCACATGCAAAATAAGCAGCGTACTTTGGCGAGATGTGGGACCTCCAAGAAACACAAAAAGAGAGGGCAAGACAAATGTTAATGAAAGATGGGTACACGCACATCCCAGAGATGCAGATTATGGAACTACAGGCAGCAGCCCCAATGGCAGAAAAAGAACTGTGGGTAAAACGAGGATGCACTATGTCCCCAACAGATGCCCTATGGAGACAGAATAACACAGAAAAAGTTGTGATGCACCTGGCCCTACTAAAAACAGCACTGTCCCAACTACACCATCCCACCCATACAGGAAAGGAAGCAATTGCAGCATGGATAAAAGAATCATGGTTCTGCCCCAAACTAAACTCACACGTGGCAAACTTTATCAGCAATTGCCTTACATGCCAAGAATTTACGGCCGGTCACATGCTGCAAGTGATGAAGGGTACAATATCACGGCCTGAGGGAACCTTCCCGCACCTGCATATTGACTACATAGACATGATCAACGTATGTCAAGGCTACCGATACATGATTGTGGTAGTGTGCCCCTTTTCAAGGTGCATTGAGGCTGGCCCGTGCTCCCATGCAGATGCACTCAGGGCAGAAAAGTTTCTAGTACGAGAGGTCTTCCCGAGGTGGGGGGTCTGCGAGGTGTTGAGGTCAGACAATGGGCATGTTGCAGACACTGAAAGACCTGAGAACACTGATTATCTATGTGCATGAGCTACCCCAAGCCACACCTGCAAGAATTCAAGAGGAAGGAAATGAAGAAGCTGCAGCAGGGATGTCATTTGGGGGCCACCAGGGGTCGCAGCTGCGACCCCCGAGTTCTCCCTTGCTATCCATGTGGCCTCCCTTGCTACCTCTAAAAATATATATATATATATTTTATTTTTTTTAAATGGAAGCTCCTGGGCTGTGGCCAGTGCCATGTGACTCTTTGTTTCCGGAATGGCTGGCTTTCTTATTCAGGCCTTTTAAACAAAATATGGGATTCCACAAGCTTAACACTTTGAGCAGTGACCCTAAATAAGAAAGAACAGGAATAACAAATGATTTGTCTTTCTGTAATTCTATACAATAATTGCTAGACTCATTAAAGGTTTATTTCAGGCACACTTCAGGGGGCGAGTCACTGATTCAGTCTGTTGCTAAACACCTCAAATTCACAATACAGACAAAAACTTCCAAAAATCATTTAGAGTAGAATAAGCATCCATTTAGGACTATGTATTTTGCTTTTTCGCAAGTTGCAGTTATAGCATGTTGTTTTCAGCCGTTGTCTCTATTACGATCATCACAAGACATTAGATCTCAATGTCCTCGGTTGCTTGACAAAATCCTTGTGCCAAAAAGCTTTTGTACAGTGTAGAAATGTTTGACAATAGCCAGGCCTCCAGTGGGTACTAGGCCTTTTTACGCATGAAAATCTTGCAAATATGACAGCTTCATTTTTTTCCTGGGTACATTTACACACAGGTTTAGAGCAGAGGGCAGTGCAAAGGTCAGGTTACTTGATAGAAACTAGGAGGCTTCTTTTGATTTTTATCTACACGGATGTAATTGCAAGCCACCTCTGAAAAAGAATGTATTTCTCTGAAGCCTTTCAAAAAAAGAAACTGCACAATGCGATAAAAGGAATGGTTTCTTTCCATTCAGCTTTAGAAGCACTGTACATAATTTCCTAGAATTTTAGGATTGTATAATTAATAAGATGGAAAACTAAGTTGCAATTGAGAATTAACATTTTGTAACAAACTATGTTTTTTTTCCAGTGAAAGCAAACCAGTATTGCACAATTGTATTTTTCAGAGTTCTGGTGCTGTGTGCATAATCATGCGGAGGCAGATCATTTTTACACTGATAATTTAATTTACATTCTAATTAAAAGTGTGTAAAATGATGACTATGCACAGTCTAGATTACATCCATTCAACCTTGCAGTCAATGGGGTACATTACTATAAATGGTCAGTGGCAGCAGAGTCTTTGCTCAAGGGTGAGTGATTGTCATTACACCAATCACAGGTGTTCTAGCCTCTCAAATCTTCAAGACTACAATTAAAACATCCAAAACCTGACTCTCCAGGAAGTACAAGCGCTGTTCAAAAACAAACAAATGAAAGTTACATTTGTAATTGAAATAGAAACTCAGCAAAACCTGTCCCTGTGATAATCCAGATAGGTATTTAACTTAACGTAGTGCTTTATAAATGGTTTGTCCAACATCCCGGTACTGTGATTATTATACCTCAGTTGATACTCAATTAACCGACCTCTGAAGAATGTTAGCCAATAAGATAGCTCAGCCGGTTGAGCACTCATTGCTGCAATCTGTGTGTGATCTGTATGTTGCAGGCTCGAATCCCGGCAAGTCCAACTCAGCCTTTCATACTTTCGAGGTCGATAAAGGAGTACCGACTTTGGTTTGGTGATAATTGTGATAAATATGTTCTATGTACAGCGCTTGGCCAAAAGCGCTATATAAATGACCATTACATTAGATGTAGAATTTAGTATGGAGTCATTGCCTCTCTGCACTGTTGTATCATAACATTGGCATACCATTAGGTAGTAATAGCTCCAGAAAATGAGGACTCTGTAACATCAAATGACAATTCTGCTATCGAACCTCAAAACACACAATACAATTCATGTTTGCTTTACTATGTAATTGGCTAGGTTTTTGTGATTTCAACATTTAAATATATATAGGAGAGATCAAATGGATAGACCTTAGAGAAATAATGAAAGGTGTATTCTGTCACAATGCAGAAAGCTGCTGTACGGTAATGATTTCCATACAGTTTGTGCATGCCTCGGCTGGATGTCACATACATTTTACTCTCTTGCAAAGGAGAAAAGTAATTTTTACTCTCTCAGAATCACATTTACTCTCAAAGTTTAAAAACAGGGAGTAAAATACTCCCACCTCAAAATCTTATCTGGAGCACTGACAAGAGCACAGCAAGTGGCCATTGATTTCATTGTGCCGCAATTAATGCTTTGTTTTAATGTGTCTATCTTTCCTATCTCCCTGGAATGCTATTCAGGATGTTTGTTTGCATGTATGAGGTAACGAGTGCCCAGAGTATGGGATGCTGTGTGAGGGAGCTGCTTTCCCTGTGCTACTTTAAATTCTTTAATTATGAGCCCTCCAAATGGTATGTATTTTGCCATCCTCTGAAGCCTGAAAAGTAGATCCATGCAGGCTTAACATGTGGCCAACTTTGCACCAGACCTGAAGATGAACTAGCATGCTGTTGAATCTCAGTTACCAGTTTAATGGTATTAACTACAGAGTGTAATCTGCTTTCTGACTTTTAGCACATTGAGACATGTAATTGCTAATTTTACTGTAGCGGGTAAAATAGCTCAATGGGTTGAGTGCTTGCTGCTGCAATGTGTGTGATCTTTAGGTTGCAGGTTCAAATCCCAGCAAGGCCAACTCAGCCTTCCATCCTTCTGAGGTCGATAAATTAGTACCAACAAAGGTTGGGTGATATTGTATGTATAAAGTGCTTAAGCGTAAGTGCTACATAATAACACATCCTTATCATTTGGTCTTGGACGCCTGCTTGCATTCACAATAATTTGGTAATATGGGCCTATACACACTGATATTAACAATACATATGGTGATCCATTCTTGTATGAAGTGTATATCACATTACAGTGCTATTGTAACCAGATTTTTCGTAGTGTACTTAGGAACCATGCTATGTGATGCCATTTCCTGTTTTGTCAAAGGGTAAAAGGCTGTGCTCCTTCACTTCCTGTGATGTTGTCACTTCGGGGTAGAGTCAAATGACTTCCCTTTCTGTGATGTCATCAGAGGTCAAGTGTCATGTGATGTCACTTCCGCTACCCCTGGCATTTTGGTGAAATGACAACCGTGAGCTGCAGATGGTGTAGACGACAGCCACACAGTTCCAGCCAGAAACCAAGCATGCAGAAACAGATCACAACTATCACCTTCAGACCTTGCACTCAATATGGAGCCTACAATTTCGCCAATCTAATTTGGTTGACTCTTGAGAGTGACTACACCTTTTAACCATTTAAGACTTACTTCTTAAGTAGTGTTTACTACAAATCAGGCATCTCCATGCTCAGTGGAGGTTTCCTACTACCTGAAACAAAACCAACCATTGACCAGCTCAGAGTACCGAATCCGTAGCACCATGCAATAAATGCTCTAGGAAAGTGGTTGTGGCATGGGCACATGGTACAGCTATAAACAACACCCTCAAGGCCTGCTGGGCCTAGGGACCCAAGCTACTCCTCACTGATGATGCCCAATGAGGCTGAAACATGTCTGGGGATGCTTGTGGTCTCGTGCCACAATGTCTGGGGATGCTTGTGGTCTTATGGGATGTGACCAAGCAGTTTGGGCTGGACTGCCCCTTTCGGTGTTGGACCAAGCCTGGTTTGCATATGGTCTTTCCCCTTTTGCAATAGCTTGGCAGACAAAGAACGATGGTCTGGAGGGTTAATTCAAAACCTTCCAGCCATCACCCATTTTGTTTTGCTTTAGCCACCCCGAGTGGGACGTGTATGCCCAGGCGTGGGTCCTGTGCCTGCTGGGCCTCACTGATGACGCCCAATGAGGCCACAACATGTCTTGGGATTCTTGTGGTCTCGTGCAGAAGGGATGTGACAAGCAGTTCAGGCTGGACTGCCCCTTTTGGGGTGGGACCAAGCCTGACTTGCATATGGTCTTTCCCCTTTTGAAACGGCTTGGCAGGCAAAGAACGATGGTCTGGAGGGTTGCCCAGAGCAATGCCAGATGTTAGGATTAATTCAAAACCTTCCAGCCATCACCCCTTTTGTTTTGCTTTAGTCACCCCAAGTGGGACGGGTATTCCCAGACATGGGTTCCGTGCCTGCTGGTCCTAGAGACCCAACCTACTCCGTACTGATAACACCCAATGAGGCTGAAACATGTCTGGGGATGCTTGTGGCAGGCAAAGAATGATGGTCTGGAGGGTTGCCCAGAGCAATGCCAGAGGTTAGGATTAATTCAGAACCTTCCAGCCATCACCCCTTTTGTTTTGCTTTAGTCACCCCGAGTGGGACGGTATTCCCAGACATGGGTCCTGTGCCTGCTAGGCCTAGAGACCCAAGCTACTCATCACTGATGATGCACAATGAGGCCAAAACATGTCTGGGGATGCTGGTGGTCTCGTGCAGAAGGGATGTGACCAAACAGTTTGGGCTGACCTGCTCCTTTTGGGGTGGAAGCAAGCCTGATTTGCACATGGTCTTTACCCTTTTGTAATGGCTTGGCAGGTAAAGAAAATGGTCTGGAGTGTTGCCCAAAGCAATGCCAGAGGTTAAGATTAATTCAAAACCTTCCAGCAATCACCCCTTTTGTTTTGCTTTAGTCACCCCAAGTGGGACAGGTATGCCCAGACGTGGGTCCTGGAGAATGCTTGTGGTCTTGTGCAGAAGGGATGTAACCAAACAGTTCGGACTGGACTGTCGCTTTTTGGGGTGGGACCAAGCCTCATTTGCACATGTTCTTTCCCCTTTCTTAATGGCTTGGCAAGTGAAGAACGATGGTATGGAGGGTTGCCCAGAGCAATGCCAGAAGTTAAGATTAATTCAAAACCTTTTAGCCATCACTCATTTTGTTTTGCTTTAGTCGCCCCGAGTGGGACGGGTATGCCCAGAAGTGGGTCCTGTGCCAAGCAGTTTGGGCTGACCTGCTCCTTTTGGGGTGGGACCAAGCCACATTTTCATATGGTCTTTCCCCTTTTGTAATGGCTTGGCAGGAGAAGAACAGTGGTCTGGAGTGTTGCCCAGAGCAATGCAGAGGTTATGATTAATTCAAAACCTTCCATTACCCCTTTTGTTTTACTTTAGTCACCCCGAGTGGGACGGGTATGCCCAGACGTGGGTCCTGTGTCTACTGGGCCTAGAGATCCAAGTTACTCCTCACTGATGATGCCCAATGAGGCTGATATGAGATGATATGATATGATATGGCATTTATAACGCGCCTATACACAAGTGTTTCAAGGCACGACACAGCAAGGGAGCGGGAACAGAGGGAAGACAGACAACTATCCTACTAGGCCAGGTGTCATTCAGATCCCGCTAGTGCATGGGAGGCTAAAACATGTCTGGGGATGCTGTGGTCTCGTGTTGAAGGGATGTGACCAAGCAGTTCGGACTGGACTGCCCCTTTTGGGGTGGGACCAAGCTAATTTGCATATGGTCTTCCCTCTTTTGCAATGGCTTGGCAAGCAAAGAACTATGGCCTGGAATATTGCCCAGAACAATGCCGAAGGTTAAGATTAATTCAAAACCTTCCAGCCATCACCCCTTACGTTTTGCTTGTGAGGCACCAGTCATCATGGCCAAAGCAAGTGTTAGACTTGCTGTTGCTGCTTGACAACAGACGAAAGATGGGGCTATGTTGCACTCAGTGGGTTGTGTGACCAAAGCAAATACCAAGATAAGCAGGCTCACCGTGTGCACATGTCTACTCCAACATTTACCTTACAAGGCGGTTGGAAGGAGTCACTGTCGCTAGAGATTATATGGTTACAGGCAGACCACGGATGCTTTACCCACCACCACAACCTGAAAGTGAGGGGTCAGGTGTAAGCAGCAGTGCACTCGGGCAACATGTTCCCACCGTCAGAGCCATGATCAGGAGCAGGAATGGGCATTGTGGCATTACCAGCTCTTCCTCTCATTCATTTCTGTAGTCATGGCGAGAGGTTGCTGACATATGTACACATCAATTTGAGCCATGTAACCTGATGTTGATCATCTTCATTAGCTATAGGTCAGCTGGGATCATGTTTTTCTAGTTGGGTTTGGAGTACAAGATGTGAGTAGCAAGAAATGTGTAAAGGGAAGTTTGTTGGTTGTGAGGGTTATCTGTAAGGCACTGTTGTAGAACGCGCAGGCATCAGGCATGTTCGGAGGGCATACACAACTACACAGCAATTATGTTTTTGCCAATTGACAGTATCTACATAGTCAGCGAATGGTGCCCCTCTCAGTTCCTGTATATTTTCTCAGTTGCGGATGAGGGCATAACAGAATGGCCATTGTATGCCATCTATGGCATTTTTACATTAGGGCTCTTTGCTATGCCATATATTGCATCTTCATATGTTGCGATTCTGCTGGCAGGTTATGCAAACGGACATGTGTGCTCACATGGGTCATTGTGATCCTAAGGAAATGTGGGGCAGAGATGTCATTTGGGGGTCACCAGGGGTTGCAGCTACGACCCCTGAGGTCTCCCTTGCCACCCATGTGGTCTCCCGTGCTACCCCTAAAAAAAAGCTCCTGGGCTGTGGCCAGGGCCTTGTGGCTCTTTGTTTCTGGTGTGGCTGACTTTCTTGTTCAGGCCTTTTAAAAGAAAACAGGGGTTCCACAAGTGTAACACTTTGAGCAGTGACCCTAAACCAGAAAGAATAGGAATAACAAATAATTTGTCTTTCTGGAATCGTATACAAGACTAGACTCATTAAAGGTTTATTTCAGGTACACTTCAGGGGCGTGAGTCACTGATTTAGAATGTTCTTAAACACGTCAAATTCACAATGCAGACAAAAACTTCAAAAAAGCATTTAGAGTAGAATGAGCATCCATTTCAGACTATGGGCCTCATCATGAGTTTGGCGGTAACCCTTAAATGCGGCGGTAGCGCTATTACCACCGCATTTAAGGGTCCGCCAAATCACGGCTTCGGCTGATTTCACCCGAGCTCTTAGCTGGGGGGAAATCTGCTGAAATTTCACGCTCTTACCCCCGGCGGGAAAGCCACCGGCGGTAAGAGCGCAAAATTTCCTCATTGAGCCCAATGGGGAATGGGGCATTCCCAAATGGGCTCAGTGGGGAATGGGGATTTCCCGTTCCGCCAAACCCGTGATCCGGCGCTAATAGCGCTGGTGGGTTTGGAGGTAGGACTAATAACGCTGGCGCTAATAGCGTCGGCGTTACCGCCCAACTCGTGATGAGGCCGTATCTATTTTGATTTTCACAAGTTGCAGTTACAGCATGTTTTTTTCTGCCGTTGTCTCTGTTACAATCATCAGAAGACATTCGATCTCGCTGTCCTCTGTCACTTGATAAAATCCTTGTGCCTAAAAGCTTGTGTACAGTGTGGAAATGTTTGACCATAACACATAAAGGGGCCTTGAATTAATTGTGCCACAATTAATGCTTTGTTGTAATGTGTCTATCTTTCCTATCTCAGTGGCATGCTCTTCAGGATGTTTGTTTGCATGTATGAGGTAACGAGTGCTCAGAGTATGGGATGCTGTGTGAGTGCGCTGCATTCGCTGTGCTAATCTAAATTCTTTAATACAGTGTTATGAAACCTCCTAATAGTATGTTTTTTGCCAACCTCTGAAGCCTGAAAAGTAGATCCACGCAGGCTTCACATGTGGCCAACTTTGCACCAGACCTGCAGATGAACTGGCCTGCTCTCAGTTACCAGTTTAATGATATCCACTACAAAGTGTAATTTGCTTTCTAACTTTGAGAACATTCAGACATATAATTGCTAATTTTGCTATAGCGGGTAAGATAGCTCAGTGGGTTGAGCGCTCACTGCTGCAATGTGTGTGTGATCTGCAGGTTCGAATCCCGGCAAGGCCAACTCAGCCTTTCATACTTCTGAGGTTGATAAATGAGTACCAACACAGATTGGATGTTATTGTATGTGTATTTGTTCTATATAAAGTGCTTAAGCGTAAGTGCTATATAATAACACAACATTATGATTTGACCTTGGAGGTCTGCTTGCATTTACAGTAATTTGGTAATATGGGCCTATACACACTGATATTAACGATACATTTGGTGGTCCATTCTTGTATGAAATGTGTATCACATTACAGTGATATCGTAACCATATTGTTTGTAGTGCACTTAGGAAGAATGCTATGTGATGCCACTTCCTGTTTTGTCAATAGGTGAAATATAGTGTTCTATCTTCCCGTGATGCCACTTCGGGGTGTGATCAAATGACATCACTTCCTGTGATGTCTTCAGAGGTCAAGGGTCGTTTGATGTCTTTTCCACTATGCCTGGCATTTTGGTGAAATGATGTCCCTGAAGTGGGACTGAGAAGATGATGGTGCACTTATCTGGGGCACCCAAAACTCCATTGTTATTGCACAATTTTAGTTTCATGACACCAGTAGTTATATGGAACACAATATTTGTAAATGTATGGGGCCAGGTTCTCTGATCAAACCTTCAAGGATCACACTTGTAATCCTGTATCTTGAATAGCTCTACCTTACTCTGATCAAATGGCATTACTCTTGTACTGGCGCTTCTCCTCCTGCTCTCACTATTTGCATTCAGAACCCATCAGTGTTTGCATGCATCACACTCCTGCATAAAGTCATCTGGACTGCAGCGCGAGATCCGGACGCCATTTTATATTTTCCACCGTGATATCACCTGCTGTGCTTTAGTGCAAGGTTATGAGTGTTTTTCTATGGTTTGGGTCATTTTAGGTAACTGGCTTTTTGATGTTTTCCTTCATAATTCGATAACAGCGATTTACTGGGTGCAGGCTGCAAAACCCACACTTTGCTAATGCAAAGTATGTTTTCCTCGTGGTATGTGTTTAAAAAAACTGCGTTAGCCTTTCCTTCCATGATCCACAGAGGTGGGCCTGTAGACCACGTAGTGTATGTTGTATGCGTTGCTTTCCATAGAAATTGTAAATATCCCATGATGAGATGAACGAACGTTCAGCGTGTAAGAAAAACACCAGCAACGCGCACAAAGCAAGCAGTCTCATTTACAATGTTAAACAAGTGAATAGTTTATGGCGTACTCTTGTTCTGTCGGTTTGAATGCAATGGGTGCAGGTTTGCAGAACGTACCTTGCCTTTTTTCCACTTCATTTGCTGCCACTTTCATAAATAAAGTGTTGAGGAGACAGGTCTTTTATGACCTATTCATGACAGAGAAGCAATTATGTTTGTACTTACTGAACCTACTGAACCGGGCGTGCAGTGAGCTCTGCGTTTAGCTGTGCTTGATGTGCAACGTACATGGAAAATAAGTACTATATGCCGGAATATATCATGCAACTAAACATGTTTTTAGAGTATCTGTCATTAAACAAAGCAGTAGCTTGCCTGGGCCTGTAAAACTGCCATATCTCTCTGTATACATGGGTGTAGCCGTTCAATGCTAAAACTGTGTTAGAACCATTCATGCATACGCCAAACTAAAAATCAGTCTACGCTTGCCAAGACGTCTGGCAACAACACAGCAATTTTAGGACACCGCAAAATAAATCTAAATGTCGAAAGTTTAACATAACACATACATTTACTGGTCAAAGCTATCTTTAAAAAAGAATGATGGTAACAATACGAATAATAAATATATTAATAATAAATAATGTTCTTTTATGCTACTGCCTACCAGATTTCACCTGCTTATAAGCGCTGTGATAGCAAGCGCTATTATTACACAATTTATTGGTAATTCATTTATCAACCACATAAAGATGAGGGTTGTCCCTCCCGTACGATGTGCACGAGAGGTGGCAAGGAGGTGAGCCAAGGATGATCGTAGGGAGCGAGGAAGAGAGTAGGGAGTGAGATGGGCTGATAGGTTTGAATGGACACGTCTGTGTACAGTTTTGAAGATGATTAGAATGAGTTTATACTTTTCCCTCTGCCTCATAGATAACAAGCTTAACTGACGACGGGCTGGGGAGGTTGACGTGAAGCAGGGAAGGTTTAAGAATGTACGAACAGAAAAGTTGAGGCCTTTGTCTAGATGAGAAAAAGCATAGTTGGGAAGGCCATAGAGTAGACTGGCACAGTAGTCAGGTCAAGAGAGTACTGAAGAGGATATTAGGTGCTTAGCAGTGTTGAAGGGCAGAAGATGTCTTGTTTTTCTGATGTTGAGGAGATTAAGTCTGGCCACAGTGGCAGATTTGGAGATGAAGAGCGAGAAATTGTGAGATGGGTTGAAGACGACAACAAGGTTGCAAGCAGAAGCAGAGTAGGGAAGATAGTCAGGAGACAAGAATAGAAGATGGGAGAGGAAGAGATAGCCTGTTTGGATGGGACGTAGAGAACTTCAGTCTTAGTGGAGTTAAGCATGAGTGAGTGAGATGCCATCTAGTATTTGATGGTGAAGAGACAGAAATTCTTGACCGCACTTGTCAGATAAATAGGGAAAGGAGAAAATGATCTGAGTGTCATCAGCAAAGAGTTGATAGGGGAAGTCGTAGGAGGAGATCAAAGTGTCAAGAGCAGAGTTACAAAGATTGAAAAGGAGTGGTCCCAGGACTGACCCTTGGGGAACACCAACAGTAAGGGGGTGACCAGGGAGGTAAACTGTTCCAGGACACCTGGAAGTGTCTGGGGGTGATATATGAAGCAAAACAAGCTAGGGCCTTGTGCTTGATGCTTAGGATAGGTAGTGGTGAGAGAAGGTCAGAATGGTTGATGGTATTGAAGGCAGCAGAGAGGTTGAGAAGAATAGGAATAGATGAACGGTTAGCATGATGAATGGAAGAGATGTACTTGCTGACATTGAGGAGAGCTGACTGAATAGAGTGCAGAGGTGTGAAGCCAGACTGAAGAGGATTCCGGAAATTGTGTTTGTCAAGGAATTCAGTGAGTCGGTTGAAAACTACATGCTCTAGGATTTTGTAATAGTGTGGTAGTAGAGAGACAGGGTGAAAGTTGGCAGGAGAGTTCGAATCTAGGCCAGATTTCTTAAGGATAGGGATGACAGTAGCCACTTGTAGGATGATGGAAAAGTGGCACTGTCAAGCGAGGAGTTGAAGAGGGAAGTAAGCTATGGAGCAACACTGGGAGATATTGTTTCCCTATGTGTAGGGATAGAGAGTCGATCAGGGAACATGCAGGGTTAGACCTGAGGAGAAGGTCAGGAATCCCTTCAGATTTAGTGGGGGCAAAGGAAGACATTGTTGCAGGATAGGAGGGCAGAGGCGGTGGAAGAAACTGGGGGAGAGAAGGTACTTTGAATGTGGGAAATCTTTGAAGTAAAGTAGAGAGCTAGATTGTTAGCCAAAAGAGTGGAAGAGATGGAAGAGGGTTTAGGAGGAGATGAAATGAGAGAGATATAGAAGTCACGTTTGGCAGAGTCAAGAGCTGAGGAGTCATTTTGAAGAGTAGTTAGGTAGAGTTGGAGATCCGGTGGAGTGTGTAAATCTTTGCCAAGTGTGACGTGTTTTTCTCATTGTTGTTTTCACAGTGTGGATTGTAGGTGTAATCCAAAGAACGTGACGGGGGGGGGGTTTAAGAGTGAATGTAGTAAGAGGGAAGTGAGAAGAGAAGGGAGCATTCAGAGCAGCGTTAAAGTTAGTGAAGACTTTATCAGTAGGTGGAACAGTGAAAGTTGCATTGGAGGAAAGAGAGTCATGTAGGTCAAAGAGCTAGATAGGGAATTTGGAGGATGGAAACATGCACTTAATGGAAGTGGTATATGGAGAGATGGGTGAAAGTAGGAGTAGAGATTGAGGCAAAAACAATGGAATGATCAGAGGCAGGTAGAGCAGTGAGATATTAGAGGCAGAGAGTTGAGAGGAGATGGGAATACGGTCAGGTCAAGAGAGTTATCATTTGAATGGGTGGCCAGAGAGTGGAGAGAAGAGAGCAAGTGGTTAAGAGAGCTAAAGTCAGTGGATAGAGGAGTGAAGAGATAGGGGAGGTTAAAGTCACCATTGACAATGAGGTGATGATGGGTAGGAAGGGAGTCAATAATTTGTCAGCTGTGGTAAATAAATTGACCACCAGGACCAAGTGGCCTATAGAGAGATGGTATTGCGTTGTTTTGCTGACATGAGTTATTTCGATGTAATTGTTACACAAACAACTCAAAATATATCGGGGTAGAGGGTTAAAAGGGGTGCAGAGAGGTTTGGGGTGGTGATAAAAGCATAGGGAGATGGGGAGTAAAAAAGAAATCAATTTGTTTTTTCATTGTAATTTTTTCTGTAAAAATGATATCGTAAAAACTCCTGTCGGCAAAGTAACATGGAACCAGAGTGCTATAATATGAATGTCATAGGGAGCAGTGATTCGAAAGAGGGAGAAACAGCAAGAAATATGGCGGTCGGAGAGACAGGAAGTTTGGAAGATGTGAACAGTCCTACACCACCACCCCTACCGGTTGGGCGGGGAAAGTGGGTGAAGATATAGGCAGGGTTGCGAAGGGCAGCAAGGGTTGCAGAGTCTGAGGGAGAAATCCAGGTTTCTGTAAGAGTACTAAAGAGAGGGAGAGAGCAAAATAAGAAGTCAGAGGTAAGGGAAATCTTGCTACAGAAAGATTGTGTATTTCAAAGAGCAATTTAAAGAGAGAGAGATTTAGAAGCATACTGATGTTGAGTTTGCAAAGAGGTGCTGGGGGTGGATGCGAGAATAGGAAGTGTGATGAAAGTTAGGGTACGTGGTTTTCTGAAGAGAGTAGGTGAGCAAGAATGGGGTGGCATCAACGAGAAGAGATGATAGGGATAGGGAGAAGGTTGAAATGGTTTTGAGGGGAGCTGTAGAAGAGAAAGGAAGAGATAGTAAAAGCAGTGCATGGTGAGGGCAGTACTGAGCATAGACATAATTAGTACTCACAAGCAAGTAAGAGACCCCGAAAAGCAATAGCTCAAAGGCAAAGAGGCTGGAGGAAAGGCTAGAGTTTGGCCCTTCGCTGTTTGCCCTTTGCGGGGTCACCCAGGGCTGAGTCGCTCCAAGACAAAGAGTTAAGTACTTGAAGTGGAGTGAAGCATCCAATGGCAGGAAGGGGAGGTGGGACAACCAGCCTGCCGCTACAGCACAGAGCAGGCCGGGAGATCGAGTCCTGGCCTGGATGCCCTGTTTGTGGTTTGATGGTGGTGTAGGTGGCTGAGGGGAGCGAGCTGGATGGAGAATGCTGCACTCAGATTGGAAGCAGAAGCTGGTGGGACAGCTCGGCCGCCTCTGCAGCCACCTCTGTAGGCAACTTCCGGGAGATGGAAAGAGTGTCTTGGGTGCTGTTGAGATGAGCTCTGCATTGCTCTCAGTCAAAGATAAGATGGGAAGACTGAGGACATTACTTCCCACAGTGCTAGCTGTGGCAAAGCCTGGCAGTTTCCAAAAAGTTCCCGGACTCGACCAGGCCTCACCCCACTAGCCCTACCTTGCACCCAAGACTTTGGAGGCAGGTCTCGGCTCGGGTGAAGAGGCAGGCAGATTGGTATAATTCCTTTTGCTACACCTGCCACTCTTTTTGTGTCTCAATCCGAGGAGCCCACTCCAACAGCAGCTGTTTCACGACACAGAATCAACCATCTCTGTTGGGTGGGGAGGCACTGGAGGGAGATTTTCTCAGCATGCGGAAATGCCTGTATGTCATGTACTTAGCCCCCACCACTTCCTGGAGCCCATCCTCAATTTCACGCCCCACTTAGATCACTTGGAAAGATATTACAACAGTCCTATCGACTAAGAACATTGTGGCTTATGCTCCGAATCCTGAGATGGGCAGTCTAACAATTGCTGCTGATTTTAGTGTATGTAGTCTGAAGAGTCTATTTATACATGGCTGGCAACAACTCTGCCCTGATCTGGCATTTAAGAAGCAGACTAAGCCTCCCTCCCGTGGCCTTCCACAGAAATATGTACTAATCAACATACCGCGGCGCAGACCCACTCTACTCTTTATATTCTGTTATGGAAGGGTGAAGTCAGAGCCAAAGTCCCATTGCTCAATTAATGGCGATCTGTGGAGACTCCACATCTGCCTGCAATATTGCCAGAGAATGTCTGTGTTTGAACTCAGTTATGGCAACACAGCTTGTTCCCACAAGGGACAGTTAACCCTCCAGGGCCAGGGTACATCATGTATCTGGCTTTACCTATGCACATAATGTTATGTCTTTAAGGGCTACATTGGATAGTTGCAGCTTTGTATCAGTTACAGGGAGTTCAGCTTTGCGATACTTTGGGAGTGCATCTACCAGCTTTGCCTAGATAAAATCCAGTACAGTGTCCTGCAGCCAGGCATTGATCCGACAAGAGAGTAAATGTATTACGGATGTGGTCAAATATGATCCAGGGTTACAAGGCTGCATAGGATATGATCATAGGATATGATCAGAGGGTTTGAGTGGATGCCTAGCTTCATGATAGAATCCAAATCCGGAGGGTCAAATATGATCCAGGGTTACAAGGCTGCATAGGATATGATCATAGGATATGATCAGAGGATTTGAGTGGATGTCTGGCTTCATGATAGAATCCAAATCCGGAGGGTCAAATATGATCCAGGGTTACAAGCCTGCAGAGGATATGATCAGAGGGTTTGAGTGGATTCCTAGCTTCGTGATAGAATCCAAATCCGGAGGGTCACATATGATCCAGGGTTACAAGGCTGCATAGGATATGAACAGACGGTTTGAATGGATGCCTAGCTCCGTAATAGACTCCAAATCCGGAGGGTCAAATATGATCCAGGGTTACAAGGCTGTATAGGACATGATCAGAGGGTTTGAGTGGATGTCTGGCTTCGTGAAAGCATCCACATCCGGAGGGTTTGGCCAGGAAGGAGCCCATGATGTTTGAATATAGCTGTTCCCTATAATAAACAGGTTGCCAGAATGTTTGAATGAATGCAACCCTGCCATCAGTGCTTGAAGCCTGTGGCCAATTGCCTAAAATGGTGAACAACAAACAAGCCTTGTAGTTGCTTTCTGGTGAAGATGTAGAGTCCTCATACCATGCGGGGATAACCACTTGTCCCTATGCAGGCAGGCCCTGAACCCTGAGACTTAGTACCGCCCAATGAGATGAAAGCCGGAGGGATAGGACCAGGGAAAGGGCAGGCAGAGGCATGCATAAGAGAGAAGTGGAAGGGACCTAGAGAAGCCAGTGAAATTCAAAATGGCTGATGCATATTTTATAACTCCCTTGCCTCTGTTGAGGGCCTCAACATCGAGAACTCTGGGAAGCAAGACAAGGATAAAAACCCACTGTCAAGATTCAGCATTGTTTGCAAGGAATGTCCAATCACACATTTCTCTCAATAGATCCGTCAGACCACAAGAGAAAGTACAGCTAATAAATCAAAGGAAAGGTGGGGAGTAATACCAGGGATCGCAAACCGAGTTTGCAAGAAATAATCAGATGCAGTAACGCAGCATGCATCAAATGATATCACACAAAATGATACCCAGAATCGAAGTGGAAATACTCCCTCATGTGTGTTGTTGTCCCAACACTTAGCAAGGGGATGCACAAATACGGCTAATCTGCAGGGGCCTGCCCGACAGAACACAGAAGGAAACTGATGCAGACAGAAGGAAACTATCCAGATCGAGAGTGAAGGAATGAGAAGTACCCAAAGTCTTTTGATAGTAGCTGGGTCTCTGGAGTGTTCTTATCCCTGTGGTTGCAGGGGGAAGTGAAGCACAAAAGGTGGTTACCATTGGTAACTTAGACTAGCCCAGCTCAGGATGTGTGGGCGCCTATTTCAATGTGATGGTTGGGGGCTCCCCTTTTTCAGAACGTAAGCAGTCAGTGGCACCCGTGGGTGCATACAATATAATGGCCACAAAGATAAGGTTAATAGCTGCTGATTATCCCGAAACGGCCAGCCAGCAGTGGGCTTAAACACGGAATGTCCTCTGAGAAGCTATACATCCTTCTTTGTCATCAAGGGGCTGATGTGGAGGTACCAGTGTTAAAAGACATGGTGATAATAATTCTGTATACCCTGAGGCAAATGACCGTTGGACGAACTCCAGCAAACGCAGTTTGTAAGGCTAGCACGGCAAAGCGCACATTTAAAGCCCCATAACGAAATATATAAAGGAATATATTTCCATATTCAGGTCCTCTTCATCTGAAAAAGTTGAAAGGCCCGGACGCTGTCTCTGAACCCAGCAGACAGGAGGGTGACTGTAGCAGGTCAACAATCTGAAATCAATACAGTAACCAACATGCAAACAAATTGGAGGTCATTATGAGTTTGGAGGTAATTTGGCGGTAACTCTTTGGGATAACCACTCCAATACCGCTACTGCCACTGAGTCACATGGACTTACCATGACATTCTGAGTGATGGCAACTTAGTGTAATTCGCTAGTTTTGGAGTCCACAGAGCACCTTAGGGAATTGTTTCAGAAATATTTCGAGGTGGAATTCTGACAATTTTCAGCTCTAAAGTGGAATCTGTAGCTCCATCTTTTTGTTAGAGGAACATCACCCATTTTAAAGCTGAAACTCACAATACGGCGGTGCTGAAATTTAGTGGTAAGGTATTACTGCCAATTTACCACCATTTGTATTGCACCATCGTACTCAATATGAGGCTCAAAGTCTGAAACCAATACGTACAGCAGAGCAGGACAGAGAGCGCAGAGACGTCATTTAGGGGTCGCCAGTGGTCGCACTTGCGACCCCTGAGGTCTCCCTTGCTATCCCTAAGCTCTCCCTTACTGTCCCTAAAAAAAAAAAAATGTTTTTGTTTTTTTTACAAATTGAAGCTCCTGGGCTGTGGCCAATGCCATGTGGCTCTTTGTTTCTGGAGTGGCTGGCTTTCTTGTTCAGGCTTCTTTAAAAAAAAAACAGGGGGTTCCACAAGTGTAACAGTTTGAGCACTGACCCTAAAAAGAAAATAATAGGAATAAAAAATAGTTTGTCTTTCTGGAATGAATTGCAATAATTGCTAGACTCATTAAAGGTTTATTTTAGGGACACTTCAGGGGGTGAGTCACAGATTTGGTATGTTCTTAAATACCTCAAATTGACAATGCAGGCAAAACACTCTGAAAAACATTTAGAGTAGAATAAGCTTCCATCTCGGACTATGTATTTTGCTTTTCGCAAGTTGCAGTTATAGCATGTTGTTTTCTTCAGATACATATGGTGCTCATTCTTGTATGAAATGTTTATCATGTTACAGTGATATTGTAACCATATTTATTATAGTGTACTTAGGAACAATGGTATGTGATGGCACTTCCTGTTTTGTCAAGGGGGGGTCGTGTTCCATCGCTTCCTGTGATGTCACTTCGAGGTGGGGTCAAATGCCATCACTTCCTGGGATGTCATCAGAGGTCAAGGGTCATGTGATTTCACTTCCACTACCCCTGGCATTTTGGTGAAATGACGTCCCTGACAGAGAGGGCAGGATGCAGCAATGTGCGGGTCACAACAGGGACAGTAAAGTGAGTAGACAAAAACAGGCCTGGAAATCAGACGTACAACAGCAAACAAGCATCAAAAGTACTCATGAGAAGCACAAGCCACCTATTCTTGTGCTGCTTTATTTTACCAGCAAATGAGCATACAAGCACAAGATCATACCAAAATACCGAAAGTCCAAAACCCCATTTTACCACATATTTATTTGTGTGTAGGGGCGTTATGTGAATACAAAAGGTGTAGGGGTATTGGGAGGGGTCTCCACTGCGCATATATATGTGGTACAAAGGGGTTTAAAAAATCGGTAATTTGTGTTCGAGTTTTTTTCTCTCGCAGTATTCACATAAATCAGAAGATTCCCATGCTACTGACCCATGTTCCCATTCACTGGGCACTATTGTGAGTTCTAGCACGTTTTCAGGGGTGTGGGAAAAACCTCCAGTGCAATAAAAGAGTGGACGACTGCTCTCTCCTCACAGAAACTGTGTGGGATGTGACAGTGGCAATCAGGACACTGAGCAGATTCAAAGGGACTATAATGAAGGAACGAAGACAGAGGTGGGGAGAAGCTGTCCAGCGCTCATGGAGCCTGCAAAATGGGGAGTACTGAGAATCACATGAGCGCTGGGAAATTTTGATGGGCTGGCAGCCTCAAGAGCACTGAGGGCACTGAAAGTGCTAGGAACTATAGAGTGCTGGGAACCCCAAGTATGCTGTGACCATTAAAAGCAATTAGGTGCCCAAAATCACAATCAACCACAAATGCTCAATGAACCCTGATGTGAACCTTTGAAGCAGTGCGAATGACGCTAGAGCTTTGCACATAGGAAGCGCTCTATCCCGAAAAGTACTGTGAACTTATAAAGCTCTGTGAACTCCCGAAAGTGTAGTGTGAACCCCAAAATACAAGCGAACCTCGTAAGTGCTGTGAACGACAAAAACGCAGTGACGCCTGAAAGGGCTGTGAAGCCTGAAAAGGGTGTTGGCTCATTGGTAAGAATGTTTCTGTAGTGTCTGGGAATCTTGGAGAGTTAAATGGGAGGTATATGCAAGCCTCTGAAGACTGTAGCCTGAAAAAGAAGTTAGAAGTTGAAAAGCAATAATCTTACAGGGATATAAAACAGGGGCCCTGAAGACCAGTCAATAGACTGAAGAAACGCCCATTGAGAAGTTGAAACCTGACCCTTATTATTCTAATTTTGTAAGATCAACATTTTGTGATTTCTTTTTAATTTGGACTAACACAGAGAAAATGTGTTTTGCACATTAACATTTTGGTAGTAATACTCTACCATAAAGTTCCTTGACATGATTTTTCAGAAACCCTCACTCTTGCCTCAGTTCCTCGTGAAATGGTAGGGTGTTCTCTGCTCAATTGAATCAACCCGGGATTATGAGAAGAACTGATCTGAAGGCTGGAAATGTGGAAGCTATTCTGGAACATGGACATTCCCAAGAACCTCCAGGTACCAGATGCCCAGTTACCAGGGGGAGACCGGGGATGCCCACTCCCCTTGGTTCAGCGTGATCAGCCTTATTGCAAGCCTCATCCCCTGCTCCAAGGGATGCCCGGCTGGGACCTAGTCACCACACTGAACACAAACCGATCCATAAGGACACTTGAGATCTGCTGAAAGGGCCTGAAGCCCTGAAGTTGCCTAAGTTAAACTACACCTCAATCACACTATCCGAGTACGTTTTGGAGTACAGCATTTTAAGTGAGGTTGTTGGAGTCCAAATGCACACTTATGCCGCAGGAAATCTGCCTCCATCAAACAGGACTTGTTTGAACTGTAGCTCTATTATTCTAGCTCTCACCTCCTCCTTTGTCCTGGAGATCCACCTTAAGTTGCCAGTGTAACTGGTGCCCTTTCCCTCACAAGAGGTGAGCATCAGACACCCTCCCCAGAATCACCTGAAGAATACCACCTACAACAGACCTAAGGATCTGGCAACTCCGCCAAGGAGCTCAAAGAGCTCCTGTCCGCACAGGACACAAGTAGTTGGCAGAGTTTCTGGGAGACCTCAGCAGTTTCAACCTCAAGGTCCTGAGTAACGAAGTGTACAGCAGGTTGCCTTAAAAACTCACTAATAAAACTACAAAAGTAATCCAAAAAGGAGTGAGCACCGGGCAAGAAGTTTATTCTTGCCCGGTGCCCACTGCAATTTATTCAGGGCCCAGGCGCAGCTGGGAAAGCAAAATTCACACAGAACTTGGAACAGAACTGTATGAAAAGCGCTGTCAAAGATACGCCCCTACACCAAAGCTTTTATAACCATGCAAACTAATTAACATCTAATCACATTGCAACATTAAGTCCGGCCTCCGTCAGGAATTTGTTAAAGAAAAACATGTAATTCCCCTATAGCGGAACCACATTGTTCTGAAATTATTGCATCCCAAAAAAGTCTTACCACAACACCCTCAACACCTTCTCTGACGTCACAGTCCAGACCATCATTCTCACATCAATGTGCCAAAGCATTTGAGACATTTAAGATGATCAGCAGATCTTTATTCATCTGCCACTGATCATGATATAGCATGATATGATATTTTATGTATAGTGTGCCTATACACAAGTGTTTCAAGGCATGACGAGGCAAGGGAGGGGAACAAGGGAGGACAAGACAATGATCTTACTAGGCCAAGTGACATTGAGATTGCGCAAGTGCAGGAGAGAGGGAAGGGGAAAAGTGCCAGGAGAAGGATAGGAGGAGAAGTGTGAGACATAGGATCAAGACATAAAAAAAGAGTGCAGCCAACAGGTGGCAGTGCAGGGGTTAAGTGCAGACAAGTGTTAGATAAGTGCAAGTAGGGGGACTGTAGGGTTGCAGATACAGTCCCAAGTGCAGAGTTGCCAGGTGGCAGTGCAAGTGTGCAACTGGGAGGGCAGGACCTGGGTCCGTGGTTCAGAGCGTAGCCCAGGTAATTAGTGCAGCATCGGACTGGCGATCAGCAGGGAAGTGGAAAATAGAATGCAGAAGCAAAGAGGAAAGTCTTGAGCTGCTTCCGGAACCGGAGATGGTTCTACTCAAGTTTCAGAGAGGCAAGGAGGCTGTTCCAGAGGGAGGCGCTGGCTGAAGAGAGAGATCTGCCTCCAAGTCGTTGCTTAGAAAAGCGACTGACCCTCAGGGAGTTGGAGGTGGAGGAGCGAAGAGCTTGTGAAGGAAGATACTTCTAAAGAGAAAGTGGGAGGTATTTTGGTCCCAGGCCCCAGAAGGACTTGTGGACAATGCAAAGAGTCTTGAATTTGATCCTTGCACCCACTAGGAGCCAGTTGAGAGATTTCAGTCCTGGAGAGATACGATCCTTGGGCTTGAGGCCAAGGACAAGTCTTGCAGTCCTGTTCTGGATGAGTTGCAGAGGACGGGGAGTAGAGGTGGGTAGATTTAAAAAGAGGCTGTTACAGTAGTGAAGCATAGAGAGAACCAGAGCTCTGGTGACAGTGAGCTTCTGGGAGAAGGAGAGGAAAGGAAGAATACCTCTGAGGAGGTGCAGTTGGTAGTTAGTCTTCTTAGAGACTTTCGGAAATGTGAGAAGAGAAGGAGAGTGTGGAGTCGAAGATAAACCCAAGGTTCTTAGCCTCACATGTGGGAGCAGGGAGAGGGCCAAGGGAGGCTGGTCAGAGAGTGGCAGGAAAGAGGGATGCAAGAGGTGAAAAAGCTTTAAGGCCTGTTTACAGTGCCTTGATCTAACGTTACACCCTACATACTTAACGGTTACCTATCGTTTAGTGCTTCTATGTTGTTTACTTATCATTCATTCACTCTGGGCGTTCTTTAATCTAGCGCATAAAACTAAATGGTTATCAATGAAGCCCCACTCCCTTCTTAACAGGCTATTCTCGCAACTGTTAAGTTTGCGCTTTTGTACTGCGCTGTGTTTGCATTTCCACCACTGAAGCATGCAGCATTAGGACGATGTCCCATTCACACAATCAGAAACCCATCCATCTCTCCAACAGTTTCGTATGAGAGACTAGTACAGTGGCTGAGCAGTGAAGTCCACCATGCCTCTATCCCTCACTCCCTCCTGCGCCAAGTACCCATCATTGAAGTTGTCTTTACTGAGCCCCCATGAGTCTAGTAGCGACATGTCCCCACAGTTCACCCTAACCCTGCTGGTTAGGAAATAACCATGTCTTCCACCCTAGGACCAGGGACGTGCGCTTTACTGTACATATTTGTAATTACCTTTGAAGTAGAATAATTATGTTACACCTGTGTGGACATTCTTTTATTTAAAGTAACAAACTATTTTGATCCAATTAACTCCCTTTCTGAAAGCTTGTCCTGTATTGGTCGACCACCCCTAAAGCAGATGAGTCAAGGAAAGTGTAAGGAATTATGTCCTGCATACATCAGTAGCTTACTCGGACCATGGCACTTATGCACTGTGGAAAACCTGTGACACTTGGTTAGGGGTCATTTGTTAAAAATAAATTCCAGTTTACCACCTAAACTTAATACATTATCCATTTTGGGATTCTGAAGAAAACTATGATGACGTTCCATGTCTTAGGCTAGAGGATCGTACCCGCTAGTGTGGGTGTCTATATAGATCAAAGCACTTATGCAGAGGCCTGGCTTCAGCAAAAGCACAGGTCTGCGACTTTGCATTGCTAATACCCTCGTAGATCCGCTCTTCTGGTGCTTGCATAGCCCTGTGTGAGTAAAGAGAATCCTCGATCTACCAGTTGCCATGAGAAAATCCCTTACCCACATAAAGAGTAGAGTCAGACTTGATGCAATATGATGGATACCCTTGAAATAACTACTGCTAGCTGAGTTATGCTCGGCCCTCTGGTAAATTAATATCAGATAATAGAACTGCACTTTCACTACATAAAGGGGCGGACTAGTAAGGGGGAAAGGGGCAATTTGCCTCGAGGCTAGCTGGGCTGTTGCCCCATGGACCAGAGCTAACAAATGTAAAACAAATCATTGAAAAATACGAATTCCTTCAGAATCTAGCCTGTCACAAAGGAACAGAGTGGTGCAAAGCCTGCTCAGATTCTGTCTAAATGGTGCGAGGCATTCAGCTTGACTTCAGCAATGTTGTAAATGTGCCTGGGTGGCCCCCACACATGGGCCTTCACAGTGAATGAGAGGGAAAGGAGCACAGGTTGCAGGGGGTTTCTCATACCACCCAATGACAATGACTGCATTTAAATAAAAGATTATGTAACCCTGGATGGTAATGTTGGCACCCTGCTCGCCACACACCATTGCTCTGTTACAATACACAGCAGCATATCACGCAGGGATGTCATTTCACCAAAATGCCAAAGGTAGCGGAAGTGACACCACATGACCCTTGGCCTCTGATGACAACACAGGAAGTGATGTCATTTGACCCCACCCCAAAGTGACATCATGGTAAGTAATGGAACACAACCTTTCACCCTTGACAAAACTGGAATTGGCATAACATAGCATTGTTTCTAAGTACACTCCGAAAAAATGTGGTTACAATGTCACTGTAAAGTGATATACATTTATACAAGAATGTATCACCATATGTATCATTAATATATTCGCGTTTAGGCCCATATTACCAAATCTCTGTGAAAGCAAGCAGACGTCTAAAGGCCAAACGATAATGATGTGTTATTATATAGCACTTACACTTAAGTGCTTCATACAGAACAAACATGCATACAATATTATCCAAACTTTGTTGGTACTCATTTATCAACCTCAGCAGGATGAAAGGCTGAGTTGACCTTGCCGGGAGTCGAACCTGCAGATCACACACACATTGCAGCAGCGAGCGCTCAACCCACAAAGCTATCTTACCGGCTATAGCTATCAGAAACCAGCCCCTCCAGAAACAAAGAGCCTCAAGCTGCTGGCGACATCCCAGGAGCCTCAAATTGGAGAGAAAAAAAGATGGTTTTAAAAAAATGTTTTTAGGGGTAGCAAGGGAGGCCACAGTGGTAGCAAAGGAGAGCTCAGTGGGCGCATGTGCGACCCATGGCACCCCCCAAATGACATCCCTGTTATCACGCCTACTTGCCACCTAAGGATCCATACGTTATTCGAGTTTGTCCTCAGTTTGAATCTGTACGAATGATTCCCCTATGTTCTGGTGAATTTTGTGATCACCAGTGTGTTTATACATAGAGTTTAATAGCACCCTGAATAACACCCCTGGATGCTACTTATATAGTGGTCATAGATATGGCTGTTGCACTGTTTGTGGGACTTACTTTTAGACACAGTTCAAAAACACACATAGAAAGATGTAATATTCAGGTATTAAATATTAGAAGACTACGAACTAAGGGGGTCATTCAGAGTTGGGTAGATTTCCTAATAACGCTGAAGAAAGTTACCAGCTCCACCAGTGGTATTTCTGAAAATCCAGCCCACTCAAAGTTTAGCATCAGCACAGGTGGTATTTCTGGAAAACCTCCAGTGCTATTTGAGAAATACCACCTCAGATGGCAGTAATGTAAAATGGTTTAAAGAGTTTTTTCACCTATTTTCAGCATCAATGTGAGGGAGAAATGGATTATTACTGTTGTAGAGGCTCATATCACTACTGTTGATTTTCTTTATTCACAAAAGGGTCAATAATTGCCCTTCTATGCATTATATCGGTAATGTGGTGCAAGCAGGCAATCAGAGATGGCCACCTTTTTACCCCAACATGGCCCTTTGCAAAAACATTTTTCACTCGATTGAACGGAAGCACCTATGCTTCCATTCTGTACGACAAAGAGAAAGATTTAAAAAATATGGGGCCAGTTTCGATGTGTTCCTCCACATCAAGGTGGAGGTAGACATGTTCCTGCAAAAAGTCCACCTAAAATACCACTGCTGGTATTCCTATAAAATACCACCTATGGTATTTGATAAATCTCTGAATTTGGTGGATGGTAAACTCAACAGTAGTTGCCAGATATTGATGAGTGTACTGTTACTACCTAATTCTGAATGACCCCACTATGTATGTGATTATTTTCCATTGTCTTCCCAGAACACTCGTCTCTTATGTGGCCAACAAAAGACACACATGAAAATCAACACCCGATTCAGATATATAGATACAAAGTCACATGACCACAGATCCATCCTTCCACCTTGTACTTTACACTGACACAAATATACTCAAACAAACACACACACACACTCCACCTTATTGAAAACACCCCTAAATATAGTAGGCACTCCTGATCACTCTACATCACCAGGTCCAAGGTGTAGTCCCCTTGTAGTTCTCTCTGCTTCTGTGAGTTGAAATATGCAGCCGACTTTCCAAGAAAGTGCAACTTGGCAGCACAAAAAAAGCCACATCCCCTGGATGTCTTTGGCTCCGGATTGTCCAAGTGCAGACCCAATAACCACAATTAACAGCAAGACCCCGACCTCAGCTTCTTGTCGTGTCTGGCAGAGTCTGACTGGCAAATCATGGTGGTCTACTGTCTAACTGAAAGCCAGAGCAATGGAAGATGTTGAGGGGCAAGGAATGGGCTTGGTGTGATGGCCAATTAAAGGGCATGACTGTCAAGGAATTGGTGACTGAGAAATGTGGGCAAGGCAAGGGGGTGCTTGCAAAGTAAGGAAAGGGGACTGAGTTCATAGTTAAAGGATGGAGCATGAGGGTAATGGCGGTCTGAAAATTACTTGTAAGGAACAGGAGGGGCATCGAGAATGTGGTGCAAGGGAAGCACACCAGAGGATGATGGGTAAGAAAAATAGAGTTAATGAGACAGAGGTACACATCTGGAACGGTAGGTCAGCAGATTGACTGTTGACCTGCATGCCACTGCACCCAATTGTGGGACTGGGTTGACCTGCTTTGTTTCTTCTGACTATGTGATGCATGCTTGCTTTATGAACATATGCATTATTTACTACTTCTCTTATATTTGGCCAGGTTGCTTTATCATGTGACGTAGTCTGTTTCTAAAGTGTACTTGCCTCCGGTAACATACAATTTATAGGCTTTCCCTTTGTAGAAAGATTGGTGCTTTGAAAACCAGATGTATTGAACAGTATACTAGTTTAGCCCTTGAATAACAACTTTGCAGAAAGCATTATTTTTTGTTCCTAATATTAAAGAAGGAATAGGAGAAGATGCAGTTTCCCTGCTTTCTGAAACTGAAACTGTAGAACCAGGATCAAACCCCAACCTTCCACACATCATACATTAAGTGATCTTGAGCAAATCACTTTTCATAATTATTCCTTATTTTGCTTAACTGTAGAGAAAGCCTCAGTCATATTGGTTTAGACAATATAGTGTTACTTTATAAATAATTATTTTAACATTTTATGTTAAGCATACTGGTGAGGAGGCAGGATGACAAGTGAGGGTCTTATGTTGTGGGGGTTGGGTAGAATGGGTGAAGGCATGGGTTTTATGTTGTGGACTGTGGAGGCAGGAAGCCGGGTATGGGTCTCTTGCCATGCCAGCTCATTGTCGGCTCTGAGAGAAAACCCAGGCCCCCCTGCATAAAAGGAAAGTAATGGCAATAATGTTTACTCTACATATTTGAGAATGTGTGGAAGGGGGAGAAGTTGGTATTAAGTTTACTTCTTGAGGCTGCTGAACTGTGGGCTTTGGCCATTGAACTATGCACCACAAAAGTAAACTTGACCCCAGGTCAAATTTTACCAGTCCTCTCCTGACCACATATAAGACAATTATGATGCATACTCGGAATGTTTACCCACTTGAGAACCCTCAAGAAATTAGGCACTACACAGGATATCCCCTATCAGTTTAAAAGGGCACAGGAGAGGCAGTCTAGTGTAGGAGTCAGGAGTTGTGAGTGTGAGGTGAAGGACAGTGCATGGTGTAGCAGCAAGAAGGAAAGCTGCAGAGAGAGGGAAGAGGGGAGGGGTTGGGCGGTGGTGGAGGTAAGCAAAGCATTGCAGGGGGTGGAGAGGAGATCAATGAGTGAGGTGGTGAAGAGAAGCATTAAGGACACAGACAAGAGAAGCCCAATGAGAGAGGAGACAAAGAAGAGTGAAGATGGGGGGTGGAAGTTATTTGAGATATGACAAGGAGGAGGAGCATTAGAACATCAAAAGGGAGCAGATGGGAAGAGAGTTGAGGTTGAGGAGGAAAGGGTCAAGACCTGTGGAGGGGGAGGTGAGGAGAACTAAGAAGAAGGTGGAGGAAGGAAGAGAGTTGAAGCATGCAGAGGAGTATAAGAAGAGAAAGTTTGCATCAGAGGCAGAGGGTGAAATGACAAGATGGAGAGAAGGGTGAAGGAAGAGTAGTAGAAGACAGGAAAGGTGGTGAAACAGAAAGGGAGGGAGGAGCTGGACATCACAAAGGAGGGAGTGACAAGAAGGAAGAGGGTCACAAGGAAAGATGCAGCAAGAGGGGGGATTATCTAAACCCTAGCTTCGGGAGAGGCTCCTAGATTGGTGGAGGGCATCCAGGGCAGGGCCGACAGCCCTAGGAATGGGTTAAGTTTGGCAGGCCGAGGGCCAAATATGTTTTTAAAATATCTTAAAACACCTCATGCCTGTCTCATGTTCAGAATAACAAAGGTACCAGGGGTGGCGAGAAAGAGTGCAACATACTGACAACATCTATAAAGGCTAACCAAGTTGTCACATCAAGCCAAAATAGGAGTGAGATATTTAAAGACCAAAGGCTGTGAGTGACATTTTGCTGGCTTGGAAGGTGGTGTTTGATGGAGAGAGGGAAGAACTGAGGGCCACAGTCCTATAAAGGAACCTTTGAGTAGAGTTAAACCTGATCCTTTATTTTCTGTTGGTTGCAATAACAATTATTGAACTATAGAGGTTGGTTGCAAGTAATCTGATGACCCGCCTCTATGTTATAGACCCAATGATAAAATGAATGTTATACTAAGACATCAAACGCAGATATGTGACAAATACCCCAACAGAGACCCTCTAAGTTAAACAGTGTGGCATGAAATACGTTGTACTTCCTGTACAACGAAGATACTTAGGAAACATGCATCCCTGCTTACAAACTGAACATAGGTAAATGGGACTAGACTCACTGGGTTAAGCACTTGCTGTTGAGATATGTAGTCACACTGACAAGTCAAACGTTCTGCTTCTCAGCCCTTCGTGTTTCAGAGGTTCAGAGAAGAGTTTTTTTTTAATGAGGGCCTTAGCGGTATGAAACAACAAAACTCCAGCTATTGATGTGTGCTGAGTACCCGTCTGAGGATCTGTGCATTGATGTCTTTGCGACTCATCAGGAGTGGGTGGTATCCTGATGGTAAATCCGCTGGGATGCTGCAGTGCCGGATCACAAGTTGCGGTATAACGGTAAATCCCCATATTTTTGAGTCCATGGGACTAAATGGGGTTTTTTCAGTGCAATTACCAAAGTTGTAATTGTCTTCGAAAATGGGCGGAAAGATGGCACATTCACTTCCAGCTCAGAGCTGAAGGTGAATGCTCCGGTTTCCCCCAAACTCGGGATTGGGCAGAGCTGTAACAGCATTATAGCCGCATTTGTACTGCTTCCCCCAACTCCTGATGAGGCCCTTTGTCACCCGGCAAATGGTTCCAGCATCTTGTTTTGCTTTTAGGCGGATTACTGAAGATGTGATGTGGCTAAGAAGGTCATTTTCCTTAGCATTTCATAGATAGAAAAGTTACATTCATACAGATGGCTCAATTTGGAATTTCACGCTTTGGTTAACGTGATGCAAAAAAAGAAATGAAACCTAGCCCTGATTTGCTGGTCACCAACCATCACCCCACCCCCCCCCCCGACTAGAGGGGGAGGTGCTAAGGGCTACATACATAAAAAGAGACATCAAGCTATGAAGGTCCCAGCTGCATCACTCACAAGAGGTGTCCGTCTTAGAATGGTGGCATTTCTATGTCGGTACTGCATGAAACATCAACTTGCAAAAAGCAATTTTAAAAATGTATTAAAAATGGAACCTGAACGTTTACTTTTCATACGATTCCTCTTAATGGCATTTGCGTGAAGGAAAATGCACGCAATCGCTAAAGAGGACCTTGAACTGCACGTATCTCGCCTCGACGAAGCAAGGGGACACATCACATTCGCTACTCCAAGACTGCTTTCTTCTTTCTCCTATTTTAGCCAATTACATGAAATCACAGAGTTCTAGTGTATTAAACACTGAGAACAGTACTCTTCAGTCACAACAGTTTCCTCTCCCTGACAGGCTCTTTCTGGTTCTGGGGGTCAAAGTGTGTCCCACTCAGTGAGTTTAACCACACTGGCGCTTGCTGTGAAAACTAGAGCACCACCCAAAAATCAGTAAATCGACCTTTTTTCAGAGACATTTTAAATCCAAATGTAACTAGAACAGTAACTTGGTTATTTTTAATACAAAATACATTAAAATATTTAACATAAATTGAAAGCTGTAGTAAATATTTTTAAAAGCATCAATCAAGTAAAATAACTTTTTATTAACATGAACACATGGCGACCGCCATTTTGGAAGTATAAATGGCTGACAAATTCAGCCCACAATTCAAATTCAGGTAAAGAGGGCAAAAAGGGGTGTGGTTTAGGTGGGGGCGGTTGGGAAATGGAGGAAAATCATATAGATGTGACTTAGAGATGGGCGTTAAATGGGTGGAACAGATAGCCTTACTACCCAAATCCAACCTCATATGTCATCAGCGCTACCTAATAGCCAAAACTGTCACGACTTACTGGCCCTTGTACCTCTGGTCGTCCTGGAGGATGTGTCCGCAGCTCGTGGGCACCATCTTTCCTCCCAATATGGCCGCCGGGATCACAAGCGCCATCTTTACTCTCAAGATGGCTGAAGGCATTGCTGCAAGCTTTCCGGCGCCTCACACTAGTGTTCCTTGGACACAAAATGTAGCGTTTCCAGTTCCTCCCAAGAAATGCTGTACACAAAGTCCTGGGCCTCAGGTCTCAACCCTAGGTATCGCGGCTGCCTTACCTTACTCAGCGCCCCTTGTTCCTGGTAATCCTTACTCGTTTTTCCCCTTTTCTCTGCTTCCTTGGCGTGTGCTTCATTCCCTTGTCTATGGCTGGATCCTTGAGCCTTATTTCCTGCCTCCTTCTGGCTTGCTTTCTATGTGCCCTTTTGCCAGATCTGCCAACTTACCTTCCTGTTGTGGCTCTGTTGCTGGAACCTTGTCCCTCTAATTGAAGATTGGTCTTGCTCTTCTCTGGTTGTGGATCCGTTCACCCATCTCTGTCTGCAGCACAAGCCAGCATTGATCTCAGGTTTTTTACTCCCCTTTGGGAAGGGTTTTTACTTGTTCCTTGGCTTCCCACTCCGGACTCCACCCCTCCGGAGCTCTCAGTCTATCGGGTAGGGTGGCATCCGGAGAGTCACGCCCTTTTCATCACGACACCCAGACCCGACAAAGGCTTCAAAAGGGATCATCAACAGTCAAGTCTTCTCATAAGAAAAGTCAGGTGAGCCAGTCCTCTGACAATTCTGCCAAAAACTAAAAAAGAGTGAAAGAATAATGTGAAAAGTGAACACAATGGCACAGGAAGATTCATTTGTAAGAGAAAAGAAATGCACATTTGTAACCGACATCATCATAACTCCTCTCAAAGCTATTAATCTCAAAGACATTGGACCTGGTACAGATTTGTGTACTAACCAGAATCTCTTGTCCACATATAAAACATACTGGGCTTCATTATAAGTGTGCCGGTCAGGAAACAACAAACAAACAATCTTACCGGCACTGTTGTTTCCGGAACGGCACACTACAGGTCTGTCTGCTGGAGCTGCTGTGCCCAACAGGTCGGATCCTGCCGGGTACAGCGGCCACAGTAGGCACACCGTCACGGAAACACTGGCACCGTTAACAACGTTGCTGGTGCTTCCGTGTTCCCCATTCCCATAGAGTCCTGTGGGACTTTATGGGAATGGGGAATTACAATTTACCCAGTGCCTGACTTTTCGGGCTGCCAGGGTTGTAATCCCCCGGTGGCACCGGGAAGTCAGGCACCGGTAAATCATTCTGAGTCCGGTGACAACTCGCCGGTAGCACCGGCAGGTATAACCGCTGGACTCCGAATGAGGCCCACTGTCTTCATTCCCATTCCTAATCACAAAACAATGAACAGCCTTCATGCTATACTCTTAGGTGACACCTGGCCAGTGCACCATTATGAAGTTGGTTCTCAATTCCGACCAACAAGAACAGAGAGTTGTAGCAAGTTTACACTAAAGTAGGCATGTTACATATGTTATGTTACAGATATTTGCAGAGCGCAACGTACACCCTAAGGCAACTTGGCGCTAACTCAGACAGGATGGCGGAGGAGAGAAAGGATCAGATTAAAACAAGTATGTTGGACATAAAGAAGGTTGTGGTTTATTGGGGCCCAAGCTAAACTAAATTCTCAATCTGCATTGTATTTTTGTTAGCAAAGAAAATGTTTCCACCCTGCATTCGCACCGTGGGAGGGGGCGCTGGCCAATCAGGCTGCTTGAAACGTGAGCTATATTGTCTGATACAAGCCTGCTTTTCAAGTAGCCTGGGTGGCCAGTGCCCTTTCCCTGCTCCCCCTTCACCAGTTACCACCCGTGTAGTTCACAGCACAGGTGCAGCGGTGTCTTTTTTTCTCAAAAGAAAAGAAAAAAAAATATCTTTGTTGAGTGGCCGCCCCCCGTGCAGTGCTGCTGTCAGCAAAGTCCGTTTTCATACTGATAACACCACAGTCATCAACATGGAAAATGGACTTCACTGACAGCAGCACTGTATGGCACAGTGTTGTGCAACAAAGGTATTTTTTTTGTTTTTTAAAAACAAAATAAACACCATTAGCACCCGTGTAGGAAACTGCACAGGTGATAATGGCGATGTTAACTGAGACAACAGACCGACCGTGTCATTAATGGCCCCGCCTCCCTCCTTAAGGAACCCTTGCTCCGCTCAGGTCCTTAACTTGGGCAGCAGGCCCTTAGCAACAGAAACGGCCCGCTGCCTCAGTTAGTACTGCATCAGTATGGTCTTTCGTACACTCCTTCTCTTATTTGGCAACGTATACTACCCTTCCACACCATGAACTGCTTGCACATTGTAGGTGATATAACTTGTTCTTGCCATGTATTTTTGTAACCAATGGGCCAAGGGAGTTCACTGTGATGTGTTAGGAAATGTCTGTGGTACCACATGGCACCCATAATGGTTCACAACTATTTATGGGTCAGAAGACTGGCAATGGTAACCATGGCTAAAATCTTTGCCCACAGAAAGTGCCAGGTTAAAAAAACATTACAAAAAAGAAAGTCACTATAACAAGAAAAATATATAACATTGACTATTGCTTCCTCGTATTACAAATCAAAGTAGAATCACAATGTAAACAGTACCTCTGTTGGACAACTAATAATAATCAAACAATTGTGAAATGATCCCTTTACATACTATCTAAAATCCGGCCTGACTCAACCACTCTGAATTAATTCATTAAAGGTGAATACATATTTTGAGTAGCATACGTTATTTGATTCGTTTTAATCGGCATGCTATTGTCTGTTGGGCTGAAAGATTCACTAATCGTAAATCATTGTCCTAATTAATTGCCTCCTGACTTGTTCCATAGCTTTGCAAGACAATAGAACATGAAGTAATGTTTCATATCGTACACCACACAATTTGCCAACACGGTTTTCTTTTCAATTGGTTTGTCATGCCCCCATTGCCATCAATGTGGGGGCTTGACACAAGCGTGGACACAACAATTTCCTATGAACCTCTCATAACATGACTTCCATCACTTTAGGGGCCACCATGGATAAACCCGATCAACATCAGCCTAGGTCTCAGATAACATTTGAGGAGGCAGTGGGTGATGTATAAGAAGTCCAAGAAGTATACCGTTTCCCAGCCTGACCTGCCTCCTGAGCAGTAAACTGCACTCACTAATGTGGATGTTGATTTGGAAGTCAAGGCCATGTTTTTGGAGCTCAAGACTGGTATTCCATATTTATATACTGTCAAGGAAAAAGGATCACTCACGACTCCAGTGGATTAGTGAACACTTTATTAGTAGAAAGCAGTGACAGCACAAACCCAACAGCAACACAAGACTCCAAATTCCGATCGCCCCCTTTCCACCAAGCCCTGTGCCTTAATGCCCAACAGGACCTATGCCTTCCAATGGAAGGGGTGGTCCCAACAGGTCAAGGTTTCACATTAAATTCATCCTGCTTGCAAAGAACAAAGCCTCGCTATATCAGTCTTTGACACCAACTGCATTCTTACATGTAAGCCACTGTTATCAGTGGGGTCACCCTGTCGTAGCTCATTCAGTGGGGTCACCCTGTCATAGCTCATTTAGTGAAGGTACCCACATTCCTTAAAGATTCCCATACGCTTTGAGGCAACGAGAGCGTTAGCAATATGACAACTTCAGCTTCCCTGTGCCGCTTTTCTTAAGAAACCAAGAGCCTAGATCCCACTTGCATATGCAAAAAGGGAAAAACATTGCAAGCAAGAGATGAGAAAGCAAGCCTTCCAAACAGCTAGGCGAGAGGCTTTCATTGCAAAGACATGTGCAGCATGAGCAACAAACACTGTTTAAACATGGTAGGTTACAGGACCTAGTCACTAAAATACTGCAGTGCCAGGCACAGGGAGTACATCAAATGTTAATTTGCCAATTATCATCCACAATACCAAAAAAGACACTCTTGCCTGCAAGGTGGACCACCGACAGGTATGCTTAGACAAGCTTAGCTGCCAAAAACGAGGACTTGGAGGGTCATTCTTGTAGGACATCAGGCTAACTGGCATGAACAAGTGAACTGGTGTGAATTCCATGAAATCATTTGTAGAACAGCGTTTGAAAGACTTGTATGATGCCACCAAATTCTCATCAATATTTATGGTTGGCTGCACACATAGATCTTCTGGGCCCCAGGTCTCTATCCATAGCTCCACTGTGCCCCATCATAGCCAAACACTTCAATTTCAGACATCAGGGCCCAATCCTTCATACAGATAGATAAAACGTAGTGCTATGCTTTAAAGATGAAATATTGAACATACTCTTGATTTTTTTTGCTCGTGGTAAAAATCTCCCCTTTCTGCCCGTTGTCAGCGCTATTAACGCAGCGCTAATTGCGCCAGTGCTAATAGCACCAAGAAACCCCCATTGGGTGCAATAGACTCAATGGGAATGGGGATTTACCTCCCCACCACAAATCGGGATCCAACGCAAATTGTGCCAGACCGAGTTGCAGTAACGCTAATAGAACTGGGAGGTATCCCGGGACAATTAGCGACGGGATACTGCCCAACTCAGGATGAGGCCCAATGTCATATTCCAGATAGATGTATTCTGCCAGATTATTTCTGTTCAGCTGCAATTACATCTACAAAGTCCATTTTACCAGCAGTGCTAATTTAGCGGTCATCTTAATGCCCCAGAATTCAATCCGTATGTTAGTATGGGCAAAATTTTACTCGTATATAACTTAATGATGGTACCAACAGAATAGCCTTCTGCTTTATAAGTCAGTGCTATGATGGCACCTTTGACCTGAGCTATCCTGAGTTGAACATTGTGGAGTTTTCTATTTACTCTGTGGTCAATTAGTACACCCAAAAATGTATAGGCACTGAGAGTTTCAATTTTATCACCATTAAGTGTCCAAGATCGAGTCTTGCCACCAGACAGAGTGTGATGATTGGGAGCAAACACCATTATTTTTTGTCATTATTTGTGTTCATTTTTAGTGAATTGAGCACTGCATATTGATGTAGTCAGTCCAAGAAAGCCTGTAGTTGCCTCGATGTTAAGTCCAGCAATACCAGATCGTCGGTGTACGCAAGCCATTGTATGTCTATCCTGCCCAACTTGGGAGGAATCGAGTTATAGTGAGCAATGCCATCCCCCAAGTCAGCCAGGTATAGATTAAACAATTTTGATGCTAAAATGCATCCTTTTTTATGTCCAGCGTAAGTCTCCATCCATTTGCTTATCCCACCAAGATGGTTAATTTTCACTCTGGCCTTGGTGTCTGTATGTAAGGCAACAATCATACTAAGCAACCCCCTGGGTATGTTCCAGTTGTTCAATTTCTTACACAGTTGTTCCTATTGACAGTGTCGAAAGCCGCAATAAAGTCTACAAACGGTAAGTAGACCGACAGCTTCCGAATTATTCATGTCTGTTCAATGATAGTTATTAATGTCAGTGCATTATCAGCCGTGCTAGAGCCCTTCCTGAATCCGGGTTGGTTATACAGAATAATGTCATTTTCTCAAATCCATTGATTTAATTCCCATAGCAACACCGTAGCTAAGATTTTAGCAGGGGCGTCCAGTATTGCTAAGAGCCTGTAATTACAAGGCTCTTGTCTATTGCGTTTTTTGTGTATCGGGACAATGGTACTTTCTTTCCATGTGTTTGGGAGGAGCTGTGTTTTTCCTATAAGGGTAAATAACCAGTGAAAAGCTCTGGCCAAAGCATCCAGATAATTTTGTATCAACAGGTTGCAAGCTCCGCCGAGCGCAGTGGCCCTAGAAGTTTTACTGACACTGGTCATGTTCCTGATGTCTGTCTGTCTTGTTTTTTTTAGTCCAGGAGCCTGAGATACTGCAACTGAATATGTTCGTGGCTATCTGTTCCTTACTTCACTGATGTTCACTTATTCTCATGGATTCCTCTCGCTCTATTAGTGTTAAAACTGTGTCTTGAAATGTGAAGGGGCTTGGTCATCCTTTCAAGGCCCGAAAGGTCCTCTAATACATAGCACGCCAAGGTATTAATGGTGCTTTTTTGCAGGCAACACACATTTTTCGTCTCTCTAGCACTGTCTTTGCCCGAAAATGGGGGTGTCATTGTTGCTTTTCATTGTCTGGATGCATTCAAGGGGAGTTGCAATCCTGATCGGTATTTGGTCATTGCATCGGATGCAATACAATCAAATGCCTTGGCATCGAAAAAATTGAATCGAAAAAAAAGCATTGAATGCATTTTTTTAAAGGTAAAGGTTTTAGTTTAATTATAATGGGTTTAAAAGGTTAAAAAGGGGGTTGTGGAGACCCCCCATTAAAAACTTAATTCGATGCAATTTTTTTAAATGCATTTTTTTAGATGGAATGGTATGTCGATGGTAGGAATTCGATGCAATGACTAGGAACCATCCTGATATACTGTCATTTTTTTTTGCAAGGTACATATCCTTCAGGATGATGAGGGTAGAGCGTTAACTGTGTCAGGGTAGGGGGGCGTGGCTAGGAAGCCATGTGAAAGGACGTGTCTGTACGGGGGCTCCCGAAGATCCGTACATTATCCGACTGAAAACAGTGCAAGGACCGATGTAATTTGGCTGAGACTGATATGACTGCGTACATGAATCTCAGGTGAACGTGTGGATACGTTTCGATACGGGCCTGCACCGTGAGAGCGCAACAAAAAGCTAAAAGAAGATCTGGAGGCGAGAGCGCGATGAACGAGAAAATGGCCGCCGCCGCCGAACGAAGGAACAAAGGGGTGCTGGATCTGGGCGCCTGACGGTCGCACTGGAGCGTGGTGGTGGTGTAGGTGCATGACGCGGGTGCATCGAGGTCATTAAGGACACCCAGTCCTGCGAGGCCGACGGCGTGGACCTGGGAAGGGAGCAGGGCCTGACCGAAGATACTTTGTAACCGGAGCGTGCGGTGTGACCGGGAACTGTGCCCCGGGTCCTTTGTGGCCTAAAGTGCGCCTCAGAGGGTGAGACGCGACCTGGCCTAGCTAGGTAATAGACAAGATGGCCGGGGGAGCCGGAGGACAGAGGAACTTTGTGTCAGAGAAGTGGTGATAACAATGGGGCACCCGCAGAGCGCACTGTGACACCCTGCCCCAGATCCGAGCGGGGATAGAAGGACGGGAGACATGTCTAACAAGCCCCTGAGAGCGAAGACCAAACAGCACACGTTCGACGAATACGCTAAATCGCCTCCCGGCCCAGACGGAGCCAAAAGCAAAGACAAAACGCAAGCCAAGGAAATGGCCGCCGGGGGTGCGAACCACGAGGTCCTCGCTGCGATCGCAGACCTGAAAGCGACCTGGGAGACCAAGCTCCAGCTCGCTGTGGCTGAACTGAAGACCGCAATGGAACTCCAGGTTGGGGCAGTGCAGGAGGACGTGAACCTCCTAAGGCAGGACGTGCGTACCCTGGCAGAGCGCACGGAGACTTTGGAGAAAGAATTGGGCCCTACCGCGGCGGACTGCGCTGTGCATAAGCGTGAACTCCATGCCCTGGTGCAACGCGTGGGCAACTTGGAGAGTAGGGCGGAGGAGGCAGAAGGGCGCGCCCGGAGGAACAACATCCGTATCGTGGGCCTGCCGGAGGGAACTGAGGGCCGCAACCCAACGGAATTTATCGAAAACATGCTACTGCAGGAGATCACGGGAGGCACCCTGTCGCAGGTTTTTGCGGTTGAGAGAGCGCACAGGGCCTTAACTAGGAAGCCACCACCATGAAACCCGCCCAGGCCAGTGATAGCTAAGATCCTTAACTACCGGGACCGAGAAAGGATCCTTGAACACTTCCGCAAGGGAGGCACAATACAACGAGGAGCGGCGAATATAACGGCCTATCCCGATTACACCCTGCAGGTACAGCGCAGTCGTATGAACTTCGGAACGGTGAAGAGGAGATTGCGGGAAGCGGGACTTAAATATATGTTGCTCTATCCGGCCAAACTGAAGGTTTTCTTTCAGAGCAAGCTACTGTTCTTTGTCACCCCAGAGGATGCTATGGAGTGGTTGGATGCACAAAACTGCCTTCAGGAGTCAGATGTTCAGACGGCCGGTGGAAAATAAAGGACGAGATAAGTAACGCTGTAGGCCCGGTCGGGTCATGAACATTGGGACTAGATTATAGTCATTGAACTCGCTTGAGAACATGCGCGCGTCAGGGGTTATGAAACGTGGTCCTTGCGCGGACCTGGCTGCGAAGTTGAGGAGCCGCCTGAAGCCACCCTTTACACCCCCTTTTTGTGTTTAGTTTAGTCACTGTTAGTGGGGTGACACCCTGTCGGGTTCTCTATTTGGGTTTTCCAAGGAGGACCGAACACAGGGATGCCTGAGATCCAGGGATGGAGCTGGGCAGTTGTTGGGGGTAGGGGTTTGGGGGGGAGTTTTAGTTTTTGTATGAGCCTGGGGGTGAAACCGGGAGTGGGTGTTCGCAAAGTGGGGAGGGATTGCCTCGGATGGGGGGAGGAAACTACTGATAGGCCATGGGAGACCTCAGGATATTAACGTGGAACGTTAGGGGGCTTAACAGCTATCTTAAGCGAAATAAAGTCATGTTGTATCTTAAGAGGCAGAAGATAGACGTAGCCCTGCTACAGGAGACACATCTAAAGCGAGAGAAACTGGAGCTGGTAGGGAGGAAGTGGAAGGGAACAGTGGTAGGATCAACGTACTCCGCCTATGCCAGAGGAGTGCTGGTATGGGTGGCGCCACACGTCCCATTCAAGCTAATTGAGGAGGTTGTGGAGGAGGATGGGAGGTTGGTTATGGTGAGGGGGCTGGTAGAGAACAAAGTAGTGTGCATTGTAAACACATACGCGCCTAACCAGGAAACGGCGACATATTTTAGGACGCTGTGCACCAAGCTCAGTGTTGGGATGGGGGGAACGGTGATATGGGGTGGTGACTTTAATTGCGTGTTGAACCCCAGGGAGGATAGGTCGGATGACAAGATGGCTAAGCCCAGTCCGGCGGCTAAGGTATTGCAGACGCTGCTGGCGGATTTTGGCCTAGTGGATGTGTGGAGAGCAAAACACCCGAGCGCGAGACAATACTCGCACTATTCGGCTCCGCATCTACTGCACACGAGGCTTGATTACTTTTTCACTACCCCAGAAATAGTCGCGGAGTGCGACCATATAGACTACAGGGCGACGGTCCTCTCTGACCTCTCGCCCCTGGTCATGCGATGGCAACTGTATTCCCCACGAGCGCGTATACCAACATGGCGCCTAAGGGCGTAGGCGCTCAAAGACCCCGCCTTCAGAGAGGGTATTAGGGAAGAGATAACTGCTTATTTTGAGGTGAATAAAGGGAGCGTTAAGTCGGCTGGCACCTTATGGGAGGCCTTCAAGGTCGTAATGCGGGGGATCGCCATTGCGAAGTCTAAGGGATTGATGGGGGGAGTCCTGGCGGATTTGCATAGAGCTGAGACTGCGCTGGAGGAGGAGTTGAAAGGTGGTGGGACAGATGCGGAGGCGGTCTCCAAATTGCAACAGGAGTGTGCGGAACATTGGGACAGGCTCTGTAACTTGAACTATAGAAAGTATATTGAGAGACTGCATGCGGGGGGAGATAAAACGGGCCGACTCTTAGCTTGGCTGTACAAGAGTGAGACCCCATAATCCCCGATCAGATTGGTAACCAATGAAAAGGGGGAGGAGGTAGACACCCAAGAAGGCGTGAACAGGGCATTCGTGGAATACTATAAGGTCTTATACGAAGATTGCGAGGGGGGCAGCCAGGAGGAGATAGACGAAGTGCTGGAAGATGTAGGCTTGCCCAAGGTCAGCGATGAGGAGCGAGAGGAGCTGGATGCTCCGATCACCCTGGAAGAGCTGAAGGAGATTGTGAGACAGTTGCCCACTAGTAAGGCCCCAGGGGCAGATGGGTTCCCCAGTGAATTTTATAAAGTTTATGCAGAGGAAGTGCTCCCGCCCATGCTGGAAATGCTCAACGAAGCGTACGAGATGGGACGGTTGCCGGAGTCACTTAGGGAGGCGATTATAATACCGCTCCCCAAGCCAAATAAACCGGGACATGATTGTGGCTCCTACAGGCCCCTGTCGATGCTGAACCAAGATAGTAAGATCCTGACAGCTGTCCTGGCTACTAGAATGCGTAGAGTGATCGGCAAGTTGATCCACCCTGACCAGACGGGCTATGTCCCTAATAGGAACATCACTCATAACCACAGGCGCCTCCACAGGGTGGTCGAGTGGGGTGGTGGTGAGGACGGCGAAATGGCGATAGTGGCATTGGACGCGGTTAAGGCGTTCGACTCTGTTCGGTGGCCTTGGCTGCTAGCGGCTCTGAGAGGGTACGGGATGGGACCAGGTTATGTTAGGTGGGCCGAGATGTTATACAGTGCACCATTAGCCAGGGTCCGTACGGGTGCGGTGGTGTCAGAGAGATGGCAGTTGGGCAGAGGCACTAGGCAGGGGTGTCCCTGGTCCCCAATGTTGTACATCCTGGCCCTAGAACCCTTAGCGATTTACCTCCGACAGCAATATGACCCGGTCGGCATCGATGTGAGAGGAGAGTGTCACCTTATATCCCTGTATGCAGATGATATGCTGTTATACCTAAGATACCCAGAAGAAAATTTGCAGTATGTCTTAGAGGTGATGGGGAGGTATGCCTGGTTGTCCGGTATAGCGGTAAACCCTCAGAAATCCACTCTATTTCCGCTAGGGGGCTATGTGGGGACTCCAGTGGAGAGGTTGCCAGTGTTGCAGATCCCGTGGGCGACGAGATCCTTTAGATACTTGGGAATTGATGTGTATCACACGACCGTGGAAGAGCACAAGCATAACACTGAACTTGCTGTGGGGAAGATCGAGAAATGTATGAGGTTCTGGGAAAGATTGCCACTAGCGATGATGGGCCGAGGAGCTATGCTTAAAATGGTAGTGCTGCCCAGGCTTCTGCATTATTTTAACAACATCCCCTACATGATTCCTAAGAAGTTTTTTGTGAGGCTACATAGTGTTTGCAGAGAATTCCTGTGGCACGGCATGCGCAACAGAGTCGCACTGTGGAAGCTGCAGAACTTCTATGAGAAGGGCGGAATCAAGCTGCCGAACTTTGAGGCATATTATGTGGTAGCGCAGCTACAATATGTGTCCAGGTGGCTCTCTGATGACGAGACCCCTGAACACAGGCTGTTTGGGAGGGATTGCTCCCCTTTTACTTGCGAGAGGTGATCTGGGTGGCTAATGCATGCATGAGGGAGCGGCCTAGTATGCTCGCTTTGGGACGAAACATGTGGAAACGGGCCTGCCGGATGATGGGCAACCCTTTGCCGTGTGTGTTGCAGTTCCCATTGGTCGCACTGGCGAAGGGAGATGGGCAGGTCAGAGCAACCATTCGGATATACTGGGAATCAGTGGGGTTGGTCACCATGGGAGATATTTGGCAGGATGGGACCATCTTGGAGTTCGAAGAATTAGAGGCAGGGTCGGGACTGCACAGGGGTCAATATATGACATATCACAGGATAGTGCAGGAGATCCGGAATAGGTGGCCCGAAACTACCCTGGCCGATGAACCGGATGCCACGGTGGAGATACTATATGACACATCGGAGGGCGGGCATGAGGTCTCTAGTTTGTACGAGATGTTGATGATGAAGGTTGGGAGCGATTTAGAGCACTTGAGACTGGAATGGGAAACGGAGATGGGGGCCCCGATGGCAGATGGGTTGTGGGAGCGAGCCCTCGGGTATCATAAAAAAGTATCGAAAAACGCCAGGTTTAAGCAAATACAGCTTTATATAACGCACAGGGCATACCTGACCCCTTTGAGAATATCCAAATTTCGTGACGTTGGACGCCAGGCGTGCCCCAAGTGTGACGAGGAGAATGCAGACATGATACACATGTTTTGGGCGTGCCCAGTAATTGCAAGCTATTGGGGTGAAGTGGCGCAGAAGCTGGCAGGAAAGGGTGTTACGCTCAAAGTGGATTCAGCCTGGGCCTGCTTACTGGGGGGATATCCCAGAGCGCGTAAACTGAGACATGTCGATAAATTGAAAGATCTGGCTTATGTGCTTGCTAAACGTAGGATTGCCATGGGTTGGAAGGAGTGTCATAAGCCGCGAACGGAGGTCTGGTGGAGGGATCTCCAAAAATGGGCGGAGGCCGAGACGGCTGTGTGGCGGGATGCCAGTATTGCAGGGGAGGAGGAGGAAATGTGCTCTCTTGCGGCATGGAAACTGTTGATAGCTGAACTGTTTGGAACGGGGTCGGCTCCAATTGAATCTGGGAGTGATGACGCCCCCTCGTCCACAGCAGATACCACTGGCGAACACCATACAGGCTCATAGGGGGGAGGGATGGGGATTGCAGTGTTGTTTGTTGTTAAATGTGTTTATTTATGTTCAAGTTGTAATGTCGTGTGGTTTATATATATAAAATAAATATATTTTAAAAAATAAAAACTGTGTCAGGGTTATCTGTGACCTGAACATTACCTTTTACACACCCAATATAGATCCCCTGAAGTTTTATGTGTGGGTTACAAATGGTCTGTTTCCTTTTTTGGATTCTGTATTGGGGAACAGGGTGGTAATACAATTTTGGACATCCATATGACCAGGTTGTGTAGTGGGAGGTACTGTAGACGATCAACCAGAGCAATAGTTCAAATAGTCGTGCCTCATGGGTTAATCAAAATTTGGCAGGATCACCATTTGGAATCCCAAAAATATAAATTGTACAAATGTGTGCATGATGCGAAGTCCAGCAGTTATATTTTTCTTGTGCTTGTACAAAGATCTCACTGGGTATAGAAATGTCTGATCCTTCCTTGGTTATAGTTAAGTTTTAAGTACCCTCAGAGTCTAGGTTGGAAGTTTAAAGCAAACGTCCTCCTTGAACAAGACCTTTAAATAAGACTTAAATAGCAAAATAGCACACTTTTACATTAATTAGCTGTTCCCGGCGTAACATATGACGTTCTAGCATATCTTAAAGGTCAATATCGGTCAGTAATTCATAGGTTTACTTCTGTCCCCCTTCTTAAATATTGGAATTACCACCAATCACTTGAGCCGGTAATTAACTGTTCATTGACACTGGAACTGCTGTGCCCTGTGTCAAGAAAAGTGATGGTGGAAGGAAGTAACTTCCAAATGTTTGCGATAATAGAAGGTGAAGGGACTTCGTAGAAGCATGATCATTCTGTTTGTTGAAATGGTAGCTGTTGTTGAAGTGGGTGCACTTTGCCATTTGGACAACCTAACACTGAGACATTGCATCAGCTGAGTATGGAAACATACTTAAGCATTTAATATATATCAATATGGGATCATTGGCCTCTTATGGAATGGTTTGGGGATAAGTATTTGGGTTTTTACGCACAATTAAGGCAGACGTACATAAGATTGAGGATAAACTACAAGAGTTGGAAAGCACACATTAAGTCAATGGGCACCGGGCCAATCAAGCAGACATTTAGACCTACAGGACTCTCTCCTGATTGTTTTAGGGTAAGAGGCAAAATGTGCACCTGAGGAAGGGCGCTTAGCCAATCAAGTGGCTGGAAGTGCTCACAAGCATTATACCAGCGACCTGAGGCCCTTCCCCGGATGCCTCCATTTTCTTTTAGAAGCCTTGCTTACTCAGCCCCACTGCCAGGCCCCTCCAACAGCTCCCTCTCTACCCACCACACCCATGTCATCCCCCCAACACCCTCCCCATTCCGCCCCATCCTCTACAGTCTACTGGCCTGTTGGGACTTCCGGCTCCGCAGCTCCTTCCCATCAGGCAGCCTCCAAAGAAAGAGAAAAGTGAGTCCCTTTTCTATATGCTATGGTAGCGGCCATCTTGTTTTTTTTAAAATTTACATCAGATTGGGCTCTCCCATAAAAAAAACGCAATAAAAACTATTTACACCTTGGATGGAGCCCCAGGGTGCGAATAGTCACCACCCCCTTGATGGCATACCAGGGCCGGAAATGGCATGGAGTCCTCACCGAGGCCCATGCCATGGCTAGGGCTGGCGGGTCGTTACCAGCCCTGGTATGCTCCCCAATGTGGAAGTGATAACTATATTCCAACATATCCAAAATCTATGACTGCTCTGGTAGGCTACTTTTCAGAGTTGCATGTGCTACCCTCACTTTCCAGAACATTTATAACCATCTATATGCTTCTAAGCTTGACAGAATTGGGGCTCAAATCAATACTTTTCGGTATCTGGAGGGACTTCTTTGGAATATCAGGATCACAGGGAAGCCCTCAAAGAGCCTCTCAGTTAAGTAGACAGTCATTGCCCGGATTACAGTCAAACACATTAACTGTAGGTTGCAGCACTAGTCTCATAAATGAATCATTTGTAAATACGGATGAAAGAATGCTTTGTGTCAAGTAACTGCAAGAAAATCTCCCCCAGGTTATGTCAGATGTAAATCACTGTTGTACCTAAAGATAAATAACAAAAAAGCTGAGACTTTTACATTCACAACCTCTGCTAGTAATATGGCAGATCATTATGGTTTAAAAAGCAACAATCTGTCATACATTACTTAGGAGTAGATGTCAAAGCAGACACTATTCTGCTACTTCAATCAAATTTTGAGGTGATGCTGGCAAAACTGAAGGCAAAAATAGACAGATAAAAACGAACACATTCCCTGATTGGGAGATTTATTTTCCCTAAAGCAATAGCTGTTCTGCCTAAATAACTAGATATGTTTTTGCATAGCCAGTTCTATTTATCTAACTCTTTGATTGGTTAATTACAGGGTCTCCTGCTGAATTTCATTTGGGTGGAAGGTGAGTGAGAATTGGGTGGAGGATCCAGAATTTGAAGCATATCATTTGGTGGTAAAGGCCCAATTCCTATCAATCTGGTTCGCTCTTTGGTCTGATCGGCTTTACTGCTAAGAGGATGACTGCTGAACCTGCTTCTTTGAGATCTAATGTGGTCCGGGGTAGCTCTTCTAAGACAAGGGAGATACATGTTGTTGCAAACTTATTTGAGGCATGGAAATTATTAGCGTCTATTTTATGTGTGGATATCACCATCCTTGTTAATACCACTTACTAAAGTTGTCATGGATGTGTTGCTAGTGCCTGGATGAGAGGATCCAACTCAAGTGTCAGGTTGGTGGGAGGACCTGGCATGTTGATGTGAAAGGGAAGACGCCTATTGTGAAACCTTGATCTCTGCGTTTATACCTTCAGAAATCTGTTCTTCACATTGTAACTATTTGCTTCTCAGTGTGCATACGCATTCTCATGATGGTGCTCCCGCCCCTTGTTGTTGTAGATGCCCCAGACATCTTATTGCATGTAATCCCCCTGTTGTGCACAAGTATTAATGGGATTTGTGGGGAGAATACACAAAGTTCTTGCTTGATTAGACTATGTTTGGCACTAAGAAATGCCTTTGAATTGGGAGCATAGCTGAATATAGACTTTATGCATTGTTTGTGGATAGATGCCGTACTGTTTTTATTTACACACTGATTGAAAATGTTTTGCTTATAATTCTGTTTTATGGATGTAAAACCAATAAACAGATTTAAAAAAAATATAACACATAAAGTGAATATTCCTCTAGCCCAGCTAACACTGCAAATATTAGTGTTGGCTGGAAAATGCCAGCACCCCATTTCTCAACAATGGACATAGAAGTGTACTCAAAGTGTTCTATTGGACATGTGAAAGCGAAGTTGACCAACTTCATTTGTCAGCTTCACTAGCCAAAATCATTCTGCAAAAATAGGTTGGTTCTAAAGACATAAGGTGAGTGTTTTGAAGTGTTTGTATACCCTATCGGATCTCTATGTCTGCAATTACTGTGTATACATCGAATGGAAAGGGTACTAATGATCCAGTCAAAAGTTACAGGATAATAAAATCCTTAGGCATTGATTGTGCTTTTTTGCAAGAGATGCATGAAACTATTTTTGGACATCTGGTATCTCAATATGGACGTTTTTCACAGTACTTTCATGCTCCATTCACATCTACTAGTGAAGAGGTGGCTATATTAATCATCAAATCAGTACCCTTCGTATTAGAAGGAGAGATTAAAGATCCTGAGGGGAGATTTGTTCTTATTTGAGGGTTGATTTAAATCACATAAAGTAACGCTTCTGAATGTCTATGCCCCAGTAGGAGATAGATCTTCCCTCTTTGTTGACTTGTTTGCAAAATGTGCATAATGTTTCATATACATGACCTTCATAGGCAGAGATTTTAATGTGGCACTATCCCTTGCATTGCATAAATTGCCATCGACACACCACATTAGAATTAGACCAGCAAGAGCACTGGGTGACCTTGTATTCATGTTGGGCCAGAATGACATGTGGGGCAGTCTGAATCCACTTAAGAAAGATGATGTTGGGGGCGTGGCTTGGAGCGCCATCGATGCGGCTGCTCTTGTGAAGCCATCCGTGGGAGGCCTGCTGCCGAAGCTAAAAATATGCATTTCCACTAGATCTTTCGGAAAACTGATTTAAGCCCCATTATGCGGAACTGCTGCTGGACATGCGGTCCAGAGATGAGCACCAAGCACCCCTCCGTTGTACCGACGTTTGGCTGGTACTCCCCAGCACCGATCAGTGTACCAAATTCCAAAATGGCGGGCGCGCGCTTCGATTAGAATCGTAGGTGAGCCGCGCTGGCGGCCCTGGAGGAGACCAATCTGAAGCTGGGCGGCCGGCCCCCATCCTAACGCCTGCGGCCCGGCGAGGGCGGGGGGCCGGGTGGCAGAGGCTCCCTTTCTCACGGGACACTTCGGCTGGACCCTGGCACTCGGCTGGCGAGTGCGGCCCTGCAGATGCCCAGGTGCTCTGTCCCAGCTCACCCCAGCAGAGGCATCCCGGTGAGAGCGGGGTGCCAGGTGGCGGAGGCACCCGCTCTCGCGGATCACCACTGGCGGACCTCGGTACCCGGCGGGCCCTGGTGAGGGCTATTCATCAAGAGGCGGGGATCAACCCAGCCACAGCTCGAGGGGAGCGGGAGGCCAGGCAGCGGACAACACAAGTGGACAGAAACATAAGCGGACTCCGCCGCTCTAGCTCACCCCAATGGCTGTGGCCCGGTGGGGGGGGGGCTAAGAGACGTGGGCACCCGCTCTCACGGGTCACCATCAGCAGAGCCCGACACCTGCCGTGCCCTGGCGAGAGCGGCCCGGCGGATTTCCAGCAAAGGCAGAGGGCCCCTGTGGCGGGCTCCCCTGTGCTGGCTCATTCCATCGGCTGTGGCCCATGGGAGGAGGGGGGCCGGGAGGTGAAGGCACCTGCTCCCGCGGGTCACCACAAGCAGACTCCGGCACCTGGCGGGCTCCGGTGAGGGCCACTCATCAAGGGCGGGGAGCCCCGTGACAGGCTCCTCCGCTCCAGTGCACCTAAATAGTACAGCTATAGCTCGATGGGAGCGGGGGCCAGCCGGCAGGAGCCCTCGCGGGATGACACAAGTGGACCCAGACGCCCAGCTGACCCTGGTGTGTGCAGCCCAGTATAAGCGGGGAGCCCCGCAACAAGCTCCTCCGCTCCAGCGGTTTACTTGGGACAGACCCCGGCGCCCTGCATAATAGAGCCTTTGCCAGCACGAGGGATTGTGGCAGTAACCTTGGGCCCCCTGGCCCGGAGCAATCAGATAACCCTCCCCTATGCCTTTCAGTGTGGGGGGCCCATGGGGGTACTCTGTCTGGACCCCGGGGTGGCACGGGGATCCCAGAATTGGCAATATCTTCCTAGGAGGAGACCCCGGTGGCACTCCAATCAGGCAGCAACATCCTTTGCGCAAGGCCCATAAAGGGAAATGAAGCGGGGACCAACATCACCAGACTCAAGCCCCCTAACTTCACGACCACTCCTGTAGGCACGGCGGGCAACGGAGTCCACCCATCAGTGCCCCTTGCAATGCAGTCTAACTAACTAAGCTGCCACAAGGTCCGCCAGATCCTTCAGAATCCCGGCCGTACCTGAAGCAACTTGGACTAATTCCCCCGGCCCTGTAAGGGGCTGAGCGGTTCCGCCACTCTCATAGGGTGGCAGAAACCCCCCTTTCTTTCTGCCCTCTGATCACTTCCTGGGGCGCCCCGGCCCACATCCTCATTCAGCTGCGCTCCCCCTTGCCCAGGGAACGTAGCACACCTCTGGAATCCTTCCCTGTACTGGGGGATCTGTAACCACCTGCTCCTCCCCGCCCAGCTTTGGGAGGCCACAATCTACCGGATCAGTGACACTGACGGTATCCCCCTCGAGCCTTCAGAACCCCACCCCCCAGCAGCCAGCAGCCACTGGGATCGCTGCCCTCTGTGTTGCTCCCCAACCTCCGGCCTGGGACCCCAACGGGAAGCCTTGGCACCGCTCAATGCTTCCCCTGCGTGCCGCCACCATGACCAAACAAACAAAAGCCGGCAAGAACTCAGATATAGCCACCATGTTCTCGACATCGGGAGGAACTCAGTAAGTCATAGAAGATTGATTGCCCAGAGTTGGGGGCATATACTGAGATGAAGGTGTAAAGGTCCCCTAGCAGAAGGCATTTGATTGCTATAAATCGGCCTTCTGGGAATGTTTTCGAATCTAGGACCTGAGGGTTTAGGTCCTTCCTGAAAAGGATCACAGTACCTCCTTTTTTGGTGCCGGTAATGGGTGAGTCTCCTGGAACATAGCCACCGCAGCCTCTTCTTCTTGGAGTTTTTGCAGGATCGCTCTCCGTTTGGTGGGGGAGTTCAGTCCATTGACTTTAAGGGAGAGAAGCTTTAGGTTTTGATGTTCCTGGGCTAAGCCCTTCCCCGTCATCCCATCTGGAGGGGGGGTCGAAGGTGAGCGGGTCATCCGCCATCTCTGGTAAGAGCTAAGAGTATGTCATCCTGCACTTGGAGTTTTAACACCAGCCCCCAACGGGAGGCCGTAACTTTAACTGGTGGGTGGGCCGACATTGTAGGTACGGTCGCACACCTGGCCAACCGGGCCAACAAGTAAATAGCGATATCATGGGTTTCCAAGGACTCAGCCGCCATGGTTATAAATGTTCGCTCACTGGGTCAGAGATGGTGATTTCCTGTAGAGCAGGGCTGGGCGGTCAGTGAGTGAATGTGGTATGGGTATGTAGGGCGCGGTCCTGCCCCCAACTATTTCCTCCTGTTGCTCCGCTGTACCTTTGACCATGAGGACTGCCTAGGTTTCGGAGAGGGAGCAAGCTCTGAGTTTTCGGCCACCTCCAGGTCCGGTGAAGTGGTCTCTCTAGGCGAGGCTGGGTGCATGATTTTACTAGCATCGTCCAAGTGGCTGATTCGCTGTAGCGTGCCCTTGCTGTAGGGCCGTTGGGAATAGCCATCTATATCGCACCTGGCCACTCGCTCCATGAACTGCACAACAAGGGCACTGTGGCTTTCTTGCATACTTCCTGCTCTATTCCGTTATCTTTAGAGACACTACATTTGCTGTAACTTCAACCACAACAGGGTTTATCAGATTCTAATAATTGATTAGTAAACGGAGTGTGGCGAGTGTTTCCCGTGTGGAGAGGCTTTGAAAAGAATTATTTTTATTTTTTTTTTGGTTGCCGAGCAGCGTTCAAGGAAGAGGAGGAGCCACCCTTTAAAAACGCCAGCTACGCCAAGCGGAGCGTAGCAGAGTGTGGCGAGTGTTTCCCGTGTTCCCCGGTGGTCCGTGGCGGTCTGCAGAGAGGACTTTGGTCTGTGGAAAACGCCCAGTAAGAGTAGCTGCAACATTGTAAAGAAATTGACTTTTGCTTGGTGACTGCAGTACGAGCCGCAGTATGAGCCGCATAATGAGTCTTGGAGCCCCTCCTAACACACGTGCCCACATGAAGCGAGGGAAGCTAGCAGAACGAACGTTGTCAACCACTAAGGTAGCTGAGAAACCCACTACCCTATTACCAGTGGATGTGGTGGACAGACTCTCTGAACTGGTGGAGAGAACGGAGATACCATCCACGCAGTCCCAGGGCTCACGACTCACCTGCCTTAATTCCCACTCTCCTTGCTTTAGTCACCATGCAGATCCACGCACCCAAGGAAAAAGAGGTGGCCCCGCGATGAGGGTGAGCGGTGGACTTACTGAGCATGCAGTATTTGATGACAGGCACAGTGAGAGAGAGAGTGGGTCGGAGAGCGAGAGTGAGAGTGAAAGTGAAAGGGAGAGTGGGTTGGACAATGATGAAGATGATGATGGAGTAGAAAAAACAGACGATGTGCGAAAGGGCGAGCTTGAACGCCCAGAGTTACAGGAGTTACAGGAGAACACGAAACTGTTGGGTGTCATGCACAGAACAGTAACCAAGATAAAGCGGCGGCTTACGCCAAAGGAAACAAAACAAATAGAAATTGAACCCGATGAAGACAGCCTCTTAGAAAACAACAGAAAAAATGATTTAGTTAAAATGAGGATGTGGGCTTGATTAACGTACCTAAGACGATCGTCTGTGCAGCATTGATTCACCGTGTTACAAAAACAAATGCCTCGAACCCTGAAGGTCAAGTTTTACAACATATGAATGCAACAACCCAAAGGAGTGCACGGCTAAGGAGAAAAATAAGTGAATCGTTATCCAATGCAGACGATGAGGACAAGGCCAAAATAGGTGATTCCTCAAAAAGAGTAGAGGCGTCTCTGAAGATGCTGGCATGGACAAAAGTCACCGAAATGTTAAAATCAAATATTAAAACAGGAAAATCAATGACCAACACAAGTGAAGAAGACTCACCTAGAAAACACACGATCCAGGGTGTAGTGACAAGTATACCACGCCCTACATGGACTGAGAATGTGTGGCTAGAAGCAGAGGAAGGTGAAGCAAATTAAATAAGCTCCTCTGCGGCAAGGTGGAATGGAAAAGGACCACCAGAAAAAAGTCAAGAACCGCTTGGCAGAAGGGACTCCCTAGGGATAGCCGACCAAGTCCTAAACGATCTGGTTGAGATGAACGCTAAATGTGCGAAAACAAGAACTGACCTGAATAGAAAAAACTGCGGAAGAAAGTCTCCCAAACCGCACGGCAACAGTCCAAGGACAGAAACCTACAGGAAGTGATGAACTTGGAAGTCAACACTCCACACTTTGAATTAAGCAACGAGGAGATTGTGATCTCCCAAAAAAGGAATAGAAGAATGCTAAGCTCAGACAGAGACACGGAAGGGGTGTCCGAACGGTTTAAGGGTAGAACAAGCCAGAGGGCATCTATCACCCCAAAGCATTTGAGTGAATGCCTTCAAGGTGCTGGATCTTCAGAGTCAGAAGACGAGGGTAAGTTAACAACGGTGTTAACTGATAATCACCCAAGTGAAAGCCCGGTCGAGCAGAAAGAACCGGAAATTCGACATGTGCTTAGTTTAAGCGCTGAGACGATTGTAGCAAAATTAAGCCCGCTACTGATGTCATCAACAACAATAGCGGTGGCTCCGCTAGTGAAATTATATGAAAATTTAAACGAGAGCCTCAAAGATCAAACTACGCTGATTGCTCTTTTGAATTCGAAAATTGTCAAAATAGAGATGGACCTGATAGAGATGACAGCCCAAGTCCGAGCGACGAGAAATGGCAATGACATCACCTTAACAGCCTTAAGGGAATCTCTAAAAAATACAGCTGAGGACAAGAGACTTCTAGCTGAGGTCGCGAAACAAGCCCTGGTAATCCTACAAAGAGAACATCTTGATAGAAGATCGCCTACAGCACTCGGAGTCTTACAAAAACCTCATTTAAACGAGGTTCATGTGACCGGGAGATGTCATGCCTCTACCAGCACAGACACTGGAGATTCTAGCAAAATCACAAAAGTAGTGAATCAGGAATTGAAGAGGTCACAGAACTGCTGTTCTAATGTAGTGGTGGACATTACGACAGAGATATGTGACTGTCCAGTAAAAAGTCCCGAGAATAAAGAGATCAGAAAAAAAAACAGAGGGAATACAGATGCGATAGAAGACGTTTCCGTAAAAAAAGGAAAGGTTAATGACAAGAAAGAAATTGAGGCCATAGAAGACACTCCCATGAAAGAAAAAGAAAAAGTGGACGAGATTTTAACAGGGATTGAGATGAGCACCTAGGAAAATGAAAAGAAGACAGAAGCCTGGGCATGGTTTGACATATTCGAGAAAGATAAAAGAAAAGAGCGACCGGAGAAAAATTTGCAAAACAAGTCTGTTAATGCGAAAGTGAATACGAGCAAGAAAAAAACAAAAAATGAACAGAAACAAAAGTTTAAAAATCCAAAAAGCTCAACGAATTTCTTTCGAAATATCAAAGCCCTAAACATAACTGTAAATAATCCAGAGTCGATGGTCGCAAAAAACAAAAAAGGAGACCATGGCATCACCGAAGAAGTGGAAAAGCAGAAGCCAGAATGGCAATCCACAAGTAGCAAGTCTCCAGCTCAATTAAATGTAATCGAGAAAAATTCAACGTCAGTAGCGAGGATTATAGATGAAGAAGTTGAGGAAGAAGTTGATGACGAAGAGCTGATAAACTTGTCAACATATAGCGACCAAGATGTAGATGAGCAAGAGGATGAGTCTTCAGATGAGAATACTCAACAAAAGGCGGTAAAAGAGCAAAAGACGGATAAGGAAATTCAAATTGGGAATAAAGAAGCAGGATTTAAAAGATGCTCGCCCCCAAAAGATATGGTACTGGTGAAAATGAAGTTGACTAAAGGAAAAAGAACAATTACTTGGCCGAAATCACTGAGGAAAGAGGAGCCTCTTAAAAAGAATAAAGATCTAAATGAGAGAATCGGTCAAGTGTTCCTTACACTTGAAGAGAAACGGGCTTTGAGTTAGCATCATCAGAAAATTGAAGAACACAGAGATATAACATCTATGGACTCTCAAAGTGCGGTCCAGTCTGAGATGAAAGAAATGATGGGGGCTAAGAAAATAATTTCAGGAGAAACAAAAACACCAGATACTGCCCCAAAGAATAATACACCAACTAAGAAGACGGATAATGTTCATAAAGAAAAGCCATACAGGGTGATGGTTGAGAAAATAGAAAACAAGAAGAGCGATGCGCAGTTAAATAGATACACGATTCTGCAACTATTCCAAAAGATCCTGGTATTAAGAACAATAAAGAGTCAACGAATAGACCGCGTCGAACTGATACCAGATGCCCTGCAGAAATTCGTGTTGCTCCACATTAACGAGAAAAAGGTAGCTGAGCAAGTCATAACGTGTGAAAGACAACTTTTGGACGCAGGCTATTAGGTTTACGAAGTCGACAATGCACTGGTGGAATTGGAGAGAGAAGATTCAATTGGCAAAAGCAATCAGCCCGGTATTGAACCAAAAGGCCAACTGAATGAGTTATCCAAAAGACCCAATAAAGGTAAAGGAGAAGAAGCGTCGAGAAGATTAGAGGATAAAGAGGAAACAAGGCAGCAGTGGTTAAGTGAAGAGATACAGCTGAAAAAGATTAAAATAACAATAGAGAACTCACAAGAAAACAATGCTGCACTAATAGAAGACTCGTCAGATAACAGTGAAGAGGGCTTAGCCTGGAAATGGCTAGCCCCATCCATGAATGGAGTGAAGAAGAGCTAATGGCTAGATGAAAGAGCCAACTTGGTGATAACCTCTTGGAATACAAGAGGTTTATCACATTTGGTGAATCAAATTCCAGAAATTATGACAAAGGCAGATCTTATCTTATTGCAGGAAACGTGGATAACGGAGATAACATGCATTGAGGGGTTCAAAATGTCGTTTAACCCAGCCATTAAAAAAACAAAAGGCCGCCCAATGACAGGTCAACTCACGTTAGTCAACAGGAAATGTGGGTTGCGAATTAAGACATCAAAAAATATATCACCCTATATACAATGGAGTTACATTGTATCTGAGTTCCAATCATCAGGGCTCCACCAAGCCTTTCATCTTATCAATGTGTATTGGAATTCAACAACAAAATTCCATCACAAATTTGAAGATGATCTACTAGATGTAATTGATAATATCCTAACAGAGGATCCAAAAGCAAGAATGATAATGTGTGGAGACTTCAATATGAAACTGATTGAGATCTCGCAGTCGACAGCGGTACTAAATGTAGAGAGAGGATAAAATGTGACCGCTGGCTAGAAGAAACAGCTCAGAGAAATCTCATAATGATGAATGGAGTAACCTGTGGTGATATACCGGCGCAACCGACTTGGGAAAGAGGTAGCCAAAGATCTATTCTAGACTACATCTTTATATCGGAGAATCTTCTGGCAGAAATGATCTCATTGAAAGTACACACAACGGAACAAAGTGACCATCATATTGTAGCAGTTGAATGGAACAAAAGTAAATTAGAGAAAAGGGAACAATGGAGACACGAAATATTGGTAGTCCCAGGCCGAAACAGATTGCGGATGGGAAAGAAGGACATTGTGTCAGTAACCAACGAGCTACAACAATACCAAGAGCTGAGCTCAGCCGTTTCAATCGAATACCAACAGTTCCTTGAGGTTTATAAAACTAAAAAGTGGCCCTCCTTGAACAGACCGGGATTTCAAAAACATCAATATGATCCCGAGGTGACTAAAAGAAAAAGAGAATTAAGGAAGGCAATAAGGATAATCCTGACATCAAAAACCAGCGATGAAAAAAGTCAAATAAAAGGGATAAACAACCGATATAACAACTGGTGTAAACAACATAGACCGAGATTGGAACAAAGAGATGCTGAGGTGATCCTGAAAGCTCTAAATCAAAAGAATTCGAGAGGCTTTTGGGCCATATTAAATGATACACAGAGCAGTGAAAAAGCACTATTGACAATCGCAGTGCAAGAAAAAGAGTGGGGAAAGCATTACACTGAGCTATTCAAAAAAAGGAAAAAGGGAAGTCTGACAAAGATGGATCCAAGCCAGCCCTGGACATTAGAAATAGCGAGAGACGACATTAGAACAATCATCCGAAAAAGTAATGTAGATGGCTTGTCAAATGCAGACTTAAAAGGAAATGTAGATGAATGGACAGAGTTCTGCTATACCCTGTTCACTGCAATAACAAAAGAAGGCAGAATCCCGACAAATTGGAAACATGGGATCATAGTGCCGATCTTTAAGAAAGGCATTCAATCCGATCTGGCGAATTATAGGCCAATAGCACTACTCTACGTATTAGGAAAAGTGTTTGCATTGTTATTATTACAACACCTAAGTGCGTGGATTCGGCAACAAGAAATCTTTGACAAACGCCAGTCGGGATTTGTCAAGGGAGTCGGCTGTAGCATTAACTTACTTATGTTAAATCTCCTGAAAATCGACGCGATAAGAACGGGCCAAAAGATATATCTGGCATTTATCGATATGGCAAATGCCTTCGATGGAGTCGATAGAGAAAGACTATGGTTGAAACAAAAAAAAAAAGGTGCAATACATGTCTGCTACAGGCGATAAAAGATCTTTACTCTGGAACTTCTATCCAAGTGAGGTTAGATAAAGAAGGAAATCTAACAAGACCGATACCGACTGAGAGGGGTGTCAAACAAGGATGCCCACTAGGAGCGACACTTTTCAATTTCTACATTGCTGACGTAGGACCTGCACTAGCTTCGGTGGTGTTGTTTCCACCATCTATAAATGGAGTTGAGATAAATCACATTCTATACGCAGATGACATGGTAATTTTGGACCGCACCCCGATTGGTCTACAACGAAAACTAACGAACATTTATTGAAGATCTGGGGCTAGAGATCAATGCTGCGAAATCTGAAATTCTGGTGCTGGAAAACTTAAGAGGATGGAAATCCAAAAATCTGAAGTTATCATGGTATGTAGGGCCAAAAAAGATAAATAAGGTACCCTATACGAGATATCTAGGAACCATCATTAATTCCAGCATAAAAGACGAGCCGATGTTGAGAAAGCTATTAAACAGTTGCAAACAGCTTACAACGCAAGGTAACATCATACAGAAAAAATACGGGAAATTCACGTATGATCCCGTAAGAAGATTCTATCAAGGAAAAGTGACTCCAATCCTCACGTATGGAGCTGAAAATATGTTCGGGGTTGATCACAAGGTATGGTCACGATGTGAAGGAGTCTTTTGAAAGAAAATATTGCAAATTCCTCAAGGAACGCCAACGGCCTGTGTGCTGTATGAAGTAAGGGTTTCATCACTCAATGCATGGATTTCCTGGAACAAGTTAGCACTGTTTAGAAAAACGAACACAGAAGCAAACTTACCATCTGTTAAAATTTTAAGTCAAAAGAAGAGTACAAGGCAATCTGTATTAGATGAATGGAAGAGCCAGTGCAAAGAGATTCTTGCACAGGTGGGGTCAGATGAACAAACATTATGGCAGAACCCCGACCTGGTGAAAAAGAAATTATTAGATCTAGACTGGATCCAAGTATGTGAGAAAAGAGCGGCACAAAAATGTATGAACAACGCACCATCAGAAGCCAAAAAACGTAACACACTTGCAAACTATTTAATGTTATCACCGTGCAAACGACTAAGAAAATTATACCTGAAATTCAGATTAAATATCTTCGAAACAAAAGAAGTTCTAATTTGGAGACGGTCAATTGAAATAAGTAACTCCAAGTGCAGGTTGTGTGCTAGAGAAGATGAAAACCTAAAGCATTTGGTATTGTTTTGTGCTGAATTAAAAGATCAGCGCGAACAATGTTTAAGGCTTGAGAGGAATCGAGTTCTGACATACAATGCAGAAGAATGGTGGAGGCATCTACACACTGGCGAGAGCAAAACCCTAAGGATCGCCACAATGAGATTCCTAGACCAAATCCAAACATGTTTAGAGACCAATCCAATCGAATCAGCTGACGTGGAGCCGCCATAAATAGAGGTGATGTTATCGATCGACAGAAGAAAGTGAAGGAATGTAAAAACACAAGAGTGAATAGACTATTAAATAAGTAAGTCCATGGACTATCTTGAGTAGCTGAAAACGAATGTATAGAAGCAAGATGCTGAGTTTCAGTAGTAGTCTAAATGTGGAATTGGAAATCTTGTTATTTTTTCTCTTTTTATATAGTTTCTGTCTTATTAAGCTTTTCTTTTTTGTAGTCTAAGTTTTTTTTTTCTCTCACACTAAATGTGTTCTTATAGTTTTAAATTTCGAAAAGTTTGTAAAAACTAAATGAAATAAAAAAAAAAAAATAATAATTAGTAAACTATCTCAGGATGTTCTAGGGCTCTCTGGGTTCTTGTGCTGCAGTGGCTTTCCCCTTGGCGAAGTTGCTGCCTCATTAGATGTTTAGTGGGGGGGTCTTACACTGTCAGGGACTGGGTGGTGAGGGGGATGGGAATGCTAGGCAATGTTGGGGTTTTGATTCAAGAGTTACGGGTTGCTGCTGCTGAGTTGGGGATGGCAGCAGAAGTGGGTGGTGGGGGTGTAGGGTGGGGAATGTTCAAAGTGCTTGGCTAGTTTTTCCTTTCTGTAATCGGTGTGATTTGTTCTTGTGGAACCACGTATTGACTGCTATGTGATACATAAAGCCATGCGCTGCACCACCATTGCAGGTGCCATGCCTTGGTACAGTGTAATTGAAGCTTATTGTATAGGTGTATCTGCTTAATCCGTGTATTGGTTGATTCCTCTGGAGTGACCTCGCTTTCGAGGCATGAGTGAATAAATACAGCAGGTGAATAGACCTGTGCAGTAAGCATCGCATGGCCCTAATGAGATCAAGTTTTAGCTCCCTCTCAACTTTGGGATGTAACTTCTCTTTGAAATGTCCAATGATAATTTAACTTCTCACTCACACAGGTGCACACACCCCTCCCCATCTAACATTTACATAATGGTTTTGCAGGTCACTTTAGACATAGTAGCACAGTGCACGCGGTTCCATATGGTTTCATTCACGTTCATGCACCTCCCTCACCATCAACATTTTAGTAACATTAGTGGCATAAGGCATTTGAGCACATACGGAGCAAACAAATAACAAAACTGTAGGGCCATTATCCATGCAGTACCTGAACTGTTAGAGATCTGTCCATGCCACATGCAAACCTCCAAAGTTTTGTATTCACACTAACATAAGTGACTTCACAGGAAAGGGCACTGCAAGGAGCATCATCAATCTTAGATAGTTACTGATAGAGCTGGGCGATCCCGGTGGGGCTTGGCCAGCTTTGGCCTAAACTGGAGTTCTGGCCCAACACTTCTCTCAGTTCAGTGCCTGAACAAGGCAGGGGGTGATCAAAAACTTCACTTGCGCCCAGTAACACAGAAAATCATTTTTAAAAAATGCTCCAGGTGTGCTGGTGGCACGTTCAGTTGTCCAGCACCTGACTTCCTGTCCGGGCTGCCAGACTTCCTGTCCCACCCCAGCCACTTTATTGTCTGTAATGTGCCAGAGCTCTTCCTCGAACGATGGGGTAGAGGCTGGTGGGGAGATTTAAAGGTAAGTCAAGCGCCCGTCTTACCTCTACAGCGTTTGTTCCTGTTAAAAAGTGACTTCCATGGCTTCTTGTAGTAAATTCTTAGCTTTATTGACAAGTACTTAAGTTACAGTTACATGAAGTACATAAGTGGACAGAACATAACACTGGCTCCCATCACCCAGGCTGGGGAGCTCTAACTGCCTGGATGTGGAACCCTGGAGTAAACATTCTAACAATCACAAGGCAACACTCCACATGACATCACCAGCTCACAGCATCCACAGACAATCACGATATAACACATCTCCTTCCTTTACTGATTCACACTGCACCCACAGAGATAAATCAAGGATAACAACACAACACATCTCCCTTCTTTACACATTCCAACACACACACAGGGGAAAGAACGGAAAGAACATCACACATACGCCCTGCTCCTTCACATGCCAACTGATCTTCACTGCACACTGACGACACACGAAGATTCTTATATAGAGATGGAGCAACGCAACCTTCTCTGCAAAGAACAAGACCAAATGGGAGCCATATGCTCTTATCCTCACACAAAGGGAGAAAACACCTTCCACCAACTAACACTCCTCTTCCATGCACATCAAGTGATGCTAAAAACCCCAACTCTCCCTTTTTGTGGAATCTAATATTCTAAATAGATTTCACACTCTGCACACAAAAAATTCACATTGGTATGACGAGGAAACAACTGGTGCATCTTTTTAAAGCGAGATGCAACTCACACAAAAAAATCTCAATGTTATACTTGGAGGCGCTACCTCCCTTACTCCTGTGGCACACACACCACCACTCTCAAACTACATCCTGGAGGTGCTACCTTCCTAACCTCTGTGGCACACACACCACACACACACACCACACTCAAAGAATGTCCCGGAGACGCTACCTCCCAATAACCATTGTGGCACTCACCCACACTCACTTCATACTTCTGACGGAGGCACTACCTCCCAATAACCTTTGTGACCTTCACCTATACTCTCTTCATACTTCAGCCAGAGATGCTACCTCCCAATCTTGCGGGACATAATTCCCACATACTATGCCATCCTCAGAGGCAAGCACTTTAAACACTTGTAGCTTTAACTTGCTTACCTTTTCTCACATCAACTTAAAAGTTACATTGCTAGTAACCTATGCTTTTGCTGCTAAAAGCCCATGCTGAATTAAACCAGCCATAAGCACCTGCAATGCCTAAAGCGGTTAATTGTACACATATCCGTGCATTTATAGTTAACCTTGCATCTACATTTGAATTGTCAATGGAAGTCCATATTTTTCCTGAAATCCTCAAATATGGTTATCTCTACTACATGCTCACTTCATACAACCTTCATCCATTTGCCTAAAATCAAAACTGCCTGCAAATCCTTAACTACATCCGATAAAGATCTTAGTACTTTAGCAACTGAATGAATCACATGTGCCTTTACATCCTGAATACTCTTGCATAATACGCTACGTGCATTCCCCATAACTTCTACTCTAAACATTTTCCATTAACATTCTTTCTTATATCTCACCATGACAAAGTCAAAGGATACGTTACTTGCCCTTGCACAGGCACATCTATGGTGCTGACACTGCTTATCAGACAACACTCTGCCTCAGTTCGATATCTTCATAGAGTATTTCATAAACTGCTGCATTACATCACTACGCGGCACACACACAACTTCTTATTATTGCGCTGCGTTACTATACTACGCAGCCGTTCCACTTAACTTGAACTCTTGCATTGTTCAAATTGCAGCGTTATAAAGCGACAAGGCCTCCTTTCGCTTTCTCCTGCATTGATGTGGTAACTTCCCGAAACAGTTTACTAAGTGAGCCGCCTTCCTAATATCCACTTTGCATGGCTCTGCAATTTTCGTTTAACGTTGCCCGATACTGAACACCTCAAGGCATGAGGCGGAGCGGCTTCTTCACTTCTGATCAGCAGTTTGTTTTGAGTGCCTTCCAGATACCGCCACGTGACACCATCACGTTATATGTTCGGCAGGACAGGTCCTTTACTCAACCTCTGCAATGCTTCCTGTCTTATTGGGAGTTGCTGCGTATCACCTACAATGGAACTTCAGGGTCTTACGCCTGCAACATCCACTCACGGAACGTTGCCATCTTCGTTCCATTGCATCGCCAACTCCCCCTGTCGTTTGTGTGACGTAATCAGTCACAGATTCACAGCAGAGCATCGCTGAGCTCCCACTGACCAACGGTCATCCTAGGCACGTTCCTCTGCCCAGGCTCCATGAGAAAACGTTAAGGTACTCTCTTCCTCATCTGAGCTATAATACCCAAATGCAGCAGCACATATATTTTTCACGTGCTTTCTCAAACAGTACTAAGGGCACGGCCTCCACTCTAGGAGGTTCTCCTTCTGATCCTTTGGGAACCACCCATGGGTTGAGGCTTACTCCTTCTTTAAGCCCTATCCCGGACAACGCTGGGACGTTCCTTCCCCCTAGACAATTTGACTTTATGGGCTTAAGCTTCCCCTATTGACTTCTGAGCACTGCTTCCCTTCTCTTTTCACTTTTAAGGGATAAACTTCTTCTTCACTTCAATATATGGGTGCACCTTCTCCCATTTCACTTTAAAGACTACACCTTCTCCCACTTCACTTTAAAGACAGCCATGCCCCTTCTTACTTAACATGCACAGCTTCTCTTTTCTCCTTATGGGCCAGCCCCTTTCTTCACCTTATGGAGCACATCTTCTCCTTTCAGTAATGGAGCACAACCTTTCTTTTCTCCTTATTGCCCACCTTCTCTCTTCAGCCCCTGGGACCCAGCTCTCCGCCCAGTTTATGGGCTACTGATCACGCCTGCTATGGGGCTCTCTTCTTCCCCGTTTGTATGCCCTGGGTGATGGTTCTTACTTGTCTTGGGGGGCAGTGGTGTCCTTCTTCTTGTCCTTTTCTTTCCTGCAACCCCCGCAGCAGGCTTCCTCAGCTTACTTATTACTCTCCCCCAGCACCAACATCACCTTGTTCTCTTTCCCAGCTCCTCACCCCATACAAAAAGACTGACGCTGCCCCTCTAAACCCACCCACCCTACGTGCTGCCATCCTCCTTGGCCTCCGCCGGTGGTCCAGTCACCATGCAACTCTGGCTCGGCCCGAGTTAGGCTTCTAGAGCCAGACCAAAAGGCTTGGTCATGGCTTGCCCTACCCCAGCGTTTGCTGCCTCTGCCAGCTCTACTTAGTGGCAACATGAGAAGGGACATTACAAGAAGTTGCAATGAGTAAGTGAAAAAACAAATATCTTTGGTGTGAAATACATGTATGGTCACTGCTATGTACTTAATATTTTCTTGTGACAATGAACTTAAATAAGGAACTTACATTGAAGACTTACTTGCAGACTCCTAGTTCCTTCCTGTCTGCTGCATACCACAATATGATTACAAAACTGGGCACTGTCATAGTGGTATTAATTGGATGCTTATTGTAGCAAGTGCAAAGCCCAAACTGTTGACTTTGCCAAAGCTTGTATTGGATAGTCGGTCTATATTGTCTGAACCAAATTAGTCTTTAAGAATCCTAGCGATAAAATCACCACATATAATGATAACAACATGCTCACCATGGACGGCAATAATATTTTTTAGTTGAGTGATCATATTTGATAAATTGCTCTCATTAGGTGGTACATATATATATGATCATTAGGAATGTATATCCTTTGCCACAGTTCATTTGCATCTTTATGCTGCCAGTTAAAAGATTTGGAGATAAGCACTCTATTTTCTTAACGCCATGTGTCCCTTTTAACGCTAATCATCAGACCACCTTTAGGTCGGCCTCTAATTCCCTGGATAGCCAAGTTATGAAATGGGTCTGCCAGCAATATCTAAAAGAGTGGTAAGCCAAGTTTCTTGTAACACAACAATGCCACATTTTTTTTTATTATTTTTTTTAATTGTTTAATCAAACATAAAAATTTTACAATACGTCTGTCACCTTGTGTCCGTAGCTTGCCTCTCATATTTTAGTTCGTATCAACAGAGGTTGATGGCTGGACGACCTTTAATTTCTTTGAGTCCTTATTTGTCTTTTAGTAGGTCATTAACGATAAATTCCAGTAGTTGGCTGTGATTATTTGCCAGCTGGTTTTGTCGCCACCAAACAGTCTACACCACCATGTCTGTTCTTCCATCAAAGGGGTGTCTTTTGAAACATGCGAAAAATACCTTTTTCTCATTGATCGTGTCGCAGGGCAGACCATCAGAAGATGTCTAATGGTTTCATATGTAGGAGGCTCAGTGCTTTGACAAAAGCGACAGTTAGCTGTCTGTGATAGGCCTCTGATGTGCAAAATTTCATTTGTTGGTAGGAGATTTAACCTTGCTCTTAAGATCAGATTACGCGCCTGTTTGCTTGGAAATCTCTTGATGAAGTTTTGCAATTCATTTAATTTTCTTGTATTGCTTGGAAGATGAGAGGTGAGCTTTGAGTTCGCGGCTAATTCAGTTGTTTTTGCCCAGTCTGCTTCCTTCAGTTTTCGCAGGATTTTACATGGATTGTGAATGAGGTCGTCTTCGTTTGAGGCAATGGTATCCAAAAGCAAGATGTTTTCCTTTTGCCATGCTGTTAACATCTCGGATTTGCCTCTGTCCATCTTGCGTTTGATCATACTATAAATTTCATTGCCATCTTCCATGCTGCACTTTCTAAAGAGCATTAGTGTGTTGCAGTTTACCGTGCATTGCATGGACTGGAGGCTCAGCTCGCGTCTTATCGCCACTCCTGAGGTAGAAGTCGGGAGCTTGAGCACTGCTTTCCAAAACGAGGCTTCCAGTTTGGGCCAGATGCTTTTTGGGATGGTTGGCATGGGCTCGGTGCCGTATGTCTTCGCAGGCACCACCTTCATTTTGTAAAAATTGATTGTTGGTTGCAGTGAAAATTTCCCAAATTTATGATCAATTGTTTTTGCCTGTGCGGCTAGTTTCTTGATCTTCTTGAACAATGTTGCTTGCATTGTAATTTCGCCTTTTGTACTGTCAAGTTCTACTCCAAGGTACTTGAAGGACTGGATGATTTCAATTTTTGAGTCTCCAATGGTCCATTTAAGGTTTTCAATTTTCTTTTTCTTGTTCTGCAGTATCAGTGCCTTTGTTTTTCCTATGTTGATTTCCAGGAAGTTTTTTCTTGCGTACTCTTGTAGGCCATTAAGTTGACGTTGTAGGCCTACTGGTGTCTGGTCAAATAGTGTGAGGTCGTCCGCATAAAGAAGTCGTTCTATTGTGGTGTTTCCGATTTTTGGAGGAAATGCACGCGTGGTGGTTGTGCATACTTGAAGATCGCCTATATAGGCCAGGAATTATGCTGATGCTAAAGGGCATCCTTGCTTGACTCCTCGTGTGGTTGGAATTTTATCAGATAAGTCACCTTCACGGCTTAGACGCACCCTCATCGAGGTGTTATGGTGCAAGGCTTGTAAGGGGGCCAATATGTCTTCAGGATATTTCCAGCTTCTCAGTTTTGTCCAAAGGAGATGTCTTTCAATGCGATGAAACGCTTTTGTGAAATCAATGAACGCGACAAACAACTTATGGCCAAGTTGTAGGGCTCTACTTTTCAATATACTGAAGATTAGTATGTTGCCTGATGTCCCGGCGTTTTTTTGAAGCCCGATTGTGGGTGGTCAGTGCACTTGGCTGTTGCCGCCCAATTTTGAAATTTCTTTAGAAGTAATGATCCGAAGACTTTACCTATGCAATCAAGCAGCGCTATCGGATGAAAGTTCGCAGGGTCCTTTATGTCTCCCTTTTTGTAGATGGGAATTATTGTTGCTGTGGTCCACGATTTGGGCACCGAACTTGTCGCTGCACAGCGTCGAAAGATTTGCGCTTTAAGTTCAAAGTTGGTGATCCCATCTGGGCCAGGCGCCCGTGATTTTTTGATCTTTTTGATGATTTCTAGAATTTCTTCTTTGTCTTCTAGGTTGGTCCACTTGACTTGGTAGGTGGGATACTCCCCTAGGTTTTCTGGTGTAGCAGATTTGAACACTTCAGCGAAGTGTGATTCCCAAACCACTTGAGAGATGTTATTTGTTATCGAGTTTTCCACTGGATGTTATGTTGTATTTAGTAGGGACCAAAAGTCTCTTGCGTTATTCGTCGTTAGTGCTTTGGTGATGTTTTCTGCATCCAACTGATATAGATTACTTCGATGGGCTCGTACCCATGCTTTGTACTCCGATTTCAAGGCTTTTTGTGTGGAAATGCCATCAGCGGTTGGCAAAGTTTTCTTTGCGATCCTCATGGCTCTTCTGTACTCACGTCTTCTTGAAACTAGGTCGCTGTTATAGATGTGTTTCTTAATGGCGCCTTTGTTTTTCAGACATGTTTTTGAGTACGCGTAAGCCATTACCAGTGGCTGGTAATCGACTGCTTTGATTTCTGCTTTCTGTCCTTTGTCTTTATACCTATGCGTTAGATCTTTGATCGCTGCAGAGCTTAATTTGAGCCGGGTGCCTCTGGCATTGTTCTCAATGCCCAATCCTGCTTGGGTGTTTTTCGGGTTTTGGATTGACCAGCTGGTCTGCAGTAAGTTGTGGTCGCTGGCAATTGTACGTCGTGCATTAAACTAGGTGGTAGCGCTTAGCAGCGGTTTGGAGACAAATATGTAATCGATTGTCTCACACGAGTCTGCACGTTCCCAGGTGGGTGTTCTGTTTAGTTGTGGGAAGGCGATATCAAGATTATGGAGGTCACGGGAGTGAGTAAGGGCTAACCATGCTCTGCCTCGCTGTACCGCTGGTGACGGCTGTTTCTTCTCTCGAGTGCTTTTCTGAGTTTTGCAGACTGCATTTAAGTCGCCACATATCATAATGTAGGACACTAACAGCTTGGCCATCGAATCATCGATTACCTGTTCGCACATTGAGATGAAACTTTCTTCGCTAATAGCAGCAGGGTTCCAATATGCGTTAACAATGACTACTGTGTTTTCTGTTTGCTTGGTGTTGATTTTTTGTTTCCATGTGACACTTACTGCCAGGAGAGACAAGTTCGTGGTCAGGATGGGACCGATGGATAGTCCACAACCGGTGCGGCAGGCAATCATAAGTCCCGACATTGGTCGTCCTAGGTGGCCCTTGGCTGCTGAGGCCAATACTATCTGGAACCCCTCTAAAATCGGGGTGCCTGTTAACCACGTCTCTTGGGGACATATGATGTTGTATTTCCCTTGGTTGATTTCACCTGGGACTGTTAAGTGCGAGTGCCCTCTTGTATTCCACGAACATAGTTTCACCTCACAATGTAAGTTTTCTTCTTGCACTGTTGCTGTTGGGTTGAGCTCGCTGTGAGCGAATTGCTATTTTTTTCGATGCATTACGAGGGCTTTAGCTAACCAGGCCCAGAACCCTTTTTTGTTGTCTGTGACTGAACTCATATCTTGTGGTGTAGAATTGTTTTGTACTGTTTGAGAGATGACCCTTTTTATTTCACATGGTTTATCCTGCGAGTGTGATTCTCTATCTATGTGATAGTCACTCCCATGCATCGGCTTTTTCAGGGTTTCTAATTTCGTGGATTTAATGTTGCTCTTTCGTCAGTCCTGTGAACTGTTGGACGGTTCTCGGACCTTACGTTGATTTTTCGATGTATGCTGTCTTTCTTGCCTTTGTACACAGTTGTCCTGATTGTTTCTTTCTCTATTGTTTATGCGAGAAGTGTGAGTGTCAATGTACCCGCTCATTCTATGCTCCTTGTTTGTATAATTTTCGTGATATGATATTGCATCTAGATTGAAGCCAAGGTTGTAAATTTCCATCTTACTATTATATATCTGCTTGTAAATGGTTGAGGACCCAAGATGCATTAATGTTGCTGCTTTGCGCCTGTCGTGCCAAGGATCAACAATGAGTAGGTCGTCTATCTTTATATCTCTAAGATTGGGGATCTCTTGTAGTATCGCCATGACTGTTCATCTGATTAACGTGAGTGCGTCCTTGTTACTGGTTCTTTGCGCCATTTGCAGTGTCCACTTTGCCTCTGTGCGGTCTTCGTTGCGTCTCACATAGTTATCTGTTCTTTATCTATAGTGGACGTTGTTTCTGCCTGAATCTATTTCTTCTTCAGACCTTGTTCGAGCGTGAGGCTCCCATCTTCGTGTCCTTTCAGACTTCTTGTTTCTTTTATTTGGACTTGAACTCTCTGCTTGATAGACATGACGTTTTGCTTCCAGTTCTATTGGTTGTTCATCAGTCAGTACGTGGCCTCTCTTGTGATCGCTTGCAGTGCGTTTTACGTTCTGAGTGAAATGACGTTGTGGTTCCGTTTCTCGATGCTTGTCAGGAATGTGTGCAGGCGCCTTCTTGTTTTTTTCTTGCAACAGTGCGTCGGCTAAGCGTTTTCGTCTTTCTTCTAGGGTTTCGAAGTCTCGTTCAGAGTTCTTCGTGTTCATTTTTTCTTTGATTATTGGTGGTGTTTCACTGTCGGACAGTGATGTAGGCCTCTTGACTTTTGAGCAAGGTGCAGAGGCTGAGGCTTGTACTACGTCGTCGTCTGAATAGACACTGTTATTCATTAGATTGTCATCTTTCTGAAAGTCTGCTGCTGATTTGGGCGAGTCCGGTTTTGATTGCGTGAGGTTGCAGTGAATTGCTTTGCTGCAAGTAGCATATGAAGCGGTGCTGCTAAGTGCGGGGCTAGTTGGCCGCACTTGAGTCTGTTCGTTAATTGGCTTGTTTGATTGATCATAGTTCTCGTGCAACAAGATGTTTACAGAAGACGAAGGTCTTTTACTCTTTGCATTGGCTTTGCCAAAGATTTGGTATGCCATCCCTGAGGCCTCGATGATGGTCTTGGGATTTGTTATGTTTTTGTCGACGACTAGTACCACCGAGGGGGAGCTCGGTGTGGGGACTGGCATAGCTGCTTCAGGTTCATGCCCTGAATTCGTAGGACTTTGAGCCAAGATGGATTCTGTGTTGTTATTTGAGGTTAGATCAATGATAGGAATCGTTTGTGAGCCTGAATCTTTAGTGGCTGCGATAGTTAATGGCTTGCTGTCACGTGCAGTTTGTTTGGCTATATTAGTTGTAATTTTTTCTATCAGGTTGTTCGCCAAGTTGTCCAGTCTGTTGTCATAGGCGTTGAGCTCTTCTTTTGCTGTGATGAATGCCTCTAACTAAGTGACTTTCGTCAGGATCAGGGCTATCATGGTTTGTTGATCTTTTGTGGTATCGGTGAGCGTCTCAAAAAGTTTACAGAATGGATTTAGAGCAATTGTGATGGCCGACATGATGCTCAGTAAGTCTGTTTTTTTAGATGGAGTTTCTGGAGTAGGAGGACCAGGTTGTGTTGTATGAACCTTGCCTGCGGCATACAGTTGATCACTATCTTTTCGTCTTGGCGTTTGACACCGGTTAGTGAAACTGTGTGGTTTGTGATTCAAACTGAGTCCAGTTAGTTCAGTAGAGTTTCTCCTTTTGTCAAGGGTCTTGTCCTGTTCTTTTTCTTCTTCCCCTCGTGTTCTTTCGGCAAGTGGTGTGGGGAGGCTGGGAACTATTGTTGCAAGCAGTTCTGCTTCGCGTGGTTGTATTGAGGTTGTCAAACCACTGCAAATAACTTCATTGGAGCAAAAGACTGCATTGTGTTGCTTCTCGTGTGACTTCTCGTGTGGCTGCGAAGCTATGTCAAGCTGTGAAAGGTCAGAATCTTCGTTGTTAGGTGTTGGCCCGCTCTTTTCTATAACTGGGTCTGGATCGATTGTTTCTTTTGTTAAGTCGGGCCACCTTTCTTTGAGGCTTGCCTTGTTACAGATGGTGATGGCTTTGCCATTTCTCGCTGTTTTTGCCGAGCTCTCTTGATGGGGCGAGATTGGGCTGATTTCCTCGATGGTTACACTAACCTGCTTTCGGGGCGAGTGTGTAACTGGTCGAACTTCTGACGGCGTCGCAGACAAAGCCACCAAGGGAGAATTTTGCGGTGTTATCATAGATGGTTGACTTGAAATTCTGCTGTCGTTGATTTTACGGTGTTTGGAACAGAGGAAATTCTCTTTGCGAGCATTTCCGCATCAGAGAGTTCTCTGTAATCTTTGTTTTTTGTTATCAATTGTGTTTTGAAAAAAACAGTTAATATCTGCATTGTAGTTGGTTTGGTTGGTAGTGGTTTTTGCCCGCTACTTTTTTTGTGACAGGGTCCATTTCTTGTTTATTTTTCTGGGTCTCACTGGCTGTCCACTATTCTGTCTGGGTCTCTTTTTAGAGTTGGGCATTTAAGAGGCCTCTGAATGTGGAAGCTCTGTCAGTGATGGATCAAGTATGCTACTATTGTTTGGATCTGTCGGGCTTTCCGCTGCGGAGTGAACCTGTGCAGCTGTATTCAACACAGAGCTTGACTCCGCCTTCTCCATTTCAGGGGCAGACACCACTCCAGCTGAGATCGCATTTGCGCGGTCATGGGCGAGCGCTGCCTCTTCATCGGGTCTCATGATTGCTCGTGGAGAGCTGTCCGTCGTCATTAGGATTTCGCCCGTGTCCTGCGACGAGACCGTTGTTAGCCGCTAGCCGGCCAGCTCGACGGTTACTGCATCGGCTTGCTCCGCCCTTCCTCCGGAAGGCGTTAGCGAGATGTATGTCGAGCCGTCTTCCCGCGGCGGCGGGGGCTCCGCGCCGGTGTCTCGTCTATGAGGCAGTGCAGGCGTGCAGCGCACATCCAGCCTCTGCCGCACTTCAGAACCTCCAGGTAAGTGGGGAGGACGTGTCGGGTGGCATGTATGTCTGTTAGGGCTTGCAATTGAGTCTAGAAAATGTTCTGTGCCACTTGGCTGGTTATGATGACGTGCTGCTTTCCTGCTGACTATTGTACCTGTACTCTTTCCGTTAAGAGGTATTGAGTATATTTTGCCTCCATCGTGTTTCGGACGTGAGCTTCTAAGACAGCACCCGTCCTCTTCTTCCAACCCCATGTTGTCTGACATAGTTCTCAATGATTTGGCCGCCATTTATTTGGGGTATTGATGGAATGCGCGTTCACAGCGCGAGTGCTAATGAATTCTCCCACCACTTACCGTGGGTACTTGTATATCTCTGGAGGATGAGAGCGCGTTGTCTCGCAGATGGTGTCACGCGGGCTCCTTCGTCCTCCGCTCCCCGACGGACCACGACAGACCACTTGCCGCTCACTTTCCACGCGCGCTCCGCGCTGTAACTGATTAGAAATAGTCTCTGTTGGATTCTGTGGGTCAGAGTCTCCGCCTCCTCAGCAATAGAAGTGGTGGGCAGACTGTCCACGACACCACGACAGACCACTTGCCGCCCACTTTCCATGAAAACTGGGTCTGTGCAAGAGGATGTGTCCCAGCAGCAATGACCTGGATTTCAAACTATGCCAGCTGGCCAAATGGGGTAATTTTTCCTATTCCATGTCTGAGAGTGCCACATTTTGGTATATTAACAATTAGCCTTCAGAGTCAAATAAGTGAGAATTCTCCCTGGTATTCCATGTAAGAATTTTAGTCAGGTTGCTAGGGGCCAGAGGTCAAAGTGGGCGGTAACTAAAGGGTACGATGTTCCCTTACTTTCTGGGTAAATCAGTCATTATTCCCGTACTTTATTTGACCCAAGGCACCGGTCCAGGACAGCATGAAGGAAACCTTTATTTAGTAATTAATTCATTAACTTCTCCCCTGCTGGGATTTTGAACCTGGGCTGTTTTGGTAACACACCAGTGTCACACCTTGCTGCTCTATCTTGCAGGTAGCTTTTGTTCATTTCTATAGACTGCCTTGGACATAACGCTCATTGCTGAGCATTCACAAAGGCTCACTGGGCACTGATCTTCTTCAATTAATCATGGTTTGCTGCAGACACAGTGTCTGTATGGGCGGAGGGTGTGAGGCTATAGCCCCAGGTGTGTCCCTTACGAGGTGTGAATGGTGGCTGATTGTAAGGGAAGGATATGGGACAATGACCAACTAATCGTGGTTATTTCAATGCATTTTCTTTCTTTGTTTCTTAGGTCTTGACAGTACTGTTTTAAACACAGCAGTGTTGAGTGGAGAGGAAAAAAGGAAGGTATGGTGTTTGAATTATGAGGGGATTGAGAATGGGGTCGTGGGGGGTGGAGGGGGAGTAGAAGGGGTGGGGCAGGGGGAACATAGTTCCACTACATTTTTAAAAAAATGTTTTACACTTCGACCACTGCTACAGTCGCTTCAAAATACATGGTTGCAGTGTACCAGGGAGCCAATCTCAATCATTTTCCTCATGAACTTTCTTGTTAACCTCCTGTTTTGTTGATCTTACTATTCTAAAACCCTCTTTAGATGTGCGTATTGTGAAATTTGAAAGCATCTCTGCAGTCTCACTATACAGTGGTTTATTGTAGCAATCATTATTAATCGCCATCTCTTCATTCCAACTACTTTTTGTTCCTGGTAACCCTATCAGCTGATGGTAGCTTATTTTTATACACATCAAACCTAGGATCCATGATGTTTATATGCTCATAAAACGCACTTTCTGATGTAACACTACCTGTCTACGTCCATTATTATGTTGCAGAGATCCTTGGATTCAATTGTAAAGTGTTAATAATGGCATAATCATACCCCGGACGACAGAAATCTGTATTGAAAGAGATAATCCATAGCCTGATCCGAACAGAAGTAGATTACCGAAGTGGCATATTTGTCAGTCTCCAGAATATCTACTATGACAATATCCTCACATGTAATATATCTTAATGGTATGATTGTCCCAAGTAGCTCTAGGATTCTTTGCCGATTTGAATAAAATTCGGATTTTAAACAGAGCATACTCTGAACCTTAAGCACTCGTTGATCATTATTATTTTTTGAGCTGCTCCTGTAGGTCTCTCCTTGTCAGAGTCAAGGGGGTGTGCTGTATGGCCATCACTGGTGGATGTGGATTTATTGCACATTTTATTCTTCTCCGATGCTGTGTTTGAAATAATGCTTCAGCATCTTCTGGATAGGCAGATTCATACCCAGTTTCCTTCGATACTTCCCGCCCATATTCTTTATAAGCCCTCATCTCTATAGAGGGACAGAAATAAGACTGTATACCCTTACGTTGATCAGATACGCTTTGGGGTGCCACAACACCTTCAGAGTTATTTCGAAGCATATCAGAGTTGTTCTCAGCTTTCTTTCCTTGCTTTGGCTAATTACATCATACAACCCATCTTTACGCGTGATCAAAATAGTACTAACATCTAAACGTTGTGTCATCTCTTGTCCTTGCGTGTTCTTATTACCTTTTTGTGTTGCTTTTACGCTCTGTTTTGCCTTTCAACATGCATTGCTGGGAAGTTGTTACGGTAATGAACCTCTGTTTTCACTTCTATTTCATATTTTTGTCTTGTCGTTTTTATTGTGGGGAAGGATCTAACGCAATGCCACAGGCCAAACATTCTTCTGTATCAGATGTGATTATAACTACAGGCGCCGGCAAGTCTTCTCCATTCGCCTATATGTGCTGTATATTGGTGGTATTAGTCAATACATTTTCCATCACTAGGTCGATCCCACTGGATGCTACCTCATGCATGGAATCGGAAGCTTAGAAAGCAACATTGGATATTGGTTACACTGTTTCCAACTGTATTTTAATAGATTTCAGCACTCTGGTGTGGCTGTTCAGCGTTTCCTTTATCATCATACACTGTTCTCTAACTTCGATTATGAGGCTACTTTCATATAGTTTCTGCAAAGAATCAGACTCTTGTGCTTTGTCATCTGAGCTTGGGCTGTTTATTAGTGACATGGACACTGCACTAGTAGAGTCAGCTTTATCCTCAGTTTGGTATATCTGGACAGGTACTAGCTTGGTTCAGCGCGTTCCTTGCGGATCGTACTCAGACCCTCTCGATGCCTCCTTTTCTCTCTGCTCCTTGTCACCTCAGTTGTGGAGTGCCCCAAGGCTTTTCTTTGTCGCGTATTTTGTTCAACATCTACATATGGGCCCTTGTGTGTCTCATCTGCTACTTCGGCATCAGGTGCTACTCCTATGTCGACGACACCCAGTTACTGATCAGATTAGACCTTGATCAGACTGAGGTGTCGTTGTGCTTGCGGGGGTGCCTTACTGCTGTTGGAGATTGGATGAACCACAACAGGCTCAAACTGAACGGGGACGAGAATGAGGTGATGGTGGTGGGCTATCCCCCTGATACTACACTCTGGGTGTCCTCCTTCTGGCCTTCCTCCCAGGGACCCCTACCAACTCCGGTTAAGAAAGTGAAATACTTGGGTGTGGCCTTCTCTGCATCCTTGCCTATGGATCAACAAGTCTCTGCGGTCTGTCAGGCTGGTCATTTTCAGTTGAAAATTCTGAGAAGAGTATTACCCCTGAGCCCGGCCCCACTACACCCTCCTGTGGTTGCTGCTATGGTTCTATCACGAATAGACTATTGCAACTTTTTGTATCTAGCCCAACCCAAGGACCTGATTAAATGGCTGCAGCGGCTGCAAAATTTGGCCACAAGGGTAGCCACAGATTCCCCTTTTGGAGCGCACATCTCCCCTGTGTTGCGGAACCTGCACTAGCTTCCTGTGGCTCAACGGGTTGAATTTAAGAACCTGTGTATTGTACACCGTGCCTTTCATGGTCAGGGTGCAGAATACCTTCAAGCCAAGTTTATGCGCTATCATCCTACTTGTCACCTTCGCGCAGCCATTTCAGAACAACTGGTTGCTCAAAAGCACAACAGAGTCCGGGTTGGTGGCCGGGCCTTCCCTATTGCTGCAGCAGTTCTGTGGAATAATCTCCCACTTATTATAAAGAAAACCCCTAACTATTTGGAGTTTAGGCGGGTTAAAACTTACCTATTTTGAATTTTCATGGGGCTGTCTTCATCTCTCCTAGTGCCATGATGTCCTTGGGCGACCGTGCGCTTTATAAGAATCACTAACATAACATAACAGAGTGCGTGGAATTATGAATGGGTAGCATGGGAGTACACAATAAGCTCTTATTCACCATCTCTTCATTATTGGCATGTATATCGATCATACCCTCGATGTTCGCTGTTCTGTTAGTGGCTGTGATCAGTGGTTCTGTCTCAGCTAAATGTTGCTGGTGGAGCCCACTTGCGGTGGTGGGGATTGTCATGCTCGATGTGGTGTTATTAGAGTTGTTCTGTAGGAGGCAGATAGTTATGTCTCCAATAACTCTAGTGCCAACAGAAGGATGTAGACAATTGCTTCTCCACAAAATCTTATTTCTTCGCACCCTTCTCAGCCCCCAAGGTGGGCCTTACCTCTATCTCCTTATCTTCTGTATTCAGGTCTTCATGCGATCTCAGGAGTTGGAGCATACCTTCATACAAGGAGAGTAGTTCCTCATTTGCTACTCCACCAGACGACGGCATGATGGCGATGCGCTTTGCACACTTCATGCCGCTGAAACGCTGTTTCAGCTCAACAGCTGATCTTTATGGGCCTGAAGGCGGTTCAAAAGGCTACATGCCTGAGAAGTCACCGACAACGATTTTGGAGTTAGCAGTCCAACAACAGAAATTATTTCCAGCAAGCAGGAGCCTCCAACAATAAGGAAAAACACGTATAAGCGCTGCTTCAGCTCACATCTTTATGTGCCTGAAGGCGGTTCAAAGGGCTGGACGCCAGAGCAGTCACCGCCGAGGATTCTGGAGTTAGTAGTCCAACAGCACACAGTAGTTCCAGCAAGCAGCAGTCTCCAACAATAGGGTAAAACACTTATAAGGAAAGCATTTCAAATAAAAGTATCTCTGACGATTTTGCCATTTCAGCACATGAATACATTCTTGGGATTTCGTAGCCTGCTTGGCAATGTTCTAGTGCAGCTCGGGGACAGTGGGGATGACCTCAAATAGTCCTGGATCTAGTAGTTGATTCTGTAGTTGGTGTCATACTGGAGCTGTCCTTAAACTAAAGCCCAGAGCTATTGGGAGACAGGAAGTCACTCTAAGGTATTTCTGGTCCTTTTATCACCTCCTTCTCCCAGAGTCTTGTTTTTACAGCCTTCTATCTAAATCTCTTTCTCCTTCTTGATGTCCGGCCACAAGCTCAGACATGAGGGACCCTTTCTCTTTCCTTCCTTCTCTTTATCATTATCTTAGTGGTTCCCCTGCACCTCCTCGATGGATTACCGTTGGATCATTCCTTCACCTGGTCCAGGCTTCTCGTTGTGTCTTCTCTCAGTCCCCTCCTCTTTGCCCTGCTCTTCTATATGCCCCCCATTCTTCCTTTCCTCATCCTCTGTTTTCATTCTCCTGATGATTCTCCTTTTGACCTCTCCACTTTGGTCACCCTTCGCTTTAATTGCCACCTTATTATTTACTACCTTTTCTGTAGGCGTCAGATTCTTAAGCGCAAATGTGTCTTCTTCACCTCCCCTCCTTTGGTACTTCTCACTGACTCCTCCTTAACATCTCTCACTACCTCCCTCTCAGACACCTCTGGAACCAGAGCTAACTTTGCAATCTTTCTCTTTCATCTCTCTAGGTCGTCTCTGCTCAGCCTCTTATTTCTCCCTGTTCTCAACTTCTTGGGCCTTTGCCTCCGCTGCTTCCTGGGTCTTGCTCGCCCCAGCCTCCTGCCTCCCTCCCAGACTCCTTAGTTTCTTTATCCCCCCAAACTCCTGGGTTTCTCACTGTCTCCACCCTTAATGATCTCTCAGCCCAGCTTCCCGTTCTTTCCCATAAATTCCTGGGTCTTTCTCCCCAACCTCATGAGTCTTTTTCTTCATTAGTACCCTGGAAAATCTTCAGGTGAGTTAAAAATATCTCACAAACCATTGGTTGCCATATATTATTTCCATTTGCGTATTTATCATATGTATTTAGAAGGTGGTTGTCAATGAGTACATTTTACTTACACACTTGATACTAGTACAGACTTCCATACTGCCCGTTCAAAGCCATCTGTATGCCCACATCTAGACTAAAAGTGAAATTGTCTGATGATGAATGTGTAGGTGGGGGTGTCAGTCTCACTGTAAAATACTGAATTGACCTTGACGGTGTGAAACATTGACTGTGGTAATTTTGACTCACTAACAATCACAGTGAATGGCGATTGCTGTCATGTTAGGCAGTGTGAGGGGCCAGAAATGTGAGGCGGAAAAAGAGTTTTCAAAAGCAGCCATTTTGTTAAGTAAAAAGATTGGATAAACGCCTCGCTATCCCTAACCTGACAAGGATTTCCCTGCCTAAAATAAACTAAAGAAACACTCAATAAGCAAATGCATGGCAGTTCAATTTAACTAATATATATAGCTTACAATCACATTCACAATATTACCATTGTCTCTAATCATAACCTGGGTTATTTCCCCTTGCGAGATCTGAACAAGGTTTTGCTCCACAGTTCAAAAGAAAATAAGGAAATCCTGGTTTGCCACAAAGTTCCAATACAGGACAATTTGATAACAAAAAAGTTCAGTTGACTCAATAAAAAAAGAAAAATATGTTCCAACTCCTCCTGGAGTAAGCACAGGTTTCACATTTGTCTTCTTCAAGTAAACAACAACAATTGTCTTTGTCAAGATGATTTGGCACAGCTTTGATTTCTGAAATGTACCAGCAGAAATAGTATGTTTCAGCCCCTCCTGGAGTAAGAACACGTTTCTTCAATTAACCAACAACAATTGTCTTTGTCAGGATGATTCGCCACAACTTTGATTTCTGAAATGTACCAAAAGAAATAGTATGTTCCAGCTTCTCCTTTAGCAAGAACAAGTTTCTTCAAGTAAACAACAATTGTCTTTGTCAGGATGATTTGCTAGCATTTGATTTCTGAAGAGATGTAACTTCTCCACAGCAGGTTTACACAATTCTTCTTCCAATGTCACACTTAACTTGAGTTGTCTTTCTTAGAATCACAGTCCAGAACTTTATCAACTACTGCCTGGTTGATTCCTGTAACAGGCCTTCTACTTCCACAAATTCTCCTACGGGTACACTCCCCTGCCGGTCAATGTTTCACAAAAGAACAAAGTGTGCTTTAGTGGTAACTTCCAACTTAGAACAACAACTTCACAAGGTTTCCTTGGCATCAATCTTTAAACCATTTTCAAGAAAACAAATCACATTAGTGCTCTTAAGGACTCCTTAGCAAATATGCTCCTCTCTTTCTGGATAATCTTGTCCAGAAGGGCAGCCTGTTTGCCACCTTTCTTTCCCCTCTACACCAACAACCAAATAATGACCAGGACATGGTTGCACTCTGCTTCTGTCTTGGCTTTAGCAATGTGTGTTCATGCCAACTGGTGATCTGCGTTGCACAGTACATGAGTAGCAAGTTTTACAACTCTTGGGTTTGCTAATATTCCCCTCTCGCCTTAAACAATGTTTGTTGTATTGGTATTGCTGAGTGTTTAAATACTCTTGTCTTGGGTATTGCTTGTAGGCTTTTGTTTTAATAAAGCTACCCAACAGGGTTTTTGATCTTCCTCAAACTCACACGCTTGCTTGCCTAGTCATTTTGGTTCTACAAATGTAACTTGTGCTGTTTTGAAAAGGTTTGGTATTCAGAATTGAAATTACTGCTTCTTTTACTCACACATGAGTGAAACTGCCTGCTGTGAACACGTGGACAGCACTCCGGAGTTACTTGCGAGCCGTGAATTCACCGGCTAAATTGCTTGCTCACCCTCCACTTGGTGTTCACAGGTCTTCTGTTGTTGTGAGTTTTCACGATAGGGCAAACAGTTTCATCTGGCCCACTTCTGCTTGCGCCACTCGGAATTGGAGCTTCTTCTACCCCGGAGAGGTCAGGTGCAGCCCAGCGACCTGAAACCTCTAGAGAGGGCACACTTCCCTCGCTCCTTCTGCTTCCCACTGCGTGACCTCTGCACAATGAGCCTTCAATGTGCAAGTGTCCTTTTCTCACGCCTCCCGCTGCGCAACCTCTGCAACAGGGTCAACTTGAGGCAAAGATCCTCTTAGGATCCGTCACTGCTTTTGGCTTTTCAGTGGTCCCGGCGCCTTCTCTCGATTCCAGCTTCACCTTTAACTGCATACACGCCCCGCACTGCTTGCTCCTCTCCTGCTGCTCTAACGCCTGCATCTGAGGGGGCTTTTAAAGCCTCGCAGTCTCCCTCAGGTGTAGGTCAACTTCACTAATAAGCTGACCGCTCCTACAGCAGTGTTCCTCTGCATCCCTCTTCCTCGTCTCAGTACTGAAGTCCCCGCCAACAAATGTATTTTTTCTAACCTTTTCTACTTTTATAATTTGATTTCCACTCTCTACAATATTCATGAAGGGGTATCACACAAATTATTCATCAGTTTTGTTTGGAAAGATGACTAAGGCTTTCTGGACTTTTAGCGGTTATTATTTAGAAACTTTCTTTTTATTACCCCCTTGTGAGTTAGGGAGGTTTCTAGCTCTATGGGTTTCAGAAGGGGTTTTATTCCTTTTTATACCACAGGATTTCTGGCTGTTTTACTCACCTGTAGGTGTTCAATATGCGGAACAACCAGGTTATTTTGGCAACAAGCGATTACAAAATTTGGCATTTGGGATATGTCCTCCCTAGAGGAAGTCAAATATTGTGTCTTACCCCAAGGGTTCCTATCACTTCTCTGGGCCTTTTCTCCTCCTAAGGGATCTTCCCTCAGAACACCACCCCCAAGATCAGGATCTGGAAGTATCTGCCTTTCTCTGGCTACCTAGGAGGAGACTTTAGGCAAGGGTTTAGTGAAGGACCCGTAAGATTCATCACAACAGGTCAAGCATGCACCACTACACCAGCCATCCCTACTTCTAAGATCTTTGACTACTACGGAACTGAAATGATTTTAACTGATAATACTTGATTTTACCTACAACTATTAACCTTCATAAATAAATTAGAACAGATGTAACCATAACAAGGTAATGTTATAGTCGGGGTGCCATGGTTTATTGTGCGACAAATGAAAATCGGTCAGTCATTGGTTGACTTGTTCTCACATTAAACACCAAGTAGTTCAGGTCTTTTCCTTCTTCATTGGATTGCTTGCTCGTTGCTGGATAACCAGAGCAAAAAGATTATTTACTGACATTGAACAGAGCTTGGGTAGGAGTTTGGCGAAAGTGGTAAAACATCTGGTATTTTTTTAATAGCAATTGTTTTTACCATTATGTCAAATTCTGAGTTTCAAAACTGAAACCCATCTATAACACTTGCTTTTGTGTGGCGGTAAGTACCGCCACACACATGTATTACTGCTTAAGGTAATTAATGCATACAGGAATAAAAAATCCCCGACTCCAAAATGGGAAATAACGCCACATGATTTGTGGAACCCAAAAAGCTATTGCATATTCAATGCATGCTGTAACAGTCTTACTGTTTTTCAGTATTTAACACTTACGAGCAATGTTTTCAGATTTTTGTGGATTTAATAAATGCTCACCTATTACGGATCACACAAATTCACATACATACAAGCTCATTAAAGTGCAGCTTTTCAAAATGTACTGGAATTTTTTTTTACATCATTGTATCTTTTATTGTCACTGAGTATTTGAATTACATTTTGTTGGGACTTTATACCTGCAACTATTTTTAAATGTTTTTTGGAGTTGTTTTTAACAATATAAGTCTTTCTTGGTCCAGATCCTTAATATTTGTTTTTGTCTAGATAAATGATGGTGCTCAAACCGTTAATCTCCCAATCTGTCAGCTTTCTAAAGAATGTCTGTTGATTGGTTTTCCATGAAATGTTGCTTTCTGCTCGACTCAAGCTGAATTTTCACATTATTCGCCTGAGTTACAAATGTAATCCAATCCAAACCCTTCCTCAATAGTATTGTATCGTGTTCCTGGAGCGAATTTTCTACTTTAACTTTCAATATTTTGCAGTTTTGGAGAAAATGTTTTGATGCTTGCAAATGTAGACAATCTGCTGCATTGTGTTCATTTTCATTAACTGCTGTAACGCTTCATCTGTTCCCTGAATATGGCCGCAGAATGCAGGATGCTTCCACTTCTAACTCTATTTGTAAAAGATTGGCGTAGTCCTGATAGACGGTTACATTCTTGCACATGACTAAAATGTTCTGTGACATGCTGCAAAATGTCATTGGTTCGTTTTAATGGGCAGCAGAATGCAACCTGTCAATATTGTTTCATTTTAGCAGAAAATGTTTTTGCTTCAGAGTTGGATGACTTCTGGATTGCATCAGCCTCTTTTCTTTGTAGATAAGTGCAAAGCTATTCAAAATCAATAAAGAATGTCTCACCTCACTGCACATACATCTGCTTGTCCGTGGATACGTGGAGTTCCTTCAGAGAGCTTTACAAGTTAATTGTAGCCAAAACACCCGTTTTGCGTCTTCATAGCCTGGTCAAAGATTTTGATTCAGTTTGTTGCACATGTTAAGTCTTTTCACACGTCTGAAAGTGTACGCTCAATTCTGTGAGCAATACCCCAGGCGGTCATGAGTACATTGTGATCTATATTTGGCTTTTCAGCTAATATTCGATCTCTAAGCAGCTTGATGTACTGTCCAACAAAAGCGACACCAAGGGCTCACAATAACATTTTATAGTGGGAGTATTTTACTGCCTACGTTTTGAAGTTGGGAATAACATGTCTTTTAGGAAGTAAAATGCCAACTCCGATTCCCTTTGGTAGTATTATAAAACAGGTATCAATTTGGAATGTATTCATTTTATTTTATCGATAATTTATGCAAATTAATAGATGCATTTTACCTTAACGTCCTCTTCAAATAAGCCATTAATAACAGTAGAGCTCGTTCATGCTGCAGTGCTGGTGTGGTGTTGTGTGTGTGAAAACAGGTGTAGCCTGCTTATATGTGTCAGTTACTTTTTGGAGAGAATATTTGTACTTTGTATTTTGTTAATTGGGAGTATTTCCCTATTGTCAAGGAGTAAAAGTGGCAAGTACGCCGTATATCAGTAGGCCAGCTTTGCCTGTAAGTTGCTTCTTCCTTTTACTATGAAATGATGAAAGGACATTATTTATAATGCTAGTATGAGCTGTATCACAGCCAGGTCATTTACCAATTCAAACTGTATTAGAAACATTATGCACATAGGTAAGGCAATACTTCCATACCGGAAACGTTCAGACAGTAAATCCATTTAGAGATTTCAGACAGTTTCTTAGTTGTCTGAAGCATCTTGAGTTTAGCGTCTTTTGGTGATCATCATCAAAACCAAAAGCAGGATAAGGATCATGGGCATAATGACAGGTGGATGATTGCATGGTTTTGTTAGGTTCAGGCTTAGCAGCTGTATCATTACTTTCATTTATTTATTTTAAGTATTTTTATATTGTGCCAAACCTGGAGGTATCTAAGCACAAAATATGAACATGAACTAGAATAGAATGAATAACAGATCTTGGGACTGGTACCTTGGAATTCTGGGGGTCCTGGGACTGGGGCCTTTGGGTGCTATTACCTAGAGCTGGGACAGGAAAGGTCAGAGGCTTGTGCCCTCCTTCTCGTGGGATGGCTTTCCACAGAGAGCTCTCAACCCCCTTGTGGCCTTGTAGGGCACATTCCTTCTGGGATACGAAAGGTTGGTAACATGAGACAATGAAGGGTCTATGAATATCTGCAGCTCTGGCCTTTCTCACTGGTGCTGAAGCTACAACCTATCCCTGCATGCATACGCTCTCTTTCTATGTGTGTGGCTCGCAGCTGTGGCCCTGGCTGCAGCACAACGTTAGGCCTCAATTGCATTATAGCTGCTACTATGTAAGATGGTGTTTGGTTCCCTATGTACGCTGGACCAAAAGAAACATCCCTCATCCTCCATGCGCTATGGTCCTTGCCACCACTCCTCTACCCCCGGTCCCCTCCTCAAGTCCCCACTGAACACTCCCAGGCCTCCGTCTCATCCGAAAGCGCTGAGGGGCCTGGGACAATCGTCCTTCCTTCCCAACATTCCCCCTTTTGTTATTACTACATTAACAAACTCCCATGTGAGCCCCCCCTTCTTATCACCCCTTCTTTCAGCTTCCAAGTATGGAGGTAACCCTTCCTTTGGTACCCATGCCTTACATAAAGACTGTAACCTTTCCCCTGCCTGCACATATTGTTCTGGGGTACATGTCATATATATACATCCTCCATCCCCTGCTAAATCTACCCAGAGTTCTGTGTAGTTTTCTGGGTAAGGTGGGGGAACTGAGGTGGTAACTGGGGGATGAAGACGTTGCTCTATCGCAACCATGCGTGGCTTGTTTGGATCGATAGTCTGAACTACGCTATCTTTTGTACCATAAGGTGCCTCCTGTACGCCAATTGAAACCATCATAATTGGGCTGCTATGCACTGCTTTGGCACAACACCAAAGTCCCAGATGGCAAGTGCAGAATATTACCAATATGAACACAACCACAGGAACCAACATCTTAACGATCGCCCCATCCAGGATGGTGCCCAAGAAAAAAGGTTGTAAAACCAGTCAGTCTCTTGTATGCCTGCTTCTGTTTGCATATGAGTGCCGAGAACATGCAGGGCCCCTATCATGATTAGGGGGTACGTAGGTACAGCAGGAATCGCCAATCTTCTTGCAGACCCCCCCACCCATGGCACTGAGGAGGTCTAGCACATTTCTATTCTGCAGTGTCATCAGCCTGATTGCACGCATTTCCATCTTGATCGCATGGAGGCCTTGTTCTGTGTCATTGACCAGCTGTATCACATCCCACCACACAATTTGAAGCCACTTGGCATTTGTGGCGGTCTGCACCCCCGGTAGCAACAGTGATGCAAAAAAAAAATCTTCTTTGCTGTAGAGCCGGTATTGATCTGGAATTTCTTTTGCTAATTGTTAGGAATTTTTCAATAGATAATTTAATCGTCTACACTGTCATGAGTGTAGACGATGGTGTAGTTTTTAGAACCGCCAAGTCAACTTGTCTCACTAATAAATATTGTTCGGGGACCACCAGTAGCGCTGAGTGCAATGAAGCTGCAGCCCCAGTAGTTATCCATCACGACAGCTTTCCCTTTTTTGAGATCTGGAATGTATGTTTTGTTTCACCTACACTTGACCCCCACAAGGACGCTCCCTTCATTGTAAAAACACAGTTCGTATTATTCCTGCTTTTGCACTTTCACAGGTTTCTCCATTGCCCTGATCCATGTGAGTTTTGCCACTTGCTCATTCCAGTATCCACTGCATACGCTGTTCACTTTACCTATCACTTCTTCTCCGAGTCCTACTAGTCCTCCTGCCATGCAGCTCATTGTAGTTTCTTGCCATCTGTTCATCACAAACTTGACACCATCCAATTTTAGATACGGTCTTTGCAGGCACTGCGTACTCTTGGGGTTTTGGGCACATTGCAGTTGATCAGGGGCTGCCAGTTTTAGTCGTATGCTTCGTGCCTAGAAAGTGCTTTGCAGCCTGCACAATGTCAGATGCTGTAAAACATTGAGCCTCTACAATAGGAATTTCCTGTGGCATTAATACCTTGGGGGCTTCCGACGCGTGTGGAATCAAGGAGCACATGTAACAATTTCCTCGCGCGGTAAAGCCCGCGCGAGGAAAGGGAGCACTTCTAACGCTGTTTGGCTGTGCTGTGCTTTGATCTTGTTTGGAATCCTCCATTGTGCTGCAGCTACATGCTATTTGCCTGTTATCTACCGCGTACTTGTCTCCTGCATCAAAGGACACGAGCGGTGCTTTTGAAAGCTTTTCTCAGGTACTTGTCAATTTCACAGGAGAAAGTCAAGAAAGGCGCTGTTGCCATAAGAAGTGAGGAGCCTCGTTATAGGTAGCTCCGCCCATTCAGGAAGTGGGGCTATTTATTGACATTTAAGCCGCCCTTGTGGCGTGAAGCCCGCGCGAGGAAAGGGCGCACTTCTAACGCTGTTTGGCTTGTTGCTGTGCGCTGGACGTCTGGCGGAGGGCCGTTACCATCCATCCAGGATCTTGCACGACTAGACTACATAACTCAGCTCAAGGGGCAACTTGGATTGGATTGAACGTGGCGACCCCCATAAAAGTTGTAAATTCTTGCTCTACCTTTTGGTGAGCCTCTCTCTACTGCCACTACACTTTGTGTGGGTCTGCTCCATAGAATCTGGAATTTCAAGGGACATACCAGTTTCGGAAGCGGTCTGCTCCCCAGACTGTGCTTCAGTGTTTGTGAACGCAGTGAACTATTGACTCTGTGGTGAACCCTATAATTAACAAACTTCCTCCTATCTGAAACGAGCTGTGGGAAGTGGTGGGTTATAGGGTGAAGTTAAGGGTGTGGTGACTGTGGAGATTTGTCCTTTGAGCCACGCTTTGAGGTTTTTAATTGTTACAGCTATTTGCTATTGGAGCAGTGCACTGATACCTACCTATCACAAGTCTGGATTCTGCCATCTAGTGGACAAATACTTTGCCACCAGTTTTAGGTTCTGAACCTTGGACCTCGTAATTAGCACCATATCTAGGGGTCTGTGGAAATAGGGGTCACAACGTATGATTTACGCAGCTCAGCCCAAGGACCCCAACCCAATCGGGATATCCACTCCAAGACTACGGTAGTCCCAAAGAGGTCAGAGTGCCCTGATAAGGGGGTTCAAGTTTTTTCAAATCCTATAAGACAGTAGGAGGTATCTTTGTCCCCCCCACCGCAGTATCTACTCAGCTGACAACCAATCGCCTACAGGATCAGGTTTCCAAAAAGTTTTAAAGGAACGGAATCAACCCCAGTAAGTCATTCTATTCGGGCCCTTTTCCAAGGCAACCTGGATTACACTTTAAGAGCTACGACGATGAAAAAGGTGATCTCCAATCATCTGGCAAAAACAACAGAACTATCTATGAATTCTATGATGAATACCCCATCTATTGAAGAAGTAGCCCGGGCTCAGTCTGGGGACCCTCAACTGCAGTCAATCAATGACCTCAGTGAACTAAGAGATGAAGATCTCTTGGAGTTAGAAGTGGGGGAATCACTGAACGGGCCTGTAGAGCTAAATGCAGTTGGCGATGGTCAAGAGAAAGTGTGCAGTAAGGATCCTGGTGTATGTAAGTTTACTAATCCTTTAAGAAGTCCACAAGCAACTTCAGTCGTGGACCAAGTTAATAAATCCCAGGAGCTGGCTCAGCCGACTATAATGGCCTTAAATTTCGTTCTAACATCACTGGTAAAAGTTTTTGAAAATCTTAAAATGGAGGTTCACCAGCATACAGGCATTCTATTGGAGGTTACAAAAGAATTGGAGATAAACAAATCAACTATGGTTGCTTTCAAATCTGCAGTTAATGAGTCAATGGGGATAGCTGTGAAGGAGATCCAAGAAGAAGTCAGGGAGCAATCATTAAAAATGGATCATGTGACAGCAGTTTGTGGAGACCTATTAAAGATAACAATGATCAATTCAGAGAAACTTGACCTCATTGATAGACAATCTGAGAACCAAGAGAAAGGTGCCCTCCCTAAAATAAGTACAGAATCTTTTGCACAAGATACCCCACTATCAGCATTGGTAATGGAAGAGTTCTTGAGGTTGGCATTAGTGCTGGACAATGACCTCTTGCAAACTGACCAGGAGCAGCCGATTAATATATCCTCAGGAGATTCTGATCGTGCTGCGTCCAAGAGAAAGAAAGGGAATGGAAGAACGAAAAGGAAAAGAAAAAGGCAGGCAAGAGTTGCATCTGAAGTCCCAGGGCCGGCAACTATTCAAGGAAAGAGTAAAAAGAAGCGCAAGGCAGCAGAGGTTAACCAATTCTTGAAGAAGTTAAAAGATGGTTTGAAAAAAGATGAAATTAAACAGAATGAAACTCTGCCCAAAAGGGGCCAAGGAAAAAAGTCGAAGAAGACTATTAAATTAAAGAGCCAAGAAAATCAGGACTCGATGGAAAAAAACTACACCTGTGGAAAAATTAACGGTGGGGAGTCAAACGGATAGAATTGAGCCACAATAGAAAATTGCCCCTATATTCCTCTTGGCAAAACGCAAAAATAAGCCCATAAATTCGTCAGTAGAAATTGCTCCTATTTTTTTTGAAAAAGGCAAAAAGTGATGCCTCCGCAAACCCAGGGGGAACCCAGGTTTTGAATAATGAAGAGGGGGCTGGAATATAAGTGGCAGCTATAAGCTTAGATGGCAGAGGGCCGCTGAATAAAGATTTTGAAACAACCCCTGATGTTAGTCAGGGGATGGTGAATTTAGCAAGGGATAATGGAACCAATCCCCTGGAAGGCACGTCTGAGATCAGTAAGGAGGCAAAAGGATCTCAGAGTCTCTCCAATGTGGGCAGTCAAGTAAAAGATCGCAGAGTCTTTCTCTCAAGAAAATCTCCCATCTCTCAAAACACCATGCCGCTTAATCCATCTACAATTCTACGGGAAATGAAGATGATTCCAACACTTAAATATTTTACAAGTGCTGGCCTTGATGTGGTGAGTTTTCCTTTTGGACCCGACACAAACACTGCAGAGGTTACTCTGAAATCAAGATTGGAGGTCGATTTAATCTTGGGTGAGTCATTGGCATGGGACCAGAGAGGTCTCAGGATCTCTCAGATATGTCCAACTTTAATAAACATGAATCAAAGGTTTTCAGAGATCCCAAAGCAGAAGACAGAAATTAATAATAAAGAGAGAATTCCTTCTAATCCATCAAATATGTGGGAAATGGTCCCAGAGATAATCTCTCAGGTCTTCCGTAAAATGGGCGTTCCCCAGCAGAGACTCTAGGGAAGAATTAAATAAACGTACTATCATGGAACACCAGAGGGTACGCATCTTTCTCCCAGGAACCAAGGAAATCACAGATATTTAAGTCATCTCACCTAATACTATTTCAAGAGACTTGGTTAACTGGTTTAGTTGGGTTTGATGGTTTCTCCATTTTCCAGCAAATTGGCTCGCGGGTCAGAAGGGCGCAGGCCAATAGGGGGTTTGCTTGTGGCATGTAGCATTGAGACTTTTGATACCTCGAAGAGTGTATGGAATGTTAGAGAAGGTATCCTTATGGTAAGATTGACAAGGAGAGGGATTACCAAGGCGAAAACCTGGCTCATTGTAAATGTTTATTGGAACCCCAACGATATCTCTCTCCCAGATTTTTTGCTTAATCTTTCGGATGGCCTGGTAGAATGTTTTCAGCAATATCCATCTGATGATCTTATCATCGCGGGTGATCTGAACTCCCAATGTATCCCCAAAATGGACCCTATTTTGGGAAAATCCCGTCAGAAGACCTCTAACGGAAAAATGTGGGTTGTCTTCATGCAAGAATGGGGCCTCCTAATGTTTAATGGTAACTTGAGGGGGGACATTCCAAACGCACCATCGTGGCGTAGAGGTTCTGCTTTTTGCAACCATCGACTATATCTTTGCCTCGAAATATATTTTTGAAACTTTTTCAAGTTTTCAAGTGGGGGAAGGGAACACTGATGACCATCTAATCCTTAGAGCACTCTTGTTGTTTGAAGGGGTTCAGGATTTATTGTTGTTTGATCAGGACCTCACAACGAATAGAGCTGGAAATGTTGTAAGGAGATTTCACAAAAGGGGGGGATGTTTTAAATTGCGAATTGAGGGGCTTGGTGCATCAATTATCAGATCAACAACTTTTGAATTTTTGTAATCCAGGTGATTTCTCTCTTTTTTTTTCTAACTTGGCACCCGCTAATTCCAACTCGCATAGACCCCATAGGATCCACAAACATACTCTTAATGTTGAAATATCGGAAAGGAAGAAGCAACTCAGACAGCAAAGAGGGAAGTGTTACGCTCACCTGACTCCCACGGAGACGCTGGCCTGGTTCGCGCTGCTGTGACCTCTTCTAAGGTGATGCGCAGGGTTCGGAAGACGGACTGGACCGGGCCCCCAAATCTGGCTTGTCTGGCTCGCAGAAGTATCCGTCTTAGGGTCTGGAAGGACGAGCTCTCCATCCTGCTTCTGATGCAGGGGCGCGTTGGTATTCAGTTACTTCACTGGATTTTCGGATTGGTGAGAACCAAACTTGCTTGGCTTCCAGGTAAGTTTTTTGATAAGAGGTTCCCCTTGTGTCCATGCATTAATGTACTAATGCTAGTGTCTTTTTCCCCATAAGGGCCGGGGTACGGAATGCCGGGGAAAGGGCACCGACCCGAGATGAGAGGTGAAATCCTTGTAGAAATCAGGTAAGTCTTTAATGAGCGTTTTTTGGTAATGTCTTTTCATTCGCTCATTAACGCTGATGTCTCTTTCTCCCCTTAGGGGCCAGGGTCCGGAAATGCCAGGATGCGGCGCGGACCCGAAATGAAGAGGGAATGAATCAACAGGTAAGTCTTAACATGGAGATTTAGCTTTCCTTATTCCCTTCTCTCTCTCACCTTTTGATCTGGTCTTTTTCTCCCTAGGCGCTGGGGCGTGACTGCGAATCCGGATGATCGCTGCTGAACATGGAGGCGCCCTGTAAAGGTGAGTGGAATGCGGTGCTGCAGCGATCGACACGATGATCTTTTAAATTAAAGTCTTCCTTTTCAGGATTGTCGGCGAGATGTCTCCGGGATGCAGATTTAGCAGGTAAGGACTTTTCCTTCTTCTGTTCTCTTCTTCTCTTCCTTTGCAGGTGATCCAGGATGCTGGCAGGCGTAGCAGAAGTCAGGATGCAGGAGCAGACACGGTGAGCAGAACAACGCGGTGATGCAGAACAACGCGACACGGTGATGCAGAACAACGCGAAGCACATGTGGCTGTTCGGGTGGGGTTTAAATAGCCTTGGAAGAGGTTCCAGGTATGTATCCTTCCTCCAATCAGGTATGTATCCTTCCCCGACCACGCCCGGATGGTAAATTAGTCCCACAGGTAAAGTAGTTCCTTTCAGGCCTCAAGGAGGCCGGGATCACTAAGCATGGTCTGCATCAGGTAAGTGCACCCAAGCATTCCCTATGGCGCCAGGACTGATGTCTTTTATGAGCCTGGCGCCATAGGCGCCAGGACACTGTCCAAAGGGCCCCTATATGGGGTTGCTGGGTCCTTCCTTGGGGACTGGATGTCCGCTTTCGGGGACGCTGGGCTTGAACCGGCTCCCCGGGAGCGGGCATCATGACAGCACTCCCCCCCAAGGCCCCTCCCAAGGTTGTTGCCTCCGGGGGTTTTGGTTTGTCTGGGAAGAGTCGGTGGAATTTCCTGACTAATCGAGGTGCATGCACATGGTCGCTGGGTTCCCACGACCTCTCCTGAGGTCCGTACCCCTTCCATTCAATTAGGTAGAACAGTTTTGACCTAAACATTTTTGAGTCTAAAATGTTCTTCACTTCGAATTCGGGCTCCCCATCTATTAGAATAGGTTCTGGAGGTTTGAGTAGTCGAGTTCCGGGTACCACTGGTTTCAGAAGTGACACATGAAAAACAGGGTGAATTCGCATACTAGCTGGTAAATCAAGTTTAACAGCCACTGGGTTAATTATTGCCGTAATAGAATAAGGTCCCAGATATTTTGGGTTAAAAGTTCGAGGCCCTTTGAGTGGTAAATGTCTGGTAGCTAACCACACTTAATCCCCAATCTGATACGGAGGTGCTTCACTCCGATGTAGATCAGCATTCTCCTTGTATTTTCTCTTGGCTTGTTGTAAATGCGTTGTTGCCTCTTTGAAGGCTTGGGTAATTGTAGAATGCAGATGTTCTACTGCAGGCATTCCGAGGTTCTGAGGTGAGTCAAGGTTTGAGGTTCGAGGGTGATGCCCAAACAAAGTATAAAAAGGACTGTGGCCAGTTCCAGAGTGTACCGAATTATTATATGCGTATTCGGCTATCCAAAGAATGTCTTTCCAGTTGCTTTCAGATTGCTGTAACATACACCGTAAGTACTGTTCAAGGGTCTGATTTGTCCTCTCGGTCTGACCATCGGTCTGAGGGTGGTGACTGGTCGATAATCTTACGTCGATCTGCGCCATTTGACAACATTTGCGCCAGAAGTGGGAAATGAATTGGCTTCCCCGGTCAGAGATTAGTATAGATGGGAATCCATGTAGCCGAACAATATTTTCGAGGAATTCTTTGGCTAGGACAGAAGCTGAAGGTAAACCTTTCAAAGGAATAAAGTGGGCCATTTTGGAAAACAAATCCACAATTACCAGAATAGTATTGTACCCCGAACAAGGAGGCAGGTCCGTAATAAAATCCATTGATAGGGTGTGCCAGGGTGCTGGCGGTATGTCTAGAGGTTGAAGGAGACCGGCCAGTCTTTTCTTTTGACTTTTATTTTGGGCGCAAACACCACAGGACATCACAAAAGATTTAACATCTTTTCGCTAAGAGGGCCACCAAAATTGTCGTTTCACCTTTTCCTCTGTCTTGGCAATACCGGGGTGTCCCTCTATTAATGTATCATGATAACCGGAAATAACTAGTTCGTGTAATTCCTTATGTGGCAGGAATAAGCGTCCTTGGAAATAAGGTAAACCATTATCTATGGTAAAGTCTGATCCCTTTTGTATCCATTCCTGTAAAGTTGTAAGGCCCAGGAATTGTTTCACTCTGGCTTGAATGCCCTCAAGCGTCTGTGACAAGGTCATGCCTAGAATCCTCCGTTCGGGAATTATTGGTACTGGTTCTGAGTTTGTATCAGCTTCTCCCATTCCAATCCGGGATAAGGCGTCTGCTTTTCCATTCTTGCAGCCAGGTCGATAGGTAATCACGAAATCAAATTCAGCGAAAAACAAAGCCCATCGGAGCTGCCGTGATGACTGAGCCTTGGCGGTTTTCAAATACTGTAAATTCCGGTGATCAGTGATCACTGTGATGGTATGTCGAGCGCCAAGCAGATAATGCTGCCAGGCTTTAAAAGCGGACTTAATGGCTAACAGTTCTTTGTCCATGATTGCATAATTAACCTCGGGTGCCGAGAATTTTCTGGACCAAAATGCTACGGGATGCAGTTGATTGGTTTCGGGATGTCTTTGGGACAGGACAGCTCCCATGGCTAGGCTGGATGCGTCAGTCTCGACGACATAAGGGAGATCTGGACGCGGGTGTTTCAATATAGGTGCGGAGGTAAACTTAGCTTTTAAATCCTGAAAGGCCTGCTCGGCTTCTTCAGACCATTCAAAACGTTTATTTTTCCTCAAGAGTGCAGTAATGGGTTGTACCACGCATGAAAATTCCGGGATAAACCTGCGATAGAAATTGGCAAAGCCGAGCATGCTTTGAACCCCTTTTACAGAGCTAGGTGATGGCCATTTGAGGATGGCATCCACTTTTCTTGAGTCCATTCGGACTCCTTTGGGTGTCAGGATGAAACCTAGAAACTCGACTTCTGTGGTATGGAAAACACATTTCTCCAATTTAGCAAATAGTTTGTGTTGGCGCCGTTTTTCAAGTACTGCCCTGACGTGTTTTCTGTGATCAGATTCCAAAGAGGAGTACACCAGAATGTCATCGATATATACGACAACACAAACATTGATGAGTTCCCGAAGGACATCATTCATGAAGTATTGGAAGGCAGCCGGCGCGTTACACAATCCGAAAGGCATCACCTGGTACTCGAATAATCCGTATTTAGTACGGAAGGCAGTTTTCCATTCGTCGCCTTCTTTAACTCGTACCAGATGATAAGCCCCCCGGAGATCTAACTTGGTGTATATGCAAGCGTCCTTCACCTGGTCAAGGAGTTCAGGGATCAGAGGCAGAGGATAACGGTTTTTAACCGTTATCTGGTTCAATGCGCGGTAATCCATACAAGTTCTAAGGTCGCCTTCTTTTTTGGGCACGAAGAACAAAGCCGAGGATGCCGGGGACTTTGACGGGCGAATAAAACCATTAGCTAGGTATTGATCCAAATATTGTCTCAAATGCAGATTCTCAGGTTCGGTAAGGGCATAAATCCTGCTACAAGGGGGTTGTGCACCGGGCACCAGATCGATTTGGCAATCGTACGATCTGTGAGGAGGTAACGTGTTGGCCTGTTCCTTTTGGAAGACGTCCTGAAAGTCTTGGTATTCCGGAGGTAGTTGCATGGAGGCAGAGGTTACAGATGCTAGATTAATCTTCAGGTTCTCTGGGTAGCAGGTTTGTGTACAATCCGGGAAGGTTATTCTCTTAGCTCGCCAATCAATTCGAGGATTATGTGTCTCTAACCAAGGGATTCCAAGAATAATCTGAAACTGTGGAGCCTTGATTACATCAAACACAACACCCTCACGATGGCCGTCGGGACCAATAAGAGTCACCTCAGTAGTGGAATGTGTTACCGGTCCAGAGGCAATTTCAGTTCCATCGACTGTGGTGATGACATCTTTGCTGGTTTTTGGACGGAGAGGGAGGTTAATCCTAGAGACCAATTCACGATCCACATAGTTTCCAATAGCCCCACTATCGATGTATGCCTTTATTGCATGCAACCGCTTAGGCTGTTCTGGATCTACGAGAACCATTGGCACAATGAAATGCGAGGTCTGAGAGTTAGTTTTCAAGCTCGGCAAGCGGACCCCTACACTTGTCGGGCAGAGTCGTTTCCCGAAACAGAGTCTTCATGGTTTTTATCAGCGGCTCCTACCGCCTTTCGGGGCGGTTTTGCCGGGCAATCTCGTACAAGGTGTCCAGAATTCCCACAATAAAGACATAATTTTAACTGCCGCCTCCTTTCACGTTCCTTTTGAGTTAAGGGTCCTTTAACCCCTCCAATTTTCATAGGCTCAGAACCATCAACTCCCTTGGGATTAGCATGGGTCTTGACCAACACCCGGGTCTCAAACCTGGACCGATCTGCTTTTCTGTTTTGAAGTCTGTGATCCAGTTGGACCACTAAGTCTATATACTCTGTGCATTCTTGGGGCGGATTTACAACTTGGGCTAAGACATCTTTAAGTTCTCTGCAAAGGCCTCGATAAAACAACGTGACCCTTTTATCCTCTGGCCATCCCGTTTCCACAATTAGTCTATTAAAGGTTGCAATATAGGATAGGAGGTCCTGATTGCCCTGTCGCAGGGATAGAAGTTCGTCATCCAGAGCCTGCCCCTGAGAGTGTCGAGCAAATAACCTTTCCATGCTTGCTTGAAACCTTTGAAAATCACGGAGAATCGGGTCATCTTGAGTAACCAGTGGAACTGACCAATCGGCAGCGCAGCCGCTGAGATATGACAATACAAAGACTACCTTGGTCTGATCATTAGGGAAGGCCCCAGGTCTGCATAGGAAGTGCAAACGACACTGATTCATGAATACGGCGAATCGTTTGGGGTCCCCAGCAAAGCGCTCGGGTGGGGCCAGCGGCATGTTTCCAGGTAGATTAATCTGCACAGGGCTACTGGAAAACACAGGAGCGGGGTTCCCTCCGGAACCGGGTAGCAGAGTTTGCCCAGCTTGACCTTGCAAAAGCTGTCTGGCCAGGTCATCAGTTCTTTCCTTTGATATTATTAATTCCCTCCTGAGGGCATTAGTCTCTTGACGAGCGGCATGTACTACGGCCCGTAATTCCCCCAGTAATTGGGCCAACTGATCAGTCTCAGAACTTTCCATAGCGCCTGGGTGGGAATTTGTAGGAAGGCTTCGCGTTCTGTTACGCTCACCTGACTCCCACGGAGGCGCTGGCCTGGTTCGCGCTGCTGTGACCTCTTCTAAGGTGATGCGCAGGGTTCGGAAGACGGACTGGACCGGGCCCCCAAATCTGGCTTGTCTGGCTCGCAGAAGTATCCTTCTTAGGGTCTGGAAGGACGAGCTCTCCATCCTTCATCCTTCACTGGATTTTCGGATTGGTGAGAACCAAACTTGCTTGGCTTCCAGGTAAGTTTTTTGATAAGAGGTTCCCCTTGTGTCCATGCATTAATGTACTAATGCTAGTGTCTTTTTCCCCATAGGGGCCGGGGTACGGAATGCCGGGGAACAGGCAACACCCGAGATGAGAGGTGAAATCCTTGTAGAAATCAGGTAAGTCTTTAATGAGCGTTTTTTGGTAATGTCTTTTCATTCGCTCATTAACGCTGATGTCTCTTTCTCCCATTAGGGGCCGGGGTCCGGAAATGCCAGGATGCGGCGCGGACCCGAAATGAAGAGGGAATGAATCAACAGGTAAGTCTTAACATGGATATTTAGCTTTCCTTATTCCCTTCTCTCTCTCACCTTTTGTTCTGGTCTTTTTCTCCCTAGGCGCTGGGGCGTGACTGCGAATCCGGATGATCGCTGCTGAACATGGAGGCGCCCTGTAAAGGTGAGTGGAATGCGGCGCTGCAGCGATCGACGCGATGAGCTTTTAAATTAAAGTCTTCCTTTTCAGGATTGTCAGCGAGATGTCTCCGGGAGGCGGATTTAGCAGGTAAGGACTTTTCCTTCATCTGTTCTCTTCTTCTCTTCCTTTGCAGGTCATCCAGGATGCTGGCAGGCGTGGCAGAAGTCAGGATGCAGGAGCAGACACGGTGAGCGTCCAGCTGCTAGATGCTGACATGACAGGAAGCTGAAGAGATCCTGTAAAGATTTGGACCAGCTCAAGGAAGGCTTGAGAATCCTTAGAAACAACTATAGAAATTGGTATAGGGCATACAGATACCTCATATGGCAACACGACGGAGAGAGAATGTTATCTGCTCCCTCTAGGTGAAACACAACACATTTTTGGGCAATGGTAGGGCGAAATGAGGTAAGCCGGAATCAAAAACAGGATGTGGTTATCCAAGAACAGGTCTGGTGTGAGCACTTTGCCAGACTTTATGACTCGCCAAATGCCATAGTCGGGGATAGAAATACACTGATTAAGTGCTCCCTGGACTTTTCAACCACGGATCTGGAAATACTGATAAGGAAATCATCAGCTTCCAGAGCAGGGGGACCGAATGGGTTGAGCAATTCAATCTTAAAAAAGGAAACTTCCTGTGGGCATGGACATTAAAAAAAACTATTTGATAACATAATCCATCAGAAGTGCTTCCCTGACTCATGGAAAAATTCCTTAGTGATACCAATCTACAAAAAGGGGGATAGACTGTTAGCTGCTAACTACCGTCCAATTTCCCTTTTAGATGCAGACAGCAAAATCTTTACAGGGCTCATTTTAGGGGAATTGGAAGTATGGGCAAAAATGAAGGGTATCATCCCAAATCAGCAATCAGGCTTTAGGAAGGGTTTATCTACTTCCTAGAACCAAGCTATGCGGTCAAGTATTTTGGGTATGGTGTCCTAGGGACTACTTTCCCTGGACTATTTACAAGTGGCTATTTAAACCACACCCGAACAAGACAACACGCCTCGCGTTACTTTGCTTCTAGCAACGTGACGCTCACCGTGTCCAGCTTTCTCACGAGCCTGGTGAATTCCGGACCTGCAGAAAAACCAAGAACCTCGTTAGCAGCAGAATCTTATCTGCATTCATCATCGTTCACTGCTCGCAGCTCCTGGGCAGCTCTGTTGGTGGAGTTCACCGCCCGGATCGAAGGACCTGAGAAAAGGAGAAAGACATCATTTAAGGAGGTAGTGGAGACATTACCACCACAAAGCGCTTAAAGATGTACCTGGTTGGTTGCTTTTCGGCCGGCATAGCTCCGGAACTCCATCTGCGCTCAGAACTCACCACGACCTACGAAAAGAGAAAAGCACAGGTCAGTGAGGACAAGACATCGCTGCACTACGCAAGGCGCCTCCTTACCACATCATAGCGCTATACCGCACCATCATCTCCCGGTGAGAACCAGCATATCCAGTTCTCCAAGCGGACACTCTGCGCTCCTAGGGAGATAAAAAAAGAGACAGAACAGAGAAAAGGCATGCAAGAATTACGACGCCATCAATCGCAATAAGACCTACTTGAAAGACACTACAAGGGCAGCAGTCAGTTAAGTAACTGGACCGCCCGCGCCCACAAAAGACAACGCGCCCCTGCTCACAGAGCAGGACGGAGAGCCCACCGATTCCGACAACCAGGCAGAATCCCATCGACACCAAGACCACACCAGGGAATCATTGGGAAGGGCATCAACGACCAACTGGCTGGGTGGCATCCCCGTGGATACCAGGTGAGCGTAACAGAACGCGAAGCCTCACATAATAATCCACCTGGGCGCCATGGAAACATCAGAAAACGACCAATTGGCCCAATTGCTGGGGGACCTTCGTGCTGAGGTTCATTCAGCCTGACAAGAGACTAGTGCACTCTGGAGGGACCTAATAGTGACCAAGGAGCGCACCGACAAAATCAGCAGGCAATTCTTGCAATCGCAGGCAGGGCAGACTGCTCTGCCTGGAGGAAATCCACCGATGCAAAATCCTATCTCACCATCTTATACCCCCACACCAGTACAGATCACGCTGCCTGGAACAGTTCCCCTGGTACCACCAGAATGGTTTTCGGGTGACCCACAGAAGTATGCAGCATTCATAAATCAGTGTTGCCTTCACTTCCTTTGTCGCCCTGGGGCATTTCCAAATGACCAAGCTCGGGTAGCTTTCACCCTATCATACTTGAGTGGAAGTGCAGCGGATTGGTCGGTGCCGTTGGTGACCCATAATGATCCGTTGTTACAGGACTATGGGGGGTTCCAGAGAGAAATGGAAAAACTGTTTGCTCGCCATACCCAGGAACAAGCAGTGGATAACAAACTTTTATCCCTCCGGCAGGGGAACCAAGACTTGTTAACATACATTGCGACTTTCAATAGACTAGTTGCTGAAGCCAGGTGGCCAGAAAAAAAAAGAACCACATTATTCCATCGAGGCTTACGAGGTGAATTAAAGGACGTCTTGGCCCAGGTAGTTGATCCCCCCAGAGACTTTACCGAATTCATAAATCTAGTCGTGCAGCTAGACCATCGGTTGCAGGACCGAAAAGCAGACCGGTCCAAAGCAGACACTCGAGAAGTTTATGTTCGGCCTAAAGACAATGCGCCACGGGGGCCAGACAACGCCGTAGAACCCATGCTCGGAGGGATACGACCTCCATTTACAAAACAAGAGCAGGATAAAAGAAGACAACAGCAACTTTGTTTGTATTGTGGAAAACCAGGACATTTTCTGAAAGACTGCCCAATAAAACCCCCAAGGAGGACAGTCGGGGCCACAGAAAAATATTAAGTTAAGGAATCGGAAAACTACCAAGCTCGGCAACCGTAGAGGTCAGTTTGTCGAGTGATGAGAAAGAGCCACTGACCTCACACTTTGCGATACCCATGATCTTAATAAATCACCAACAATCATCAAAGATGCATGCCGTAGAAGCGTACATCGACAGCGGAGCAGTTGGGAACTATATAGATCAAGAGTTGGCAGCAGAGATGGGGCTCCCTTTGTGTTCTAAGTCTACAAGGGACAAAGTGACTACCGTGGATGGGACAGAAATCGCCTCCAGATCAGTAACCCATTGCAGAGCAGTAGTAACCTTGCTGTGCCAGGATGGACATCGGGAGTGTTTTTCGTTCGATCTTATAAAGGCACCTCAGTTCCGGTTGATACTAGGGATGCCACGGTTGGTTGCTCACAACCCTTTGATAGACTGGCGGGCACGGAAATTAACCTTCTCCAGCAACTGCTCCCTGACTTGCTACTCTCCTGACCCGGAACCCGACTAATGTGTCTCCAAGACTTCCAATACTAGAGCCTCTACTCTGGGAGTAACTAATACTTTGCCAGACGAATATCGTGACTTTCAGGACGTATTCCAAAAATACCAGGCTAACACATTGCCGCCGCATAGGCCTTATGATTGTCAAATTGACTTTATTCCAGAGGGCACAAATCCCTGTGGCAGGATCTACGCTCTTACCGAACCGGAAAACCTTCACCTGAAATCCTATTTGGACCAGTACCTTGCAAACTGATTTATCCGCCCATCTAAGTCCCCAGCAGCCAGTCCTTTATTCTTCATACCGAAAAAGGAAGGGGGCTTGAGGACCTGTATTGATTACCACGCAATAAACCAGATAACCGTGAAGAACTGCTACCCCTTGCCTCTTATCCTGGAAATGCTAGACCAAGTCAAAGATGCTCAGATCTATACCAAATTAGACCTTCGGGGAGCATACCACCTGGTCCGGGTCAGAAGCGGAGACGAGTGGAAAACCGCTTTCCTTACCAAATATGGCTGGTTTGAATATCAAGTCATGCCTTTTGGCTTATGTAACACTCCCGCAGCGTTTCAATATTTCATGAATGATGTCTTGAGAGAACTGATTGACGTTTGCGCCTTAGTGTACATTGATGACATCTTGGTCTACTCAGCTTCAAAACAAGATCATATCAGGCATGTTCGTTCAGTCCTCACCAAGCTCCGCCAACATTGTTTGTATGCAAAGCTGGAGAAATGTTTTTTTCACGTCACCGAAGTAGAATTCCTTGGTTTCATCCTTTCGCCAAAAGGCATCAGAATGGACGTACATAAGGTTGACGCTATTCTAAAATGCCCATCACCAACATCTCTGAAGGGGATACAGAGTATGCTAGGCTTTGCAAACTTTTACCGCCGGTTTATCCCAGACTTCTCTCAGGTTGTGCACCCGATCACAGTACTACTACGAAAAAGCAATAAAAAGTTCGCTTGGACTGAGGAAGCAGAAAGAGCCTTTCAGGAACTGAAACAAAGGTTCACCTTCGCTCCAATCCTGCGGCCCCGCGTCCAGACCTCCCTTATGTCATAGAAACTGATGCTTCCAGTATGGCAATGGGAGCGGTCCTTTCACAGAGGGACCCAGAAACTGGGCAGAGGCATCCTGTGGCCTTCTGGTCAAAATAATTCTCACCCCCGGAAATTAATTACGCTATCACAGACAAAGAACTCCTAGCCATCAAGTCCGCTTTCAAGGCGTGGCGACACTATCTTCTGGGAGCTAGACACACCATTACAGTGATCACAGACCACCGGAACCTGCAATATCTCAAAACAGCCAAAGACAAGTCTTCACGCCAGTTACGGTGGGCCCTCTTCTTCGCCGAATATGACTATGTGATCACCTTTCGACCAGGGGTCAAGAATGGGAAAGCTGACGCCTTATCTCGAATGGGCATCAATGAAACTGTGTATTCAACTCCAGACCCGGTACCCATCATACCTGAAGACAAACTCTTGGGTATCACAACAGCGTTATCACAAGCCGAATTACGAAACAAAATTTGACAGTCAATGAAACCGGATGCTTTCCGCGCATGGCAAACTCAAGGAGAACTATATTGCATCAAGGATCAGTTATCTTATTTTAGGGACCGGCTATATGTACCCGAGAAGGAGTTATAACAGCATATCATTTCAGGTTATCATGACTCTCTGATCGAAGGACACTCTGGAATCGCTAAAACTTTAGCCAAGGTAAAAAATAACTTTTGGCGGCCTACCTGGCGTAAGGACATTGTCCAGTATGTTCAGTCCTGCGGCGTTTGTGCACAAAATAAATCACAGAAACCATTGGGTCTCCTACAACCACTGGACATCCCTCCTGCACCATGGCACACTCTTTCCCTCGACTTTATCACTGATCTGCCACTGAGTCAAGGCTTTAACACCATTCTTGTAATTGTGGATTTGTTCTCAAAGATGCCACATTTTATTCCTCTCAAGGGCCTCCCGGACGCATCCACCCTAGCAGAAGTATTTTTGGAAAACATTGTCAAGCTGCATGGCTTTCCATCAGTTCTGGTCTCCGATTGAGGCAGCCAATTTGTATCCAATTTTTGGAGAAAATGTTGCGCAGTGCCACAGGTTGACGTCCGGCTATCCACCAGCACCACCCCCAGACAGACGGCCAAACCGAGAGGACCAACCAGACCCTCGAGCAGTATTTACGGTGCATGCTGCACCATGAATTGAGAGATTGGAAGGACTTACTGTGGATAGCCGAGTATGCATATAACAACTCCGTACATTCTAGCACGGTCCAAACACCTTTTTACACCTTGTATGGCAGACATCCACGTACACCAGAAGTTGACCTTCCTGCCAGCTCGGAAATGCCTGCAGTAAAGACTCTTCATACAACCATCATTCAGGCGTTCACAAAGGCGAAGGAACATCTTATTCATGCTAAAGAAAAACAAAAGCACTTCCCCGGCCAGCATCGGAAAAAGGCCCCAGACTTTCAAGTAGGAGACCAGGTTTGGTTAGCCGCCAAATACATACCCATCAAAGGGACCCGGACCTTCCATCCTCGATATTTGGGCCCCTATACCATCAAGGCAATTATCAACCCAGCAGCCGTCAAATTGGACTTACCAGCTAATCTACAAATCCATCCGGTATTCCATGTGTCCCTCTTTAAACCAATGCAACCCTGTACACGGATCAAGACACCACCTCAACCTATACGAATAGATGGAGAACCAGAATTCGAAGTCAAGGGCATCCTGGACTCTAAGTACTCTAGAGCCAAGTTGTACTATCTCGTCGACTGGAAGGGGTTTGGGCCTCAAGATAGATCCTAGGAACCCAGTGAGAACATCCATACACCACGTCTGATCAAGAAGTTTCATCAGAACCTCCCAACTAAACCTGGACCAGGCAGGAGACACACCTTGGGAGGGGCCTTGGTGGGGAGTGCTGTCACGACCCTCAGCCCTGATCCCCACTGGCAAACCCATTGGCCAGGTGGAATCAGGGCTTGGATCACTAATAAGGCCTGGCATCCACTTCTCAGGCCCTCTTGGGGCCAGTCCTGGCGCCTTTGGCGCCAGGATTATCAGTAAGGAAAGACATCTGCTTGAGGAACTACTTTATTTAGGCTTTCAGCCAACATGGAGGCATCCACATAGCTTGGTTCCTAGAACCAAGCTATGCGGTCTAGTGTTTTGGGTGTGGTGGCCTAGGGACTACTTTACATGGACTACTTTATAGTGGCTATTTAAACCACACCCGAACAAGACAACACGTTTCGCGTTACTTTGCTTCTAGCAACGTAACGCTCACCGTGTCCAGCTTTCTCACGAGCCTGGTGAATTCCGGACCTGCAGAAAAACCAAGAACCTCGTTAGCAGCAGAATCTTACCTGCATTCATCATCGTTCACTGCTCGCAGCTCCTGGGCAGCTCTGTTGGTGGAGTTCACCGCCCGGATCGAAGGACCTGAGAAAAGGAGAAAGACATCATTAAAGGAGGTAGTGGAGACATTACAAACACAAAGCGGTTAAAGACTTACCTGGTTGGTTGCTTTTCGGCCGGCATAGCTCCAGAACTCCATCTGCGCTGGCAACTCACCGCGACCTACGAAAAGAGAAAAGCACAGGTCAGTGAGGACAAGACATCACTGCGCTATGCAAAGCGCCTCCTTACCGCATCATAGCGCTATAGTGCGCCATCATCTCCCGGTGAGAACCAGCATATCCAGTTCTCCAAGCGGACACTCCGCGCTCCTAGGGAGATAAAAAAGAGACATTTAGAACAGAGAAAAAGCATGCAAGAATTATGACGCCATCAATCGCAATAAGACCTACCTGAAAGAAACTACAAGGGCAGCAGTCAGTAAAGTACCTGGACCGCCCGCGCCCTAAAAAGACAACGCGCCCCTGCCCAGAGAGCAGGATGGAGAGCCCACCGATTCCGACAACCAGGCGGAATCCCATCGAGACCACACCAGGGAATCAATGGGAAGGGCACCAACGACCAACTGGCTGGGTGGCGTCCCCGTGGATACCAGGTGAGCGTAACAAGTTTTGCAAATTTTCTATTCTCCCTTTGGTGACATTTTATATAGGGAAAGTAATTCCGATACTCCTGTTTGGTTTGGATTACAACTGCTTAGCAATGGACCTCGAGTGGGATTCTTGGAAAGCTAAATTGTGGAAACGCACATTAGGACTGCCGGATTGTGTGCCAATAGTATTTCTTCGCTATGAATTGGGTCTGTTGTCCCTTACATCATGGCTACAATGGAAGTGGCTGATTTTGTATAGATCAGTATTAGATGCTCCCGAGAACTGACTATTTGAGGAAATTGCTGGAGAGCTGCATCTTGGTAAAAACCTGTTCCTGGTTAAGTTCCAGCAAAGATACCTGGAAATTCTAGAGAGAGTGGACTGTGATTTGACCCTGCTCTTTCAAAATCCAGATAGGGTAAAACAAAAGTTGAAGCAAAGGGACAGGATTGATATGACTGACAGTATGAGGAGGATGAAAAGATCTGCCTCTTTTACTGTGGTTGATAAGCCTCTTTCTCTGTTCCCTGCTTATCTGAAAAAGACACCTGAACTGAATTTTGGATTATCTCTTCTCAGATTTCGTTTAAATCTACTTCCTACTCTAGAGATTTTGGCCTCTAGAGATAGAGAAGGAAAAGCAGATCCATACTGTGACAAGTGTCGCACTAAGGTTTTGCAATCTTCTAAACATTTACTATCTAATTGCCCGGGCACGTGGAGTATGAGGGCCAGAAGATTCAGTAGGTTTGTTCATCAGGTATCCTGGCTTGATTCTGTTGAATTCTGGGGGAGAGTATCCTCTTGTCAGGAGTCGGCTCTCTCAATGGAACTTGTCAGAGCACTGAGGGAAATTAACTTGATCAGTGACTCAGTCTTGATTTCGATTGAATGAAGTCCTTAGTAACTAGAGTCATCAAGGTCTGACCCAGTGTTTGAATGTCTCTAATGGATTTTGTATAATGAAATTGTTTTTCTGTTCAGATGATTTTTTGGAAGCCGTAGCCCCTGACTATCTTCATTTATGCTCTGTATTGCTTATTGTGTTCATATTATCTATGCTCCCTATAATTAATTTTAGTGTTCGTGAGAAAAGTTTCTCTTTTTCTTTTGACTTTTCCTTTTTGAAGATTTTAGTGAAGTGAATTTTGTAAATTGACTGAAGCATTCTAGTTTAATTATTCTGCTGAATAATTGTAAAAGTGTTAAAAGTCAAATGTTGGCTATTGCACAATAAATACATTTTTAAAAAAGTAACAATTTCCATTAACTTTAATTTAGCTCACTGAGATCATGTCTGCGCACCAACTGTGAGAAACCTGAAGGTGTCTCTCAGACCAGTCCCCAGAGGTCTATCAATCATCCAGGTGTCCAGAACCTGGGGGTGGACCAGTGAGGGAGGGTCACCTGGATGGGGTGTCCTCGGAAAGTGGAAGTGGACACCGACGGGTGAGACGCAGTATCCCCCTTCCTATGACACCTTTCCCCAACCTACCGCGTAAGATACACAAACACTTTAACCCCCCCCTTTTCCGACATGAACACTTTTGCTTATTACGAAGGACGACAGACTAACACTCGAGCCATTTACCTGACATGTCCCAACACCAGGGTCAGGCGAAAGTCAGGCAATTGACCAGAAGAGCACACACCTGACGGCCCTTTCCCTTCCCCACAGGAATAAAAGGTGGAGCACAAGAGCGCAATACGAGCAAGGCAGACCGCACGACGAGAGCGCTAACTCAGTACGGCAGTTCAAGAGAAGGAGAAGGACAGCGCATACCAAGAGGGTGACAAGGAGAGAAGCGGCCTTGCCCTTTCTGACCAAGGCCCGTGAAACCTCTGCGGAAGAAATCGTAAGACCGCAAACAATAGCCAGCGTGTGTTGCAACCGATGTTAATGGTACATGAGACCCTCCTCTGCTGATAACCACGCCGGGGAGAGACGCTTGTCTCTGTGGTACCAACCTTGACTCCAAAGAGAAAGAAAGTCAAGCGGTTCATCACAGCCGGTGAGTCGAGGGGAGGGTCCATAAGAAACCCAACTGTGTTGAACTAAAAGTAGCAAGAGCTGATTTGAACTTTGAAAGGAACTATTGACAAAAGGAGGGGAAATCCCGTATCAGAGGCGAACAGCACCACGTCGGTGCTCACGCAGCAAACTCTGGGCGATTAACCGATGATAAGAGACTACCGTAACCAGAAGGTCTTGAGAAGAGGTGAAGAGAGGTCAAAGTGGCCATACAGGGGTCTTGTAAATCATCTGTACCGTCAGAATTCTTTGACAGACCGATGATTGTGAAGTAGCAAACGGCTAATGTGAACTGTTAAAGGCTCAAAGAGCTATTGATGTATTGATGTAAAAAGGGGGAAAACCAGCAATAGAGGAGTATGGCACCACATGGGTGCTCACTGAGGAAACTCTGGGTGATTAACTGATTATAGAAACTACCATAACCAGAAGGCCTTGTGAAAGGCGAGAAGGGGGTCAAAGTCATCATACAGCGGTCTTGTAAAATCCTCTGTACAGTCGAAAGTCTTTGACCGACAGATGATTGTGAAGCGTAAACCATAAAGAGGGATGCCAATAAAAGGGGTCGAAGTCTAAAGTCCCAAAATACAGTGTGTTGACAGGAGTGAACCCGGCCGAGGGATGTCCACAATGAAGTGTATAAAAATACATTAAGATTTGCAAAGGTCACAACTAAGTACCATTGAAAGCCATAGTGAACCCAATCTAGAGAGGTGAATAGTCGAGTCCTATCTGCACCGGAAGAGGGAGATCCAAGGGTGAGAAGCCACCACCCACCAACCCGTGAATGCAACAAAGCAAAATACAAGAGGGAAAGCTTTTTGAATGCATTCCATGCCGGAAAACATTGAGACAAAGAAAAGCTAATATTCGACAGGGGTCTGAGCCCGGAAGAAGAAGTACCCAGGGGTGAAGAACTGTCACCCAAATAAAACCTGAGAAGAACTCTAGAACCTTTTCTTAAATCTTTTACTTTGAACCTGTCAGGCCCTCAAAAGTAAGAAAGCATAGCTATCAGAGGTCCTGGTATCATTAAGGAACTTTCTTGGGATCTGCGCCCGGAGGAGGGGGATCCAAGGGTGAAAGGCATCACCCAACGTGCAAGCAGAAAGGAACCTGTGTTTATTATTTTGATACATGATGTCTACGGAGGCAAGAGACTTTTTTGTAGAAAAAGAGACTTAACCACCAAAGGCCCTGATTGTGGAAATTGGAACTGTTAGCATGGAATTGTTGGACCCATATACATCTATTGCAAGGTAAATAAATGAGAGAGAGACAATAAAGAGGGAAACAAGGGAGAGGGAGGGAGAAAGAGAGAGAGAGAGAGAGAGAGAGAGAGAGAGAGAGAGAGAGCCCCCAGTGCAAACAATGCATAGCAGCATTTTTATTTATCACAGAGGTATGCTCGTTGTAGAATACATTTTTGTTGGGTTTTTGGGTGAAAAACACATCAGGAAGACAAAGCAGTCACTGTGCAGGTGCACGTGGCTGTATAGAACTTTTACCTGGAGAAGAGGTATTACTGGCAGACACTTAATGTGTAGTGTTTAGAACTTTACTGAGTTTGAGCGGGGAGTGTGGCCTGGGGTGCCTTACAAACATCCAATAAATGCACCCAAAACCGTAATTCATGAGCATTTACCACAAGAAGAGTAGCATAAACAACCTCAAAGGGGCCATTAGATCTAGGCTCGCTCCACTGGCGGACTAAGTTCTTTACAAAGACCTGGTTGCCAAGAAAAAGCTGAAGAGGAGGTGACGTGGGTGGCGTAGCACATGTAGCGCTGGCTGTCTCTTCAGTCTTTGGTGGTGCGATCTGTTGGGAGATACATTTTATGGCTTTCGTTAGGGCACAGAAGTAGCTACGGAATTCGTCCCCTAAAATGGACTCAGAGCTGTGAGCATCAGATGTTCGTCTGATTGGAGATAGAGGCGTTTGCCTGTGGCGCCCCATTACCACCTCGTGGGCGCGATAAATGATGATCCTTACAGGGCTGCATGTGCATGCTGAACAAATCAAGATACAAGCAGTGCACCCAGGTGGTGTGTAAGAAACCTAAAGGTGTCTCCCTAGCTAGTCCCCGGGGATCTGTCATCCAGGTGGCCAGGACACGGCCATCGCTTTTGGATGCAGTTTCTGGGGGTGGACCAGTGAGGGAGGATCACCTAGATGGGGGGGTCCTTGGGGAGTGGGACACCGACAGGTGAGACGCGGTATCCCTCTTTTTTCAACACCTTTTCCCCATTCTACCACATAGGATATTCCAAAATATAACCACTCCCACCCCTTTTCTGACACAAACACTTTCGTACAGCATGAAAGACAACGACTAACACTAGAGTTGTTTACCTGACATGTTCCAATATAAAGGTCAGGCAAAGTCAGGTAATTGACCAGAACCATGCACAACCGACAGCCTTTTCCCTTCCCCACAGGGATAAAAGATGGAGCACAAGAGCACAGGACGAATATGCCAAAGCAACCATGCCAATTATTTCATTTATCTGATTGTGCTCCTATTTCACCAGTCTGTTGTTCCTAACCCCGATTTAATTCATATTCGTTCAGGTAGTCTAAACAGCTGTAAATATTGATATTTTTTAACTTTCCATGACACTATTTGTATGTATCCCTTTTATTAAGGATGGTCAGAACATGCTTGTATTCCTGTTCATACTGAAAACGTCTTGGATCTGCGTATATGTATTTAACCGTATCACTTAAAGCTTTGCAAATCCGGCTGCTTCTATTGAATGTTCCCATTTATTTATGCTAACCCGGTTCTCACTAGCTCTACTTTTTCTTTGACGTATCAATGACACTGCTTCTTTTATACTTTCTATGTACTGGACGATGACCATGTTTTTCCTTTTTACAGATATTCCCGAGCCTCCATTCCTTTTCGTGTTTTTGCAGACATCAATTCGAGTACTTATTTTCGTCTCTAGAGAATTAATTGACCCTACTTCTCTTGCGCTTTTCTGCTTCCGGCAGTTCGGGTCCGCCTTCGTTTGCACCGTTGTACTTCCGAGCAGTCCAGAAAATAATAGAGATGAGCGACAGCGGCCGTTAATCGGCAGCAATAGCCTGAACTCCCATTGGCACTATCCACTGCCAATCAGTGTTCAATTCACTCCATTGGCTGCTTGCATGACATCCCGTGTCCACTTCCTGCTTGCAGTCTGTGATTGGTCGCCGCTGTCCCGCAGGGTCAGAATCCGACAGACTCTAGTCTGCATTGTCCAGAGACCAAGGTGGACATGGGCACCCGGGACGACGAGTACGACTACTTGTTCAAAGGTGCGCTTCAGGGGACGAGGGGCTGAGCCGCGAGAAACAGGGAGCAACTGACTGCAGAGAAGAGGCTCCTGTGCGACCATTATGGGGAGACTGAGGGTAGTGGTTGAGTTAGTCAGTCGTTAACAGGGACGATGGGGCGTTATTTACAGTAGCAACCGACTTTCAGGAGCATCGCGAGGTCCGCAAGGCTAGGGTGTTCTGTGGTCTCAATATTTGTTGAAATGTGTAGAGGGGTAGGATATTAAGGAAATGCATGTCGCAAACAAATGGGAGGGGGCTATGGGATCATATGGTTGCAGCACGCGAAGTATTTTAAAGGGGTGTGTTGGCCCTTGTTGGGGCGACGCAGGGGCTGTCTCGTGCGCTTACGGTAGGGCATCGTAGGAACTCGAAGGGGTTATCTTGGGACCTTGTGGGTAATGTATTTCAAAATATTACCCCCTGGGGTTTGTGCTATCATTGGATCTACACATAAATGAGGTGCTCGCGAGGTACAGGTGGAGATTATTGATATCCAGGGTGTTTGACATCCTCTGTAGGCGAGACGCACGGCCCAGTCAAAGAACCAGGGCAAATGGACTCCCCACCTAGCGCCCAGACAGCAAAATGGGACACAGAGACTGGGACTAGGGACGCCCACCCGCCAACATGTTTGAAAATGTAAATGTAGCTTTGCATAGCGGCATTAACAGTCCTCAGACGCACATGACTGTTCTCAAACAGTTGACCCGTATTACAGGAGTAATGGGGCCCTCTATATACCGATGTTTGAGTTTGTCGTGTCTATCCGGTAACTGACATGATTTCTGTGTTTTAGATTATAATTGAATGTGCGTCTCTACTATGTACAGTCTGGAGTTTCGGATTATTGTCTCTCAAGGATCCCGAGATAAAGTCCATTACAGTAGTCCAAGCAAGATAACTGCGTGTGTTCACTGAGTGTTAATTTGTGCTGGAGAGGGTTGCTCTTGATGGCCTCTCTCAGGTGGTAGCACTACGTTGTATGTGATCTTGGAAGTCTTCTGTGAGTACAAAGGAAGCGGTTTGAGTGCACCCAGCAATTATTATTGGTTATACATTATGTGTTTGTGCATGTGTTTTGTGAAGTGCTCTTTGGAATTCGTTTGGCCAATACTTGGGGCTTATGGGTCTGGGCTTAAGGCCAGCCAAGAGTCCTGAACAAATAAATGGTGTGTGCAGCTCACATTTTTCTGCCTCATAAGCACAAATGTTATGCAGTGAATTTGGCAGGATGACAATTTTAAAGTGAGTTTCTAACAAGGGAATGTGGCCTAAGTGGTGGTTGTGGTCTACAGAATTCTGGGTGCATTAGAAGGAGAAACTCGATTGGGTGAATAAGTGCAAAAGGCTGGAGACATCTAGCACTGTTAATGCTTGCCAACTATATATTTGACCCTGAAGTAGATATTGTACACTAAAATCCAAGACTGGCCCTCTTCCATCTGTGAGGCAAAAAACTTTGGGGTCGTCTACGACTCCACGCTTTCCTTCTCTCCTCACATCTCTGATGTCTCTAAGAAGTCACACTACCAGCTACTCCTCCTCAGAGGTATTTCTCTTCCCCCTGCCCCCACCAGAAGCTCCCTGTCCCCAGAGCTGGACTACTGCAATACCCTCTTTCTAAATCTGCCTGCCTCTACTCTCCGCCCTCTGCAACTCATCCAAAGCAGGACTGCAAGACTTGTTCTTGGCCTCAAGCCCAGGGATCGTATCTCTGCACTGGCGGCGAGGACTAAGTTCAAAACCTTTTGCATTGTTCACAAGGTCTTCTGGGGCCTGGGACCTCAATACCTCCAACTCTCTTTTCGTAAATATCTTCCTTCTCAAGCTCTCTGCTCATCCACCTCCAAATCTCCCTGGGTCAGTCGCTTCTTCAAGCAGCGAGTTCGTGATCTTTCTTCTGCTGGGGCCTCCCTCTGGAACAGCCTCTCTGAAACTTGAAGAACCATCTCTGGTTCTGGAAGTACCTCAAGACATCCCCCTTTTTCTTCTGCTTTCTCTCCTCTCCCTTGCTGATCTCCAAGCTGAATCTGCAACTGCACTGGTTATCCGCTGATCTCTGGGCCGGGTACCCTACCCGCCAGTTGCACACCTGCATTGCCCCCCTAGAAACCCCTCCACTTGGAGATTGTCTGCATCCTTACAGCCCCTACTTGCACTGACCCTTGCACTTGCCACCAATTGGCCGCACTTTATTTATTTTACTGTTATCCTATGTACTGCAAAGCCATAATAGGTGTGTTAGAATTCATTCAGTGGTTTACAGGTAATTATAATAATGACTTGTTTTGGAGAATGATTGCTAGTGACTGTTGCTCTTCCTTGGCTCATGGAGGAATGAGTTTGGGTATTGTCTGATTTCATGGTACAAGGCATAAAATAAGCAGTGTCGCATAGCAATTTGCTATGCAATTCTGTAGGTTTGCTAATCAAGTGGGCGTAGCAAAGTTAGCTATTAAAGTTGTCTTCTTCAATGAAAGCACGGCTCGCCCTGCATTCCTCTCTTGCCGTTGGTCCTCTCTTCACCCTCTCTTCTCTGTTCACTACAAATGCTAATGGAGAGAAAGTGCTGCAGTAATCATCCCCCCCACTCTAAGTGCCAAAGGCATATGTGGGAGTGTTAGGCAAGAGTTTTTATTTTTTAAACAATTGCAAACCAGAAGAAATCAGGATAATCCTTTTATTAAGCTTTCTATATCCTGGCTGGCACAGACCGTATGTGTCAACTTTATATATTTTTAACACAGTAATGCAATTCCATTCCTAATATGCAAGTTGTTACACAATGCATAATTACAGTATTGACAACTGCAAAACACTGCATCATCTCCATGCTTTACAGTGAAGTTTAGGTTTGTGTATCTAAATGTCAGTGTCAACGATATTTCATTTTGTTGGGGAAGATGCATCATATGACAAGTGAACTCTTCAGAAAATGAACATGATCATAAGATCAAATTCTTTTGATGTCAAACCCGGTTCTGTAACCTGCAGGTTGCATACATCTTGCAACTAGTGCTCAACCTGTGAACAAACCAATACTCATTGACATTCTATATTATCACCCTGTTCCTTCATTCCAGGTACCCTGAAAAGTGAGATGACCACACGCTACAAAATTCAACCTAGTTTGCCCTGTTCTCTGCCTGCTACGGAATCTATCCTTCTTAGTCTTTCTTTCCTCTTACATAATTAATACACAAAGCAAACTAGATGCTTACGCAAAGTAGTGATCAATAGTTCCATCCATTCTGTACATCTACAGATCTACTGCAATGACAAACAGTGTAGTTAGCCCCCAGAGCTTGCTTTACTTTGTGATTAAGATAATTCCAACCTGCAGGAGACAGCTGGCCAAACTGTTTTCAGAGCCTTTTTATCATATCTATTTGTGTCCATTCATGCAGCTAACCTTTTACATTTTACATACTCATCTATGGCTCACAGTCTTTTCGCCCACTTGCATAGTTGAGTAGATTTTATGAAGGGGGAGTAGCATTTACAAGAGATGCTTGAAACATAATTTGCAGTAAATGTCAAATAAAAGTTTCACTCTGCATGGGTGGCCTCTGTGTGGCAGCAGTATGCCAAACATGAAGTGGTTAAGTAGTGAAGTGGTTAAGTAGTGACGTGCGCCATTTTACAGAAACCACATTTTTAATTTGTTGGCCTCCATTGTTATGGGTTTTAGGTTGAATAGGTAAACTAAGTTACCAGACCTGCAGGTCTAGCTTAAGAATTTGCAAGGCATGAAACCTCTCAATAGTGTCTTATTTCAGCGGTATGCAAAACTGCTGCATTGTTACTCATTTCATGTCTTTGGTACAAATAACTTCTGGTGACTTTAACATTATTAGTACAATTTTGCTAATCAAAAAACATGTAATTAGCAACAACTGCTAATCAATTTTTGAAATCTAATTAATGCTTTGTGGTACTCCATTTCTTGACCTTTTGCAGTATGAAAGGCTGCCCTTTGCTTGCTGGTATTTGAGCCTTTAATCTGTAGTTTGCGATCCATTACTACAAGCTTTTCAAGTCGGATCGTTCTAGGATTGTGTTTTGGAATTTTCTAGGCAACAGATCGATTTGCAATACATGGAGAAAAGTGTTACTTTTCTTCACTCTCCCCACGGCAACTCTAGCATGATTCTCTTGATGCACTGTCTTGGTCTACTGTGTTTACAGTGGACCTCCACTGTTTTATTGATGTTACTGCTCTTGGTGTGGCGAATCCTAATTAGATTGCCACAAACAATCATTTTACGTTAAACCGTGGTGCTTCTTCTGCAAAGATTGGTTGTAGGTTTGCTTTGGCTGTCATTTCAGCATTATCCCTGTGCGAGCATTTGAAGAGGTTAGATTAGTCAATGCATCGCAGCTTTACTGACTGCCATGCTGCATGTTACTATAGTGCAAGCCTTTGTCTAATGTGTGCACATCTAAAACCTACACCGTAAATTAATTGTAGGAGTAAATGGTTTTACTGGCCTCTTGTAATCTTTTCAGGTCTTGCCCTGACTTCCTTATTTCCCAACATTCTGTTGAATGGTAAACGTATTCATTATTAAGAGTCCAAATGACTCCCTTGGCTCTTCCCAACCCCCTCCACTATGGAAGACTGCCTATTTGCTCTCTTCTAGGGAAGGAGTACTCCCAGCCAGTCATTTGATGGGAATGCAAACAAAACAAAATCTTGAACTCTCGTTCGCTGGTTCCAACACGTGTAACCATGGTTGCTGGTATTGAAATAAGGATTGGTTGAGCAGGAGCTCAAACCAAATCCTATGTTTCCAGCCTCACCCAGTAAGCGGGAGGTACCTCTGTGGAAAACGGAGCTAGTGCATAGTATGTTGCAATTCTAGCATTCACGTTTGCATTCCCATGCAAAGCATGTGTTCTAATGCAGGGGGAACATTTTCAAATTGCTACTAGCAGCCTTTAAAAAGCTGCTTGTCACCTCAATTCTATACATGCAGACAGCACATCATTTCTTACTCGCCAAGAGTTCATTATCACTATTGGTTAGTGGCGAGTGCACGTTTTGCCCACTCTAGTGCTCCTTTTTACACCGTTACCCAGAGTTGATGTCACATAGTTTCTATAGCACCAGTTGCCTTGAGTCAGAAGTGTCAGTTAGTGCTGTTAAGCTAACTAAGCTCTTCTACACTATAAGCAGGAGCAAAATACCGAACCCCTGGCATTTTCGAGCCCTGCTGTTGGCCTACCTAACATACTTTGCTAGGACTGCAAGTGTTTTCCACTTTCTCCAAATGGCTCTTTACTCATTTTCTTTTGAGCAAACCTTTTTATAATCTAGTTGGTGGCTGTTGTGTGAGTAGCCATTAAAATTCGTATCTGTGCACTAAACTGGTTTCTTCATTGAATCTGACTTTGTTTATCATGGATGTGGTCTTTCAAGTTTTAGAGTAACTTGATGCACGTTTCTAGTGATATGTAAGTCCTAGTTTATAAATGCAGTTCTTTCTATGCACACCATCACCTACTTGCCAATTGACTTTTTCACGTGCCAGTGGCTAGTAGCAAGTGCACATTTTGTGACCTGTCTATAAATCAGTCCGTTTTAAATCTTCTTGCATGGGGGTGCCAGATCTATTCTGCTACACTCATTCCTGCTTCTAGAAGATCTGGTCCAGCTTTCCTTTACTTAGTCGTTTACCTGTTTAGTAAAATGTTTTGCACATTCAGGTACTCGTATGTTCTCTTCCAAATACCCACCCCATATTTGTCAACCACCAAACATGCTTTTTTGTCTAGTTATCTCTTTAGTCCTCTTTCCAAAGTTGTAGTCCAAACCACCAAGAGCAAGTCACTATCCTCTACAAGTTGTTTATCTTGGAGTAAAGGCAGGCTCACTTCGGCCGTGGTTCCCTGTTGCTGTGTAGAACGCCCTGCCCAAATCCCTGTAACTCTGCTCTTTTAACCCAGTTATATCTCATTATAGCTATCTACCATCAAAGTACATTTTGATGGTACCCCTTTGGCCTCCAAAAGTATGTTCAGTACCCTTCAAATGATATCATGGCCACACCACTGTCATCATTTCTCAGCCCCCTACCTGGAAGTAGTGTTCTATGCTGTATCGCTTCTGGGACTATCTCTTCACTTTATGCTTCCCTAAGACTTGAGGTTTAGTTCAAGTGTGTGGAGAAGCTCTCAGACCCACCTTTTCTGGTTGGCCGACATGCACAACCTCTCCACTAGAGTGTGGGCCCACAGATTGACGTGGCTTCCTCCTCCTTGCTGGTGAGATGATTAAAAGACCCCTCCATCCCCCCCAGCCATCAACCTGGCATGTGCTGTAATGCCTCATGCTAAGGCTTTAAAACTAACTCCATTCTAAACAGGAGTTGCGCCCGACCTGCAGCACTCGACACCCATCTCTGCCTCACACATGGCTGTCCATGACTAAATTTAAAGGACTGATTTGTTCTTCTGATCACCCTACTCCTATGAATTGACTGCATTGCTTTGATCCTTGAAGGGTCACAAAAAACATACATGATTCTTTATTTAACTTTGGAAATGCAATCGCAGGTATTTGCCATGTGACTCGGAGTCAATTTGTTAATTCTATTGATCAGTAAACAAATCCACAACTGCAATATTTTATTTTATTGTGGTTTTGTTACAAAACCTTTTACAAACACATTAACTACAGCAAAGCACAACTATAAAAATACACAACTATAAAAATACTGTCTTATAAAAATCCAATTTGATAATTGATACTCGCTCACTTTGACAATACTGTCATAATCTCAAGCCATACAGCCTCGTAAAGTTCCAGGTACTTTTGCAGAGGAATACTTTTCACACACAGAACCTCAGTTACTAATTCATCTGTTATATTCTTAACCCCATTGGTTCGAAATTATAAAAGCATTAATCCATTTCGAGTTCTTAGTTAATAAAAATATGTTTTATCCTATAGATCCATTACTATAGATTGTAGTGGCAAGTGCGTATGAGCGGAGTCTCCAAACTTTAGGGGTACAATTGTTCACATGTACACCGAATATAAGATTCTTTGGGGGAATTAATCAGCCTACTATTCTATAAGGGTTCTCAGGACTAACAATGCAGTACGACATGGGTATGTACTGCTATATGTATTTTGTTATTTTCAAGCCTGCCCAATGTTTTACAGCCCCACAGATTCTAGGCAGGCCCCCTACTACATCTTTATGTTGATGATCCGTCTTCCCATCAACATTTAAGTCTGAAAATATTTATTTCAGGAAAGCCACCAGTGCTATTGTCATGGATAACTGCCTCCCCGCACATTTATCTCACCCACAATGCATCTGATATCACCTGAGCGTCTGAATGGATAAACAAATATTTGTGTCTCTTAAATACCCCATCACAATATAAAATCCAATGATGTAATGTTTCTAGACTCCGCTTTTTACATATTCTACAGGTGCTGGAATCCTGGGGAACGTTATTGCGTGGTTTCCAAGACTTAATGTCTTAAGTAGATTAAATGTGAATTTCATGAACCAGTTTCCTAAAAAGGAAGGATTTTATTTATTTTATACACGCCATAAGCAATCAAAGTCACAGAGGAGTTCATATACTTTGTATAATTCTCTTTGGGCCACTCTTCGCAAGTTTTCTATAACATCTGACTTCCTTTTTAACCAGAGTTGGATTATCTAAAGCCTTTGCTAAATCCATGTTGATTTGATTTAAATATCCTTCACGTGATTGCAGAATATCCTGCAATGGCACATCCCTTCCACTTAGGGCAATCTTTCTGAGTTATGTCAGCAAGTTGTTGCCCTCTGTTTCCCATAATTTATGACGGAAAATCGTAGTCCCCTTTCCTTTTTTTTTTTTTTTTTTTTTTTTTTTTTCTTTTTTAAATTTTTTTTATTATTTTTTTCTTTTTATTTACAAAGTTTGCGAGCACAGACCCAGCTCTAGTATGACCCTGGCTATTGGCTACGAAGTTGGAAGCCCCGGTACAGCTCACCATATCTTACTTCTAATATGAACCAGGTCCAATTGCTAATTTCCACAAATTTCAAGCCGTATAATCATACGTTTTGTAAAACTCCTAAGGGAATACCAGCAGTATTTCCTTTTTTTAAAAAAAAATTTCATTTGTGCAATGAAGGGCCCTTGCCTTTAAGGATAATTTATTATTCTGAAAACTGATGGGATTCTTTTTAGAATCCGCAGTATGTCAAACAGTTTACCTGCTCAATATTTGATTAATTTGTGTACCTTTTTTTTTTTTTTAAAAAAAAAAAAAAAAAATATTCAGATGCTTTCCGTCTCTTGAATTGATTTTTGATTTTGTTGGTGTTCTTCCAACTATTTTCTGTTGCAAAATATTCCAGTCTGCGCTGCAATCCTATTGGTATGATTTTCAATAGGACTACATCATCCATGTAGGCGAGCCACGCTATTGATGGGAATACATTTGCATTATCAAGTACCTCCTTTAGATTAGACTTTGAGACCGGGGTTAAAATTCACTCCTGCCTCGGTCCTGTAGAGGAGGAAAATTATTTTGGTAATGCCCATTCAGAATCCAGTCTTACTTCGAGAGCTGTATCGGTGTGGTACCACGTTAAGATATTCAGTAGTCCCTGCGGTTTGTTTCATGCAACTAATTCCCTCCGTAGCCTATTTCTCTCTACTTTATTGAAGGCTGCAGAGATATTTAAGCATGCTGCATGTAAGGCATCCGGGTTTAAAATACTTACACCCTAGAGAGCCCAGCTGGCATGAAACCAATATCAACTGGTGTCCTACAAGCATGCATATGTGACTTTTCTTTTGAGTATTTGAGAATGTTATTAAAAAATATTTGACACGTTTAAGCATAATGCTCATACATAACAAGCAAAAAGGTATAGCTTGTGTCTCGTGTGCAAATTAGATTTGCTGTGTGCTTACTCCAAGTCCACCAATGGTAGCTCCTGCCTACTGGGTGACACCAGCCACCCGGGAGATGATTTTAGCTCCTGCTCATTGATTCCTCTTTTCGTACCCTGCGACACTATTATTTGTACTTGGGTCTTTGCGTTGGCAGAGCAATGTACATTAAGCCGTTCACCGATGTCCCCAGATTTTTATGAAAGCCTGCCTGGAAGGCACTTGGCCTTCCATTTGTTTTCTGCTCAGCTTTTTAGCACAAACTAATCCAGTACCTTTCAGGATATGGGTCTGTGGTTCAGGGGAGAGGATCTATCCCCTTTTTATAAATCGGAACTACTTTCTGTCGTTCCTCTTTGAACTTCCTGAAAAAAATAACCTTGTGGGGGGAGGGGAGTGTAAAGGGTCAACACACTTGCCCATAAACGTATCTGCTTTTAGGGTCACATTGGGAATGCCATCTGCGTGACACGCTCAAGAATTTTTAAGCCTACTCCTAAATATTTGTAAGTCTTCCAAATCAAACTTAATCCTCCAGACCCGGAAAGTCTCTGGACATAAACATCTTTTGGAGATTTTGAATAAAGTTGTTTTGAAGTGATCTGCCCAAACTGACGCTGGAAACTATTTGCATGTGCGAAAGCCTGTTAATGGGTATTATTGTTTAAGATGACCTATGTCCCTTTATTTCCTCTTAGGGCAAGGAATGTAATCATTTGTTGGCCTGCTATCACGTATTTACTTATTCTGTACATCTTGAGCCAATTTTTATACTTTTGTTTGCTTTTCTTCCATGCTCTTATTTGAACTTCCAAATGATCTCCCTGGTCGATATTCAGGGTTCGAATTGCTGCTTTCATTTCCCTTTTACGTTGTCTGATGTTCATATCAAATGGATGCTTGATTTTCTCTAAAAAAGATTTGTGAACACCCCCTTTGTTGGAGTAAACCATGTAACCGTTCTCATATTGTATAGTTAGTTGCATGGTGAGCTTTTAATTTTATTCTAAGTCCCAACTATCCCAAATCCTTTTCAGAGTAATCATCTTAGAAATAGTAACTAGGTACCACGTCAGCCTATATTTATTTTTTTGTATTCACAATAAAAAGTGAGTCTAATGTCCACAATGGATCCCCTAGTAAAACAGTGGTTAAATGTTAAAGTAAGGTTTGCGTAATCGCACCTCGTTGATTTTTCTCACTTCAAAAAAGTAGCATTTTCAAACGGTGGTGGTGAAATCAATTGAGTCTGAGGACAGTCTAGGCCATGTTGGCTGGCTCGGGTAAATCGCCCTTTAGATTTCCATTTGTTTTCATTAAGTTACACTTAACCATACATTTGGCCCAATTGGGAGCAAGATTCCTACCCTGTCCACCATAACATCTATGCAGTTACAATTAAAATTGCCTGCACATATGTTTGCTGAGCCTCCCTTCTCTAGCCAGTGTAGAAGAATATAATCCAACTATGCTCTTAGATGGCCCTCACCAGATCTTTTAATTACATTAGAAATTAATAATATTACCATTATCACTTGATAAAAACCCCTACTAACATTGAGACAAGACCACTGTTAATAACAATTAGGTAAGCCCCCAAATTCCACTTTTACAGCTAATGGAAAACCTCTTGTTGGTAAACCTCTTGTACCTTTTTATTGGCCTTTGTTAAGAAAACCTTAAAGCCATCGATCACCTCTGTTAACCATACTTTTTGTAGTAATATAATATACTCATAAAATTTGATTCGTCACACTAGCATTCCATCTGAGGAGTGAAATAGTTGCATGTCTATCCCCCTTGTCGTTTGCCAACGGGTGGCTGCAGAGCAGAAGACCATCCTTACCAAATCTTCATAATAGGCTTGTTTTGATTGATTACAGAAGATACGATTGCGACTTGATTACAGAAGATATGATTGCAACTGTGCATCTTAAGTACATAATGAGGAATTGTGGTGCATGGGCTCCAAATCCTTGATCTTTATTAAACCATATATTTTAAGCGTTCGAGGGCCATTTAAGCCTGGGACAAAATAACTTGTATCCTCTCTGCAACAAAGCTTCTTGAGCGTCTCTCACCATTTGTAGTATCGGTTTCGAGTAAAAGTGAATAGCGACGCGATTCAGATGTCTCATAAAATTCCACCTGCTAAACTGAATGTCTACTGATGTTACATTTGATAACACTCTGGCAAGATTTGTGGGATGTCTTCTTATCAAGGTTAGTCTTCACCCATTGCATTTCGGAGTAAACCTTGACACTATCTGCATTAACCACCTGTGTATCTGCAGCCTGTGTATCTGCAGTAAATATCATCAACGAAGAAGCGTTGCTCATACAAATGATTCTATACAATTACGACACTAACGTCTGCAGACCCATCCAGCTTTTTCACGTCTGTTTTAGAGAAAGTTTCTAATCTCTTTCTGAGGCTGTACCAATTTCTTTATTTAAGGCCCCACCTTCAATTAAAATATCCTCTAAATCGGCCATTAAAGGCAGTGTGGGATAAGGTTGTTTATTCTTCTTAAGAATTGTATCGATCCCTTTTGTTTGGATGTCTAAACCTCTTCAGATTTGCCTTAATACAGCGTCCGCTACTATTCAAAATGTGCTACTAATGCTTCATCGCCTCCCTTGGGTAAGTTCTCGGACCCACCTTGCTTCAGACTTTAGCAGGGTTACTATTTATTCCTTAATCCGCTCTGGCACCATATGTGGAATTACATGTACAAAGGGTGCCTCTGTTTGCACAGGTATCACATATTGTTTTGGATATTTAATGCAGAGATGGAACTCGCCACCAACCAGGAGCCATCTGAAATTTCTGGAAACTCTATCATGGCGCTGTGGAGTAACCACATAATGTCCTCTATCCGCTTTCAATTCCTCCATTTCGTTCAATAATTTACTGCATTAATAAGCAGATGCGAGAAATGGGCACAGTGATGTGCTTATGTTGGGAGGGTAAATCTCCTTTTTCAAGCTGTTATGCCTCTAAAAGAGTGGTATTATGAAGAGAGGATTGATACAATTGCAGAGTATCCAAATTGATGTTTTGTTGGGTATTAACCGGTGCCTCCCCCGCACCTCCTCGGATCTCCTGCTACCACCTGACAATACAGAAGCACTCAACACGGAGCTTCTTCTAGTAGAAAAATGTGTACTTTTTGCTTGAGACTGTTGTACCAGACAGGCACACTTGGGGAGTTCGACATATTTAGATTTTAGGCTCAAAATCCTTCTTTGCTCTTAAGCTTATAGCAACGTTTGCCTCCTTTTATTGTTGCTTTTCTACGTGGCAATAGTAAATTGGGCATCTAAATACATTTCCGTGTCTGATGATGATTTGTGGTTGACAAATACCACAAATTCATAAATGACCTGCACAGATAGATATGTTTATTTCCCCCAAGTCTGGTAGCTGAGCTGTAAATGTCAGTCATATGTTCTGTTCAGTAGGTAGTTACAAAGAAAGACTCCTACTGGGAGTTGGCTGTTATTTGGTACATCAGAACAAAGTCCACATCACTCTCTGCATGAGTTGTCGCCCAGAGAAGGGTAATACTAGCTCAGGCACCATTGGTCTGAAGTTTAGGAACAGGTCCACACTGTCACTGTTGGTGACTCTAAAGTACCCACTCTGGAAAGGGTTCTGAAACCATGTAAGTCAGTCATTGACTGCCTCACACAACTCGGAGCTATTGACAGAGAAACAAGTGCTGGCTTACCTTGCTTCCTCCATTTAGTTTATTCACTTCGAGATTACAGGATGGAGGCCTACTTTCCGCCAAACAGTAGTTGCTGTTGCCAGACACTGACTGCTCTCACACTTGGCTCTAGTGCTTTGCTATAATGCTATAGGAAAGAACTCCAGAGCTGGAAGGAAAGCCACACGGGGTGCTGAGAAGAGCCCAGCTCTCCTGTCTCGTGGGAGAGATTTCCTCCAGGAATATTCAGTCGATTTCTACAAACCCAGGAGAAGGGTCCTGACCCATTTCATACCTGAATATGAAACTCTGCAAATTACCTTTTTAAACTTCAGTCCGCGTAAATGCAGTGGGGTGGGGTAGAAATCGAGAGAAGAAAGGATGAGCGTTTCACATCTGGAGTGCATCTGTATGTGTGATGACAAATACTAAAGGGCTGACTCTAATATACCGATCCCCAGCACTCTGACTACTTTGCTTTTGTGAATGTCTTACACGTTTACTAACAAGTATCCCAGTGCCATCCAGACATTCTGCCCAAAAAGGGGAGGGAGCAGAAGAGGGAACCAAACATCTGAGATTGCATGCATGCACTGGGTGTAGGCAATACGGTACAATCATAATGCAACAATTGGACATGATGCACTATTCTGGGTACACTTGGAAGGCATTGAGAGGGAATACAGAGTTACATGCGGATTATTGGGATTGGAGAATATCAAAAATAAAAGGTATACTCGTTGAAAGTGTACTGTCTTTTGATCAACGTTTTCAAAGCTATGATGCCAGTACTTGTAGCCCTTAACTGTGAAAGAGGTTCATATAAACGAACACCTTAAACCAGCCCTGGCTTTTGAGCCAACAGTGCTTTGTAATCTGATTTGTAGCATTGTTCCCCGTTATTTGTATTGGACTACAAATCCCATTGTGGAAAGAGAGTGGGAGATCTAAAAGGGTGAAGTTTATTTATTGGGCTTTGTAAGGTGCTTATACATCAAGAAGTGTGTTTCAAAGCACCCACCGGGCAAAATGGAGGGAAAGGGACAATTGAAAGTGCAAAATACAAAGAAGCAGTCCTACTAGGCCTTGTGAAAATTTGCATCGTGCAAGTGACTAGGAAGGGGCTAAGTTCTAGGAAGGGACTAGGAAGGGGCTAAGTTCTAGGGGACCCGGGGAGGGGTGAAGTGCCCTGGAGACTGTTGCAAAGCAACAGTTACGTGCCAGGCAGTGACCACTAGATCAAAGAGGGGTCACCAGCCCATACAATAGTGCAGGCCAAGTGGTGCAGAAGGCAAGTGCAGCGTGCGAGTTGTCTCAAATTACTTGTTGCTGCTTAGGAGCTTAGTCAACCTAGGTCCGAGGTAATTGAAGGTGCTTTTTTAAAAAACAAAATGCATATATATATTTTTCCTCTGTGCTTTATGCATTTTTTTTTTGTTTTTTTTAAGTGAAACCTCTGGCACTGCTTCAGTCGTTTCTCTGATATGGGTGTCTGTGAACCGTGCCATTGGTGGTTGCGGAATCTGGGATTTCAAAAACCAATATGAACCTCGGTATTCACTTTGTTTTGAGCAAATAAATGATAACTTTGAATCCATGATTCATTTGATTAGACATAAGTATTAATGTGTAACGGCTTCTTAACGCCGGTTTAATACTTGGCATTTGTCAAATTGGTGCCCCAATAATTTTTTTATTTTAACCTTTTTTCTTGCTGCATTTTACCGAGTGATTGGGGTGGAAAAAACACGATGGACAATACACATGCATGTACTTACTTTGTTACAGAGCTGCTACAAGAACGGGGAGGATTCCAAACCTAATGTTGACATTTCCTCCTAATCTCTTTCCTCCTCTGTGTTTCCTGAGATTGGCCGTTCCTTTTTCCTGCCACTCACTGTCCACTCCAGATGCTGAGAGGGCTCTTTACTGACAATTGGCAACATCCTGTTGTGCAGTAAGGCAATGTCTAGTTGTTGCAATTTCAAATATTTTGCAACCTTTACATACTATCCAATAAACAGACGGAAACTCGAAAGACAGCAAATATATGTGGTTGAAATGTCTTTTTGAGCAGACAGAAATCCGGCTACAATTACTAAGCAATACAAACGCCGAGCATGGTTGATCAAACAATATAGCTAGTCTGGGTGTGGAGGCGTCATCCACTCTTTCAAATGAAGGTTTATCTGGGGGTGGACCACTTCGGGGGAGGGAGGAATATTGAAAAAAACAGATTAGACCTGAGGTGTGGAGACTGAAAGGGAAGTCCAGGTTGCCAGTAAAAAGCTGCAAGATTACTTCCTGTGTCAGGATAGGTGTGTAAGTTATTAGAACACATGCAGGTATAGCCCGCAGAGGTATTATAGCGTGGAAACATTGCAGCTGCTTACCTGAGCTGCCTGCACCGGCAATAATTGTTTGCTGTGTGCTTTACATGGCCCTGCCCCCTCGACGAGATGAGACCACACAATGCTACAACACCTTGGCGCTGTTGAAATGGCTATAAAGAAAAGTAAGTCTCATTTTTTTTAATTATTATTATTTTTTTTTACCATTATATTAAGTGTTAACTGCCAACTTTTTCCCTGCCTGGTAAATACTAGTGAATTACTGGTCATAGCTGCAGTTGCTTTCCCCATTTAAATATTATGCTAATTTGTCTTTTTTCTAGTTCTATGAAATACTGAGGGTGTTCTAATGGCTATATAAACCCACAGTGAGGGCTATACTGTGGCCTTTAACTCGGGCTTCAGGACCCCGACCCTCTCTGTAGTCTATAAAGCTATAGTAAACTACTGTCTGGAAAATCCCTATGGTCTAAATTAACACAGGTGTGTCAGTTAGTGTTAGCCTGGTGTCCTTTTTCAATGTGGCAATGAAAACAGCCAATAGATGATGTTCTCACCTGGCTAGTACTTGATGGCAGCATAAAGCTTGCTTTGTGTTTTCACTCCTCAATCCCCGCCTGCTTTTTGCAACCAGACAGACCGTAGAGATAGGAGCACTTTAACAATGTCTTTGTGTCCCTTATTGAGAAGACCATACGAGGAGGTTCTGAATGCTGCTTATGGATCCATGATGTAGTTAAAAAGGTAACTACCGTCTGCCATGACTTGGATGACGGATATAAGGGATAATCAAGTCAGTTGCGTGCACACATCACACCGTTTCTCCAGGGGAAAAAAGGTAAAGTCGACATGACCAGCATAAAAAGTAGCTTTTCTCCTCAATTCTCTACATGAACAAAGTGCATCATTTCTTACTATAAGAATCAATTGAGTATACATTTTGAGCCCTGATTTCTTACTCCTTCTCTGTCCCGAAGACTGGATTATCACTTGCCAATGGCTAGTAGCAAGTTTAGAGGCCTTGTCTCAATTTCTCAGAATATGTTGGATCATTCTATTGAGCGGAATCTGGATTGGCAGATGTCAAGAGTGGGATAACCATCAATATAAAAGTTCATCTGAGAGGTTCTGGGTAAGTTAAACCTGTATTTCCAAAAACACCAATATTTGGTTTTATCGAAGCATAGGGAAGAGCCAGGTGAGTAATGAAATTACCTGTGCTGTATCGATTTCAGCATAGTCTCCAAGTTACAGGCTCTGTTCCTTTATCATAATTCAGAGAATTGGACACTAGTTGTGATTCGTACTGTGTAAGTCGGCAAACTCGCCACCATTATCATAGATGGGTTGTGTAATGCAAATGTTGTGGTGTACTAGGTTTACGTGCCCTGCTGAAGCTAAAAGAAATGAGCATTGGCATTGACAAAACCATCTAGTATTTGGAATAGATCCTCAAATATGTCTATTGCCACGTTCTGACAGGTAGGCCCTTCGTTTGCTTTGCCATAATGCGCTCAGGTTCTAGCACCATATGGCACATTACTTATGTGTCTTATCAAAAGATTATATGTTACCTTCCCTTTTTTTTAATGCATTTCTACAAGTGCAACATAAATGTAAAGGGGAATTGGTTGTTGAACATATTCTGCATGTTCATGGTACACATCCAAGCAGTATTCATCTGATTAGCCCAGCAGTACGATTTTACAGGAGCACGCTTCAGCAAATTGTCGTAATGCTTGCATTTCCTCCATGTTTGAATGCTTGTAACAAGGCATGGGAATATTTGTCTGAGATGCCCATATCGCACGACAAGTGTTGCAAGTAAATTGTGTATGTTGCTAGAAATTAAAACGATGCTTTTCATTGCTGGTTAAACAAAATGGTTATATAACTGTTAATGGCATGGCAGTATATTATGTCATGTATAACCTTCCCCCGTACGTTTTGTTTCTGTAGGGGAAGCGCACTGCAATACCAGGTTATTCCAAACCATGAATTTGCATTTCAGGAAATGATGCTGTCCTTGCCTTTTAAGTCTAATGTCGAGCCATTTGCAACAAATGCTTTTATAACGTCACTCTCCCACTCGGACACGTTTCTGTTAATTGCAACACGTTAAACTTTTCATCGTTTAACACAATGCTGATAGTTTCATCTGTGTACCCGTCTTTCCCCACACAGTGAATCTTTTCTATTCCTACCAGCAAGAATTTCATTCCAAAATGCAAGCCAGGTTTCCCAAAAAGTAGGTCGTTCCTAAATGTAGACTGGCAACACATGCCAAACATTTACTCATTTTAATTGCAACGCTCGCCAAACGACACAAGACTAAGCCGAATTGCAAACCAAAATATAAGGCCTGCATAACCGATCATGCCTTTCCCGATATAAACAGCTGTGGCATTTTACAAAACGACTCCATGGCCAGCCAGCATCCCATGCTATGTGCCAATTTGAAGTGACAAGTGAGTAATTAGGCCAACACTAACCAAAGCACTGCATCCATCCTAAAATGCCATACAGTTGCCTCCTTATTCAACGCCTGTGATCCAAAATTAAGACATTTCACACACACACACACACACTCTCCCCACCACCCCCCCCTCTGTTTATTTGTGAAGATGGAGGCTTTGAGGCTTTCGCAAGAAAAGGGTGCGTTGCAGTATAACTCGAGCCACTAGGTTAGCTCAGTGGGTTAATGCAGGGATTACTTACTGGTCATCTTCATTGCTCCTAGTCATGCTCTTCCTCGTTGCAGTACGTACGTGTGAGGTGCCCCACCATCTCCAGTATCATTTCTGAACTATTTATTTATTTTTTGCCCTGCCCCTCCCTGGGGGATAGAGCGACATCATCCCCCCCCCCCCAGAGCCCTGGAACGTTCCAAGGAATCAATACCGCCCTACGGACAACCAGACGCTACCTCCAGAGACCGAAGAAACCTAGAGGACACCGGGGGCAGAAGAGGGGATCACACCCGAGCCTCCTCTGAAGCACTAAAAAGGGTGGGCTACACAAGTGTGAAAAGTACCCACAGCCCCCTGGCAGACTTGACAGCCACCAGAAAAGCACACTTTATGGTGAGAATTTGCAAGGGCACATCCCTCATTGGTTCAAAAGTGTACACCGGAAGGACTTTGAGTACTAGTGGAAGGATCCCAGGGAGGCAGGCCGAAACCACAACAAGCGGACGTAAAGAAAGGCCTCATCAAGAGCCTAGGAACTTGAGTGCAGTCCTCGGATCCCCAGCCTGAGGAGCCACGAAAGGACCTGTTGGCCCATTGGGCCCGCAAGGGGGACACAGCCAGACCAGAATAAAAAACGTCCTTCAAGAACAGCAGCACCTCTGAAAGGGAGCAGGAACCTTCCTGCTCCCCCGAAACATCATCCCACAACCCCCCACACCAGAACAGGAACTATCCCTGAAACCCATCCCAGAACACCCTTCCCCCCCTAAGCTGAAAGCACCAGGCCCAGAACCACGGCAGAGTAAAAACCAAGTTCTGTGGCCAACCCCAATCACCTGGGAAACGAGCCCCTGCACGCCCAGATGGGAGTGACCAGAAGCACCACCACATCTGAGGCCTTAATTATGACCAAGACCCATGGAAATGGGGGCAACCGGGAAAAGCGTAAAGACCCCATGGTCATGGGAAGGAAAATGCATCCGCCCCCCCCCCCCCGCCCTCCCACCAAGCTCCTGGGCAAGGAAAGAGGCAGCAGAACTGGGTCGTCTGAGCCATCTGCAGAGAAGCACCAACCGCATGACTCCCCATGTCCTACAGATACACCCGAAGACTACTGTTCTCAACGGTCAGTCCCAGGATGGGAACAATCAGCTGCGCTGGGCTGTTGCAGTGATGTGGAGATCCCCGATGTGAACAAACTTGTCGATCAACAGGACATCTAGTTCTGCCCAGAACCCCAGAGACTTCGCCAGGGCCCCCAGCGACGGAGAACGGCCCGGGACAAAAACATTTTTGAAAGTGAAGTCTGTTGTGTGGGTGATGCCTAAAGGGCGAGACCTAGAGTTTAGAAAGAAAGGATTCCTGTCTCACATAAGTACTGGAACAAGGAAGGAGTGCGTGGAGGTAGGCAATGCAATTTCTGCAGAGTATTATATGCCTGTGATATCTTGTGACGTGTTAAAAATTAAATCTCCCATGGAACTTGTGATGCCAGTTAATAGATATAAGGAAGACCAAAATGTGAGCAACTGATCAGTTGGAAACCATTTGAAGATGGTTGACTGGAATTCATACTGGGACATGCTTTCAAGTGACGCGCAGGAAATGGCGGAGGCTGATTACTCCATGAGTTATACATGTCAAGGGGCTCCATGTTAACTTGTATTTAAATGCAGTTATACAGCTTTTCATATTCAGATTTGATCAGCAGGAACTAACCAGCTCCTGGGTGACTGGCATCACTCAGTAGGCAGAAGGTAATGCTGGAAACCATGAGCGGGGCATTGAAAATCGAACTTCCACATGAAATGCACTCTTTTTGCTCAGTTTCGGGCTCGAAACCACAACAAGCGGACAAAAAGAAAGACCTCATCAAGAGCCTAGAAACTTAGTGCAGTCCTCGGATCCCCAGCCTGAGGAGCCACAACCAATCAACATGTTTGCGCACTACATACACCTATCAAAAAGAAACTGGGCAATTTATGAAGGACAGTGTGCAGACAGTCTTGGCTTGGTGTGAGGCTGCAGTGAAATGAGAGAGCAACATCTAAACTCTGTGGCATTGTACTGATGTCTCCGAGGGGGTGGAGGGAGGGAGAGAGGCAGGAGGGGACGGGGGTGTAGACCAGATGAGCACAATACAATTATTGCGTGCACCATCTTACTAGCAGCTTAAAAAGGAATATGCAGCATATGGTGCACGTCAACACATGTGCATTCAACCACCCATTGGACACCTTGACCAGCATAATGAGGCAAATGGTTGATCACTGCACTCCTCTGTCGTTTCTCGGCATGTCTCAACAGCGCCAGCAATGGCTCAAACTCAACATTTCACGGCATGACAACTATACTATATACATCTATTCACACACTTGCGCATCCAACAAAATCAAATTGCAATGTAATGTTGCCTCCCCTTTTCTGTTGCAGGATGTTCCCTCGCACAATCTACTCCAAGTTTCCAACTCGGATAAAAGGCCTGTTAAGACGAACGCCGGCTCCCAACAATGGAACAATGTTGGGAATTTCCCTCCTCCTCCCAGCCCCTCAACAGGCATGAGCACCCTAAAAAAATATACCAGCCTACACCGCCACAGCAACAATAATACACTTCTCATCACAAATAAAACACACAAAAGATGTAAATTTGCTCATAAATGCCACCACCATATTGCAAAGAAATCAATAGCCCATAAAGTGCATCTTTTTGGGTCTTATGACCAGGAATCCCCATAACCTATCCACAGACTCCATCACACTCCGTGCAACCACACCACGTAGGCACATTTCATTAAAAAGTGTGCGATATTTAAAAAAAAAAACGAATATCCCAATCAAAGCGTACCACAAAACGCACCGAACAATTTGCACATTTCACCTAACTAGGAAGCCTCCCAGCCTGTCCCATCGCTATTATTGGTATTAACTTCTGCATCTGCGATTAATGGCACACTTTCTTGACCCCTCCATAAAGTGCACACGGATCAAATTTTCATCCATTGTTTTTTTTCTTCAGTGCAGAAAAACCCACTTGCGTTACCTAACGGGGAATCCACGTAGCCTTTCCCTAGCTCTCAATCGCGCGTCAACAAAACTGAACATTGCCTCCTACCATTTGATACATGCATTATGCATTCATCAGTGGAATGTCCCCAATCATGAGGCAATGCATACAGAACATTTATGTTCATACTGCACCAGTAAATGATCTGAACCATTGTACGACTAACCATCTACAGATCCCAAGAAAATGCATTTCATACACGATAACTGGTCAAATTTGAAACGAAAGAATGGATGCAGCAACATGTCTTTCTGCGAAGTTCACATTACTGGTAATGTACATTTACTTATGTAAACCTCATGATGGCGAGTGACTGCTTCAAACGGCACATAAACATGAGAGCACTGCTTAGTCACACACCTATTTCTCAGCTAAGAAAAGCAAACCCTAGCAGCTGTAGTTCTTAACATAAATGTGGTTACAGAAACATGTTCAACCCATCATGAACGTTTGGCTGCCTGTAAATTGGCCATTTGAGAAAAAAGATTGCCCAAGCTTACAGTTCAGGAAGTCTTCATTCTATTAAAGACAAGGAGGCGAGCATTATGCTATACTTTCTTTAATACTGTCATCATAGCTTTTCAACGTATAACTTTTAAAACTAACATTTGTGTTTTTAGTTTTTTTTTTTTTTTTTTTTTTTCTCTGTAGTACTGAAAATAGCCAATCCGAGGTTTAAAAGTTCCAAAACAGTGTATACTCTTTTGAGATCAGCTTGAACTAAAACTCCCATGAACCTTCGGGAGTGTAGTAGTCCTGACCCTAGCTCTTTGTCCAATCCGGAGTCGGGTCAGGCTATAAGAACCCCCCAGTCCCAGGTCCTTTCCTCTTCTTTTTTGCCTTTCATGACTTCGTAACAAACTCAACCAGTGTTATGAATGGCCACCAACAAACTTCCAACACAACCGTGAACAGTGTCCTTGAACAGTAACTGCCCGGAATCCTTGAGCGAAGTAAACGAGCCTCTGCAATGATGTTTCACTGTCTGCAATCAGGCTGCTTTCTGATCGTCTCCTGGGAGAAACGGAGAAATGCTCATAAGGGCTGGCATCGAGACCTGGCTGAACATTTTATATACGATACATAGGAGTTTGTGTCAAGACAAAGTTGTACATTTTGCTTTACGATACACAATCATCAACTTTCGTCCCTTCTGGGTGGGATATAATGCTCGCCTCGTTGCCTTTAATAGAATGAAGACTTCCTGAGCTGAAAGCGTGGGCAATCTTTATTCTATGACAAGACAGGAGGCTCGCATTATGCTTATTCAAAGCTAGCCACCACTCTGTTCGTTATGTCAGACACTGGTTTGAAATAAAATGTCTTAAAGGTCGATTCTGATGACCAATCGGCAGCTTTCATTATATCTTGAAGTGGCACTCCGGCTGAGAAGGCTCTAGAAGCCATCACCCCCCTAGTAGAATGCGCGCCAAACTGGGACAAATCTATCCCTGCCCATTGCATCACTTTGCGCACCCATCTTGCAATTGTCGCTGTTGCTATTGCGTGATAAGGCTTTCTACGTGCTATTAACAACTGTTATGCCTGGCAGTCTGAACTGCGCTGTAACAGACTCGTAGTCCTTCATACACTGAGCTACACATAATTTCTTATTCTCAGTAAAATAGGGATATGAGATCACTTGAGAGTCTGATTTTTGTCCACTTAGCTATGGTGAAGGCTAATCCTTCTGGATAGAATATTTTCCTATGAATTTCTAGTGCTTTTATATCGGATACCCTTCGGCATGCCGTGAGACACAATAACATTGCTAGTTTGCCTGAAAGTTGTGATCGGGATAGATCTCTATTGTCTGGCCACCTGAGAAATAGCTGAAAAACTTGTTTGACATCCCATAATGTCGTATATCTAGGCTCCGCGGGCTTCCTCAACTTCATCCCTCTCAATACCCGCAAAACTGTCGGGTGTTCGCCAAAGGCATTACCCTCTACTAGGTTATGTCCTGCTGAAATCGCTGACCGTAGAACTACTATCGTTCTAAAGGCGCTACCGCCTTGATATCTCTCTGCCAAGAAATTTTATAACTGTACTACAGGGGCAGAAACGGGATCCAGACTGTGCTCTGAACACCAGTGTGTCCAACTCTTCCATGCCGCGTTCTATCTCCTGATGGTGGAAGGTGCCCATGAGTCTCTGATACAGTCTGCAGCGAGTTGCGAAATGCCTGGCAACTCCCACTTTCTCCTGAAACCTTGCAGATCATCAGCCGCAATGTACCCGTAGTTATGAGCAGGTGAGTCTTCCCGGTTGGGTCGAGCAGAAGGTCTGGCTGGTGAGGAACTGTCCTCGGAAAATCCGTAGAAAGTTCCATCGCTACTGAAGGGCTGAGATTTCCAGATGGGGAGCACCATTATTAGATCTGCTTGTTCCCTGCGGACTTTCGCCAGTGCTCTCGTGATCATGAGAAATGGAGGGAAGGCATAATTTAGTGTTCCGTTCCATGGTTGGAGAAAAGCGTCCCTGCCAGCTGCACCCGGGTCTATTCTCCAACTGAAATATGTCTGTCTGTGCGTTCAGTCTGGATGCAAATAGATCTATGTGAATGGGGCCCCAGAGGTGTTGTATCTTCTTGAATACTGTTGAACGTAGCTTCCAATCGCTGGAATCTACAAGATATTGTGAATTCCATTCCGCTACCTCGTTGAGTGACACTGGCAAATACTCTGCTGTTACTGCGATCTGGTTCTGCAGGCAATAATGCCAGAAGTCCTTTGCTAATTCTGCTAGCATTCGCAATCTCGTTCCCCTTAGCTTGTTGATATATCGCACCGCCGAGATGTTGTCCATATTGAGCAGCATGCATCATCATACTTTGTCTTTCGTAAAGGCATGTACTGCGAAAGAACCTGCTAATAGTTCGAGAGAGTTTATGTGCATGCATAGTTCTTGCTCTGACCACTTTCCTCCTGTCTCTATGTTCTCGCACCTGGGCCCCCCAGCCCGACCTGCTGGCGTCCGACTCTATAATGAAGTCTGGGGAATCTCCGAAGATCGCTCGGCCATTCCAGGCTTCCATGTTGTGGAGAAATCCAATGAAGTTCCGAGATTGCTTGGTCCAGGGTTACTAGCTGGTGGTAACCTAGCCCACCTTGTAGATGTCTTATTTTGAGCCTCTGTAGAGCTCGATAGTGTAGCGGACCTGGGAAAATTGCCTGAATTGAGGCCGCTAGAAGGCCCACTACTCTCGCAAGAGCTCGAAGAGATAAATTCGTCTTCGGTATGATTATTCTGAGCTCCTTCTTTATCGCCTTCACCTTGTGATGAGGAAGTTCGAGGATCGTTTTGACAGTGTGTATATTGAAACCTAGAAACTCTATGGTCTGGACTGGTACCAGCTGGTCCAAGTCTACTAAGAATCCTAGAGACGGCAAGGGCGTGAAGATCCATTGCATGTTTTTGGAGAGGGTACTCTTGTCTGCACCTAGGACGAATGTCGTCTAGGTAAACGATTATGCAAATACCTCTCTTATGGCTGCTGCTACGAGCTTCATCAGCTTGGTGAAAGCCCAAGGTGCTGATGCCAGATCGAATGAAAGACCTGTGAATCACCATTTCTCTCCTCTCAATCGAAATCGGAGATATCTCCGGAACTCCTGAGCTATTGGGATCGTTAGGTAGGCATCTTTGAGGTCTAATCGTGCTAACCAGTCCCCCATACGGAGGAGATCCCGAAGAAGATGGATACCCTCCATATTGAAGTGATTGTATACAACCCATTCGTTTAGGCCCTTCAGATTTATGACCGGTCGTATCTTGTCCCCTCTGTGTACCAGGAACATGTTGCTGAGGAACCCTGGTCCTCCCTGTGTCTCTCTCTACAGCATTTTTGTCTATCAAATTGAGAATTTCTTTGTGTAGCAATGCTCCCTCTTCTTGTGACACCCGACTAGGATGTGGTTCCGCGTTCTGAACGGGGTTCCCTACTAATTCTAGTCGCAGCCCAGCTACTGCTTGCAGTACCCATGCATCGCTCGATAACGCTTGCCAAGCGCTCAGAAATTGGAGAGTTCTCCCTCCTACTGGTAATGAAGGTACACTCGCCTCCTGCGGCGTTGGGTTGTTGATAGGCACCTCTTCCCCTTCGTCCCCTAGGGAATCTGGTTCTGGTCGGAAAGAACATGTCCTGTTTCCCTTCCCAGTACTGAGCACGTGGCCCCTGGGGTCTGTGTTGGTAGTTAAACCGAACGGACGAATGACCCCTGGAACGTCCGCTCCCGGAAGAAACTCGAGTGGGGAAGATTTCCTTGATCGAGCTTTAAGCTCTCTCTAGCGCTGAATAAGTACCTACAAATTGCGCCATCTCTTTGGCAAATGCCTCACCAAACAGTAGTCCTTTGGCTCCTGCCCCTGCTTCGTAGGAGGCTAAGTCACTTAACTTGTTATCACTCTTCAAAAGTACTCCTCCTCTCAGAGGACCGAGCGCAGTTGGCGTTCCCCATAAGGTAGACCGCTCTTTGAGCCCAGTTGGCTAGGACGGAGGCGTCTCCCAGGGTTCCCGTGTCTCTCGCCTTCTCCGCTAAATCCATTATTTTCGCTAATGGGCCAGTGATGTCGAGGAGCTTATCTTGGCATCCTCGCCAGGCGCGGTCTATGCCCTTTCGTAAGTCTTTTGCTATTTTTGTTACGAAAGTGGCCATCTTGGGGTCTAATCCTGGCGTTTCTGCCAGCTTTCCTGGCAACTCTAGGACACTCCGAACGCATGCGCGTCCTCACCTCTCTATCAAGAGGTTTTCGTATATGTTGCACCACATAGGCAGCTACTCTGGGTGATGGGACCCATTCAATGGACTTTGGGTGTCTGATGGCCTCTGGGTCAAACATGTCTGCTGTACCTTCTAGCTCTTGAGGATCTATGTCCTCCTCGTCGTGACCATCATCTAATTCCTCCTCTTCATCATCGGGCATATAGCCCTCATCATTGTCCCCTGATTTGTCCACCCCTGGGGCAAGGGGTCTGTCCTGGGACCGTTTCTTCTCCAGGAAGACTCTCTTTAGCCTGGTGACGGGGTCGCTTACTTGGATCTGGATTGCTCGGGGGAGGAGGGGGTCATAGTGTTTAGTCTTGCGAGCCGCTTTCCGCCCTTTTGGTTCAACCCCTTCCTCGGGGTGTCTGGCTGACAGCTCTTTTTCTGGACTTTGTCCTTCTTTTCTTGGGCAGTTGAGTTTGCTGTTCATTAATCACAGCTTCTAACATGTCCAACCTCTGGGCAATAGGCTGTACTCCCTGAGACAGTCTTTGCTAACGAATCTCCTAGCACCCTTTTAAAACTTTGTGAAAGGGCAGTGTCCTGCTGGTAAGGACTTTCTTCTTCCCACTCCTCCTCTGAGCACTCTGGCGAGGTGGAAGGAGTGGCACCGGGCTCTCCACCATATGCCATAGTGTTAGCAAAGCTAACTTCACGTGCTGTCAGCAGGGGTTAAAAAGTTTTTAAAACAATGTATATTCCTTTGCCTTGTACTATCCCCTTTCTTAGAGCTGCGTCGTAATGCTCAATAAGATTTTTTTTTTTTTTTTTTTTTTTTACACCTTTGTACTTGGTCGCCCTCTTTCGACAGATGCTATGCAGTTACATCTCGAGCAGAAGAGCTCCCAGGGGATGACTGGGGATGGAAATCTTCCCGCTTCCCTGGGTCCCACCGCTCGCCGTGTTTGGCACGGACTTGAAGGATGAGGAGCGGCACCGGGAGCCTGAAGCGGGCACGTTCGCTCGCAGCGCCGGTCCCGCCCCCTCTTTTGAAATGTGCTTGCTTGCTCGCTTGATAGTCGTGTTCCCTAATGCGTCACCGGCGATGAGAAAACAAAGCGGAACGCGGCTCCAAACACGCGGATAAACATGAGGAATATAATCAATAAAATAATGTGTATTTACTTCTAATTTACTCGCGCCGCCTATGCGCAGATAATACCAACAATAGCATGTACATTCCATAATATTACATTTTCTTCAAGAGAATGACAACTGATGTACTTATCTTATGACAGCAAAAAAGAAAGAGGAAAGGACCTGGGACTGGGGGTTCTTGTAGGCTGACCTGACACCGGATTGGAGCAAGAGCTAGGGTCAGGACTACTACACTCCCGAAGGTTAATGGGAGTTTTAGTTCAAGCTGATCCCAAAAGAGTATACACTGTTTTGGAACTTTTAAACCTCGGATTCGCTATTTTGAGTACTACAGAGTAAAAAAAAAGCAAAAATGTTAAAGTTTTATAAGTTGAAAAGCTATGATGACAGTATTAAAGTATAGCATAATGCGAGCCTCCTGTCTTGTCATAGAATGCATAAGTTCAAAATTAAGTAAAATGTCAGTTGATGTGGTGGTAGAACAAAATGTAACTGTCTTCGTAGGTAGTAGCTGCTGTGTTAGTAACAAACCTGTCTGAATCGTCCACATCTGGTCACAATTATAGTAGTTGTGCCATTAAACATGCAAAACATTGACAAACCAGGCCACAAAATGTGCACCCTCCATTGACTAGTGATAGTTGACTCTTGGCAGGTGCATGTTGTGTGTGTGGATAACTGAGGGAGGTAACTTTTTATGCATGACTAGTAGCTTGCAACCTGAAATGTTTAACACGCCCCCTCCCCCAGAGTTAACTGAAGAAATGTAAACACAAATATCCCCTTCTAGATCTGTGTTGATGTGCACCTCAGAATATTTTTAGCAGTAAATACAGTTCCGCAGACTGTGCTGCATTAAGGCCTCATCCTTGCTTGTGATTCTAGTAAGTTTTGATAGCTGTTTATAGAGTATGCAGGGATCGACATTGGGATTAGTTGACCAGGAGCAAAAATCAGCTCCTGGGTATTGGGCATAACCAGTTAGGAAGGGGCTAGTACCTAGTGTTCAGCAAATCTAGCTTTTGCCCCTGATGCATAACTTTTTTTTTCCTTTTTTTTTTTTTTTTTTTTTTTTTTTTTTTTTTACTATCCAATATGCTCCAGCTGTCCCTTGGGTGTATTCTCCGTTATATACGTTTCCAGACATGAACATTTAATATCGCATAGCTAGGTTTGTATGGCACAACTTGTCACAGGAGTCAAAAGTAGCTTTCAAGCTAATCAAGCTCCCTTGGCTATAAACAGGAGCTAAATGGCTCCCAGCTCATGGCAGTTTCGAACACTGGTATGCTAAAAGAATGATTGGAATGGGGGAGGAGTGCTTTTTAGGGTAATTGTTGCTCTTGACCTCACGGTAGTTAGCTGCCCAGCCAGGTCTGCGCCATCGTTGTACTCGCCAGCCTACTTTCGCCCAATCTCTATTGTACTAAATTGACCACTGCATTACCTTAATCATTGTGTGCTCACTACTTCCACTAATGATATAGCCCACCTCTAGTTTATTGCCCACTCCTATCTAGATCCCACTATATCTTAATTGATTAGCACAATAATGTACTAGTACTTGGCACATAAGCTTCATTATTTTCCTGCTCTCTGCCAACCCACTATATTGCCGCTTGATTTAGCCCATCTGGCTACTTTGTGCTAACCACACCAACCACTAAACCAGCCTACGGCTCACACTAAAATTTAATTTAGTAACCTTTACCAATATAGTCTGTTTCATAAACGGCACCTAAACCTGCTGCAGACATTTGTTTTTCAACATAATGTTGGTCTCCCTGACCACCATCATGTTCCTCTTTTGTATAATACCCCACTCTATTCCATGCACAGGGGGACACTTCATCAGCATAAATGATTAGCTGAATTGGGATGTCGGCGCCATCACCCCATCCCCATCCCCATTCCAACCTTCCCTACCTCCATTGCCCTCGCAAACGGCAACCTCAAACAAGCCATACTCCTATACCACAAATAAAGTAAACCCAAATATCCAGAGCCCAAGTCAGAACTCGGCCAAACACCACCACTCATACGAGAAAAGCACCAAACTACACCCATTATGGGTAATAACAGACTCCATAGACTCCATAGACTCAGAGCCAGAACTAAAACCACCCACCAAGTCACCACTCCCATCTCTACCACCAACAATTCAAACCAGATAACACCTCTTACAATTGCCTGTATATTGACAATTCCAAAAAATCCAACATACCCATCACTAACCTCAATCAATACTCATACTACCAACCAAGACACTAAGGCAAGCAAAACATCAGAGTACCACCCCCAAAATTAATCTCAAAGGTGCACTCATCAATGTGCGCTCCCTTGGAGCACATGCCATAGAAATCCATGACCACCTAATTGACCAAAAACATGATATTCTGGTAGTCACTGAAACTTAGCTACACCCCGCCGCCGGCCCACTCCTAGCCATCGCTATCCCCCTGATTTTATTATACTTGGAACAGACGGGACCAACACACGAGGCGTAGTCACAATAGCTAGAACCTTGTTGGAAATCAGAGCCTGCCCAATGGAATAAATCCTAGGCTACGAACTTCTAGTTAAATTCACATCCAACTCTAAAACTAACACCAATTTTCTAGTAATGTATAGTGCACCAAACAGAACTCACCCCAACTTGGACATCCCTCTAATTACTAACTCCCCTTATCAAACCCAAAACTAAATGCAACATTCTAGGCGATATGAACTTGGGCTTCAACGATCCTTCAGATCCTGAAGCTTTAGCCTTCCACTCGGCTATGGTAGACATGAACTTTGTGCAGTTGATCAATGAACCCACCCACTCCAAAGGTAGAACACTGGATTGGCTCCTCACACTTAACTCTCAGGTCACCATCGATTCCATCCTCCCTGTTAAGTGGTCAGACCACTCAATCATCAATTTTACACTGAACTACAATAACTTGGGCCACACCATCTCCAAACAACCGGACTTCTTTGAAACCAGAAACCTTAAAAAAACTCACAGCGGATAACATGTCCCCGTTCTTGATTGAAGCCCTAGACAATGTGGCGCCAAAAACGAATAACCCTGCCTACTTAGCAGAGCGTTACCAACGGAGGCTCATCCACACCATTGACCTATTTGCGCCCATCGTCGCCAAAACTCAAAGGCCAGATACACAATCCTGCATCTGGTTCAATGAAGAACTAGCCACCCTCGGACGCATAAAAAGATCGCTAGAACATCTCCATGCCTCCTTTCAGACCAATACAGTCCCTGCCAGCATCAAAAAAGCTTGGGTAACCCCACTCTTTAAAAAAAAAAACAACCGTAGATCCATCAATCCCGTCAAATTACCGACCTATCACAACGGTACCGTTGCTCCTGAAAATAATAAATAAAATAGCGTACTCCCAAATGCAAAACCATCTAGAACAACACCAACTACTGGGGGACCGACAGTCGGGATTCCGCCCCAACCACAGCACCGAGACGGCCCTTCTCGATCTGAAAATCCAAATGGATGCCACCAGAGAAGCAGGCAAACTCTGCCTACTAATGTTGCTGGACCTCTCGGCGGCTTTCGATTTGGTCGACCATGATAAACCCTGAAACACCCTAGCCAGTAACATTAATGTGTTTAAGGACGCCACTTAATGGATCAAATCATTCTTAGCAGACAGGACTTTTAAGAGTCAGCCGACCCCCATACCAGTTCCCCTAGGCGTCCCGCAAGGCTCATGCCTATCCCCCACTCTGTACAACGCCTTTTACAAATGTCATCTACACCAACTTCGCAGATGATACCCAGATCCTTATTCCACTAACAGGCAATCAAGAGCAAGCCTCTTCTCATCAATCAAATCTATTCACTCATACAAAACTGGATGGCGAATAAACAACCTTTGCCTCGATGACAAAACGGAGATACTCCTATTGGGCTCACCCTCTAAAATTGACTCACTACAACATAGCTACAAATCATTCAGCTTTGATGGCATCCCAGTTCTCGAACAAGTCAAGACACTGGGTGTCTACCTAGATGCCTCCTTAACTATGTTAAAACAAGTTAACACACTATCTTCCTCCACCTCCTATACATCCAAACTCGTCTCTCTAAGCCGCAAATTTCTTTCACCCAGCAACTGCATTACATTAGCCAGAGCACTTATACTATCTAAGCTTGACTACTGTAACATCCTCTTCCTTGGCACTTCCAAAACTAACTAGCCAAACTTCAGCTTTTGCAGAACAAAGCCCTCCGAGCCGCCCTAGGCATAAAAAAAAAAATCAGAACACGTTTCCAATATCAGGAGAGATAATCGCTGGCTTCCCATAAAAGCTAGGATACTATTCAAAACCCTAAGCATTACGCATAAATGCATCACCAACAAAGCGCCCAAATACCTTGTCAATAAAGCCCTGACCAGACTCCTCAGATCCAGCAATAGCACTTGCCTCGATAGCCCACGGTACAAAAGAGAAGGCGGGAGGCAGCAGCTTCGAAATCCTTGCACCATTTCCTTTCATAGATGTATTCAACCACTGTCTGTAACTACGCCGTGATACCTCTGGGTCTGGGCGTAAAACAAATGTAATAAATCAATTTTTGACCATAAAGAAGTTGTTGACCTACTCTGCCATTTTGCACACACGGACTGTGGACATGTTCTGTTAGAATGGGTGCCCTCTCTGGTCTGACCACAAGAGCGCGATTAATATGGCATTCACGTGATCTAGGGTAGAGCATAACTTTGAGTCTTACGATAATGTCCCCAAGCAGAAAATGTGTACAATGCTAGGAGCTTGTTATAGGGGTGGTGCAGATGGTGGTAAAATCGATACTGTCCATGCCTCCTGGCAGGTACTTTTGTGGGCGCCTTAGCTTATTTGGCCTCTGTCACTGCCTGTTATGATAAACTGGTCATTCATAATCTTTCTTGGAGAATGAACAGAAGTGGTGCACAGCCAGGACTATGCATAAAAGCTCTGGTAACAGCAAATTGAGCTACAGTAGAGCACCTTTTTATTCTGTTAATACTTTAAACACATTGAACTCAAGGGGTGAACATATGCAAACCTAGTCTGGTGAGCCTGACATAAAGCAAGTAAGCGGGATAACATCCAGTCAGCAGAGACGAATACAATGGGTGGGCTTCCTAGTGTGAGAGCATGTCCGAGGCATAAAAGGCCGGCTTGACGAGGAGTGATGCAGTCAGCAGGACGGAGGAAGGGCAATTGTTATAATAATTTGAGATTTATGGAAGGGAACATGGGCGTTTCAAACTTCAACATCGCAACCGCTGTCACTGGGGAGTGTTACATTAGGCATAATGATGCCTATTGTATCAGCATGCTGAGTAAATAAAGCTACAGCTAGTTCTCGCTTGCAACGGCAGGTCTCGCATGGTTCTTGTTGGTAGGCGCTCTGGAACAAGAGTGATCGGGGACCCCACAATCGCAGAAAATAACTGGGAGAAATAATAATAATGTGGATTTGTTATGTGAATTTTTATGATTCTTTGTTTATCACAATAGTTCTTTTGATTGACATTTTACTAAAAAGATTTGAGAATTGGTGACCCATTCCCAATTAGATGGCAAACGGCAGTCTCTGACGGACCGGAGATTCTCTTTTACAGAATATGTGCTAAATGAGATCACTTCCTGGCTCTTATGGTATCTGTAAGAGCAAGCTATTGAATTCCAAACAGGAAGTGAACCTTTCTCTTTCCAGTGTGTTTTTTACAATAGCAAACGTTGCTTCTGTTGTGGAAAGGGCAACCGTGGTTTCCTTTTTAAAAAGCCTTCTAGGAAGTGAAAATTAAATTTACAGGTGAGAACAATATATTTGGAGCAAAGATGCATGAAGAATTATTATCTTGTCATTTACATATAATTTTAGTAATTGAAATGAAGTGCTTTCACCATATCCCTGAAGATACTGCTCAGGACTTGGAGTTTTGGACCACATACTGCACTCTGGTTGGAGTTAAACTCTCTATCCGTCAAATTACCAAAAAGTGTCTGATCTGAGACTTGGAGCCTATAGTGAGAACCTGGTTTGGATATTTTGTTAGGCATTTATTGATGGTATACGTGGAGCATAAATATTTGGAGCTCTGAGCAATGGACCTATGCACAGTAAGAATCATGTTAGAACAAGGTAATTGAGCTTAGAATAGTAATCAATTGTTATATGGGTTTTTTATAGAGCACAACAAAGTCAGTATCTCTGCGCTATAGGGTAAAGTGTTATGAAGTAAAAATGTCTTCAGCGGTTTCCGGAAAGTTAAGTTGGATTTCTTACGGCTATCAATGGGTAGGGTGTTCAAAGTCCTGATGCGTTAACTAGGCAGGAGCGACCTCCAAATCTCACTTTCATTCAAAATGGAATTTTCTATATCCTGCCATGCCTCAGTCTTCGTGAAGATGAAGAACTGTAAGAGTTTAACTTATGGAACAGAATTATCACTGTTTGATGTTAAAGGATAGTTCCGGGACTTTTTTTTTATTGTCCCTACGGGTCGGCCATGTGTTTGTAAGCATAAATCGGTAGATCGTAGGAAACTTTCCTATGGACCTTACCCGACTTTTCGCCCATTATCGCACTCGAAATCAGCCTCCATTTTGTGATAATCCTATCATTCCGCCGCATCGACCTGGCTCACCTGCCTTTGCGGCACTAAATCCCCCGCCCCTGAAACAGACATTATCAAAACATTCATATTCCCCGCCTCTCTCCGTGACGTTACTGTGCTGTGTAGGCAAACGCGCCCAGGCGTCTTCTACGCGACTCCACACAGACCCCGGAAATCAACACAGATCAGCTCACAATACAGCGCACCACAATTCGGAATATGAAACTGTACTTTGAAATCAAACCGCAAGATTGTAAATGTGGTAAAGTACATTTATTTGACATCAAATGTTTAGAGAATATTCAGCGATTTGCATTTTTATTTGCTCATGTTCCAAAAAGTTCGTATTGAGGAACGCGATGGTCCTTTGCTGTACACAGGGTCTTAGAGCATCTCACAATACAGCGCCACAATTCGCAATGTGAAACCGTGGTTTAAAAGCAAACGGCAAGATTGTACATTTGGCAAAGTACGTTTATTGGACATCAAATGTTTAGAGAATATTCAGCGATTTGCAACTTTCTTTACTCTCGATCCAAATTAGTTCGTCTTGAGGGAAGCGATGTTCGTGTGCAGTACACAGGGTGTTGGTTTACGATAAAAATAAGCTCTTCGGTCGCACTGATAATCGCATGGCTGTTCCAACAACGAGGCACTAGGCCACCACAACGGTAGGTATGTTGCATCTAACCGTTAGTACCGCGTAAGGGCATACTTGTACTTGGCGATCGTCCCATAAAATGGTCAGGGTGGTAACGTTGTTCACGCGGAGAAGCAACTGGCGGCTGTAGAAGCCGTCCGCCGGTGTCCGGTACTCGTGACACAGACAGTAGTGAATGATGTACCTAAAAACATAAAAAATGAAATTAGTCTCACCATCAGATCCTTATTAAAATCATAGCGAGGACAGCGCTACTGGGTGTACACAAGTGTTTAAAGGCGTGGCGAGGCAGGGAGGGGGGGGAGGGAGTGGAGTACAAGGTAAGAAGCATAAAATAATAAATAAATAGGGCCAGCTGGTGGCAAGTGCAAGGTAAGTGCAGAACAAGTGCTGGGAAGGGGGGGCTGTAGGATACTGAGACAGTCCCCCAGTGCAGGGGTTGACAGGGAGGCAGTGCAGGTGGAGAGTGGAAGGGCCCAGGACTGAGGTCGCAGACAGTGGACCAGTTGTAGCAGGGGAGAGGGAGAGAGAAAGCAGAAGCAAAGAGGAAGGTTTTGAGGTGCTTCAGTAAAAGCAGATGTTTCTCCTCAAGATAGTGCGCGGTAGAAAACAATATGCCACATAGAACGAACAAGTACAACTGAACCCGTCTTTAAAGCCACTGTATAGTAATGAAATTGCGGTATAAACTCATCAAAAGTTACTTACATTATATTTGCATTTTCCATTGTGTCTCTGTGTAGGGCAGACCCGAAACACCACTCCTTCTTTGCCGATGTTACTTCTTCTAATGAACGTGGCTCATCGTTTCGTTTCTGAAATTTTATTCATTATCTTTTCTTAGTCTTTCAGGATGGTCCCGGCCTGTCAAGGTCAAATCACAATAGAACCTTATACTGGGTCGTGGGCCGTTCCGCCACCCGAGCAAAACATCAAAGCAGCTGACCTTCACTTTGAGCGAGCACACATTTCTAGTTAGCTGCAGTTAGTGTAAGGGCATCTTGTCTGCGTGCCTTTTTTTTTATTGTCCCTATGGGTCGGCCATGTGTTTGTAATACGGAAACATTCTATAATTTTTGTAAAAATGATTTATATTACTGTTTGGTTTAATTGCAATAGGCCTGCAACATGAGGAGACTCGAGAGAACAGACAATCAAATTACAATCATTTAAACCGTGATGTGTATTTCTCAATGAGCTCTGCTTTAGGTGGACATGGAACAGAGGCAATGTTGGGTGGCAATGCAGTTGTCCCCTGCATAGGTTCGTTCACCACTCCATGTATGTGCCTATCGAGGACATCTACGATAAGTCTCTCAAACTCATATTGCATATCCTCAAACACTGGTTTGATCACCCATTGTTTACTTCTTTTAGTGAAGGCCTTATTGTAGCGAAGCGTCCCTAAAGTTCCGGTCGTCCTACTTTGTTGACGGCCAACATTATGGTTATGTGCCAAGACCGCTAGAAGAGTCCGATTTATCATGCCTTCCATGCCAAAATGCAATCTTTTGGGCCTGTACTTTAGGCACATATTGTGGAACACCTCCAAATCTCCTGTGTGGCAGAATTCCGTGAGTCCCCTCAAATCTCTTGTTATAGTTTTATCAAATACAATCTTTTCAATGGCCTTGTGAGTGGGTGATGAAGGAATCAACCACTTCTTCTTCCGTGCCTCCTCTGTGGACAAATAGCCATGTTCACATTTGTGGAAATGCTCATTTGTCGACCATCGATGTACGTTGCTACAGTGCAACATTACTGACCGCCATTTTTCCAGTAGAATTTCCAACGACCCTTCACATGTTTTTGAGCTCCACCAAAGATGGTTGCTGATTGACTTGGACCACTGTGAAATACCTTGCATATCTTTTTTTTTTCCTGCAGCCGACAATTTTTTATTGATTGTTTTTGCAAGATGCCATACGTCAAATTGGTGATTTATATTTTTGTACTCTTCTCTCATTGTCTTGGCAATTGAAACGTGTCTGTCCGTGGCTATCAGGTCGATCACCATTCCCCGCGATTGTAGTTCTTGCAATGATGCTACAAAGCCAACTTTCTCCATGGCCACTGAGGATGTACTTTGTGACACCTGCACGACCACCGAACTCACAATTTTCTTACTTTCCATGTCCTGAAAGTGGTAGGTGCAGTACTTGGCTGAAAATCCTGGGCTGTCGCACTGTCCATCACCGGCTAGCCTGAAGCGTTTGCCCGCGAATGTACTTTCCATTGACATTTTTTCCATTCTCCAAGCTTCGCTGATGGCTGGAAATAGATAATCGGTTTGGTATTTGTAGAACTGACTTTTCGCAATGAAATGGATTCCCACAAACTGAAAGAAATACTGTAACTTTTTAAAACTTGAACCACTAAAAAGTGCGGCCGCTGCACAAAGTAGATTGCCTGCTGGCAGTTGCCCCAGCATGGGTTGTGCAGACCATGCGAACGGATGATATTGTGTACAGGTGGCATGTATTTTAAGGTTAGTGCCTCGAATTGCACGAGTCACATTAATCAATGGCTCCCCACATACTTCCCCACCAACCCAATGCCCACATTTCATCATCATAATAATATCCATCAAACAGCTATCGAATACAATGAATTTGGCATCTTTCCTTATACTCTCACTCTGCATCCCAGCTGGTTCGGCCTGTAACGTTGAGGACATGTCACTCGCATGAAAGGTACAATCTCTGATATCGTCTTCCGCTATGCTGAGTGATATTGATGGTGTTTCATTGTCGTCCACTTCATTCTCTTCCATTGCAACATCTGTTCCTTGTCCGGAGATGGGAGAAAAAAACAATGTCTTCAACTTTCGCGCGCTCTTATTTTTTGCGGGTGTGGATTCTGTGAATTGATCTCCGACTGCATCCAAACTACCAGGAGGACATTCACTATCAATGGCTGGTGGTGGTATAGCTCCGTTGTCAATCACTTCATATTCTTCCCATTGGCACGATGCATCTCCAGTCTCAAGTCCCTGCCAAAAGGTTTGACAAGCAACATCTCTCGTTCGCTTCACTGTCTGTGTAGATCTAGTTCTTACACCCACTCGCAACTAGAGGACAGATTAGAAAAGGGATGTTCAGTTTAAACACAATTTACAGTATTGAACTATTGACAGTGAAAGACAACATAATATAGTGAACAGGACACTAACCTTCTTTTGCTTTCTTTTCTTTGAAACTTTCTTGCCTCGAACTTCAACATCTGGACGCTGTTGCTCCGACTCGTGTGTGCATGTCTCCACTTCCTCTCGCGCTGCAACGACTATATTTTCATGAAAAGCACATCCATCACTCACTGAGGCTCCATCGACTCCCTGAAACATAGAACTTTCATTAGTATGTATAATAATATTGAAAACACAAAATGTACTTGGGGACCAATACCCATACGTACATCTCAATAGCAAAACACGAATGAACGCATTGTGTAGAACATTCAAACGACAATAGTTCACGCATTGTTGATCTAGTTAGATTGAACTGTCAAGATCCATACCTCGGGCTCCGCATAGACTTCCATTGATGATATTATTGAAGATGACGCTTCAGCAACTCCCTGAAACACAGTAATTGCATTAGTATGGTTTTCTATTTTGTTTAAAAGAACATAAACTTTCTGCAGGCGTCAACGGCTCATCTAAATAGACCTGCACAAATGATCAGTTGTCTAAAATAAATAATGGATATCTAAATATGATTCGATTTGCTCCATCGTTGGAAGTGTCACCACCCAGAGATCTGCATCAACTACTAGGGGTGATGTTCTTGTTGAAGAAGCTCCGTCAGCTCCCTGAAACATAGTACTTGCGTTAATAAAGAAGGAAGTATAGCGGATGTAATCACGTCATTTGATCTCGCATGATTGATCTGTCAGTATCCATACCTCGAAATGCATAAGAACATCAAGGGACGCTGTAACTGCGGTGCACACTTCTGCAAGCTGTTGCGCCGACCCGTAACTGCATGCTCCCCCTTCTTCTTGGACTAATGCTCCATCGACTCCCTGAAACATAGGACTTTCATTAGTAATGAACACAATATTGAAAAAAGAAGACACATAGGAGGGCGACGACAGAAGGACATACCAATGGCTAAAAACGAAAGAAACATTGTGTGTAACAATCACGCTACAAGAATGCAAGATCTGATGATCTCCATCGATGGAACTGTCCGGAAACGTACCTCGAGCATCTGAGTGACATCTACGGTTGTCGTCAATGCGTTGGACTCCTCAGCATCTCCCTGAAAGACAGTACTTGCATTATTTTGGATAACAATAATTATAACTGAAAACAAAGACTAGAGGACGAGTACTGTGGTGTACCATTAGGTAAAATAATTACACGATCAATTAAAACTATTGATTTACATGCCTAAAACAAGTCAGTGTCAGAATAGCTAAGTAAGATTACCCGATAGGCGCTTGAAGTGGCTGATGACTGCAATAACGACACGGATGGAGAATCTTCCGCCTTCATATTGAGTGGATACATAAATGGGGAAATTATTGTTAGCTAATGCTACACACTACCGCAAGGCCGAGAGACAAATACGTAAACTTGACTCACCAGTGGAGGGATGTGGACGAATAGAGTGGGAATAGCGGTTGAGAGCAATTTTCGCCTCGCTCGCGGTGTTTTCTTCTTTATTAGCAATGATGTGGAGTACATGTCTGGGCTAAAGTGCCTGCTGCAAATGCGGTATCGATCACCCCTCTTGTCCGCAAAGACTTCTAGGACTCTACTTTCTAGCTCAGAGGCTGGATATCCGCAATATCAGACCCATTCTCTTATCTGATCTATTGTCTTAGGGAAAACATGCATTATAGTACCTTCAGATTTGTTATGAGTCTTCGAAGGGCAACCGCCAATGGAACAGGCAGGCATTATGGAAAGTTCTGAAAAGTAAAGATCAACAATTCTCTATGAATACCAATGTGTTAAAACATTAAATGACACATAAAAGGTTCAATGCAAGGTCCGTTTTGGTTCTTGGAACTATACACGTTATTCACATGCGGATAAGTATTTCAATAACTTTCAAAAAATAGAAAAAGTAATTTGACTAAACTCAGAACATGTGACTAGTTCCTTGCATGTACTGTCGTGAACGAAAAGAAAACATGGATGCAATTTGATGACTACTAGCAAATAGATATAAATTAAAAAATTGGACGCAAAATGATTATGGTACATGGACTTACCTTGACGAACAAACAGTTAGATGCAGGGATCAGAGTAGTTTCTTGTCGTAGAACAGGGAGCAGTTCACAGGTTGCAAACTGACGAGTTTGCTCAAAGTGGTCACGGAAGTTCACAGAGACGAAGAGCAGATAACCAGCACCTTCACGGGTTGACTAGCAAAGCGCAAAGAAGTTCTCATTAGAAATATGAAGTGGGTTATAAAGAATTCGAAACGGGTGTGTTTGTGAATGAATGACGTGTATATGTCGTGGCATTATGCGGATTGCAGGGGGGCGTCCAGCGTGAGGGGGGATGCTTGGCAGGAGACACGGGGTCTGGAGGTAGACATGGGAACAACAACCCATGCTCTATAGACCACTCTGAAGTGTACATGGTCTTTGGCACCTCTTGGCCTTTATCGCTCCCTGACAGCTCCACTTGCCAGCAGCGCAAGTACCCTGGTGCGAACTGCCTTTGATAGGGCGGGGGGGGGGGTGGATCGGGGCGGTGGTCATGCAGACAAGACACAGGAAGACTCGTGAATGGAGACACACTTATGTGGATTGCAGGGGGGCGTCCAGCGTGAGGGGGGATGCTTGGCAGGAGACACGGGGTCTGGAGGTAGACATGGGAACAACCACCCATGCTCTATAGACCACTTTGAAGTGTACATGGTCTTTGGCACCTCTTGGCCTTTATCGCTCCCTGACAGCTCCACTTGCCAGCAGCGCAAGTACCCTGGCGCGAACTGCCTTTGATAGGGCGGGGGGGGGTGGATCGGGGCGGTGGTCGTGCAGACAAGACCCGTTTGCCGCAGGGCCTCACCAAGGAGAGGCCATCTAACTGAATGTAAGAGGATGGCTGCAGGATCTACTACATGGAAGGCAGGGGGGTGAGTTTATAAATACCTCACCCTCCCAGGAGAATATACACTAGATTCATTTAAAAAATCAAAACAACCATTGTTAAAATATATGTTGGGCTTTATTTTAGATTTTAGTTAAACATAAATAATAAACATTACACATTGTAAAGTTGAGGTTGCAGCACATCGAGGGAAAATCCGCGGTATTGTCCACTGTCACTGGGGAAATGTTGTCTAATGGCAAGTACCGCACAGGCAGGTATTACTCTCCGAACGCGGTGTCCGAGCCTCCCGTGAAGCCACCAAGTGAAGCAACGATAGGCCACCAGCCTGTACCACCTGTGAAAAAAAAAAGATGCAAACTGTATTAAACTGACCAAACTTTCTTATCAATGTCGATTCAGGTAACACATGTCATTTTTCTTAGAAAAAAATTATATCTAGAAAATGCACTATATGGAACCAATTTACATGCGTTCGAATGATATGTAAATGTAATTTTATATGTGGGAGACGACCTTGAAATAGTGGTGGCATCACTGACATCACAAACGGAGTATACTTACTCGTTACTCGGATTACGCGGACGAACAGTGCCACGAAGTTCGTGCATAAGCACCATCATCATCCTCAACACTGTCCGTGAGAGGCAGGCTTCCCTGAACTCTGGCAGCTCGGTGATGCATTGCGGACTTTGCTCGCCTTCCTGCAGACTTTGCTCGCTTTCCGAAATGTAGGCCAAGCACCCGGAATTTTCACGGCAGCAGCAGTTCTCCTCCTCAGTTGGCATTAGCTCGCACCGATTGCACGTGCACCAGGTGGAGACGCCGTCCATGCGACATGGTCCAGGCTCTTCATCCGTTGACTGGTCCTCCCAACTGCCGTCCGAATCCCCATCGTTTTCGCGTGCTTGCCTTTCCAGTAGTTCCTCCTCGGTGTACTCGGGCTCGTACATATACGGCATTATTGTGGCCATTGTGCGGTAAAGATAGTAAAATAATTTACAGAGATGGTACAGGTGTTCACACGGGCTACAAGCGGCGAAGGTAGCTGACCAGAGCACTGAAACGAGTCACAGAATACTCAAAGTAACACAGAGAGAGGAATGGAATCGAAAATCTGCTGCTGTATGTTGTGAAACGGTCTGTTTATACTTATTGGGGAAAGAGGCGTCCTGCCATTTCCATGGCAACACGTCAATAGCTGAGGCGCAGCGATTGTTGACACGAGACGTGCTTGAAATGGGCAGTACGCGTCTGCTGATGTCAGGCTCAGGGGCGGGGGATTTGATTTAGTGCCGCAAAGGCAGGTGAGCCAGGTCGATGCGGCGGAATGATAGGATTATCACAAAATGGAGGCTGATTTCGAGTGCGATAATGGGCGAAAAGTCGGGTAAGGTCCATAGGAAAGTTTCCTACGATCTACCGATTTATTCTTACAAACACATGGCCGACCCGTAGGGACAATAAAAAAAAAAGTCCCGGAACTATCCTTTAAAAATAAAAAATAAACTTTTTGTTGGTTTGTGTTTTAAGCCGGTGTTAGGATTGGAGTAATGGGCTCATATTTTCATTATTAGGTCTAGCCACTGTATTCTGTACTCTCTGCAGTCTTGATTTCTGATAATCGGGGAGGCCAAAATATATGCCATTGTTAAAATCGAGGCAGGAAGACACCCGGGAATTCATTACCATCACCTGTTGGGGGTGGGGGCGGAGAATAGGACTACTTTATTACTGCAAACATTTGAGAGTTGTGTGTTTATGGTCTAAAACTACACCTAGATTTTTAACCTCAGGAAGTGGATTAGGGCATTGCCCGAAGGAATGTTGCCACCATAATGTGGTCCAGGCATTCGGATCATCATGTCTGTTTTATCATAAGTGTTCATCTTCAGGGAATGGTGTCATCTTCAGGATTTAACATTGAGAAGAAAATGTTTGATTTTGTGGGAGAGTGATTCATCACTCACCTTTTAAAATCCACCAGGATCTGTCATCAGCATAGTAAAAAAGAAAATTACTTTCTGATCATGTAGGATTTACGTTGGTGGAAAAAGCTATACTTTGAACAGAATGGGTGACTAAGCGATTCCTTGTGGAATACCACATTGCAAAGAGTGAATCTGAGAGAAAAAAGATATAAAGTAAGTGTAAAGGCCGTCCAGATTTGGTTCAATGTAATACTGTACCTGGAAAGCCAAGGTTGTACAGTCTCCAACAGAATTTGATGGTCCAAAGTGTCACATGCTGTTGAGAGAACTACTGTTTCATTTTTGTCTGCTTGGAATCTCAGGTGGTCAAGGATGGATAGCGTGACCAGTTTGGTACTCTGTTGGTCTAAAAACTGCGCTGTACGTTATCCATTAGATTGGCTGATTCAACTATACCTGTGAGGCAAAGTAAATGATGCCAAAACACATGATCCATCTAGGACTCCACTATTGCCTGTGAGAAAGAAGGAGGGGGAAGAGGGCACATAAAGCAAGGACACATAAGTTGCTAGCCCAACCTATGTGCCCTTGCTTTAATGCCCCGACTCCCTGGTAACCCTCAAAAGAAAGCATACAGGGGCACTAAGCAACATGTATGCAGAAATCTGTTGTCTAGCACGGGAGAAGGGCGAAATGGGTGCATTGGCGAACAGAAGGGGAGCTGCATGGCAAGAAGACCTGGTGGCCCACTTAACGTAGTAGCGGGGACAGAGATGGCACACTGTTGACCTATTGAATTCTGAGCGCCATCATGATCCATGAAAGGCATACATTCGGTTAAAAAAAAAAATGATTAGCAGTTTGCTAATTAAAATAAGCAACAATACAGCATTTCTGTGTACTCCTGAAGTAAGCCGTTCGTTAGATTAGTGACTGTAAAATTTCAGTTAGTTGCATGAATGGACACACATGGATAAGTTAAAAAGGCACTGAAAACGGTTTTCAGTGCAACGCTTTGTGCTGATCCATCATTTGCTGTGTAAGTGGAAGAATCAAAAATGTTAAAGAAAAGTCATAGCCTGAGGCTAAGTACATTGTTATGGCAGGCAGTCATTGTCAACTTCAGGTGGTCAAGATGGCCCTTGCTGGTCATTGATATCTACTGTTTGCAATATAGCGTTAAATACCACTTTTGAGGAGGGGAGGGCAGCTAATGGTACTCCTGCCGAGCCAGGTATCCCCCCAGGGCAGCATTCCAGCCATATGCATACGTGCAAGTGATATTTATCACTATAAGCACTTGGAGCCGCCATCAGGGGTGCTGATCATTTTTGTTTTTAAGGGAACTGGGCTTTGAGCAATTCATGCCTTCATTAAAAATAAAAAGAATTACACATGTCTCTAATTGAAAATCACTAGTTCCTGGAGGTGCGGGAGGAGGGGGGGGGGAGTCTGAGGTGTGGCGCTCCAGTAGAGGGACTGCCTGGGGCACCATCTCCAAGGACCGGGTGAAGGCCAAGTAAAGGCAGAGCGGTCCTCTGGCATGAAATGCGGATGTCTACTTTGCAGATTCAACTTGTTTTGTCGCCCTCCGGGTTGGCCAGCTCTCTCCCAGTTGCTGATACTTCATGCAATCATAATCTCTACTTTGTGCAAATATCTAGTTGGCTTTGTGAATTGATTATGTAAGTGGGAAGAAAGTAAAAGATTAAAAGTGGATGGTGTAGCATGCAGAGAATTGGGTAAATATATATTGGAATTTGCGTCAACTCAATTGGCTCGTATAAAGCAACGGGGTGATGAGAATGTCGAGGAGTTTGGGGATCAGCTCATGGATTGAGCACCAGTTGCACAGGTGCAACCAACAGGTCACTAGGCTTGCATCAGAAGCATTTGGTTGTGTGATCATGTACATTTTCACCATGCAATTCGGATGCACAAACCTAAACGTGAGAATGCAGTGTACGACAGTGGCAATAATGTAATCATGCATTATGTGAAGCAATACTGTTTTTATGCATTATGTAAAAACTTAACATTTTTAAGAATGGAATTGCAGACCTGCATTTAAAAACAAAAATGTAAAAAGTACTGGTCTTTGCTTATTTGCTTAATGGGATATGGTAAGGTTAATAAAAGGATCATCCAGATTACCTCTGGTTTGCAATTATTTAAAAATAAAATTCTTGTCAAGCACTCACACAGGCCTTTGGTGCTCTAATGGAGCACAAGAACAGCAGTAAAAAGGAAAAAAAGGAGGGAGAGATCCCTAATGGCAAGGGAGGAATACATGATGAGCTGTGCTTTCATTGAACCGGGTAATGTAAATGGCTAGCTGTGCAAACGTGTCAATTTAATTGGCAAACCTACAGAATTGCATAGCAAAATGATATGCTCCACTCCTTGGTAGATGCCCTGCCATGACTACACTAGCACATGTTTCTTGGATACTGATTCGCTCCCAGGATTCTTACGTTCCTGGCCAGGTGCTAGTCTATTTTAGCAGACATCGAGCATTCAATTTGGTGTCGAAGAGCTTGTTGGGGAGTTGAATCTTAAAGATGGGGTTTGAGATTGTCCCAAATCTAATCACGATTTCCAACAAAGTTGAGTCCCCTTTGCAAGTGGTTCTATAATGTTGGAGTGAAGGCTTCCTGGGATGTGTTTACTTAACTTGGGGGTGAAGTCTGGGTATTGGATTTGCTGGCAAGTTACAATTGCCACTGAAGCTCAAAGTTCTTAAGTGGTTACTGTTGCTTGCTTGAGGTAGATGGCTTGGCTAGATGTGATTGTTGAGTCAAGTAAGTGGAGCTGTACTGGATAACAAGTCTATTTCTGCTTTTAAATGTATTTGTGATTTATAGCGTACTGAATTCTGCGTGTATGGGACACTAGCTATGATGATGATGGTGTTGGCATGCTTTGGGGGGATGTGAGAGTGGGCGGAGGGCAAGCATTGACTGTAATGTGCTAGAAAATAAGGGTTGATCATATTGTGGAGAGTTCAGAGTCCTCGATGGATCCTTGTGTTTTGGCATTAGGGGCAGCGTATTCTAGTGGGAGTGATTACAGTTATTACAGCCAAGAACCTGGCATGACCAATTCAATTTTGGCTGGTTGAGTTCATATTTAGTGTGGGTGTTCAATACTTGAGGCCGTTCAAGATAGTATTCTGGGTGACAATGTCTTCCATGCGCCGACTGTTCGTTTACATTCCTTCCACCCTAGTCTTGTCTTTTTTTCTTACTGTTGAAGGTTCCTGCCTTCCAGCTAACTAACCCAACAATTCTGCATAAAATTCAAACTGTTCGACTACTCCTTGAGTACAAAGCTCCACCCGCCTCTGCCTGTGGGTGGGTTTTTATTTTTGGTGTTTGTTTTGGGGTGTCGCAAAAGGTGACTGAGTAGCTGGGACCAGCATTTTGCCAGGTCTAAGTGGATGTTGCAAGCAATACTTGTGGGTGCTTGATCTAGCTGATGCTAGGTGGCATGCTGAGTGCCCTGCCGCACCCCTGCATGCTGCCCAGAATGTTTGTTTGGGGTACGGTCCCCATATCAGTAAGTAAACCAGTTGGGAAGCCCAAACCCTGTGCTGACAGGTGTAGGTGCGGATGGCTAGGAAAAAGTGTTGGTAGGTGGAAGGCTCAGCGGCTCACCAGTCAGCTAGCATGATGGTACTCCCTTTGCCTCCTCGCTGTGTTTCAGGCAATGTGGAAAATCATGTACATAAGCAGATGGTTAGGGAAAGTTTACGTTTTTGTCTTGGTAGCTCCCTCCTATTCATTGCCGTCGGTATATAAATCGGGTGGGCCCAGTAGAACTTGCTCTACTTCACAATGGAGCACAGGAAGGTTACTAGGGAAAGGCCTCATCTGTCCCCCATCGCCCACTCTTCACCAAAGCACAAGAGGTCTCTTCATTCCAAGCACAAGAAACCTAGGAGAAGCTCCAGAGTCGTTGTTTGGGCAATTGGATGCAAGGCTTTCTGTGGCTCCGGGTGTGGTGACCCGACCCAAGCAAGGGGTGGATTCCCCTCTGCCTGGCCTCCTGAGGAGATCTCCTCTGGTTTGGCCGCAGTCGCCGGTTGGTCTCGATCCTCCCAACAGCCATCCGAGAAATGGGAACTGGTTGAGTTTGGATCCTGATAGTGTTCCTTGGGACACGCTATCGACAGTGTCCTTGTTAGCCAGGAGAGCTGATGCGTGGGATACGTACCCTGAAGTGGATCCTCCTATTAGCCCGGCTCAGCCGTCTCTGCCGGGTGATGTCTGTGCCTTTCATGCAATGATGGCAAAGGATGGTCAAGAATTTGGCCTTACCACTGAACCCATTACTCCTGAAGAAGAGAGAAATGACTGTTTTCTCTTTGATCACATGGGGAAGCAACAGAAGACGGTCTTTTGTCCCCATATTGGACCACATGTGGCAGGAGGGACTGCTCGCGATGCGCTATCCTTTCCTGGAACCAGTGGTGAAGGGTTGCCTGGAGAAGAAGCGCCAGAATCTCCCCCCTCTTCCCCCAAATGCCTCATGTTGCAACCCACGCCAAGTCTGTGGTGTCGGCAGCTGCTAGTCGGAAGGCAAGAAGTCCGTGTGTTAAGCCCCTGACAGTAAGGCCGGAAACTGGATGTGTTCAGCAAGAAGGTGCTTGTGGTGGGCGGGTTGTGTTCAGTCAAGGCTGCTAACTCCTTGGCCATTATGTCTCGCTATGACTGGGAGATGTGGCACCGGTTGGCTCCACTCTTGGATCTTCTTCCTGAGCAACAACGCAAGGAGGCTATGCTGCTGTTTCGGGAGGGGGAGGAAGCCTCTAACCACAGCATTAACATTGCCGTGGGCCTGGGGAAATCCGGATTCAAACAAATCAACAATGGAATGGTGCTCCCGAGGCGCAGGCATGGCTGCGCTGCACAGACTTTCGACCAGAGGTCCAACATAAAGTGATCGATCTGGCATGTGAAAATATATAGCAAGGTCCTTATGTACCCTGCATAGAGGCCGTTCTTTTCGGCCATTTCAAGGGGCCTCTGTTTCCCGAGACAAGGGTTACGGTCGCCCAAGTTATTCATCCCAAGGGTTCTGGCGTTCATTCGAATCCACGCAGAAGAACCGGGACTATCGGGCACAGCGGAAGATGAGTCCAGCTGCTCAAGGCCGGCAGTCTAAGCCACAGCATTGACTGCCATATGGGCACTCAGCTGGGGGGCAGGGTGGCGCAATGCGCCGACAATTGGCGTTTAATTACAACGGACCGTTGGGTGCTGGATGCACTGCAGCAACATACCCTCTGAAGAAGACAAACGGTTCCACTCGGAGTTTAGTCGTCCAACTCCCTATTCCTCCTGTATAGGTGGCACAGCCGCATCTCCCAAGTATTGCGGGAAGAGGTGCGTCTCATGCTGGAAAAAGGGGCAATAGAACCAGTCCTGGGGGTGTACTCGTGTGTTTGTGTTTTTTTAAAAATGTTTTTTATTTTTTAAATCAAAAAGTCAAATGGGAAGTGACGCCCTATTCTCGACCTTCAGCCGTTGAACAAGAATCTGCAACGCCTGAAGTTCAAGATGCTACGTTACAGGACGTCATTCGCTAGTTGCATCCAGAGGGAGTTCTTGGCGTCGTTGGACCTCGGAGGCACACTTCCACATCCCGATGCTGCAAAAACATTGCATGTTTCTGTGCTTCGCGGTCGGCGACCAGCATTTCCAGTTTCGGGTGCTCCCTTTTTGGCCCCAGGTCAGCTTCAAGAATGTTTTGGTTTTGGTGGCTGCCTTCCGGTTGGTCAGGGAAACGTCTCCACAAAGGACATCGGAATCGCTCCAGGCATCAGTGCTCCTGTTACATCGGCTGGGCTTTGCCGTCAACTTTGCCAAATCTTGTCTGACTCCCTCCAGGGATTTGGTTTTTCTTGGTGCTCAGTTTCATATGCAGAGAAGTCTTGTGCAGCCGTCTGTGAGTCGGGAAGTTGCTCTCCAAGGTGGGCGAGTGGGGCCCGGGAAATGCAGTCTCGGTCCGGAGTTGCATGTCTCTTCTCGGGTCCATGGCATCCTGCATTCCGCTCACTTGCCCCCCCCCGCCCCTCCCGCAATTGTCGACTGTTCGTGAGGCCCGTGCAGGAGTTTCTAGCGTCCAGGGGGTTGCAGGGTCAGTGGTCGGACAAGGTGGTCATCTCCCACGTTCTGTTGGAGGCCCTGAGGTGGTGGACGTCCTCGGAGAACCTTCTGCGGGGCATGTCCCTGGTGGAGCAAGACTTTCAGTTCACGATAGACTGATGCTTCCCAGCTGGGTAGGGGGGGCGCACTTCGTATAGGTTCAGGGCCTACAGTCCCTACAAGAAGTGTTGTTGCACATCAACATGTTGGAGTTGAGGGTGGTGCATTGAGGTCTGAAGTCTTTTCTACCTCTCGTTCAGGGTGCAGTGGTTCGTATTTTGACAGACAACACCACCACAATGTTTTATCTGCACAAGCAAGGTGGCGCACACTCCCGCCATCTGTCTCGAGAGGCTCAGGCTGTCTGGCATTGGGCCATTGCTCACAGGATTCAGATCACTGCATTCCATTTACCAGGGGTTCAGAATGTGCAGGCGGATGCTCTCAGCAGAGACGTAGGTCGGTTGCACGAATGGAAGCAGAAGGCGCTGCAGATCTTCAAGAAATGGGGGGTGGAGGGTCTCCCCAGCTGGACTTGTTCGCCACGGCAAGCAGTACCCTCTCTTTGCCAGCAGGGTGGCTCATCTGGAATCGAAGGGAGATGCCTTCTTGTTCCCATGGTTGGGCCTGTTGTGTTCTTGTATGCGTTTCCTCCTCTTAATCTGATTCGGAGAACAATGTAGTTGGTGCACAAGTACCAGTGCAGAATGATCTTGCTGGCCCCTGTCTGGCCCAGGCAAACTTGGTTCTTGGATCTCCTTCATCTGGGGTCGCAGCCGGATATGCTATCACAGGACAACGGAAAGGTGTGCGATCACTACCCAGCGTCACTCAGCCTGACATTGTGGCTCCTGACCACTCAGAGTTTGGACATCTAGGAATCCCACAGGATTGTCGCCGGATCCTGGTGGCGGCAAGGACACCATCTACCAATGTCTCTTACAGTAGGAAATGGTCCAGGTTCTGTGACTGGTGCAAGGAGCAGCCGGACGTATAGCCCTTGGCGGTGTTCCCAGCCCAGATACTCCTGTATCTTCTGCTACTGGCGGGGTGCCTGACATTATTGTCGATCAAGGTGCATTTGGCTGCCATCTCCATGTTCACGAGACGGCACAGCTCTACTCCTCTGTTCAGTGACCGGTTGGTCCAACATTTCCTTAAAGGACTTTTTAGGACATTGCCCGCGGAGAAGAGGTTTGCTCCGTTACGGAGTCTCAATGTGGTACTCGCAGCTCTCATGAAGCTGCTGTTTGAACCTATGTCAACGGCATCGTTTAAGTTCCTCTTGTGGAAAGTTGCTTTTCTAGTGGCTATTGCGTCTGCCAGGAGGATGTCATAACTTCTGGTCATTGACCCGCTGTATCTGCATTTCATGAGGGACTAAGTTCTCCTGTCTACTAATCCTCGCTTTATCCCTAAAGTTTCATTGGAGTTTCACAAAAACTCTACTATTGTCTTGCCCACTTTCTTCGCTAAGGCTCCCACTTCGGCGGAAAGAGCGCTACATCCCTTGGACTTCAAAAGGCATTGACGTTTTATCTCAGCTGAACCAAAGACAGCTGTTTGTGGCTTTTGGTCCCTCCAACAAGGGGCAGTCCATTTCCAAGCAAGGACTTTCCTGTTGGGTCTCCTCTACAATTTACCTTTGCCACGTAAAGGCTGGCAAGCCTTTGAGGGGCACTCCTAAGGCCCACTCTGAGATCCATGGCGTCGCCTCCGGCGCTATGGGCCGGTGTACCGCTCAGTGACATTTGCCAAGCTGTATCTTGGCGGTGCGGTATAGCTTCACCAGACACCACTGTCTGGGACAGCAGCATGTGGAAGATGTGCAGGTGCGACGGGCGGTCCTCCAACGCCTGTTTCAATAAGGTATGCCCTGCAACTTCCAGGGTTTTTTTGCTCTCTTGCTGTTTTTGTTATTGGGCAGATTGTTGGATGATGTCCATTGTGTTACTGACTGACCTGGGGTATGGGGTTGGTTTGCCAGTCGTGCACCTCCAGGTTGCCATACTGCTATGTAATCGATTCACAACATTTGAATCCATGAAAGATCCAAAGCTGGAGAAGGGAGTCGTTTCTTACCTGGAACTCAACTTCTCCACCGTTGGTATCTTTCATGGATTCATATGGGCCTGCCAGCCACCCCTGCAGGCAAACTTTGGTTCGGGTTTCCTCCACTTTGGAGGTTAAAATCAGAAGAGATGCCGCGGGGCAACAGACGTCCTATTGGTGTAGCTTAAAGCACCCAAAAAAGACATTGATAAGACAGTGTCAAAGTTGTCCATAGGAAAATGCGATGTTAAAGTTACTGAAGTTTCCCAGCCTGACGACGGGAAATATTTACAGCTTCTTTATTAAAACATTATGCTTACCGGTTATGGGGCCGCAGAGCGACTCCCCAACCAAACTAACAAGCTTGGGTGGCCCTCGTGTGAACTGGGACATGGGCTCTCCAACTCAACACAGAAGGCTGCCACTGCCAAACAGACAGACCAGCACACGAGAAAGGGGTGGGGCTTGGGCACCTTTTATGAATTTTGCCTATTTTAACACCTCCTGGAGGGGGAGGAATAGTAGGTTGACCCGGGGGAACCAGCAGGTGAGGATTGCTAATGGAGGGTAGGGGCAGGAGAAGAGGACATTCGCGGAGGCTGGGGCAGGGGCAGGTCTGAGGAGGCGCATGCTGACCAAGAGACCAAAGGGAGGAAAAATGGTCAAGAGGAGTGTGAGGGGAATTCTTTAGGCAAGGTGAGAATTTGGTTGAGAGGAAGTGGTACTTGGAGATGAATGAGCGTGTGTGAGTGGAGAGGCAGGGGAGATTTGGGCATGAGTGTGTGAGTGTAAGTAGTAGGGGGTGTGTCGGGGTTAAGATTATTAGAGGTGTTGTTATGGTATTTGAGTGTGGACCTAGCTTCAAGAAGCAACTGAGTGGTTTACAGAGGCATAGACTGATGCAGATACATAATAGAGCGCTATACAGAGGTGCACAACAGAGCACTTTTCCATGGTAACAACAGAACTGATATACAATGTGGGGCAGGGAGGGGAGGATACAACAGAGGATGTACAGCTGTACCAGGGAGGAGAGGCTGGCGGCGCTGAGGAGAGGGGCAGGCGGCGCCTAGCGAGTCGGGTGCCGCAAGCGCGATGTGATGTCCTAGGTGTTGAGGAGGAGAGCCTCCTTGAAGAGGTGGGTCTTGAGTTTATTTTCTGAATTGTAAGAGCGTGGGTTGAGTCTGATGGCTCCATAGTCATGGGACATAGGCAGAGAAGGCTTGTTTTCAGGTGCTTTCCTTTTTGCAGCAGTGGCTTTCAAGTCTGCACGTGTCCTGGCTTCTGGTGGTGCACTGTCTGCCAGAGGTGCTGAGTTTCTCTGCGAGGTAGCTGGGTGACTTGAGGGTGACTACCCTATGGATGATGCAGCAAAACTTGAAGGTGATTTGTGCATGTGGTGGGAGCCAGTGAATGTAGATGAGGCCCATGGTGATGTGGTCGTATCTGCGTAGACCCTTGATGAGGCGTGCAGCTGTGTGTAGGATGCTTCTCAGGGGCACAAGGGAGGATGACTGGAGGCCTTGGAGTGCACTCCCCACCCAGGTGGGTTGGGACAGTGCTTGAACAGTGGATCTTAAGCTGTCCGAATGGAGGAAGGGCTTGACTTTTCGCAGGCGGGAGAGCTGATACAATCTGTCTGGGTTTTCTTAGCTATGCGTGTCTTGAAGGAGAGGTTTTTGTTGATGTGGCACCTGAGGGACTAGGTGCAGGAGGTGAGCTTCGGTGTGAAGCCCTCGGAGTTCATGGTTGATAGCCAGGTCTGTATGTCTGGGTGTTCGGTGTTGTTGGTGAGGAGTTGGAATTTAGTCTTGGAATGGTTGAGCTTCAGGTATGCACTGGACAGCCAAGACTGGATCGGCGATAGGCAGGTTTAGAGCCCATGGATGTCCTTGATGGAGTCTATCTTGAGGTATAGGTGTGTGTTTGTGTATTGGCATTTTGGTGGGTGTGGATGGTGTTTGTGGCTAGAAGGGCTCCCAGCGGCTCCATGTATAGATAGAAAATCACTGAGGAGGTGCTAGAAAATCACTGAGGAGGTGCTGGAAAATCACTGAGGAGGTGCTGGAACACTGTGAGACTCCACAGGTGACGGGTAGCATTGGCGATCTAGATGAGTCCATCTGAACAAAATGCTTGCATTTGGCAAGCTAGGCCAAGGTTGCTGATCCCCATGCGCCGTTGTAGGGTGTCCGTTAAGGGCCTGGTTGTTTACTGTGTCGAATGCGGCCAAGAGGTCGAGTAGAACAAGTAGGCCGGGTGGCTGTCGAGGATGTTTTAGGGTGTCAACACCTGTGTGGCTTCTATCTTCCCTGCTGAATCTGGATTGGTCGGTTTGGAGGAGATGGTTGGTGTTGATGTGTTGCTGCAGTTGTGTGGCTACTGCATTCTCAATGGTATTACCTGGGAACGGAAGGTGCGTTATGGGGGCGATGGTTACCTGGGTTGTCGGGATTCAGAGTGGGTTTATTTAGTAGACGGAGGATTTGTCTGTTCTTTAGGGTTGATGGGGGAAGGCGCCTTGAGTTAGGATCTCCAAGTAGGAAAGGGGAGCTTCTGCTGGGAGGGTCTTGAGGATGACCTCTGTATATGATGTGGCTTTGAGGGCAGCCAGGGTTTCTACCAGGTCTTCTGTCGATCGTGTATTGACTGTTGTCTAGGGTGTGGAGATTTTGCAAGCAGGGATGTGAGGTGGGACTGTGGATGCAGCGCTGGTGTCTGTGGTGGCAGATCTTGCTGATTGTCACTGAAGGTGTTGATGCCGGGGGGAGGGGTTTGAGGGGGAGAGGAGGAGCGCCTATGAGGGCAGAGGAAAGTGGTAGAGGGACCATAGGAGAGGGAGAGTGACAGAGGTATAGGCAGAGGAACATCAGAACGAGCAAGGATAAGGGAGAGTATGACTTCAGTGCCTGGTAGACACAAACCATGAGTTATATCACATTGGCGAGTCTTTGGGGAACCCCTGATTGTCCCTTGGAGTTAAAGATCAGCAGTCTTCCTTTAGCCCACCACATTGAACTAGACTGGTAGGGGTTACCAAACTCTAGTGGTCAGCCTGGCGTTGTCTAGCAACCGTGTTGGGCAGGGCTTGTCCATCTCTAGAAGAGGCCTGTGGAGAGCCCTTTTAAAAATAAAAACCCTTGCACTGTCTCTAGGTGTTGGTGTTTTTCTTGAGGCCATCAGTGACCACTCCTGAAGCAAATCTAGAAGCTTATTGTGAAAAATGTGGTCTGGAAATTATTCAGGGCAGTGTCAACCCAGGTAGTAACCTAGCCTGTTTCTCAAAAAATAATAAATAGTTTAAAAAAAATAATAATTATAATAATAATAGCCATGAATCCCCAAAGTTAACAAGGCTCTGGGTCCTAACTGGTCATTTTTAAAGATTTCTGCAAGAATCTATTAAAACCCCTGGTTGCATTATTCCTTCCAGTGGTAACAAGACCCTTTTATTCAGTGGATTTTCTGTTAGGTATTCTGAACCTACAGTTAAAGTAAACGATGCTCTAGCAAGACAGGGCATCCCCACCCCCACTTTCTCTTTCAATTGATTATGAAAACCATAGCCAGAAGAATAAGGGCAGACCTTGCAATTCATTGTATCAAAGTATAAAGTGACCCTATTTGCTGATGGCGTCCTGCTAACACTTAGACACCTGTTCCCTTCTGGCAGCTATACATAAAGAACTGGAAATCTATGGAAAAACCTTGGGCTTCTACATTAACCACTCACAATCTAGGTTTTAAATCTGACCACCTTCCCCAGACTTGCAAATGGTCCTGCAGAACAAATGTACCTTTTTTAAATGGGCTAAAAACATATAAATACTTGGGAGTTAAACTTGATACCAAACTTTGATAATTTTAAAATATTCAGATACTAGCTAGAAGTTTTTCATCCAGATTAGACGGGATATGTCCAGGTCGAAAAATTGTACCCTTTGTTGGTTTTGCAGAATAAACTTCTAATGAACCTATTACGCCGCCTCCTTTACCTGTACCAGGTTCTGCCACAACAAATGTCCCTAATTACGAGTTAAAGAAAAAAAGTTGATCATTTCATATGGAATGGTATGGAGAGCAAGATGCCATGGCAAATCCTCAGTGTTCAATTAGATAATCAAATTTACAATTACCCAACTACCAAATGTATGTTGATGCAAAGCATCCTTTGGCTGGGTTGTCAAAATACAGGCCGGGAAACCTGTCGCTTTTTCAGGCTACCCCTCAATAGTCATGGAATACATTTGCATACAATGATTCTCAATGTTTGGAAATTTGTTGGCATGAATATTGTTGAGGTATCCTGAAAACCTGTGAAAATTCCTGCCTTGGAGGCCTGAAGTTGGACAACCCTGGACTAGAGTAATCCTTGTTGATGCATGAATACAGAAGTAGGAGGCATTCCACTATGGCAAGCTATATGGCTCCCTATGCAATCCAGACCTGGCTCCCTCAATATTTACAGTTGTTAGAACAATTTAACACGGAATAAATTGGCATTCCTCTTGTAGCTCACTGTTGTCCCATCACCGCTTTCCAGATTCACGATAACCCTGACTTTACTCATGCACTCTTCCCCTGGCTCTTTCCCAGCCTGGAGGGAAAATCGAGGATTGTGTATCGGACATTTAAAAAAAAAAAAAGAGATCCTTCCAGGAATGTTAACCGCTTTCAATGTGAGCAATACTGATTCCAATATTATCAGATTCGACATTGGATTATGAAGGACATTAAGGGCAGCTACAATGAGACTGCTAAAACCATTACAACAATATCTACTCTGTGCAGACCCCTCTAAAGGGCTAATGCTGCATCCTTCGAAACGCCTACAAAACAAAAGAAATTGTTGTATAGGACATCGTCCGATTGATCTAGGCAGGGAGATTGTGGATGAATGGAAGTTGATTTGTATTTTATTAATTCTTATAATTGGGATCAGAATTATCTATCTTTCATCTGTTCAAAATAAAGATGTTTCATATAAACTTCCCCTTATGTGGTACTAGCCCCCTATACCTCTTAGCAAAGTGAATCCTGGAAGTGTGCTGATGAGGTTGTGGGATGAAAGGGTCACTTATGCATAGTTTGTGGAGTGCTGAGGGGTCCACCCATTTTGGGAGAAAGTGCGGTCTTCGGTCTCACAAGTGATTGAACAATCCTTCCCATGCAATACATTTGGGCACTCTCCTTAAGAAGACATGCCCCTTGCTCTCTAATAAAGGGAAATGTTACAACAATGGTACTTGCAGCTAAACATCTTTGAATTGGAAGGAACAAGACACCCCATATAGTAATATATGGTGGAATAACCTATCCAACATATTGGCAATGGAAAAAGTGTCCACAGATATAACTGAAGACCACTCCTTTGCTGAGAAATCTGGCCCCGCATTGTTTTTGCCATCAGTCTTCATAATTACTGCATGCCCCCAGAGATTGAGAGCACTAAACTGATATATTTGCAAAAGGACATCATGTGGAGGGCTCTATTGGTAAGAGCATGAGAACTGGTCACAAGACCTAGATCTTCTGCATCTCAGTATGTCTAAAGCATTGAACTAAAAAGAGGAAGACTTATGATTTGTACTATCTAATGGGTCAAGTGCTCCTTGATGCTCTATATGCGTGCTTATGTTTTTTCTTGTTTTCTTTTTCCCTCTTCCCCAAGCTACTTAACACCTTGGTATTTTTGAAAACATGGTTGCTGTTTTCTTCCTTTTCTCGGACCAGTGGAGAGGGATGGCAACTAACCAGCGAGTGCTGAAAAAGCAATTGTGCCCTTTTGGGGATTAGTTGATTTATGTTTTTTTTTCCCTGGTGATGGTGTTAATTTGTTATACATAATTGAAAACCAATAGTGTTTTGGCAAATTGTTTTCTTAACTGTTGTGCATTTGATTACTCTTAACAAGACTTTATGTTCTGATCATTTGCAGAGCCCAGACGTTTGCTTGTATGACACAAGTCGGCTGAGCAATATTTGGATTTAGTTTGAAATAAAACCTGGATTAAGTCTCCATGAAGTTGTAGATGGTTTATGTGGTCTTATGTTTCTGAAGAAACAGAGTGCCCTGCTATTTATTTTGTGACAAAAATATATGTTCTAGGGTTACATTTTATTTTTCCACTCGCAACAAATTCCCCCATTGGAGAAAATGAATGTCACTCCCAAAAATACATCCCATTGTATGCTTCATTTCAAAACATTGGGAGAAACGTACATCAAGTTCAGTATTGTTTCTATTTCTGTGTATGCAGGTCTTTGGTACGAACTCCTTGGCGATGCGGACACAGGGACTTGAATGGAGGCGTGTTATTTGTATAACATTTACACTAGTTACCTGTGCACCCTTCTCTGTGCCTAGGGGCTAGTCTATGCAGATCTATAGTTTGATGCACTTTGAAAATGAATGGGCTCACACCCAATGAGTCAAGCTCTACTCGAGTATGCACAGGTCACATGGTGGCAGTGGTGAACTGTCTTTGTAGAGGGAGCGGACTGTAGCAATGATCCAATCTTGCAGAAGATTGTGACAAACGTTTGGGCATCACTGCTCTCTTCCTAGAAGGTCGGTGATGTAGATGGGGCATTCTATAGCGAGCTGCTGCTATTGGTTAGATTTTAGGCACATTGGGAAAACTGGCTGAGTCCTTGGGGAATGGACCGTGCAGTGTGGGTGGTCATTGTGTAGTGCTCCAGGGTGGTGAGAGGGGCCACCTACATCCAATTTCCCAAAATATGGGCACATGCAGCAATTCCCCTGTGATCATGGAGATGAGTTGCAGCGGGTCTTGCCATGGTCCCACCCATTCCCAGGCATGATCGAAAGTACAAGTTAAACGTTCAGTAAACTACCAGTGGTCATGCAGCCGTCATGAAAAGTAGAATGTTGTGCGACACAAATGGGGCGAGAAGTGATTGCATTCATAGAAGTAGGGACAGGTTGCAGAATACCTAGTCGGGGTTACACAGGTAGTGTAGGGATGGGCAGGTAGGAAGAGGTTGCAGAATACGGAGGCAGGGAATAATGTATGGTGGTTTGCAAAATACACAAAATGCCAACATGTCGGAGAAGGAGCATAAGTACCGCTATTGCTCAGAACAAACGCTGCGAGAGCTCCATTCTGAAATACTGCATGCTGACCTACCATTGCTTAACACAATAGTCCAAGCCTCCGAATGCTCAAACAATAGCCCAAGCACCATAGTGCCGAGGGAAGGGCTGCTTAGGAGCTGAAACCGCACCAAATAACGTTTCCCAAGGCAGACAGCATGCAATTATTAAAGTTAATTAGTTTCAGTTGGTAGCAGTGAGAAAGATCTATCTTGAATGCCAGGTGCAGGTAGCTCCTGTTCCAATTGATCCCATAATGAATGAATACACACCGCTCCACATAACTGCTGAAAGAAAGCACACACCTGTTAAGACTGCAAAAAATCCAATAAATAGATGACCATGAGTTCTGAACAGTGGTCCTTCACCACGTGTTTGAAACAATCGTAATTTATTCCAGGTACAAGTAGGTAGTTACTTGGAGTGACTCTGTTATTGAGGTTCTTTCCTCTTATTGATGCATCTAGGCCTATCTTAACATTGGGAGGCACTGCTGAGAAACCCAGTGTCTGGCGGAGGGTCGAGGACTCCTCTGCCTTGGACAGCTGAAACCACCTGCAGGGAGCTGTTCGAGTGCATAATTAAGAGGTTGGCAGCAGCCCAGTTCCTGCAAGTCCTGCCCAGTCTTGCAGGCAGTACGATAGGTGCAGAGGGTGAAACAGGTAGATGGACTAGACTCCACGTTGACGGACCTCATGGAACATAGGATGTATGTCCGTGCACGAAAATACCTGCAGTGGAGTGTATAGTTGTTTAAGTTGAAAAAGAGTATCGGAGAGGGGGGGGGAGTGGTAGGGCGTGAAGCTCTGCCTCATTTGGGGGACAGTAAGAGGAGATACCCTGTATAAAGGGAAGACATCTGTATAGAATTGATTTTATCTGTTGATTGTTATTGTTTTGGTATATAATGGGATGGTAGAGGTGTTTTTTGTGGGAGTAGTAGTCGGATTGTTTGGAGGCAAGTATAGAATATATTGAGATTGTGTACTGTTGATATAAGTTAGGGAAGACGTGTTGATATTGTAAAGAATTGAGGGGGGGTTGCGAATGTAGAAGACCCCAAAATCTGTGTAAGTCGCTTCCCCAGAATAAGGAAAAGATCCTTGGATATCACGTACAATGGGTCAAAGACACAGCTGGCAAGATGGTCCAGCCATGGCCTCAAGAAGGGACACATTCGAAGCATCTGCAACATATGGACACATAGTTGCACGCCACACACAAAGGAAAGAACGACAGTGCAGACTAAGCATACTTGACCTATGGAGGATGTATAAGGAGGGAGAGAGTAGATTAAGATTAATAAAGAATGTGTGTGTGTGTGTGTGTGTGTGTGTGTGTGATGGACGGACAGAAAACTGAGGGAAGTTGCTGACAGCATCAGCATAAACCTAGTAGAGGAGATTGTGAGGGAAGGTCTTGGTGGTATCGGCAATGAAAAATGCATGAAGAGGTAGAGCGAGGGGAAGATGAGTGGGAAGATGAAGGGGAGGAAGCGAAGGCAACACAAGCTCCTCTAATTAATCTGCCTGAAACACTAGCGTATACACTAATAGATTTGTGCAATGACAAGCTACTATGGAGCAGGGTCCCATTGCTCCTGGAGCTTCTTCCAATCAATTGAGGTAAGGAAAACAAACATGTGAACAGATCAAGGAATTCGTCAGGCCTTCAAACAAGCTGCTTGGTTATAGCGTCGCAAGGGACGAAGTGTGCGGCTACGCCCATAGGCAAGGCAGGCATGATGCAGTTATCCTTGCTCTGAAAGGGGAGAGGGGCTGGCTCGGTATATACTGTGGCCTCAAACAGACAAAAACGATTTGATTGCTAACTTCTCATCATTGACTGCAGGGACAGGAAAGTGGATTCATGAGCTTGGAAAAAGGATGGCATGAAAGACATTGGCAGTAGAGGACGTGAAGAGTTTACTTGCTTCAATATTGGTAGAACAATCAGAAGATGTATGGAATAGGGCAGGCTATCCTGATGTGGTGATTCAAAATGACGTACATGATGGTTTGCTGTTTAACAATTATAAAACTGATGTTTGGAGGGCATTGAGAGTGCAATACCCAGATACGTCAGACATGAGTGCGATTATGACACGCAAAATGAGAATAGTGGAGATCCAGCGGGAGAACTGGTGTTTGGAAACAGATATATATATATATATATATATATATCACCTATATGGTTTGGCCAATGCACACTAAGACATTTATTATTTTTTTGGCCGATGCACATTAGAAGTTTTTTTTATGCATTAGATAATTGCCGTCCATTGACTGAAGGTGTTGCTTTGATCAGTTCTCACTATCACAGATATTACATCAGCCCAGAGGATTTTTCGATATGTTTATCAGGATTTTCACTGTAATTGAGACTTGGCATCTGAGGAATTAATGTAAACTAAGTGACATTGTATTATGTACATTACATATAAAAAACATTTTAGTTTCAGTCTTTCTCTTCTTATTTGTTCCTAACTTCAGGCTATATTTCACCAACAATACATAGAGAGAGTTATTATTTGTTTGACGAACAGGTTGTCCTGTTTGTTTGTGGTTTCCCAAGATAATCACCTTCGCTTAGGGACTTATTGTACTCTGTATGTGTTTGTTCTCTGTGTTAATGCTTAATATATTAATTTTCAGTTCAAAGTACACCACTTCTTGATATGTACAATTATTTACAAGAGAACCACTTGCTTTTTTAATTACAATTAATTTGATTTACTATGTAGACTTTTCCTGTGTTTCTTTCTGGACAGTATTATAGGCTATATATGTTTGGATAAGTTCCGCTAGTAATTCAATAAAGGTTCCCCAGAATACAAAAAATGTTTCTTCTCAGAATTTTAATCTGTTTTGGCAGAACCCTCAGGTAGCAGTACTTCCTCTTTTGGTTTATGGAAACAGTACCGGGACAAAAATGTGTTTTTCAAATGTTATGCCATGGTTTTCCTGAAGTGCCAAAATGGCTAAAGGAAATTGTAGGGCCTGAGATGAAACCATGACCCGAGATACAGTTGAATATTGTCCATTATTGTGGAATGAGAGGAACAAGGTAGAAGATGAGCACAGAGGGGAAGCTAAATTGGTGCAAAAGAAATTGTCAAAGATAACGGTAGAAGGACCAATGATAACGAACGTTGTGGGAGAAAATTATGAACTGGAATATCAACAGCAGCGGGCGAGCAGATATTTGGGAGGAGGAGAAAGGAACTATTACTCCAAGGGTAAGAGGTGTGGGTTTGGAGGGTTTTGGTGGGACAGGACCACGATTTGGAGGTTTTGGACACATTATTGTGTGGTGAATCGGAGGTGATCATCCGAAAAGTCATGACCTGGACCCCTTTCCATGTGGCCAGGGAAAGGCAGCCACTGCCTGATCCTGACCCTAGGGGTGGTGGTATGCGGGAGGATCACATGGGAGGGGACTCTGGTCAGGAAAGATAGGGGAACCCTCTGAGTAATTTCCCTAATGATCATACAATCTTAATGCCCTATTGAAAGGTTGAAGATTCTGATGTTAAAACAGATGAGAACATTATGGACTTCAAGTCCCATAATACTCTTAGTACTGAGACAAGGAAGAGTGATTGAGTTTCTAAACCGTAGTGACTGGCAAAGGCCCTTCAGGTGCAGGTCAGGCAGGAGTTGAAGCCGCAGCTGTCTTGGCAGCGGGATGCCGTGTGGAGAATGTGGCGGAGGTCGTGATTCTTAACACATCCAGAGGACATGCAGCAAGTATTGTGGCCATCTTCCCGGGTAGAGAGGGAAGCTCTTTCCGTCCTGTAATGCGCTTTGGTGTGAAAACATGAGTTTGGAGCTGTGGAAGCTCCAGTGACGGTCCGCACAAGCCCCAACGAGTGAGTAAGCGGAACCGACAAGTCAAACGAAGATACCAGGAGAGATTAGTGAGTTGGCCTATTGTAGGTGACCCCAGGGGAGCTCCAGAAGGGATCACTGTGTCAACAAACCTTTTGAATACCAAACCTTTGAAGTTATGAAACCTGAGATGCAGAATAGGGGAAGTGTAACCCACATTGGCAAAGCCAAAAGGGGACAATATTAAAACAAAGTAAATACAATTTACCAAAAGTGGAACATCCCATTAGGGAATGTTCTATCCTGCATTGCCCAAGTCAAAGAGGGGCAACAGTAAAAACGAGGGGGCTCTACTACTTTCCTGAAGAGGGATATTTAAAAGGGGGACAGAATAACCTGCATTGCTAAAGAAAGCTGGAAGCTATTTCAAGTAAATCTGAGCATAATAGTCCCAGAATAAAATACCACGAGGGAGGAAGTTGTAAACCACATTGCCAACTGCCAAAGTTTTGTGCATGTAGAAATCCGACTGCAGGAGAAAAGCCCTCCTTGTAGAAAAGATCAAGGAGGATGGGGGTGAGGGGAAGGAGCATGGCCCATAGTAAACAATTCAATGTAATAGCTATTGTCCTTTTGTACAGTATGGTTGTGAAAGAAGCTGTAGGACAGTAAAAGTTAAGAGACTAAATCAAGAAGCAGTTGTTGATCCAACTTTCCCCATTGAAGATTACAGTTTGGAACAAGCCTTACCACAGAGTAAAGGTTGTAGGAGTTTTATCCTGACTGGGGTAAACCAGGAAAGGGACACATAGTGGTTAAGTGCTGTAAATGTGTTAGGAGGTTAGGGGGAGGAAGGGTGGTACATCCATCATAGTGTTTGAACTGTTGTAAAGCTATCCTGACTAAGTTGTTCTTTCTAAAGAAGAAAAAGGATGTGATAAGAGTTGATTGATTTTACAAGGAACATTTATATTGTCTATTGATGTGTGTAGAGTCTTTTTGGCTTGCCAAGCAGAAGGTTGTGGAAATGTAACCATTGTTTGCAAATGTGGAGAAGAAAACATTTGGCAATTTGATCTATTGAATGAAGAGAGCTTTCTTGAAACCGAACTTGATTTGAAACATCACAAATTGATCCAAGGGAAGGGGATCCTTCCCTGGTCACACAGATTGCTTCTTTTGGTGTTTGAATGTATATTGTTTTTGTGAAGTTTATATTGCCAAATGATTTCCTGTATTTTGTTGTATGCATTAGTGTAAGGGACAGACCTTTGGACATTGGTTCATTTTCCTTTAGCATTAGTTTGTTAGGTAGGGAAAGAGACGTTTTTCAGCCTTACTTTTAATATGAAATGGCATTTATAACACGCCTGTGCACAAGTGTTTCTAATAAAATAGTGACTTGTGAGAAACCGGTACCAAAGTTAAGTGTCCGCCTTGCATTTCTGACCTCCTCGCAGTTGGAAGTGTGGGAAGAACGGAGGGGCAATGAACAGTGAATGGCAGCAACCTGGCCCAAACTGGGCCTGGGGCCTGTATTTCCCCTGCAATATTCTACACAGGCACAGCAAGAGCAGGGGACATTTTAGTATACGCAACGGCAACCATTCCCACAACATAATGTGCAGCTGCAGATGCACTATACACCAAAGCAGCCGACGCCCCAAATACAGCATCTACAACAATCACTGAATCCATTTAGATAGAATTGGGACGTTTAGCCATTCATCAACTTTTAGATGGAACTGTGAAGGTTAACCATGTGTCGCACTTAGATAGAATTATGGAGATTAGTCCTGCATCACAACATATGGTATTGTGTAGATTAGCCACATAGAATTTTGTGAGTAGTCATTGAACTAACCACCCTGCTTCTACTTCCTCAAACACACCACCCAAATACTATGCACGCCCACTGGCCTAGCCAACCTATACCCTAACTCGCCCCCCAACACAAGTAACGCACACAACAAATAAACCTGGACATAGGACTTTACCCATATGGACACAACAAGCCAGTGCGCAGAACCGTAAATGCCTGCTGATCTACACATAAAGCACACAAACGCCCAACATAACAAGCAGTCACACACTAAACATCACAGGCATTGGACCGTGTCCATTTGGATACAAGTCGGTGCACGCAACCTACCATCTGCAAGCCAACACAGACGGCAGTTTCTCCTGGTACTGGACCTATCCTACCACTCTTCCCTCTCTTACCAACCTCTTTCTTGCAGAGCCACTTGAATGCCTGGGGACTGCCCTTGGTGCCTTTCAGTGCACGGTATAAATTAACATACAAATACAAGAGTCTAGACAGCGGGATACGCATCTGTTCCCACAAACTCAAATACCCACGACAGGGTGCAACGGTGAACCCCTCTACAGGAACAGGGGGGGGTGGGAGCATCCCCATGCCCCAAATAGTACAGCCCACAGAGAGGCATGATATGTCCAGTGCTATCACTAACTCCCAATCTGAAAAGTGACAATGGGAGCCTTGGGGGGGGGGGGGGGGGGGGGGAATGGGGCGTTTTTCTTTTTTGGTCGACACAGGTGCAAGATGATCTTTTCACACACAAGGCTTCTCTGGGGCTATGACAAGCATTCCATTCACAGAAAAGCTACTTATAACAGTGGGAGAAGATATGTATTCTTGAAAGACACTGGTTAACATATTGGGAAGAGATATGTAAATTAAACATGACTAATTCATTTACTGTGGAAGGGATAATGTGCTCAACACCAAGCATTCATTATGTCAATGCAAGAGTTCCTACAAGCATTCTCTGAAGGCATTGCGAGGGTGCCCTTAAATTCAGAACTATTCCTTTCTGGGGTACAGGTGTTGCTAGAATGGCTTCCGCGAATACAGCATAAATTGTTACGGTTACCCAACGAGTTTTTGTTCAGAGCAGAAGTGCCCACGAATGCGGCAGAAGGGGAGATAATAATAGCAATGGTGTAAGAGGGCAAAGTAGTGTTATACAGGACACACGAGGAGGGGGTTAAATGGCGCACAGCTATAGCACTGGATACAACAGTGGTTGAGCGATATGACTGTTGATGAGCTAATCGAAGACAACGATACAGATAATGGAGTACATTTTGAAATGTCTATTCCATACAAATTGCAAATACAGTATGGGAAAACACTGCAGATAATACTGTTGCCTAAAAAAAGTACCATCTTTCTTGCAGCAAGATTTGGCAAAAGTACAAAGTGTGCTATGGACTAGCGCTCCTTGCGATGTAGGTTCTGCTGAAAGGAATTTGAGCAGTACGAATAAAATTGAAGGAGTGAGCAATCTTACCCAGAGTTAAACAGTATCCCATGTCACAGGAGGTGGGTGAAGGCATTTATGAAGTGATTGCTGCCTTGTTGCGAAGGAGTTTGCTTGTGCCATCTGAATCCCCTTGCAATAAGGAAATGTGCCCAGTGAAAAAAGCAAAAGGAGGATCTTGGAGATTCATACAAGATTTGCGCTGCTTAAACAATATTGTAAGGTGGAATTTACAGTTGTGCCCGGCTACAATTGTGTAACATACCGCCTAATGCCACACATTTTACAATAATTGACCTACAAAATGTATTTATTCCATTCATTTACATGTAGACTCTCAATATATTGGAGCATTTATGTATCGCAGGATTAGCCTCCAACACACAGGACTCCCACAGGTGTACTGAGTCCCCCAGTGTCTTCAGCAGAATGCTACAGATGAACCTGGGAAACACCCAGTATGTTTAAATGTAGATGTTTTGCTAGTGTGCAGCACCACAGAGGAAGACTGCCGGACAGAATCTGTAGCGTTCACATTATTGGCTGAGAAAGATACATGGTAGACTTAAGGAAAATTGCAGTATGTGACTTGTGAAGGAGCAGAGGCAATTACAAAAACGATCTGCCCAGAGAAACTGAAAGAATTACAGCGATTCCTGTGGCTAAGTAATTATTGTGTTGTGAGGGTCTTTGACTACCGCACGTGCGTTAGGCACAGAAATAGAAGAGCCCCATAATCTGGACAGACAAGATGATTAATGTATTTGAGGAACTGAAACCAGCAATAAGAACAGCCCCTGTGTTAGGAATACCAGATCACAAGGAAGAATTGTATTTATGGTCACATTCAAATGAATATGTGATGACAGCTGTCCTCTTGCAAAAGAAAAAACTTCAATGGTGCACAAACCCTTGGCATATTATGGTGGGATCTTGGATCCAGTGATGAGAAGACCTTTTCCATGTGAACAACCGCTGGCTGCAACAGCCTTTGCAATAGAGAAATCATCTGCAGTAAGAATGGGTTGTGCAGTAAAATTGTATGTGGAGCATATCCTGATTGCCGTTATTAAAAGAACCAAAGTCCAGGCTCACTACACAGCTAGCATCTGGATACGAGGTCATACTGTCCAATCCATCAGTACACATTGTTCGATGTTGCATGGTGAATCCTGCGAGATAGATTGCTGAAACAGTAGAGGGAGGAGAATTCATGACTGTTCTACATATAAAGACATGCATGATGATGTACCTCAATAAAATAAACTGTTAGAGGGGGCAGAGGTGGTCTTTGTTGACGGTTCGTCCGCAATAGATCAGACCACTGGATTGAGGCATTTGGGAGCATCAGTGGTGAGGACTAGGGGCAATGGTTTTGAGATTGTGGCAAGTATCATATTATCAGCACATTAGTAATATTAGCATTCCAAAAGCAGGAAGACCAGGCAGGGAAGATATATTCTGACTCTGCCTATGTTACCTCTACAGTACACTCCGGACAGTGAAAGAGGAGAAGGAGGGGCTTTCAGCATGCAGATGGCACACCAGTAAAGCATGCCCTGTTATTAGGAAGATTACTAGATGCCCTGGCATATCCTATGGCGGCTGCTGTGGTGAAGTGTGCGGCATACTAATGGTACAGATTTCATTTCCTGTGGCAACGAAGGGGCAGAAGCAAAAAGAGCAGCATATTTTCTACAAATTGGGCATACAATTGCTCCACACAAAATGATGTTGAACGTGAAGTTTGAAGAGGTCTATAATGCATTACAAGTGACACAAATGGTGGAACTGCTGCAATCGCCCCACAGACAGAGCAGCATCTGTGGAAAAAGCGGGGATGTTCATGATCTCCCAACAACCTGTGTGGTGACAGGAGGATAGCACAGGGGCAACACGCTGGTCTTGGAAGCAGGACCACGCAGAGCAACAGAGGTTCGAATCCCAGATCCGCGCTTAGAAACCAAACTCAGGTACTGTATTGGGTACATTATAAAATTAAATTAGTACATGGACACCTGTAATGCCCCCTGAGTTACTTAAAGTAGCGTTAGAACAGTTACATTGCCAAGCATGCACCACAAGGGAATATGTAGAAGCAGATATTTCACAATAGTGGTTGGTCCCAAACCTGCATAAACATATCATGAATTTTGTTATCTGTGCCAGCAATCTACTGCTGGACATTACAGCTCATTTCTGTATTTACACATCAACTATGTTGATATGCTCTGAAGTTGTAATGGATACCAATACATGATTGTGGTGGTGGTCCCTTTTCATGCTGGATAGAAGTAGGACCATGTACCCATGCAGATGCCATGGGAGTGTACGAAGTGCTACAGTCGGAGAATGAACCACACTTTGTAATTGAGTTATTTTCAGAAATGACATCCGTGCTTGACATCAAGCACATGTTTTGTTCTGCTCATCACCCCCAGGGCAACTGTGCTGTGGAATGTCTAAACGGCCTGTTGCAGGAACGCAGAATTGTCCCTGGACCTAGTATGATAGCGACAAATGTTTGTTTCCTCCCCCCCTCCCTTTACTTGTGTCTTCCCCCCCCCCCCACACCCTCCTGCAGCACTATCTGAAATATCATCGGGCCTAAGATAATCGCTTGTTTTGTTCCTCACTCCTTTCTCTTCCCCCCCCCCCCCCCCCCCCCCCCCAACCTCTTGTTAATATCCGGCTCTACCAGAAATTTTTTCGGGACTAGTACGGTAGTCGCGTAGTCGCCTGTCTTTCTTTTTTTCATTTCCTTCCTGTCTGTGTTTTCGCTCTTGCACTATCTGAAATGTTGTCAGGCCGAGTACGATAGTTAATTTCCCATTCTTGTTCATGGCCTGTAACAATCTCATTAGAGAAGGCTTGTTGGCTTATCTCCTAGGCAACACTACGTGAGGTTGGTAAAACTAAGGTGAACTATTATGTTTAACCAGAACAGTACTTGTGTAATTTGGAATATTCCATTGTGAGCTACATTATTGGACAGCTGGAAGCATATCCTTTTATGTAAAATTAAGTCCGCACACACGTGCTGTGAATTTTTCAGAGCAGCATGTTTTGTAACTGTGCGCGTTGTAGTAATCGTCTAGTGTTATTACATCCGCTTTGAATTGTTTGAGCACGTGAACTGTTTGTATCACGACTATCTATACTGTTACACAAGTAGAGGATTTATTTAGACAGTACCTCCTGCTGGTTTAAGAGCACCAGGGGAATTAATTTCCCAGAATACCCGGCTGGCCATAAAAAGAAACGTCAGGCGCTTCTTCAGTCTAGATGCTTCAACAGCCAAGCTGGTCTTAGACTGCCCTCGCTGTCCGCGGCATTTGGAATCCTGGTCTGCCCCTTTCCCAGCAGCACACTTAACTTCGTCTGCAGAGGTTAAGAATGGGCAGAAAAAAACAAAGGGAAATTGTTTGAGCTCAAGGCCATTTTCACATGGAAACAGTGCAGCAAATCACGCTGCAGGCCATGGAAGGAATTAGGCCCCAGACACAGTCACCTTCTGCATTACACACAGGGAACGATACTCCCGGGAACGGATTATGGAAATCACACCACCTCAGGGAAATATCACAGAAGAATTTAAGGTTTGCTTACTGAATACTTGTTCTATGAACAAACATGCATTGTGCATCCACGACCTCGTAGTCGAAGAGTTGGACATTGCATGCATTACTGAAACCTGGCTACAAGACCCTATTGGCCCCACATGTGCTATCGCTGTCCTAGAGGGTTACACCATCTACCACACAAATATAGAGACTGGAAAATGGGGCCTTCGTGGGGGAGGGGTTGCCCATAATCGGGGATTCCATCCAAATGTTCCCGTCCATAGTGACATGTACTGGATGTGGTAGTCCTGCATTTGAAACCAACTCCATCAGATAACGGCAGCATCAACATAATACTAATAAAGACCCCCATCTCTAACATCTGAATTTAATGAAGTTGTGCAACAACTCTATCTTTTGAAGGACTCTAACACCGCCACCTTGGTGCTGGGTGATTTCACTCGTTGGTGCAGTAATTCTAAAGACAAGGACGCCATTAACCTTGAAGGCCCTGAATAACATCAATTTCAAGCTCATGAACACAGATCCTACCATGGCAATCAACTCGACTGGGTTGTTGCACACAACTTGGAGACGAGCAGGTACAACGCTGTGCATCTGGACAGATCACTGTAGAGTGTTATTCACTGACTATGATATACCACAAACGGAAAAGCGCTAATGAGTTGAAGAGGGTGCAAAGCAGGAACTATAAGAAGATGGAAAGGGCACATTTAGAACATTGCATTAATGAAATTGTGAGGGAACACAAGGAAGAGGACTCCTGTGAGGCACTCGTTGCAAGCTTCTCACAGTATCACGTAATAATATCCCTTAAAATTAGTTAGTTGTCCAAAATATAGTAGTTATAAATATGCCCCACAAACTCTGAACATCGCCATCATGCTCCTGAGACATGTTTAAGTAAGAAATGCTCTTCATCCTCCTGAATAAAGAAATGCACTTCACACACAATGCGTTTTATCAGAACATGCTTATTTTTACCATTTCGTTGCGTGAAACGTTCTTCTCGCACATGTATACAAGTTTTTTTTTTTTTTTTTTTTTTCCGATCGTTCTATTAACTGTGTGATTACTTCTGGGCACCTAGCAACTGCGACACGGACAGAAACGTGAATGAAACGTAAGGCTTTCTATGTGACTGAACAGACATTTTTTAAAAACTAACGATTTGTGGAAATAGAACGTGAAAGGAACTTTTTATTAAACGTGAACCTTTGCTGACTGAACTGCAGGACACGCTCATGGCCACACGGGGAAACTTCTCTTCACTGGTGCATTAGTGTTTTTGTTTTATTTTATTTTTTTTACTTTCTTTTCAATTGGTCGTAAGGATGCTGTGTAATCAGCCAAGATTTAATGATTTTCAGCAACATACACCCACACTTTACTTGTTGGGGCTGGAAAGGATCTCTGAGGAAAGTTAGTGCGGGATTGAGACGAACACGATTTGGAATGCTAGATGCACACCTGTTGGTTAAAAGGTTCAAATTTGAATTAAACCAAACATTACCACGGCCAAAACACAGCGATATTTTGTAATGGGGATATTATCTTGGGGATATTTTTACATGGAACCCTTCTCACACCATGTAAATGAGTTGGTGGACCAGAGGGCACCATTAACGACTAAATCAGTCAGACCAAACCGTAACCATCAAAAGTGGTTCAACACTGAACAGTGCTGAAGAAAGGAAAAAAGGAGGCGAAAGCAGATGGCAGATGAAACCTTCGCCGAACAACAAGGAAAGTTGGAGGTACATTGAGAAGACTTATTAAAGGAGTATCTGTGAGGCAAAAAAATAATTACTTTATCAAATTGTCATCAAATTAGGTCTGCCGTAAACTCCACCAGTAAATTATTTGAAATTCTTAAGCCTAAAGTACTAGCCGCTACATTTGTACCATCCCAGGAAGACTGCAATAAGGTTCAGGCAGATTTTTCAAATGAGATTAAAAAGGCAAGGGATTTGATAGTAGATGCCCAAACAACAACCAAGGCCAAAGCTGACCCACCCATCATAAGAAAAACGCAATCACCAGGAAACTTTTAGCGTCCATGAGATCACAATTGAAGACATGTTGGAAACGCTGTCCTCTAAGAAACCCACCTTGTGCGCCCAGAATGTATGTACTGCCTCCCAAAATAATCTCGGAAAATACAGATATCTTCGCCCCTCTGCTTACAAAGTTAGTCAATGCCTCCTTTCGTGAGAAATTAGTGCCAACTAGCATTAAAACTGTAACTATAACTCCAATGGTGAAGAAACCAGAATTGGATCAATGTTAACCAGGAAATCTAAGGCCAATAAGATGGCCACAGCCCAATTGCAGTCCTATGTTGAAGCAAATTAGATTTTACACCATCAACAGTCTGGTTTTCACATAGCACAGAAACGACTATGCTGGACTTGCTAACACACATGCTGAGTATAATAGACCAGGGAAACGCAGGGCTTCTCATTCTCCTTGACCATGAACTGCTCCAATGGGCACTGGAGAAGGTGGTGAATTGCTCTAAGGAGGCAACCAGCCGGATGGCTTCCTTCTTAACAGGAAGTCCAAGGTGCACTGGGGGGGGGTGCATTCTCCTATGAAACCACAATTTGTTGTGGCGTACTGCAAGGAGCAAGCCTGTCGCAGTTCCTCTTTATATTTATACGTGAGGTTCCTCTGTATAGTTCTAGATAACATTGGTGCTTACTTTACTAACTATGCTGACGATACCCAGCTGGTGGTGGAGTTGAGTGGTGACTACACTAAGGACAGTATCACAGTGAAGACCCTGTATAATACAATTAAATCCTGGATGGATAATAATTGGATGTGCCACAATGGCAATAAAACAGAGCTGATGGTTTTTGGGTCCCACCAAGGTCGGGCCAAACTGAGTCCTTTTTTATATTTTTATATCAAAGACTTCCCCCAGTCCCCACATCAGGTAGTGGGCAAGGTAAAGACACTAAGGATGATATTGGAAGCCTCAATGAGTGCAGAAGCACAGGCTATGTATGTGAGTAAAAACTGTACCTGGGGCTCCTTGGAGCAATCAAGCCCTGAGCGAAGAAAACTGCGACTGTCGCTAGTGCGACCATATTGTCACGGTTGGACTATGGGAGCGCACTTATGCTAGGAGAAAATAAACGGTGCATTGCAAAATGCCAGCTAATCCAAAACAATGCAATCAGAATAGTGAAACAGAAATTGAAGAGAGCATATCTGCAAAGACAGAGGAGACCTGCATTGGCTGACTGTGGAAGACAGGATACAGTTCAAATCCATGACACTGGTCCATAAATTTCTTCACGGAAAATCACCAGCTAACCTCCAAAACAAAAATCACCCACTACGTACCAGAGCGAGCATTGAGATCAGAAGCTCTGGGCCATATTCTAGTTGCACCATACAAAGGAACAAATGGCCTAGGCAAAGCTTTTCCAACAGTAGCTGCAACCAAATGGGAAAATTTACTGTTACACTTGAGACTAGAGTCTAAAAATACCACATTCAGGAAAAAACTTAAAACCCACCTCTTAAGTAAAAGCAGTAATTGTCCCATAAATTGGTCAATTAGCTTTCTGTCATGGTTATGCCATGTATCCCGTCTCCACCTATGTCTTATCTGTCTTGTGTCTCAATGTTGCGCCCCGATGCCTAGGGCGCGGTATAAATAAATTGTATTTTCCCTTGCCGTGAAGCGCTTTGAAACACATTGTGTATAGGGGCTATATAAATTATCATATTTAAAAACCCAATTGCAGCATGGTGATTGGAATATATGCAATGTACATTTTAGACTATAGGGGTTTCCAACCCAGTTTTTTTTTATCAGGTAGAGCTAGAGTGAGTTTGGGGGTTAAGGGGAATTCAAAATCACCCATCCTGTTGGATTCCATCTTTATTACGATCTAATTTTCCTTAAGCTTATTTTATCAGTGTTTTGTCCTTCTTTTCTTAACAGTCGTTTTAATTGGTGATTCTGGTGTTGGGAAGAGTAACCTTCTCTCTCGGTTCACGCGCAATGAATTCAACCTGGAGAGTAAAAGCACCATCGGCGTGGAGTTTGCAACCAGAAGTATCCAAGTCGATGGAAAAACAATAAAAGCACAAATTTGGGACACTGCCGGGCAAGAACGATACCGTGCTATAACCTCTGCGTAAGTATTGCATGTTACAAGGTCAAATATAAACCCTTTACTTACCTTGCTATTGTAAACTCTGTACTAGATCCATCCAGCAGTGACTTGTTGAAGTGTTGTGATTTGTAATGCTTTGTTGGGTTTGCCTAAGGAGGGCGAGGCACGCTGTGGCGTTACCAAGGTGTCCCCTTGCATCTTGATAATGTGACAAGCAGTGCCATTATTTACAGTGCCTTTTACACTGCAGGTCCCGCTATTTTTGTCTTGTGTGAAAATGGCTCAACAGCCGAGAGCAGAACATTGGAGTAAATCATGGGCTTTTTTGAAAGGGCAGTGTGCTTAAGGTCTGTGGCCCAATTACAACAACAATTCGCCTACTAGGCGTGCCCGAGTATATGATCAACCTGAACAGTAGGTGGCTCACCGCTCAGTGACGCAACTTTAAATGTAAATGCATGTGACACCTACGTCAAGCAAGACCTCCAGCGATCCGTTTATGCAGCAGCTCACAGCCCTGTTCAAACCACCTGCTCCCCTTGATGGCTGTACTCTGTGCTTAGCTGTTACTCTGGGGCATCCTACAGTTGGAGACTATCTGGAGAAGGGAGGAGATGGTAGTTACCATAGTACCAAAACAAACATTCCTTTAAAAAAAAAAAAACTAAATTCATAGTATATCTGCAGTAAGCAGTTTCTCCATACCATTGATCACTGGCGGCTCGGCTTGCGCCATCCCGTGTTATCCAAAAACTCGACAAGCGATTGCCCAGTACTACATATTTATTTAAATATGCGATTAACATTTATTTACGCAGATTGTAGATTTGCAAGGAATTAAAGGCACGGGTTTCTTGTACTGTTGCTCAGTCACCATTGCCTTACTCAAGTTCAATGTATTTGATTCAAGCAAACCAAGATTAACCAATAGAAAATGCAGTTGGAGAAAGCCACTTGCATGACTGGGGCAAGGGAGATCATGATTGTCCAAGCCCTCCGAACACCTTAGTATTGTTCACTTGAGCAGTGGCTAGCCACACTCTAGCACCTGCTGGACAGCTTTTAAAACCCGATGGAGAGGGGTATTACCAGACCAACAAATAAAATGAACATAGGCAAAGAACTGTTGTTTTTGCGTCTGTCCGCTGGCATAGGTGTGCTATCAAGTCAGAAATTCAAAACTTAAAGTGGCTTTGATAGTTTGTCAGTATAAAGAACCATATTTCAACATGGTTATGTTTGCCGAAGACAGATTTCCCCCACCAAGTGATTGCAATTATTTTGCTGGGCCATTATCTCTTAGGAGAAGCACTTGCGGAATTATCTCTTTTGGCGCCACAGTAGTAGATCTGTCATTGTACCGAGCGTTTTGCGCAAGAAGAGCAATTTTATAGTTCCTGTGAAGTACAGTTGGCGCTTGCCCAAAAAAAACCAGTGTGTATGTTTAGCTTTGCTGATGTGTTTCATCAAATTGTGGGAACTACATTGAGTAATTAAGAGAACATGTTTCTGGGCCTTTTTTCAAAATTTGCAATTGGTGGTTTTCTGGGGTCACACTTTTGTTCACTCCTATTAGTAAAATATTATTTGTGATTCCAGGTATTATCGTGGTGCAGTTGGGGCATTGCTGGTCTACGACATTGCGAAACACCTCACATATGAGAATGTTGAACGCTGGTTAAAGGAGCTTCGTGATCATGCAGACAATAATATTGTCATAATGCTTGTTGGAAACAAGAGTGACCTACGTCATCTGAGGGCTGTGCCGACAGACGAGGCTCGTGCTTTTGCAGGTTTGACGAATGCAGATTTGTTTATAATACAGCCTACCTGTAATGTGGATGTCGGGCTCACTACTCTTTCTCACGTTGTGTAAACCATGTAACAATCATGGCAAACTTGCTTTCGTACTTTCAAAACCTAGGAGAGCAGGGCATTGTACTGTCCTTGCCATTGATGGCATTTACACTACACAAGAGGGAAAACTGTAGCATCACTGTGTTCGCTATTAAAAACTTAATGGGTGGCCATTCATATCTTCGATTAGTGAACAAAATCGGTAAGTGATTGTCAAATTCCCTCACCTGGTGGGTGCTGGCATCGTTTGACCCATGAAGGAAAAAAGAGTAACCAAAAAAAACATTTGGCAAATTATTTGTGCATGTTGCATGTTGGAGTGAGTGGGGCATGTATGAGTCCTGTAGGTATGATGCTACTGTGATATGAGGGGGAGCGAAATATGCGGTTCTTGAGTTACCTGATGGGTCACAATATATTTATTATTGGCCGAGATACCACATGGTGTTGCATGGCTGGAAGGAGGAGCTGGGCCTCTCCGCTGAATTGACTAGTTAATAAGTGGAACAAATAAACAATACTATATAATCACGTTTGCATCTACCATGATATACGGAGTCCTCCAGGTTCTAAGCACTGTAATGTTATTTACCCAATGTAACACTGCTCAAGAAGTGTGGGAGTAATTTGCATAAGCAATATGCAACTATTGCAAGAATTGTCACTGAAAGACTGTACTGTTGCTAGACCCTTTTATTGAGCAACTCCATCTGCAGTAGCACTGTGTAGGTTTGACACTTGAAGGAAGGAGCGCTACTCAAAAAAAATTGCTAGTAAACCTTAAAAGGTTCTGTTCCTTGCCACAGCCTGCAGTTTTCAAAGCAGTAGATAGGCACTGAAAAGAGAAGACTTCAAATAGGACGGTGCCTGTGGTCAATCTTAGTTTAAATTTCAGTTAAAAGTACTAGAGTCCTCTTTAGTATGGAGAATTTCTACTCTAGTACTTCTTTCAATTTCGTCCTTGTGAAGTGGCACTAGACAGTATTTCAAACATGATTTCGCCAGGCCCAACATGCAATAAATAATTAATTCTGTTCACTGAATGAAATTTGTTCACAAATAGTGATCAATTACTTTTAAAGCTGGCTAGAAGTGTACAATTTCCTACAAGAACATTCCTCAAGAAGAGCAGCATTGATTATCAATTAATTCAAAGTGTTGTTCTCTCGCCAAGAAGCAATCTTGATGGAAGTCATTTGCTCTACAAATATACTTTAAAAAGGGTGTCTTGTAACATTGTCAACCTCTTGTCTCTTAGCAGTACTCCTGACCCAGGAGGCTGACACTATATTCATGTCGGATCTTTGTCTTGCTGCTGCTGTACTAAATATACCCAGGTTTTCCCAATCCTGTGCTATCCCTATCCCTATTCTTGTCACTCATCCGATCACAAAAGTACTTTGAAGGGTTTGCATCGTGAGTTGGGTAAAGTATTCGGCACCCTTTGATACCAGTGCTGCAGACCTTGCATCTTCTCCTATCTGACTCAATTCCTTGTCTTTCCCTCTCCTTAAATGTCTTCTAACCTTTGTGCTTGCACGTTAAGAGGGTGGGCGGCTAATGAGGAATGAGGACAGTTTGGCAGAATGACGGTACATTTGGCAATCTTTAGTTCACTACATTTTGTAGAAAGTTTTTTTTTATATTTTTCCCACTGTGGAACAGAACAATCCTGTTCCTATTACCGTCAGCCTTTCCTGGCACCTGCACTTAATCTATCCTGGGATCTTCTATGGGCTTATTGTATTGTCCATTGCATGATCAGGAGGCTCCCGTCTACCACAACACCCTTTTCTAAGTCCATCTGCTGCTTAGTGTCCCCTAGATGGTTTAGAATTACGTTCTTATTCCAACTAACGTTTTTGCGTCCCCTTTGCCAAGTTCGAGTATTGAGGGGGAGGGGCGGATACTATGGACCTCGTAGGTGAAGGATTGGTCAACTGGAAAATGTCACATTTTCTCCCTCTTTCTGAAGTCGAATACTTTTGGTATCAAAGTCGGCCCGCCCCAGGGCTGTCTGCAGCGCAAAACAGATTCCAGGATAAATCAGTGGAGCTCTAACCCTTTCTTGGCAGTGGGCACACTAAGGTCTTGCGATTTACATGTAATACTGGTCTAGTCCCTTGCCAAGCAAATGCCTGTTACTTTTAAGGCGTGTTGCCTGTGGGAGCAGATGTCTCCTGTGGTTTTCTGCGTAAAGAACATAAAGGAAATGATAGTCTTGTTTTTGAGAGTAGAGACAATTGGTTGTCACACAGTAACTTCGGTCTTGTTATGTGGACTTGGATCGCTTCATATGATCCTTAGTCTTCAAGAGGTGGGCGGTGGGGCTTGGTTTCATCTATCATAGTCTGGAAGCACAAAACCAGCTCCATGGCCTCCTGTTTGACAGCTTCTTCTAATCCATGTCAAATGAATGACTTGCAAGATCGGTTCTGTCACAGTCGTTCGTTCTGTCTGTTATAAATGCAGACTCCTTGCTTAGTTGATAAGTTTACCTGTCGCCGTCCTTCCTTCTCTTAAACGCCACACATATTAGAACTGTCCTAAAAGAAACATTAAAGCATTTTAAATATTCTGTGGCTGCAAATCAAAATCTTTCACATTACACAAAAGAATTGTTACTACTTCGGAGGGTTGATCACTTTATTTTCTTAATGTTGCGTACCATGCTTTTGATGAATTTCAGCTTTTACCAAAAATGTCAGGTGCAGTCATGCTGGAGCCTTTTATGGGCTTCAGGGTGCTCCCGAACCAAGGGACAAAGGAATAGGTCTGTCTCAGGTTCTTGGTGGAATGGTAGGCAGTCTGCCTCTTACTTGGTCATGGGTATTGTTGGGGAGGGCAGAGCATTAAACCAGAAAAGCGCTGTGGAATAGCAAGTTACTTCAGGTATCCGGAACATGGGTGTCTGGTCGATTATGGCACTCCTAAAGTAACCCACATGGCAAGAAACCATTGCTCAACCTTTTTTTTTTATTTTTTTTTTTATTGTAATTTGTATATGTTCACAAAGAAACCTTTACAAACATCAAAAAAACAGAACCTCCAATGTAATAAAACAAGGTAGATGCTGTTAAGATACATGGCATCAAAAAAGGAGCATCATTCATTTGCAAGCTCAACATAAAGCATTTCAAAACATAAATAATGGATCATTTGCCAAAACAAATACGAAATAGACAATTTGCATCAACTTAAAAACAAGAGTTAAAAGCAATGTGCCATTTTACATTTTAAGCTGTGTACTATCCCCTCTCATAGATCTCTCCCAGAATGAATGTTGTGCAACAAATGTAGGCTCTGGATAGGAGCCACCCAACAGCAGAACTCTTGAAGTAAGGACAGTACAAGACTAGATGTTTTATTGTTTCGTCTTGAGTAGGTGCAAGACAAAATCGAAAAGAACCGTTTTGCATTCTAATAATGTGAATTTGTAATGAACACGCTCTCTGGTCGGAAATTGGTTTAATTTAAAGCTCATATAAATGAGACGTATTTTAGGACATGGACACTTTAGTATAGTATATAGAGCAACAGCTCTTTTTCTTTCAAATGAGGCATATTACCTGTAGGTCTTATGTGTGATTGGAATCGATAGTTTTGATCCAGTCCATTTTGTACAATTAAAATTTTACATTAAGAAGAACCAACATTGGATCTTCCTGTGTCGCGTTTGTGTGCGAGAACCTCCATCATTTCACGAGCAAATGTAACGAGTGAAGGAACCTTTTGCGCCATCAAAAGCTCGTTAAGGTCTTGATACAAAGCGTTGTGTGATGGCGCCAGCATTTTGGCATATAAGATTAATTTACGCCAAGTGTACCTTGCAGACAAGGACAAAATCCTGAGTTCATGCCCAACTATAGAGTTCGGGACAGCTAGAGCTAGTCCCGAAGTTGTTTTCCAAATCTGCCCTTGAATCTTGTCCAGGATCTCATCTAGATTCAATAAACATAAATCTCGGCCAAACAATAAGGTAGGCTCCACTAGAAGTGTATAACGGGTAGTAGCGAAAATTTTCCATACTTCCTCAAGATAATTCTAATCTGAGAAAGCAGAGGACAAACCTTTGCCTTAAGTCCTGCTGTCCAAGATTTTCGAGAGTTAGAATCAGCTAGGTGATAGCCCAAATAGCGTGGCCAGCTATCGTCCATTGATGAGATTTAGTACATTTTCTGTTTGCAAAAACAATGGCATTAGATTTAGATGAATTTTGCTTGTAATTTGTGGGCAGCAGCAAATTTATGAAAAGCATTTAATTTTAGCTGCAACCCAGAAGGCATTCTGTCAATCAAGATGACCTCAGCGAAACGGAGCCAATGCAAGTGTAATTGCCTAGTCTCGCCGGGTACATAGTCAAATCTGTCCATAGTAAGTCAATATCCCATATGTATAAATTTTAAAAGTGTGGCGGCGAGGTAACAGCCCTGGTTTACACCAGTCATGGTAGGAATAATATCTGTAATGACACCCTCCTGATTTACACAGACCTGAAACCATGTATTTGTATGTAGTAAGGCAATAAGCTATGTTAATCTGCGTGGGGAAAACCCAACTTCAGGATCTTGAGCCACAATATTTCTCTTACCACTGCATCAAAAGCAGAAGAGAGATCCAATGCTGCCATGTAAATTGGACCTGAATCCGAGGTTTGAGACATCGAGCAAGTGGGCTACCACCACAGCATTGAGTGAAGTGCTCCTGTTCTTTCTAAAACCCACTTGAAATCTCGAATGGATATAAATGTTGACACTAGATCATTCCAGATGGTTGAGCAGAAGCATGGCAAATATCTTTGAAGCAGAGTCCATGAGAGCGATAGGACGGAAGTTTACCGGCTCATGGGGATCACCCTTCTTATGAATGGGGATAATAGCATTCCGCCAAGATAGAGGAATTTCGCTTCAACGTAAAATATGATTGAATTTGGTGTATAGAACAGCCGCCCAAAATTTTGTATCTGATTTGATAATGCAAGGCAGTATTCCATCAGTTCCGGCAGACTTTCGAGTTCTTCAGTTGACCGATCGCCCACAGGATATCTTCAATCGAGAATGAAAGATTGTTGTTGACAAAATTTACAATTCCTGATTGCCAGCATTTAAAGGACTCGGGTAATCTAAATTTGGGTGCAATATAATTTTGCCAAACGTCTGCAGAGATGAAGGAAGACCTATTCTGAGTATCCGATTGAGCGGTTCCTCTTAGAATAGACAATTAATTGTGGACGTCTCTTTTACAGAGGAGGATAAGCAGTCTTTGATTATCCGCGCAGTGGATTTGGTGTTTAATCACTTGGAGTTGGTTCCTATAGTTACATAAAATGGATTTCTTTCATAAAAATGTATTGGTCTTTAGAAATATTAACCCTGATTAAAGCTTTTAAGGCAGAGTTTATTGTTTATATTTGGCTCTGTCAGCATTATATGGCTGCCTGTGTGAGCAAACCTCATTCATGACTGCCTGGGCCAGCTCGTAAACGTGTGTTTTTGATTATGAAAGTTACATTTTTCCCTTTCTTCAGGGAGGACAGAGTTGTTTGGGGTCATTGACCCGCCAAACATCTCTGTTAACTGGGTAAGTTAAATCTCTACATAATTTAGAGGACCAGTATACAGAGTGCATTCTACAATCGGCCTGGATCAGTGCCAAAGCGGAGTTACAAGAAAGAAGTGGGATCTGTGCCTGAATAGATACATTGATAGGAAGGTGATAACCAAAAGTAGAACCAATCCAAACTGGTTTTACCATACCAAGGAGGTTCGCTGACACGAAAATAAAGTCGATGCAAGAGGAGGCCACGCCCCTTTTCCAGGTAACAGTGGAGGGGCCAGAGTGGAATGCCAATGGTCTAAATCTTGGACCCATAGTTCCCCTCTGCGCCTTAGTTTAAACTCGAACCAACCCCATCAAGGTTCGAATTAGTGAGCAACGAGCCATTACATGAAGCATTGAAATCTCCACCAAAAATAATATGATGGTGAGTATTGTTTAGTAGAGCTGGTTCAAGTACTGAATCAAGAAAATCAAGAGTGTTTTTGAAAGGATTCAAAAAATACATGTATTCAAAGTCGCTGCGGAAGCGTTCAAATGGCGGTACTTGACTGCCAAAATATAGTTTTTGGAAGTAATCACCTTCGCTTTGAACGTTGGTGTTAGTAGAATGGCAAGTCCCCACGAGGGTCTCCCTACCGTTGCATGGAGGGAAAACGTGGTGAAGCCATTTACAGAAAACTAGTTAATAAACATTGTTTCCTGGATGATGAGTATAGAGGTTAAGTCAACATACTGAAAAGAATCAAGCCAAGATTTCAGGTTGGAGTACCCTCAACAATTCCATGAGGTAATTGCAAGAAGGGGAAGGCCATGTTTGCTTGGCCGTTTTTGCTATTTCGGATATGGTGGCAAGCAACGGGGCTAGCTACACTAGACTCGCAGCATTGGCTACCAAGGCTGTCATTTGACGTATTCTGTCACTGTTTTGAGTAATACCACAGAATTTGCATTATCTAGCAACAGCGTATTAACCAAATTAGGCAAGGGAGCATCGAGGAAGTAATTGGCCTCTTCTGTTGAGTGAAACAAGCGAAGAGATAGACCTCGTTCTTTAAAGTCGCCCCTATGGGACTATATTAAGAGCATAAATGTTATGTGAATATGTGCCACAAATCATCCAGTGATTGTTATGATTAGAAAGGCGGATCCAATCTGTCATCAGATATCCGGGCCCTTAGTTGTGGACTGTATTTAAATATACTGAAAATAAACAATTTATTCTTTGCTGACCATTCTTAGTCGGATCACTAATCCATCCTAATATGTTGGGCATGTCAGTGGAGATCTCAATCTCTTCGATGTTCACCTCCACGTGTGCCTTAGGAAACAGCACTGCTAGGGTCAAGAATAAGCATTGACCGGAGACGTTACAGAAGAGATTATGAGATGGAGAGGCCGCCAGAGTATCCCCAGCATCTGTGCGTTTTTGTTTTTTGTTGGTGACCACCTCTTTGACAGTTGGATTGGCAGGATGACAGCCATCATTAGATCGACCTGAACAAGCTGATTGCTCAGATGAGTCAGAGGTTGAAAATGTGGCCAATGAGACATCACTCGGCTGGATTTTATTCCCAGACCTAGGTGTTTTTTTTTTTTTTTTTTTTTTTTTTATTTAATACATGCATTTGGATAAAATTGCAGCAATTGGCTTTGGGTAGACTTGTCCCTTACAGTTGAATTAACCGATATAGCGATAAAGTAAACATTGATGGTGCCTTAGTGCTGATGCTTGGGGTACTTGCACTTGCTGCAACCGGATTGTGCACCACCAGGTTACTTTTTTTCCCCTGATACATTACTATTGTTTTTTAGATTTTTTTAGTTTGCCATGTTTCATCTTGTGCGACCATGTTTAATAATTCGTCATTCAATTGTTCCAGATCATTATTGGAGGCGTGAAGTAAAGGATTGGTAACCAGAACTTTATGGCAGAGTTTTGTGTCTGGTTAAAAAAAAGTTTTAATTTTTTTTAGACTTTGTTAGCCAATTATTGTTGGTCTTTGCTGTATTACGTTTCATCGCCCTCGCTTGAGCTTGCAAGAGTATAATATGGCATCGGATTCCGGGAACACTGTTCAAGTAAGATAATTTGTAAGGTTTTACAAAGGACGTATCGACTTTTTCAAGCTCCTCCATGACCTCAATAAGCCGTGAAGGGCTGTTTTGCTCTTCGTCAATAGCATTTAGTTGTGCAGCCACGTTTGGTTCGCTGTCCCCTCACCCCCAGATAATTTCTTTCAGTAGTAAGGAATCTTAAAAACGTCATCCAATTTAAATGAGTTGAGTTTTACCGCTTCAAGCAGCAGGACGTCACCCACACTTCCGTCAGCGCGGTTGTCAGTAAGTCCATCAGAAGCTGCTTGGGCATAAATTCTTAATGCCGTAATCCCAAGTGCCCCACTTTCCAAAGTTTGAGTAGATTTTGTGTAGTTACTCAATTGCAAAGGCATTTGGACTTTATTAATTAATGAGTCTAATGTCACATGTTTTTTCGACTTAGAAATTTGCATGTGGGAGCATGAAACCCTCCACTCTGTTCATTTTTCCGGTCAAATCTCCAATAAGATGTTTGATATAGTCTAGCTCTACATGTTTCTTTTCGTGCCCTTTATCAAGGAGATTGAGAATTCGAGCGATCACTGGAAAATTGGCTGTCTGGCCCACAGTTTGATTATTGACACAATCCACAGAATTGGATTGTTGATGATTCGGAAGGGGCGAAACTGTGTGATCAAGTGCCTTGTTGTCAAAATCAGTTTTCGAAAGGGAGATGTGATGCGCGGAGGTTGCGGAACTTGTGGAATGATGTGGTTTTACAACATAGAAGTCCCCTGAAGTGAAGTATGGCACCCATCATTTCCTCCATGCGTATTATGGAGATAGATTTCTTTAACCTCAGAGGGGAGAACGGACATGGGAGGTGCACAACAACGCTTGCTCCATTCAACCTGCACAGTCGGAGACAGAATAGAAACATCGGAAATGTAGGTACTATATGGAGCGCCCTGTTGAAAGAATGTTTTTTCTTCTGCCAGAGAAGCAGTGGACATTGCACCAGAAGCATGTGCAATTGGCGTTTTGTAACCGAATTGCCCACGAAATATCTGTTTGTGCTTGCTTCACAACTGTGGCTGGGTCCAAACTATCATTTGGTTCCACAGCCAGGGATTCAAGATTGTACGGGGGTAGTTTCAGAGACATAACGCGTTCACCAGGCATAGAGAGATCAGAAAGAGGGAGATGGATTAAGTCATCACCCTCCTTCTCATATGAGGCGATGGAGTTGAATGAGGGCAGTCATTTGAGGCTAGAATTCATTCTCCTCTCGTTCACACATTTTCCACTATGTAGGCTCCCAACCATGAAGAAAAAACAGACGAGTACAATGATGATGGATAACAACCAATGAGGAATAGGCGGTATGTTAAGCAAAAGAAGCGCCTATCCTTAGTTAAACAAATATTTGCAATGAGGCTAGTCAATTTATTAGCATTCAATAAGTAGCACAAACTAGTGTTACATCACACACAGCAAGTTATTGCAATCCAAAATTAAGAACCACACCACTGCTATAATCTATTGTTCAAATGGCATTGAAACACAACCCATCAACTTGAATGATTGATAAAGTATAAGAAAATCACAGTACAAGATACACATAACATAGGAACAAGTCGGACGGCCCCCACCTATCCATCGCACCACTGAATAGCCAAACACTTCCTGGGCACTTTCGGATGCACGCGCACCGGTGCTTATTGGGGACTGGCTGTGTTGCAGTGGGCGGGTCTAGGGTAGGAGCTGGAAGAAAGAATGGGCAGAGTTAGCACGTAGTTTGAAAAGTGGACGCGCTCATAAGAAAGCCGAGCACAAGTCCAGTGGTCCGTGTTAGGTAAATGTCAATTATTTACTTGAACAAGTGGCCGAGTGTTTCCACGATGCTGGCGCTTCTTCTTGCCTCCGGGTCTGTAGAGCGGCACCAAGCAAGAGAGTTCAGATATAACGAAGCAGGCAACGTACAGCAGCCAAACAGCCAGACACTCCCCGGGCCCTTCCGGATGTGCCTCTTGCTTCTGTTCTTTGATGTGGACTAGTTTGTTATGTCTCTGCATCAGCTCTTACCCCAATTCCTTTCTCTTTCACCCTTCCCCCTGTCCTCGCACATCACGATTTCTCTCCTATTTGTGACCGTGTTATAGTTCATCTCCTACTCACTATGTACAAGCCACAGCCCTGGTCACTTGACTTTCATATATTTTACTAAAAAAAACATGTTTGACTTTTTATTGTTCCCCTCCTCCCTACATATTCGTGTTTAATTTATCATACAGTTGCACATCAATCAATAGTAATATTAAGGTCACAATATAAAATCCAATCTTAAAACTCATTTTAGAATCGTGTATTGGGAGATGTATTTCCAAAAGCATAATAAATGGCCTTTTCATTTTTCTATTTGGATTGTTTCATGCCCCCCATTATTCCTACCAATTAGAAGGGTATGCTTAGCAGGTAGGTTTTACACATCTTGAAACCAATAAAGACTTTGCTTTCAAAGATTTCACTAACGAGCAGTGATCGAGTGACAACCCATTTGTTAAAGTCCATGCAGTCCGCTTATTCCATTCACCAGGCATTTTGACAATTGAAAAGATGGTGTACATAGTAGGTATAACACAGTGGGCTATCCTTCCTCTTGACACCCAAACATTTTCGGGTTCTGTTTATCGATTTAATGACCATCTGCCTATTAAGAAAATGGTGGTTGCCTGCCTATGCGTGGAATGTTTAGAAGTAGGTTTGGATTCCCTCCTTTCCCAGTAAATGCCATACTGAATTTTGAATTGACAGCTAGGGATGTGCTTTTTTTTTATTTTATTCTTCCTATGGTCTGGGTGGAGGTATACTAGCATTATTTCTTGTCTCCAAGACCGACTGCATGTTAACCCATCAGGATTATGGTGCATCTTTTTTCTGCTTTAATAACCTCCTATACTTTGATCATAGCCTTTTTGTAAATTGCAAATGTGTGTACTGGCTGGTCATCAAGAACTACTTGGCTCGGGTAGTGTTTCATTTCAGTTTAACTTGGATGATAGTCTCCATTATTCCAGGTACGTGCATGTCGATGCTAAATTACATTGGTTCAATTTATTTTCATTAGTTTTTCCATTAGTCTGTTCTAGTTCTTAGTCATAGTTCCAAGAACATAACACATTTGGAAACGTTTGGATTACCAAATTCAGATTGGTGGAAAAGCCATTCAAGAAGCTGTCAACTTATAGATCACCCTCCATTCTTAACCAAAGCCCCATCCTTTTTCCCTGAGCTTTACCATGCAAATTCTGAAGACTTAGAGGCCGATTCATGGAATTAATGTGCGCTGAAAATATTGGTGCAAGCCGCGAAAACGTGCGATTCGCAGTAAAAGTGCGAAAATCGCAGTTCAACATCTATTCATGGAAGTGCGTGCGCGAGTAAAATCTGGGATGTGCACTGAAAGTGCGCGGCGCATGCCGGCGCACAGGTCATCTAACGGCGTGCGCTAAGGCCGCAGCAAAAGCGCACATAGCGCGGCGCACATAACAAAAGTAGGCGGAACACGGGGTGTAACACTCGGAATGGGGAACAACTCGTGAAAATGTGGGCGTCACGGAGAAGTACAGGAGGCAAGTGCGCGGAACGCCCACACGCTCGCCTACAACACGTATTCATGGAATCGAATAGGGCAATCCAGCGCACAGACCCAAACCCGTCCGCCACCCGAAGGCAGGCGGTAGTGGCCCTGCGCAGGAAAAAAATGTGCGCCAACAAAAAGCATGAATATACAGCTATGAATGTCCCATACTGTGGCCCCCTAGGACAAATGATGTGCAAAGGGGTACGCGACAAACACGGACACCCGCTGTGTGAAAAATAGCGTGTGCGTGTATTTCGGGGGTGTGCGGGAAGCTTTACACGCGATCGGGCCTGGGGGAGCGGGGTACGTGTATTTCAGGGGTGCGCTGGAAGTTCCACACGCGATCGGGCCTGGGGGAGCGGTGTACGTGTATTTCAGGGGTGCGCGGGAAGTTTCACACGTGATGGGGAGCAGGGTACGTGTATTACTGGGGTGTGCGGGAAGTTTCACACGTGATTGGCCTGGGTACGTGGATTCCAGGGGTTCGCGTGAAGTTTCACACGCGATTGGGCCTGGGTGAGCGGGGTACGTGTATTACTGGGGTGCGCGGGAAGTTTCACACGCTCGCCTACAACACGTATTCATGGAATCGAACGTGGCTAAGGCATGCGCCCAAAAAGACGGGCCAATCCGGAAACACGTACGCCAGCAGGAAGCAGGCGTACGTCGACCAGCGCATCAAAAGTGCGCGCAAACAAACAAGCTCAGACGCCAGGATGAATATACCGTTCCTAGGAGCAGTGGCCGTGGGATGGAGGAGGAGGAGGAGGAGGAGGAGGAGGAGGAGGAGGAGGAGGAGGATGATGATGATCGGGGCCAGAATCTTTACACCCAGAACCAGCCTTTTTGGGATGCCTGATGACCACGTGTATGGGAGGTACAGGTTTCCACCTCACATAATACTCGACCTGGTCAGTAAGTGGGAGGATGACCTCACATCACCCACCCTGTGCTCCCAAGCACTAAGCCCCCTGGAGAAGGTCCTTAATGTACTGCACTTCTTGGCCACTGGATCATTTCAGCGGACAAGTGCCATAGTGGGGGGGGGGGTGTCACAGGCCACGCAGTCACAATGCTAACCAGGTCTTGGCCTCATCACTACACGCCCATCAGTCCGCAGGCACATATACCTGCCCAGAACACCTGCAGAAAGGCAGGCTGCCGCCCAGGATTTCTACGGGGTGGCACAATTCACCAAAGTGCTAGGTGCCATTGATTGCACCCATGTGGCTCTACGTCCCCCCCCAGGGCATCAGAGCACATCTATAGAAACCGCAAGCACTGGCATTCCATCAACGTCCAGGTAGTATGTGATGCCAAGGGAATCATCACCTCAGTAAATGCCAACTAAACGGGGTCCACCCACGACAGTTTCATTTTACAGAATGTCAACCCTAAACCGAGTCCTAGAAGCTGGGCGGCATGGCGATACATGGCTGCTTGGTGAGTATAAATGCCACTGCACATGCATGCTGGTCAGATACTGAGTAATGTCACAACCCCACTAATGATACCCATCACCACCTCCCCAGGGGACAGTGCCTACCCTCTGAGCACCCACATGATGACGCCAATTCGGAACCCCACCACGCCACCCGAGGTAAGATACAACACAGCCCACATTGCAACCCGGGGCATAGTGGAGCGCACATTCGGAGTGCTCAAGTCACGCTTTCGCTCCCTTAACCGGTCTGGCGGGCAGCTGTTATACGCTCCCCCAGTAGTGTGCAGGATCATAATGGCAGCATGTGTCCTGCACAACGTGGCAACACGCCGGGGCCTGGCCGTGCCCCCACATCCCCAAACACATGCACGCCCGCTGTGCATGGGAGGGGAAAGGGCACGGGGTGAGGCAGCACGTACGCAGCTGGTGGATAATTACTTCACCTAAAATCACACCCCTGTGGAGTGCACATAGCCCTGGCACATACCAGCTGACTATCAATGATGATGAGTCAAGTGACAGTCAACTGTCACAACCATACCAGCCTGAGATTGTTCACCTGGAAGTGTTCCATTGTGTGCATCCCTTCCTACACATACCATCAATGCTGTGTCATCAAAAGACACACTTCTATGCAGCTAAAATCATTACCCCCTTGCAAGATACAACATGACAACAGTGCCATGTCACCCAACCCCTCCCCAGCACCGCCACCCAACACACCATGTCCTGCTATGTGAGAGCAAACAAAGGAATCCCCAAAACATGACACAAGTGTCACAAAGTACAGTGTCCCGAATGGAAACTGGACACACAATATACTCCCATTAATGTAGAACTGACAACACACATGACCAAATACTTAACACACCACACTACAATGCAGCTACCCAATCCCAAACACAGTATTCACATGACAGTACTAAGTTAAAGGATATGTAGTCTTACAACCTGGTGATGCTAGCACATCGACCACTTCCAACTGTACAGTGTTGGTGCCACGCAAATCTGGAAGTGCACTGCTTACAACATGAACTCCATCTCCAAAGTAGACGGCCTTGTGAAGACATGAGGAATGAACCTGCAAATCAGGAGGGAGACATGGATGCACAAGCACACATCAATATACCATGCAGTGTACAATACTACAACAATATGCACTAGGAATGTATACACAGTATTGACTACAGACTGCCCACACATGTCATGATAGTCCAACGTCACTGTGTAAGTCACTGTCACTTGGGCACACCCTTTGCAAGCCCATGGAAACGGGAAGCAGGAGGGGTGTGTGTCTCACGAACCCAAGCATCTAACCCAAACTCAGGACAAGCCTGCATGTGCCCAGCCGGAATACAGTGAATGCCCACGGGAGCCACACAAGGCAACACACTAACAAAAAATCAAAAATGGCCATTTGGGGGTCAGGGGGGTGGGGGGAGGCCACCCAGGAGGTCCGAGGACAGGGTGCACACCAACAGCCACCTGTGTGGATGTTGTGAAAAAAAAACACCTCCATGGGCTCATGGCCTGCACGGCTACGCTATCGTGAGAGATTCAGAATCGCTGTGGTCGCTCTCATCACTCTGTGCTGCTGCCACCACAGGAGGTGGTGCTATGGGAGGCAGCCCACGCAAAGCCCTAGTCTGGTCCTCCATGGCAGCAAGCATGCAGGTGTGGAAGGTCTCGTTCTAGAGGAATATGGTGCGGAGATCCCCATGCACCACCTGACGTGATGCCCGGACCTCCTCCCGAGTTGCCTGCATCTCTGCTGAGAGCGTACGTGTGACCCGCTCCAGCAGTTGTTCTGTCCTCGTGACAGTGGAAGTCTCAAGGTCCACAAGAGTCTGCCCCTGAGGGGATGGACTTCTACCCTCAGGGCTTCCCTCTGGCCCTGGGACTCTAAAGAAATGGCTTCCCGCAGAGTCTCCAGGGCCGCCCGTCTGTCCCTGTTGGACGCCAACATGTCCTCCCTGAGTGATTGGCAAATGGAATCTTTTGCCTGCTGTAGTTGCTCCATCTGCCTTTCTGGGGGGACAATGGAAGTGGCCACCCTCTCCATTGCTTGCAGCATCATCTCTGATGATGCTGCCTGTTGGTTTGCCATACCAGATATGGATTGCTCCCATGCTGTATTGCCTGGTGGCGTACGGCCACCGCGTTGGCGGGCACCACACCTGTCTAGGGCAAGGCGAACTGTGCCTTGCTGTGTCGGCACTGCCTGAGGCTGCAGGACTGCATTCTCCCTCATCTGCTGGCCCAGGAACAGGATCAGATGTTGCGGAGTGTGGCCCTGCATCCGTAACCACCAAAGGCGGACCTACCAACACTGACATCCCCATAGTGGGCTGTACCCGTGGTGCAGGTGGGTCATACAGAACAGAATCCCTTCCAGAAACACCTACCTGTGAAGCCACATACATCCGAATCAACACCTGAATAGAGGTCTGGGGAGGTGCACCCAGAGCCACCCCTGGAGAGAATGGTCTGCAGACAGAGTGGGTTCTCACCCACCACCACACCCCGTCCCCCAATGGTGCCCGGTTGTGCCTGAGATCCCTCCTGGGTCCGCACCATCTCCTCAACAGCATCAAGTGCGTCATCCCCTGCAAAAACATGAAAGACAAAAAATCAAAAAATGGAAACTGGCATTAGCACCATGGCACAAAATTAGGCCTGACGAGCTACAGAACCAGTACTTGATTTACACATGATTATAACCCTCCCATGCATGCACTGTCACTGAGTTTGAAGGGGAGGAAAATGCCAGACACTGATGACACCAAGATGGAAGAGCAACACATTAGCTTCATGCTGGCTAGCAGTGCCATCACACATTGGCCTGGGAGTGGCATGTCCAATCCACATACATGACACATGCCATCACACAGATGGCATGTACCATAGGCATGTCACATATTGTTTGACAATAGGGCTGAGAAATGCGTAGTGAAAGTGTGGGGATTTAAACAATCAGCCTGAATGAACGCTGAAAAATCCGGAACAATGTTGTTGCAAGATGCCACTTCAAGGGCAACTGGCGTGATGTTGCACAAAATGTCTACTGTGGGCAGAAGGGATACTGTAATACCCAAATCCAGGGGTGCAGAATGTTTTGGATGAAGCACATGGGTGACCCAAACCACTCGGGCACACACACCCTCACCTGGCACTCAATCGGAACCCCTCACACACAACATACTCATGGATCACACACATGTGCACTCACCAGAGAATGCCTCGTAATCTGGCAGTTCTCCCACACCTTGGATCTGTTCCTCTGTGACGTAGGTCCCAGCAACAGACTCCTGTACAGTGAGTTCAATGTCCCCTTGTGGAGACCCACCTCCAGTCACCAGAGTAGCGGCATGACTTGAGGCCAGCTTTTTCTTTGCCCTGCGCTTAAGGTAATTCCAGCGCTTGTAGCACTCACCAGCTGTGCGCCTCACAAATCCAAGGGCGTTTATGTTGTCCGCGTCGGTCTGCCAGTGTGCCTGATGTTGAGCAGGTGTGGTCTTGCACCCTGAAGTGATCAACATTTCGCTGTCATGTGCGGACACAAACTGCACAAGTGCATCACGTTCGGCATCATTGAAGCTAGGCTTCCTTGGCGTGCCGGACTGCGTAGCCGTGTCTGGGGTATCAGCCTGTACTGGACGAGCACTCTTCCCCTTTCTTTTGGAAGGTGGTGGGGATCCTGAGTGGCCTATGCCGCTCTGGCCACTAGGGGCAGGAGCACCGGTGAACTGGGTAGCTGGAGTGTGGGAATGCACACTGAGCATGGGACTTGGTGCAGGCATTGGCTGAAGTGTGACGTAGTCAGGGGGAACGTTAGCAAGATGGACTGGGACCAACACTGCCCTGGCTGGGAGAGTCAGAGCTGGGGTGGATGGAGCTGCAGCTGCCCCTGCAGCCTCCCCACCCTGCCTTCTCGGGGCAGCAGATGACATAGCTGCCCCTGATCCACGTGGCCTGGTGACACCAACTTGCACCGCCACACATGGCCTAGACTTGGCGACCTGGAAGTCAGCCTGGGAGTCACCCTGTGCCAGGTCAGGTGACACAATGGGCCGGTCCAATAAGGGCTGAGCAGAGATGGTGTCAGCCACGTTTCACTCAACCATGGGGGGGAGGGCATGGGTGTCCCTGACTGGTCCTCCACACATGGGGGGGCTAGGGGTACCCTGCAAATCCCGGCCACGTCCCCTACAGCGCCCACCATGCCCACCTCTTGAGGCTCGGCCACCTTTGCCACCCTTACCGCTTGGTCGCCTCCCAACCATGGCACTGATGTTGTTGTGCGTATGGGAGTTGCAGTAAATTATTGTCCTGGGCAATTGGGGGTCATAGGGGTAGGGTACTAGATGGAATTCGTACCCTAGTGCTCTAGCAAGGCTGTATCTGACCCCTGGGGAAAGATGACGGGTCACGCAATGCACAGGCACCCCAAAAACAGAAAATAACGTGCACGCAACCCCTCGTAGACCACGTGCATGGAAAAATGAACCCGCACTACGCTGTGGCACCCAGAAACACAAAAATGAACGTACGCTTGTTACACGCAGCCTACAATAGCCTATGAAGGGGTACGCGACACACGGGGCAAGTTCAGTTGGTAAATACGTGCGCGACTCACCGTCTGCCAGTAAAAAGAGCGTGAAAAATACGCACGTGTGCGCGTTGGCAACACCCCTGCCAAAAGAAGAATTGTACGCTGTCTGAGGAGACAGGACAAAAGAAGAAGTGAACGCTGTTTGAGGAAACGGGCCCAACAGAAAATCAGAAAAAAGCTGTCGGAGGTAACGCGGATTACGAACTAGAAACGCTGTGAAGTAAATCGCGTGTGAACCGACAAGAAGTACAGAATTCACCCACTCGCTCTCCACGAAAAGCACGTACAAGGAACTGACGTCCTACACGCACCTTTTGAGCCGGCCCGCACGTCTACGTCACTTACGCATATACGCGCTAAGGCATTATCCTCCAATTACACGAGCTGACACTCGGACGTGCAGTTCTTGGATGTGTAACATGCACCTGGGTTCATGTTACACGCTAAGGGCCTTTCCTCGACATGCTGATGTGCAAGATTTTCACGTGCCAAATCACTCCGTATCAAGCTGGCCACGCGTTCGCACACGGAAGACCATGCTCCTGCCCAGAAGGCCGAATTACTGCCCCCTCAGAGCCCCGAGCATGCTCCCACCTGCCATCTGCTGCTGCCCGATTGCCTGCTGCCCACGTGCCCTGCAATTTGCTGCCTGCACGTCAGCTCGGGGTGCTGTTGCTGTGACCACCCCTGCTGGAACCGATGACTCCCGACTGCTATTCCATCGCTCCACAGCCCAGCCCCAGGACCCAGTTGCCCACCCACAACTGCCTCTGGGGTTGCCATGTTGAGCACTACACCATCTGGCACCACTGGCAACCCCCAGCCAGAGAGGCAGAGGGCCACCAGCTTCACTGCCACCGAAGTTGATGACCTGGTGGAGCAAGTCCTGGGACAGTATGATGCCCTCTTCGGAAGGTCGGCCGCCAACAAGGAAGGAAGGAAGGAAGGAAGGAAGGAAGGACGGACTCGGATCTGGACGGACATCGTGACTGCCATCAACGCGGAGGGGGTGGCAGTCCGCGACTTCCAACATGTCAAGAAGCGCTGGGAGGAGTTCAGGTCCAGGACCCTCCACAAGGCCCGGCGCCTCTTGAAGGCAGCGGATGCTAAGGGGCGCCGGGGCCACCTGTCGGAACATCAGATGAGGGTCTTGGAACGCATATGCCAAGCACTCCACGTCCAGGTCCTTGAGAGGCAGACCCGTCTGGAGTTGAGCGGTAAGTGTACATGCATACTGATTGGAAGCTGTGCGTGTGGTGGTGTACCAGTAGTGTGCAGGTTGTACATGTGGTTTTGTAGGGCCATGTATGGATGTGTATGTACAGGGCTGTGAGGCCGACACATGCAAGTCCTTTCATGGATGGGTGTATGTGTGGGTAAGCATGCAGGCCAAATGCAGATGTGTGAGCACACATGTTTGGATTACTGTGTATGTAAGTTGGCATGGTTGTGGTGTCACACATGGATGTTGGTTCCAGCTGCATGTATCTGCACCGTGTACATGTACATGTGTGTGTATGACATGGGTGCAAAAGTGATGCAACATGGATGCATTTGAGACTGATATCATGGATGCCAATCTCATCACTGCGACAGTTGGCGGAGGTGTACACATGCATGTAATTGTGGTGGCGTGTATGCATGTCTAGTGCACTCCCTGTGTTTCATGTGATGTCTGGCTCTCCTTTGGCTGCTCATGCTATTGTATGTGTATGGATGGTGCTGGCTGTTGCAATATGGCTGTGGAATAGCTCATGTGTGTGAGTTGCAATGACATGTGTGTTGGGGATTGTGATGCCATGTCTGAAGTTTGACAATGCCACTCATGTACAACTGTCATGTGTGTATGAGTCCATTGTACAGTGCCCTGATGCCTGTCTCCTATCTCTCCCTGTCTTCAGCGTCAACTGATGATGAGGGCGGAGAAGGTGCTGTGGAGCACAGCGGCAGGGATCGCACCGCCAGCCGGAGACGCAAGGCCCAGCTCCCCTCCCAGGTTGTCATCTCATCGGGGAGTGAGGAGTCTAGTGCCGCATCCCAGGTCACAGCTGCCAAGGGGAGGTCCAAGAGGCGGAGGTTGAAGTTGGACTCCTGGGCAGCCGAAGGGGCAGCTGAGACCCCACAGGGCCCAATGGAGGAAGATGGCATGGAGTCGTCCAGGTTGGTTGGGGGGGTGGGGTGGGTTTGGTGGAGGAGGAGGCCGTGCAAGGAACAGAGACGGGGATTCTAGTGGTGCAGTGCAGGGGCAGGGACAGGAGGCAGCACAGGCCGCCGCGGAGGTGCCTGTGTAATCCTGTCCCCGATCCTGTGACTGCATCATCTTGCACCAGCAGGGATACCTACGTCCAGACCCGTTCTCAGGGAGGGGATTGGTTTACACCAACTGGCATTCCTCTCCCTGCCGATGTGGCTATCCGGCACCGGGTTGAGCCTGTCCTGGGTGGGGTGGCATTGCATCAACGTGCCAATGCGAGCTGACCTGCAGTCTTCATGAGGAGAGTGCACGTCTTCTTGCATGGCTCGTTGACCGCGTTGACCCACTGGGACAGCTCACCAGGGCCGGATTCCTCCGTTTTCTGGGCCTTGTTCCGACCCCCTCCCCTATACGCCAGTTGTCCTCCGTGCTATCTTCCCACCCATGTGTCACCTGGGTGCCCTGTGGAGCTGCTTCTGACCGTGCGGCCAGGCTGGTGGAGGACACATCCCTGCCACAGTCGGGAGTCGGACGTCCAGCAGGGGTGGCCACCTCAACAACTGCACCCCAGATGGAGGAGGATGTGCAGGCAGCAGGAGCCAGGGCACAGGCAGCGGCACAGCAGCAGCAGCAACAAGGTGGGAGCCATGATGGCTTGGGGCCTTCATCATCGGAGAGGCAGGCATCGGCCGGTGGGCAGGAGGACCCTGGACGGGAAGTGTCTTCAGTGTGGCAGCGGTTGGGCCATGCGATAGATGCGGAGCGGGCGGAAGAGGCATGGCTGACGATGGTCAGGGTGGAGAACTCCATGCGTAGGGCCCTGAGGCGAGCCGAGTGCCTCGAGGCCATTCGCAGGAACCTGGAGTGCCAGATGTCATCGTCCCTGTGAACCCTCGGGGCCATGGAAGAGTACCGCCTCCGGGACATCGAGCAGGAGTTCGATGATGCCCTGGCCCGGGACATCAACATGTGAGCCGTTGGACTTGACCGCTGCCCTTGTAAATAGTTAGATAGTGTTAGGTTTCCTTTTGGTTTTTTCTTTATTTTGGTTGCGCTTGGACAATGCACCACGTTTCTGTATAGTTTTTCATAAGGTAGTATTTTTTTATAGGTTTCTTTTCTTCAGTTGGGATCATGGACCCTGGATTGTTCATCTGTATATAGTTCACTATTGGATTTATCTTTTTATTTTTTGATTTCCCATGGAGCAATGGTTTTTGTTTTTCCCTTGGATTTGCTTTGTTGGACTGTGACTTTGGACACCTTTCCTTTGGATTATGATTTCTTGTTTTTCATTATTTTACGGACATGCAGCTTTTATTTTTTTTAATTCCCATTGTTTGATTTTAATTCCATTCATGTTGCTTTTTATGTATTATTTTCTTCATACTTCCATGTGTGGTATTATCTCATTGGTTTCCTTCATGTCATGATATGGGTTTTCACATTCACTTGCAACCATTGTGTGTGACGGACATGTGTTCATTTACGTACTTGCCATTGGGGTTGTATCATGTAATTGCCTTTTCTATGTGGGTGGATGCAATACTTGGTAGGGTCTTTGGTCTGGGGAGGCTGGCCATAAGGGCCATGATTGAGGATCGTCATGACCTGGAGGCAGGGGGACATGAGTGGGGGCCTGCTGGCAGGTGCCCCATGACTGCTGGGGGGTGGGGGTGTAGGGGGACATGAGTGGGGGCCTGCTGGCAAGTGCCCCGCACTGCTGGGGGGTGGGTGTGCAAGGGGACATGAGTGGGGGGGGGGGTCTGCTGGCAGGTGCCCCGCACTGCTGTGGGGTGGGGTGGTGGTCCAAGGGGGGGGAGTAATGCGGTGATCACTAGTGCAAGGTGACATGTGGCTTGGCTGGGGGGCATGCCCGTGGTGGATGGGCTGCCTGCGGGACATGACCAGGTCTGCCTGCAGGGGCTGTGGAGGTTGTAGAGGGAACACCTGGGAGGACCCACAATGCCAATTCACGTGTAGGACACCCCTGCACCCCCGAAATACACGTACCCCACTTGCACAGGGCCTATCGCGTGTGAAACTTGCCCGCACCCCAGTAATACACGTACCCTGCTGAAATCGCGTGTGGAACTTCCCTGCACCACAGAAATACACGTACCCTGATGTAATCACATGTGGAACTTCCCGCGCACCCCTGTAATACACGTACCCTGCTGAAATCGCGTGTGGAACTTCCCTGCACCACAGAAATACACGTACCCTGCTGAAATCGCATGCGGAAATTCCCACGCACCCCAGTAATACACGTTCCCCGCTCGGCGTTTGCTGTTTGCCAGCCAGGTATACTGGTCCAGGGTTAGTGCAGCCCTTTGCGCTGAATTGGGAATTTTGATGGCTTTTCCTTGCGCATAGGCGTTCTTGGGGGCGTAACTGGCGCTGCAGCAGGGTCGCTGCGCCACTCTACGCCATGGCTGGTTTTGGAGGCTAAAATCCATGATTACGCTGTGCCCGGATATCTATTTTAGCGCACACGGCTGGCGCAGACATTCGCACGCGCACACTGTGCGCCACTTTTGTGCGAAATTCTACCCTGTTAATGGTTAGGTGGATTGCTTTCTGTCGTAATGACCAGTGCTCCAAATAAGATTTCAAGGTGGTAGTATTTTACTCGCTGTTTTTACAATTTGGGAGTAAATGCATTTTCAAGAGTAACCATGAACTTTTTCCCTCGCAAGAGAAGTAAAAATCATGTGACGTGTGTTTGAATGTGTGCAATAGTGTCAACCAAACAAGAGCAAAAAAAAGATATATCAGTTATGTGGCGTCATGTATTTACACGTATTGTAAAACATTTTCCTGCATACTAACATGTAGGTGTATACTATATAGTTTCATCTATGACAGTAGCTGATCCCAGTAAATGGGGGTTGGTGGGGGGTCACTTCTGTGCCCTCCTGTTCCTCTTCTGTTATATGGGAGCTGCACTCTCCTGGTTTGTTTGCCAAAGTCCTGGATACTCCTGAACTGCTAGTTGGTTCTACTTTTGAATGCTTGTCAGGACACTTTGTTAGAGGAGGTCTATGCCGTGGCATAAATGGCACTAGTGAGACTTTATTTAGTTTAGTCCCGAATTTCATGTGAATGCTTAACTAGGCTGCACAAGATGACCCACCGGTTAGCATGGATTAATAAAAGGAGCATGCTACGAGCAACTGGAATTTAGCAGGCCTAGGTTAAAATAAAGGTCACTCATACAAAAAAAGATAATTTTGTGACCGTCGAACAAGCATTGGTATGTAACCAGGGACCTTTCACACGACCCTCGCAGGTCTCCGCACCTCTCCATGCCTGCCTGACAGGATTCCAGCCCGCTTGCTGTTTATCGCCCAGGTTCTTCGTTCTTAAAGCCCTTCAACATGATTCATGCTCCAGTGTGTGCCATCACACGGATATCCCAGTTTTACTATATAACAGAGCCCACTGTAATGTTCATGTTGTTAGCTGTCAAGATCGTGCAATTTCCTAAGATTGAAGGAAATGGTGCACCCACTTTCCATTACTGACATGAAGCCAATAATAGAAAAGTGGTGCTCTCGTGCATCAGTGGCATTCCATACATATCAAAACAAGATTTCCTTTCATCTCCTTTTCTTTGTCAATTTTCTCTCTACAGACCCATTTCTAGTCTCCCCCAGCTCCAACCACACCCCCTCCGATCCCCTATGGACAGTTCTCCCAAGAACGGCAGGTCATTGTTCATTCACAGCTGTTGCTTTTGAAGTCTGGTTGCCAAGCCCAATATACCGTCTCCAACAGCTGCAATCGCACATTGCCCCTCACCAAACATAGCCCACCTTGCCCTCACCACAGCCCAAGGATGAAATGTCCAACCACGCTCACAAAAATAAGGTTTTAGATCAAACTGGTGATCCTTGCCTTAGGTACATTTCCCAAAGCTTGACCAGCACAGAGACCGTGATTGGGAACACTGTGCCACCACTGTGCCCATTAGAGGTGGAGCAGCCAGAGAAGTCCTTCACAAAGCTATTCAGTGGCATCTGACTTAACCCCAAAAGTCAAACAAGAGTGTCAAGAAATGACTCATACATGCTTGATTAGAAAGCCTAACCTAGCACAGCCCTAAGGGTATTAGCCTAATTTTGGGCTCTACTATGTTTTTCCATAGTGTAGGAAGGGAGGCTTGCATACCTGGAATGCTAGCCCAACCCATCACCTAAAGAATAAGTCGCACAATGTGTTCCAATTTCTGAAGTGCTAGTACAATTACATTGAATTACTTTCTAAGGATCACACGCTTAAGTGGTGAAGCCAGGTTTTCAGAAGCGTCTGGACGAGCGACACTTAACCACATATCTTTTCATCACTAGTCTGTACAAATGCATGTTAATGCTTGGATCTGAAGAACAAACATAACACTCTTCCGTGGGGAGGACTTGAATAGTGCAAAAATCACATTATAACCCAATCTGACCAATATATAAATACCCAATTGGCAAAATATAGTGTATGATTGTATAGCTTTATTTACCTCCTCCAAAATGCAAAACTGAAAGTACCAGAATGATATGTTAGGTTAGTTACCCTTGACCTAAGATTTCAAGTTAGAAATCCAAATGCATGCAGAGGACATTCATCTAGTGCTTGTAGTATGGGGATCCATTCTACAAACCGCATGTCCCATGAACAGCTATCTGTCCAAAGATGTATGAAAAGCATTGTATTACCCCCACCATTGGGGAAATCCTGGTTACTAGGTCATCCTAGTCCTGTAAAATCCCTGTCCCCAGGCTTGAATTCTTTCCAGTGCCACCCATTGCAGTGACGCTTCCTGCGTTTATCCACCGTTGTTGCCAGCAATGGATTGTGAGGCATGCTATCGAAAGGGTCTGGATGGTTCGCTCAAGTGTAACCTGCTCGTCCTGTTGCAGGTTCCAAAAAAGGGTTGGGCCAACTCTGCCCTTCATCCTTTCGAGGCACGTAAATACCATGCCTGGGTAATAACACTGATGAGTACAGTGCTTGGAAGTGGTATGTCCATGTGGATCTCTATAAACGGTCTATATGATAATATGGAGGTGTCAACAATGCAGAGATCCAGTACACTGGTGCTTCTACACGAGGTGAGAGCACAGTTTCCTTGCAGGCACAGATCTATGGAAACAGTGCTGTTATCTGCTGGCTGACTGTCCTCCAATTTGGCCATTACAGTATTGGATCCTGTTTAACAAAATTGACACAATATGCCATTATTGGATTAATGTACCATTTTGGTAGCCGCCGTGGTACTAATGTTTCTGATGCATGTGAAGATGCTTGGAATGACATGTTGTGCTTATAGTCAGACATCAAATGGCATTTGCAGAGTATTTCATCTTTTTTTGTTGTTTTTTTTTTTTTTAAGATCAAAAAAGGACCGCGACATGGGCGTGACTGCAATGCTTCCTGTGACGTTTTGTGTACCCAAGATCCTTATGTGTCAAGGTCCCCCCAGATTAGTATTTTCAGCCCTTCTGGTCGGTCACTTAATGCAGTGGTCGTATTTCGAGATATTGTGGTTTCCTGCGTCTTTGGCGCACCCATTGCCAGACTTTCTCGGCGACCGTTCCACAAAGCTCTCTGACAGCTGGTCGTTTTACCGCTAAGCATGCTTTTGGCAGGCGCTCCTCCCGTCTCTCAGCCCCAGGAGGCTTCCACGATTTTAGATGCTGTTCAACACACTACTTAGGAAGGCAGTGAACCACTTTAAAATTGTAATGCAGGCGACTGTGCCCGATAGCCTCAAGGAGAAGGTCCCCATTGGCCAGGCCATTCCAACTCTGTCAAAAAGCGCATTCCCCCCCCTCCTTGCTCACGCCCTCCCTTTCGCAAGCCGTCGATCTACAGGTTGAGAGAATGTTTCACCCTGTGCCTTCTGATCCATTATACATCAGAGGACCCTCGATCCCAGACTCGCTAGTCGTTTCCACAACCAGAAACGTACGGGGGCTTCCACTGTCTGTCTGAATCTCCCCCAGCAAGCACCGCAAGAAAGCTTATGCCTTTGGCAAGCGCATCACTTTGTCGGCTGCTTACAGTACCCGCATAGCTAATGCAATACTCCTTGCTAGCTATAGTAATGTCCAGTGGGGACTTGTGCACAAAGGCCTGCAGAATGTACTAGAGCCTACTAAATTACAGCTTCTGGCAGTGGTGCACAAAGGTCGTCAAGTGACGCAAAACATATTGAAAAACACCCCGGACTCAACAGACTGGGGGCAGGGCAGTAGCTGAAGGCACCCTGTTTAAGCGACATGTGAGGCTTATGAATTCTGGATTCAAATCTGAAACACAGGCCTCGCTCATTAATAAACCAATTAAGGACTCTGCCCTCTTCAGCAAAGTGGTGGGCGAAGCCGTTGAAACCACGAAGGAGCACAAAACTTAATCTGTGAATCTGATTTCAGTCAAGCGATTTTTTTTTTTTTTTTATTTTTTTTTTAATTTTTTGATTTTTTAAAAAAAATGTTTGTTTTTTATTTCTTTTTTTTTATACAACACCGAGTCCTCAATACCTGCCGGTCCTTTCGCTGGCAATCTTTTACCTGTTCAGCTCAAGGGCCCTATGGACCTGGAGCATCTCCCTGGTATTCCGGCCAGGTTATGTCCGGAAACTTTTAGACCCCCTCAATGGCGTTGTAAGGGTAGTGGGAGAAATGCGGCAGCCAGAGGCTCCCCCGCCAGCAAATGACCCAGTGGTTCAGGTGCCCTCCCATGTTTCCCCAGTAGGGATGATTAACCTCGTTCACCCACGCACTGGAGGGAATCGCCTCAGACAGTGGGTCCTCCAAAATCGTCAAGCGGCGACAGCGGCTATTATATCGAATTTCCCCTCCCTGATACCACCTGCCAAAAACGTCTCCAGAACATCTCCACATCCTACTAGAAGTACAGACCCTGTTGGAGAAGGAACGATTAAGGTCGTCCCAGATCTTCAGGTAAACTATTTATTCAATATACTTCCTTGTGCCCAAAAAGGATCGTACCTTGCGCCTTGTTTTAGATCGGCGTCCTGCGATCAAATATGTCAAACCTCAAAAGATCAGGATGACAAACTTGTGAGGTAATCCCCCTACTTAAACAAGGGATTACATGGCCACCTTTCATATGAAAGATGAATACTTTCATATTTCAATGTTGCCAGAGCACAGAAAGTACCTCTGGTTCAAGATGAAGAACACTTAGTATCAGTTCAAAGTACTCCCCTTCAGCATTGCCTCAGCCCGAGGGTCTTTACCAAGGTTCTGGCAGTGGTGGCAGCTCACCTACGCAGGCAGTCTATTCCAGTATATCCTTATCTCGATGGCTGGCTCATAACTGTAGGCTTATACCAGGCGTGTAAAAAGAACACCCAAAAGACTGTAGAGCTCATTTTTAACCTGGGGGGGCAGGTCTCCATCAACGAGAGTCAAGCCCGGTCCCTAGTCAAGTCAAACACTTTTGTAGGAGCCCTAATTCCAACAGAAGACAGACTCGTCTTCCCCCTCCAATAGGGTTCAAAACCTGTTGTTCCAGATCTCTCCGTGTGTAGCCAGTCGTCAGGTAGCCGTACGGAAAGCAGTTTGGGATGATTGCATCCTGCATCTTCCTAGTTCCACACGCCTGTCTGCACATGCATCCTATATAGAAGTAGCTCTCAAGCCAATAGTGTCGGGAAAGTGATTAGTGAGCCAATCAGTAGTTGTCTTGCCAGCCCTCTTTCAGTCTCTGTAGTGGTGGGCGAAGGAGAACCTTCTGAAGGGAAAATCCTTTGCCCACTCAGTAGAAGCGACTCTTACCACGGACGCATCCCTGTTGGGATGGGGAGCACACCTTCTCCACCAGATGGCGCACGGCATGTGGTCACAATCGGTAGTGAACAAACCTAGCAACCTGTTGGAGCCAATTGCTGTGTTCAAAGCCCTGAAAGCCTTTTCGGCACTTTTACAGGGGAAGACCACTTTAGTCCTAAACAGACAGCACCATGGGCATGTATTACCTGAACAAAAGAGGGTGTCGGAGGGGGATGGGGTGTTAAGTCTACAGGGCTGTCCAGAGTGAACAGTCTCTGGCTAACATGGTCGGGGAGATTTGCTTGCGTATTTCACCCCTACCCCCCCTGTCCCCCCCCTCCCCCCCTCCCACCCAGTGCCTCTGCTCAACAGGATAGTTCACATGATGCACCAGGAACAAGTTACACTTATCCTGATTGCACCAGTGTGGGCACGGCAGCCGTGGTTCTCACATCTCATGAGAATGTCACTTCCCCTCCGATGACTGCCTTGCCCGTACAACATGCTGTCCCAGATCCAGGGGTCCCCCCCACCCTTATTCACCTCAATGTGTTTAGACTACCTGTGGTAGAAATTGACAAAGCACTTTTGAGCTCCGCACAGGAGGCACTGCTTTGAACTAGTGCACTGTCCCTTCCAGTGGGTCTTTTAAGGGGCTCGCACGGGGCTGCAGGTGGGAGAGGGGTGCCACCTGGCACTTTGAGAGTGTGATCTAAAGACTGAGACCCCAGCCTGGCTGCTTGCCATTTCATAGCTCGTCTGCAGAGGACAGTCTCCCACAGAGCAAATGGAATCCAGGTACATAATTCGATATTTTTGGCTCGCGTGTCACTAAACAAAGTTTGGCAAAGCTACTGGCATAAGATTTCTTTCCATAGATTTTTTTCATTAGGTTTCAATTATTTCATTTTTCAATTTGTAATAATATAAAAAAAAGAGATATACAAATAAAGATAATATATCTCTACACGGGTTTCACCACTCCTATGCAGTGACACGGATCAGCGGCATCGAGCAGGGGACAAACGGATCTCAAGGAACTAAGCTAGACTAAAAATTATATAGACGGAGGAAAGGAAAAAACTTTTGCAAACCGCAAAAGATATATTTCATTTAGAGAAACCTTGAAACATTTGGAAGCGTTTAGCAATCTCTCCTGATGAGCCACTGGAGTGGTGAAACACGTGTAGAGAGATAAAAAAAAATATTTGAGGGCTACAAACAAAGAATGTATTATTCCAAGTTGAAAAATGAAATAATTGAAACCTAATGAAATTATCTATGGAAGGTCATCTAAAGAAATCCGATACAATAAAGAAACTAAGAGGTATGACTCTTTTATTTGGAGACATGTTCCTTTGATAGATTGGATTATCCTCTGTTGCCGCAAAAGGACTCGCCATCTGGTTCGTTTATTGACTGTATTGCTACCAGCATGAGAGTATAACGAGACAGTAGAGGATATGGCATATGAGAAGAGGTGCACAGCCTGTGGATATTCATGTATAGCAAATGGAGCAACCATATTGGAATGAATACTTTCCCAGCTTCACCCAATTGGTGCTCATCCAACGTGAAGCATTTAATGGCAAATGTAGTTTTTTTTAATTTTTTTTTTAACATAAATTGCAGTTGCAGCATTTGTTGTGTATAATTGCAAATTCATGCATTAAATCTCCGTAGCATGAAATTTTCGGGTACTTAAAGATCCTGTTAACACTCTAAAGGGAGACAAATTGTTTCCCTATGTGGGTCGGTGTTATGTGACACAGCAGGGATATTTTGACTCATTTTATCAATCTATTGCTCAACAAACTACAGCTTTCCTGAAGGACATGTCCAATGTTTTTAAATCGGTATTGGTTTAGCTTATAATATGCATGAGAATTAATTTGATAGTCGTGACGTGATTGTGCTATACACAAACCTACCACAAAGATCAGCAGTATTTCCCGTTGCAACTAAATTCGATTGCAGACCTCGACCCTATTTAGTCCATACACAATTTATTGTGCAATTACTAGAGTTCTCTCTATGTAAAAATTACTTTTGGCAAATATGTCTATGGGCAGATTAAAGACATGGCTGTGGATGCTTCGTATGCACCAAGTCCAGATAATATTTATATGGCTGATTTTGAGAAGAAAATCTATTTAATAGCTTACAAAACCACATAGTATGCTGAAACCGGTTCTTGGATGACAAATTAATTATCTGGAAAGGGAACACCACCAACTTTTTTGTTTGGTTGTTTAAACTCTTTAAATGTTTACCATGACTCATGACCAAATCATTGCTTTTTTAAACTCTAGTCTGAAAACTGACAGACCGTTATTCAGTAGATTACACACTGCATCCTAAAGTTTTAAGTGACAACCTGCCATACCAACAGTTTACTGTGCCTATAAAGACCATACCACGTATGGCAATCAACTGAGTGAGAGGTTACAAAATTGAGGCCACGTTAAAAAGGCCTGCAAAAGAGCTTGGTATACTTTGAGAGAACTTCTATATGATATCAACATATCTCCTATAGACATGGATATAGAGTGTAACCACCACATGCTTAATTCTTGGTGCAAATTTGTATTTGATCATTTTATATTGAGCTCTTGATGGAGCAAACCGTATAGTGGTGCAGCTGGAACAAATTCAGATGAAGCAGGACTTGGCCCATAGCAGAGGCACAACAAAGTCAGCAACTATAATAAGGTAATAGACCTTTATCTGAACTAGAAAGTCTTGAGAGCTTTATGAAATTGGTAGTGATTCAAGGGTCCGGATTTCTCTGGGAATAGTATTCCACAGTTTTGGACCAAAACCCACAAGGCTTCTGTCTCCCCTTGAGATGCAGGCTGAGAGGGGAGGAGGAGCCGGCAGACAGCAGTAAGCAGTCTCTGGATCCTAGGCATCTTGATGGTTGGCGTCAAATCCTGTCTCCCAAATATGCTAGAGCCAGTCCATTCAAGCATTTTAAAATGAGGCAAGCCACCTTAAATGTAATGCGCTCTTCCACTGCGATCCAGTGCAAAGCACAGCGTGATGGAGCGACATGGGCTGTTTTGCCCAACCTGAAGACAAGTCTGATGGCCGCGTTGTGGGCATTTTGAAGCCTCTGAACTTGCTTACTCAGGATGCCCATCAGCGGACTATTGCAATAGCCCAGGTGGGCGTTAGAGCGGCCACCACAAATGCATGATCATAGTTAGGGATATATGGCAGGACCTGCCGTAGAAGTCTCGGGGAATATTAGACTGCCTGAATCTTGGCTCCAACTTGGCCTTCGCTGCCAAGATTGTCCGGCCATAATGCAACCTAAGTTCTTAACCTTAGAGGCAAACCCAGATTGGCTCCCAAGAGGGTCGGTATAGGCAGTTCCTTAGCAGTAATATGTCTTCGTCCAAACAGTATGAACTCAGTCTTGGTTGCATTCAGTTGAAGCTGATTGCTAGACATTCAATGACCAACTTCCTCTAGACACTGTTTGATTTTAGTAAAGTCTTCGTCAAAATGACAATCCTGATGAAGATTTGAGTATCATCAGCATAGGAGTGAAAGCTCATCCCGTGGCCTCTCAAAATCTCCATCAAGGGGTGCAGGTATAAATTAAATCGAGGCAATAGTGAGGACCCCCGTGATACTCCACAGCCCATTTTAGTAGGGTCCAAAGCAAACTCTCCTAGCCTGACCTGCTGTTGACGGTTAGTCAGAAATGATTCAAACCAATTAATGGCATGGCCAGAAACCCTGCCCACAACTCTTAGTCGGTCAAGAAGAATATGATGTTCACTGTATCGGAGGCCGCGGATAGGTCCATCATCACCAATAGTGAAAGCTCGCCTCAGCCCGCAGCCTCTAACCGATAATCTTGGACAGACAGTAAGGCAGTCTCGGTTCCAAACTTAGGTCTGAAGCCTGACTGAAAAGTGTCCAACAATAGTTCTCGTTGGCCAAAGTCCTGTAACTGGCCAGTGATCACTTTCTCGAGGATCTTTGTGGGCCACAGGGGTCCCGTAATAGGTCGATTAATTCTGAGGAGTCTATGGGTTCAGGGTATTTTTTTTTTTTTTATCTCCTCCCCCAGTAAAGGAGTGATCATGGAATGCTTTCGTCTTTGAAGTAGTGTCACCGGGATAAGGGACTTGTTAACAAACTTGGTCATAAAAGGTGTTATTTCCAACGACCAACTTTTTGCTGCATAACTGTTTTTTCTATAACGCTACAAACCCGCAGGTATCTAAGCGCTGCAATAACAGTTGTTATTCTCCCACAGCGTGGTACTCAAGTTATCGACCTCGGAAGAATGAAAGGCTGAGTTGGCCCTGCTGGTATTTCAAACCTGTCGGCAGGCTACACACGGATGTCAGAACAAGCACTCAACTCGCTGTGCTATCTGACTGGTTAAGCAAGAAAAGGGAATAGTCATTGGTAGGTTTTAATGCTTTGATTAGCGAGTGTACCTCCTTGTGGTCTCAGGCTTGGTTGGTCTCACAAAGGGCTGGATAATTGCCTGTCTTGATGGAGTCCGGACTAAGGCCTGAGATTTAGTTGCAATGTCAATTTTAATGAGGTAAATGTTCTCATTAAAAAATTAATTAAAGATTGATTGGCCTGTGCCAGTGAAGATTCAATTGAAGCGATCTTACAACTAGGTTGGCAGAATTTGGAGACCATGGAAAATGGTTCTCTAGGTATATTATTTGCTTCCTTTATTTCTGTGTGAAGAAAATGTTATTTTTGTTTTTTTTTGCTTGAAAAAAGCTTGTTTCTAACGAGTCAGGGCACTTCTTGCCCTAGCGGCTGTCTTGAGTTTTTACTCTTGCCATTTTCGACCTGTTGGGCTGACCAGTTTGCGCAGAGGTATTAAGCTCTGCGCAGACCAGGGTTTGGAAATCCTACTCTTATTAGGTTTTGGAGGGGCTGTCTTGAAACAAATGGCATCCAGGATCAAAGCTCCTGCAGTAAGGAATTCTTCACTTGATAGTAGGATGTCACCAGTAATCCTATATAAGTCTTTAATTTTCCGGGAGAGAGCGCCAAGGGTCTTTTCTTAATGGTACCCTTCTCTCCCCTGGGCAGGGTCAGGGTGAAAAATTGTTCAAAGTGATCGGAACAATAGACCTGTCAATTAAATCCAGGCAGTGACCTTTTACATGGGATGACTGTTTCTAACGGACGTAGTCCACGATTATCTAGAAGTTCCCAGAGTTCCTGAGTCTGGCCTTGTTGGGTCATCTAGCCAGATATTCCAGTCTCCCATCAATAATATTTCTTTGTGTTTGCTCCCTGAAGTTATTGCCTCCGGTTTCTCCATAAATTGTCTACATGGTCCAGGAGGTCTGTTTCCCAATACTATATGAATGGTGGATCTTGTGGAAAGGTTGGACATTACGTGTCTCCACGCCCCCTCCACCCAAGAACATTCAAATGTGAAATTTGGTATGCTGTCTTATGAATGGCTGCTATACCTCCTCCCCTTTTTTGCCTACCCAATTTTATACATTTTATAAGATACTTTTCTGGAACTAATTCGTGGAAGGAATGCTCAATAAGCTCAGCTATTTCTATGGTGTGAGCAGAGGCAGACCTAGCATTAATAAGGTCTGTCTTAAATCTCAGTATTTCTGATTTCACCCACCACTGTCTGAATTTTAAGCTTGGTTGTAAAGATGCCTAGTTCCCTAGTTTTGTTTAGTGTGCTTAAAGAGAAGTCACTGTGGGCATTGTCCTGCTCCTTCAGGGAGTATGTGTCCTATTTAAAACCACCCATCAGTACGATTTCTCACATACCATGACAAGGTGATATCAGTATAGGGGCTCTCAACACTAGCATAGGAATGTGAAACCGGCAGCATCTCCTGGCAACCCGGCGGAAACCGGCTCAAACACGCTGGTGTAGGCCAGTTGAAGCCTGTGCCGCAACCCGACTCCCGTCGCACAGTGATTCGAGAAATGTAGGCGTTGGGCACAGAGTGAAGTGCTACGTGCGGTTTTCTAATCCCTTACTTTTAAGTACATGTGCAAATTCGCTAAATGGGATTAAGACCACTAATTTCAGTGTATGTCTGGATAGAAATACATACAATTCAAATAATGTCACAATCTAGAGTAACTGGTCAAAAGGTATTTGCCCTTGGTAAAGGTGTAAAAACGGAGGTGATGGCTGGAAGGTTTAGAATGAATCTTAACCTCTGGTATTGCTCTCGGCAACCCCCCAGACCATGGTTCGCCGGCTTCAAAGCCATTGCAGAAGGGGAAAGACCATATGCAAATCAGGCTTGGTCCCACCCCAAAAGGGGCAGTCCAGCTCGATCTGCTAGGTCACATCCCTTCTGCACGAGACCACAAGCATCCCCAAACATATTTCGGCCTTGTTGGGCCTCATCAGTGAGGAGTAGCTTGGGTCTCTAGGCCCAGCAGGCATGGTACCCAGGTCTGGGCATACCCCCGTCCCACTCGTGCAGAGGGGACCTGGCCTAGCGGTTCGGGCTGGGCTGCTACCATTGGTAGCAGTACCTGACTGATTTACATATGGCTGGACCCCTTTTGCAATGGTGCAGACGGGCTAAAAAAACAGTGGTGTGGAAGGTTGCCCAGAGCAATGCCAGTGGTACAGATTCATTCAAAACCTTCCACCCATCACTTTTGTGGCGTTAGTAAACATGTGACAATTTTCCAAACATGCCGAATTTTGAATTTAAAAAGGAGCATGAATTTCAGGGACAAATTGGGCCGCACTAAATTTGCTGAAGCATAACAGACACCTGGTGGGGCCTTCAGAATACCCCGATAGTTGGCCATTTCCCATGTAAACATTGTGCTATACCCTTTTAAGAAGAAAGTAACGTTGTTCTAAAAATGTAATTCGGTGAACAGTTCTAAAAGTGAAACTCGAGCACAGTTGTTCAACCATTTCATTCAATATTAGCATACTGAGAATGATTTGGAATGGAACATCAATGTACTTAAACCCGATAAAACCTTTGTATATTTAAACATTTTACACAGATGCAAGCAACAATGGATTCACTGATTAAAGCTGGGCATTATAAATCTTGATTTAGGCTGGTTATATTCAAATTTAATCTGTTAATAGGTTTAGGGCTACCTAGTAGAAATGATTGCAACATGTACATTAAACATGATACCCGATTTGTTACACTCAGCAGTAGCCATGATGGGCCAGTCATCCTTGAATGCTTGCCTAGAATAGGTTATTCATCCTTGTAATTCAATGAAGCTGTCTGGCATTTCAGGCTTCTCCCAATTTCCTGCGGCAACATTAAATGACAATTACACGAACGCTACACTAAATATGTTCCGCTGACTGAAAGCAGTTTTGGAAGTAAGCTGAATGAACCTACTTGGAGGGCACATACAACGAAAAAGTCCCATGATGCTGATCTAAAAAATGTTGTTTAAAAAAGTAGTTCTTTCATGTGGGTTATGTTACAGGTTGAGCCATGTAGAAAGCATTGAGCAAATATTCATACTTTGGGTACAAGGTGCATTGGTTTTTTCCATCTTTCAACATTGTAGATTGCTGCCATACCTGTTGGGCAGCGTGATACGCTACATGTGGTGTTGATTAAGATGATGCTTCTGCGATTAATGGAGGATGGATAAAATGGTCCTCATAGGTACTGTTTAAGTTTCAAAAGCTATTTTAAAGTTGAACAAATTGCAATGAACAAGAGTTCTCTAGATCAACTATATGAAAGTATCCTGTCACTGAATAACTATACTGGGACCTGAGGAAGACCCGACCCCCCCCCCCGCCCCCCCCCAATAAACTTTGCCAGAGAGGCTGAAACTTAAGTTGAGGTTATCTTTAGCAGCACTGACTGAGTTAATAAGGTTGTATTCAACAATGATAGGAAAAGCAGGCAAAGGCTATTTGGGCACCTTCAATCATAGAATAATGTGAAATGAGATGATTAACCTTCCAGATTAGTTTAAGGCTTGTGTACAATGTGTTTGTCTTTGCTCTTGTATTTATCATCATCATCATAAAGACCTTTATTCGACAATTTGCCTTTTAGATACAAAATTACAGAAATAAAATCACATTGAAATTAATACATCTTTATAACCCACACCATCATGGGACACGTTGTATAAGAAAAAGAATCCATCAGTAAAATAAAAAAACATAGCACATTTGTTTAGAGTCATCACTGTATGGTTGTTAAAAAACAAAAAATCTCAGATCAATGATTGATAAAAACAATTCACGATATATCAATCATTTTGTAATACTAAGCGCTCAACACCACCTTAGCCAGGCTAAATGGATTCATTCGACCACCCAGTAAACCACATCCAATTGATTTACAGAAATACATTGCTGCTATCATGCGTTTGAGCTTGTATTAATAATGGTTTAAAATATTAGGCATTCAGGAATTTGGTACCAACACACAGTAACAAAAAATAGACGCATGTTTCAGGACCGGCAGCACAGACCACACAAACGTTGACTCTCAATTTCGTCTACAGATGTGAAATTTCAGACGGTTTCAGGGTATTTAGCCTAAATTGAATATACAGGGAGCGTTTTTATTGAGGTTGTATTTTGTCTAGGTATTCTTTGTAGATGGAGTACATTTTATTGTCCAGATATGAAGACCCTAAATGTTTACTTAGACTTATATCCTCTAGCCTTATTCTGGACTTGGCAGAAGCAGCTAATTTCACTCTGGAATTGCACTGGATATCTGTACAGAGCGGATTTGCCGAAGAGCACCCAAATCCAACAATGACGGCAATTTCTTAATATGGACAGTCCAGGGGAGAGATCTCATCTCCCCCTGCCCCCCATCCAATGCCACAACATGCACCATGTATTCCCTGTATTTATTAAAGCCTGTGGTACCCCACAATCTAGTCCAATAGAGGAACTGTCTCAAATATAGTTCGTCTTCGGGCACAAATTGCATTTCAACTGCGCATTGGGTGTAGTTAATGATACAAGTTTTTTTTCAAAAATATATTTTCCACTGGAGTGAGACTTTATATGCCTGCGGGCCCCCAAATATCAGCGCCGTAAGTGGTTTATGCATTCGCCTGATGCTTGTACGATTATAGGGCAAGACCCTTAGCCACACTTCCGTGCCTGGAGAAGAATCTAACCACCGCACACTGTACATTTCTAGTGTTGCAGGGCTTTTCAATTTGGGCTACCCATGAACCATCATCTGTTAATCTGGTGCCCAAATAATCATACAAGCTAACCTTTTCAAGAATGCAACCTTCCACACATACACTCAAATTGCAAAGTGTTTAATGTTTCAGTCTAAAGGGAATGGCTTTAGTTTTGCCTGTATTGCTTTTTAACTTTTAAATGACTACATTTGTTAATAAAGCTCAACAGTTTTCGTCAGACCCTTTGGTGAAGTAGACAGCAGGGCAGCATAGTCTGCAAAAAAGCGGGAGGGGAATCTTTCATTCCCCATCTTTGGAGGATCTGTAAGGAAGACATGGTATCAAGGTAAGACACACAAGTGACCCCAGTTCAAGGGTGTTTATTGAACTTTAACAAGGGTGTGATAAATGCCTATCTAATCCTAAATATATAGATGGGAGCAAGCTACGACCATCAAATAATAATGCAGTCCTAGTGTAGTCTCGTCAAATTAAAAGGACCTATTCTAAAAAACCTATTGTGAATCCTAGCAGCTAAATACAAATCGTGTGTGGCAATGTTCATGAAAAAGAAGTTATCCCAAAATGAAGTCCGGATGTTCTGGCCGTTGGCCTCCCTTCTCCACGTTTTCAGCACAAGACAAGGCAGTTCACTCGAGCATAGCACACTCTCTGGCTTCTTCGGCACGAGGAAGGACCCAGTTCCATTACCAACATCCGGGCCTTCTGTGCTCAAGTCTCTTAAATTATCAAAGTCTATTGATGCAGAGGGCCCGCTTTACCAAAACAAAGTTCCTTTACAAGTATTCTAGTCGGGTGATATCTTTTCTCGGGTGACTCACGGTTCACCCCGGATTCCCCTCAGCCGTGCTTGGGTCCTTCCTTTTTCCCCCAATTAGTCTCGCTCAGCTGGTCTCAGTCAAATTACAGTTCGTATTAGCTATCTAAGACTTTCAAGTGTGCACAGCATTTAGCTTGACCGTTGCAGGACGACTTGGATTTCACAATTTTGCACTCAGTTGGCTACCTAACGGAGACCTTCGAACGAGCACCCACATGGTGCAGGACCACTCTGTATATGGTATCTATCTTGGCTTCAAAAGTTCAGTCACTTCTTCGGTCTTAAATTATATTTGTGTTGCTCATCGCGTATGCCTCACACTCTTTTTTTGCAGATTTACAATGTTGCTGCTTGCAACCTTGGTTGTAACACAGACCGGTCTGCTATCAGTCTCCCTGACTCTTTGGTACGTGCTGACTTTACTGGCGCTGCTTTGTTGTGGGAGCCAAGGACCATACCACGTAAGCAATCGCTCCTCCCCGCCCTGGCTGTCGATGCGGGAGGGACCCGGGTACTTTTGGCACACAATGCACCTTTCTTCAGCTGAATTCTTGGTCTACTATTTCTTATTCCCGAGGGCTTGTGAAAGTGGCAGTTTCCCTCCAACCCTTTCTGTACTTGCTGTCTTTCTCCTTGTATTAAACCGCCATCTCGAAACTGCTGTTTCCTTGTGTGTTTGGTCTTGCTCAGAGTGTGATTTCATGCTCTGCCTTTTATTCATGTGGGGGGGGGGAAGTGTTATGGAAGTCAGGTGTGTGTGTGTGTAATTATCAGAAATTGCCTGACCCTGCATGACCCTTGCGTTGGGCTATGTTGGGTATACGGCTTGGGGATTAGTGTTTTCTTTCACAATGAGCTGTCTGTGAGAAAGTGTTTGTGTCAGGAAAGTGGGGGGGGGGTGATGGGATTGAGGTCCTAGGTATCCTACCTGGTAGGATGGGGAAAAGGTGCTACAGGGCAGGGGATACCACGTCTCACCATCTGGCCTCCCGCTCCCCATAAGCACTAGTCCACCCCTAGGAACTGGATCCAAAAGAGATGGCTGTGTCCTGGCCACCTGGATGACAGATCCCCGGGGACTAACTGGTGAGACACCTTCTGGTTTCTCAAAGATCCAAGCAGGTTTTTAGCAGATCTTACATTCATGAATATAAACATTGAACTGAATGGGTGGGAGTATGCACCGCTGCCGTGCCTGTTAGGCAGAAACCTGTGCAGTTCCCTTGGGGAACACTGCAAAAGATTTAAGACTACAGGTAGAGCAGTAAACCCCTTTGGTAGCAGTCTGTACCACCCAGATTTACCTGGTAGCTGTGGCTGAGCAGTCAGACTTCTCTCAAGAAGAGTTAGGCAGTATGTAAAGTATACACAATATGTACCAAAACACAATAGCACAAGCAAACACTGACCAGAGCTTGGTTTCAAAAGTATATAGTTATTTATTTAAAATACACATAAGTTAAAAACACTCTAGCAAAAATATAGTAAAAGCACTTCAACACAGTTATACTGAAAGTAAATTCAATCCTTTCTCCTATCTAGACAACTCTAGGTTAACACCACTTAATTAAAACAGAGGTGAGTGCTTAACGTTAGATGACACTCTAGTAGTTTCCAAGAAAGGGAGAGAAAAAGCAGAAATAGGTTAGACACACCACTCTAAGGTCCAGAACACTTGCAATAGGCTTAAAGAAGAATAAAGTCACAGGTGAGCAAAAGTCACTAGGCAGGGCCCACTCTTAGAGTAGCCGGAGCGAAAATGTGCCCAAGATCACACTGTTAGTTAGAGATTCAAAGTCTTGCAAAGAGTCAAAAAGAGTTTAGAGTGGCTCAGAAAGTTTAGCCAAAGTGTCCCAGGCACTCCCAGGTTCGAAAGCCGGGGACTAAATCTACCCCGTACAGTCGGTAGCAAGGGAAGCCAGGCGGAACACAGTACCTTAAGCGGAAAGGATCCTCCAGCGGGGGCAGTTGTTCCAGGCAGCGACAGCAAGGCTCGACGTCGGTCAGGGGAGAAGAATATCTCGCTGAAGAGCAGAAGAGAAAGGTCGTAGCACTGCCCGGGAAGAAACCAGCCGCGGAGTCCTCCGGTTAAAGGGTTGGTACCGACTTTCGCGGTATGGGGGTAAAGTGTGGTATTCCGGATGCCGGGGTGCTTGGCACAGGCAAGGCGGCCACGAGATACCTCAAAAGGACGGAAAGAAGGCGAAAACTGGTTGTCCCCACCAGTCAAGGGAAGGAGCCACTCCGTTAAGAGTTCTCCTCGGTCGTCGGGAAAAAGTGGTGAGACGGTTCAGCAGGGCTCCACCGGGTGGTGTCGTCGAAGCAGGTCGGCTCAGCTCTTCCCTCGTCGGATTCTTGGTCCTGTGGCGACTTCTGAAGTCCCAGTCCCCAAAGCCCTGCTTTTATGCAGCAAACCCCCATTCACCCAGCCTAGCTGTCACTCAAACATGCTAAGTGGTGAGCCGGGCGGCTCACCACTTGGGCCAATCAGGACGGAGTGCGACTTGAGTTACCAAGGTAACTCAGTCCAGGGTGCCTAAATCCCCCTCCACCCCTCCTAAGTACCCCAGACAGAGTGGCACCACTTTGGAGGGCTTCTGTGGAGAAGCCCGCCAAAAGTGGAACAAAGGGCTCCACTTTGGGTCAGAGTTACAGAGGCGAACACCAACGCCATTTTAGAATCAAGTTTTGGCAAAAAGTCCCAACCGGAGTTATAAAAATAAATATATAAACCGGCGGTATGTTTAAGGCTACCGTAAATAAATAATTAAATGTGTTAGCCTAAAACAATGGGAAATCCCATAGGGAAATATTCGCGGTCGAATATAAAAAGTAGTTTCCACTGCCACCAGCCAAAACTCGATCAGGGGGGACGGAGACGTGCCCCCTCGACTAACAGACCCTGGGGCAATCGAATTGCCCCAGCCAGTACGTCCACAATATGATGGTTTGTACTGGTTCTGTTCAGGATTCAAGACTAGCAAAGTCTTTGGTGACTTTACATGCCCTGGGAGACAGTAGTCAGTCCCAGGGTATGGAGTCTATGTTGGGGAGTCCCTAGGACACCCCTGGGTCACGGCACAGAGGGTGCTGTGTGACCCACATCACAAAAATACATGAGGCCCTATGGAGTAAAAGACCCCATAGCCCATTCAACACAAGGTTTAACCAAGAAAACACACTTCAACATGTCCAAGAGTGAGGGTAAAAGAGTCTCACTCTTGGCAGGAGAAAAAAATTAAACCCCAGAAATCCAGCAAAGCTGCTGGGGGACTCACTAGGTAGGGAAATTCAGCCTAACCAGAGAATTCTCCCTAACACTCGCCCCCCCCAGACTAAGGGACAGGAGGATTTAATCCACTCCTGGATGAACCTCATACCTCTAGTCGATGATATACATCCTAGAGAGTCCATCAGCATTTTGATGGTGACACCTTGACCTATGTTCAATGGAGAACTCAAAGGTTTTCTTTTGCAAGCTAACGGACCTACAGACCCTTTGAGGAACATCAGTCTTTTTGTTATAGGGGATCTGGTTGACCAGTCCCTCAGAAGTTGGTACAACTTCTGAACCTATGTTAGGCTTTTTCAAGGGGTCCTTATAAAGGATTCCCTTAGATCTAGAGGGGCCTCCAAGGTTCCTCACCACCTCTCTTGTGGGAGCGGGTTGGGTCTTAGGCCTCTTGGTTGGAGGGGTTGGGGTTAGGCAATGTACCTGCTTCCCCTTCCTCTTAGATCTACCCTTACCTATTTTAGGAGTTTCCCCCCTAATATTAGGATTTGAGTTGGGGTCTTCAGTAGAAGGTCCAACAGTCTGAAGGTTTTTGGCCTTAGACTTTTCTTTTCTGGTTTTCCACCAGCACTGAGAATTACCAGTTCTCTCAGGTCCAGATAGGGGCCTAGTTGGTCTATCCACCTCTTCCTCAGAAGCAGGGGGAGTCAGAGACTCTGAGACTAGGGGAACAATGATGGAGCTTGGTTGGGGCGCCCATGTTCCTAGCATACTATCCTGAAATGTGCCTGGGTTAGAGGTCAACTTACTAACACCAGGGCTTGTAGTGGGGTTCTCAGTAGAGGGTCCCACAGGCTTAGAAGGGTCCTTCAAGGTAGCCTGTCTAGCCAATTTGGTTAAGTTCTGCTTCTCCATACTGGGAGGCCTGGGGGTATGTGACACTACTCCTAGAGTTCTTAGGTCATTCCCTAACAGGACCTTCCCAGGTACCTCAGTCTGAACACTGACAGGGATCCTCACTGTCATGTTGTTACACTGAATGAGGGCTGGTAGGATAGGAACCATTTGGACAGGGCCTCCAGACATCTTAGTGGGACCTTTGGGTGCTTTGGCCACATCCTCAGGTTGAAAGAAGCTTTCATCCACTACTGTTCTGCTGGCCCCAGTGTCTCTCCTGGCAGGAGTATCCTGGCCATTGACAAGAACACTGTCCACATAATACACCTTAGAGTTAACAGGTAGGGAGTTATACACAACCCTATTCTGGGGACTAACCAGACCCATAGGCTCTAAGTTTACAGTTGCTTGAAGACCCAAGGGTTCTTCAGCAAAGAGTTCAAAGTGGGCACTAGCCATCTGTACTTCATCCTCAGGAGTGAAGGCTAAGGAGACTGTGCTGATCCCTGCAGGTTTACCCTTGCACTTGGGATCTCCTTTGATATGGTCAGTACCCTGACAGACATAGCATTGTCCAAATGCTCTCTGGAAGGGTGGCTTGTTCTGACCTCCTTCTGGCTTGTGGCCAGAAGGTACAGTAGCCTGACTAGGTTTCCCATGTGGCTTACCCTGGTTATTTTGTGGTTTGGGGCCCTCTTTGGGATAGGAATTATTAGAATTCTCTTTGGAGTCTTTTTTAGGCTGTTTCTCCCCATCCTTCTTCTGAGTTACCCCAGAATCCTTGTGAGTGGCCCTGTTGGCAACCCACAAGTCAGCAGCCTTAGCTAGTTTCCGGGAATCTAATTCCTTGGAATCAGCCAAGTGTTGTCTGAGCTCAGGAGAGCAGGCATCATAAATAGTCTCCAACATAAACAAATTCTTCATACCTTCATAAGTGTTCACCTTGTAACCCTTAATCCATCCCTCTAAGTTTTTCAAACATTCACTCACCCAGGTAGCCCAAGGGGTACCATCATGCTTTTTGAGGCTCCTAAACCTCTTAAGATACTGGGAAGGGGTCTTCCCAAACCTAGCTATCAAAGCTAGTTTCACACATTCATAGTCCTTCCTATCCTCCTCCCCCATCTCCATTACCACATCAGTTGCAACAGGGGGAAGCCTAGAGAACAACCAGGTGAGTAAGTCATTTCCTGTGATGTTCTGGAGCCCATGATTATATTCAAACAGAGACAACCAATCCAACACATCCAACTTAGGCTCATACATACCAACCAATTCTTTAGGCATCCGGGGTCTTTTAGGACTGGAACTTCTAGAGGAGCCAGAGAGAGAAACATTCTCAACAGATAATTTCTTCATTTCTAAGTCATACTTGAGCTCCATTTCCCTTAGCCTTAGTTCTTTGTCAGTTTGAGCATTAAGTTTCTTATACTCCAATTCTAGCTTCATTTTCTCCAGTTCAAAGTACTGAGGACTAAATGTGGGACCTGGTAAAGGTCCAGTAGGTACAGCAGGTAGAGCAGGCAGAGGCCTAGGGGGGACAGTTACAACAGCCTCACCCTCCTCTTCTGACTCTTCCTCAGAAACATCAACATTTTGCTCCATGTTAACTTCAATACTGTCATCTACAGTTGCTGGAGTGGTAGGCTCCTCTGAACCATCACCCAGACTTTGGTTAGCTAACAATCTTTCAATCAGCTCCATTTTCTTGCCCTTAGTCAGGAGATCCTTATGTTTACAGAGCACTCTTAAACAATCAGCAGTTTTGGCTGCAAGGGACTCTTGACTATAGCTTTCTATAACTGACATGTTAGAGGTTTTACTTTTTCAGTGCTAAGCTTTGTGGTTAGTTGCACTAAGGTATCTAAAGCACAATAAAATGTATACTCAATACAAATCCCACCGCTGTACACCAGTGTTAGGCAGAAACCTGTGCAGTTCCCTTGGGGAACACTGCAAAAGATTTAAGACTACAGGTAGAGCAGTAAACCCCTTTGGTAGCAGTCTGTACCACCCAGATTTACCTGGTAGCTGTGGCTGAGCAGTCAGACTTCTCTCAAGAAGAGTTAGGCAGTATGTAAAGTATACACAATATGTACCAAAACACAATAGCACAAGCAAACACTGACCAGAGCTTGGTTTCAAAAGTATATAGTTATTTATTTAAAATACACATAAGTTAAAAACACTCTAGCAAAAATATAGTAAAAGCACTTCAACACAGTTATACTGAAAGTAAATTCAATCCTTTCTCCTATCTAGACAACTCTAGGTTAACACCACTTAATTAAAACAGAGGTGAGTGCTTAACGTTAGATGACACTCTAGTAGTTTCCAAGAAAGGGAGAGAAAAAGCAGAAATAGGTTAGACACACCACTCTAAGGTCCAGAACACTTGCAATAGGCTTAAAGAAGAATAAAGTCACAGGTGAGCAAAAGTCACTAGGCAGGGCCCACTCTTAGAGTAGCCGGAGCGAAAATGTGCCCAAGATCACACTGTTAGTTAGAGATTCAAAGTCTTGCAAAGAGTCAAAAAGAGTTTAGAGTGGCTCAGAAAGTTTAGCCAAAGTGTCCCAGGCACTCCCAGGTTCGAAAGCCGGGGACTAAATCTACCCCGTACAGTCGGTAGCAAGGGAAGCCAGGCGGAACACAGTACCTTAAGCGGAAAGGATCCTCCAGCGGGGGCAGTTGTTCCAGGCAGCGACAGCAAGGCTCGACGTCGGTCAGGGGAGAAGAATATCTCGCTGAAGAGCAGAAGAGAAAGGTCGTAGCACTGCCCGGGAAGAAACCAGCCGCGGAGTCCTCCGGTTAAAGGGTTGGTACCGACTTTCGCGGTATGGGGGTAAAGTGTGGTATTCCGGATGCCGGGGTGCTTGGCACAGGCAAGGCGGCCACGAGATACCTCAAAAGGACGGAAAGAAGGCGAAAACTGGTTGTCCCCACCAGTCAAGGGAAGGAGCCACTCCGTTAAGAGTTCTCCTCGGTCGTCGGGAAAAAGTGGTGAGACGGTTCAGCAGGGCTCCACCGGGTGGTGTCGTCGAAGCAGGTCGGCTCAGCTCTTCCCTCGTCGGATTCTTGGTCCTGTGGCGACTTCTGAAGTCCCAGTCCCCAAAGCCCTGCTTTTATGCAGCAAACCCCCATTCACCCAGCCTAGCTGTCACTCAAACATGCTAAGTGGTGAGCCGGGCGGCTCACCACTTGGGCCAATCAGGACGGAGTGCGACTTGAGTTACCAAGGTAACTCAGTCCAGGGTGCCTAAATCCCCCTCCACCCCTCCTAAGTACCCCAGACAGAGTGGCACCACTTTGGAGGGCTTCTGTGGAGAAGCCCGCCAAAAGTGGAACAAAGGGCTCCACTTTGGGTCAGAGTTACAGAGGCGAACACCAACGCCATTTTAGAATCAAGTTTTGGCAAAAAGTCCCAACCGGAGTTATAAAAATAAATATATAAACCGGCGGTATGTTTAAGGCTACCGTAAATAAATAATTAAATGTGTTAGCCTAAAACAATGGGAAATCCCATAGGGAAATATTCGCGGTCGAATATAAAAAGTAGTTTCCACTGCCACCAGCCAAAACTCGATCAGGGGGGACGGAGACGTGCCCCCTCGACTAACAGACCCTGGGGCAATCGAATTGCCCCAGCCAGTACGTCCACAATATGATGGTTTGTACTGGTTCTGTTCAGGATTCAAGACTAGCAAAGTCTTTGGTGACTTTACATGCCCTGGGAGACAGTAGTCAGTCCCAGGGTATGGAGTCTATGTTGGGGAGTCCCTAGGACACCCCTGGGTCACGGCACAGAGGGTGCTGTGTGACCCACATCACAAAAATACATGAGGCCCTATGGAGTAAAAGACCCCATAGCCCATTCAACACAAGGTTTAACCAAGAAAACACACTTCAACATGTCCAAGAGTGAGGGTAAAAGAGTCTCACTCTTGGCAGGAGAAAAAAATTAAACCCCAGAAATCCAGCAAAGCTGCTGGGGGACTCACTAGGTAGGGAAATTCAGCCTAACCAGAGAATTCTCCCTAACAGTGCCTCTCACCCCTTTCACACTTAAAGGGATCAGTCGCTTCACCTGCAAGTCCCAACCATATCACGGCCTGGTTGCAAAGATAAGGTGGAGCTTTCCTACTTGCAAGTATTTTCCAAAGTAAATTGCAGGAGATTCCGTCAAAAACTGTGCACAAGTCTATAAAGACTGCATAATCCCTTGTTTTGCAGATCACTATACTTTTGCAAAATGAGGAGCAAGCGAAAATTCTGGTTGATTGTGCTAATGCCCTCCCAAAAACCTGCTTTGAGCTGACTTAAGTATCGTGTCGGTATCGACCCAATTCTGCAGGTGCTTGAGAATAATTTTAGCAAACCTGTTCCCCGATGACTCCAGTAACGAAATCTGGTGGTAATTGCCGGCCAGATTTCCTTCCAAACTCCCACCCCCTTTTTATCAATAGGTCATGGTTGTGGGCTATCATTTTACCAAGGTACATTGATGGCTCACTTTTGTAAAGATCTATAGGTATTTTATCCGGCCCAGGAACTTTTCCTTGTATTCTTGTCAAAAAAGTGTTGCCGGTTCTTCATTTATATCCACTGTTTGTAAATTCTCTTCATATGTTCATGGTCTGAGTGGGGCCAAAGGCAATTTTTTTTTTTTTTCATATTAGCGATGTATTTTTGAAGTGCTTTGTATTTCCTTTTATAAAATGGAGTCTACTTTTTTCCAATTTAATACATTGATTTACTAACATTTCCTTAATGGCATCGGGAACTTTTCTTACTGCTCTTGTGACTCTTGGATACCCCATCTTAAAAATCTGCAGGAAAACTCATGCTGCTTTGAGTTTCATTAAAGGGGGGGTGAAAGGAATAAGTTGCCACGGCATGGGTACCAAGGCAGCAAGCATAGGACCATGAGGTCCGTCACTGCCAGAACTTTCAGACCAAATAGTAAAACGAAAGAGGAATACTAACCTAAATATTACACCGATTTTTTCCCCATACACCATTTTGAAATTGTTGCCCAACCTTCAATGAACATAGTAAAGAGACTCCATATTCTGTTTAGCTACCACAAGCGTGCCATATATGTCACATTAATTTTGTTGAAATATAGCTTGATTATTTGTCACAATTTCAAAATCATTGCTTACTTTATTCACTCTCTAATTTCCAAGGGCTAAGCAACTATTTGCCCTTGCTGGTCCTGCTCAATGGCATTTTTATTTTTATAAGCATTTTCAAATTAATTTATTTGCAGAATATGAACTTTTTTCTGTTTTAGAAACGGATCTGCAATTGTATACAGACCCCGACGTAAGGCACTGAAATGAACACTGCTGCAGGCAGAAAATAGGCCACGTTGAGCAGAGCATGAGTAGGAAGTAATGCATAAAAATTCCTCCCCAAGTGGGAAACCTAGATTATGGAGGCAGCAGGCTCAACAATACCATTTGGAATAATGGATCTACCCTATTGGACCATCATAATGCATCTATATGATAGTCGCATAGAAGTATTGTGGGCAGTGGTTACTTCAGATGCTGCTCATGACTCGACACCTAGATCTTGCAGTACAGCTTCCGTCACATATTGTATTGTATTTATTTGTATTGCGTGCCAGACCCAGAGGTAACAGGACGCAGAGCATAAGATAATTCGAAGCTTGGTTACACAGAACACTTAGAGAAGTAACAGGTTAAACGTAGATGAGTATGGTGAGAATGACATATGGAGATGCAATGTACGGAAAAACTACAAATAAGTCATAGTAGCATTAGTAACATAGGAGAAAAACTGTACAGTTTGAAGGCAGGTATTTACAAATATGTACAGTCAGTATTGATAGTCGCTGTGTAGTACAGTGGCCAGTAGCATCTATAAGTCTGAGTCTTTAAGCCAATTAATCGTACTCTTGCGGAAATTGTGGAAGGACTGGTCGACTCTTGGTGTCGGTGGTAGTGAGTTCCATAGTTTGGCTGCCTTGACTGGGTAGCTACAGCCCCCAATTCTAGAAAACTTAAATCTAGGAACTGCTAGGTAGTTGGTGTTGGATAGTTAGTGGTCCTAGTTGAAGCCATCTTGTTGAAGGTAGCTAGGAGCAGCATAATTTAAACATTTTTAGGTTAGGGTCGCAACTTTCAGCTTAATTTTATCATGTGTGGAGAGCCAGTTGTATGCTCTTCGGGTCGTGGAGATGTGTTCTCGCTTGGCAACACCTAATGCAGCTCTGAGAGCATTATTTTGCAGGGTCTGGATTTTTTTAATGATTTTTTATTAGCACCTATGAATAGTGCATTGCAATAATACAATTTTGATCAAATGAAGAGCTTGGGCCAAGATGATGCAACTGCTGTTAGATTGAAATGGTTTGCTGGCTCTAATATCTTTGCATGTGTAGGCTGTGGACGAGGCCACCATGTTAACTTGCTTGCTGAGAGATGGGGTCGAGTCTAGGTAAAAACCTAAAGTCTTTACCTCCCTGGCCACAGAGATAACATTGTTATCAATATTGAAGGTGGAGTAGTTGGAATTTAATTTATTAAGGGATGCATGATGATCTCAGTCTTGTCATTTAGGCATAGGCCGTGGGTAGCCATCCATGCCTGGATGACGAGATATATCCCATTCACCAAAGCCAAATCCTTGTCGTAATCACCAGAAAGAGGTAAGAGGATCTGGGTGTCATCTGCATAGTTGGTGTAGGTGACACCCAGATGATTCAGATCATCGAAAAGGGGCTTGGTGAAGATATTGTAGAGCGTAGGTGAGACGCATGATCGCTGAGGGGATGTGATGGGGACGGCGGCTGCATTTGTTGACCGGACTCTCATAGTCTGGTTACTAAGAAAGGATTTTATCCAAACTATAGCTTCCGCTGAGAAATGGGCGGCAGTGTCAAGGTGACTGCATAGGACTCCATGGTCGGCTAAGTCAAATGCAGCGGAAAGATCCAATAGGAGAAGGAGGATGGGAGTCCCTTTATCTCGAAGTTCGTCAATCTGTGTCTTTAAGTCTAGTAAAGCTGTTTCGGTTCCATGCTCCATGCTGTGGCCTGAATCCATACTGACGTGAGCCTAATAGGGAATTAGATTCCAAATATTTTTGAATTTGTGAGTAAGTCATTTTATCTAATATTTTGAGCAGGAATGGCACAGTAGTGATGGGTCGGTAGTTAGTTGGACTATTTGGGTCCAGTGTCTGTTTTTTTTAGAAGTGGGAGCACCCACGATTCCTTAAAGTTAGCTGCAACTTTACCAGTGACGAAAGAAGCGTTGATCAGTTTAGTGATGAATGGGGCCAGGTCTCTAGCGGCATCCTTTGAGTTGTGCCGGGCAATGATCTCCCTTACAATTAGAGGGTTTAAGTGATGAGATCATTTTTCCTGTATCAAGTATAGTAACTTTGGAGAACTTGAAACGAGGGGGGTGGTCAAGGCTGTTAGGTGTGCTCTCCGCCGTAGGGGGGGAGGGGATGTCCTGATTAATGACTTTTTTTTTTTTTCTTGGGAATTTTCGTTTGTAGAGTCATTACTTTGACTAGTGCGTGCTGTATATCCGAGCACCAAGATTTATCTTTTCTACAATTGTCCGGTGTGTAGATTGGGGTTTCAAGCTCTGAGTATAGTGAAGAGTTCCTTCGTGCTTGACTTAGCCTGGGCTATTCTGGAATTGTAGATTTCACGCTTTGCTTGGAGTATTTCCTTTTTATAGAGCGCTGATATAGTATGGAGGTTAGTTTTATTTTCCTCAGATGGAATTAGTCTCCAGGATGCCTCACATTGCCTTTATTTTTCTGCAGAGTTTTCAGGTGTGGCGTGTACCAAGAATTCCAGTATGCCTTAGGTTTGCTTTGTTTTATTTTTAAAGATGCTATAGAGTCTAGGGAAGCGGACATAATTTGATTAAATTCTTTAACTAAGACACCCGGATCCGTATGATTTGGGAGAGCATTGCGTGTAGGAAGAATCGGAGTGAGCAGGATGTCAACTGTAATATTCTTTTTACTTCTAGTTAAAGTGGGAGGGGCAGGAGCAGGCATAGTGATAGGTCTATCCGTACCTAGGGAGAAGGAGATTGTGTGGTGGTCAGTCCAGATCTGGGGGGATATGGAGGATATTGTGGTCTTGCATTTGTAGTCTGACACCCAATCTAAGGTACGGCCTTTGATATGGGTGGGGTCAAGCACCGAGTGAATCGTGAGAGTTCGGGTTTTATTAATAGTAAGTTTGGCTGTAAGGAGTTCACATGATTTGATGTCAGTCGGAGTTATTAGTCTGATAGGTAGGTCTGCTTTGGTAATGAGGGCAATGCCTCCTCCTCGTGAGTCATTTCTATCGGCTCTAAGGATAGAGTAACCATTAGGTATAGCTAAGGAGAGAGCTGGGCATGCCGCCGCATGAAGCCAAGACTCGGTAATAGCCAAAATGTCAAGGTTTTCAGATTGGATGATGTCCGCTATCTCGCAGGCATGCGCTACCAGAGACCTAGCATTTAGCAGTGCATCTTTAAGGCAGTGGTTGGCAGGTGTTAAGGCTGGTAGGGATTTAGGCTTTTAGGTCTTCGATGTCATATGGTTGAAGGAATCATATGCAGAGTGTGTCTTCCTAAGATTAGAGGTTTCTGGGAGGGGATTCAACCTTTTATTGTGGCAGATAAGGGTTCTGGTTAAAGGTTCAAATATTTTTGCAAACCTTGAGCGGAGTATATTATTTCTGTCAAGCATGTTACAAGGGTAAGAGTTTATCTTAAGAGGTGGCGAGGGCTCCATATTTGGTTTGGCTAAATGTATGGAATAGTTTGGAATTTTTGGGTGGGTAATGGGATGAGTAGTGCTGCCGTTAGGGATGGTATAGGCGAGATGTACTAGGGGAGTAGTGGATTTATTCCACTATATATTATTGCATTTGCACATGTAGGGTGGGAGGCACGGCAATGAATTGGTTTTGTGCTAGATCAGAGGCTGTGAGATAGAGACATTTTCAAGTTTAATGCCTGGTGGAGGATTAGAGCAAATGTGCCATGTACATCTCCTTTTTGATTCTCTCCATTCATCATGCATATTGCTGTTGAGGAGATTCATGTACCACGTAATTGAAATCTATATAAGGAAAAGCAATTGCTGTTCATCCAAGTTCTACCCCCTGGGATTCATTGGGCCATTTAATCTAATGAAGCTTCCATTTGATTTGTCTGAGCTTCAGTACTCCGTTTGCCTCTTACTGTCTATGGTATTGGCTATTCCAAAAATCCTCTATTACTGTAATGACTTTTAGAAAAATGTCCTGCTAGAGGATAAATACTGTCAAAATTCTTAAATGCATGAAGGTGCTAAAGAATATGCCTTTCATAGGGTTTTACTGAAATGTGTGACACATTCGGGGTGAATAAAACGGATCCTCGGGTTACATATATTTGTCTTGTGAATTTTCTCCTTTGTGTGCCCCAAATTTGCGGCTCCCCTGCAGTCTCAAAATTGGTGCTTTGCAAGCTAATTTTCAACCATATTTTATTCACTACTCCTTGATGGGTAAGAAAATGCCACAAAAGAATGTGCCACTGATGCGGGCCAATCACACAACCCTTGCCTCCGCCAGTAGCCTCATGATTACTGCAGCCAATCCACCATTGTTTCTTACACATGTTTTGGGCCTCTTTCTAAAGGAATTTGGGCCTGCTTTCATGAAGGAGGAAGCACGCCCGAAGTCCCTTGGAGAGAAATCAAAATCGTGCAAATTATCACAACAATGAGAAAAGGGGCCTACCATAAAGATGCTGGCCTGAGAGCAGACCCCCCACCTCTGCTCCTCCCCAAAGCAGCTGCATGTGACGGAAAGTAATATAGTGTGTGCAATACATTTTAAAATGTATTGCAAGCTGTGTTTGTGTGTGCATGTGAGTGATGCATGGATGTGCTGTATGTTGGTAGTGGGAGAACTAGTGTGCTGATACACTGCCAGGTTGTGCAAACTCATCAAAGTGCTATATTGGTACATCTGACTGTGGTCTGGGACTAGTCTTTTCCATTTTTAAATGTAGGACTACAAATCCCAGAATGAATTCAAAGGAAAACAAAAAATGGCACTTGGTCTTTCTTAAACTAGGAACTGAGAAACCCGAGAGCTCTGGGGATTGGAACTCCCTTTCATGAAGCTGTGGATAGTGACCATACAGGCATAGATTGTGGTTGCAGCTTCAAGAAAGTATTTCACATTGTCCATACTGGCATAGATTGAGGATGCAGTTTCGTGAGTGATTTACAGTAATCATACTGGCATACATTGAGTTGGCAGTTTCAGGAGTGATTTACAGTATTCTTACTACATGAGTAGATTCTGGCCACGCCTTCATTAAAGCGATTTACTGTGACCATACTATTATAGATTGTCGGCATAGCTTTAAGTTGATCTGCAGTGACCAAACTGGCATACATTTGTGAAAGTTATTTACAGTAGCGATACTGGCATGAATTTTCACTACAACATTAAAGTGATGTAAACTGGGACTGATGACCTATTTTATGGGTGCATATCAAGAAATAATTTATAGTGGCATATAACGGGTGCAGCAACATGAAGTAGCAATGCTGGCATATGTTGTGGACCCAGACAACATGAAACTGTCCCTGTGTATTGTTGGTGACGGGTTATCTACTCGATTTTTACATGTTATCCCAGAGAACCAATTGTAATTGTTTAGAATCTTAGCCCCTTTTCATTGCTGTAAAATGCACCATTTCAACACATTAATATTTTCTCGGAGTGGAGAACACATTTACATTACTTGGGGGCTCCCTAACTACATTTGGTCGCTGATGCGAATTCATTGAAGATGTTATTGCTGCTTTTACATTGAGAAGTCAGCTGTTTAGAACTGCATGTATGGAATGTGGAATGAAGCTGACCCCAGTTAGATTGCAGAAAAGAATGTTTGGGTTTGAAAGAAGAGATTTAGATTTAAACTTGATTTCATGTCCTCACGCTTTCTCATATCACTCATCCCAATCTAACCTTTTTTTTTTAATTTTTATTTTTTTTATTTTTTTTACATGTTCCCTCATGCAACTGGTTCTTTTGGCCAAATTCTTCACAAACTTCCTGTAGTATTCTATCAAACACGATGACAATTTGCTCTTGAGCACCTTCATTCTCACTATAGCTTCCACTGCATCTAGTGTTGGCTTGATGCCTTCAGCCAATGGCTCATGCCCCAGATACTGCACCTTGCTCCTCTGTAACTTGCACTTCTCCACTGAAATCGTCAAACCACCCTTACAGTTTCCTCAACCCTCCCTTCAATCTCATATTGTGCTCTCTGATCCTTTCCCACATTTAAAATAGCAGTGCTCCATCAGGAGCCAACTGCCCCCTGCACCAAAAGCTATTTCCATCACTGTCTACACATCATGTTCCTGTCTATGCACAGTGGCCGCTGGTATGTTTGCGCTTCAGGGGATATGCGCTGCCCTTTTCATTTCTACACTACGTGAAGGATGTAATGTATGATTACAAAAAACATACTTGCATCTTTCACCAAGTGCAGTCTGTGGCATGCCCCTGCAGCAACATGCTGACCACCATTAACATTGCACCTGCATAATGGTCCAGGGCAGTCTGGGATTCTGACTGGCTTGTGCTGTATTTCAAGGCGTTTGGAGGAAAAGGGGTAGGTGGGGCTCATCATACTTGCAAGTTGGCCATTCATTTTGTTACGCCACTGCCCAACCGCACACTGTAAATACACACCACCCTAGCATTGCACACACTCGCAACTTCCCCAAATCTATCTGTGCGTGCACATAAACGCCACCGCACAGCAAACACTTCCCGAGCAGCACACAGACGCGCACCACCTCTAGCCCTGCATACACCTTTCCACACGCCATCATTGTCACTAAAGACAACCCTGCCTTCCACCACCACCATGGAATGTGACCTTGAAGTAGTAACTGGGCATACTGTAATCTGTGATTATGCTTTCTGGACATAGCTAATTTTACTGTGATAACTATGAATATTGAAACATTGCATTATTGTCCTAACTGGGCAAAATCGAACATACGATCAATTTTTTTAATTGGAGCAACCTACATGGAAGCGTCTCCTCTGCATTTATGCAACTTGTATGAATCAAAGCAATTCGGGCTAGCGCATTTATATTTATTTCTTCAATAACAATGTAACAAATTTAATTTTGCTAATAGCAAAGCACATCTGTGAATACAGGTGCACAAAAGACACACACCTAAACAACGAATTAGCTTTACAGTGAGTTTCCCTTAGTAGGTACAAAAACACATCATTTGAAATGGTAAACAAAGAAGCACATGACATGCACAAAGAATGATTTTAGGGTTCATTGAATAAAGAATTAAAAATACCAGAGTGCTAATTCACCGGACTGAGCGTGCAAACAAGAAAGAACACTGAACAGAGAAAGCTCATCAAGCAATATGAATGGTCGGCGACTTGGCTGTATGGGTGTCGAGCTTAGTATTCTGAAAATCATTTAACGATAAGTAACTCTTAAAGCAATTGTTTCGGCCAAGTTTTACCTAATGTCTGTTTGATATCAAGTGTCTTGCGCTTAATCGGTGGTGTTACAGATCTGGACTCGAGGTAGTGAGGTGGCCACATCAAGCTTGTGAAAGAAGTGGCGTTCTCAGACCCTCGCCCCCCTCCTGGACTATCTCCACAGATTCCGCCCTGGTGGGCTAATAAACGACTGGAGGACCTGCAGGTGCACAATTTATGGAATTAGGCCAGCACTTACTCCACATAAGTGTATTGGAACTGCAGGCTATTTTCAACCCCTTATAGGCAGAAAGTTCTTGTGTTGCGATTCTCACGGACAATAGTACAGCAAAGTTTTATTTGAACAAGCAGGCCATGTACTAGATCTCCCCAACTAGTTGCTCTGGCAGTGGGCCATCCAACACAACTTTCATGTTAAAAGCTCTCCACCTTTCAGGGGAGCAGAATCTGGAAGTGGATGCCCTCGGCAGGGTGGTTGTCAATCCATGAGTGGGTGCTTCGTACAGACGTGGTGCAGGACCTCTTTGCGCGGTCAGATGCTTTGCAACTGGGCAGCATGAAGTTTCTCCTGGTTACTTCCCAGCTGAACCAGCACAGGAATTCAATAGGGAATTGTGCAATTCATTAAAAGTGGCATGTATCTTTATGCGTTGCTCCCATTCTTCCCTCTGTTTCTCCCCCTCATCCACAACATGCATACAGAGTTTCAGGGAGTCTGGCAATGCTTGATTCTGGTGGCGCCCCTTTGGCCAGCCAAATTCTGGTCCGATTTCCCCTGAGGCTAACGCTGCTTGCTGGATAGTTCTTGCATAGTAGAGTTATACATGCTAAGTGCCCCACCCTCCTAAAGCTCTACATGTTCCTTCTGTGCAGGGCCAGGTTTACCTTGGTGGTCTTCCATAGGAACGTCCCTCAAGGTCGTTACCAAACCTGCCACGTGGGCCTCACCTTCTGCTTTGTTGCCATTACGGCTTGGGTCCAGTTTCTGTGTGGATGTTCTGTTCCGCCAAGCAGTTCTGCAGAAACGTTTTCACTCGTGGCAGGTCCACCTCCCCTTCTGTGTGCAAATGCTGTTTAATCTACCGCAAGTGCAGGAAGGGAGTCAGGACGTAGGATTAAGTTTGTTAGTTATTTTAGTGACTACTGTGCTCCTAATCCATAGTCTTTCCTCATACACCCTTCAAGGTTCTCCTCTCAAGCACGTTGGCATTCAGACATTTGCCGTTCTGTGTAGTAGCCATGTGAAGGTGGGCACCCAACACACGTCCTCACAATATGCAAAAATGAGGATAACGCCCCGTCAGGGATAAATAACTTTATATAAAATAAAGTACGCAAGTAAAGAACTCTGCTGCCCGCGAGCGCTCTGCCAAAAAGTACATGGGCAGCACATAAGTGGTAAAATCGTCATTATGTCATCACATGCAGTACAAAATTAGGGTGCGGATTGGAGGAGCCATATGGCATTGCCTGCTCTATGGGGGATGCCAGGCGATGCCAGGCTGCAATTGGGCGCTGCTTTCCAGTCGAGCTGGTGGCACATGGGTCAGCTGGGATCCGCGGTGAAGTTCAGGACAAATATACATCCCTAACTGTCTATGCAAAGAGGAACTGATAATACGAGAATAATGGCAACCTTACAATCCTTGCATGAATGGGGGGACTTGGAGAAAATGGGTTAATATATTGGCATTCCAAACTCTACATTCAGGGTTTCATTGATACCGGGGTCCTGCTCCCAGGTGTCCCCGCCCCCTCGGGGTTTGATCAACTATTTATGTTCCCTGATGCCTCATGACACTAACAGTCCTGTTTTGATTTGGAGATAATATACTGCTACATGGGATTAAGTCTATGGTTGCTGTTCTGGAATGGTCAGTACGAGGGGGTCAGATAGGTATCAACACGAAAGAGTGCAGCGTCGGGGACTGGTGGGCCCTGGCCAGGTGGGGTGGGGGCTGATAAGGCACGGCCAGTTGTGTGGAGATGGATGGGCACTTGTGCTGGGACTTGCTTCGATCTCACGCTTTGTAGAGGGCACATTCTGGGGAAGGGATGCTAAGCAATTGCAACAATAAATGATTAGACTTCAATGAGAACAAGGCTCGCAAGGAGCTGGCAACGAGGGGGTGGCAGTGTCTTGGGCTCTCTGTGCGAGGTGCTGGGAGAGCTCCGTTTGCTGAGGGATAATTTTTGGGCCTAGTAAAAAGATGCCGTCTGTGTCAATGCAAAATGGTGTTATTTATATAAATCTCTATCATATGTGGATGTGCCATGGGGTTGGGTATGTCTTTCCCCCTTCCCTCCCCCTTCGCTTACACTTAATTTACCGCGGGAAGGGTTAGGGGGGTGTTATTGGATAATCTCCTTCCCAACATTTCCCCCCTTTCGTTACTCCTAAAGTAACAAATACCTTCCCCCAGTAATTCTATGTTCCTCAGCCCTTTTCACAGCTTCACCCCATGCGGGTCTTCCTTTAATGGGCATCCATGCTCTACACACACACTTCTCAAACTTTCCCCAACTCGCGCATATTCTTCCGGAGTGCATGTCATGTAAATGCAGCCCCCTTCCAGGTCAACCCACACCTCCCTATAATTCTCAAGATCTTGGGGCTGTTTGATAGTAGTATGGTGGTAATTGTCTACCTCATCACCTGTATGGTATATTGCCACCATGCAGTATTGGGGCTCATCATTTTCTCCAGTTTGCACTTGAGCTTCCCTAGTATCATGAGGCACCTTAATAACATTCCTGTTGCCGATTGTCACCATCATCGCACTATTTGGCACTGCTTTTGTGTAGCACCTGAGTCCTAACTGGCACACACAGAAGATCAGCAGGAAGAACAGAATGGTGGGTACCAGCATCTTCATGATTGTCCGATGCCACGAGGGTACCCAGCTGAATGCAATATTGAACCAGTCATTTTCTTGGATTCCACCTTCTTCTCATTTTCACACCCAGTTCATGTACTGCTGCATTCACATGTGATAGTGTCCTGTTTTCAGCGTCTGCACAAGGTACGAATGTGCAACATAAACTCCCAATGTTCTTGCAAACGCCACCTTCCATAGATGTGAGAAGGTCCAACACAGCGATTCTGCATCGTCGTGAGTCGAAAGGCTCGTAATTCCACATTGATGAGTGTCCCCCCCATGAGGGTCTGTGTGCCCCCTCTCCCCCATGAGGGTCTGTGTGCCCCCTCCCCCCCCCCCACAGTGTGCCCCCACCCTGACTTGCTCCTCCCTTTTTTTTATTTTTTATTTATTTTATTTTTTTTGGCTCTGTGTACCCTTGCCCCTCTTATCTGCCTTTTCTACCCACTCTTCCACCTTCTTCCTACTCCCCATCCCACTTATTTCTCCCTCCTCTCAGCCTTCCCCCTCTTAGCACTTTCTCTTATCTGTTCCTCCCCTCCTTGTTCTTCTCCCTCCTCCCCCCCACCCCTGCTTTTTAAATTTGTCAGTCAAATTTGCACAGTAGCGTGTCTTGTTCATCTGCTTCTCCCCACTCATATCCCCCCTCCCACCCCTCCTCTTGTATACCTCCTGCACTACATCAATTGTCATCAGACATAGTAATGCTACTGCTTGCTTTGTTCTCCTTTCCCTTCCCTCTTGCCTTACTTGTTTCTATGCACTTGCACTATCAGAAATGTCGATGGGCCTATTACGATAGTTATTTTTCACATTCTGTATTATTTCAAGGACTTTAACTGAATGTAACTGTATTTTCCTATGTTCCCTCCCTCCTTGAAACTATTTGAAAACACATTGTGTATAAATAATCAATGATGTTAAATCCCTCTTCAGTGTCATTTGCCATCTACTCCCATCCTACTATTTGGAGCCATTTTGTGTTTGCTATTGTTTTGACACTGGCCACAAGTGATGCAAAAAAAATTCTCTGAGTTAGTGTATATTTGTCTTGAATCTGGGCAAGGAGGTCAGAGGACTCTTGAGACAGGTAGTTGCGCTTCTTCCTGGACAGGTGAGCATGCCGTTATTCCACAGTGAATATTCAAAAGGTAGGGAGGTTGCGCTTTGGCCGGTCGAGGTGCTCTGGGTCGCTCATGAGGTAGCACTCCAGCCTTTACATGCTCTTCTGGTATCACCAGCAGTGCAGTGTTGCAAGTGTTCAATAGCCCCTCCATGATGGCGGAGGGGTGCAAGTATGCATGTTTACCGCACACCCAATAGTAGCAATTAAGGCAGCAGTGCCTTTTCGAAGATCAGGAATGATGAGGGTTCTGTTGCAGTGTGTGTTGGAACCCATAGACACCTTGTCTTCTTCATAGAAACTAAGTTCATAATTTTCTTCTTATTGGACTTTGATTGGTTTTTCGATGGGTTGTGACCCATTTCTATTTCGTGATATGCTCTGTCCATATTTGTGAACACGTTTTGTCCATCCATTCCAGTCTTTGATCTGACAAGCACTACCTCCCTGTTGCCAAGGACGAGATATCTCGTCCTTGGCACTTAAGGGGTTAATGAAACAGAAAACGCTAGAAGGCATTGAATGGAGAAATACCAAAAAAGGCCTTGGCACTGGGGAGGGGGGTGTGGGGGGACCCATGGCAGTTAAAAGGTTAAGCGGGCCGTTGATTTTCTAGACTACCCTGTTTGCTTACCAGTGGTACATTGAGCACATTTTGTGTTTTATTCCTAGTAGTGAGGTCACCTTGAACAAATCATTTGAAAAAATGTGTTCTGTTGTCGGAATGTATGACATAACATATCCCCCAATGGTGGAACACCTCCCCAATGAGGAATTTGGGTGCACGATTCGCATCCGGGTGGGCACAGGGCCCAGCTTCCACCCATTGTGAAACGGGACACACCACCACTATTAAGCATCAGGTTCCATTACATCTCTCTCCCATGTCTGCATAATCAATATGCAGTTCACGGAAGGGTCCTTCATGGCGGGTTAATGTTCCCCTTAGTGTTCTAAGAGTCATCCCTGAATTGAATACTTGAGTCGATTACCGTTTTGTTAAGGTACTCCTGGAGGTTTGTAATAAACCAATCTTCTTGGAGATCAGCGGCAGTGTGTTTCGAAGTATGTGTGGGAAGGTGCAACTGTTCGAATTCCACACACAGGCATGACTACTTTCCCTGTTATGTTTTGTATTCACAATAGATCAGTGGGTGACTGTGTGCACCCTTGTATGGTCCATAACTCTTGCTCTGTGGGTGGGGCTCTTTTTTTGTAACTCTGATCTGGGCAATGGATGATGAGTTATATCCTTCTGCTTTGGATTCTTCTTTGTTTATTGATGGGTATTCTGTGCTTGTAGGCATGGGCAGATGGCAGCTGTATTTCCCAGAGATATTTCATCATCCTTACGGGTTTGACATTTCACTAGATCCACTACAGGGGTTTCTGCAAGTGCCTCAATCAATTTATTCAGTAATTCCACATGTTGTACTGGGGGCCCATCGGCTCTCCTGAACCCCCCCCCTCTTTCCCCATCTGTATAGTCCAGCATGTACCGTAGTGGTCACGTATGCTGAATCTGGATATATGGTTACTGCACACCCCTTTGCTGCATGCAGTGCTTCAATCAATGCCACTAGCTCTGCGGCTTGGCCAACATAATGCATGGGCAAACGTTTCTTCACTAGGACCACGTATTCCCCATCTTCCAATCTCACTACTGCTGCTCAGACATGCTTTTCACCCGTTTCTTGGCAAATGGACGCTGATCTATCTACAAAGAACACTTATCCTTCCTCCAGTGCATTTTCCCTAGCTTTAGGAATGTCATCTTCACCCTCACACGTGGCACAATCGTGCTCTTTCATGTCTTTCACAGTGTATGGCTCTGTAAGGAAGGTGGCTGAGTACACTGTTTTGCAGTGTACCACATGAATATTGGGGCTCGACAGAATTATTCATAGGCTGATGCCCTTTGTGTGGTGAGAGTGGACTTTGACCTTTCAGGTATGGGGAATAGGGAGTGTTCAACGTACAGGGTGAAGGAGCACCCCATGACAATATTGATCTTTTCGATTGCAAAGGCGGGCGCTGCAAGTGCCTGTGCGCAAGCAAAGTGACACTGCATCAATGAATCGAGTGTGCCACTGTAATATGCCAGTGGCTTGTGGCTCGCGGATGTGTTTTGTGTTAACACAGCTGTCATTAGGGTCCCTTTGAGTGCAAGAACAGGTAAAATTCCCCTATCTTAATCGGTGGGGCTAGGAATGGGGCCGTGCTGATCAATTCTTTTAGGCTCTCAAAGGCTGTCAGCATTTCTGCTATCCACTTTGTCTTGTCTTTTTGTGCTTCTTTTAGACCTTGCAAAAGGGGGGCCTCGTGTAGGCTGCATAGTCTAGAATCCATGCCCTACAGTAGTTGCAGATTCCGAGGAACTTCTGCACATCTTGAACTGTGTGGGATCGGGCTGAGGCGCGCCCTGTTGCCGCCCGATCGGGTAATTGGCCCAAGTACAGGACCTCACTCACAGTACTGCAAGTTTTTTTCTTGTCCTTCTACCCCTTTTGGGCGAGTAACTGGGGGAGGACAATAGAATATCTTTGACAATTTTCTTCACTCTCGCTGCAGACCAGGTCCTCATTTACGTACTGAATAATGATGCTTGGGACTTGAATATTACAGACATCTTTGTGCAATATACTGTTAAATATGTTGGGGCTCTTGCATTACCCCTGGGGTAGTCGGCCGTGTTCATACCTTCTCCCACCCAGTGTAAATGTTGTTAGGTTTTGAGTCTGGATCAAGGGGCACTGAAAAGAACGCATTTTTTAAAACTACCACACTAAGGTGAGTGACCTGTTTTGGAATGCTACGCAAAATGGAAGTGGGGTTCGGTACAAGAGGGAACTCCTTTTGGACTATATCATTAAGTGGGCAAAGGTCCTGGATCATACGCCGCAATCCCCCCCCCGGCCCCCTGTAGCTTTATTAATCGGATACACAGCCGTGTTGCATGGTGAAATTGAGGGGACAATTATCCCTTGCTGAATTAGTGCACTTAGTGTTTCTTAAATCCCTTCCTCTGCATCTCTGGACAGTGGGTATTGTTTTACCCTAGGTTAATATTGCTCCTGGCTTCAAGGCAATCTTTACAGAAGTGACCTCCCTCAATAGCCCAACATCATGTGGGGGTATGTGGTCCACAGGTGGGGGCGGGGAGGCACTTTTTGCATATCTGTGTCATAGTAGAAATGTGGTGCACTGATGACAGCCATGAGGGGGCTCGGCACCTTTCTGTATTGTACCATCACTTCACAGGGGATGCTAATTTCCAAAACGATTTCCCTGTCATTGTCGTCATCAGTGAACAGTTCCTCATTGGTTAACTCATGCTATGTAATGTTTGGGTCAATGCACAATACTGTGCGCCATTCGCTGCCATGTATGTCTGTCCTTATTGCCACTATTCTTTTTGCAGACACTTGTGCTCGGGGATTGTGCCAGCAACCACTTTGGGCGCAGCTACATGGTGGAACACAGAGGGCCGCCCGCAACATCTGATATTTCTGGTCCGAACCTCAACACCTAGCCCCACCATCCTTCCCCATTGGCTGCCAGTCCCTTTTACTACAACCAATTAAGAGCCGGCAGGCTCAAGCCGGCCCACAGGAAGGCACGCACAAAGGCACCTTTCCTGTCGTGAGCCTGTCTGGAGCCGTATGGGCAATGGGCCCCTACACGCTCGCGTCCATCCGGTAAGAACATCCTTATAATTTTTGCCATCAGCGGCCCCCAGACCACCTGCTTCTTTTGGTCCCTGCAAGCCCTTAACTACGCTTCCCGTCATAAAATGCAGCCTCGTCCATGCCCAACACAGCACAACTTTGAAATGACTTATGCATTGTCTCACTTTCTCGCACTGCAGACATACGGAGTCTAACTTACCTAAAACCCCACACGGCCTCCTTCGTTCCACCGCTGCACGTGTATCCTACCCCATGCAACCTCGGCTACTACGCTACTAGACCATGTTTCACTACCGGCACTTGACTTTCTTGAACGTTCTCAAAATATATTTTACATATCTGCCTGTTCCCAAAATCAGCTCATAGCACTCATTGTTTACCATATGTTTGTTCAACCTAGCTACTGTAAATGTATCACACCTAGCCCTGCTGCAACCATGCTGATCCTAGCCCTGAGACCACTGATCAATTTAATTGTACTGCATCTGGGCTTATGTGCTTATCTTGAATCCAGACAGCTGTGCACACTTTAATCCTAGTCCTGTGCCCATGTTGAACCTAGCCTTATGACCACTGTGACCATTGCAACAGCTTTGCATCTAGCCATCTGTGCTCCATTTTAAATCTAGATAGCCACGCATACTTTGAACCTAGCTCATACGCTTATGCTGACCAGCCTTTGTGACCACTGTAATAGTTTGCATCTAGGCATCTGTGCCTATTCTGAACTTGGATATTTGTGCATCTATGCTTACTTCGATCTTAGATACTTGTCAATGTGTGCTTGTTCTGATTTTAGATATTTATGCATACTTTGAACCTAGCCCTTGTGTCCACACTGGTCCTAGCCCTGTGACCATTGTGAAATTACTGCATCCATACATCTGTGCCACTATTGAATCATTGTTATCACTCTACCCTAGATTGATCGCTCATATCCATCCACACATCTGCTACAGCCTCCACGACATTACCCCACCTAGCCACCTACGCCTGAGCATCGACACCTCTCTACCGACTTTAATGCCACACTGGCCATCAACCAGCCACTTCACACATAAACTATGTATATGCCTCTGACCTACACTGTCCCACTGAGGACTATCCTATACCTATTAAGGATACTAGACCCTACCACGCCACATACCTTGCCTTCATCAACGCATGCATGTGCAACGCTCCATGACAAACCCCTTTGTCTAAATGGCCTGATTACAAGACCTTGTTGTCTCCTCCAAAGAAATCTCAAACTTCGTGCCAGACTCCCCAAAATGTATGAACCCCTAGCCAAAATCTCATATCCTCTCTAACAACACCACCAGAAACTTAAGCGGCCAGCAGCGTCCCACCAAAACCCCCTTTCACAAAGTTACCAACACTCAGCATCCACTCCAGCTCAATAGCCAAATTACTCGTGACCACAACACCCACCCAAGGCGCTACCACAACACCCAGGCACTACCCTTGACGTCCACACAGACCAGTATAAAAGGAGCTCTAATAAACGCCCCTTCTATGGTGGCTCATGCCACAGAAATAGCCGACCTTCTACTCACTGAAAATATGGATTTCCTTGCTATCACTGAATCCTGGTTGCACTCAGCAGCTGGCCCAGCGATCATGCTAGCCATCCCCAAGGACTACACCCTTCTAAGAATAGATTGCACCACTTCCCGAGGCAGAGGCTTTGCCATAATTGCTAAAACTAGTCTAGCACTGAGACTTGCACCCCCACTAAATGCAGATTCATGTGAATCCCTCACTGCCAATCTGACCATCTCTGACACCCAGACTTTATCTATTCACCTCATTTACAGACGCCCAGGCCCACTAGGCTCTTTCGAAGAAGACCTTACTAATATCCTATCTGACAACCTTAAAAACTCCTCACTATGCCTTCTCTTAGGAGACCTCAATCTTGGCTTCCAAGACCCATTAGATCATAACTCTATGCAGATTAACGACTCCCTCGAGGAATTAAGGTTCACTGAAAAGGTAACCGGTGCGACCCATACTAAAGGTAGAACCCTTGATTGGATAGCAGAGCACAACTGCCAGACATCCATCACCTCCTTAACACCACTGCCTTGGTCCCACCAACACCTGATCCCCCTTCTCCCTATTGGTTACACCCCTCCTACATACTGATAGCATAGCTCCTACCATTCCCACTAGAAACAAAAAAAAAATTACAGCCGACACTTGCCACCCCCTGATTCTTCCCACCCTGAACTCTCTTCCTGCCCTCACTGACCCATTCATCTGAGTAGAAGAGTACAACAAAGTAGTACTACCTGCCTTAGACACCATAGCACCATTGAAAATCAGAAAGAGTAACCCGAAAAAACATGTGAATACTTGGTTCTTTACTCATCTGAAAGCAATCAGACTAGAGAAACATAAAAGCGAACAAATCTGGAGACTAGATCCGTCTGACACAAACAAAAATAACCTTAGCAAACTTGCTTCCCTTTACAAAAGAGATTATCCTTGCCAAACAAGAGTCATTCAACCTGCGCATTACGCAAGCTAACTCTAATACCAAGGAATTATTCACTATCCTCTGAGATAGATCGCCCATCCAAGCCCCAGACACTTGCCTAAGATCAATAACAAAAAAGAAACCCTCCTCCTTGCCCCTAATCCTAATAAAATCCCTGCATATGGGGTCCCATATACTGTTTTCCTCCTCACTGCTCCTGCCCTTTGTCTGTCCACACTGCAGCCATCCTTGCCTGTGTTACAGAAACAGCTCCCGGCTGCTCCGAGGACAGAGCTGCTGTGGCTGCTGCGACCGGTACCAATTTCGTCTGCCCTACTTTCGCTTCTTCATCTAATCTCCTCTGGATTGTTTCCTTCTCCCTTTCTTTGATCCTCTTACAGTGGTGTACTATAATGCTCTGAATCTCAGGCCAGCCTTTGGTTTCTGTCCCTATTTTATCAAGGGCCTTCTGTACGTCCTTTGGGAGCCCTTGCTTAATTATGTTGTAAAATAGGGAGGTAGACTTGTCCCATGTGCTGCCCGTCTCCACACGCCACATCTCCTGCACTCGAAGAATGAACTGCGCAGCATCTTCCTTATCCCCCATAGTGCATTGCATTATGGAATGTAAATCGGGGGTGTCGGGGAAGGTTCTCCGCAGGGCATCTCACATTTGGGCTCGAACATTATTGAATGATGCCCCATCATGATTATCGTTACTTATTGTCACCCCCGGGAACCCTGCTTTCACCCACACTGTCAGCTTGATCTCCTATTGCTGATACTAGAATGCTCTTAATATCTCCTATAACCAGTGGGATGCCTGCTGTGTTTTTTTGCAAAAGCATAGATCAATTTTCCTGTGCCTGCTCTGAGTAGAGGGAGGGACTTATTTGTGCCCAGGGTACATAGTGGGGTAGCCCTGCTCCCTTATTCATAGGAGGCATCTGTTGTTTTGATATTAACCTCAGCTGTTCAACTTTGTTCCTTTCTTTTTTGTTGGAGCTATCCATCCCATCCTGTTTTGAAACCTTCCCTCCCATGTCTCGCTCACTCTAGGGGAGGCCCATTGCACCTGTTGTTTCCCTCCCATGGCGCCTTCTTCTGATTCATCAAAATCACTCCAATACTCTTCCTCCCTCACTGAGGCCACTGTGTCGTAGCCCAGACTATCATTCTCTTCCCCCCCCCCAATCTTGTTCTACTCGTATGGGCGCACTGTCTATCCTGAAGAGGAAGTCTCCTGATTTCCATGCATCTTGAAGAATGGGAGGGGGTACCTCTCGGGTGTTGGGGCCCTCGCTCGGGTACTCTCGCTGTTTCGCATACAGCTCGCAAGAGCAATTTGGTTTGGGTTGTGGTCAATGCCACCTCAAGAGCTTGGGTACTTACTCCAGTGTGAGTTGGGTTGATGGTAGATGGGTCATACGGAAAGGGTGGCGCTGTACCTGGGGTAATGGGAGTACTGCCCTCTGGTTAATACGTTGGGTCTGTATACCCTTCCGCCGCCCTTGTGAGTGAGCAATGGGTATATTTTCTTGGGTTCTTCCTCCCCCTTTTCCTTTTCTCCTTCAGTTCCCCTTATTACTGCTGGTACTTCTGACCCTTTTTCCCCTCTTATTTGTGGGAGGTATTTCTTTGAACATCCTCCGTAAATCGAACACCTCCCTTCTGTTTTGGAGCTGCTTTACCTTGTACTTCACAGTCAAATATGTGGACAGGTGCTCTAACGTTCCCTTATTGAAAGACCTTCTGGCCAAGTGTGTGACATTCCCTCCCCCTTCATTTGTTACCCATTAGCTATTATATTTTCTAATTCGCTCACTATACAGGGGGAGATGCTTACAAATATTGGATAGTGGAGTGTCCCTCCCCATGAACAGATATTTTACCTTTTGATGTATGCTTTCCCCCAATACTTATAGCGCCTCGTCTTCCCCTCGGCCTTTCTACTATACTTGAGGCCTTCTTTCGTTGACCATCAATAATATCTTAGAACCTCTACCTTAAACATCACAGCACACTGTACTATTATCTACAAAGAACATGGAACAGTTTAAGAACCAACAAAAACAGACCAAAAACATATACCTCACAAACACATACCCTACACCCCTATAACTATATGGGGCTCCTATTGTTATCGCCATATTTATTCTCTGCACTGGTCGGGACAGTACACTGCAGCGCTGCCTTCCACCCCCTTTGGGAGCTAGGTTCCCGTATCTCCTCTGTATCTTCTCCTTATTTCCCTATTAAAAACTAATGCCCATAAAATAAAGGATAAGGCTCTTTACTCCAAACAGTCACACAATACATTCACATTCAACCCTTGCATGTTCCCTTCAATCATACTGCTCTATATTCTCTGCATTCCCTCATTTGTTTTTCCTTGCAATTTATACTCGCGTGAATGTGTTCTTCCAAGAGCCTCCATTCGCAGTCCATCCACAACGTCTGGGCCTCTCCCTGGGGCCGAACCCGGCTCAGGCGAGCAGCGGGATATTTGCAAAGCCGGAACCCACAAGAACCTTTTTCTTCTGCGTAAGTGTTTTTTGGGTACTGGTCAGCCTTAGGTGGGGGTGGCCTTGCCAGAGAAGCCCTGACTCTTGACGCACATCTCGAGGAAATCACGCTAAGGGGTCACTAAATGAAGGTGGGCACCCAACACGCGTCCTCACAATATGCAAAAATAAGGATAACCCACTCCGTCGGGGGAATGAGACCAGGAGATAAATTGCCAGGATAACAAACTTTATATAAAATAAAGTATGCAAGCAAAGAACATGGGCAGCACATTATAAGAGGTAAAAATCATGATTAATTATGTCATCACATACAGTACAAAATCAGGGTCCAGATTGGAGGGGCTATTAAGGATTTCTGAACTCTGTCCAGGAGGGGCAGAGGTTCAGAAGGCCAACCTAGTTTCTTGGAACAGGGTAACCTCTGGACAAGTCAGACCAATCAGGGTAGCTATGGCAGGCGGTCAACACTAAGTCCCAGGAGGGGTGAGGGTGACTGAAGGAACTCACTGAGCACACAGAGCAAGGACACTTGCAAATTACTCTAGACAAGTGTTCTATTAATAATATAGACACATTTATTACAAGGCCTTTGTAACATAGACCATAGCAAAGCATCACAGTAACACCAAGTAAACCAATACATCACACTCCATACAATTTTTAAATATAAAATTCTATTGGGATTCGCGGGAAATGCATGACCAAATAAGGACTGACCCGGGTTGACTCGAATCGGGAAGGTGAAGGGGCAAGATGGCCAAAGGACAGGACAAAGAACCTTGTGGCATGGCCATTTTGGAGCCATCCCACCTATTCGTGCCAAACGCGGTTAACATGGCAGGAAAGGGTTAAAAATAATGCAAAACGATAGCTGCCACCAGTCCTGTCAATAACACATCTGCACAGTTCATATAAAGTCCAGCGATATCTAGGGCCTTTGGAAATGAGTATAGACCTAAGTGTGCTGTATGGTAAGATACATTGCACACTTGTTACATGTTGCACAAAAGTTGCAACATGAGAAAAGGACTAAGGGAAACAGTCTCCCAGTACTGTCTTAAGGGCATGTTAGTTTCCCCATGAAAAGTGAGCGAAAGCCCAGAGGAGTGCAGCTGTGCTTCTCTGGCAAAGTCAGTCAGTGGTGGCTAAACAGCCACAAAATGTTTGGGGGTTGACACATGGAGGGAAAATTACATACACATATGAAATCTTTCCTAACAGGTGCCATATGGCACTGCCTGCTGTATAGGGGATGCCAGGCTGCAATTAGCCGCTGCTTCACTGTCGAGCTTGTGGCACAAGGGTCAGCTGGGCTCATATCTGCGGTAAAGGTCAGGACAAATATGAAACCTCCCTGTCTAAGCTAAACAGGAACGGATCATAAGAGAATAATGGCGACCATAAAATCCTTGCAGAAAATGGGTTCATATATTGGTATTCCGACCTCTACAGTCAGGGCTTCATTGATACCAGGGTCCTGCTCCCAGGTGTCCCCCTGGTGGTTTGATCTACTATTTCAGTTCGCTGATGCCTCATGACCCTAACGGGCATGTTTTGATTCGGAGAGAAATTACTGCTACATGGGATTAAGTCTATGTGGGTGGTCAGTACGAGGGAGGGGGGTCAGATGGGTATCAACATGAGCAAGAGTGGTGGATCAGGGACTGGTGGGCCCTGGCCAGGCGGGGTGGGGATTGATGGGGCACGGACAGTTTTGTGGATATGGATGGGCACTTGTGCTTGGGCTTGCTTCGATCTCGCACTTTGCTGAGGGCACATTCTGGGGAAGTGATGTTAAGCAATTGCAACAATTGATTGCTCACCCAGCGCTGGCAAAGTGGGGGGTGGCAGTGTCTTGGGCTCTCTCTGCAAGGCGCTGGTGATGGGAGAGCTGAGTTTGCAGAGGGATGATTTTTGGGCCTAGTAAAAAGATGCTGTCTGTGTCAATGCAAAATGGCGTTATTTCTATAAATCTGTTATATGGGGTGGGTATGTATCCCCCCCCATCCCCCTTAGCTTACATGTCATCTGTTTAGCGTGGGAAGGGCTACGGGGGTGAGATTGGATCACCTCCTTCCCAACACATTGTTGAGAGGGATGAAGCCTGCCTGGTGGGCGCATGATGAATTTGGGGACCAATCTTCGATATATTCCACTGTTACTTTTAATGTGTTCAGTAATAATTTTACACCTGTTGCGTTTAGTTTGTTTATTTTTGGATTTTGTGGTGAAGGAAATTGGCACCAAAAAATCAACTGTTTTCAGTTTTTGTTACTCGTTTTTATTCCATTTACAGTTTTATCTCCTCCTTTGTACATGTTGGTTGCATACGGCATATTCATTTGTGCTACACAAGTTGTACCACTCAAATGGAAAGCATCTACTCTACGATACACTTCCCAATGAAGCCCCTATCAGCACCTGGTTTGTACGGGTCGTTCAGCCAGAGCGCTGAAGTTCCCCGTGAGAAGGCCATCGGACCTTTTTTTATTTTTGAAACTTCGGACTTGCAGTTTTCCTAAACTCCAAATGTTAACGAAAAAAGCTATATGTAGAAGAATTCCATGCCAAAAAAAACGGACTGGATGGTCTTCACGCATGGCCGTGAGAAACTTGAACTGCCCTCCCCTCAACTCCCTTTCCGTAGTCGTTCACGACTGCCTGACACTGGATACCATGTGAAAAGTTGCTGACGCAACACATTGCAAGTGGCCCTAGGCGATATCGAGTACTCTGTGGGAGGTTCACGTCTCAGTTCGCCACCACAACACAGCAACACAGATGCCAAAATAGCCCCTCCTAAAACCAGAATTCAAAGGTACTGGTTAGACTTTAAAAAAGATGGGCCAAACAGCACTGTCTTTCTGTACTAAGCTTTTTGTATTCTGCTTATAACTTTTTTGTAGTTTAATTTAAGACTTCAAAACAAAAGCACCTAACCATATCATTTAAAAAAAGCCGTTGGAGGCAATGATTCAAATCCAACTCCAGTGAGGACTTGTACCCGGAGTTCTCTCTGCTTCACTATCTTTGCTGTTAAAATTAAGCCTGGAGAAACCTTGATTATCATCAACTCAACCTTGTTTGTCACAATGCATTCCGATTGCACCATACCACAGTACTTGAGGCTAATGGCAGTTCCAAGTAAGTCTATTTTTTTCAAAACTGTTTGGGCAAACCTTTCCACAAGGGCAGTGCTGTATCTGCCAGGGATTCTAAAGTAATGGCACAGTTTTCCCAGCGCCTGATAGTCCAGTGGATGCTGCACTCCTAAAACCGCTGCCAGCATTTCATTCACATAATGTGTGCATTATGGATTAATTACAGCACAGTTGAGGAGGCAGCACACCCTTTTAGCCTTTAAGCTTCTCCCTTGTTATCCACTTTAGTAATTCCATTTTAACAGTGCATGAAGTCTGCAGCTGCACTGTTTTATCAAGATAGAACATTCACAGAATGGCGCTGCCTAACTGTGAAAACATACGTGGCATTGGAGAGGTTCTTTCTTGTCACTCCACGAACATCCTTGATATGCATCCTTTGTATTTGACTCGCCAGTGGTTTTGGTCTGGACTATACCTGCTTTGAGACCTAGCCAGTATGGTCAATATTTCATTAAAAAAAAAAAACAGTGAAAGAAGTTGGAACACCAACGAGGACTCAGTCCAGTAAAAAGCGATAGAAGAAGGTAAGCAGTGAAGATAAAGCAGGGTTACAGGTTGATCAATTACAGGTGGGAACAGCAGAACACACATGCATACAGGAGAACTGGGAGCAGATAATGTAAACGGTAGTAAGAGGAAGCAAGGAATCGGAAGTCCCAGAGAAGATTCAGGCCTGGAAGCAAAGTCCAGTGTGGCAGTGAAGAGGGAGATCTGAAGAAGTCACTAGTGCCACAGATGCACAGCTCCAACAAAACAGATTGGGTTGGAGGGGTTGGGGGGGGGGGGGGTCGGGCGGCACAGGACAGAGCGGGCTGCGAGGACGTTGATTGGAGTAGTAAAGCAGACATAGCCAGGGATATCGATCTCCACGCTGGCAAACAGGAAAATGCGTGTCCGGAAGAGGGAGAGTTTACGGTAAACCAAGTCAGTTAGAACGCCACGGGCATACGGAAAAAGTCGGCGAAATCCTTGCACAGCAGGATAGGGGATGCACAGTGATGCACAACAAACCAACATGTGACATGAGAGAAGGGAGGCAGGAGAAGCCATTTAGCGAGAGGAGATGGGAGGTAGCGGGAGGAGATGGGAGGCAACGTGGAAGTCTTACCTGCCAAGTGCAGCATTTAAAGTAGAGTAGTTAAGGAAGATGAAGCAGACATGCGATCGCAGTTTGATGGTGGTAGGCAGGGCCCTCCATGCCTCGACAGGCCCAGAAAGGGTCGAAACCACAGCCCTTATAGGAGGGCTTGCAGAGAGGGTTGGCGGAGTAAATGGCAGGCTTGTACTTTCCACTGAGAGTGGAGGCAGGCTCCAGGTGTGGAGCTGGACCTTGCGCGCTGCACTAGAAAGGCTGCGGCTCTTCGTGCTCTGTTATAATGTAGTAACCCAGCACGGCCCATATATATGAAACGGCAAGGCTGCTTTCCTCGGGAACACATCTAAACAGTTAAATACCTATAACTTCACGTTTCACTTCATTTTGAAGATGACGATGAGGGTGGTTCTATTTGATGGGTTTGGGAGCTTTGGCACTCTGGGATAGCTCCTGTAGGAATGCCCCCTAGACGCAGAGACATTTTTATGGGAGGGCAAAAGGGGCACTTGCCCAGGGCCCCTACCTTGGAGGGGGCCCCACAAGGCTAGCTGATATGAAGAAGATTCCATTGTTCACCAGTCTTAAATAGCACACGTATGGATGTTTTATGGGGTGCTGCTGAGGCTCTAAACTCATTGCATTTCTGTTTTGACAAGTACATTCTGCCTTGTTCAATTCATCATGTGTTGCTTTCTGTGTTTACTGTGTTATATGGTTTGTGTGTTCCTTACAGAACAACTCTGTAGCATTCTTTCCTTCCTGTGGGAATTATGTTGATCATGTGCAATAGGCAGTGGTGAAATCCATATATTGATAAATTGAGTGCCACAGTGATTCAGAAGTTAGCTCAGTGTGTGAAGCACCCATTGCAGAGATATGTGCACAATTAGAATATCACATTCCAGCAAGGCTTGGCAGAGCCTTTCCTATGTCGGAAGTTTATAAACCTGCCTGCCTACGTACTTTGTTTTGCAGAACAAAATATGCTATTGTCAGCAATGTACCTGCACCGGTTAGGGGTTGCTATAGAAACTAACACATCATCCATTTAGCGAAGGTCTAGAAATTGGTTTGCTCAGATGAGGTGTTGTAAAACCTAGGCAATCGCCTCCAACAATGGCATAAACTGTTAGTCCACGAGGTGAATAAGTATCCAAATTCAAGACTATGGAACGAAAGAGTTCATGCTTGTGGCCTGGATTTGCCAGCAGATGGTGATGATCCTGGTCAAATCATCTAATATATCTTACATTACTGTGCTGTCTTCTGTGAGGTTTGCCTTCTTTTACGCTGATGGTATAGTTTAGCCCATTACTTGATCTTTCTTCTTATGTAGGCCATTTGGGTGGAAGGGATTGTAGACAGAAGAGCGGACCATATGTTGCATGCCTAAGGCAAGCATAGTTTAAGGTTTGCTTGTTTGACACAAAAACTGTTTGTTTTTGGTAAAAGGCAAAGGTTTTATGCACAAAGTATTTAAAGCTTTAAAATACAAAAGACAATCCTAGCTTAAATTGGTTAAATCACATAGATTGGTATGCTTGTTCTTATATACTTCCCTTGATGATGGAGAGAATTAAGCTAGAATCCTTCCCATTTTGCATAACACCCTTCTATAATATTTTGTTTAAAAATGAAGTTTGATAATGTGATTTGTGTACTTTCCAAGTCCGTTTTTTTTATTTTTAATATGGGATTGTTTCAGTTCATGGTAAGAACTGGAAAAGAAAGTATTCAATTGCAGAGTTGGCACAAATCCTAGCTTCATCCCTTTACCCCTTAACCAATGTGTGATCCTGAGCATCTCATTTAATCTTGTATTGCCTAACCTCTCAATATTGCCAGTCCCTAAACCTTTCAAAATTGTCCGCCCTTCCGAGTGATTGTCTTCTCATGGTATGATCTTCATAAAAGCCTTATTCATGGTTTCAATGTGTTAATAGTGAGCATATTTATATCGCACACCACAGGCATTTGTTCCTTTTTGATATCTAATGGCAACACCATTTGATAACCATATCCCACTTCTGATCTGTCTGTCTGGATAAAGACACCTTCCTGGTCGCTTCTAATCTGCATCCACTATCCATGCTACGGTATGTGTAGTGCTCTCCTTCCTTCTAATTGGTGGTCTTCTTCCATTAAACGCACGCGAAAACGGGCACCAGGGCGCTGCCATTTTGTGATAATCCTATCACTTGCCCCATCGCCCTGGCTGACCTGCTTTTGTGGCACTAAATCATATCCCCCGCCCCTGAGTCTGACATTATCAAAACATTCATATTCCCTGCCTCTCTCCATGACGTTACTGTGCTGCATAGGCAAACGCGCCCAGTCGTCTTCTACGCAACTTCACACAGAACCCGTAAACCAACACAGATCAACGCACAACACAGCGCGCCACAATTCGGAATATGAAACTGTACTTTAAAATCAAACGGCAACACGGTACATTTGGTAAAGTACATTTATTTAACATTAAATGTTTATAGAATATTCAGCAATTGGCATTAAATCGGAATGATTTTTTTTTTCTCTCTATCCGCAAATGCTGTTCCGTTTTATCGTGAGTCACGCGCTGTTCCTTTATGGTACACAGGGTGTTTTCGTTAAAAGAAGCACTTTGGTTGCACAGTGAACCGCCAGGCTGTTCCATCAACTAGGCACTAGGCCAGCGTAAACGTTGATATGTTGCTTCTAGCCGCTAGTACCGCGTAAGGTAAATCGTCAAAGTGGTGCAGTTGTTTACGAGAAGCTGCAGCTGGCGGTTGAAAAAACCATCTGCCGGGGTCTGAAACTGGTGGCAGTAGTAGTAGGGTAGGATATACCTGTTTTGAAAACATAAAAATTATAAATCGTCTCGCCAGCCGATCTTTATTACTAGTATTCTTTTTATTTATTACGGCCGATCAGAAACTATTTGCTTGCAGGATAGTGCAATGGAGTATGTTCGGCTCTAAAATCAATGCGAAAACTAACAAAATAAATCGAGGTTAACGCACAATGAGAAACGACTGTTTGTCTACATGCGTGTGGAATGTGGACCTGCCTGCCCATGTGCCCGGTACACAGACGATCCCACAAACGTTTTACTTGCTCTTCATTCATTCATTCATTAATTTGTCATTCCAGTATAATGGCGTCTAAAGAGTTACTTACATTATATTTGCAATTTCCATTGTGTCTCTGCGTAATGCAGTCCGTAAATCCCACTGTGCTCATGACGATTTTTCGTATATTGAACTAACATGAAACTCGGTCTAGTTTCCGAATTTTATGCCTTATCGTTTTACGTTATTGCGCCCCTCCTTCAAATGAAGTCCTTTCGGCATGGTCCCTGTCTCTCAAGGTCAAAAGACAATAGAACCTTATACTGCCAGTGCGAGTTGTGGCCTCTTCCGGCCGTGAGCTGAAAATCAAAGCCGCTGACGTTCACTCGAAATGAGCATACATTCTTACTTTGCAACATCCCGTAGTAAAGCCATCTGTGAGAATTTGAATTTTCGAATCCATCTATGTACTGGGCCTCAATGTGCAAATGCAAACTGGCTTCTCTCCCATCCGCAACGGCTCGCTCGGCGCTTTCTAAGGCCCCCAATTTTGTCATCGTTTTCCGAGAGCTTTGCAGCCATAGAGAACCATAACTATGGGGATATTGACTTTTTGGGGGAAGGTCAGGGAAAGTATAAAGTACCCGAGAAGTTGAGTTGAAAGTGAGATTTATTGTTTTTGTTTTATTATTTGCAATACGCAAGCCTCCCTTCGGTTAACAGTGCGCAGCATTTACATGAGATTGCGAAACTTAGTTACATGAACAAAAATATATACATGCACATATTGACAAGGTCAGCGATATGAGGTGAATGGAGAGAGAAGTCAAAGATGACACCCAGGTTGTTTGCCATCCAGGATGGTGAAGGTAGGGGTTAGGGTTTGCATACTTTGTATGTACACAGTACAATAACATTTTTTTTTTAAAAAGACACTCAGATTATAATGATTTAAACCGGGATTTGTACTTCTCAACAAGTTCTTCTTTGGGTGGACATGGCACAGTGGCAATATTTGGTGGCAATGCATCAGTGCTCTGTACAGAAACGCTCAAAATTCCATATCTGTGCTTCTCGAGTACAGCAACAATAAGGCTTTTCACAAAGTCGAACTCTATTTCTTCATGGACTGGTTTGATCACCCATTGCTTACTACTTTTTGCAAAGGCCGTAGTGTAGCGAAGCATCCCTACATTACCTGTAGTTCTAGATTGTTCACGGCACACATTCTCGTTAAGGGCCAAGGCCACAAGTAGAGTTCTGCGTTTCATGCCCTGCATGCTGAAATGCAAGCGCTTTGGCCTGTACTTTAGGCACATATTGTGGGACACTTCCAAACCTCCTGTGTGACGGAATTCTGTCACCTCCCTCAAATCTCTTGATAGAGTTTTATCAAACAATCTTAATGGCTTTGTGTGGGGGTGAAGATGGAACCCACCACTTCTTCTTCCGTGCCTCCTCTGGGGACAAAGCGCCATGTTCACATTGGTGGAAATGTAGGTTTTCTGCCCAGCGTTGAACGTTGGTGCATCAGTGACCGCCATTTTTCAAGTAGGATTTCCACTGACCCTTCTCAAGTTTTGGAGCTCCACCAAAGATGGTTGCTGATAGACCGGGACCACTGTGAAATAATTTCCAAACCTTTTTTGTTTCCCTGCAGCCGAGATTTTCTTATTATTTAGCAAGATGCCATACATCAAATTGATGTTTAATATGTGGGAACTGCTCTCTCATTGTCTTGGCAATTGAAACGTGTCTGTCCGTGGCTATGAGGTCGATGTGCATTCCCCTCGATTGTAGATATTACACTGATTTTTATAAATCCTAGTTTCTCCATGGCCACTGAGGATTTACATTGGGACACGTGCACGACCACCCAACTCATAATTTTCTTACTATGCATGTCCTGAAAGTGGTAGGTGCAACACTTGGCAGAAAATCCAGGGCTGGGCACTGTCCATTGCCGGCTAGCCTGAATCGTTTGCCTTCGAATGTACTTGCTAGAGACAATTGTTCAATTTTCCAAGCATCACTAATGACCGGAAGTAGATAATCATGTTGGAATTTGTAGTACTGCGTTTTAGAAATGAAATGGAGTCCCACAAACTGAAAGAAAGACTCAAACTTTCTAAAACTGGAGCCAATAAAAAGTGATGCAGCTGCACACAGTAGATTGCCTGCTGGCAGTTTCCCCAGCATCGGTTGTGCAGACCATGAGAACGTATGATTTAATCTACAGGCGGCATGTATTGTGATGTTACTGCCTTGTTTTTGACGAGTCGCATGAATCAATGGCTTCCGACATACTTTCCCTCTGACGGAATGCCCACATTTCAGCATACTTATAATATCCATCAAACAACTGTCGAATACTATGCATTTGGCCTCTTTCATTAGACTGTCATCCGGCATCACACTTGTTTCGGACTGCATCGTTGTATTGCTCTCCCCAAAGTGCACGGAAGAAACAAATCATCAATGCAATTATAGAGCAAATACTTTGAACGTAGACAGACACAATAACTCACAGCCACGCACTCTTAGAAGATAATCAGCTTTTATACGGCTATTTATTCAAAGCTTAGAAGTACATGGAAATAACTCACAAAATAATATGGACATAGATCACAGAAGAAGTAAAGAATTCAAAAGGAAATGCATCACCGTGAGCGTAACAGGATTCCTCATCTCACCCAGAAGCGGCTGGAAGACCCCCGGAACAGCCAGGCCGAGAGCACCACAGCTCACAGGAGGGCCGGACGTAAGCGTCCTTCTCCGGATGAAGTCTCACCTGACCATCTCCGGGCTTGTGCAAATATACACACTCCACAAAGGGGAGTCAATTCTCGAACCTTCTGGAAATTGCACTTGCGCAGTTGAGGAACAGCCGTCGGTTGCCAGCTGGGTCAATCGAGAGCTCCCCCCAAGAAGCGCAGTGCCTCCCTTCTCTAAAAACATGCTCCACGGAGAATAGTAGCAAATCATAACAAAGTTAGCTTTCCCAGCAGAAATGTCCTTGACCGCATACCAGGTTTGGAAAGCATGTTTTTCTCAGCACCGTGAATCTAACACTCAGCAAAATGTGTGCAGCTTTTCACTGCGGCATGAAGTAAATATCCAACATGGCTCCGAGCGCTCGCAGAATGCATTGCGCACCAGCGCCATTTTAGATCAAGCATAACAATCGTTGAGGACATATCAGCAGCATTGAAAGAAATATCGCCGATATCGGGTTCTGATGCGTCGGTGAATGCAGCTGCTGGTTCATTCTGTCATTTCAACATCTGTTACTTCAACATTGATGGGAGAACACAACAATGTCGACAGCTTTTCTGGTGGCAATTTTTTGGCGGGTGTAGATTGTGTGAATTGATCTGAGACTACTTCAGAGCTATCTTCCATACATTCAGTATCATCTTCTTGTGGTGTTGCAGTCGCACTGTAGCAATGTTCCTTTACAACTTTACTGGATTCTCCGGACACATTCATTTCATGTTCTAGCCATTGGACATGAGCATCTTTAGTCTCAACACGGAGCGTCAGAATTGATAGTTCCTCCATAGTGTAAATGGTCTGGCAAGCAACATCTCTCATTCGCTTCACTGTCTGTGTATGTATAGTCCGTACACCCACGGGTAACTAGAGGACAGATTGGAAAAGGGTGGTTCAGTTTAAACACAAGATAAAGTATAGTACAATTGACTGGAAAAAAACATAAAATAGTCCCCAGCACAAAAAAATCTCTAAAGTTATGAACTGTTTGTAACTAACCTTATTTTTGTTTCTTTTCTTTGCAACTTTTTTGACCCGACCTTCAACATCTGCACGCTGTAGCTCCTGATTCGTTTCCGCATCTCTTCCCTTCCTGTTGCGCTGCAACGACTATAATTTCTGTATCCGCATAGACAGCACGGAATGAGGCTCCATCGACTCCCTGAAACACAGTACTTTCATTACTATGTATCACAATATTGTTAGTATAAAACACACGTGAGGACGAACACACAGGTACATCTCAATAGCTAAACACGATTTAAACATTGTGTAGAACAATCAAACGACAAGTATTCGAGCTCTGATGACCTAGTTCGATGGAACTGTCAGTATCCATACCTCTGGCACTGCATGGACTGCCATGAATGATTGTATTGGAGAGGATGCATCAGCAACTCCATGAAACACGGTACTTGCGTTAGTATGGTTTTCAATATTGTAAACATACACACACTTGGGGTCGACGGCACATGTACATATAAAGAGAGAACCACAAATGATGCTTTGTCTAAAAGAATCAAGGAATATTTAAATATGATCAAATTTAATCGTCTTACTTCTCAGATTTCTTTACATCTGCATCATCTAAATGGGATGTTGTGATTGTAGTGGAAGCTCCATCGTCTCCCTGAAACACACTACTTGCGTTAATAGGGAAGAAAGTATAGCAAATGGAATCGCGTCATATGATCACGCTCGATGGAGCTGTCCGTATCCATACCACGTGCTGCAGAAGAATATCTAGCTGTTGCGCCGATTCGTATCCGCATGGTCCTGCTTCCACTTCCCTGGAATTACTTGAATGTCAGGCTCCGCATCAAGTGCGGGGGTTGACGCTTCAATAACTGCCTGAAACATAGTATTTGCATTAGTAAGGATTACAATATTGAAAACATAACACACACTTGGGGGTCGACCGCACAGGTACATATCAATGGCTAACCACGAATGAAATATGGTGTAGAACAAACAAGTGTTCCAGTCCTGATGATCACGGTCGATGGAGCTGTCAGTATCTATACCTCGTGCTGCTGAAGAACATCTAGGGCTGTTGTAAATGTGGTGGACGCTTCAGCATCTCCCTGAAAGACGGTACTTGCATTAGTATGGAAAACACTAATTATAACTGAAAACAAACACCAGGGGACGACAACTAAGGTGTATATCAATTGGAAAGCACTAACCAAACGATTGGTAAAATAATCACACGATACATAAAAACTATTACTTGACATGCATAAAACAAGTCTGTAGCGGAATAGCCAAGTAAGATTATCTGATACGCGCTAGAAGTGGTTGATAACTGCGAGCACGTCACGGAAGTACAATGTTCTTGCTTCAGATTCAAGGGATAGTCAAGCAGTTGTAAAGGTAAATTGTTTGATAATGAAATGCCAACATTTAAAGTTGCCATGTAATGAGACAGAATACTTGCGTAATGCATTTGAAAATGCGCAATATAGCACAGTTCCCTGTGCCCATATATAGATTTCGTTTGTGGGTTATGAAATCTAAAAATAATATATTGATAAATGTCATCATTCAAAAAGCTATACACTCGTATCAATGTCGAAAGTATTACACATTGGAAACAACACCTAAAATATCAATGAATCCATTCGGCTACCTACCCACTACCACAAGGCCTAAAGCTAAAAACGGACACTTGACTCAGCAGTGGCGGAATGTGGACGAATAGAGTGGGAATAGCGTTTGCGAGCAATTTTCGTGTCGTTCGCCGTTTATTCTTTGTTACCCAAGATGTGGCGTACATGTACGAGGTAAAGTACCAGCTGCAGATGCGGTATCGATCACCCCTCTTGTCCTCAGACTTGTTGGACTCTACTTTCAAGCTCATGCAGTGGATATCCGCAAGCTCATGCAGTGGATATCCGCAATGTCTGACCCATTCTCTTATTCGATCAACAGTTTTCGGGGATGCATGCATTGTAGTGCCTTCAGATTTAGCATGGGTCTTCGAAGGGCAACCGCTAATCGAACAGGCAGGCATTGTTGAAAATTCTGGAAAGTAAATAGCAACATTATTAAACCATCTTGATGAATAAAAATGTGATCAAAAAGTAAATGAACCATACAATGTTCAATGCAAAATTTGTTTTACTCGCCGGAACTATACCAGTTCATCATGTGCGGCTTAGTGTTTGCATAAGTTGCAGAAATTTGTATATGATGTGACTAAACTCTGAACATGTGACTCGTCCCTTGGATGTTCTGTCTTGCACGAGAAGGAAACATGCTTACATTATAGACTGGACCCCCGAAGGATGCAATTCGATGACAATTGACACAGATAGAAAATAAATAGATCTATCGATAGCATAGCAATTGAAACTCAAGTCAATAGCAATGAGCCAAATGAACATGGCACTATTGGGTACTCTAATCGAAAATAGATAGAAATTTAAAAATGACCGAAATATGACTAGGATACATGGCCTTACCTTGACCAACAAACAGTTGGATTCAGCAGGCCGAGCAGTATGTTGCAGGAGAACAGGTAGATGGCCACAGGTATCACACTGACGAGTTTGCTCGAAGCAGTCACAGATGGCACGACGACGAGCAGATTAGCATAGATCTCAGTGCTTCTCAGGTAGAACGTTCAGGAGTTGACTTGCAAAGCACAAAGATGTTCTCATGAGTCCTATCAAGTGGTTTATAAAGTATTAGAAACGGGTGTGTTTGTGAATGAATGACGTATGTATGTCGTGGTATTCTGTGATTTGCAGGGGGGCGGCCAGCGTCGGGCTTGGCCTGCCTGGAGACACGGGGTCTGAGGAGGCCATGTGAGCGATTGCCCCTGGGCGTGGGATAGCTTTTGAAGTGTACATGGTGTTTGGCACTTTGGCCGTTATCGCCCCTGACAGCACACCATGGCAGCGCTCATCCACGGGTGCGAAATGCCTTTGATAGGGGAGGTGGGGGTGGATGGATGGGCCGGTGGGCATGCAGGCAAGTGTGTGGGAGCGAGGGGCCATCAGGCCCCTCTCATCCTTTACTTCACAGTAGAAACTCGGACCAAGTGCCTCCAGTAGTGGGTTCGCCCCTTGCCCTTATGTGATAACTTTGGTTGACATTCGCGTAGATTGGACCACTGAGCAGGACACGGGGCATCCATTTTTGTACCCCCTTTCGAATCCATCTTGGTGACCAGGCCTCACTGCGATAGTAAAGCGCGCAGAGCACATGGCCCCCACCCTCGTTCCCACTCTGACTGGAAAACACCAGAGGTATTTACAACAGCTAATAAATGTAACACATCACTCTTCCTCTGAGATCACTGTCCTGCATGTGAACCAGCCTGAACTAAGCACATAGCTCGTTCATCTCCACAAACTTGTCCTTGCCCGCGCACCCTCGCCAGTGGAAACATGCTGCCATTCTGACCATGTGTCCCTGCAAGGTCTTCTCTTCATGTGCCAGACCACTGACCATGCCTTGATGCCCACCTAGCAGATTCCCCCCCCCCCAAACTAACATTAGACCCCTACCACAGTATATCGTTGCCTATCAATAACAAATGACACATACCGGAGATTCTTGTGAGCACAGACCCACACTTCAACCAGTGTATTATAGTGGTCAAGACCCTTCACCTAAGGCCTGTATAATCCAATGTTAATTGATAGTATAGATATGTGTGACTTTATAGAGACATAACCTACTGAAAGACTTTGAACAAGTGTTATTTAGTGCATGCATTATTGAGAATATATTATGTTGGCTTAGATAGTGACCACCCCGCTTCACAGCGACCTGACCTTCACCCATTCGGAGCACAGATGTCTGACATCCATCTTTGAATGGAGGCGCACTTCATTCATTTAAAAAATTAAAACAACCGTTGTTGGAAATATATGTGGTGTTTTATTTTGTATCTTATTTTGATGGCACAAAAATACAAGACTTTACACATTGTACAGGTCAGGTTGCAGCACAGCGAGGGAAAATCCCCTGTACTGACCGCTGTCACTCGGGAAAGTTTCTCTAGTGGCAGGAACGGCACAGGCGGGTATTACTCTTCGAACGCGGTGTCTAAGCCTCCCGTGAAGCCACCATGTAAAGGAACGATAGGCCACCAGCCTGTACCACCTGTGAAAAAGAATGATACAAACTGTTTTTAAATGAACAAGATAAGTTTATTAAACGTTTGTTGTCAATGACAATTCTTGTAACTAGTGGCATTCTGCTTGGACAAATGCTATCTAGAGACTGCACACTATTGAACGACTTTCATGCGTTAACATGATATGTATATGTATATGTAATTTTGGATATAGTAGAAGACCATGAAATAGGAGTGACATCACAAGCAGAGTATACTTACTCGGATTACGAGGACGAACAGTTGCGCGAAGTTCGTGCATAAGCACCATCATTATCATCAAAACACGGACCGTGTGAGGCAGGCTGCCCTGAAGTCTGGCAGCTCTGTGATGCATTGCGGCCGTGGCTCGACTTCCAAAATGTAGGCCATGCATCCCGAGTTTTCACAGCAGCAGCAGTTCTCGTCCTTGGTTGGCATTAGCTCGCACCGATTGCATGTGCACCAGGTGGAAACGCCGTCCATGCGACTAGATCCATTGTCATACGTTGATTCGTCCTGCCAACTGCCGTCCGAAGCCCCATCGTTTTCGCATGTTTCTCTTTCCAGTAGTTCCTCCTCGGTATACTCGGGCTCGTACATGTAGGGCATTATTGTAGCCATTGTGTGGTAAACGAACTAAAATAATTTATAGCGGTGGTACTGGTATCTGTTCACACGGGCTACAAGCAACGAAGGTAGCTGACCAGAGCACAGAAACGAGTCACAGAATACTCAAAGTAACACAGAGAGAGGAATGGAATCGAAAATCTGATGCTGTGTGTTGTGAAACGGTCTGTTTATACTTATTGAGGAAAGAGGCGTCCTGCCATTTCCATGGCGACACGTCATTAGCTGAAGCGCAGCGATTGTTGACACGAGACATGCTTTGGCGTTGTGAAATGGGCGGTGCGCGTCTGCTGATGACAGGCTCAGGGGCGGGGGATATGATTTAGTGCCGCAAAAGCAGGTCAGCCAGGGCGATGGGGCAAGTGATAGGATTATCACAAAATGGCAGCGCCCTGGTGCCTGTTTTCGCGTGAAAACTCGGGTAAGGTCCATAGGAAATTTTTCTAAAATCGTGCGACTTGCGCTTAAAAACACATGGCTGACCCGTAGGGACAATAACATTTTTTTGACCGAACCATTCCTTTAAGATGGCCCAGCCTAGACGCTAACACCAGAATAAATAAGGCCCAATACACCTTTTTCAAGGATAATAAGGTTTCTCCAGCATGGATTCACATGCTCATGAATATTCTAGGTCATCTGGCTGGGAATCCTCTGTAAAAGAAGACCAGTTTCACTTTCACTTACAAACTGTTTTCCTCCTCTAAACCAATCGCTGCCCTCTGACAGTCCTCTAACTACTCTTCTGGCGGCCATCTTCGGATTTGTACTGCATTCTTCAGTGTTGGGAGTCCTCGAGTGTGTTCTCCAAGCTGTTTGTACATTTTTTGTGTGTTTTTTGACGGAGAAAGTTCTATTTTTGTTTAAAAAAAAAAAAAACCTGTGTGCTTTTATCTTAATCTGCTGAAAGCAGGGATCCATTGTCGGTGAAGTTCTGCACCCCTCAAGGGTGAAGAGCGTCAAGAGTCTACAAGGCCTTTAGGCCTTCTTCGTGCCCTCCGACCATGCTGGAGGAAAAAGGGCAGGTCCCTCTTCAGGCCCTGCACCAAATGCGGGCTACGGAATGTGTTTGTGGGGAACAAACGCCTACACTGCCTCTACTGCCTGCACCAGACCACAAGGAGGTAGAGTGCAAGATTTGCCTCGGATTTCCGAACATGGAGGGACAGGCACAGTAGGCTGGCGGCATGGCTTAATGTGCAGGCATCTGACCAGTGCTCCGTGCAGGGTCATGTCTCACCCAGGACCAGCTGGTCCGAGGAGCAGTCTTCAAAGTCCTTTGAGGGTGCTTCATCCGTGGGGGCCCACAACAAGGCCAAGAGCTGCAAGTCTGAGTCCACCGGGTTTGCCGCAAGTGAATAGGGCGAGATCAACATCACCTTCCGCATCATCACCAGCCTACCATCGAGCTCCTCTTCAAAGAGGAAGTCCTCTACTCCGGCTAAACTACGTGAGAAATCCGAGAAGCGGCGGACGAAGGAGGAAAAAGGCCAGACAACTCAAGCAGGTCCAATTGGCACAGGCTAAGACCTTGTCGGCGACACCATTGATGACTGCTACAGCCACGACTGCTAAGGGTGCTGATACTATGAGGGTAGATCCCCGGTACAGGTAGTCCTACCCCCAAGGCATGATACCGCTGCAGTAACTTTGGTAAAGTCTGCAGGTACGCCAGATGGTGTGAAACCGGCTCAGGTCCTGGTTCAAGACACAAGACCCTCAGGGGTTGGGGGACGGGTGGAAAGGAGAAGGGGGGTGAGGTGGACCTGAAACAGCCCTCCCAGGCCGTTGCCCAAGCCATGGTGGCCTTGTCCATGCACAACTAGGATCACGAGACCTTACACACTGTCCACAAGGACATTGAGAAGGACAATGATGCAGGGCCTAGTTTTTCTGATCTGCCTGCTCAGCCGGGGAACATTTCCTTAGATGTTCTGTCGACTGTACACTCCTTGGTGTAGAGATTCAGATGAGGATGCCTCCGGCTCCAGTGCCTGTTGTCCCTTAGGTCCTTGATCAGCCTCCGGCAAAGAAGAGGAAGTGTCATCTGACACCCCCATTTCAACCTACGCCACGACGTCTGGTCTCTTCTCCCCTGGCCGACCCAGACACTGGTACGGGGACAGATATGGCCATGGTGACGGATGAGGACAAGGATATCGTTGCAGCGGATGGTGAATCTCCACATAGGGTGTCCCCACCGGATGAGGTGGTTTCATTCCACTCCATATTCAGAGCCTCTGAGCTATTCCAGCTGGTGCCTGAGGAAACCAAGAAGGAGGGCTTTTTGTTTACGAGGCCAGGAGGTAGCCTATCATGGCGGTGCCCCTTCTGGACGATGTTTGGGAAGAGCGCCTAGCCCTCATAAAGAACCCTTGCACAGCTCCAGCCAAACTAGGAAGGCTGGAGAAGAAATATAGGGTGCCAGACAGTGCATGAGGTTGCAGCCATTACCAGATTCCTTCCATGCAGAGAACATACTTGGAAAGATTGTTGACGAGTCTCTCCATGCCATCAAAATTGATACAGAGACAGCCCGTTCCCTGGGGCCTCCATCAGCACCGCTCTACTTTTTGCTCCACCTGGGCAAAGTCAAGCAGGTCTTAAAAAGGCTTCTCCACATCATACCGTCAACCTTGCAGGTCCACAACTCTGGAAGCCGACAGAGGCCATTCCTAGGCTTACGGTAGCGGAGTACAGCGTTGCCGTTGCCCTCTGGGCAGGCCGCCAGCACCGAAGCAAGCCTGAACAGACGGGGACGACGGGCCCCCACCCGCGAACCCCAGTGGGAGGATGGCTGAAGTTCGTCAGCAAGTGAAGAAAGATCACAACCGACAGATGAGTGCTGGAAGCTCTCGGCCCAAGGACACACCCTGGGGTTTCAAAACAGGTGTCCGTGGATCCCGCTGGTTGCCTGGCTGGAGCAGCACATCCCTCCGCTCCTAGAAAAGGTATGGGCCATGCTGCGAAATAGTGCTGGTCTCCCGATGGTTCTGGGGCTCCAGGGTCTATTCCAGATACTTCCTGGTCAGAAAGAAGACTGGGAGGTGGGGAGGGGGCTGAGGCCCATCCTAGACTTATGACGTCTTAAACCTCAAGTCCTAAAAGTTTAGGCTGGTACCATTGTAACACATGCCTGGCCAATTGGAAAAAAGACTTCCTGACTTTGTTGGACCTGGAGGATGGCTATTTACACATCCCCATTCACAAGAAAAGGGGAAAGTTTCCATGCTTCGTTGTGCAGGAACAGCACTACCAGTTCAAGGCTCTACCTTTCGGCTTGAAGTTGGCCCCCATGATGTTCATAAAATGCCTGGCAACGGTGGCGGCCCATCAGTGTCTACAGGGCATACACCTATACACCTAGCTGGACGACTGGTTGATTAGCGCCCACCAGAAGGAGCTGGCTGACGGGCACACGGGGAGGACCGTCCGGTTACTGACGGATCTGGGATTCTCCATCAACTTTCCGAAGTCCTGCTTAACTCCATTGCAGAGCACGCTGTTCCTAGGTGCCAGACTCCATACAGTGACTTGTCTGGCATCGCCCTCGGAGGAGAGCAGCCATTCAAGGGAAGTTGCAACGGCTGGCGTCGAGGGAGACGGCCACAGTGCTGGCCATCAAGTAGTTACTGCGCATGATGTCCTGCATATTCCTCGTCTGGCTCTGCAGGTTGCAGATGCAACCCCTACAGAAATTCCTGGACGCTCGCTGGATACAGGTGTTAGGGAGTTTCACAAAAAAGCTCCCTCTCGATGACGCCAAGTTCCATTGGGCAATGGGAGGGTGGGGCGTCCGCTCCAAAATCACCCAGGGCACAGGATTTCAAAACTCCCATACCTGGAGACAGTCACCACAGACGCTTTGTTGGAAGACTGTGGAGCCCACACTGGACATCTGCATGCCGAGGCCTGTGGCTGCCGCAGAATTATCTCCATATCAACTTCCCGGAGCTACGGGCGGTGTTCTGGGTCCTAAGGTAATTCATTCCATCTCTGAAGGGCAAGGTGGTGAGGATCTTCAGACAACACCACCACCATGTTCTACATCCGGTAACGGGGGGGGGGGGGGCACTCGATCCCTGGCGCTCTGCAAGGAAGTTCAGGAATTGTGGCGCTGGGCCGTCAGACAGGGGATGTTCCTCGTCCCTCTTCACCTAGCAGTAATCCAGAACACTGCAGACACCCTCAGCTGGGAACTATGCTCCTGCCACGAGTGTGAACTTCGGCAGGATCAGGTGGACCATCTCTTTGTCAAGTTGGGCAGGCCCCAGATCAGTCTGTTGGCGAAGGTGGCAAACTCCAAATGCCAGAAGTTTGCCAGGAGATTGCACGAACCAAGTAGCCTGGGGGACAGGTTTTCCTTCCTGTGGGAAGGGCTGTTTCTCTGCGCATTTCCCCTGTTCCCTCTCCTGCTATGAGTCATCCATATACTCCGTGTCACTGAAGGATGATACTCATCGCCCCGGCCTGGCCGAGGTAAAGATTTGGTTCCTGGACCTTGTCAGCCTGCATCAGGCCCACTCACTTTTCTCTCCTGGAAAACTGCTTTCATTGTGGCCATCACCTTTGCTAGAAGGGTAGGTGAGATCCAGGCCTTATCCTGCAAGCAGCCGTACCTGACTTTCCACGAATCGAGGGTGGTACCACATACGCACGCACCCCTCCTTCCTACCGAAGCTTCCTTTGGGGTTACCTGTTTTTTCCCCAAACCCTTCGCCATCGGAAAGGGCCTGGCACTTGCAGGACATTGCACGTACCCTGAAGTTCTACATGACGCGCATTAAGAGTTTTCGGAAGACTTAACAGATGTTCTGAACTTTGGTCCTGTGAACCATGGGAAGGCCCCGTCCTTGGCTTCCATTTCAAGATGGCTCTTCGGCTGCATCACACTGTCATTGGTTGGCTAATGGCAGTCCGAGAGCCCACCCTACCACAGCGATCGCTGCGACGACGGCGTTCCTGCCGGGTGTGCCCCTGCTGGACACCCACAGGGTTGCTACGTGGAGGTCCACGCACACCTTTACGAAATTCTACTGCGTCGACAGGGATTCCAGGGAGAAGTCCAGAGTTCACCAAGCAGTGCTACGCAACCTATTTGCTTGAGGTGAGTCTGTTCCAGGGTTAAGTGCAATTGCTTCTGTTGAGCCTTGCCACCTCCTGTGGTTGTGTAATGTTGTACTGCTATGTATTCATTATTCATGAGCATGTGAATCCATGCCAGACCCCATGCTGGAGTAGTTACTTGCCTGTAACCATTGTTCTCCAGCATGGGTCTGGCATGAATTCACATGTGAACCCTCCCTCCAACCCCTCTGCGGCACTTCTTGGTCATACTGCCACTTTATCTGCTTACAAAACCTGAAGATGGCTGCCAGAGGAGGGGCTTGGGGAGAGGACTGTCATTGGATGGGGGCAGTATGACCCAGAGGACAATGATGGGTTTGGAGGAGAAATAGAGTGAACTGGTTTTTCTTTTACCGAGGATTCCCAGACTGACTATGAGGAATATTCATGAGCATGTCAACTCATGCCAGACCCATGCTGGAGAACAGTAATTACAGGTAAGTAACTTAAACCTTATTTTCACAAAAATAGGTGCACAAACAAAGAACTCTGCTGCCGCGGAACGTTCGGTCATAATCTGCACAAGCAGAACCTTATGAGGTTACAAGTCATCTTCCATGATGTCCTTAAATACATTCGAAACCTGCGTGGCTGGTAGGCAAGACCCTATACATGGGCCGCCTGCTCCATGGGGGATGCTAGGCCATTGGTCCCAGCCCTGACGATCCATCCATTCACGTGGGCGATGTTTCATCCATCATCAGGGCGAAGCTGAGTATTTGGCACATATTTGCAAACAAAACAATACAGCTTTATGTAACAAAGCATCTGGTATGAGCAGACGGGGGGGGGGGGTTGTGTGCTGGGGTGCCCATGGGGAAAGCTGAGGTCACACTAACTCGCACACTTCACTCAATCCCAGGCAGACCGGCACCTCTCCAGGGTCTCCCACCCTCCGTTTGGTCTGGAATTTCATCCCTCCCTGCACCTCGAAGCACAAATCATGCGACCAAGAAGTAAAGGCAGAAAAGCCCTGCTTTCTGATCTTTGATCGATTGGGGGGTCCAACAGGTTTATGGTCTTAGGATAGGTGTGTAGTTTTAGGATTGGGACTGGTGGGGGTTGGAGGCACGTGCCCTCCTTCTCATGGAATCTCACTGTTCAGACTGGCAACATTTTAGGACATTGGTGGCTGCACAGCTGTGGCCTTTCTCTTCAGTATGGGATACAAACCATTCCCTTGCTCATGTTCGTGACCTAAGCCTGGTGTGCTGACTGTCGTGATATATTTAAGCTTTTTGCCGCAATATGGCTAATAATATCTAAGATGGCTGCTATTCTTGCATATGTGTTGTCTACAAAGTATGCGATAATGTAATCGTACAGAAACCTTAAGGGCAGCTCCCTGCCCTCTTATAGTGCCTGTGGCCTGCCTTATCCTAACGCGCCTGGGGGTTCAGGAAGAGTGTGTACTCTTCCTAACACTTCCCAGTGTGAGGAAGAGTGACACGCCATTCCTTTCAGGAGTGGACGCTTAGAAGTGTGCTTCCTTACCCACCAGGGGCTGAACAAAAAGCTTGGAAAGGTCTCTTCTGAATTCACACCACACGCTTGGAACATCAATCTGGAGGATAAGCATGAGAATTGTTCTGTATTTATCCAAACGACTATATGGGATCATGTTGCATTTGCCAGGTTTTCTCTAATAAGACCTTAAGAGATCACAGTATGAGTGGACTGTCGCCTCATACACTGCCTCTCTAAGGGATTCGCCTTTTGCCTGGTACTTTTTTTCCCCCCCCATTTGGAATTGATAAATTCTAAATTGGCTGGCTAATCGCAACTAGTATCCGGCCCTATCATGGGGACACCAGATGAGTTAATTTGCACCTCTGTGGCCAGACCCGGAAGCAGGTCCGACTTCCTCCTCCAGCAACCCTTGCACTTCAGCACCACAGTGGGGAGGAACTCACAACCTATCTGAGTTAATGGAAACCAATTACAAGAGATTGATGGGCGCCTGCCAAAATGTCCTAAGGACACACTCAAAATATATTCACATAATAAAGTGAATTTTACAAAATGGGGGAGCGTGGCCAGCGGCCAAGCAAGATGGATGTGTGAGCTCCGAAGTCGGTCTGATTGACCCTAAACATTTCGTTTTACTGGACAAAAATGGCATCCTACCTGGGCATTATATGTATAAATAGCAGCATAGTGCTTTCCGACATGGTTTGCTTTGTTCTGCATGGTTTTTGAGGCATTCTCCACCCAAAGCTTGTCTGTGGCAGTTGTAATGGCTGAACTTGCTGGGTGGGACCGATGGCAACATTGTATGCTGCTCTGAGGTGGTTCGCTGATATACATATATAATCTCCCTCCTCTTCAGACTTTATTTGGCATTCAAGTCAGTGAGTTACAAGTACACCACCGCTTCAGTCTTGGATGCTTCTTCGCAGCGGTCCGCTCGAGCTGCTCTGCGCATTGCTGATCACTGCGCTACCAGTTCTTTGAGGAGACCTTAAAGCGTTGTCATATTTTTGCTGCATCTATTTAGTGTGGCCTTCTCCTATACTGATACCCAGAGCTTCTTTATGGTACTGCGTGCTTCATACTTTAATCTAAGCCATATATTTGAAGTATTCTGCTCCTTTTAAACGGGTTCATTTAATTCTCAGCACCATCAATGACTGTTCAAAGTGCCTCTAACTCCTCCATGGTTCTGTGCTGTATTAATAAGGGCATGGAGAAAATTCTAAGCAAACTCTTCTATTTAATCCTCTATCGGTATTAGAGTTGAGAACCTGAACTATGTAAGATTTTTGTGTTTTCAAAAATGATATCAAATTAATTCTAAACTGAATGAAATGGAGGAACGTTTATCTACTGAAGATGGAATCAAAGGTTTGGAGTATCTATCACTTCATCTCAAACTGCAAATGTCAAATTTGGAATATAGAAAGACACCATTAGAATATATGGTGTGCCAGAACATTCTGAACAGAATGATCCCATTATATTTTTAACTGATTGGGTTACCAAGGTCCTCAACATTTCGTTCAATCCTCTCTAATTCTAAAGGGTGTACAGAATTAAACCTAGATTTGTTGGTAATGACTCTTCTCCCAGACCTCTTATCGCCTGCCTGGTTAGTCACCAACAAGCCTGACAAATTCTGCTAGCATCAAAAAACAATCTCCTCTAATGTTGACGGGCAGTAACGTATTTTTCCCTCCAGATTTTTCAAAAGACAAAAGGAAAAGACTTTGGCACTTCAGGCCAACTTTAAAGAGACTTCTATTAAATATGGCTTATTGGAGCCTGCAAAAATGCTAATCACCCTGCCTCATGGCATTACTAAAGCATATACAGATCCTGATCAGTTGCACGCTCTTGCGTCTCTTCAATCTCCAGATATGGACACTTAACCCAGTCCCGCTTTGTCTACCATTTGGTCCAACACACAGCAGCCTCTTCTTGTCTTTAACTAATCGTCATTAGTTCAAATCCGGCAAATCTCATCACTCAAGGAAGAAACCTGACCATGATCCCTACCAAATTCTTTTCAATCCCCAAATAAATATCAGGATAAATCTAGATCCCCCTATAAAACTGATCCTGATGTGGTTACCCCAAGTAGTTAAATCTGTGCTGTTATTCCCAGTATATGCATGGTTTGTGTTTGAAAATCATGAATATGACCTTTTTTAGACCGGTTTACTACCCATTACTGTTTGCTCTCTCAAGGCTAATTTGTTTACAGTAGTCTCTTGTTCTTGCCTATGGCAGCTCCGAAGCATTACTTCTCTTATTTTATCTCATTCTAATTCAACTATGGCATCTTTATTCATGAATGTTTGCTACCTATTCCACTTTTTCTTGTATGTACCCTTCCTTTGTGCTTTTTCCTCACCTTATATTATAACTTTACTTTCTATTACATTTCCTTTTTTGTTTATTTTTTCATGCATAATTTGTGCCTCATCTTGTTGTTATATAGGATATGTATACTTGTTTACAATTCAAAGTGTTTGATTATCATGTACTGTTGTGTCCCCACATTAGACCTCTCTCCCTCTATCCAGGTGTCACAAAGCTAGATGTTCCTGCATTTACTGTTGTGCCCTCATATTGGGCCTCTCTGGCTTGAGCAACCCTAAACCACTGGTAGCTAAACTACAGGTGCCTCTTGATTAATCATGGTTTCTCCAACCCAGTCACTTTCACCAACTGCAGGTTCAGATAACCCAAGTCTCACACCTAGCACAACGCCCCAGAACCTAGTTTGTCTCTACAATGTAGTTAGTGCCCCCAGCCCGATCGCCCTACCACCCTTTTTGTTTACGTTTGGGTCTGATAATGTAAACAAAAGGAGGGGGGCACATAAGGAAATTCCTGCAAATGACTGAATCGCAAGGGTATACTACGTTCTGGTTCAACTACCACAACCAAAAAGAACCACAAGATAAACCCCAGAAACACAAGGGAAATATCAATGAACAAATACCGAAGACCTACAACCACATTATCGCAAACCCACTAAACTAATCACTGACTTACATCGGATCATACAAAGCAGACCCATCGACCAGACCGTACACCCCACCGAACCCAGAACCACAGAATAACCTGCAAAGCTTCACACACATCAGAAGAGAGATTCATCAAGTTGGTGAACTTTGGCAATAAAGCTTGGATCCCCAATGGACCCCTGCCCACCAGACCTCCTTTAACTCAATACTCACACGAGGCACACCACTGGAAAAACACCGAAACCTCTTCAACCTATCCCTCTAAACGGGAAGAGCGCTGTGGTCCTACAAATCTGCATACATCAAACCACTACTCGAGGATAGTACAGATGATGTGGAAGACCTCTCTAACAGCAAACCGATATCAAACATTCCCTATCCGTCAATATTGCTAGAAACCTAGATCTACGAACAAATACTGGAGCACAGAAACGCACCAACAGTTGGACCAAGCACAAGTTGGCTTCAGACCCATGAGAGGGATGGAGACAGCACTTCTCTCCATATAGCGATGACCTAAAGACCAACACAGACTCACACAAACTGTACATTGATACTACTTGACATCTCAACCGTGTTCGACACAGTGAAAAACAACCTCCTAATCCGAAGACTGGGAGAAACGAGGATCACCGACAGGGCACTGACCCTGATTAAATCATTCCTATCTGAAAGAACAAACAGTTTGCATAAAACCATTCAAATCGGTGCAGTGAGACACCACCTGTGGAGTACTGCAAGGATCCTCCCTATCCCTGCTACTCTTCGACATCTACCTGACCCCACTAATCAACCTAATCAAAAGACACGGTCACACCTGCTACAACTACACAGATGACACCCAATCTACACAATCTTAAGATGTACAAGAGAACACAACGCTAGTAGACTGTCTGAAAGAACTCTACAATTGGAAGTACACAAACTGCCTCAAACTCAACCCCGGCAAGACCAAAGTCATGATCCTATCCAAAAACCAGGAAAGCAACCAATACATCCCAGGGACAGCGGAACTAGGAACTGCGTCCAAGCTATCAAACATAGTCAACAACCTTGGAATCGTAATGGACAACGAGGTAGCACTGTAATTAAACCTAATCATGAAGAAGTGCTTCTTCCACCTATACACCATCGAAAAGATCCTACCATTCCTCTCCTTTATGCACAAAACACTAACCATTATTTCCCTCATCACGTCCAGGATAGACTATGCCAACAGCTTATACCTCGGAATGCCAGATTATATACTGAAGAAACTGCAACATATACAGAACGCAGCGGCCAAACTCCTCAAACTATCACAAAGAGACCACATCACTCCTGCGCTAAAGATGCTACACTGGCAGCTAGTCCAATAACGAATCCCATCAAAACTATGTGCATAACACACAGAGCAATCCACAGCCAAGGAACAGAATTCCTACAAGAGAAAATCACCATTTACCAGCTGGCCAGAACACTGATCAAGCAACGACATCCGCCTAGAGAGCCAAAACAGTACACAATGAAAAAAACCTGGTGGCTTAGCATTCTCTTGCCTAGTGCCAACGTGGAACTCCCTCCTGAGAGAGATTCGAAACACAAAGTAGCATCTCTAAAATTCAGAAAACTCAAAAACCTGGCTTTTCAACTCTGAACTTCAGAGGGGATAAGAGTCAGAAGAGTAAGTGAGCGTAAAGCACGGTGGACGAGGTAGATCTAGAGCACAAGGTCCTACTGTGCCCCCACATCCCCAAAGAGGCTGAGGTAAGATGGTAGGTGCACTACAGTATTGACCTAGGGCAAACTGGGTGCATAAATAAATCATCCAGGATACTGGGAGGAGGAGGCATTGCCTCTAGATGGCACCGCAGACCACCTGCAACCCTACACAGAACAAGGAGGGAGGCCCCCCTGCTTCCCAAGAGCACCACAATACGTGACGCTAGCAGAGATGTGTATCACAAGCAGCCACAGCATAGGAAGTATGATGGAAGGCCACCACTTACCAAACCCCACTAAAGAGCTCATCCCTCTGTTCACACCTCTCACATTCCAAAACCTAACACAACCATACCTATACTGGACAACAAACCGCACACACTTCACCACAACAACTAAACAAACCACTCATGGCACTGCACAGCAGCTACCAACTGAAAAATCACACCCACGCTCAACGAAAGGTGTAAAATGAACTGAAATCAGCCAACGGAACATCACAGCGCTCTTGAGCCTTTTCCCGCGAAGTCCTACTAACTTACCCTACCCTCTTGCTTTTCAGATCTGCCAGAGCTCCAGGGGACCACTTTGGCAGTGATAGTGTGTGGTATAAATATCCTTTAACATAAATGGGCCCGACTTGTGTTGTAATGAGTATTATAGTAATTTCATGGAATGTGAAGGGGCTAAATAATCCTGTAAAAAGGCAAAAACTCTTGAGCCATCTTGGGAGGAGTAGTGCTGCTTAGTTTTGTGTTCAAGAAGCCCACTTTGATTTGACTGAAGAAAATAATTGTTTAGATTATGGGTAAGACATGCCTTTTTTGCACCAGCCATAGGGAAAAATGCAGAGCTAATATACTCATCCACAAAATAACATCTTTTCTACTAATTAGTGAACAACACGATCCCTTAAACTGCTGGTTTATTTTTTTATTGAAGCAATTGTTAATAAATTACAAGTTATAATTTTCAAAGTTTTTGGTCCTAATGCCCCCTGATCCATCTTTTGGTCTTAATTCAAAAGAAATTCTTTTTCAGAAGAATGATGATTGTCTTGTGGTGACTAACCAAATCTGTGACTTCACTCGTGATCGAAAATCTGACACTAAATTCATTATTTAAAAATCACATCAACCATGTATTAACTTTTAAAGAACTCAAGCTTATTGATACCTGGTGCTCTTGGACCCCTAGTTTGAAAACAAACACTTTTTTTTTTTCTCCCCACCCCTCCCCCCCATATAATTTCTTATCTAGACTTGACCATACTTTTAATAATTCAGCACTTGCTTCTAATATTCTTCATTCAGAAATTGGCCCCATCATTATATCTGATCATGCCCCAATCCTTGTCCTCAAATGAGATCCTCAACTTAATTTCTCTTCTTGATGGAGGTTTAATTACTTTTTATTAAATGATTTATTCAACAAATAGGTTGATTTCTGTACTGAGTTTTTCAGTCCGCTTGACTCTTCTCCACATAATTGGGATGCATTGAAAGCTACTTTGTGGTTTTATTATATCATATACTGCATTTAAGAAGAAACCAATCAGGTCTACTTCAGTCTATTAAGCTAGTTGAGTCCTCTTAATCGTCCCATGGATGCTACTTTTGAATCCCTAATGTCTAAATGCATTGAATTTAACAAATTAAATATGCATAAAGCGTGCTCCCCTATAAATTAAGAACCAAAAGCAAAATCTTATGGAGAATCTAATAAATCTGGTAAGTTATTAGCTTCATATCTTAAAATAGAAAATGAAAAATGATCACTCCTATTATTAATCAACAAGGTACTAGAGTTATAGTCCTCACCAAATTAATAGTGCATTTTTCAATTTTTGCTCAGAGCTTTATTCATCTGGTCATACTTTACCTAATATTCTTAGTTTCTTATATAATGATAAACAAAAACTGATAACCCAATAGATTTGTCCTTTTTTAGATGCCCCTTTACTCTACAAGAAATTCCAAAAGCTATTCTTGATCTTAAGACTGGTAAGGCTCCTGGACCTGATGGTTAGTCCATTGATTTCTATATGTTACGCTCACCTGGCTCCCACAGGGGCGTCTGTCAGACCTGGACAGCTGCGGTCTCCACCTACGTAATGCGTAGTGCAGCGATGTATGACTGGATCTGCCCTCCTAATCTTGTCTGCTTAACCCGTAGAAATATTCTCCTGCAAGTGGAGAGATGGATTTAGCCACTTGTGGATTCAAGTGATGGCACCCCCACAGTCCTCCCCAACTAATCGCCTCTGAAATGCCCTCACAGCAATCTCACCTTATATTCTTGAAAGATGAGCTCTCCATCCTGCGTGGATTTGCAGGGGCGCGTCGATTCCAGTTACTTCACTGGTTTGAAGGCTCGGGAGAGTTCCGGAGAGTATTGACTCTGAGGTTCCTGGTGAGGACCAGTAGAGTTCAATATGACCGATGTTCACTCTTGTTCCCCCCCCCCCCCCATCCAGTCTGTATTACCCGACGCTGTCCGGTAAATGTTGCACAAGGAAAACGTGGTGTTTTGTCTCTCTTTACAGATGCGGCACGTGTAAATATGGAGAGTCACAAAAGGATGCCTCCGGTGGTAAATCAGGTAAGTCTATGGTGGTAAGAATTATATTTGTTGGTTCCCTCAGCTCACCTTGTGGTTTTCTTTTGTCTCCTAGGTGCTGAAGTTCGGCGAAGAAATGATGGAGGCTGCGCCGACCCGAAGGATGCTGTGAAGACTGGTGAGTATGGCGCAGCACTGCAGCTGGAGGTGCGGCGCGTGCAGATATGTTCTTTCAGGTCCGGAGACCAGATGGATCCAGAATCAGGTGTGGAATAGAAATAAGTTCATTTTCTAACCTTGTCCCCTTCTTTCCTCTTTTTTTTTTTTGGAGCTCCGGATTCTAGGCGGGCCTGGCAGAAGACTGGATGCAGGCTGCAGGCACGGTGAGTGTTACGCTGCTGGATGCAGAATAACGCGAAGCGGGTGTTGCTGGTCGGGTGTGGTTTAAATAGCGTCAAAAGTAGTCCCAGGTAAGTCCCTAGAACCACACCCGAGTAAAAAATATTCCCTGTAGAAAAATAGTCCCTTTCAGGCTTCATGTTGGATTGGAGTCATTTGCAGCATGGTCTGCCTGAGGTAAGTAATGACTATGAGCCTGGCGCCTTAGGCGCCAGGACTGATTCCTACTAAGAGCCTGGCGCCTAAGGCGCCAGGACTGAACCCAGATAGCCCTTAGCCGGGGCTGCTGAGGTTTTACTAAATGTCTAGATGCCTGCTCCCGGGGGTGATGGGCTTGGTCCGGATGCCTGGGGGTAGGCATCATGACAATGTCCATCTCAAACATACTTTCTCCCAAACATTTATTTTGTTTCAAAAAGTCACAGCTTTCAGACGTTTGGTGAAGCAATTTTAATTGTGTTCCCTTAACCGGATAAATACCCATCCTATGTTAAATACTATAACCCCATTTCCCTAATAAATTATGGAAAAAAAGTTTGGCCTAAATTATTGCTAAACGATGGATGGGATTATGCCTAAACTTGTCAATATAGATCAATCGGGTTTTTTTAAAAGGAAGATGTGCTGCTTCTAATATTGGCCTTTTTTAATGTTCTCTCTCGTGCACAAAAGTCCTCCGATCCTCTCATTCTTCTTGCGCTTCATTCTGAAAGCTTGTGTCCTGGCCTTTTTTGTTTCAATCCTTAATTTGGCATGGGTTTAGTCCTACATACCCTAAATGTATTAAATAAAAATAACTCTTCACTCTCTAACAGACAGTTTATTAATAATTTTTCTCTATTGTTTCCCATCTCTCGGGGGACTAGGCAAGGTTGTCCTCTTTCAGCATTGCATTTTTATTTTGGTCTTAGAACCCTTTCTTCTGAGCATTGCGTTAAATGAAAATATCAAAAGAATTACTATGAACCACTTCTCAATAAAATGTTCTGCTTGTGCTGATATTTTTCTCTATATTTCGGACCCTTCCATGTCGATTCCTGTGTTAATGACCACTATTGATCAATAGAAGTTTCTGGATGTAAATAAAATATTAATAAATCAGAAAATGTCTTTGATTCCTGCAGAATATCTGATATTACTTTATTTCATTTTATTTATTGTCCTTCTTCCATTACATATTTAGGCATCCTTATATCTAAGGGTATTAGTTCCACTTTAACTCTAAATGCATGTTATTTTAGATACCAATAAACTCTAATCATTGGTATCTTTTGCTAAACTGGTGGGGCTGTCTACAGTCTATCAAAATGACACTTGGGCCTATTATCCTTAATTTTCTTTCAATGTTTCTATACTATTTTCTATTGCATTATTTTTTTTATTGTCAGTCTGTCATCTAATTTTCCTTGGAATAAGAAAACTCACAAAATTGCTTTGAGTAAACTTAAAGCAAATAAAGATGATGGTGGGGTAAAATTCCCAGATTTTCCCAAATATCACAGATGCTCCTACCGGTATTAAATTGGATCTAAGTTGATTACCCCATCCTCGGTCTCCCATTTTCTTCAAACGTCATCCTGGCCTGTTATCAACAAACACCCTCTTCGACATTCATTCAAAATGCTTGGACTCGAACTTCTCCCACTAGATCCTCTAACGATGCTGCTGGCGCTCCCCCGGAGGAAGCGGAATTATACCGATACCCAAGGATATGGGAAACCATGTTGAGGGCGGGCAGAGTAGCCCTGGCGCAGAAATGGAAGAGCCCGGAAACCCCTTCCAAGGAAGATTGGCTGAAAAAGGTGAGAACATGTTTTTGATGGACAAACTGATTGCTATGGTGAACAATGATACTGGTTCATTCCTTGCGAACTGGTATGGAGTGCAACAGTCCTGGGGATGGGACGTTCACTGACTCAGAGACAAGGCCTCAGCCTGTGTGGGGCGGGACCAACCCTGAGATGTTTGGTAATCGACCTGGGGACCCACGACCCGGGGAATGGCGTCCTCAATTCAGCCGGACATATGGTCACCAATCGCATCATCTCCTAAGTACAAGATTCGGAAAGAACATTCAGAGTCTCCCTAGCTGAAAGCTCTGGTCTGGACACGGGGATAGGAGGGAGGGTCGGTGTTGGGGTGGGTGGATGGGGGGGGAGGCAGGGGTTAGGGGTTATTATATCCACTTCAGTTTTGCATTGAACCTGTTTGTATTATTAAAAAATGCAAATAAAAACCAAAGTTTAAAAAAAAATAAAAATGCTTGGACTATCTTATTAAATTGCTCTTTTGTGACTCAAGATCAAATAAACACCTTTTTATGGTACAGTAAATTCTTCCCGTTTAAACCAAACATGATATGCTGCATAGATAGTGAATCTTTCAGGTTAAATATTTATTCCTGAATAATATAGATATTCCATTTCCTCTACTATGTACTTCATTCAATCTTAATAATGCTGACTACAAGGTTACATTGCCCTTGTAAACTTACTAAAGCCCGTCCTATCTGCTACCAAAATATACTTTCGTATATAGATGTTTTAATGCATTCTACGTGTACTAAAGCATCTAATTTATATTCCATTCTCAACCAGCCCAAAAATGACTGTCTAAATCCCAAAATTACTAAGCAATGGGAATCTGACAGATTTTCAACCTTCATCGTATACTTGGTTAAAATTTGGGAGCAGTGTTTTTCCACTTCTATTGCTACTAATTTAATATCATCTTACTTTTGTATCCTAGATAGAGCATACCTAACACCACTTGGAATCTCAAAAATGTCCAACACTATTTCTAATTTATGCTGAACTTGTCCATCCCCTTCCGCAGCCTTGACTCATTCCATATTTAAAGTATGTTTATTTTCTTGGGGGAAAACATTTGGAAATGTTTACAAAGTATATTTTTTTTTTATTTCAGGAACCACGACCTGTATGCAATTTGATGATTGGTATTTTAGTTAACCCTTAGATGTTGCATATACATTCCTCCAGATTTGTTGTTTCTTTATCTGTGGTGCTTTCCATCTTATTGCTACAAACTGGAAGAACGCACACAAAGTGTCACATAATGTATGGTGAAACTCCATTTGCTAATTTCCTAGAATCAAAAAATGTATGCTCTGCCCTGTAGAAATGTACCTAAATTGAAGAACAAACTGACTATTTGTAGCAAATTCTTATGATAAAGTCTCTTAAAAGTCGAAATTAGATCCTCAAGGTCTGCACAACTAACAGCCAGTGGCAGGGTTACCCTGGACAGGTAAGATTCTCAAGAACATTGTAACCTCTCAACTGCAGGAGTATGTGGAGAGAGTTCTTGCCAGACCCCGTTCTGTCAGGCTTCCGACCTGGTTTTGGTACAAAGATGGCCCTGCCGACGGTGTGGGACGATCTCCTTGATGTGGCTGATCAGGGGGAGGGGGGAGTTATTTCTGATTATGTTGGATCTGTTGGCGGCATTCGATACGGTGAACTATGCATGGTATCATGCTGCAGCGCCTCAGCGAAATTGGAAATGTGTCCAAGCAAACCGTGGGATGGATTCGGACATTTTGGTCCGATCGGGAACAGGTTAGATTAGGAGGTTATGTCTCTGCGTCCCTTCCTCAGACAGTGTCCCATAGGGGTCCTCTCTTTCAACTTATATTTGAGACCTTTAATGGGCATTCTGAGCAAGCACAAAGTGAAATTTCACTCGTATGTGGATGATACTCTGGTGTTAAAAGTCGGGATGATTGAAGAGACCTTTAAGATTGCTGAAAGATGCCTAAAGGAAGTTCAAGCATGGATGTGCTCCAACCAGCACCTGCTATATGTTGGGAAAAGAGGTGGCTCTATCTGGCCCAAAACGCTGGCTCCAGAGTTGTATCGCTCTCCACCTCCTTTTCTTTTGGGGTCATATCTGACTTTAGCACCCAAGTTAAAAAACTTGGGTTGTATTTGGGAGGAGGACCAGGGGGACCAGGGGAGCAAAGTGCAGGTTAGTGTAAAAGATTAGTCTTTGGGACCTTACGCTTGCTAAAGCAGATTAATTTTTTTTCACCAGCAAAGGACCATGCAGCAGTGCTGGAACCCTGATAAACTCACACTTGGACTAGTGTAACGCTCTGTCAGGTATTCCAGTCACTCAAGTCCAGAGATTGCAAATGGCCCAAAATGCGGCTGTTAGACTTATTTGTGGGGTTTCTAAACCCTCTCCAATCTCAGACTTGTTTCGGTCACTACACTGGCTTGCAGTGAAAGCGGATTGATTTTAAAATTGTGTATGGTATTTAAAGGGATGGTCTAGTAAAAATGTTTATATAAAAAATAGATGGGCAACATAAAAAAAAATACTAGCATTCTGTTTTAAAACTTCCTATGTAAAATTTTGAGCTATTCAAGCTCAAAATTCGCAAAAGCAAGCACATGGGCGCATCCATTTTGTGAAATGGAGGCCCTCCTGTGCTGGCTTTTGCGGCACTAATGAAGGAAAAGCCAGCCAGCTGTAGTAAACGAAAGCTACCGCTGGGTGGCTTTCCCTTCATTAGTGCTGTAGGCGGAGGACGGGGACCGGAGACCAGAGCAGGAAAGCTGCAGCTGAATCTTGGTAAGTGCTATTTATTTTTTTAAAATAAGCACTAGCTGCGGTTTTTTTCTAAGTTTTCCGGGCTGGAGGAGCCAGGAAAACTTAGAAATAAAACCGCAGCTTTAAAAACGTTGTATTTATGTTTGCGGTCGCTTTTGAAGCGACCGCAAACATAAATACAACGTTATTGTGTTGGAAAACGCTGCGGTTTTTCTTTCCAAGTTTCTCAGGCTCCTCTGGCTCGGAGGAGCCTGAGAAACTCGGAAAGAAAAACTGCAGCGTTTTCCAACACAACCGCGTTTTCTGCCTGAATCTGCTTTCCCATTTGGAGCTCTCAGGCTCCCCACGGGGAGCCCGAGAGCCCCAAATGGGAAATCAGCTGTAGGTAGAAACACTACGCGGCATGTAAACATAACCGCGTTGTGTTTCTGCCTGCTGTGGCTTTCACTTTGGGTCTCCGGTGCTCCCCTGGGAGCACCGGAGACCCAAAGTGATAGCCACAGCAGGCAGAAACACACGCGGTTGTGTTGGAAAACGCTGCGGTTTTTCTTTCCAAGTTTCTCAGGCTCCTCCGAGCCGGAGGAGCCTGAGAAACTTGGAAAGAAAAACTGCAGCGTTTTCCAACACAATAACGTTGTATTTATGTTTGCGGTCGCTTCAAAAGCGACCGCAAACATAAATACAATGTTTTTAAAGCTGCGGTTTTATTTCTAAGTTTTCCGGGCTCCTCCACCCCGGAAAACCTAGAAAAAAAACAGCAGCTAGTGCTTATTTAAAAAAAAGAAAAAAATAGCACTTACCGAGATTCAGCTGCAGCTTTCCTGCTCTGGTCTCTGGTCCCCGTCCTCCGCCTACAGCACTAATGAAGGGAAATCTACCCAGCGGTAGCTTTTGTTTACTATAGCTGGCTGGCCTTTCCTTCATTAGTGCCGCAAAAGCCAGCACAGGAGGGCCTGCATTTCACAAAATGGATGCGCCCAAAATGTGCTTGCTTTTGCGAATTTTGAGTTTGAATAGGTCAAAATTTTACATAGGAAGTTTTAAAACAGAGAATGCTAGTATTTTTTTTTATGTTGCCTATCTATTTTTTAAATAAAATTTTTTACTAGACCATCCCTTTAAATGTATCAGTCAGTCAGCCCCTAGCGGTATACACCATTATGTCAGTTACGCTCTTGTGATGAGCTATTGCAGGTCCCTCCTTCTAAATAGGTCTTTAGGGGCGACCGAAGATTTGGGGCATATGGTTCAAAGTTGTGGAATAAGCTCCCAATAAAAATGTATGGCGTTAAAAACACTGCTTTTGGAAAGCTCTGAATCTATTAATTTTGTAAATTTGGGAAACCTGGTAATGTAGCCAGCTAGTCTGTGTATCAGTGTAGTGGAATTTGGTAGGACTTCTGTAGGAGATGGCTGATCCCTTAGTGGATCCCCTTTCTGTTCCAGCTGTGCCCAGATACGATTGCGTTTGTCAGGTGCGTGTTATAAATGATTTGATTTAAAAAAGTATTATCTTCACTATGGAAGTTGCGGGTCTCCCCCGCCATCTTTCTTTCCCTATGAATCTCTAGTTTCTTATCTTTCCTGCTAGTCTTGATGCATTTGACTAATATTGTCCATTTGGATACATTTTATTTGGAATGTTTTAATCTGCTTTGCACTTACTAAGAATTGTACTCAACTGCTATGTTTTTTCTTATATGAAATCTTTTGTATAATCAATTTATTTACACTTTAATTGATTACCTTGTTTATGGAATTATTAATGGAGTCTTCACCGACAACCTGTTTACAACCGTGCCCCCCCTTCATACAGACTCCAAAACCATCTGGATGTACTGCTAAATGTTATGTAAAACATAGCACATCCCAGCAGCAGTGTATTTAAGTGTAAATAAATTCACCTCCCCACACACAACTGTGAATGCTTTTCTGCGGAGTGCTGCCTCTGAAAGAGCGCTTGCAACACATTGCTCAACTGGCTTGGTCACATGGTAATGGATTAATCCTTGCATACAGCGAGACAGCCTTAAACCAGAAGGCTATAGCTGTGGAAGAGTCCATGCTGGAGGATACCCAGCTCTGCTAATACCTACTCCAACCCTTTGCACTCGGCCAACTGTAAACCCTCACTGCTGTCTTTTACCGTTTCCCACCCCCTGAGCACCAGTGATGTTGAATACCTTCTCAATTGCAAAAAGTAGCTCCAGCTAACCCAGTGCCCACAAAGTATATCCCAAAGATGTGGGAGGGGGCGGATGGATAGCCCAATGTGGCATCCCTGATTGCTTAGAATGAATGTGTACTGCCCTCACCCATCCTTTGCCCCGCCAGTATGGGGCTTGGAGAGCGAGGACGGACCAGATGGAGTGACCATATCAGGTACACTCTTGAATGAACACTCCAGTAATGCAAGGGTCTTGCAACAATTGACTCGCCAGATGTTTTGGATTTCTAATTCCATTAACCCTATTCTGCAAGGTTAGTGTTGAGTACCCATGAGTCATCCAAAACATCTGGATAGCCCCAGATACTAAACCCCTGCTCTACAGTTAGGAAATGGCAAACATACTATTTTTTTTTTTTTTTTATCATAGATCCAAAAAACGCACGCCTCCGAATATTTTGGGCAAACTAACATTGAACAAATACGTGTGCAGATGTGTTTCAGAAGATTTTAGAGGTGAGAACTAATTTAGCCTGTGAAGAGCTAGCGTAATTTTCTATTCATCTTGTGAAAAGTATGATGCAACTAAGCGATAACTCTACAGTTGCTTATAGTTTGTGTAGAAATGGCTAAAGTGGCCTTTGGATTGTACTAAAGTGCAGAACCTTTTGGAATGAGCTTTTCTTAAATGTGCTTGTCAGGACTGCATCTGAGGCAGCAAAAGCCTCCTGTAGGAGCTACTTGATGGGGTGACCAAGGTTACCATATTTGATTTTAATATCAAAAATGTATGTTACGTTAAATGTTTCTTTTTAGTTTTATAAATTTGTATTGAACTTTTGAACCACAAAACATTGGGATGATTGGATATGATACAACAAACAGTGTGTTATACATTGAGGCGCGATTTGGGACAATATATAAAAATCTTGATAGACAGCAACTTAGTAAATGATCAAAAACAGGTGAATTTAGTAATCCAAGTCAAGCATGAAGGGAATAAAATAATCGATCACTGATGTGATTCGCATAGGCGTGGATAAACAATTGGTTTTGGACAGACTGGGGAATGAACAAGAGACGGACACATACACGCGGACAGGAGGATCGGGAGGAAGAGGTCAGTTGACTAATTTGCTCATATAACATCTAGCAAAACATATAATTATTGATATAAAATTCATGTGTTGAACATAAGAGAAACCTCATGAACCATGTGAAGACCTATTATAATGGTCTAAGTAATTATAAACGGAGTGTGTTTGGGGACAGCATCAAGATACACAGCCATACAGTGCTTGGGTCTGTGTGTGGCAGATATTGTTCCACCAGCCTTTAGCAGAGCTGTTTTGAAAGCTTTTCCAATTGGCAGTAATGAGCTTGATGACCGTAGCAATAGAGGTCATCTAGGATGGCGAGGAGAGGAATTTGTCCTGAATGATGGTAATACTTACCAAAAAACACATTTGTAAGGAAAAGAGGAACACGTATATTGAGGATTGCTGTTAGATAATTTCAAATTTCTCGCCAAATCCAGAACACAAACGGGCATTCATAAAACATATGCTTGTAAGAACAAGGGGCATTCCCGCATGACCAACAGTTGCCATCTAATTGAATTTTAGTTTGTCTGTTTTACAGGGGTGATAGCTCTGTGCATGAAGAAGAGGTTTTGAGCGATGTTGGCGGGGGTGGAAACATGTCTGAGCCATATCTGTAGCTGAGACCGAGTATGATCATCGGAAACGAGACCACAATCTGTCTCCCATTGAGATTGTACTAGCTTTTTGATGGTAGACGAGTCGACAGTTTATAAAGTTTGGCGGCTCGGATATCTGGGGTCGTGGCCATTAGTTGTAGCTTTGTGGTGTCTGGTGAAACGTTATTATTTCTGATGTTTGGAGACTTTACGGTTTTGTTGGTTTAACCTGAACTATTTTTAATTGGAACTTTTTTATTATAGTTGGGTGATTGGTTTTGAGTGTTTGTGAAATGTTATAAGAGCTTGTAGTATGTGTGTGTGTGGCATAAGATTGTTTGTGTTTTTGTAAGTGCGTGTGTTGGCAGATGGCGTGTTATCGGAGCATGTGCCATAGGAGCACTTGTTGTAGGTGCACATGTAAGGAGTGTGAGTGGTTAAGTGTGTGTCATAAGAGTAATGGTGCATGTTATAGGTGTGCGTTTTATAGGTGGTGTAGGACTGTGTTGGAGGAGTCGGTCATAAGAGGGTGCGTAGTTTGCGTTATTGGTGTTCATATACACAATGTTAATATCACAAATGTATGTGTAGTGTTTTAATATAAAATGCAGTTCCATTCTGCTCCAGCATTAAATGCCCCATTCTCCCAAAATTATAGCTAGATCTCCCATGGTGCATTGCAGCAGAGGCACTGACAGGATTTTCAGAAATGGAAAATGCAGCCATTTTCCCCAAACTCTGTTCCTACGAACTCGAGACTTGCTGAACAGATTCATATGAACTTTGTCAAGGCCCCATACCCCACCTGCCCCCATACCCCAACTGCAAATTTTAGGAACAATGTTCTAAAATGAAAGTTATTAAGAAAACAACATGCCACAGTTTACAGCCCACAGCCGTAGCATGGGAACTGCTGGGCAGATTTGGACCAAATAATAATCTTGGTCACAAAGCGATGACTGGTTTGGGGTAAATCCACCCAGTAGTTTTAAAAATATTTGACAGAGAACTGTTTTGTCAAGGGCCCCATGCCCTAAACTGGAAATCTTGGTAACAATTTGTCAGTTTATTAAAAATGGTGTGACTAGTGTATGCCACCTAGTGGGTCCAAAAGAAACATTGGGGTAAACCTATACAGTGGACATGATCAAAGGTGTGTGCCCATTGCAAAGCCCATGAGCCCCTACATATATTATTAGCAAAGGGATTCACAATGACATACAAAATGGCATCATGGGAAACCTAGCATTATGGGGAACATTAACAGGAGTGCGCTGATTTACGCTGGTCACCACTTCCCACATCTGCTGAATTTCACGGGTTTTGTTGCGTCAAATCTGGCCACTGCACTTAGTGCACTGATTCCAGATGAAATCTAGGTGCCTGTAAAAAAAAAAAAAAAAAGCAGTTAATTTTGAGATTTGGGCTGAATACATATTTTTTCCAATGGGATAACCCCCTCGTTAAAAGCTGTTCAAAATGTGATCAAAGTAAACATGTTTAAAAACGGGGGGGGCGCTAGTGAGCCCGGCAAAGATGGACGCAAGTCTGTGAAGCTCTCCAGCACCGCATACATTGGGATTATCATCCGGACGTCTCCGTGAGAAGAGCTGTGGCCACGCAGCGTGTGTGAAGGTATTCTGGCCCTGAGCCCCCTGTGGACTTGGTTTCGGGCTGATTCAGGGCAGTGTTTGCCATCGGCTGGTGTGGCAGTGTCGGCCCAGGCCCGAATGGGAGAAGTGTGGGGGAGGTGCTGTCTGGCTGCAGCCTGGTGGAGAGAGGTGCTCTGGCCTCGTCAGGGCTGAACAGATTGGCTGAGGAGAGCGGTGTCCGCTTCGGAAGATGCTGGGTGCTGGGAGTGCCTGCCCGGGTCTTGTGTGCGCCCTGGGGCCCGGTGGAGTTTGGATGGATCAGGTGCCCCCCCCCCCCGTGGCTAGGCCCGCGCAACGTCGGTGCCCCCAGGCTGTCCTATCCCTGGGGATAAGGAGCGGGCGGCCGAAGAGGTGTGTGGCCGCCAGGGAGGAGTCCTGAGGAGAGCTGTGAACGCACCCGGGGTCACGGAGTACGTGGCCTGGGCCCCCGGCAGAGGGAGAGTGGCTGCCTCGCATGTGGATTGCCCGCGGCTGGAGCTGCGTGGAGAGGACACTGGGCGCCGCAAGTACTTTGCAGCCTGCCTCCATACCTTGAACATAACATAGTGGAGTGCACCAGCCGTCACACTGACGCCCCTGCGGTTTGCATGGATTTGTGACTGAGGCTGGATGTGGGCTGGCGTTATGGGATGTGGATGATCTCTGCAGCACTGTAATTTGGAACCTATATGCTGCGTTTGTACCCGGATTAAGGGGCCTCCTCTGACAAAGATAGTTACTGAACAGCATTTGGGGTTCATGTTTGCCCTGTCCTCCGGGGGATCCGTGTGAATCCTGGTCTGGTCCTACGGAAGATTGCCGTTGTCTCCGGCACTCGGGGAGTTTGGTTGTAGGCGGACCGACTCGAGGCGGAGCGGGCTTCTGTCTGGACATCCTGCCCCTGAGGACACGGAGAGGCCTAGGTGGGGGCCCCTTGCGGACTGGTAGACGGCTGCATTTCTATAGGAGCCGGCGGGGAGGATAATCTACTTGGCCGTGGGGTGACCTGGTTGAGTGACGGCAGTTGGAGGGGAGTCTGGTGTCCTGGCCCTCCACGCACTGGGGATCGCCTTGGTGACCCATCTGCCCGTGTATAATGTCCAAGTCCAGCAAGAGGGGCAAGCAGCACTCGAAACTGCACTTTGGGTCGGCCACTGCAGTCAAAAACAGCGGTTCGATGGATACTGCGTAGGGGCCTAAGCCGGACCCTGTGACGGCGTTTCAAGACATAAATGATATGTTCACCGAGCTGCAGTCCGAGATACAATCCTTAGACGGAAAATTGGACACGCTCACCTGCAAGGTAGACCACATGCAGGTCCGTCTGGATAAGCATGGGGAGAGGCTAGACGAGGCGGAGGGGTCGATATCCAGAGTGGAGGACCTGGCTGCCTCAGTCTCGGGAGATATGTCCGTGGTCAAGAAGGTGCTGAAGGAGCTCAAGGATAAGCAGGAGGACCTTGAAGCGAGATCCCGCAGAAACAATGTAAGGATTATTGGTTTGTCCGAGTCAGCGGGCCAGGGGAGCTTGGAGTCCCTGGTGGGAGGGCATCCTGCGTGAGGCACTGGGGACTGAAGGTTTCTCCCTTCTGTGCATAGTAGAAGGGGCTCGCAGGATACCGAGTGGGAGGAGGCCAGTTCCAGGGGCCCCTCCGTGTCCATTGATCGCCCGGCTTCTGAATTACCGGGATAGAGAAGTGGCTCTCCGGAAGGCCAGGGAGAAGGGTACGGTGTCCTACAAGAGTGAAGTGCTTAAGTTTTTCCCTGACTTTTCTGACCAGGTGCAAGCGGTTAGGAAAACGTTCTTGGATGTGAAAAGGAGGCTGCGGGACAAGAATATAAAATATGCTATGCTGTATCCAGCCAAGCTGCGGGTGGTGCATGGGGAAAAGGTCTTTTTTCCAAACCCCGGATGAAGCCGCCTCCTTTCTTGATAGGCTGCCGGATTCCCCCAAGACGAGGAAGGAAAACAAATGATCCTGTGTAATGAGGGATGAATGCATTGGTTGCGTGTGGCCATGCAACATTGGGAGCTTGATCCTGCTAGGAGACGATGCTTCTGGTTTTGTGCTGGGGGGGCTCGGGCTCGTAGTTGCCCTCTGAGCGAAAGCAATTTGTGCTTATGTTGGGGATATTTCAAGTGCTGGAAGGTTGGGGTATCCAGCAGGGAGGGTTGGAAGGTGTTTTGGGAGTGATGCACCTGGGAGTTGGGGGGGGGGGGGGGGCGGGGGGGGGATTTGAGGAGGGTCCACCTCGCCAAGTTGGGGAGGCGGTGGCAGGGGTGGGGCGGAACTACATGGTGGCTTGATATTCGGTGTTCAGTTTAGAGGTTGGGGGGAGGGTACATATGTTCACTGACAAGTTGGGGTTGTTGGTGGGGGGGTGGTCTTGACACACTCAAATTGGGTACTCTTGCAGTTGCTCTGCCGCACCTTCATGGGATGGTTGGCCGACTTACGGGCCGTACAATTACTAGTCTGATGAATGGCGTCACGTACATTTTGTACGTGGAACGTCAGAAGTTTGAAGTGCGCCATAAGATATTGCTGTATATGCAGAGGCATAAGGTTGAAATAGATTTTCTCCAGGAGACGCACTTAACGAGGGACAATGAAACTGCCTTTGGGAAAATATGGGGTTGTCGCAGGTATTTTTCTTCCTACTCCAGATATGCCCAGGGGGTTTGCACATTGATTCACCATGGGGTTGGGTTCCATCAGACCAAGGTGATAAAAGATGAAGAAGGCAGAGGGCTCATAGTGCAGGGCACTATACAAGGGAAGCTATATACATTTATAAACTACTACGGCCCAACAACGACACGGTGGAGACTCTTGATTGGATAGATCGGCAGCTTGGTGGTCTATCGGACGGGGAGGTGATCTGGGCGGGGGATTTCAATACTGTGATACAACCCGACCTAGATGGATCTAGTAGCATGCAGAGTGGTGGGAACCGAGGGATGGTTCGTCTCCGGGATGTGGCATTCATGTGGGATGTCGCTGACGTGTGGAGGGTGAGACACCCAGGGGCACGCAATACACTTGTCACTCTGATACACATGGGTCTGCCTCGAGGCTGGAATTTTTTCTTATCTCGCAGTCATTACTGGGTAGGGTTAAAGAAGTTTGGATCCTTGCTCGCACCCTTTCGGACCATGCACCTGTGCTTCTTGAACTGGGCGTAGGAGGGTGGGCTAGGGGGGAGTTCACGTGGCAGTTCAAGAGTGAGGGTCTTTCAGATACAGTATTTAGGGACAGTTTACAAACGGCAATTAATACCTTCCTTGAGCTAAACGTGGGCTCGGTGCAATCTCCAGGAATACTCTGGGAGAGCCTCAAGTGTGTGATACGGGGCGAATGTATATCCAGGGAGGCCTGTATTCTCAAATTAATTAGAAGGGAACTGGTGGCCAAAGAGGCAATCCTACAAGAGCTACAGGTAGCCAATCTGGAACCCTCAGACCAAACTTGGGCTGAGATCCTTAAGCACCATCACAAGTTCAAAACACTAGCGCTAAGAGAAGTTACGTTTTTGAGAAACGTTACCACTTTGCAGAAATATGGGCAAGGTAATAAGCCCGACCGTACCCTCGCTAGGGCGACAAGAATGAATAGTTTCACGGGACGAATCCAGGTGATTGCAGATGAACAGGTGAATAACAAATTTGAGGACATGGAGGTAGCCCAGCAGTTTTTCCGGTTTTATAGTTGCTTGTACTCATCGAGTCTGCAGGCATCCCGCGGGGAGATTGAGGACTATTTGGATGGGGTTGCATTGCACTGGTGCACGGAGGCCCAAAGGGAACATCTGAACCGCCCATTATCGCTAGAGCTGGTACTCGATGCGATTTAAGTCTCTACCGTCCGGGAAATCACTGGAACCTGATGGGTTCACGGCAGAGTTTTATAAATATTTTGCGGATTCTCTGGCACCTTGCCTGCTAGAGATGTATTGGCACATTTTGGAAACAGGACTTTCTCCGGACTCATTGCGGGAGGCATTGGTAGTGGTTTTGTTAAAACTCGATAAATGAGGTAGTGAGTGCACTTCATATCGCCCAATCTCGTTAATTAACATTGACAATAAGATTCTAGCGAAGATTTTGGCCTCAAGGCTATCGCCCTTTATGCCAGAGATGGTGCTAGCGGACCAGGTGGGATTTATCCCAGGCCGCTCAACCTCATATGGTCTTGGGAGAATGTTAGGGTTGATGGCGGCGGTGCCTTCTGGAGACTCGGTGGTGGTTGTCCTATTGGACGCCACCTAGCCGTTCGATTCTGTTGAATGGTCGTTTATGTTCTGTCCTTCGTCGTATGGGAATGGGGGCCCACTACATAAATATGGTGAAATTATTGTATACACAGCCGACAGCGAGGGTGAGAGTGAATGGCCAACTAACGTCTACCATCCCTCTAGAGAGGGTAACAAGACAGGGATGTCCCTTGTCACCCCTACCTTTTGCTTTGGTGATCGAGGCATTGGCGGAAAGGGTTAGGGACGTACATTTGTATAGGGAGATTCAATTGTATAACCACAAATTAATAATTTCACTGTACGCTGATGACATGGTATTGTTCATTAGGGACCCTGGGGAAAATTTAGATCCGGTGATGAGGGAGGTTCAGAGATTTGGGGAGGTGTCGGGGTTGCGGGTGAACACATCTAAATCCATCTTGTTCCCACTAACTGAAGCCACATCCCAGTTTCAGGACACATGGGGATTTCAATGGCACATGACTTCCACAAACTACCCGGGCATCTCTATCGCGAGGGACCCGCTTTTGGTGTACCGTGATAACTACCTTAAAGCTCTGAGCAGGGCCAGAGAAGCCTTGGATAGGTGGAAGAGGCTCCCACTGAATTTATATGGGCGGATATCCGTGGTAAAGATGACACTCCTTTATATCTTTTTGAATGCCCCAGTGGTGGTCCCCGGGGATTACTTTCGTAGCTTAAACTGCTATACTCCAATTTTTATGGGCAGGTAAACCGGCCAGAGTCTCATGGGACAAGTTGGTGACCCCTGTGTCAGAGGGTGGTCTGGCGTTGCCGGAGTGTGAGGTGTACTATGAGGTAGCAAAAGCTGTGTTTTTGATGTACTGGCACAGGTTACAACATGACAGGAGCCATATTGAGGTGGAAAGAGCGGTAGCTGCGCCTAATCTGCTTAGGTCGGTTATTTTGTTAACCCAGAGTCGGAAGTATGGAGTTCTATACAACCCCCCCCTCTCCCCACCCCACCCCCCCCCCCCCCCCCAAGCTCCCGGTTATATGTATGCCGGGGATTCCCCTTACTAGTGAGAAAAGCTTTGTGCACATGACGAAAAAACTGGGCATTACATGTTTTGGAGATTTGTTCCCTGATGGAAGGTTTGTGTCCCTGGAGGAATTGAGGGGTAGGGGGATGATGGGGAGACGTATAACCACGGGGTTGTATTTGATGTCAATTCAGTCCAGGGGTACAGGAGCGTCACACCCTCGGGGGGGGGGGGGGGGGGGAAATGGGAGAGGTCATTGGGGAAGGAGATCCCGGAGGACGCATGGAAATACTGTTGTGAAGGCATAAGGAAGGGTGCTATTAATGCTGGGTATAAACTGATCCATTTTAAATACATCCTCCAATTTTATTATACGCCTGCCAGAATCCAGGAATTCTTTCCGGGCGCTACAGGGAGATGTAATAGGCGTCACCTGGAAGGGGCGGATTTCCTTCACGTTGCTTGGAGCTGCCCGAATATACAACAGTTTTGGGAAGGTGTATTTGAAACGATTGGGGGGGATTGCTGACCAAACAGTGAAAGCGGATCCAATGATGGGATTGTTGGGCTATACTAAGGAGGTTCCTAGAGGAACGCGGAAATTGGTGACCCTGCTCCTCATATTAGCTAAACGGAGAGTGGCCATGCTATGGGGGAAAGATAATGCCCCAAAAATTTCACAATGGAAAGATGACATTATGCATTGTAATGACAAGGAGAACGGGTGGGGGTCGTTGAACAGGCAACGGTGTGGTGATATGGGTATGGGGTATGTGGGATGCGTATACACATTATTTGCTTCAACAACCTACTATTGAAGATACTGGGTCCTTGGTGTGCGGCCCTGGGTGAAAGACTTTGGCGAGCAGACCTGGGGTCAGCTGCTTGATACTGGTCACAGGACGAGCGAAGCTAGAGGATTGAGATGACATGCTCCGTAGTGATAATAACAATGGTCAATGCCGACTGTGCTTCAGAGTGGCGGTTAAGGTTATGCCATGGTGTCAAGGGAGGGGGTGGGGTATTGTGTGGTTTGTTAGTATATTGTGTCGGTTGTATGTGCCTTCAAGAAAATTAATAAAAACAAATTAAAAAATGTTTAAAAACTATGAAGCCATTAATATACAATTCTGAAATTGTGCATGTGCAAGCGGCTGCCTCAAAATATCACTGGAATATGTTCAGATGTTTTAGTGCAAGCAAAGTTATTGAGAAAAGTAATTTTCGAAGGGATTGTGTCCTCCGACTTATTCCTTATCTTGATAGATTACTTCCAGCTTGCTGGCCTCTGAATTTTTTTTTCAGTAGAGTGCGCTGCACGTCGCTGTCCCTCGAGTTGGTGTCCCTCGACAGCCTCCGTATTGGCGCCAACGTCATTGTGTGTATAAATAGATTCGCGCAGTGTTAGGCAGAAACCTGTGCAGTTCCCTTAGGGACCACTGCAAAAGATTTAAGACTACAGGTGTTTGGCAGTAAACCCACTTGGTAGCAGTCTGTACCACACAGATTCACTTGGTAGCTGTGGCTGAGCAGTCAGACTTCCCTCAAGAAGAGTTGGGCAGTCTGCAGAGTATACACAATAGGTACAGAGACACAGTAGCACAAACAAACACTGACCAGAGCTTTGGTGTAAAAGTATATAATTATTTAAAAACACACTTGTAATTTACACTAGCAAAAAACGAGGTAAGTAAATTCAGCACACAGTCACTATCATATATATTTATATCCCTCCCTATTCACTTATTAGACAAGTCTTGGTGAGAAGCACCACTTATTTTCAGACAGAGGTGAGCGCTTAACATAAGATGACACTCTAATAAGTTGTAAAGAAGGGGACGGAAAAAGGCAGAGTTAAGGAAACACACAAGTTTCAATACTTTTACAAAGAACCACAGTAAGGCAGGATAGGCAGAGTTGTACTGGAGAGCAAGGAAGTCAATTGCAAGGCCCACTCTTGGAGAGAGCAAGCAGAAGGGATCCAGGTTCACACAGTGGGGTTATGCCCAAAGAGTCTTGTAGATTGTTCGTACAAAAAGGATGAAATTTAAGTCAGGCAAAGTTAGCTAGGTTGTCCCAGGCCAGCCCAGGTTAGAAAGTCGAGGCTTTACTGTCACCCCGAACGATCTGTTGCAAGGGAAGCCAGGCGGGACACAGTACCTTAAGTGTGAAGGAAGCTCCAGCGGGGGCTGTTGTTCCTGGCAGCAGGTGCAAGTCAGTGTTTTGTCCAGAGGAAGAAGAGGTCTCGCCGAGGAGGAAAGATGAAGGTCGTTGCACTGCCAGGCAAGAAACCAGCCGCAGAGTTCTCCGGTTAAAAGGTATTACCCTTCTCTTCGCGGTAGTGGTAAACCATGGTATTCCTGTTGCCGGGGTGCTTGGCACGGGCAAGGCGGCCACGAGATGCTCCAGGAAGGTGAAAAGAAGGCAAAACTGATTATCCCCACCAGTCAAAGGAAGAAGACTCTCCGGATTGGAGATCTCCTCTGTTGTCGGGGAAAAGTGGTGAGACGGTTCAGCAGGGCTCCACCGGTGGTGTCGTTGCAGGTCGGCTCAGCTTCTCCCTCCTCGGATTCTTAGGTCCTGTGGTGACTTCTGAAGTTCCAGTCCCCAAAGCCCTGCTTTTATGCAGCACACCCCCATTCACTCAGCCTAGCTGTCAATCAAACATTTTAAGTGGTGAGCCGGCCGGCTCACCACTTGGGCCAATCACACAAGAGTGCGACTTGAGTTACCAAGGTAACTCAGTCCAGGGTGCCTAAACCCCCTCCCACACTCCCTGTGGTACCCAGACAGAGTGGCACCAGTTTTGGAGGCTTCTGTGGAGAAGCCTGCCAAAAAGTGGAACAAAGGGCTCGACTTGGATTGGAGTCACAGAAGAGAACACAAACGCCATTTTAGAATCAAGTTCTGGCAAAAAATACCAACCGGTGAATTAATATTAAATAAATAAACCGGCGGTATATTCGAGGCTATAAGAATTAAAGTTGGTAGCCTCGAACAATGGGAAAATCCCATAGAGAGATATTTGCGGTTGAATATAAAAAGTAGTATCCACTGCCACCAGCCAAAACTCTATCAGGGGGGACGGAGACGTGCCCCCTCGAACAACAGACCCCGGGGCAATCGAATTGCCCCGACCAGTACGTCCACAATATGATGGTTTGTACTGGTTTCTGTTCATAATTTGGGACTAGTAAAGCCAATGGTGACTTTACATGCCCTGGGAGACAGTAGTCAGTCCCAGGGTATGGAGTCTATGTTGGGGGGTCGCTACGAAACCCCAGGGTTACGGCACGGAGGGTGCTGTGTAACCCACATCAAAAAAACACGAGACCCTCTGGAGTAAAATAGCCCATAAAACACATGGAAAGTTAAAGGAACACCTCAAATCATGTCTAAGAGTTGGAGGAAAAGAATCTCACTCTTAGCAGGAGAGAAAAAAAAGAAACCCCAAAAATCCAGCAAAGCTGCTGGGGTACTCACTAGGTTTGGGAAATTAGCCTTACAGAGAATTCTCCCTAACACAGCGTCCGTTTCTCAGTTCCGTTTTTCCGCGCTTCGTGGGCCTCCGAATCGTGTTACTCAGTTCTTTATTCAAGTATATTCTTACTATTCCTCAAAGAGATCATCTTCATTCGATGGCTTCATCTTCCGAACCGTCGACCCCACGGTCCGGCTTCAAAAAATGTCGAGATTGTGGGAAGAAAATGTCGTTGACGGATCCTCACAGGATCTGTTTGTGGTGCCTGGGATTGGAGCATCACTGTTCGGAATGCGAGGACTGTATGTTCATGACGTAGAAAGCCTTGAAGGACCGTAAGGGGAAGCTAGAAAGAGGCAAGACTCTTAAAACTTCTACTTCTTCGAAAGTTTCCTCGGCAGAGTCGAGACATTCGTCTCCTCGCCGTCATAGGAAACATTCCTGCTCAAGGTCTCGAAGCGGTTCCCATCAGTCTTCGATATCTAAACACTCGAAAAAGAAGCGTTGTAGATCTCCTTCTTCTTCCACTTCCCCGGAAAGTATCACCTGCCCCACACAACACAGCTCTCCAGCTTAGTAGGAGGAATTCTGCAAAAAAATGCTTAGCGTTTTCGAGAAAGCGGCCTCGACCCCCTCGGAGACGGCTAATGGTGATACCCTGGGTGAAAGATCCGAAAAATCAAAACGCAGCGAGTCATTGCACCCGGCAAAAGAAACTGCCCGAGAGCGTCATGAGCCCTCGAGCAAAGGCAGTAAGACCCCGTCATTGACGCCGTCGAAGGTTCCTTTGACTCATAAATCTGCGTCATCGACTCCTTTATCGAAGGGCCCGTCGTCGCACAAATCGGTCGAATCGACGCCGTCTTCGATGCCACTGTCGACACCGATAAAGACAGACCTACTGCTGTTACTACATCTGTCAGTAGACGTACCGAGGGCTTCGACCATTACCTCGAGGATGTCGTCCATAACCTTGACGACTCTGAGTAGGATCCCGATCCTCTCGAGTTCTTCGAGGCCTCTTCATACTTTTTCGACGCCTTTTTCGGTTTCATCGAAGCCTTTGACTTCCGTCAACCGGTGACTACAAGTTTTGCCCCTTCTGCTTTATAAATAGGTTTTAAATAATACCCAAGGTCAGATTATTTCAGAGCTTTGTCCTCTATATGCGGAAGGGGAGGATTCTGACCATGCAAGACCCTTTGGGTTACAGAGGACCACTACTCCTATGCCAGAGGAATTTATCTCTGAAGAGAATAGATTGAAGGACCTTCAAGACTCTTTGCATGAGGCAAGTGGTTTAGATACTTCTCCAGAGGTAGAATTTGCTAAACCAGACCCAGGGGAACATGCTGAGACCCCTTATAGGGTCTTAATGACCAGAATAATAGCCTTCATGGGGTGGTCTACACCTTCACCTTCTCAACGGGATGATTTTACGGACATTTTACTTAAAGGCCCACAGGAGGATCCTGTGGTTCCCTTTCATACTGCATTGCAGAGAAAAATATCTGTCAACTGGGAAACCCCTGAGATTATCCCGACAGTTAACAAAAACTAATATGGGGTATCTGCTTCTGACCCTGAATATTTGAGCAAACATCCAAGCCCAGAGAGTTTGGTTGTACAAGCAGCAACTTCATCGAACAGTAGATCAGCATACCTTACTGTTCCACAAGACTGGGATGATAAAAGGTTTGACCCTATGTCAAAAAAGGTCTTCTCGGCATGTAGCATGTCGCTTAAAACCATTAATGCTACTTGCACACTCGCAAGATTCAGCCATACACTTTGGGAGTGTGCTTCATCTGCGGCTGACTGCCTCCCAGAAGGAGAGGAAAGGGAAGCTTTTCTGAACATCATTACAGATGGTAAAGACCCTTCAAACTGGCATTGATTCTGCTGACCCTATCGGCAGGGCCATGGCGGCAAGTACTACAATCCGCAGATTTGTGTGGCTGCCCTCTGACGGCACTTCTTTGTTTGTTAAGGCTGATGACAGTCTAGAGAAGTTAAAAACATCGAAGGCAGTAGCGAAATCTCTTGGAGCTGCAATCCTTCAAACTACGTATCGCCCCTCAGGAACCTTCTGGAGAGGTAGGTCCTTTCGCTTGATTCCGCATTCGGAAAAGGCAGAGGACAGCCGGCTCAAAGGGGCCAAAAATCGATTCAACCGCGGTAGATGGATTAAAAGTACAAAAGCCGCAGCAGGTGCCTCCTTGCCCTCGGCATCTGCGTCAGCCGCTTCTAAACCACTCTGAGGTCTCTCCTCACAAGACACCAGTAGGGGGCAGGTTAACTCAACATCTGACGGAATGGCAGGCTATTCCGTCAGATGCTTGGGCATTGGCGATAGTTGCCCAAGGTTACTGCCTGCCTTTTCTACGCACCCCTCAGTCATCCACCGGGGAACAACTCTTTGCTGCGAAAGGAGCGGATCTGGAAACTTCAGATTCTAGACCTGCTGGAGAAAGGCGCCATAGTACCTGTAGCGGAGAGGAACAAGGGTTGGTATTCCCACTATTTTCTAGTACCGAAGGACGGAGGACTGAGACCCATCATGGACTTATGAGAATTGAACAAATTCCTCAGGAAGGACAAGTTCAAGATGGTGACTCTCTCTCAGATCCTTCAGGCCCTCCAGCTTCAGGACTGGTTGGTATCTCTAGACCTTCAGGATGCTTATTTCCATGTGCCAATCCATCTCAAACACAGGAAATACTTGAGGTTCGCAATTGGCAACTCTCACTATCAATTTGAGTTCTGCCATTTGGGCTGACTTCCACCCTGAGGGTCTTCACCAAGCTAATGTCGGTAGTGGCTGCAAGTCTAAGGAGGGAAGGGATCCAAGTATACCCCTACCTAGACGATTGGTTGATCAGAGCAGTATCTTCGGAACAAGCTCAGATCCAACTAGATTATGTCTGCCACTTCCTTCACAAACTGGGCTTCTCCCTCAATTTAAAGAAGTCACAGATGATACCATCACAGAGACTCCAGTTTATCGGAGCGGTCCTGGACACTTCCCTGGGGAAAGCCTCGCCACCAGAGGTGAGGGCTCAAGATATTCTGCAGATGGTCACCAAGTTTCAAAATGCCCAACGTCTCCCAGCCTTTGACATTTTGAGGTTGCTAGGCCTCATGGCATCCTGCATCTTCCTTGTGCCAGAGGCTCGCCTGAGAATGAGATCTCTCCAGTGGGCACTAAGAACCCAGTGGTCGCAATTCTCAGGAAGAATGACAGATCTCCTTCAGGTCCCGGATGAAGTGGCTCGAGATCTTCAGTGGTGGACCTGTCGGGAGAACATTTTGAAAGAACTGTTTTGGCAACAGAACAGTCACGGATGCCTCACTCACGGGGTGGGGAGCCCATGCCAACGAATTGACCATCAGCGGTCATTGGTCTCCATCGGAGTCCAGACTACATATCAACCTGTTGGAGCTGAGAGATATCAGACCTGCGCTGAAGGCTTTTCTGCCATCTGTACAAGGGAAAAATGTCCTAATAATGACAGACAATACAGTGGCCATGCACTACCTCAACAAAAGAGGAGGTGTAGGATCACTGCCACTGTGCAGAGAGGCGATGCAGCTCTGGTTTTGGGCAATTCAAGAAGGAATCTCTATCTGCAGTTCACTCTGCCGGAGAGAAGAACCTGACCGCGGACGCTCTGAGCAGGCAGAGCACAGTCTCTCACGAGAGGTAGATAGCTCTGGAAGTCCTTCAAGAGATCTTCACCCTTTGGGGAACCCCTCAAGTGGATCTGTTCGCTACCAGTATCAACAGGAAGTGCGATCAGTTTTGTTCAAGGGAATTTCCCCCGAGAGGAGCTCTAGGGGATGCGTTCGTAGTGGACTCGGAGTTTCCACTTCTGTACGCGTTTCCTCCAGTCCGTGTCATTCCTCAAATGATCAGGAGGTTGAGAAGATTCCGGAAGACTATGATCCTAATTGCCCCAGACTGGGCCAGGAGAACGTGGTAACTGGACCTTCTGGACATGTCCATCTGCCCTCCGATTCGGCTTCCACATAGGGAGGATCTTCTCTCGCAGAAGGGAGGTCAGGTTCTCCATCCAGACATCAGAACCCTCAACCTTCACGCTTGGTTTCTGAAAGATTGAGATACAAGGATTGGGACCTCCCAAATGACGACATGGAGGTGTTGCTTTCGGCTAGAAGGCCAGCAACAAAGACTTTATGCCGCTGCCGTTGGAACAAGTTTTGCAGCTGGTGTAGCAAAAAGAATATCGAACCCTTTTCATGTGGTACACCAATGGTATTATCTTTTTTGCTCTATTTGGCGAATTCAGGTCTTCAAGTTGGTAAGATCAAGGGCTACCTCGCAGCGCTGTTGATCTTCAAGTGCACTGCGGTGGAACCATCCTATTTCAAATTACCCCTAGTAATCCAATTTCTGAAGGGGTTGATTAATGTCTATCCCCCAAAGCCGTTCCCTTGTGGGACTAAATCTAGTCTTAAATTTCTTGATGGGTACTCCCTTTGAACCACTCCATTCTTGTTCATTAAGATTTCTCACCCTTAAAACAGTCTTACTAGTGGCTATGACAACTGCCAGAAGAGTGAGCACATTACAAGCTCTATCTTGCAAACCTTGTCATACAATTTTTCACAAAGTTGTCCTACAAGTGAAGCCTAATTTCCTCCCAAAGGTAGTCTCTGAATTCCATATCACTCAGAAGATAACCTTACCTTCATTCTATCCTCCTCCCCATCCTGGGAAAGAGGAAGAGAGGCTATATAGGCTGGATCCAAGGTGAGACTTGAGCTTTTATATCTGCAGACTTGCTAGGATTAGGCAAGCAGACCAACTGTTTATAGGTTATGCAGGACACAAATTAGGATTGCCAATCACAAAACAGATTATTTTAGCCATTCTAGAATGCTACAAATTGGCTGGGAAAGAGCCCCCTCAACACCTTAGGGCTCATTCAACCAGGGGTATCGTAGCCTTTTCGGCCCTCCAAAGATGGGTACCGATTCACGACATATGTGCGGCTGCCACATGGTCGTCCGCACATACCTTTACAAAATTCTACAATCTGAATTCCTCCTCTAGCCAGGAGACGAGATTTGGCAAAGCTGTGTTACACTCTGTTCATTCTTAAAGGGAAAAATTTCAATTTTTACTCCCACCTCCGTTTACACACCACTGCTATGGGAGTCTATCAAGATAAGGAATACGTCGGAGGACACAATCCCTTCGTAGAACGTTACTTCTTACCTTGTAACGTTCTTTCAATGGGATGTTCCTCTAATGTATTCCTTATCGCCCCTCCCATCCATCACCTCAGTAAAATTTCCCTTGTAATTGCAGCTTACGCTCCTTCAAGGTCAATGACCAATTCATGCACAGCTACTCTTAAATTTCAAAACGGAACTAAGCAATGGACGCTGCGTGAGTCTATTTATACACACGATGACTTCGTAACCGATACAGAGGCTGTCGAGGGACACCAACTCGAGGGACGTCGATGCGCAGCGCCCTCTACTGAAAAAAAAATTCTGAGGCTAGCAAGCTGGAAGTAATCTATCAAGATAAGGAATACGTTGGAGGAACATCCCATCGAAAGAACGTTACAAGGTAGAAGTAACTTGTTCTCTGAAACTCCATAGATACCTCATCTTAACCTTATCTATGCCTTGCAGTAGTGCAACAGATCTGCCTGTAATGTACATGTCATAAGGTGGACTCTCTGTGCTGACCTCTGGCTTTCACTTGCCAGAGGTCAAAACTGAATACCATTGATTTGGGTCATAGTAACACTTTAAGTGCTGCAAGTACTATATGCAAACAAGTTCCTGGATCTGACGTTTTATTGCTTGGTGGTCTTAGCAGATCACTTTTTGTAGACTTCCTTTGTCAACCACCAAAGCCTTTCATGCTTTTGAAGAATTTTCTAGTGCCGTTTTAGACTCCAGCATTCTCTTTACTCAACTAAGAAGCCAGCATGTCAAAGTTTTGAACACTGCTCTGCCTGCTGCTGTTAGTCTTGTGGGGGAGAGACCATCCGATATAGAACCCTCTGGAAACTGTGTTGGGTAAAATTCTCATTGTTATGAGAAATCCTCTTGACCTGTGTCAACTCCAGAACATTTTTCTTGAACCAGTAATTATTTTGCCTTGTCCCTAGGTGACCAGGAATCCTTTTCCCCCTCTCGCCTACTCTTTTTTTCTTTTTTTTTTTTTTTTTTTTTTATGGGTTATATCTCTCCATGGTGTATAGTTGTAGTTAGTTTCCTATAACTTTTGGACTGAGGCTGGTTTGCCCCTTTGTGCTCCCCTGTTAATTTCTTTCATCTTCCTGGGTGAACTACTGTTCCCAAGTAGTAAAGAAGGATGTTTATCCCCTTTGCATTTTGTATAAGTGAGCCAGCATACCACATCTTATGTGGAGTGCTGGGCGATACAATGTATCCCCTTTCTTACTTACATGGTTACATTTGTTACTATTGTGAGTTTACATTAATGGCTGGTGTTAGTGGTTTTAGGTTTTGACTTTGTCTTTATTACTTGTAGGCGGTTAATTCAGCCTCAGTAATGCACAGAAGGGCTACCATTTTGCTAAATGGTGGGCTCCTTTTTGTTGCCATTTCTTGTGTGTTTGCTGTGTCTTTGTTCACCCTCCCCAGTCCTCCCCCACCCTCCCTACCATTCTAGGTGGGAAGGACCTCAGTGGAAGTTTTGTCTTCCGCGGTAATCCTTTGGACTACCCGCCCAGGCATAAGAGTGTCTTGAGAATGCAGGAGGCAAGGAAGGAGTCCAAAGCTCTGCAGCCATTTGTCTTCCACCCTGCCTGAAAGGAACCAACTCCCAGTGGTGGTGGGGGGGGAGGGACTGGCTGTCCTGTTTGGACAGCCAGACCGGCCCTTTCTGTAAAATGCAAGGAGAGATTGCAGAAGTTGTGCTGCAGTTCCTGTTAAATACTCCAAACCTGGAAGCTCCTGTCAAGTCGACCACTGGAGCTGAAACTGAAGAGGAAGAAGAAACAGATGTAGCGATTGCCTACGACCAGAGTGCCTGCTGTGTAACCGGAGGCTGCTGTAAGCCCTCCTTCCAATCGAAATGGGAGTCCCGAACACGATGTCTCCTATCCGAGGCTGGCGAGATCCACTAGTCTCAAGAAGACCGGACTTCTCCCACGGCGTGCTGCAACCTTGCTGGGCTGCAATACCCTTGGACCTCCAGCCATTGTGCGGTCTTCTGAATCTTGCTGAAACTTTGGCATCTTGCTTGACCTGCAGATACTTGAAGTCTCCTCACCAGAGTGCTGGACCAGATTAGCGACGATAATCCAATCGGCGATATTCAGTCTTCTCCTGACTCTTGAAAAGGGTGCCAAAATGACAGAACCACATCCAGCCACAAAGGCACCCTTGCCTGGAGTCTTTCACCATTGATCCCTGTTGCAAATTCCTTTCCAGTGTCCTGTCTTCAGCCTTCAACTTGGAATTCATCGACCAGGTTTTTAGCTGCAGCTCCCTCCTGAAGACGTCACCTGCCGTCTCTTCTGTGCTGAGGTACTCTGTTGGCTGGGGTATTATTTACCTTAAGCCTTTTGTGATTCCTGTGAAGCTTTGGGGGCGATTCATTGCTGTAACCCCTCTAGGGTGTAAGTCCCTCGAACCTTTCTGCCACTCTGAAGAACAATACCTACTTGTTTGAACAGCTTTCCTCTGGAAATTTGACTTTTCCTACATCTGTGCCTATCCCGACCTGTCTGTTGGCCACTAGAAACCCAGTGACCCCCTTCTGCTACTGAGAACACTCTGCTCCCAGAATAGGGAAGGACTTATAAGGTTTGGGCCTTTTGTCTAGTACATGCAACACGTGTTTTAAAGTGACTTGCTTGTAACAGAGTTGGTTTTGTAACTGCACCTCTGAAATATGAGCAGTTACAAGTTCTTACTATCCTTTTGAATGTGTTTTGCCATTCTGAAAAGTGTATATACAAGGTTATTTTACTAAACTGTGAATTGGTTCCCCAATTTACCCAAACTAATGCTGTTGGTTTCAGACTATGTGTATATGGTTACCAACTGGGTCTTGCTACCCCTAACTTGCTGTATATCCTGTCCGCAGTAAGTCTTCCTTCGTTTTACTTAACTTGAATAGCTGTGCACAATTCTTAATAAGTGTATTGGGTTTTGCTAACCTTGGTCTGCCTTGTGCCATCCTAAAAAAAAAAAAAAAAGTTGGAGCGTTATTGCTTACCTCAATCTGTTCCACTGATATGAAAAGCAACTGTAATGGTTTTACAGCATTAGGTCTTACTCACCTAGTGTAACTGAGGGTTATCCTGAATGTAGTTATAGGTTGATACTGGGTTATCCTGAATGTAGTTATAGGTTGATACTGTCATGAATTTGTGTTCCACTATTCAGAAAGGTATCCTGGTACCAAGGTTGGTTTACTAAGTGATTTCCTAGGTGTGTCACTGCATGACTGATGGGGTCTACTATCCTTGAATTGTTTAAAGTAATCTGAAAGTAACTTGTGGCTTTACTCACCCTAAATAAGTGTGTTCTATCCTAAATATGTATAATTGAGACTGACTTACCTAGAATTACTGTTAATTATTCTGAACCTGGTCTATGCTTTGGTCTGTGTACTTTCAGCATTGTGTTGTATTTTTATATTGCGTTTGATTCTATGACAAAGTACCCTTTCCCCGAGATTTACCTGGGCCTGCTTGTATTTATAATAAACCTTTATTTTTTATAATACTTTTGGGTGAAAGTTTTTCTGTTGAGCGGTTTGTATGCTAGAGGTTCTTTGTACTTAACTACACTCCTCTCTCCCTCCTAAGATAAGCCTGGCTGCTCTATCTACGCAATCAAATACTCCGGTGGTACAGCCTTCTACTAAGAGTGGAGTTTTGTACTGTCTCAGTTGTGATTTTTGCTTTGCCCTTAGTTGGACTTCAGCGAATCTGTCCTAAGACACAGCACTTTAAAGATGTGAAATGTCGTGTAGAAATGCATTCTGCTTTTGAGTCTTTGGCCCTCATTACGAGTCCGGCAAAACCGGCAGGTAGCCGCTGGACCCGTAATGATTTACTGCCGCCTGACTTGCAGGCATTAATGGGGCATTACAGTCCCAGCGGTCCAGTAAGTCGGGCGCAGGCAAAATGTTGATCCACAGAAGCACTGGCACCATTAATAACGGTGCTGGTGCTTCAGTCAAAGTCGGCGGGTGCTGTTCTGTCTGCCTTGTCTGACCCAGGCAGGAGGAACCGCACCCACCCGCAGACTTGTAGTTTGCCGGTCCACATGCAATGGTGCTGGTAAGCTTGCCGGCACCATTGTTTCCGGACTGGCAAACTTGTAATGAGGGCCTTTTGACTCTGACATGGCAGACCATTGTTATCCTCCTCCAGCACTGCCCGCTTCCCACATAGCGGTTTGTACAGAAGAACTAAATGCGTGGTCATGGGGTGGTTTATTACATCTATTGAGACCTAACACAGTTGTTGACCAGAAAAGTCTTGATGAAATGTGGGCGAACTGTCACAAAATCACTAAAGGCTAGATGTTTCTGGTAGGTGGAATATGGCTGCAGCACCTGTCTGAACTGTCATGAGGCAAAACCTGCTAGGGTTGGCAATGAAGCTTTGGTGTACATTGATCACTGCACTATGTGTATCCGTGCGTATGTTTGAGAGTAAAATTGAGCAGAGGAGCCCCTTGCTGACATGGCTGCCGGTGTGGTCTAGTTATGACAGACAAGCCGTCATCAAATAACCGATGTCTAAAGCAGCCTCAAGACATTGAGGGTTCATGATATGATAGGTTATTTATAACACGCTGAATACCCAGAGTTTTCGAAGCGTGGAACTGGGGATCGAACCAGTGTTGCTCCGTGTTGTCTTGCTTCCAAGGTGAGCATGTTACCCCTGAGCTATCCTCCCGAGACACATGGTTCAGCTCGAACTGCTTTATGTTAACGATTGAAGCTGGTGTAGGTTTGTTTAAGAACTTCATTGACTTGTATGTGTAGTTTCTGGAAGTGTTTAGCTAATTAAAAATCTTTTATTACAGAGAAAAATAATTTGTCATTTATTGAAACCTCAGCACTGGATTCAACCAATGTGGAAGAAGCCTTCAAAAACATTCTTACAGGTATTTATATACTTTTTACAAAACTTATGTCCATGTTTCTTCACTTACAGACACACCTATGGAAACTGTTTCTTAGTTTGAGAAAGCAAGAACTATTGACTTGGTGTGCACAGGAAAAATGTACTGTTCTTTGTAGTGAAGTAAAACTTGTGTTACAGGTTTTGGCCTCTGGCTGGAGACCTTGTGCCATGCGATATACTTAAAAGTATTATTTTTTAAATTTTTAGCTCAAATCTTTAAGCAGGTGAACAAGGTGATGTCTCCCTGAATTGACCAGTGTATCTCTTCATTCATTTTTCTAAAATATGTAGCACTCTTGCTGGCTTATGGCTCATTGACTCATTAATATGCAAGATGCACCCAATTTTTGAGAAAGTGGCAGATTGAGCCTTTGAACCAAAATGTCTAACGCTTTATGAACACACAAAAATGTTGGCTTGCATGTATGTTTTCCTAGTGCAAAGGGTTTGTTTTACTGGTCGCTGGAAAGGATTGTTTGGATCCCCAGTACCACTACATCCCTGCTTATTCCATTCCTTTGGTTTTCTTGTTAAAATCTATTTTATGTTTCTGGTGTTAAGGATTTCAATCAGGTGACACACCTTGATCTCGGCCTAGTGTGCAGCGCACGACTGAAATGCTTATTTTTTTTATATTATATAGATTCAATATTGAGATGGTACACCACTCATATCGCACCCCTTTTTCAACTACCCCGGGTCACAATGGACCATGAACCAGGCTGGTTGGTTAAATACAATATTTATTTATTTATTTATTTTAAAATTCAAAAGAAATCCTACACTTTTTAATATGGGGCAGAAATCACCAATGGTGTGATAATTACAATGAGAATGTGAGCAATGTACAGGGTTTAACCTTTTAGTGGAACAAATACGCAGCACAGCGGTATAGGAGCACCTTTTGATTTAGGAAAGATAGCCCCCAAGTTAGAATTTTCCCCTGTAATGTTCCCTCAACCGACAAATAATCCATTCCGAGTGGATAAACCGAAGCAGCAGGTAAACGGAATCCAAATCTGACATTCACTCCCCTTCCCCCCCCCCACCCCCCAAATAAGAGAGAGAAACAGATTTTAAACCCCTTGCAATGTTATCAAATGACACTCGGAAATGGACAAATAATGAATGTGTTAAAAACCTTGAAGCAAATCTGATTCCTCACTAAAGCAACAATGAAAAGACACTAACAATCACAAAGAATGGATTACCAAAAGCATACAGTTTGAAAATGGGTGGAAAGTTTAAAACCGATTGCAGCAAAATGACACTTTGGAAATTTTGCAATTTTTATTTTATTCAATTCCCGCCTGAAATTACCCAATGGTTTTTAATAAAAACTGGTGAAATACACTGGTTTGGAATGCGGGGTTTGCTTCGGAGTCTCGGCACGCCTCGGTTCTTCTACCTGTTGAATCGGTTCTTGGTTATCTTGTTCGAAATATGTCTTCTTCCCCGAGGTCGGGCTTCAAGAAGTGCCACGGCTGCGGTTCCAAGATGTCGCTTACGGACCAGCACGACATCTGCCTGTGGTGCCTTGGTGAGGACCACGCTACCGATGACTGCAATGAATGCCAGTCTTTGACGTCGAAGGCCTTGCAGGAGCAAAAGAAGTTTTCTGTAGGTAGGTTTTCCAAACCCCATAAATCGAAATCTGCTGGGCTTTCGACCAACGATTCGAGGGGTGACTCTCCGCGTGGGTGTAAGTCCAGGGGGTCTCGGTCCCGGGGTGGTTCCCGCCATTCCTCTGCCTCTTCTAGGCACTTGCAGAGGATGGCAAGGATGTCATGTGTGAATCCGTTCAGTCGGGTCTGGACATGGCAGACTGTCAGCCGGTCCATGGCGGCGAGCACCGTGATGCGCAGATTTGCGTGGTTGCGGAAGTCTGGGTTTGCTCCTGACGTACAAGCCCAGCTTTTCAACATGCCCTTTGATGGTGTACATCTTTTTGGCAGCAAGGCTGCCAAGAGCCTTGAGAGGTTGCAGACCTCCAAAGCTGCAGCAAAGTCGTTGAGCGCTGCAGTCCGCTAACCTCTACCTTTTCATTCTGGGGACAGCAATGGAGGGTGAGTTCCTTTCGATACTACTCGTCTTTTGGTAGATCGCGGGGAGCGGCCAGTCAAAGGGGCCAATGTAGGAGTACCAGAGGTGGAAAACAAGGTACTCGAGGTGCCAAAGCCGCTCGGGCAGTTGCCTCTTTGCCCTCAGGCACTGCCGCCGCTTCAGCTCAGTCATGAGGCCATGTCCCATGGCTCGACGCTTGGGGGAAGGCTGGCGCAGCATCTTGTAGAATGGCATGCCATTACTTCAGATGTGTGGGTTCTGGAGATCATAGCCCACGGCTACTGTCTTCCTTTCTGGCAGAGGCCTCATGACAATCCACCAGGTAATCTCTATGAAGAGTCTGGATCCGCTCCTTGCGCAGGAAATCAAATCCCTGCTGGAGAAAGGCACCATAGAACTGGTGCCTGTAGCGGAGAGGAACAAGGGATGGTATTCCCCATATTTTTTGATCACGAAAAAAGACTGAGGATTGAGACCCATCATGGACTTGCGTGGTTTGAACAAGCTCCTCAGCTTGTTCAAGGACAAGTTCAAGATGGTTACTCTTTCTTAAATCCTCCAGGCCCTTCAACTTCAGGACTGGTTGGTGTCTCTCGACCTCAAGGACGCTTGCTTTCATGTGCCGATTCATCCCAAGCACAAGAAGTACCTGAGGTTCGCAGTTGGCGACTCGCATTTTCAGTTTCGGGTCCTGCCGTTCGGATTGAACTCCGCCCGAGGGTCTTCACCAAGCTCATGGTGGTGGTGGTAGCGTATCTCAAGAAAGGGGGGATTCACATGTACCTCTACCTGGACGATTGGTTGATCAGGGCGCGCTCTCCCGAGCAAGTGCTGGATCATCTGTCAGTTACCTGCCACTCCCTCACAAGCTGGGCTTCTCCCTCAACTTAAAGAAGTCCCACTTGACACCTACCCAGTGGCTCCAGTACATAGGAGCAGTGCTCGACACATCTCTGGGGCAGTGTTCGCCTCCCTGGGTGAGGGCTCATCACATTCTGCAGATGGTGGACAAGTTTAAACGTGCTCAGTCTCCCGGCGTTCAAGTTCTTGAGGTTGCTCAGCCTCATAGCATCCTGCATTCTTCTGGTGCCAGAGGCCAGGCTGAGGATGAGATCTTTGCAGTGGGCTCTCAAGATGCAGTGGTCGCAGGCCCCCGGCAGGATGTCAGATCCAGTTCAGGTGCCCGCCCTCGGTCGCCCAGGATCTTCTATGGTGGGTTAGTCGAAGGCAATCTGATGAAAGGGGCTCCATTTTTGCTACCCTGGCTTGAGGTGATGATCGTGACTGACGCATCAGTCACGGGATGGGGGGGGGGGGGCTCATGCCAACGAGTTGACAGTCAGCGGTTGTTGGTCTCCGGAGTCCAGACTTCGTATCAATCTGTTGGAGCTGAGGGCTATCGGGCGAGCCCTGAAGGCTTTTCTGCCGGCTGTGCGGGGAAAGAATGTCCTGATTCTGACTGACAATACAGTGCCATGCACTAACTCAACAAAAAGGGGGGCAGGGTGTCTCCCTCTGTGCAGAGAGGTGATGCAGCTCTGGTTCTGGGCCATCCAGCAGGAAATTTCGATCTCGGCAGTTCATCTGGCCGGAGACGAAAACGTGGAGGTGGACGCTCTGAGCAGACAGAGCACGGTCTCTCACGAGTAGGAGCTGGCTCAGGAGATTCTCCTGGAGATCTTTGCCCTTTGGGGGACCCCATAAGTGGTTCTCTTCGCCACCAGTGTCAACCGGAAGTGCGAAAGATTCTGCTCGCGGGAATTTCCTCCAAGAGGAGCGTTGGGGGACACGTTCATAGTGGAGTGGCCCTTCCCACTGCTGTACGCATTTCCTCCAGTCCCCGTCATTCTGCAAGTGCTGTGGCGGTTACAGAGGTTCGGTTCCCGAATTATCCTCATTGCTCCGGCATGGGCCAGGAGAACGTGGTACCCGGACCTTCTCGACCTGTCCATCTGTCCTCCACGCCGTCTTCCCTACCGAGACAATCTGCTCTCATGGCGGGGGAAGTCAGGTTCTCCATCCAGAGGTCAAGTCCCTCAACCTTCATGCTTGGCGTCTGAAGGGTTGAGGTATAAGGATTGGGACCTCCCTGAAGACGTGATGGAGATGTTGCTTTCGGCCAGAAGGCCTGCAACAAAGTGCCTGTACCGTTGCCTTTGGAGAAAGTTCTTCGACTGGTGCAGGGTTAAGAATGTGGATCCTTTTTCATGTGCCACTCCTGTGGTTCTGTCTTTTTTTGCTTTCATAAGCCCACAAGGGCCTGCAAGTGGGTACCATTTTAAAGGTTACCTGGCGGCACTGTCCATATTTAAGCTCTCGTCTGAGGAGTGTTCTTATTTTAAGATACCTTTTTGATTTCTGTTTTTTTTTTTTTTTTTTAAGGGCTCACTCATGTGTTACCACCATCACCTTTCCAGGTGCACGGTTGGGATTTGAACCTGGTTCTAAAATTCCTAATGGTAGATCTGTCTGAGCCTTTATATTCTTGTCCTTTGAGACTGTTGACCTTTAAAACTGTATTTTTAGTTGCGGTTACTTCCGCTCGCAGAGTGAGTGAGTTGCAGGCACTATCAGCCAAGCTACCCTTCACGGTGTTCCATAAGGACAGGGTTGTCCTTGGGGTTCGTCCTTTTCTTCCGAAGGTTGTGTCGGTATTTCATTTAAGCCAGAAGTTTATTCTTCCGGCATTCTATCCTCCTCCGCATCCTGGTAAGGAAGAGGAGAGGCTCCATAGGTTGGATCCTAGGAGAGCGTTCTGCTTCTACATCTCACGCATGTCCCGGGTCAGAGTGGACGATCTGCTATTTATTGGATACGCTGGAAGGCGTTTGGGACAAGCTGTTACTAAGCAGACTTTGTCTAGATGGATTATCTTGACCATCTCGGAATGCTACCGTCTGGCGGTTAAGGACCCTCCGGTAGGCTTGAGGGCCCATTCTACTATGGGTGTGGCTGCCTCCACTGCTCTGCAGAGGGGTGTTCCCATTCGTAACATTTGTGAAGCAGCCACATGGGCCTCTGTCCATACTTTTGTAAAACACTGCTCCCTGGATTCTATCCATGGGAAGATTTGGCCTTTGGCAAGGCGGTCCTCTATTCTGCAATTTAATTGGGCATTCTAAACTTCAAAATTCTTTTCCCACCTCCATACGTTGGTACTGCTTTGGGAGTCTGTCATAGATGTGGAATACGTCGGAGGAACCAATCCCCTCGAAGAAGTTACTTTCTTACCTGGTAACGTTCTTTCAATGGGATGTTCCGATGACCTATTCCACATCATACCCTCCCAGCCTGCCCCTCTACAGAATTTCTTATGCGATTACAGCTTACGTTTCCGCGAGGCTTTCTGTAGTCATTCTGGCAGAAGATTGGTGCCACACGTTCTAGGAAGAAAACTACAACTGAGGCTACGGGCGTCGTGCGTCCTGCTTATAACATCCGATGACGTCGGCTCGATGGAGGCCCTCAAGGATGGCATATCGGCGCAGGACGCAGACGGCGAAATTGTTTTCCGAAGCAGCACAGCTGTGGTGATTACTGTCATAGATGTGGAATATGTTGTTGGAACATCCCATCGAAAGAACGTTACCAGGTAAGAAAGTAACTTGTTCTTTTCTCCTTTTTAGTTTTGCAAACTCCCATTTTTTTTTTTACACGTAGTGCCCAGCTGGCATTTCCTCTTACATTCGTTTTTGCATCTCCATTAGGTTCCCACTCTGTCCTACAGCCATGGTTATTTTCCTGAGTGCAGGGGTTTTGTCTGAAGCACAGATGCATTGAAACTGACGTGGCACAGATAGCTAGAATCTCTTTTGAACTACTGAGCTTTGGTGCATTTGTAAAGAATTAATGCGTTTTCCCTTGCGGGTAAATTGAAGTTCCTTGTTTTTTCTCAAAGTTGGTTTGACCGAGCCTGTCATTCAGTAATCATGCCTGGTTTTGCTGAAGCACAATGAGATATCCTGGGCATGGCAAGGCCTTATTGATCACAGTGGTTTAAGAAAGAACAGATGGAATTGGCTTCAAAGCAGCATTTTTAAAGGTGAAAATGTTTACTTTTCAATGGGGATTTTGGGGTTTTCAGCAAAGCAGTGCTGCCTTTTGACTTTCTTCCTTTTGTATGTGTCAGAACACACTGGCACGCTCTTTCGGTGTGTGCCCTTGTTCCACCCTGTCCAATGTATGCTTGGCAAGAAGGTGCAGCCATCTTTATGTTGCGGCAAAACACAGTTTTGAGGCCATGACGCTCACAGGATCCAGTGCAATCATTTTTCTGTTTCTGCGCAATTGCAGGTTGATGATGTGGGGAAATACTGTTGAGTGGGTCAATATATCCCACACTGGTTTAGGCCTGTGAAGGGTACCACCAGTAGAGCAATTCTCGGAAAGTCTTATATTTTTTTTTTATTTTATTTTTTTGGTCTTACCCCACTTATTTAATGGATATTTATAAGGCGCCTAAACAGCAAAAGCGTTTCAAAGTGCCACAAGACAAAAGGAAAGAGAACAAGGGAGTAAATAAACTTGGAAATGACAATGAATAAATAATAAAAAGAACAGCAGTCCTACTAGGCCTTGTGGCATTCGTAATGTGAAGGAAAAGGAGAGGGACTGGGTAAGTGCTATTAGGGTCCCTGGGAGGAAGAGCATAAGGTGCTTTTTTTTTTTTTTTTTTTTTTTTTTTTTTTTTTTTTTATTAGGCTTCTACCACATTGGTTGAGTCCAGTGCGAAGGAGCTTTTTAGGGGGACAGTAAGTGCATGGGCGGAGATGTCCCAAGTGAAGACAAGCGGATATGAGCCCAGAGGGCAGTGCAGGGCTGGGTGATGCTGCTGGTGACGGGGCAGATGGCCAGGAACCTATTGGACTCTTGAGGGGCAAGGCCGCCCATCTTCCGGACAGTGGGAATGGTTAGCATGGGAGAGAGGGAAGGAGGAGGAGAAAAGAATAGTCTTAAGTTGTTTACGGCACATGAGGTGCTCTGGTTGGGGCGGGGGGCGGCTGTTCCAGATTAGTGAGCCTGCTGAGGACAGAGATCTGCCCCCACCTCTCTGCTTGGAGAAACGTTTGTTCAGCAGAGAGTTGGAGAAAGGTCATCGAAGGGATCTGGAAGGAGAGTATTTAGTGAGAAACGGCTGTAGATTGCATGACCTGGACCTGGTTACAGTTGTTCTACCACACTTGACCTGGCTGCATTGTTTAATATCCTGCATTGTACAGAACTCCTGCACGTGGTGTCGTTTTTATTAGGAGAAACTTAAGAATTAAGTATGGTTTTGCATTCTCCATTTGGGATTGTTTCCAATAGGTTTTTCTGTTTCTCCAGCATGGGGTCTGGCATGGATTCACATGCTCATGAATATTCCCTGTCGTCAGGCTGGGAATCCTCGGCAAAGAAAAAAATCAGTATCAGTTTCTGATCTGTCTTTCTTAGTAGTAACCAATCTCTGGTCTCTGGGTCATACTACCCCTGGCAAATGACTGCCCTCTCCCTAAGCCCCCCTCTGGCAGCCATCCTCAGATTTTTACCGCAAGTTCAAGTGTTGGGAGTCCTCGTGCTATAGCTCTCGAGCTTTTTCTGCGTTTTGCGCTTTTTCAAAGAGATTTCTCATTTTTAAATTAAATAGAGCCTCAAGCTCCACCGCTTCTACTTCCGATCAACGGGGACCCGTTTCGGAATCTTCTACGCCCCTCAAGGGTGAAGTTTTCGTCGAGCTACGCTTCTTGGAGGATTCCAGAAGTTTTCTGAGGCCTACCTCGTGGATATGGCCCAGGAGAAAGGAAGCTCGACACCGGGAAAGCTGTTCAGGAACTGCCCTGGATGCAAGCTACAGAACCTGTTCAAGGAGGACGAGCACTCGGAAGTGCCTCTACTGCCTTCATGAAGACAAATCGCACCTGGAGAAGGACTGTGCGTTTTGCATGTACATGTCGGAACGAACCATGAGTGACCATCGGACCAGTCTCGCCAACTGGTTGGAAAGCAAGAGCCCAGCAGGTGAGAAGAAGAAACCCGAGCGGTCTTCTAAGTCCTGTGATGGTGCCCCGGTGACAGGGGCCCAACAGAAGGCAAAGCACTGCAAGTCCGCGGGCACCGGGAGTGCCGAACGGCCGGGCTCCTCGGCTGCTAGGCAGGGCGCACCTTCACCGACGCCATCAACTGTGAGCCAACGCTCTGGCTTGGGGAAGAGAAAGTCTGAGAACCCGGCTAAGCTTCTGGAGAGGCCCCGGTCGATCTCGAAGGAACCGGCCGAAGGGGTACGAGGCGGTGACCCTCCCCCCTAAGGTGAAGGCCTCAAGCGCGCCCAAGGCGGTGACGGCCTTGATTCACCCGGCCAGGGCCTCTATTGAGGGTATCGCTACAGCTCTGGGGAAGCCTGTGGAGGCTCCCCCAGTGGAGGTGACCTTGGGCCCAGAGTTTCCCTGCCCCCGCAGAGGCAAGCCTCTTTTAAGCCCATCGAGAAGACCCCCGTGAAGACCCTGGTGGAAAAAGAGGGGGGGGCGGTGGCCTTAACGGACACGACCTCCAAGGAGGAACTGGTCGAAGTCCTTGTCATGCCTACCCCCGGGGAACCAGACCAGGTCCAGCAACCCCAGAAGCGGGCATAAAGTTATTTTGAGCAAGCCCAAAAACCCCTGCTAGGGGCTTTTTGGGTGCGGGCCTGGCGCCATAGGCGCCAGGCTCATAGAGTAGAACTTACCTGATGCAGACCATGCTGCAGAGCTCCAAGCCAAATGAGGCTTGGAAGGGACTATTTTACCTAGGGACTATTTTTTTACTCGGGTGGGGCTGGGGAGGTATACTTACCTGGGACTACTTTGGATGGCTATTTAAACCACGCCCGAAGAGCAGCACACCCTTCGCGTTATTCTGCATCCAGCAGCATAACGCTCACTGTGTCTGCAAGCCTGCCTCCAGTCTTCTGCCACGCCCGCCTCGAGTCTGCAGCTCCTAGAAAAAGGGAGGAACAGAAGGAGAAGAGGTTAGAAGAAGAGCAAAACCTTCGATCCTTACCTGAATTCCGGATCCACCGCCCCTTCGAGCTGGAAGAAAGAAGCATTTTACGCGCGCCGCCTCGCCTGCTGCAGAGCCGCGCTGAACTCACCGGCCTTCGCAGCATCCTCATGATCCACCGCATCCTTCTGCACGTTCCTGCCGCACTCTGGCACCTACGGGAACACAAGAACAGCAAAGGTGAGCCAAGGGAATAGACAAAGGCAATAGTAACTACCCCCATAGACTTACCTGATTACCGCCGGGGGTACTATTCCTCTTCACGGGTCGGCACAGTCTCCATTGCATCCTCGCCATACCCCGGCCCCTAAAGGGAACAAAAGGACAACAAGGTGAGACGAAGGGACCAACAAGGAGGACTCTTCTCACCACAATAGACTTACCTAATTTTACCGCCGGAGGCATTATTTCCCGAACGTCATATTTTCTCTCCAAACTTGAATAAGGGAGCAATCCACAGGTTACATTCTGGCCTTATTTTATTGAACTGTGTAGGATAAGCCAAATCCTTACCTGAACTTTGTCAGCTACCACGAGGAACTCTTCGCTGGGGTCAAACTGCAAGGAATCGGACAAGAGTGAAATTCAGACATGTGAACTCTCACAAACTACATACTTTTCGGAGTCAATATTGTTCTTGAACTCACCAATTCCATCGAGCCAGTGAAGCAACTGGTTATCAATGCGCCCCTGCGCTCAATGCAGGATGGAGAGCTCATCTTTTCAAACCATCAGGTGAGAGTATAAGAGGGGACATCAAAGGTGATCTGTGGGGAGAACAGCGGGGGTAGGTGGGATTTACACTCAACCCCACGGGTGGTTAATTCCCTTTCTCCATTTACAGAAGAATATTCCTACGGGCCAAGCAAACAAAGCTAGGTGGGCCAGTCCAGTCCGTCATCTCGGCCCTACGCGTCACACTCGTGGAGACCGCAGCTGTCCAGTTCAGATCGACGCCTCTGTGGGAGCCAGGTGAGCGTAACAGACATAGAGGAGGCCCGTCCCCACGGGAGGGATCCTGATGAGGGGGACGACTAGAGCGAGGGTGATGTCGAGGCTCCGGTGGAGGAGGAGCACCCATCGCAGCCCGGCCCACAAGATAACTCCGCGGCCATTTTGACAGCAATCCATGCCTTATGGACGGAGGTGAGGACCAGGTTGCCCTTGCCTCCGACGGACGACCCGACAGAGCCGAGTCCGTCGGGAAGCCCCTCCTAACAAGAGAAGGATCCATCCAACCCCGCCTTCTCAGCTCTCACAGCCCTCTCAGCCTTTGTCTCCTTCCCTGACCCCGAGGGAGGACATGGGGACGGATACGGCCACGACGGGGACGGACAGATGACGGTGGTGACGATGGGACTGATCTCCCGTCGCCGATTCCTCAGGCGTCTCCTCACGACGAAATTGGCTAGAGGGACCGGTACGAGAAGTACCGGGTCCCCGACGCCGCGCTTTTGTGCCTTAGAGCGCAACCCACCCTGGATTCGGTCGTTTCAGCAGCAGCCAAGAAGAAAGGGGGGGCATCGGCCTCAACCTCTACTTCCCCGCCGACCGGCGAGGGAAGGAAGCTGGATGCCATGGGACGACGAGTCATCTTGTCGACGACTACTAAGGCGGCCAACGCCCTAGCGATCGTGGCCCGCTACGACAGGGAGTTATGGTACAAGATTGCCCCCCCTGTTGGACTTCCTCCCGGACGATAAGAGGGCAGAGGCCCTGGCAATCCTGCAGGAGGGTAAGGTGGCCTCTGACCACGCCATAACGGTGGCCACAGACATTGCCGACACTGGTTTCCGCCAATTGGGCAACGGTGTTTGCCTTCGATGGCGGGGGTGGCTCAGGGAAGACGGTGGATGAGTCCCTTCAGGCCATCAAGCCCGACACAGACAGCTTGAGCCTTGGGAGTTCTACAACGACGACGTCCGCCTTTTCGGAACTCCGGAGGCAAGCAAGGTGCCTCCAAGGAATTCGGCGGCGGCTCCTCAACGTACCGTCAAGCGGCCCGCTCCTCGTCGCAAGAAGCCTACTGGGGACGAGGCTAGTTCGGAGGACCTCGCCGTCGTCGCCAAGGCGGCGGCCAAGCAAGACTGAACCGGCCGTGGTGTCGGGCCCCCACCTAAGTATCCCGGTGGGAGGCCGGCTGACTAGGTTCGTCAGCGTGTGGAAATCCATCTCCACTGACCGTTGGGTGCTCGATGCCCTGGCCCAGGGGCACACACTTGAATTCCTCAAGAAGTGTCCCCGCATTCCACTTGTGGCCAGGAAGGAAAACCACGTTCCTCAACCACTGTTGGAAGTAAAAGCGATGCTCAAAAAAGGTGCCATCAAGCTTGTCCCAAAGAGGCTTTGGGGCTCCGGAGTTTACTCAAGATACTTCCTCGTCAGAAAGAAGACGGGCGGAATGCGCACCGTCCTGGACCTGCGTCGACTGAACAAGTACATCAAGGCACAGAAGTTCCGGATGGTCACCATCCAGCACGTGCTGGGACAGCTGGAGGAAGGCGACTTCCTATCATGGTCGGATTTGTAGGATGCGTACTTTCATATCCCCATTCTAAAAAGGCACCGAAACTTCCTCGGGTTTGTGGTCCAAGGGCGGCACTACCAGTTCAAGGCCCTCCCGTTTGGACTGAAGTCGGCTCCCAGGGTGATCACCAAGTGCCTAGCACCGGTGGCGGCGCGGCTGCGCCTGCAGGCGATCCACGTTTACTCCTACCTGGACGACTGGCTCATCCGGGCAACGAGGGAGCTCACCGGCGAACACAAGGCGAAGACGGTCCAGCTGCTCACGGACCTGGGATTCTCCATCAACTTCCCCAAATCCCACCTTGTCCCGTCGCAGGTCGCACTGTTTCTGGGAGCCAAGCTCGATACAGTGGTGCGATTGGCCTCGCCGTCGGAGGAAAGAACGAAGGCCATCCTGGGCAAGGAGCAGCGTCTGCTGGCCACGGATGTGGCCAGAGTGAGGTCCATCAAATCCCTTCTTGGGATGATGTCCTCCTGCATCTATCTGGTGCGCCTGTGCAGGCTTCGGATGCGTCCTTTGCAGGAGTTTCTCGACGCCCGTTGGATGCAAGCGACGGGCAGCTTCGAGGACAAGATCTCGCTCAACGAAGTATTCCGCCAAGCTGTTCGATGGTGGGGCACCCGCGCGCATCTCGCGGCCGGCACAGACTTTCAGACCCCAGCATATCAGGTGACATGACGACGGATGCCTCCTTGGAAGGATGGGGAGCGCACACCGGGGATCTTCACGCGAGAGGCCTATGGCTCCCGGAGGAGAGGCTGCTCCACATCAACATACTGGAGCTCTGGGCGGTGTTCTGGGCTCTAGTCTTTCCTCCCATCCCTCAAGGGCAAAGTGGTGAGGATCTTCACCGACAACACCACCACGATGTTCTACATCAGGAAGCAGGGAGGAACCAGATCCCCAGCCCTGTCCAAAGAAGCACAGGACCTGTGGCACTGGGTCGTTGCCCAGGGGATGTTCCTGGTACCCTTTCATCTAGCAGGGATAAAAAACACCATCGCTGACTCACTCAGCAGGGAGTTGCACTCGTGCCACGAGTGGGAACTATGCCAGGATCAAGTGGATCAACTCTTTCGGCGATGGGGCAAACCCCAAATAGACCTGTTCACGACGGCGACAACTCAAAGTGCCAGAGGTTCACCAGCAGGTTAGCCCAGCCAAGGAGCATGGGCGATGCTTTCTCGTTCCCTTGGGACGGCCTGTTCTTTTATGCGTTCCCTCTGTTGCCATGGCTGCTCAGGCTCATCAACCAACTCCAGAGGTCCCGGTGCAGGATGATCCTCGTCGCACCGAAGTGGCCGAGACAGACCTTCTAGACTTGTCAGCATCCCCACCAGTCAAACTGCCGACTGATGCAGATCTTCTCTCCAGAGAAGGAGGTGCCCTTCTTCATCACGACCCAGAGTCGCTGAACTTACAGGCCTGGCTCCTGCAGCATTAGAGTTTGGAGGATACGATATCCCGGCTGACTGCAAAGAGGTCCTTGCAAAGGTCAGGGCGTCAACTCTCAAGTGCTACGGACACAAGTGGAAGAGGTTCTCTGTCTGGTGCCGTGCACAGAAGATTAACCCTCTCAGGATTACAGCCCCTCAAGTGCTACCATACTTACTGTCGCTAGCCAAAGCTGGACTTTCTCATGCTTCAATCAAGATACATCTGGCAGCGATTTCCCGTTACACCAGAACTACAGGGCGGTCATCCCTGTGGTCTCATTGCCTGGTGAAGGAATTTATGAAAGGAATGTTTCGATCATTTCCGCCGGTGAAGGCGCCAGCCCCGGCGTGGGAGCTCAACGTGGTGCTGACCAGGCTCATGGGTCCGCCATTCGAGCCGTTGCATTCGGCCCAGTTAAAGTTTCTGTCGTGGAAGACAGCGTTCCTTATGGCCATCACCTCCGTGCGACGCGTAGGAGAGATTCGGGCTCTATCCTGCAAGCCTCCATACCTGACCTTTCATGATACGAGGGTAGTGCTGCGGACGCACCCCTCCTTCATGCCCAAGGTGCCGTCTGACTTCCATCTCAACGAGCCCTTGGTGTTGCCTGTTTTCTTCCCGCCGCCTTCGTCGCCGCCCGAGAGGACTTTGCACTTGCTGGATGTAGCTAGAGCGCTGAAGTTCTACGTGGACCCAACGAAGAGTTTTCGGAAGACGTCACAGCTGTTTAACTTTGGACCTGTGAACCAAGGGAAGGCTCTCTCGAAGGCTTCCATTTCCAGATGGCTCTCCGGCTGCATCATGCACTGTCATTGGTTGGCAAACCGACCGTTGCCCGGCCGTCCGAGAGCCCATTCGACCTGAGCGATCACTGCTACCACGGCGTTCTTGTCTGGTGTGCCCCTGCTGGACATCTGCAGGGCTGCTACGTGGAGGTCGACGCACACCTTCACGAGATTCTACTGCGTCGACCGTGATTCCAGGGAGGAGTCCAGAGTCGGCCAAGCAGTGCTGCGCAAACTGTTCGCTTAAGGTGAGCCTGGTGAGGAGGTAAGAAATGCTTAATGTTGAGCCTTTGACAACCTCCTGTGGGTGCATGTGGGTACTGCTATGTATTCTTATATTCATGAGCATGTGAATCCATGCCAGACCCCATGCTGGAGAAGGAACAAGTTACTTACCTGTAACTGTTCTCCAGCATGGGTCTGGCATGGATTCACATGCAAACCCTCCCTCCTACCCCTCTGTGGCTCTTCACTTGGTCATACTGCCACTTTACATGCTACCAAATCTGAGGATGGCTGCCAGATGGCTTAGGGAGAGGGCAGTCATTGGCTGGGGGCAGTATGACCCCAAGACCAGTGATTGGTTACTACTAAGAGAGACAGATCAGAAACGAAACTGATACTGATTTTTCTTTACCGAGGATTCCCAGCCTGACGATGGGGAATATTCATGAGCATGTGAATCCATGCCAGACACATGCTGGAGAACAGTTACAGGTAAGTAACTTGTTCCTTTCCCATTGTTTTGGCAGCATCTTCATTTCCAAGATGGGTACCAGATAAAGATTAATTTATTTTTCCAAAGCTGTTCAAACATTCAACTGGCACTGCACCTTCCTATCCAGTCAATTATTGCCAGACTCCCTCCAACACAGCCCTATCAGCCCTCAAAAGGACCCAAATGATTACCTGCCCAGCGACCTGTCGGGCCCTGTCCCTAGTCAAACCCCCCCCCCCTTTCCTCTTGATTGTGATGTAACACAATCTCTATCTAGGATTTGACAGTTACCACCCTGGGTTCCACAGGCCAAAGGCCCAACACATAAACTGGCTGTGTATCCCCTCTTTCAGACTTCTAGAGGCGCAAGCTTGATATGTTTGTGCTACCACAGATCTTGTAAAGAGACTGACCTGGCATGCTGAGTTTCAACTGGACTGCACATACAAGGACCTGATATGAACCATCCCCTCCTGCCTTCCTGAGAACCCACTAACAGGGTGGGCTGTTTTTTTTTTCTTTCCCTGCTCTTTAGTTCCACTGACGTTGGCCCGCTTAAAACTGTGCAGCATTTAGATTAAGATCGCAGTGTGTGGAGGAGTTGAACCTCCAATACATCCCTCTGAGCAAAGCTATACATCGATACAGACGGGCACAGAGGACTGGTTATTTGTTGGAGGGACCATGTAGGCTGTAATTCTGTGATGTTGTTCAAAGGTTTCATTTCATATCTTCCTAAGGAAGTGGAGACATTCCATGAAAGCTCCCAAATAAGCAAAATAAATGATTTTTGAACCTAATTGAGGTATTGACTCGTCTTTTCATGGATCAACATTATATGCTTTGAAACACAATTTCCTGATGTATAAGCGCCTGACAAATGCACAATAAATAAAATAACCCTTGGCTAACATGGTATAGGCAAACAAATCTATATTTCTGAGGCTTGTGGGTCTTCTTAAAAGCACATGCTTTGCATAGGGCGACATCTAGTGATAGGTGTAGAGTATTGCAGCATGTGTTTTCAAAGTTCGAAAAAGGAATGTCAACTGGGCGTGTTTGTAATACTGTCCCTAGTGACGTGTACAGTACGCATTCTCGTTCACGCATCGAGGTCCCTGAGATTGTGTTTCTTCCGCCATCGTGGTCGTTCGCTCTGTGCACAGTTTCTTGGCTAACGCCATTCTTATTGTATTGAATTTAACTTAAATGTATTGGTTTATTATCGTTCGATCTTACCTTCGAGCACAAACTGTTTCCAGAGCTTCCAGTAGCCTTTCTTCACTTCTTCCCTATGACTTGCGCCTTTGGCCTACACCAGACTTCTGCCTTTTACAGTAGGGAGAGGGGGGTGGAGGGGAAATCTCATAATTTCTAACATTTTTACAGAATGTCTCTACATTCCCTTCTTATAAACATTATGTCAGGCTACTTTTTCGAAACATCATGGGGAATACTGCTTTTAAATTCTGCCCATCTTGTACTAAAAAGGATCCATGGAAAGACACTTGTGTGCAACCACTGGCTTCCGAGAGGACCACTCTGAAATGCGCTGTCAGTCCTGTAAATTGTTTAAGCCTAAAACATTGAAGGATCGATGTACAAAACGTTGGGTGGCCTACGCCATGCAGGCAGATACTTATGCTGATGACGCTGCAGGTGCCGAAGGCTCTGGACGAAGAACAAGGCAGCTAAGGTGTACAAAGTGACGCCAAAGACATTATGGGTTCCGCTGAATCCCACGTGCCAGTCCGTGCCACCTATAAGCAGGCCAGTGGTCCTGTGATGGAGACACCACACTGCGTCAAAGGCACACAGAAACACTCACATACAAAGGACACAGTCCCCATCCATTTGTCACCTAAAAAGTCTAAACATGTGAAGATGTAAGCCTCACTGATGATTCTACCTTGAAATGTACTTTGTCCTACCGCGCATAAAGAATATTTGCGTGCCGAACAACCTGTATCGAAATGAAAATCTTCGACGCACTCTATGTCGAAACACAAACAAGTTTCAAAATTGGTTTCCGCCCCCATAGAAGGTACGTTGAAACGCACACAGTATACGTTAGCCTCATCCCCCTTTGTCTGAAGCCTTACAGTCCCAACACAACGATGAGGCTGAAGGTGATTATATAGCTTTTGATTTAAATAAAGTTCCTAGCACAGGGCATTGGACGAAAGAAACCATGGATCAAATGTCATGCTTTGTAAACTCCATTGAAAAGAACCCTTTAAAGCAAAACAAAATGTGGTCAAGGGGAAGGGGCACCTCCTACTAAATCTCTTTTTACAATCACCTGTACAACTGGAGATGTTCAAGACCAACATGATCAAGTAGGTCAACATATAGGTGATCGTACTGATCCTATTTATATTGGTCAAACTGACCTTGATCATCCCCATGACGATCCGGACAAGATCAGCCTATTGCTGATTCCCTGATACATGACAAGATTCAATCTAATGATCCTCTTAATAAGGCATCTGATCATTTTAAAATCTAGACTCAAGAAGCACTACAAGACAAAGACTTTGTTGATGACCTCTTTGGGTAGAAAGTCTGTTGAGCAATTTATTCCTCTATTTCAATTAGTTCTAAACGGATTCAACCTTTTTTGACTACGCCCTTACTAACCAGGGCACTTAATCCATGTATCGAAGACTTTGAAACCTGTGCCTACTTAACCCCTTTACATTGGGGTGGTGGAGGGGACAGTTGAAGTCCGGCTCCCTAGGGGTTACAACCACAAGAAAAAGGGCGGGCACACCTTTAGGATTTGCAGAGGCATCACTCAAAAAAGAAAGCAAAAAATAAGCTCTAGGCAGGACGATCTCTACTTCAGGAACGTATCCGATATGCAACAATACCACTTTATTTGCCAGCTAGCTACAATAGGACTGTCGATGACCAACTTGATGCTGTTTCAGAACCCTTGTGGTCACAAATTAAGAAGGTGGTAGCTGAGGGCGAACAAGTTACCAACTGCATAATTAAAAATAACTTGGATGCAGCAGACCACCCTGGTAGCATTATTGTTGAAGGTACCCTTTTTTTTCTATTTTGTCATTTGCAACCAAAATAGAACACTCCTCCCCCACACCACCCTAAACCAAAGTAAACAAGTGAAAATTAGATGGCTACTTTATACCAGGCCGAACACCATAGACTGCACACGCTTTCCCGAAAGTCATTCTGGAGGAATGATAAAACCAAGTCCGTCTGCCTTAAACTTTTGCTGGTCACCCTGAATAGAATAAGTCACCCATTCTAAGGAGACAAAGTTCCAGATCTTGGCAATTCATTCGTGTTGTGTGGGGGCGACATTCTGTTTACACTTGAGCCACCAACAGGGCTTTAGTGCTAAGGCTCATGTGTAAGCTTTCCTTTGTGCCTTAGACTGTAGTATCGCTAGGACATCATCCCAAACATCACCCTTCAAGTCTGGGACCCAAAGATTTCCCTCGCAGCCCTGTCAACCTGATGCCCAAAAAGGGTTGTAATCCTGTGTATTTCCACCAAATGTGTTCCCTGGTCCCAAATTTCCCCACACAGCCTCCATCAGACATTGGATACTGCCCGATAACACCTATGTAACTTCTCTTGGTAAGGTTCCACTGCATCATTACTTTAATCCACATGATCTGGACCGCTTGTGAGTGTTGGGGTATATTCTACCATAACCAAGTCCACTGCTCCCCCCTCTATTGTACAAACCAAAACGGACCCCCACTATTTCATATGACATTCCGATTGCAGCGGGTAGTCTGAGAATATTTTATAGAGTGCTGCAATCATATGGCTGTCCCCCGAGTTAATTGTAACCTATTTTTCAAAAGGAGTGAGCTCCCAAGTCCGAGCCTTCCTATTGGTCGGGTCCATTAACCAATGTTCTCAATTGCGAATACCGAAAACTCTACCCCCTCCCCTCCCTGACCCTTCCCCCCCCAGATCAAACTGCTGCTTTCATTGTATAAACATTCTGATGGCTTGGCCATCCACCATATCTCTGTTTCCGCCACCTCCCAACTGGTAAAGGCTCAATATTCCCCTCCTGGCTCAAACTGGAGATTCCAAAATAAAGTTGTCAGTGGAGAGGCAAAGGCCATAAAACCCTTTTGGTCTACCAGGGATTTCCATACATCTCCTACCAGGGCTGCGATCCTGCTTGGGTAATTATTCTTGGCTCTGTCCACCTTTTTGGGCACCATAGAACTTCCTCTAAGGGCTTGCCCACTACAGCTCTCTATATCCTCCTCCATATCCTTTTGATATCTTGTTAACCTTGTGTGACCATTACTATATATCAGGATTGTTCTCTGATTTGAATGCTGTGCATCCATATTTTTGTGGAGTTATTTAACTTTTGCAATGTGACGACATTAGTCCACCTAAATTGCTGTTTAGCTCAATCAAGCATTTTGTTAGCACTCAATATAACATCTGAAAAGTATTTGCCTTCCCAAGCTGTGCACTGTGCGTAGCTTCCTTCAACTCAATTTCCCAGCTTTATTGCAGCCTTTTTTGCTCCATCAGCGCTGGTGCATGAGCAAGACCGGTTTTTGCGGTTTGCATGGGAGTGCAGTGTTATGGCGTCCCACTCTGTACCCACAGCAATGGCTTGGACTGCAACTAGCAGCCATCCTCTTAATTGCAAAGCAGATTATATTCTTCAGAAATATTTTGACTGCGGTCTGTATCCCCTTGATTACACACCAAGGCAGATATGGGGAACTGAGACGATCGGCCCTATACTTGGAACAGGTAGGTTCCTCTACCTTGACTGAACCAAACACGCCACATAATTCTCCCTTACTGGCCATACAGACAGATGTCGTAGCCAGTACTAAGGTTTTTTCATCGGCGGGCGTTGACGACACAGCACCTCTGCCTATTCACTTGCCACTACACGCTAATGCTGTAGAAACATCAAGATACACAAACATTGAGTCAGCGCCAGCCAAGCAGTTTCTGTTGGCACCTTTGCCACAGCTGCCCACGCAGGATAGCAATATAAACGGGTCCCTCGCCCCAGGTTGCAGGGAATTCATCTCACGGAGCCTCTGAGCCAGAAAAAGATGCAGACCCATTGAAACCTAGAGCTTCGGCCATGCTACATGCCCCAATAAGTAAATTGGGGTAGGCGTTCGTCCTTGCCGAGGGCCAGGCCCACTGTCCATGCACCATATTACAATTTTTTTTTAAAACTTAACATTTGGACACTTTTGGAAAAATAAAACCCAGGACAGATTTGCAAAACAATGCTTTTGAGGTACTTGCTGATGCTCCTTGCGATTGTTTGCTGCAATCCTGTCCAACACTTGGGGCTGTTGCCACGCACAGAATTCTGTTCCCGGTTTTGAATAACTTTACCACATAGTGCCAGTAAAACAGAGATTCTTCTCATCGGCACACCTGCACCCTCCTTTCCTATCGCTCTTTGGCTGGCCAACCTTTGCCCTCTTCCTGCTCCCACCTGTGAGGCTTACAACCTCTGGGTCGTCATCGACTCCACACTCTCCTTATCTCCTTACATCTCTGACGTCTCTAGGAAGTCAAACTACCAACTGCACCTCCTCTGAGGTATTCTTCCTTTCCTCTCCTTTCCCCAAAAGCTCACTGTCCCTAGAACTCTGGTTCTCTAGGCTGCACTACTGCAACAGCCTCGTTCTAAATCTGCCTGCTTCTACTCTCTGCCCTCTGCCACTCATCCAGAACAGGACTGCAAGCCTTGTGCTTGGTCTCTAGCCCAGTGATCGTAACCCTCCAGCACTGAAATCTATGCATTGGCACCCAGTGTCTGCAAAGATTAAGTTCAAGGCCCTCTGCATTGTCCACTATGCCTTCTAGGGCCTCAATACCTCCAACTCTCTCTTCGTAAATACCTTCCTACTCGAGCTCTTCGCTCCTCTGCCTCCAACTCCCTCAGGGTCAGTCGCTTCTTCAAGCAACGAGTTGCTCGTAGATCTTTCTTCGGCTGGGGCCTTCCTCTGGAACAGCCTCACCGCCTCTCTGAAACTCAAGGAGAACCATCTCTGGTTCCGGATGCACCTCAAGACCTTCCTCTTTGCTTCTGGCTTCACTCTTCCTCTCCCTTGCTGATTTTGCGTCCGATACTGCACTGGTCACCGTCTACCCTCTGATTTCAGGCCCAGGTCCCTACCCGCCTAGTTGCACATCCGCACCGCCTCCCGGCAACTCTTGCACTTTGGTGTGTATCTGTAACGCCACAGTCCCCACTACCCGCACTTTTGGACACCTGCTGTCTGCACTTACCCTTGCACCTGTCACCTGCTGGGCGCACTTCTTGTTATCGTTTTGATCCCATGTACAGCACGACGCCCCCCCCAACCCCTTTCCCATGGAACTTTTCCCCTCCCCTGCGCAATCTCAATGTCACTTGTTCTAGTAAGATCGTTGTCTCTGTCCTACCGCTCTACCCCATTCCTTGCCTCGTTGCGCCTTGAAACACTTGTGTATAGGCATGTTACAAATGCCATATCATATCCTAGCCAGTCCTTGGTGGCCATGGCCACTTTAACCCCATTGCCGGTTTCATGGCTCGGACAATCTGGCCACAGGCTATACCTCAGTCACCAAAGGTATATTACTATTTTCTGTATCTACATTATGACACTTTTAAAAAATAAAACACGGACATATTTGCAAAACCATGCTTTCAGATCCTTGTCAATGCTCCTTGCACGGGCTGGCTGCAAATCCATACAGCACTGCAAGCAGAATTTTATTTTTCTTTTTTCTTTTTTTTCTTTCATTTAAACCTAGAGCTTCAGCCATGCCGCATGCCCCAATAAGTAAATCGGAATAAGCATTAGTTCTTGCTGAGCGCAAGGTCCACTGTCTATGAACCAAAATTTTATCCCTATTTTGTGTACTTGAATCTAAAGTTTGGAAAAATAAAACACAAGACCGATATTTGCAAAAGCATGCTTTCAGGTCCTTGCTTATGCTCCTCGCGCAGGTTTTTTGTAGTCCAGTTCAGCACTTCAGACTGTAGCCGCAAGCAGAATATTTTTTCCCAATCAAACCTAGGGTTTTGGCCATGCTGCATGCCCCAATAAGCACATCACGATTATTAAGTAATTGCAGGGCGGTAGAATGATTAGATCAATGCGCATGATCTAGTGCTATAATCGTATTACCCTGGTGATGGGGTTCTTTTGTGTAGGTGCCCTTCCTTCTTCAAGTGTTGGGTTTTGAAAAGGAGAGCAAGCCCTGTTCACCTGAGCACTGGGTTATTCAATAAGTAACTGTTCTCATAATAAAACAGTCTTGAAAACCATTGTTCGTACTATATTTGTTAGAAGTCAGCCGGCACGTGTTTAGGCCTTCTAGGGTCTTTCTCAAGGCGTGTGGATTGTGGGCCAGTTGTTGCGAGGTTGTAGTCCGGTATGCAATCCCAATATCTTGTCCCGGTATGGTTGATGATTTGGAGGGGTGGCCTGGTGACCATGTGGGCATGCTTGGTAATTATCTGCTGATTAGCATTGCCTCTGAGCCCGTTGGGGCTTCCAGTGTATGCAGCGGTATTGACAGCGATCTGTTGATGCAATCCTGTCCAGCACTTTGGGCTGTAGCCACGGGCAGATTTCTTTTTCCGATTCAAACCTATCCCAATTTCGATAAACTTCACCAAATTGTTGTTCCCTGGTGGCCATGCATACTTCAACCGCATTTGCTGGTCCCGACTCGGACAATCTGCCCACTGCCCATGATCACAGGCTATACCTCAGTTACCAAAGGTATATCGCTATTTTTTTGTACCAACATTGACACTTTCAAAAAATAAAACGCTGACACACTTGCAAAACCATACTTTCAGGTCCTTGTCCATGCTCCTTGCACGAATTTGCTGCAAATCCGTCCATGTTTTATTTTTTGAACTGTCAAAATGTACGTACATGAAATAGTCATAGAACTTAGCCCCGGCTTGACAAAATCCATTCAGACTTTGCACAAACCTTCACGTTGGGTCTATAATCCTTCTGAAATCTTTTGTGCACATTCATCAAACGGCAACCAAGTTATAAACCAGCTAAGTGTTTAAACCATCCCTCTAATTTTGACCTTTCTTGACAAAATCCCACCAGACTTTGCAAAAACCATTCATATCTGGGTCTTAAATCTGTTTGCAAACTTTTGTGCGGATTCGTCAAACGGTCCAAATTTATAAGCCGTTCAAATATTCTGGGCCCCTGCTCTAATTTTGTTCCCTCTTGGCAAAACGGCACCAAACTTTGCAGAAGCATTCACGGTCAGTTTCAACTGATATTGCAAAACTTCATGCAGTTTAATTGAGTGGTGCCAAAATTTCAAGCCATCCAAAAACTGCTTTTCACCAACCCTGTAATGCAGAAATATGTATGAATGTCCCGAACATCTGAGATGGTCACGGACCCCAGAGGTAGAATACGCCCTTTTTTCTGTTTACGGCCATATCCCATACTCATCACCCCTCACCTCCGCAGAGGTAGTTTCATTCGTTTGACATGTGCAATGTTGTGTTTTTTAATTAGTCTTTACTGCGATGTCTGCTGACTATGGGCACTGTTCGCGAATCCAACATGGTGCCAGTTTAAAAAAGTCTGACGCACCTCACCAATTAGTGGTCACGTATGATGTCCACGGACACCACCACATCGCCCCCTGATTGGCCTGGAGGCCTGTGCACAGGGTGGGGAAGCAGAGTCTGCAGACCGAACCCAGATATTACTAATTTCTGCTTTTTGCACGTCAACAAAAAAAAAACTGCTACTGGACGGATTTACACCAAATTTACAAAAACACGCTTTCGGGTCCAAGCCGCCGCTCCTGGTGCAGATTTGGTGAAAATCCATCCCACGGTTTGGGCTGTAGCTGTGAGCAAAATGTATATTCCATTGGTCTGAGAAAAGCCACACATTTTGGGACCCCTCCCAATAACTTTGCCTCCCTCTTGGTGAGGATTCGTCCTGGGGAGGGGGGCAAAGTTTTAAGCCGCCCTAAAAGTGCTCTTCCTATGGGTTGAGCAATTTAATCATAACTACACGGTTGCTACTGCAGGCTGTGTAATATATGCTGTGGCCACCAGTGAGTCGGGTAGAATCTTGGATTTCCTCTTTTAGGGAAGAAGTTGGTATTATGTGATCAACTCCCCCTACCAACCACAAGCATCAATGATTTTACAAAAGGTTATGCAGAGCAACACTCAAATCCTTAGCATACATGAGTTGGGAGGAAGCAGGATCCGTCATACTTTTCTTCCAGTAACTTCTTGTAAGCATCCCAACATTTAACCTGAAGCACAACTTAAATGTTCTCAAAGACCAATATTTTTTCATGTAATCTGAAGAATTTTGGGGGGCTGCATATGCATTGTGAATTTGTATTCAGAAGTCCCTGACTCGCAGTAGATGCTTTATGCTCTTTCACCAATCTATCGCCGGCATGGCCATAAACAACATTTAGTGATGCTGTTTCTCACTTCTCTACTGGGTGGTTCCTTGCCATTGAATGGTGTCCAAGCATCTGTGCTTACGTGGGCTGTTGACAGGGATAGTGTGGGCGAAAATGATGTAATGGTCCACACATAGGCGTTCAGGCACCCAGCACTCTGCATGATGGTGGTTGTAGCAACTCTGTTACAACTGCCTTGTTCCCTGCGATAGCTATGGGCTCAAGGGTTCGATGCTGTTGCTTGCTATCAATTGAGCGAATGCCTCATAACTGTGTGATCCAGATCTATTAGTCTCCAAACTCTATGCCCCACTGTTAGTACCTTGTTATTTTTGTTTAGACATTGATGTACTTTTCTGAATAATTCACACACTGGCCCATAATGCCATATGGACCTCCTGTTGTACCATATGTACATGGAGAGGGAAAGAATACCTTTTGTCAGTGTGACAAGGGGCCGCGTTTCTTGACCCAGAAGTCCCACTTTTGTCATTTATCCTTGACTCTCAAGTCCCGGCCCGGAAGCTCTGGACCCTGGAAGCTCGTTCCCACTTTTCAACCTGTTGAGGTAAGAATCCATTCCACCCGAGTAACTATTGTACTCTGACCATAGAAGCCCCTGTCTCCAGCCCTTTTGACCCCCTGAACCATGACCCAGAATTCCTTGTTTGAGCCCTATTGACCCCACCCCGGAAGTCATTCCCATGAACCCCTCTGGACCCTGACGGGGAAATCCTGCAGCACCCTCTTTGAACCCTGACGGAGGGAGCCTCCCACCATCTGATGCCTGACCCCACAAGCCTGAGCCCATTCGGACCTCTGACCTTTGTATGGTCTACTGCAGCCCTCTATGGTCACTGGCCTTGGAAACCCCATCCAACTTCATTGAACCCTCCAGTCCCTGCCCTCTTTAAACCTGACCTGTCGAGCAAGCACAAACCTGCCGTGGCTTGTTTTCAAGAAGATAACAATACTATACGCAAACCTAATTGTACCCAACTTTAAAAGTAACAGTGATCACTGTCCCAGGAAGTACTGCACCACCCTCTGAACCCTGCCCCCTTGGGCTATTAACACACCAATTTTGGAGGGTGGTTTGTGTACTCTCACCCTCCGCCTTCTCCTTCAGCAGAAGCCAGAAACGTTACTCTTTGACCCCTCCCTCTCGTTCCTCCCTCACATTCAGGACATTGCCAAAAAGTCACACTGTCAACTCAATTCTCCCTTTTCTCATTTTCCCAAAGAAGCTCAATGTTGCCAGAGCCCTGGTTCTCTAGGCTAGACTACTGCAATAGACTTCTCTTGAATCTACCCTCCTCCGCCCCCCCCTCCTCCTATGACAACTCCAGCTAATCCAGAATAGGGCAGCAAGACTTATCCTTGCCCTCAAGTACAGGGACCACACTGCTACTGCCTAAACTCTTCACTGGCTCCTGGTCGCTGCAAGGATCCAATTTAAATCCCTCTGCATCATCCATAAGGCTGTCTGGGGCCGGTGTCCACGCTATTTTCAACTTGCTCATACTAAATGCGCTCCCTCATGACCTCTACAGTCCTCTGGTACCAACTCTGTGTCCAAGCGTTTCGCTAAACGGTGGGCCGGTGGCCGATCTTTCCTCCGCTCGCTCCCTCTTCTGGAACAGCCTCCGCCTTACTCTTCATCTTGAGCTGGATCTCCTGAAATTCCGGAAGCTCCTCAAGACTTTATTTGTCACCTTCTTCCCTTCTTCCCTCCTTTGCTAATTCCACAGTTGCTGAGATTGGTGACCAGGGCCCTTATGTGTCCTTCGGGCCCTGGCCTCCCTCGCCCAATCGCTTCCACCCACCCACAGCACTTGCCTTGGCACCCACTGGCCTATGCCACTGGAGGCCTGCACTTACATACTTATGGCAGCTGAACACTCCCTAGCACTTACTACACTGGGCACTTGCATCTGCTGCTCACCCATGGGCACACTAGCACTTCACTCTCTTCCCCTCACCTCTACTCTCTCTGCACTTGCACACTCTAAATGCTCACAAGGCTTAGTAGGTTCGTCTCCTCCCTGTTGCCATGTGGATGCTTTGAAATACAATTTACTTGTTGTATAAGCGCCCATCAAATGCACGGAAATATATAAGGATCCATGGTTAGTCTTTGGACTGCAACCTACTTAAACCCAACCTCTTGTCTACTGTACTGTACTGAAGAAAAACAGGCATTAACCATGAAGAGATATAGCTAGTAGGCCACCTTCAGGCAACAGCCTGAATATTATTGGGGAGCTATGATTTTATTTGTGTAGTTTTATAAGGCATGAGCCATCCCCCAAGTGAGTGTTCGCATTTCAAAACAGTCACAATAGCAGTATGACATGTATTGGGACTACTATCTAATACAAGGGCTTCAGTCGTTTCATGTATTTTTTTTGTTTTGTTATATGCACATTACAGAATGATGGTACACAAACTGCTAAGCAATTAATGGCATTGTAATGTGTGTTGCAACTGTATTAGCCTTCATTAGCCTTCATTAGCCTTCACTGACTACTGAACGGGGGTTTCAGTTGCATTCAACATCCGTAGTTCTCCCCATACCAACACTCTACCTCGGACTATCACATGGAGCCACAAGGCATGTTCACGCACCAGGGTACCTAATTGCTACAGTACCCTGAATGTGGTGCGTTAATCTGTACTCTAGTAGGACGGTCAACCATATGCGATAGGCCCAAAAACTGTTCAATTGAAACAATCCATGGGATCAATGAGGATTGCACGGTTTGCAAGAAAAACAATTCTGTGCAGTAAGGCCGCAGGAATCAGCCAGTTCGGTAGGACTGAAACTGAAAGCTTTCTCAACACGCCCATTTCAGGTTACAGTTTTATAGCTGAAATCCACAAAAATCTACATATGCAAAATGTCACAGGTTAACTCCACATTTCCTATTGGCTAGACCATGTAAAAATAATCTGAACATACCCTGTAGTTCATCACCCTATTGATTGATAGCCTATCTGTGACGACATGAATACAGCCCCCTGCAAATGGCCTAATTGTACAGTGAGCAGAAAATACTTTTTTCTGATTGACCCATTACATTCAGATAACTTGTAGCGTTAATGGACTTTTCTTATACATCAAAACAACTTTGGCTAGCTTGTTATGTGCACCCGCCGGGAAGACCCAGTCATGGAGCAAATGTGCACAATGCTACTTTCTCATGGGACCAGACAACTTGACCACCCAGAAGGGCTCTGACCTTGCAGCTGCACACTTGGCAGCACCTCTTGCATCTCCGATCTTGAAACGTTGTTTTCCTAGCACATATCCTTCTCCCTCTCCTGAGAAGCTGGTAGATTTATAAAAAAAATGCAGCTGAGGCACTGCTCTTGGAGACTAATTTCTCCGATTTGTTTGCTTTCAGTCCGACGCCTGCAGTTCCATTGGTCTTGTCTCTTTGTGATGGGGCAAGTAAAATCACACCTTGATTCGACATTCTGGCAATATCTCAACACGGCCTCATTACGACCCTGAAGGTCCGGAAAGAACAGTGGTGGTAAATCCGCCACCACCGTTCTTTCCGGACCGGCTGATAGTCCTGCAGGTGGGAGGTAGCACTCCCGCCAGGTCTGACCTAGCGGGTTTAACACCACCCGCCTGCAAGCGGACATGGAAACACTGGTTTTTCCATGGTCTCCATCCCCATGGAGACCTATGCGATTCCATGGGAATGGGGATTTACCGATTTCCGCCTCCGGAATTACCGGGTCACCGGGGTTGTAATGCCCCGATGATTCCGGCAATCACGGAGGCGGAATGGTAATACGAGTCCGCCGGTAACCTCCCGGAATTTCGGGCGCGGTTATTGCCGGACTCGTAATGAGTCCCCATGTCTTGTTCTCACCAGATCTGCCCTTCACAACTGCTGCACTAATCCAATCGTCAAGAACAAAACTGATCTAATGAATTTCACTCCCAGCTCCCGTGGACTGCTCGGCCTGCGCAGCTCTTCCCACTTCCTCCAAGGACCTTGGTTATCTGAAACCTTGCCGGGGGAAAGCAAGAATACAATCTAATTAACAAGCGGGACAGAAGCCCATTGATGCACCCACTGCTCCTTTACTGACAGGGCTGCAAAGCCTGGGCCTAAGTAAAAATGGCAGGACTTTGGCTAAAGTGGCAGATAGTCCTTATGCTACCAAAAATCATAATCTACCTTGCCTGCTATTTGCACTGTGTGTGCACTTCAGCCACCCCTTCACTGACTACAAAAGCTTTCCTCCTTACAAAAACACCATGTTAGGAGTTCTCCTAAATAAAAACAAAACAACTTAAATCACTAATTTGAATAGATTGTGTCCTCCCATGCATTCCTCATCTTAATGGTATCTCCATATCCAGCTTCAGCTGCTTTGGAAAGTTTTTCCAGTAAGGTTCGCTGCGCATCAATGCCTGTCGATGTAATGTCCCTCGAGGGTCTCTGTCTCAGTGTCGACGTCATTGATGGTATATAGCGCGTGTAGCGACTGTTGGCTTCAGTTCTGTTTTTCCGCAAAAGCAACTTCAGTTCCTTGACAAGAAACCTTTTGCATAAAGTATGGCATCGTCGTCTGTATCATTGACCCCGAGATCCGGATCCAAAAAATGCCACAACTGTGTGGTGAAAAAATGTCCCTTGCGGACCCCTATCAGGTGCATCTGTGGTGCTTAGGATCCACTCATTTAAAATCAGTGTGGATCCTGCCTATCGATGACCCCGATCTTCCAAGTCAAGAGACGACTCTCGTTGTTGGAAGAAAGCTAAAAGGTCCCTATCACGCAGTGGCTCACACTATTCGTCAGCGGTCGAAAAGGTGCCATCTTCGTCGAGTTCCTCACCGTAACAGGTTTCTTACCCGACCAAATCAGCCTCACCGGCTGAGTGGGAGAGGTTCAGACTTAAAATGCTCAACGTATTCGAGAATGCGGCCTCGACCCCCTTGAAGAGTCGTGACCATGTTGACAAACACAACAAAAAGAAGGCTAAGGACAAAATCTGTGTGCCCTTGGGCCTGGGTGTCCAGGAGAAAACGCCTCTGGAATCCTTGGAGATTCCCTCGAGTAGAGAAAAGACTCCTTCAAAGACAGTCATCGGCACCAAAAGACTCCACATCAGTCTCTAAAAAATACTCTACTCCACTGCCGTCGAAGCCCTCAACGTCGTCAAAGACTTTGGTGCCATTGTCGACACAAATGTCAAAACCAAGGATGTTGATAACTTTCACCCCACTGCCTCTTTCCTCAATTTATGAGGATGAGTCCTCTTCAGATGAATCGCGTCCTTTGGGTTACAGTATGGGCCACAAGGTGTTCCAGAGGCCTTAATTTCAGAGGGCCCAAGAATGAACAAACCTACATGAAACCCTGCAAACTGCAAGTGGGTTAGACACCTTCCCTGAAATAGTTTGGCAGACAAGATCCCTCGGACCATGCCAATGGATCATACAGGCAACTGATGTCTAGGGTGATGGAATATCTGGGATGGAGTAGGTCTTTGAGCAGGATGACCTGGCTGATATTTTAGATCGGCGACCCCAGGAGGACCCTTTTCTTCTTTTCCTTTTAGCCCTACAAAGGCGAGTTAATGCCAACTAGGAGATGCTGGGATTAGTTCCTGCAGTGAACAAAAAACGGACACACAAGTACAGAGCGTTGAGTAGTGACCTCTATAATCTGACCAAGCATCCAACTCCTGAAAGTTTGGTTTTTCGGGCTACCACTTCTACATCTAACTAAATATATTTTTATATTGCGCACATTCACCCAAAAAAGGCCTCAAGGTGCTCACAGGAACAAACAGGAACAAAATAAATAGACTCAGTGAGGGGGAAACGAGGGTCATTTAAAAAAGATCACTAGCAGAGTCCTTAGGAAAACGAGGTGGGTCATCATATACCAATCAGTGACTTTAGGCATCAAAAAGAAACGTCTTAAAACGTTTCCAAAACTGTTGTAGTGTGGTACATTGTTTAAGATAAAGTGGAATCATGTTCCAACTTTTTGGAGCCCAAACAGCAAAACTTGCTTCACCGATTTTCTTCAAGGTGGTGCGTGGCTTAACCAGAAGCTTAAAACTATTGGAGCGAAATGCGTGCTTTGGTGTCGCCGCGTGGATCCTAGATTTCAAGTATTCTGGGGCTTTACCTGAAAGACATTTAAAGACTATTATTAGCCCTTTGAAATTCAGCTGTTGCTCAATGGAAAGCCAGTGTAGTTTTTTCGGTGTTCAGTGATGAGATTGACAGGTCAGTCCATAGACAGCCTGAACAGCTCCATTTTGTATGGTTTGGAGACTTATGATATTCCCTTTTGAGGTACCTATCAGGAGGCTATTACAGTAGTCTAATTTAGTGTTGACTATTGCCGCTGCAATAGACCCTCGATTGGCTTCTGATAGTGACGTATTTGCTATAAAAGATGAGTAAAAAAGCTACATGACGATTTAAGGTAGGACACGTTTCTGAAATGTAAGATGGGCATCGAAGAACACTCCCAGAGTTTTCACATAATCAGATACAGGAATTTTATTGCCACCTATTACAAAAGCCTTGTAGCATGGGTCCAGTTTTTTTTTTATCCTATTAGGTGTGCTGATGACCAGCAACTCTGTTTTTTTGTCATTTAAGGGCGAGTGAGTTAAGGGCCATCCACTTCTGGATTGCCTCATGAATCTGGTTTATGACAGCTCAGTCATCTTTATAGACCCCAGATAGTTTAATAACTATCTGGGTGTCATCAGCTTAATTGGCAAATTGTATGCCCATAGATTTTAACAGATCGCATAAACATTTAATATAAATGTTGAAAAGTAGGGGAGATGGGCATGATCCCTGAGGGATACCACAAGTAACAGGATCTTTCAGTGACCTAGAGGATCCTTTAGCAACACAGGCATTTCTGGGGCCAAGAAAGGATTTAAGCCATTGAACTGCCACTGGGGAGCAAAGGCCAATTTTCTCAAGTCTCTCTGCTAAAAGATTGTGATCGACCAAGTCAAACCCAGAGGAAAGGTCCAACGGGAGAAGAGCAGAGTTACCTTCCTCAATCATTTCAGTTATGCTAGCCTTCAGATTTAAAAGGGCTGTCTCAGTTCCATCATTAGGTCTGAAGCCGGACTGCTCTGTAGCCAAAATATTGTTAGTTTCAACAATATTTTGTAGTTGTATATAGGCTATCTTGTCCAGTAGTTTAAGTATAAACGGGACGTTTGTGATAGGACGAAAATTCTCAGGCACCAGTGGGTCAAGATTATCTTTCTTTAACAATGGAGTGATCCATGCCTCCTTTATGCTGATGGGGACAGTATCATCGTCGAATGAATGATTAGTAAGTTTTGTAACCCACGGTGTAAGAGTGTTGGAAAAATCTTAGTGTAGTGGGGAAAATATCCCCCTTACATGAGGTGGGTTTAACTCCTTCGATGATCGCCAGGACCTGTTCTTCTGTCATTCTAGAGAATGAGAATGGTTTTATCACTTGATCTGGTAGTTCCAGAGATGGAGATACTAGGTCCTCAGTCATACATCCAAACAAAATGCATAGCCTACTATCCCCCCGACAGATGGCGAGCGTTATGACACTTTGGCTATAAAGGTTTTTCTCTGCAGGGAGTATGGCCCTTAAATCGACAAATGGCACATGAGCCCTGGTAAAATTCACTTTCACCCTATGAGATTGCATAGCGATGGCGGCTGAACAAATCCCTGAAGGCAAATAACGAGGCGGTTTCCCAAACATTGTCAAGGATGGGAAAGATGCAATGTGCAAATCCCTTGACTCATGGCGGCTAGCACTGTAATGTGCAGATTTGCCTGGTTGCACATCTGGAGCAAAACCAGACTTTCTCAATGTAGACTTCTTAACATGCCCTTTGACGCACACATTTATTTGGCAGCAAGGCTGATGAGAGCCTGGAGAAGCTGCAGACCTCCAAAGCAGCAGCCAAATCCCTCTGCGCAGCAATCGGACAGCTGCAAATTCGCCCCACTGGTACAGCTTGGAGGGGCAGGTCCTTTTGCTATTACTCCTCAGTCTGAAGAAGGAGAGGACTGTCGAATCGGAGGTCAGAGAAGATTCCCCCGTGGTGGATGGGGAACCAGTGGCAAGACTGCCCAGTCAGGGGCTACTTTACCATCAACCTTCTCAAAGCCTCTCTGAGGCCTTGTTCCACAAGACCCTGTGGGTGGCAGACTCTCGCATCTGAAAGAGTAGTTGGGTATTTCTTCAGAGGCATGGACATTGGGAATCGCCCAGTTACTGCCTTCCCTTTATAAAAAAAAAAAAAAGCCCCAGGATCGTCCATTGGGTGAACAGCTCTTTCAAAGTTCCAGAACTACTCCTTATGCAGGAAATCTTGACCCTGCTAGAAAAAGGTGCAATAGAACTGGTACTTGTAGCGGAGAGGGACATGGGTTGGTACTCCCCTTACTTTATAATCCCCAAGAAGTATGGAAAATTGAGATCCATCTGGGACTAAGACTTGAACAAGTTCAAAATGGTTACCATTTCTCAGATCCTTAAGGCCCTACAGCTTCAGGACTGAATGATATCATTGGACCTTCAGGATGCTTACTTTCATGTGCCAATCCATCACAAGCACAGAAGGTACCTGAGGTTCGCCGTTGGCAGTGCTCATTATCTGTTTCGAGTTCTGCCATTTGGGTTGACCTTTGCCCCCAGGGTTTTCACTACGTTGGTGGCAGCTGGTCTCGGGAGAGGGGGATTCATGTCTACCCCTACCAGGACGATTGGATGATCAGGGCCCATTCTCCTGAACAGGCCCTGGAACATCTCGGCTCTACTTGTCATTCCCTCCACAGATTGGGCTTCTCCCTCAACTTCAAGAAGTCCCATATGATCCCATTTCAAAGGCTCCAATTCATCGGGCTGTCCTAGTCTCATCCTTCCGAAAAGCCTAGCCACCTGAGGTAAGGGCTCAAGACATTCTGCGGATGGTCACCAAATTCCAGAGTGCCCGGCCTCATGGCATCCTGCATTTTCCTGTTGCCAGAGGCTCGCCTGAGAATAAGATCTCTCCAATGGGCTCTCAGGACTCTATGGTCCCAGTTCTCAGGCAGGTTGTCAGACCTTCAGGTTCCAAGCAGAGTAGCACAAGACCTTCTGTGTTGGACCTACCAGGAAAGCATTCTGAAGGGAGAACTTTTTTGGCAACCATGGCCTGAGATAATTGTAGTGGCGGACGCTTGACTCACTGGGTGGGGCGCCCACACCACCGATATGACAATCGGCAGTCGTTGATCTCTGTCGGAGTCCAAACTACACATCAACCTTTTGGAGCTGAGGGCAATCGGACTAGCGCTGAAGGCCTTCCTGCCCTCTGTACGGGGAAAGAACATCCTGATAATGACGGACAACACGGTGGCCATGTACTACCTCAACAGGAGAGGAGGTTTTGGGTCACTACCTCTGTGCAGAAAGGCTGTTCAGCTCTAGTTCTGGGCAATTCAAGGAGTCTCCTTATCGGCAGTTCACCTAGCCGGAGAGAACATGGCGGCAAACTCTCCGAGTAGGCAGAGCAGTCTCCTACGAGAAGGAACTAGTTCAGGTGGTCCTTCAAGAGATCTTTACCCTTTGGGGAACCCCTCAAGTGAAACCGTTTGCAACAAATGTCAGCCGGAAGTGTGAACTGTACTGCTCCAGGGAATTTCCCCAAAGTGGAGCTCTAGGTGACGCATTCATGGTGGACTGGGAGTTTCCACTACTGTACGAGATTCCTCCAGTCCCCGTCATTCCTCAAGTCATCAGGATGTCATGAAAGTTTGGGAAATCCATGATCCTAATTGCTCCAGATTGGGCCAGGAGGACGTGGTACCCGGACTTTCCGGACATGTCCATCTGCCCTCCAATACGCCTGCCACAAAGGGAGGACCTTCTCTCGCGAGAGGAGTGTTGGGTTCTCTATCCAGAGATCAAGACACTCGGCCTTCACACATGATTTGAGAGGTTGAGATATAAGGACCTCCCAGACGATGTAATGGAGATTTTGCAACGCAATCCTTATACTGCTGCCGTTGGAACAAATTCTGCAGCTGCTGCAGGAATAAGAATGTGGTCCCTTTTACATGCAGTACACCTATGGTGTTTGTTTGTTGTTACACCTGGCTAATCTGGGGCTCCAGGTTGGCACAATCGAAAAAAGGATCTAGCAGTGTTATTTTTTTTTTTTTTAACCGCTCCTCTGTAGAGGTACCTTTCTTCAAGATTCCACTGCTTATACAATTCGTGAAAGGATTGACAAATGTTTTCCTTTGGTCCCGGTTTGGGTTCTCAACTTTGTTCTAAAATTCGTAATTTGTGCTTGCTTTTTAGCCTATTCGTTCCTGTCATTTAACATTGTTAAAAGATCATCCTTTTAGTGGCTCTTATATCAGCCCGTAGGGTGAGTGAACTTCAAGCATTGTCCTGCAAGCCTTCTTGCACATTCTTATTTATAGAGTGGTCCTCAAGGTGAAACCTACCTTTCTACCAAAAATGGTGTCTTGAGTTTCATTTTCTACCTTCTTTTTATTCTCCACCTCATCCTGGTAAAGTAGAGGAGAGGCTACACAGGCTTGACCCAAAACATGCACTTTGCTTATCCATTTCCAGGATGTCTAAATTAAGACAAGATGATTAACTTTTTGTTGGTTACACAGGCCATAAATTGGGTATGCCGGTCTCGAAACAAACCTTATCTAGGTGGATCATCCTAGGAATCTCTGAATGCTACAGATTAGCTGGGAAAGAGCCTCTTGAGTATCTCGGCGTACATTCGACCAGCGGCATGGCTACTTCCGAGTCCCAATTCAGGATATTTGTGCGGCAGCAACATGGTTGTCTGTCCACATATTAACCAAGCACTATAGTCTAGACTCTTCCTCGGGCTGGGAAGGTGTTTTAGAATGGCCGTGTTACATTCTGTACACACAGACCGATAAGGAGCTACTAAATTATTATTATTACATTGAAAATTCTGACTCCCTCCTCCGGAAATACGAACATTGTTGGAGTCGATCATAAGATGAGGAATACGTGGGAACACAATCCATTCGAAGAACAAGTTACTTACCCATGGTAACGTTCTTTCGACTGGATGTTCCTCGACCGTATTCCTAATCACCCCTCCCAGCCTGCCCTGCAGTACAATTTCCTTCTTATTGCAGTTTACGGTCTTTCAGGGTGAGTAACTGTCAGGCATAGGATAAACCAATAGAAGTAAAAATCGGAACTGAAGCCAACAGTGATTGCGCGCGTTCGCTATATACCATCGGTGACGTTGACACAGAGATGGAGGCACTCGAGGGGCATCGACATGCAGCGCCCCCTACTGGAAACCTTTCTTCTGGCTACAATGCCCTTAAAATGTCATGAGACTACATTTTAACTATGATGAATAGTATTGCTGCTGCTCCTCATTTCTGTGTATAATGCCCTCTACCGACTACAATTAATGCGTGTTCAGAAATCCTAAATCAAATGGAAAAATGAGGACACTAAATTGACCAGCTCTCCATCTTAATAAAATGTGCACAGCTTGAACCTCCTTCTGCGTTTGGGACATTGAACCTGTATGCCAACGACCCAAACGGCACTAACAACAAAAAGCAGCCCCAGCCATTACACTGGCCTGTCGCAAGAGCTCCCGCAATTTGTTGCAAAGTCCCATCACAGAGTATTCTGCAGTTGCATTATGTGGACGCCTCCGTCCAAGCATTGTTCAGCACAGGTTATCCATTCTAGTGGGCAAGCTTTGCGGTAGTGCAAATACAGTTAATTCTTGCTGTCAAGTTACATACAGCATAGTGGACACAACCCTTAATTGTCCAACTAATAAGTGAGATGTGAACATTTTAAAGCTCTCGGCTAGCAGAGCGGAGTAGACCAGGTGCAACCCATGTACAATACTCGTGACAATGGGAACTGTGTTGCTTGGTGGTAAAAGGGCAGGCACAACACCCCTTACTATAGATTACTGTGTATACCGTTTGAAAATTCTAGAAAGCATACCTTCATTGTATCCCCTTGACCCCATCCCCAGACCTGAGTGAAACATCTTTCTTTCCCAGACAATCATTGGTGGAGACATCCCTTCAGATAAGTGGTCTATCTGCCACTTTTGCTCCCTACAAAAAGTACAAATACTCCCAACAAAAAATAGGAAAAAGACATGTATAATCTTGCACCCCTGCTTTCACCCTCAGAGCTCCCTGGATCTGTTTGGACCAGGCACATTGTACCACTGGATGAAACTGCCATTTTAACTGCCTGCCTGCCTGATTGATTGATGGATATTTTATTTCTATCGTGCTCGTACACAAGTGTTTCTTTTAATGTGCAGAGAAATAAATCATACAAAAACATTTCAATTGTTCAGTTAAAACAGTTGCTTGCTAAAATACTCTCAGTAAAAATGTAAGTCCATTTCCCAATGCCTTTTTAAAAAATAAAAATAAAGTTGTACTCCCAACTTTTGACAATGGGCAGTAAAATACTCCCACTTCCAAATCTTATCTGGAGCACTGGGTGGAGCCCAAACCAAATGGGTTACGTTTTACAAGTAACTAACCGACTCGGCTCTAAGAGCTCCCATCAACTTACACTAAACAGACATGTCTCCGCACAGACAGCCCCCACACATCACTAACCAAAGCATGACTAAGCTCTCCTCTTAAACCCCATCTCACACTGCCACGTGAGTGGCTACCCAGACTCAAGTGCTGTAGTCTCTCAGATCTTGGTTTCTTCTTTATGGATAACATACTCCCAGGTTTTTCCACCAAATCCATAGAAGGCAAATTGGCACACGGGAACTGGGTCCGTCCGAGCTGCACCATCAACACTGAAGGTTTCGTATCGGACCACATCTCTACATTATCTCTCCTTGGCATCAGAGATGAGGCCCTCGCTTGGTTTGTTTCATACCTCGTCACCAGACACTTTCAGCCCCACTCACATCCCCCGTCCCCTTACTGTTGGGTTTCTCCAAGGGTCAGTCCTTGGTTCACTTCTCTTCACTCGCTATACTTCAGCTCTTGATGGGAGAAGTCATAAGAGGAGATCAGGGCACCAACTCTTCACTGACGACACTCTGATCTTCTCACACCTTATCTGACAAGCTGTTGTCAAAATGTCAAACTTTTTCATATATTGGATGGTGTCTCACTCCGTCATGCTGAAGTACTCTACTTCTCTTCCTCTCCTCCTCCTCCTCTCACTACCTTCCTTACTCTACTTGCACTCATAACCTTGGTGTCCTCTTCGACCCATCAAACAATTCTTCGCTCTTCATCTCCACATCTGCCACTGCAGCCAGACTGGACCTCGTCAATATCAGAAAGGTCTGGCATTTTCGTCCTTTCAATACTGCTAAACGGCTGTCTCCTCATTAGTCCTTTCTAGATCTCACACTTCTGTGCCAGCCTCCTCTACGGCCTCCCCAACTATGCTTTTTTCACCTCTGGACAAAGGCCGCCACTTCGCAGTCCACACACCTTTCAATCTTTCACGCTTTCTACCTTCTCTGCCTGTCCCCAGTCTCATCTGCTCATCTCACTCCCTACTGCGAATAATCATACTGATCCCTCACTAAACCCCCCCCCTCCCCCAGCCTACCTAATCTCCTCTGAGTTGGCCGGGGGAAGGCAGGCACTTCCTGATCTCAACCCTACGCGTGGTATACTATGGGAGGATCACCTGGGAGGAGGCAGGGCCCAGGGTGGTGAGATTACGTTGTATGAGCCACAGTATTTTTTCTCTGACAGGAAGATTCTTACCACGGTACCTATGGCTCTCAACCTCATATGAGATCTAAGGTTGTGAACCCTAAGGTTAGAAAAGAAAAAAATTGGAACAAACTATACCGACGGAGATTCTGTCCTAGACTAAACGCCCTCCTCAAACTAGGGATGTAACGGTATAATGGTATACCGTTAAAGATACCGTGAACCACCTAATTGAACAATAATAACCGTCACATTGTTTATACCGTTATACCGTTCATACCGTAAAGTGTGCTTTTCAATCTGATTTGGAAAGGCTGCAGTAAGCAAGTGCTGCGCAGTCTTGTTCTTGCACTGTTGGATGTGCCGTCTGCCAAGTAGTTTCAGTTGGAGCAGTTTTTAATGCCATTCCATAAACCACACGTGCCTGACACAAAATCAATATGTTAGCAATAGGAAGAATACAGTGCCAAGAAAGAAAAGGGTTTACTTTGGGTTGGCGGCTTTGGGGTTTATATATTTATAATGGATAATGTTCTCTAAACATATGGCAATGGGGGATTTCCCTGGTTCTATCATTGAATTTACATATAATAAGTCACACTGCGAAATTCACTCATCTCTGTGGGTATTCCCTGCTGCCATACCAAAGGGTAACATGTCCGTGAGTACTGAACATCTTTTGGCCCGCAAGTAAACTAAAGGCTGTAACGTAAAGAGTGTGTGTGTGTGTCTGTGTGTGTCTGTGTGTGTATATGCGCACATGCGTATACTACCATCAGCCTCCATTGATCGGTGGCATGCAGGATATCAAGATGGCAACATGTTCATCTTCACCAGTAGCCAGTGGGGGAGCATAAAGCCTAAATGACCACTTAAGAAAAGCTATTCAGTTTGCTTTGCCAGTTGCAGCAGGGATCCCCCCCCCCGCCCCCCCCCCTCCTCTCCACACGTGTGTTTGTGTTTGGTGGAAGCAAGGCATTTCAGTGGAAAGTATGTTGAAAAGCCCAATTCTGGCCTTGGGTGCCTGGTTTTGTTTGTGATGATAAATCTGTCAATTTATGACCTTTTAGAAAATATTTGTTAAGATTAGTTAACTCCACCTGCTATACCGCGATAACCATGATATACCGTCATTTGGCAAGAAGGTTATCGTACCGTCATAAAACTAATACCGTGACACCCCTACCTCAAACCCAAGGGTTTAATGTAAAAGATTATGGAAATGTCTTCACTAAACCATCCTCCTCTATAATAGCTAAATCTCATAGCCCTTCTGTTAGAAGCATTTAAGAGAATTAAATCTACCCTTATAAATAATGTAGCTATTGAAAAACATAACTTTTGTGAAAGAAACTACAAGTCCCCGAATCCTAGAGTTGCTGAGACGAGGAAGAGGGCTGAAGAGGCATGTGTATGTAGTAGTCGGGCAATTCAGCCTAGTGCCCTCAAAATCTGGAATTCCCTACCTCTGTGCGTAGTGCCACGTCATCCACCTGTGATGTGCGGTTAATTGTTAGTGGTAGTACACATTTTATTTTTGCCGGATTTGCCACAGCGGTCCATACCAACTTAAGGGGGTGAAATGCATTTTAAAGCTTACATTTCAGAACAATTGTAGAGTCATTGGCTTTTTTAAACTGGTTTCAGCAATATGTATCCGACCCTTGAATGCTGGTTGTGCCCACAGTAAATCATGAGGCTAGGCTCAACTGTATGTACAAATGCCACTGTGGAACACATTTGCATGCTGCTTGTTGCTCAGTTTTACTCCATGTGACTTTGCCAGGCCAGGTTCTCCTCCCATGTGGTTCCCTATGTAACATGCAGGTATGCAGTCCCGTACCCAGTTTGCGTTCACTAGGTAGTGTGGTCCTGTAAACTGATCCATGTCATGTTACTGACTGATAACAGACTGCCTGACAGTTGCAACTGCTTCAAAATGGGAGGGCACTGTCACCCGTTATGGGCTGTCTGCCACTGCCTTGCACATTCACGAAAGCCCTTTTGGTTTTTTCCTGGCAAAGCTCACTTACCTTTTCTCTCAAATGTATTCCGGAATCCCATGGTACAGTTGTGAAATGCATGTGCTAGTGTAGTCTGATGGTTCTCAATGTGTATGACCTGTTAAGTGCTCATGCTACAGATAATTACAATCAAGATTCACATATGTGCAACACTTCAGCATCTTCCTGACCTTTACTTAACATGTTAATAAAAAAAAGAAAATTCATAAATGCCACAGTGGGTATGTTGTGCAAACTGTCCTGGTTGTTACCTGGTTTATTGTGTTATTTTCTTTAAAATGTCTTAGCATAGACCTAGTGGATGAAGGTACCACAGTAGTGTGCAGGCAGTTTTTCATCCACAGACAGTAACTGTAACATTCACTGTCTTTTTCCTAATTGTATTAATGCTCGATTGGTAAAAACTGTATCCCACACCTATACACAGCTACATAAATGGATTGTTTATTCATCACATTTTGTTAGAGAATTTTAAAGATGGGCAAAAGGCATTGCCCATATCCAACAGGTTCGTAGTGATCGGAGCATCCATCCAGGAAGCTGGTACAATTTATCAATCGAATTGGTAAAGGATGCACTTAATTTTATGGTAACTACAGTGTCTACTTAAAAACAATACTTATCCATGATTGCTATGAATTATGCAACCTGGCTGAGGTAAACTTCATTTAGAAACATGTACCTAATGATTCTGTAGCATGTCCATAGGCTCGAGCATGATCTGATAGTGATGGGATGTGATATTTAATGCATAGTCTTTAAAATACAAAACAATAAAATGTTACCTGTACATCCTGGAAGAGTAGTATTAGCTATGCACAAAATAGGTTCTTGATATTTGCCAATTATCAGAATTATTTTCTGGGTGTCTCAGGGAAAAGTTGTGCTAGACATTTTTGATTATACCAATCCTGTAATATTTATAAACTGTTGCCGATTGAGCAACCTGGCTTCCATAAGGGACAATCTGCAATTGATAATTGTACTGTATTATATTTACTAGCACACAGAAAAGGAATATTGTGCTATTTATTGAGTGTTCTACTGTAGTTGACCTAGTTTTTTTTAAAGTTTATTAGCAGTCCTACCCTTCTCAAAAAACTAGTAGACAAATCCTAAATTAGAATATTGAATCCGGAGGGATGTGGAAACTATTCCTATGTTCAGAATAAATGTAAAATACTCCTGCATCAGAGTAATAGCAAAGAGAGACTATGGCTGGATATTCTTAAGGAATGGAATTTGACCCTATTAAATGGACTTACAAGGGGGGGACATACCAGGCAAAGAAACTTGGGCAGCAGGAAAAAAGCGCTTAGTTCTTGACTACATGGCTGTCTGAGTGTTTGCTGGCCTATGTTACGCATCTAAGTGTTATGTTGAATAACCATAGCGACCATGGCACCCTAACATTGGGTGTGGATGGAGGTGGGGTAGTGGCTGAGGGGGGCATTTGTAGAGGGATAATACCAAATCATGCTGGTAATAAGATCAAGTGGACCCAGCGAAATATTGATTAGATGAACTCCATTGCCGTCCCCAATCATACTAACATTAAACAGTTAATGAGGGGAAAGAGCCCCGAGGAAATTGAATGTTAGATAACACATTTAACTCACTCACTTTTTAAGGGTAGCCCTGCCCGGGGCTGAGTTGGGAGAAGGGGGGAATATTAACCTTCAATGCAAATATAAGAGACCAGAAACGCATGATGCGACGAGGCCTAACAGCTATAAGAGTGCAAAAAACTGCCAAAATTGACGAGGGCTCGTTAAATTGAGATCATAGAGATAAAACGAAAATACCGTAGATGGTTAAGAATGTATCGTCAGGCATTAAAAAGAAAGAAATCAATGGCAGAAGTTTGCTGAAGCCTTATGTAGTAGGAATAGTCGTAGAATTTGGCATATGCTAGCCCAAGCGGGGGGAGAACAGAAGTTGAGGGTCCTCAATCCCATCTCCGGGGAAAATTGGGTTGACTATATTTCCAACAAATTCTATATAGATAATGCGATTAACACTAGCAGCCTGGCGGCGGTAAAGACCTGGCCTCTCCCTCTTGGCTATAAGATCATAAAACAGACCATTATGAAACTAAAAACGTCCAATGCCCCAGGCCCAAATGGCTTAGCTAATGCTGTATTGAAAAGCGACCCACATAATTGGGCACAGATATTGCTTACTCTCTACTCCAGAATATGTAGAACCTGTCAGATACCCTTCTCTTGGAAGAAATCTGTGTTAATTCCAGTATATAAAAAGGGGGAGCGAACAACTGCTGCTAACTATCGACAACTCTCCATGCTGGATATAACTAGCAAAATCTTTAACACGTTGCTACTCAAAGAAATGGAAACCAGAGTCACTGAAAAACATATTCTTAACTATGCTCAAACGGGCTTTAGGCCAGGGCCAAGCACTAGCCATAATATTAGGGTCCTTGACCAATTAATTAACAACACCATGAGTAGCAAGGAGGCCACATTGTACATTGCCTGTGTAGATTTCAGCAGCGCCTTAGACCTGGTGGGACGTGACATCCTGTGGTCTAAACTTAAGGCTATGGACTGCCCTAGGTGGATCCTAAACCTACTAATAGCCCTACATGGTAATACCAACACTAGCGTCTGACTTGGTGACCAGGGCGAGGTAACTGATGAAATCTACACCAATATGGGTGTAAAGCAGGGCTGCGTAACTGCGCCTATGCTCTACAACTTGTATATAGCTGACCTGTTGGCCTGTATGTCTGTAAAGTCAAACTGCCCTCCCAAGCTGGGAGAGCCTCCTATTTCAGGAATGCTTTATGCAGATTACTTGATCCTACGATGTCTGGCATAAAGAATATGCTGAATGAACTATTAGTTTATTCTACACAGCTAGGCCTCGTAATCAATTTGGAAAAAACTAAAATAATGACAATTGCACGAAAGGGACCCAGTCGAACTGGCATCGATACCAATGTGGGAACAATTGCGGTGGTGGAGCAATATCCCTATTTGGGACTCGACTTTAAGGCATTGTCAGACTACGAAGCCAATAATAAGATATAAAAAACGGAGAGCAAAATTGCTACCCCTCCAGGCCTGTAAATTTGCAAAGGGCTCAGCAGGTTTTAGCATGGCTGGAGTATTGAAATTGTACCAGCAATGCTTTATACCTGCAATTCTGTATGGCCTGGAGGCATTGTCTATGAAAGACTTAACATGGCTCAATACTCTGGAAGGCCACTATTGGCGTACTGTTTTGTCTGGGACCCTCCTGCTCGATCCAATACCTGGGCTTAGAATTGGGCCTTCTCTCACTCAGAGGGATGGCACTGCGTGTGCGAGGCTCCTTCTACTTGAAAGCACGAGCAGGCCCTAGCTGTAAATTGCTGATTGGCAGGTAACAACTATGATATAGGAAAACATCCACAGGGCCGTACCTATAAAGAGCTGAATGAATCATTATTTAGGGAGATTGACTGGGCCTCCGAAAAACGAAGACATTTGCCTTATATCCATAAAAAAAAAAGCATTTGAGGATAAATTGAATAAGTGGGATTGGTGTGCGAATTCAGACCACTTATCGAAGTTGAGTGGATATGAGGCAGTCTCGCATTTTATGCATAGATATTTAAAACCTCAGGCCTACTTACTCCTATGTCCGGCCCCTGAAGTAAGACAATTCTTACTGAGACTAAGAACTAACCAGCTACTGGTCCTTACCATCATTGGCCCTCGGCTGAAGATTCCACGGGAGGCCAGCCTTTGTCGATCTGCAAGGGTGCAGGAGTGTTTGAAACCACCCGACATGTACTATCACTCTGCCCTAAATTTGGAACCACATATATGAGCGCATATTAAAAATGGGTCCACAATTATGAGGCGATAAGAGGAAGACTTTTGGTATGTCTGTTTGAACACCGACTCACTAGGTCGGCAGCTAGTGCTCTTTCTGGTATGGTCAAAAACTACGCCCCTACTCCAGGCCTACACTTACTCATCCGTCTGACCCCATACTATAAGAATGAAGTGGATATCTACCCCCCTCTGGATGGAACATGGGTATGGGTCGTTTTGGCCAACTTTTATACCTCCGAAGAACATGAACTGTGCTATTTAAATTCGCAATTATTGTATAAATTAGCCAAATTTTAGACCACTTAAAGACATTCTTTTCTACTGTATATTGTATTCTATGCGTAATTCTTTATATTCTCTGTATATTTGTTTACATATATATTTATTATGTACTGGAGAAATGTATGAGTTGTGTGAAATCCTATTCTTGGGTTATATCACAAAGTATTTATATTATTAGAATATTAACCCAATTCCTCTGGCAAAACAAGCACCCCAGGGTGGCATTATTGGAGACCCTGATAGCACCAAAGTTGAAGGGGGGCCTTGACCTCCCAAACTTCGAAAAATACTATGCAGCTGACAATGGTTTACGAATGACTGGTCCAAGCCATGGACCAGGCAGTAGCAGGCCCCCAACCCCCTTGGGGGTGTAGTGGGGATGAACAAGCAGGATAGACCCAAGAACATAAGCCTGAGCTACATTCTCTCAGTAGTGTGCGGTTGTATGTACAGACTTATTAGCCAGGGCCAAATGTCCACAATCCCATCCCCATTCACCCCAATGTTTGGGAACCTGCAGATTTCTACGGGTAATGGGCAGCGATCCTTTGCGAAGTGGAGGACACCGGGTTGCATAAAGGTGGGGGACATGTTTGAGGGGGGCAAGATCAGAATGTTCGTGGACTGTAAAACACCTGGGCCTGTGGGGAAAGGATAGACTGGACTGCTACCAGTTGACATTGGCTGCAGCAACCAGAAAATAAGACAAGCAGGGACACTGGCTTTGACCCCATTCGAAAGATTCATAACATTGCATGCAGGAGACAAACACCTAATTTCAAGTCTATATTGGTTATTGCAGGGGAAAGGCCCTCCTCTGTAGGTGGCCCTACATGCTAAAATGGCAGACCACAATGGGGGAGGATATAACTGATGAGCATTGGGAAACACTCTAGGTGTAAATCCCTAAACTAACAAAATCTATTCAGATCAGGGAAGCATGGTATAAGGTGATAGTACAATGCACTATACCCCCGTGAGGTTACACTCCATATACCCAGGGATAGCTCAATAATGCTGGAGGGGATGCTCAGGGAGACTGGAGGCACATTTGTTGGGACTGTTCGACGTCACAAGGATTCTGGGGTGACATCAAAACTGGTCAAGGGCCCCAAAGATTTTTCCCCAAAAAATGGATGTGCGGCCGCTTCGACCCGGAATTACAAATCCCAACGCAAGGGGTAGATGATCCTACTTATAGCTGCGTGGGTAGTTATAGCGAGGAATTAGAAACTGAGTCTCTCAAGAACGTGGAGTGGCTACGTAAAGTATGGGGCATAGTAGCGATGGAATGGATCACATATGGGATACAAGGGGACAGAGACCAGTTCCGCCAAGACTGGGGAATGGTATTGGACTACCTGCGGGGAGATTACTCAATGCAGTGGTGCCCCCAAAACCTGAAGATTTTGGGCATAATGTAAAATTGCAAAGTTTATTGAAGTCACAAGAGATCGTACCATTAACGCTCCAAAATTCAGGTCTGGGGAGGGGCTCAGAGGGGGTGGGGGCGTGCGATTACGTACAGTTTGTATTGTTGAAAATGAAAATTAAAAGAATTAAAAAATATACTGGACAAAGAGTAGCATTTCAGTGATTTATGAATTCAGAAATACTAGGGACAGTAATTACTTAACTATCTCTCAGTAATTGTTTTAACGCTACTCTGATTTGTAAAGCTCACGCTAAAATTAACATGAGAAATGTAAATAACGCCGGTGTAAATACATTTCATCAGCAATATGACAGTCATTTCATTATATTGTTAAAACAAGCACAAAACTAAAAGGCAAACCTTGTTATTGCATGCCATGTCTTCGGATAACTATAATTAAACGTTTTGACTGTACTGAAACTAAAGTGTGGACAGATTTCTTCAATTACATTAATGGACTGTTATTCAAGAATTAAGGTTGGACCTGCAAAAAGAATTATAGTGTACAAAGGTATTTTGGGAGTTGATCAGGAACTGATATTTAGTTAAAATGGCTACATTTTTCATTTAGTACCAAATGAATTATTAACCATGAAGGCAAAAACCTAATCTTTGATGAGCTGTAAGGAGGGCCTTGAACATATACAAAAATATGAAATACCTAATAGAAAAGTGGACTCTAGTATGAGTTTTCAAGCAATTATAAATAGTAGTCTATATCAAAATGTGTCTTACAATCAACAAATCAGGATGAGAGATGACGATGGAGGGAATTATTTGATCAAGATGTACAAACTTTTTAAAATTTTAATTCATACCCTAGTATGAACCCATTAGAATTGATAGTAGGGGCATGGTAGAAGAAACCTAAAGAATGTGCACATACCTTGTGTTCCAATGGAGTTCAGGATGTTGTCCATGTTTTGTATAGGTACTTTTTTTTTTTTATCGTTGAAAAGAAAGATTTTATTGAAATAAATGCCACGCTACAAAATATGTACTGTTAAAATGCTTTGTCATAATAAATATTGACTAGCAGATGAAATGGTAATTTATGGAAAGGATTTAAGGTTTTCAATTAAATGCAAAACAATATGATCACAGTGATGTTAATTGTATATTTTATTTTTGATATATGGCTTTCTGTGAAATCTGCAATTAAATTGATAAAGTACTTTGAGATTTTCTTAAATTGTGTGTAAGGCATTTCTGAAATAAAAAAACATGCAAATTGCCAAATTAAAGTTTCTTTTTTTTTTTTATTCATAGAAATCTACCGCATAGTATCCCAGAAACAGATTGCAGACCGATCGGCGCATGATGAATCCCCAGGCAACAATGTAGTTGATATTAGTGTGCCTCCGACAACTGATGGACAGAAATCCAGCAAACTCCAGTGCTGCCAGAACCTGTGACCCATAATACACTACACACTGGGTGTCTGTGTGATCCTCCTTTTCTCCACATTTGCTTCAGCTCAAACCATACGTTTGCTTCTTTCAAGTGCACCCTTTAATGCAGTGACTCCTCTCTCACCTGCCATGCAGCTCGCCGTTCATTTTGGGATTGTATCCTGTACATTGTAAAAGCTCCCTTTCTTTCAATGTGATGTATGGGCTTGAAATCTTAGCACTGACCTGATATATATGTTCGGGGGTTCTGACGGATCGAGGTGTTGAAACTGCTGCTGCTGGATATTATACTAATTTTCTCTTTCAAAAAGTGGTCCTTTCTGGAAGAGAAATGGTGATTATTCACTCATGAAACTCTGCGTTGTTTTTTTCTGATTGAGATTTTTACTTGATAATAATGTTTTAATTATCAGACTGCATAATGTTTTGTGTATAAAAATGTAGGGTAAATAAACAAGCTACTCTACCAAATTAAAGTTATGTATAACAAACCATTTCAGTAATGCCCCTCATTTTCAGTGAATACACATGATCCTGTGCGCTTAGCTTTGGACCGAAGGGCATTTGTCTGGCTCCTGTATTATGGTTCAACTGGGAAGATTTTGTGTCATTATTAATTGTAGCATGGAACACCAAAGTTGTATGCATTGCATTCATCCGATTGTTTATACTAATGCCTAGCTATCAACTATAGTATGAATTTCCTTAAATCTGTGTAGATTCTAATTGTGGTTTGACCTTAATGTTTATGTAATCTTGGACTTGCTCTTGAGTACATTGTGATTGTTTCTGTAAAGGAAGTGTGGCTGTTTTCATTTTAAATGCTTTTTAAAGCTTTTGAAATGCATTATTTTTTTTCTTTCCGATCCGTGTTTAAAAGGGAGGTTTCATACCTCCTGCCAACCAGTGTCAAGTGACAACGTGCTATTTATACAACTGTAAAGGACACTTAATTGTGTAAAATGTTACTAAACCGTACACATTTGAGATTATATTAATCGGATGAATGTCTTCCCCTTTTATTCTCGAAGACACCAATTTACTTTTCATTCTAAAACAATTTAAACAATGGAAACTAGGCAAATTTGCTGCAGATTGGAAGTTTGGAGAATTGACAAACTATACCCATTCAGGTAATTTGAAATTATTAAACGAGTGGTTTTTGTGCCCTCAAATACATGGAAATGTTATCTTTGGAGCCAGTAACTTTTGTTGCTAAATTAAACGTTGAGGCATTAGTTCCAGAATACATTTCTGGGCGATCAGACACTTTTTACCCAGAATGTAAGTCTCGAACATAGGAGATGTTCTCATGAGATGCATTCACTTTTATTCTTAGTTGTATGTGAAATACACTAGACCACTTAAAAAGCCAAAATATATTTTTCTGATTAACAATTATTTTGAAACTGACTGATCTAGCACTATAGAGTAACTTTGCAGCTATCTGATCACTTTTGATCAGCCAGTATAACAAGTGGGTTTCCCCATTCTGTAGGTGTATTGACTACATGCGAGAGCACATGCAAATTCTCAAAAAATACAACAGCCAATGTGATGCTAGAATGTGTTCCCCTAGTTGTCGATGTATTGTTTAGAATATAATGCAATGATGAATTCTGGGCAGAAAACGCCAATAATACAAAAACCCCCTCTCCTTAGTTTGTGCCATTATTTGCCCATGTTCAATAAACAGTAATGTGATCATTTACAGGTTACACAATAAATGTGACCGTGTATCACAATTTAGTACTTTTTGCCTATATTTTGATGTTGTGGAACTGCTATCCCCAAATACTTGTCTGTTTTATCTGGCGTTTTCACTAATGGCTTTTTACCCACATAGTTCACACGGTTGTTAAAATATCTTCTATATGACACAATCAGCCTTATGGATAGTTTAAATGTATATTTGCCCTGGAGATTGCAAAATAGTATACACTTTCAGAATAGATTTTACTTATAGTTCCCAGAATACTGCCAATGGGATAGCATATGGCTCTCTGCCTGTGACCCCAGTCTGCCTGAATATGATCATCTTTTTCATCTCACTGAAATCGCCCCTGTGTTGGTTTTCTAAATGAATTTTGAGAAACCATTAAAAAAATGAATTGGGTCCTTTTCAAGTAGTATGTTTGTATATGCATCAACCAGCACTGCGGATAGAAGTTTATTCTCATTGCTGGTTAAATCAATAGCTTCAGTGATCTCTAAAATGTGCCTCCTTAGTGCGGCTATAGAACACCCCACATTGTTTATGAACAAGAAATCACCTTATCCATGCTAATTACCAAAAATGACCAAACACTTTAGCTGTGCAAAAACACAGGACTTGGAAAGTGATTGGTATTTGTGTAAGGGTTAAGGGGAAACCCCCCATAATAATTGCCTCATTGCTTGTGAAGCATAAAGTACTATACTGACCGTAACACATTATTTTGTAACCAAACCCATCAGGACCAGATCATTAAACATTTTTCAAGGATTATTTACTATGGGTTTCCCCATATTGTTGTTATTTTAACATAGTTGTTCCAGCTCAGGTAGTGCACAGATGATTGAATCCCTGCCCAGTGGTTAATTTGAGCATGATCTGAGGTGTGCATTCTTTAGTATGACCATGTTTCATCATGTCACTCGAATTAGTTGTGGCTTCTTATGTCTCAATCCCCTTTCCTCTGTCCTTGTGGGAAGCTGTTCTTGGGGAAAGGGTTGGGACTAGAGCATAATACAAATCAGTATTCTAGATTAAAAAAAAAAAGGTAGCTTCGTCGGTGTGCCTGACCACATGCCCCATGGGATACTCCCTTGTGCATATTCTTGGTTCCAAGGGACAGTATTTTAATTGTGTGGCTAGGGCAGGATCTTTGGCTAAGTCATTGCATTTGTTTTCTGCTTGCGTTATCGCCCCAGGGTTCAGATGCTGCACTTTCTGTGACCAGGGCTTCCAGGGTAGCGAACACATGCTTGGAGTCTGCAATATTTGGCGATGCTGGAACATTTGTGGCCCAACTGTGCACCCTGTGACAACTTTTTCAGTTTGTGCTCTTTCCCATTATGATGCTGGCAGAATATAATCTGCTGACTCCTGCCAAAAGCACTTAAGAAGTTTGGTGACAAACAAGGGTGTATGTCTCAACTTTTTATTTAACTGGGCACCCCCTGCCTGTAAGGTTCTACACCCCTCCATGTACTGCTGATTGCAGAGGGTCAATTATGGCCTTAGATTAGGAGCAATTATGAAGGGACTTCCTCAGGTGTCTGGTTTATCTCCTGGACACCTTTAGCTTCCACTCCAGTATCAATATTCGGTGGGGGGTTGGGGGGGTTGGGGAGATGGGACTGAAAAGACCTGTACATAAACTACAATCTGACTACGGGCATGTTGACCTTGACATAGTACAATCCTTTTAACTGAGGAGCAAAAACTCCCCTTGGTGCTGAAGTTCAATCACTGTGCTTCAGAGAAGCCAGAAGTAGCTGGCCTCAATGGGTATTCATGCAGCACTGGATATAGTGGGTGCACCCATTGGGTTACAAGAAATAGTGCAGGGATAGCAGATGAGCTAGGATGGATAGGAATGAATAGTGAGAGGGGGAGATTAGGGTTGAGTGGCGGGATCAGCAAGATCTTCTTTGATGATGATAGCCTTTTTGTCCTTCCAGGGGTGTAAGATGGAGGGAGGAGACTTATTTGTGTTGGTAACCTATGCCAGAGACGGTGCAACGAATGAAAAGGCCCGTGTCTGGCTTTTTTCTCCCCTGGCAGTTTTGTTTTTTATCCTGAATATTATTTTACTTCTGGTGGTTTTTTGTTGTGACTGCTTTGTCGGTGTTGCGGATTGTCTCTTAAGTGTGTGCTTGAAGGAGTAGCCAGCGCAGTTCTGTGTGCGAGTTTCATGTGGTCAACCTTTTGTGTTGGATGGCTTTCAGAGGGGCAAAGGTGACATGTAGGACTCCTGCCAGTAGAGTATTGACACTATTAGGTAGCAGATGAGCCCGGCTTGGGCAATTGTTCTGAAACGTGGGCTGGGATGAAAGGCTTGACTTTGTGAAGAAGCGTAAGCTGGTACCATTGTATTGTTTGTTCATATAGCGCATATACACATGAAAGTGTTTCAAAGCGCTCAAGGAGGGTGAGAACAATGGGAAAAACAGTCGCTCAGAGTCCTCGAAATTCTGAGCCGATAATAGCCTATACAGGCAAAGTAAGTGTGTAAATACAACTAACAAATTGAGAGACCGCAAATGGGCATAACCGTGATTGTGCATTTTTAAGGGCAATTCTGGGGGAAGACAAGGGAGAACAACATACGATCATCAGGCATGGTGCATTTTGGGTTGTATATTTGCATAGTGGGTCACAGGGTCGGGGTGGTCCAAGTGTACCTGGTCGGTGGAGACTTGGGTAAGTGTAAAGCGAGCCATTCTCTAGTGTTACTCTAAGGGCTATGAAGGTGGAGTAGGGCCATGAGCCAAGTGTGAGAGGACTGGAGGGGGTGCCTGGGACTGGCGTTTAAAATAAAAACATATTTACTCAACGCCGAAAGGCTGGGGGTAAACTGAATATTCCACAGGAATCCAGTTTTCACACACGTAGGAGCTTGGAGGGAGCTCCACAATAAAGACATACAAGCATAAGCAATAAAATCTTTATGTGGGGCCACTACAACATTAAGGTTGTGACGACTATTGGAATTCGAGTGGGTTTTCCATGAATACAAATTCAGAAACGGTGCATTATGTGGTGGTAGGGGTCACTAATCAAGCCTTGTAAGGTTTGACCTAGTTTACCTGGGTAAGAAGCAGCTAATGCGGGGCACCACGCATCCAGGGCAGATCTGGCTAAGGTGGTAAAGAAGCTGAAATCGTTATGCTTGCCTAGAGAGCAATAGCAAAGGCCCTTGGCTCACTGGAAACGATGTATTCAGTATTTCTGCCACCGAGAAAAGGGACTGCCCTTGATCATACTATAGAACTGGTATAGTGGAAAAGGTGCTAAAGGTTGTATTTTCTCAGCAGCAAGGAGCCCCAAACTTATCAGGTATAGCCTGACTGTGGGCAGACCCGGAACCCCGGCACAAGGCCAGGGGCGAGCTACTGCTATGGGGGATAGTTAAGAACTTTTAGTGGGAACATGGTTGGCTGATGACCCATCCAGGTGTTGTGACACGGGCCAGGAGGACACCCCCTGGCCCATGTGCCCAAAACTAGAGAGATGAGACTTTTTATTTTGAGTGTAATTTATAAATAAATTACAAATATATTATGATTTATTTCCGTGCAATAAAATCCACAGCCTTTTATTGACCACACTAAATCCAATGTCTCAGTCATTTGTGGAGCAAACCCAAAGGGGTTGGGTTTGTGGGAAAGAACACATGGTTGCCATCTCTGCTCCCCATCTTATGGCCCAGTGCCACGTAATGAGGGACACATGGAGCTACAGGGTACGGGGGAATAAGCGAGAGGCAAAGGGACAATGCCATAAGAGATGGGGAATATAACAGTGCAACTATTCTCAGCACTCCCTGCCACATTCGCCCACCATCACACATGCCCCTAGGTCACCAGCACCAGACCAGAAGGGAGGCACACCAGGGCGCTAATGGCATCTAGGTGACAAAGATCTAAGAGCAGGATGAGGCAGGGAGGAAGGAACAATGGCAACAAAAGAAGAAAGGCCTGTCACAACAAAGTGAGAAGGGCTGTCGATGCCAGCCCGCCAGGGTTGCTAAGCACCCAGACAAATGGCAAAGCTTCAGGCTATGTATTGCAAATAAAAGGAGAGGCACCTGGAACTTCTTTTCCCAGAAGGAAGGGAAAGGACAACGAACGTTGTTCGCAAAGTTGTGGGAAGAAGATGGCGGCACGGGCCAGGAGGACACCTTCATGTGCCTAAAAATACAACTAGAGATGCGACTTTTTATTATGAGGGTAATTTATAAATAAATTACAAATATATTGTTATGCTTTGTCTGCGTAATACAATCCACAGCCTTTTATTGCCAGCACTAAATCCAATGTCTCAGTCATCTGTGGGGCAAACTCAAAGGGTTGGGTTTGCTGGGACGAACAAATGGTTGCCATTGATGCTCTCCCGCTTATGGTAGTGAGATTTGAACATCCACATTGTGCCCACCTGATACATTGCACTACCAGTGGAGGATCTGGCAGCGCTCCACAATATTTGTGCTGGACAGGCTGCAATCAGTGTGTTCTGTAATCTGTATGCTGGCAGCATGCCTGCCTCTCCACCCATCAGCACCGCTCTGATAGGGGGGCTCTGCATTCCCCAGAGACATCATACTACACCTTCTAGTCCCGGCAGGGACACTTCTTGAACACAGAATACTGTGCCAACCCAGGGACATTTTTACTGCTCATTAGATCCGGAGGAGCACCTTGCGCCTTCTGCAGTGGCGACCTGGCTTGCGCTATCACATAGGTGAGAAGAGCATATATGGACGCCTGGCATCAAGAAACGGACCATTGCCTCCACTGCACAAACAATGCATGCTCTGTGCCAAAGGTCCCATGTGAAGGAAGGCAGGAGACCAGACCAGTTACTGCTTGCAAGAGGAAAACTACATCACCACGACTCCAGGAACTCAATTACTTTATGGAGGCAGGTGAACAAGACACTAGCAGCAATCTCAGTATATTCCCTAACCCTGTGGAGAAAAAGGTCAGAGAAGTCATCCAAACATTGAGGCAAGATATCAAAGGAAGCTACTAAGCACTAGAAAAATAATTCATCACATAAAGAAACTAAGAATGTGAGATAGCGGTTTAATCAAATATTAAAGAAGCCTCTGCTGTTCCACAAAAATCAGGATGTTGCGCGAGTGTACCAACACGCCGGACACCCCAGATAGAGAAGTCAAACAACAAAGCAGTGGTGGTGGCGGCAGCAGTGAGTAACTGCCCAACACCACTAAGGAAAACCTGCGCCTCGACAAAATGGGAGAATGCCCGGAAGGCACCTTGATGACAACCATTATACAGTCATTAATGCAAAAAATGTAAACTGTTAAGGTGTGGATCCCAGTAGCTCCCTGAGGGCTCTGGCCCAGCCATCGGCCAGAGATGGAGCAAATTCAGACGTGACAATCACTTACAGGCAGTTTGTTAGGATGTCAGGCCAGATCAGCACCTGCAGCAACACCCAACCAGCTTGGGGTGTCAAACAAGACAGCAAGTCAAACGGCCTTGCAATACGCTACAGGTAGCACATTGTGGCCAGCAGCCAAGCCATCAGACCACCAACAAACCATCAAAATGCACATGTCTGTGCTATGACGGCATCAGAGAAGCCAAGAGCAGCCCTGAAGTCATGCTACAGGTACATGGGTGTCTTGATTCCTTGAATGCATGAGTGAATGATGTCACTGTAGGAATGTTGAGGAGAGCCTGGAATGATTCTATGTGAACGGTGTTCCAGCTCAGGCAGTTGGACTGAGCTAGCCTTGGTGGTGGATGCCAGTGGGTCCCCTCTGGGGCTCTGCCCCTTAACTGAGCTACCCACTTGTAACATCCCGAATAAAGGAACTTGAATGAACTTCCCTGCTGCCTCCTGGAGTTCTTCATTTACAACATTGGGATACAAGTCACATTCATCATCAAAACAGTGGCCACCATGGGCATCATGAACGCCAGGACCATTCAGAATGCCAGAAAGGGAGACTGTTGCCCTCAAGAGTGAAAATGGGGAGCGACAGCTACACTGTAACGTGTTGGTCAGTGTAGTAGGTCAGAAGAAGGAGGTGGACCAAATGGTAGCATTGTTACAATTCTTTTTGTTAAAATATTTATCTGTCCCTATTCCAAAAATGTTTTCCCTACCTAACCAAAACTAAATATGGACCTTGTAAGTAAGTCAGTCCAAAGTAATGCTTCGTCCTTCGTCCAAAAGCTATCCTAGTCTAACACTACCACTAATCAAATATCAAAAGAAAAGAAGGGGCCCAGGAGAATGATTTCCTTCTGAATAGGCTTAGGCTTCTTCCAGCTTTAAAAGTTTCAAATGGTTCTTGGTAACCACCTCAATCAAATCATTTAACTCTTCTAGGGGATTTTTCCACCTTTTCTCCTTCCCCTTTAATGTTTTCAATACAGTTGGTGGTTTCTCACAATAGGATCTTGACCCTTATCCCTTTTGGATTCTTGCAGTGTCTCTAGATTGCTTTCTCTCTTTGAATCACACTTCAACCACTCCTTGGAATTAATTAATTGCCCTTCACATTCTTTACGTTATTCACAACCACTGAGCTGAGTAAGAGTCTCTTTGCACTCCTTACTTTCTTTAAACCACTGGGACGAGGGAGATTAATCCTGATGTTCTCTTTACTTTTTCTTCAAGGTTCATAACAACTGGGACAAGGGAGATTAATCCTCTTTGTTTTCTCTTAAATGTACATAACCAAGTGGCCAACGGAGGTTAATGCTGGTGCTTTTTACTATTTTTCCAATGTTCATAACCACTGGGACAAGAGAGATTACCCCCTTTATAGCACCATGGTCTCTTTCCGAATCTCCTGCTATACTCATTACCTTTTCTCTTGGGTTCTAGCATCACTGGGTCTTCCTGTGGAGCCTGAACACCTTCTTTCCATCACGCGGCTTCTGTGTTCTGCTTCCCTCTGTCTTCCAGTGAGCCTTTGCACTGTGGGCCTTGATAGTATCAGTGTTGTTTAGGGACCAAACGGTTCACCCGTCATGGGCCAAGCCACCACCTTGAACTGTTTCCTCCTCTGGGTTAGGCTCTCAGCCTTCCCTATATTTCTCTCATCTGGCGGTCTCGAACACCAATTTGACTGTGGTTCTCATGGGTTCCACAGCTCTCCCTGCATCTCAACTTTTGAATCGCCCCAGCTTCCGGAACACACAACTCTAGTCCTTCTTTGCTTTTATCCATGCTTAGCTGGTTCCTCCCCAGCATGAAAGTATAGTCTTTCCTCTGTTTCTGTGCAGCGCTCCTCATACCTCACTCATTCCTCTTAGTCTCAGTATGGTTGGCTGCCAACCACTGAGTACTCTTCAGTGACCTTGCATTCTTCTTCTCAGTACTTTTGTCAACTCTAGGAATATATGGTACAGCATTACCGTAATAAGCAGAGGCTTCTGGGATTGTTATGTTCAGAGGTTGTGGTTTTGTTGGGACTTCACCCTGAGAGGGCATTAGGGAGCTCTGAAAAGGAAAGGTAGTCCTCCTAGGATGTGAGCCTCTCCCTGTGGGGTTCAGTTTTCCACCACCCTTAGGGAGAATGTTACGTAGCAAGCTCACCTCCCTAGCCTCACAGGGAAGGGCTCCACGCTGGAGAGAAGTGACAAGATCCTGTGAATTGTCAGGCCAGGAGAATGCAGGACACACAAATGCATGTTAAAAGCCACACAGCACAGACATGTTTGCTGAGCTTCCGTATGGCCATATGTTTGATACTGGTAGACATAAACTACAACATATGGGCATAACAAACCACCTCTGAGCACACCACTCTGAATACCACAGAACAAGTTCCCTGAGCATTTCATAGGAAAATTGAGAGTCCTGTCCATAAAGTTGCACACTCGTGACAGCACAAAGCCAGTAGCTCCACACTACATGAGAGTAAGGGTGCGCCTCCAACAAAAAGTCTTAGAAGAAAACCAGATATAACGGGGCGAAGGAATCATCAATATAATAATAGTGACCATTGGTATATTGCGCACCACAATTTGTTGCTTGACACACTCATGGCAACACTACTTCAAAACCAGGGCCTCTTCTAATCCCTGTCTATATGCAGGTGTGCATCTTCCTAATAAATACTCATCTGTAGCCTCTTATAACGCTCACCTGATTCCCACGGAGGTGCAGGTCGTGGCAGGAAGGTGTCTGTGACTCGAAAGGTAATGTGCAGGACTCGATGGGCTTCTGGGGTCGAACCTCTTCGCACTGTGTGACGAACTCGTAGGGTGAGGTTTCTGCAGGTGAAAGAATATAGGTGTTAATGGCCTGGGTTGTTTAATGTCTCTCTTCCTCTCTCTCCCCCAAGCTTCTCCGTAGAGCCCCCAGGTCAACGTGCTCACCTTAGATAGGTGAATGCTGGACTCTCCATCTGCGTCTGATGCAGGGCGCTGTTGCCAGTTCCTTCACTGGTCAGACATAGGCCTCTTGGACTCAGAGGACCTTTACCGTTGTTAATCGCACGAGCGGTGAGTTTCCAGACACCTTTTTAGTCTTTATAGTCTTTTGAGTCTTTAGGTGCAAGGCACGTTAACATTGAACAGGACTTCGTATGATGCTTTTCTCCCCTTTTGCTTGCAGGACTCTTGAGGAAGATGAAATAAAGCGCCTGGAAATGCGTGAGTAAATGCAAGCGCTCTAGCTGTTTTTTCCCTTGCAGCGTAGTTCGTGCTGAAGAGGCACCAGAGTATTTGCAGGCGTTCTATTGTGAAGAGCGCGATGGGCGTAAGTAAATACCTGTCTAATGTCTCTTCTTCTGTCTTTCAGAAGCTTGTTTGCAGCGCCGGAGTCTGCGGAAGACCCGTAAGTAAATACAATGCTTTTATCTCCGCGGGTGGCGATGAAGCGTGAAGAATTCCAGAGTTCATGGAGTGCCGGTAAGTAATGACAATGCTTTTGTCTTCACAGGCGAAAGTACAGCGTGCCGAAATGACCGCAGCCGATGGATCAGGTGAGTAAGCACTGCGAGTTAAGACTGCCTTGCTAATCTGCTGTTTCTTGTCTCTGCAGATGCTGCTGTCGACTGGATACAGGAATAGTGAGTATGGTTCTTGCAGATTGAGGAAGAAAGGCTGGAACAGACTCGGTGAGCGTTCTGCTGCAGGTGCAGAATAACGCGAAGCACGTTTCATCCATCGGGTGTGGTTTAAATAGCCTTGGAGTGATGAGGCGTCTTCCTCCATGGCCCCGCCTAGGTAAGAAAAGAGTTCCAGTTCCAGAAGCTTTCCCCATGCTGAATCCAGGGAATGGAGCTGCCCCACCCAGGTAAGAAAGTAGTTCCTGTTTACAGAGGACTTCTAAGTGGCTGGTAAGTAAGCAGCATGGTCTGCTGCAGGTAAGTCCACCCAAACATCTGCACACATTATGAGCCCGGCGCTTCCAGTGCCGGGGCCGATGATTCTGATGAGCCTGGTGCCACCGGCACCAGGACAAGGTCCAAAAGGTCCCCGTGGGGACCAGCTGGTGCCTAGGATTAGGGGCCTGCTTTCAAGGACGTTGGGCTGGTCCTGGCTCCTTGGAAGCAGTGATCATGACAGTACCCCCCCCCCCCCTCCCTCAAGGCCCCTCCTAAGCGGGTCTTCTCCGGGGGTTTTGGCTTGTCGGGGTGATTCAGATGGAATCTCTTGACCAGACGAGGTGCGTGGACATATTCTGAGGGTTCCCAAGACCTTTCCTGGGGACCGTATCCTTTCCAATCAACCAGATAGTATAATTTAGATTTTGGATCTAGGATGTTCTTTACTTCGAATTCGAGTTCTCCGTCTACCAAAACGGGTTCTGGGAGTTCAGTCAATCGAGTTTCTGGTTGTACTGGTTTTAATAAGGAGACATGGAATACTGGATGTATTTTCATATGCATAGGTAATTCCAATTTGACCGCCACCGGATTAACTATGGTAGAGATGGTGTAGGGTCCAAGGTATCTCGGGTTGAAGGTGCGGGATCCTTTTAGAAGCAGGTGCTTAGTGGATAACCAGACCTGGTCTCCTACTGCGTAGTGAGGGGCCTCTTTACGGTGTCGATCTGCTCCCTTTTTGACTTGAGCTTTAGCTCTTTGCAGATGGGCAGTGGCTTCCTTAAAAGCACGGGTAATCTCAGAGTGTAAATGATCCACAGCTGGTGTTTCGAATTCTTGGGGAGGATCCAAATTAGAGGTTCTAGGATGATGTCCGTATAATAGGAAGAAGGGAGTCTTCCCGGTTCCAGAATGAGTCGAATTGTTGTAAGCGTATTCAGCGATCCACAGAATATCCTTCCAAGGGTTTTCAGTTTGTTGGAGCATGCAACGCAGATATTGCTCTAGAGTCTGATTTGTCCTCTCGGTTTGTCCGTCAGTTTGGGGATGGTGACTGGTTGAAAGTCTTACATCAATTTGGGCTAGACGACAGCAACTTCGCCAAAAGTGGGAGATGAATTGACTTCCCCTATCGGAGATTAAAACCGAGGGAAAACCGTGTAACCGAATGATGTTTTCTAAGAATTCTCGGGCCAATACCGAAGCCGAAGGTAGGCCCTTCAGGGGAATGAAATGAGCCATCTTGGAGAATAGATCCACGACTACTAAAATGGTATTATACCCTGAGCATGGAGGTAAGTCCGTGATGAAATCCATGGACAGGGTATGCCATGGACAGGGGGGAATATCCAGAGGGTGTAAAAGGCCGGCTGGTTTCTCCTTCTGACTTTTATTCTGGGCACACACCCCACAGGAGATTACAAAGTCTCTAATATCCTTCTTCCATGATGGCCACCAGAAATGTCTCTTGATCTTTTCCATGGTTTTGGTAATGCCAGGGTGACCCTCCATCAGAGAGTCGTGATAACCGGAGATTACTTGTTTTTGTATTTTCTCACAGGGCAAGTACAATCGTCCTTGGAAATATGGTAGGTCTTGATCCACTGAGAATTCTTTACCCTTTAATTGCCAGTCCTGCAAATCGGCCGGAGTTAGGAGTGACTTGACTGCAGTCTTGATGTCTTCAAAGGATTGAGTGCTGACTAACCCCAAAATCCTTTGTTCTGGGATTATGGGTATTGGTTCTGGATTGGTCAAATCTTCATCTACTCCCATTTGAGAGAGGGCATCTGCTTTTCCGTCTTTACTGCCGGGTCGATAAGTAATTATAAAGTCAAACTCAGCCAGAAACAGAGCCCAGCAAAGCTGTCTGGAAGACTGAGCTTTGGCCGTCTTCAGATATTGTAGATTGCGGTGATCAGTCATTACGGTGACTGTGTGTCAGGCTCCCAAAAGATAATGTCGCCAGGCTTTAAAGGCCGATCTGATAGCTAAAAGTTCCTTGTCTGTAATGGAATAGTTGATCTCGGGAGCCGAGAATTTGCGGGACCAAAAGGCTACAGGATGTAATTGGTGTGTGACCGGATCTCTTTGTGATAAAACTGCCCCTATAGCAAGACTAGAAGCATCCGTTTCCACGATGTAGGGGAGTTCTGGGCGAGGATGTTTCAGAACAGGTGCAGAAATGAATTTAGCTTTTAAGTCCTGAAAAGCTTGTTCTGCTTCAGTAGACCATTCAAAACGTTTGTTCTTTTTTAACAGAGCGGTGATGGGCTGGACTATCCGGGAAAATTCAGGAATGAATCTGCGGTAAAAGTTAGCGAATCCCAACATGCTTTGAACTCCTTTTACCGAGGTTGGTGATGGCCACTTGATGATTGCATCGACCTTCTTCGAATCCATATGAACCCCATTAGGTGACAATATGAATCCCAGGAACTCAACTTCAGTTATGTTGAAAACGCATTTTTCAAGCTTGGCAAAAAGGTTATGTTGACGCAGTCTCCCGAGAACCTTTTTAACGTGTCTCTGATGTTCCTCTTCAGATGATGAATAGACAAGGATGTCATCAATGCAGACAACAACACACACATCTATGAGTTCTCTAAGGACATCGTTCATAAAATACTGGAAAGCGGCAGGAGCGTTACAAAGTCCAAAGGGCATCACTTGATATTCAAATAGCCCATACTTGGTGCGGAAGGCCGTCTTCCATTCATCGCCTTCTTTTATTCGTACCAAGTGGTAGGCTCCTCTGAGATCCAACTTTGTATATATGCATGCTTCTTTGACTTGGTCCAGGAGTTCAGGGATCAAAGGTAACGGGTATCTGTTTTTAACGGTGATTTGATTCAGGGCGCGGTAATCTATACAAATCCTAAGGTCTCCTTCCTTTTTCAGAATGAAGAACAAAGCCGAGGAAGCTGGAGACTTAGAAGGACGGATAAAACCGTTAGCTAGGTATTGGTCCAGATATTGCCTGAGGTGAAGATTCTCTGGCTCGGTGAGGGCATAAATCCTACTGCAAGGAGGAGTTGTTCCGGGTATCAAGTCTATTTGACAGTCGTAAGACCTATGAGGAGGCAGGGTGTTAGCTTGATCCTTCCGAAAGACATCTTGGAATTCCTGGTAGTCGGGAGGTAATGTAGGAACCTCAGAAGAAATTGCCGCCACTGAAACTTCAGGCCGAGGATAACAAGTGGTAAAACATTCTGGAAACTGAACCGTCTTTGCTCGCCAGTCGATCTGAGGATTGTGTTTCTCTAACCAAGGGATTCCCAGAATGATCTGGAACTGAGGGGCCTTGATCACATCGAACACAATTTTCTCCCGGTGTCCATCTTGGCTCACTAGCGTCACTTCTTGGGTGGCGTGCGTTACTGGTGCGGAGGCTATCTCTGTGCCATCCACTGTAGTGATGATGTCCTTTACTGCCTTAGGGACAAGGGGTAGATTCATCCTTGATGCCATTTCACGGTCCACATAATTGCCGATTGCTCCGCTGTCGATGTAAGCTTCAATTGCATGCAAACGATCCGGACGTGCTGGACTAATGAGGACCATGGGCACCACGAAATGCGAGGTCACGGGACAGATCTTAACGGTCGGCAAGAGGACCTCTACACTTGCCGGGCTAGGTCGTTTCCCTGCTTTGAACTTGTGGCACTGGTGTCTGCGGCTCCTACAGCCTTCTTAGCTGGTTTCACTGGACAGTCTCGAAGAAAGTGCCCTGAGTTCCCGCAATAGAGGCATAATTGCAGCTGTCTTCTTCTTTCCCGCTCCTTTTGGCTTAAAGGACCTTTCATCCCCCCTATTTGCATGGGTTCCACAGTGTCAGCTCCCTTAGTAGAAGTTTGTGGTTTAGAAAACACTCGGGTATCAAATTTGGAATGATCAGCCTTCCTGTTCTGTAATCTATGGTCCAATTGGACGACTAAGTCAATATAGTCTGAACATTCTTGTGGAGGGTTCACAACTTGAGCTAACACATCCTTGAGCTCTCCACGCAGGCCTCTGTAGAAAAGCGTTATTCTCTTGTCCTCGGGCCATTGAGTTTCCACTATGAGTCTGTTGAATGAGGCTATATAGGGCAAGAGGTCTTGATTACCCTGTCGTAATGAAAGAAGTTCATGGTCCAAGGCCTGCCCTTGTGCATGTCTTGCAAACAGTTTCTCCATACTGGACTGGAAGGCCTGGACATCATGCAGAACCGGTTCATCCTGGGTGACTAAAGGAATCGACCAATCTGCGGCGCTGCCACTGAGATAAGAAAGCACGAAAGCCACTTTGGTCTGATCTGTTGGGAATGCAGCTGGTCGACATAAGAAATGTAAGCGGCACTGGTTGATGAACACTGCATATTTCTTTGGGTCACCAGAAAAACGTTCGGGCGGAGCCAAGGGCACATTACCAGGTAGATTGATTTGCACTGGATTTACAGATGGTGCAGAAGGATAGCTTCCTCCTGGAGCGGGCAGAGGTGTCTGTCCGGCCTGCGTTTGTAGCAATTGCCTAGCGAGGTCCTCTGTTCGCTCCTTGGAAAGTATTAGTTCTCTTCTTAGAGAGCTTGTTTCCTGACGAGCTGCATGTACTTCTGCTCTTAATTCTCCGAGCAACTGGGCTAAGTGATCAGTGTCTGAGGTTTCCATTGCGCCTGGGTAGGAGTTTTGCGGTGGGCTTCGCGTTCTGTAACGCTCACCTGATTCCCACGGAGGCTCAGGTCGTGGCAGGAAGGCATCTGTGACTCGAAAGGTGATGTGCAGGACTCGATGGGCTTCTGGGGTCGAACCTCTTCGCACTGTGTGACGAACTCGTAGGGTGAGGTTTCTGCAGGTGAAAGAATATAGGGGTTAATGGCCTGGGTTGTTTAATGTCTCTCTTCCTCTCTCTCCCAAGCTTCTCCGTAGAGCCCCCAGGTCAACGTGCTCACCTTAGATAGGTGAATGCTGGACTCTCCATCTGCGTCTGATGCAGGGCGCTGTTGCCAGTTCCTTCACTGGTGAAACATAGGCCTCTTGGACTCAGAGGACCTTTACCGTCGTTAATCGCACGAGCAGTGAGTTTCCAGACACCTTTTTAGTCTTTATAGTCTTTAGAGTCGTTAGGTGCAAGGCACGTTAACATTGAACAGGACTTCGTATGATGCTTTTCTCCTCTTTTGCTTGCAGGACTCTTGAGGAAGATGAAATAAAGCGCCTGGAAATGCGTGAGTAAATGCAAGCGCTCTAGCTGTTTTTTCCCTTGCAGCGTAGTTCGTGCTGAATAGGCACCAGAGTATTTGCAGGCGTTCTATTGTGAAGAGCGCGATGGGCGTAAGTAAATACCTGTCTAATGTCTCTTCTTTTGTCTTTCAGAGCTTGTTTGCAGCGCCGGAGTCCGCGGAAGGCCCGTAAGTAAATACGATGCTTTTATCTCCGCAGGTGGCGATGCAGCGTGAAGAATTCCAGAGTTCACGGAGTGCCGGTAAGTAATGACAATGCTTTTGTCTTCACAGGCGAAAGTGCAGCGTGCCGAAATGACCGCAGCCGATGGATCAGGTGAGTAAGCACTGCGAGTTAAGACTGCCTTGCTAATCTGCTGTTTCTTGTCTCTGCAGATGCTGCTGTCGACTGGATACAGGAATGGTGAGTATGATTCTTGCAGATTGAGGAAGAAAGGCTGGAACAGACTCGATGAGCGTTCTGCTGCAGATGCAGAATAACACGAAGCACGTTTCAACCATCGGGTGTGGTTTAAATAGCCTTGGAGTGATGAGGCGTCTTCCTCCACGGCCCCGCCTAGGTAAGAAAAGAGTTCCAGTTCCAGAAGCTTTCCCCATGCTGAATCCAGGGAATGGAGCTGCCCCACCCAGGTAAGAAAGTAGTTCCTGTTCACAGAGGCCTTCTAAGTGGCTGGTAAGTAAGCAGCATGGTCTGCTGCAGGTAAGTCCACCCAAACATCTGCACACATATTATGAGCCCGGCGCTTCCAGTGCCGGGACCGATGATTCTGATGAGCCTGGTGCCACCGGCGCCAGGACAAGGTCCCCGTAGGGACCCGCTCGTGCCTAGGATTAGGGGCCTGCTTCCAAGGACGTTGGGCTGGTCCTGGCTCCTTGGAAGCAGTGATCATGACACCTCTATGCTGTGTATGTGTACATTACTAGTTGCTTCCAATCTGTCTCTTTCGTCCATGCTTCGGCAGATGTACTTCCTATGAAGCTGCCAATCTAAATTCTGTACCCACCTTTCTCATTAAGCTACTGATCTGTGTCCTGCATCTACATTACAACCTTAACTAAACTTCCTTGCGGCCGCTATTCTTACAAAGGGGCCTCATTATGAGGTCAGCGGTGTGCTACAAATCATAGTTACCACTGCACTACTGCCACATTACCACACCACTGAAATACAGGTTTGGAGGTAAGGCAGAGGAAACCAGTCCAGCAGCATGCTGAAGGTAATTCCTCCATTTTACTGCCCAATAGCCAAATCAGTGGTAATACCGCCAAAATCCCCATAGTCCCATGGACCCCAATTAATGTGGACTGACAATGCCTACCACCACTTGTAATACCACCAGACCAAGTGGTGGTAACGGTAATACTGTGTGGTGGTGGTAGTAACGGTAATACTATGTGGTGGTGTCTCTGTGGTATTATTGCCGAGATACCACCAAACTTGTAATGAGGCTTGATGTGTCCTGTACGAGTAGTATAATGTTATGTTACTTTGCATTTATATAGCGCCTTATGTACCATTGGTATGATCTCAAGGAGCTGGTAGGTTCAACGCCCTTGGGAACCGTAGTTCAAGTCAAGAGAGAGAGAGAGAGAGAGAGAAAAAAAAACGGATGTGTGCAGCAGGAGTGGCACTGGTATGATAGCTGCTTCTTAGTGGTAGGTAGGTGGGTTGGTTGGGAGATCAGGAATATGTGTTTGTTCAGGCAGGGTGATACCTAGACTGATTCTGGCTGTGTTAGGCCTGAGGAGAACGCTTAGGCTGGCGGGAGTATGTGGCAGGTGTTGGTATGAGAACAGCTATACTGAATGTGTCATAGTATCGCTGTGTTCTAGTTGAGTGGTGGTGTATAGAGGAGAGTAAGCATGGTGATGTGATATGGTGGCTTTCAGTAGGTGCATAACACAAATATCCTCTCAGTTGACACCTAAAGTTGCCCTAGTTTGTTACTTGTTTATTATTCTCATTCCAAGCACAGATTTAGGGGGCATGGGGATTTACAGGGAGTTCACATACTCATTCTCAATGCTGACAGGGCAACATATCAAGTTATCGGTTGTGATCGGAATAAAGGGTTAAGGGGTCAATTCATCTCTCGTCTCTACCTAAGGCTCAGTATGTTAAGATTGCCCCGGTTTGAAAGGGTTAGATACAGAGGGTAGTTTTTCTAAAATGTGTTGATTGCATGCAGGGCACCACCAACGCTTGCATTTACGTGTGGCGTGATCCTGCATGCAATTTTAAACCCTTCCTAAGTGGAGTGTAAAAGTAAAGGGTAAATGAAGAAGGTGAAATCCACTTTACTCTTCACTTTTACTCTGCAGTTTGGGAGAAATAAAACACTGCCTGCAAATACACTTTGCAGAGAGTGGACCTCATTACAAGCATGGTGGTCCGGGAACTACGGTACCGGTAAGCATGCAGGTACTGTAGTTTCCGGACTGCCACACTACAAGCTGTGCTCGTGGGTGCCTGTCAGCCTGCCAGGTCTGACCTGGCAGACAGAGCGGCACCCGCGAGCAAAGCATGTCTGATGCACTGGCACCACTCTGAATGGTGCCGGTGCATCCGACTTCCCATTCAGCCCTACGGGGCTGAATGGGGATGGGGAGTCCCTCATTACCGGCACCTGCGAATGGGCAATTACCGGTTCTGCCAAACTCGGCATGACCCGGTAATTGCGCATTCGTGGGTACTGGATAAAAATGGATACCAGCGGCAACACAGCTACCGCCAACCTCGTAATGAGGCCAAGTGTTTTTGTAATGGATTCCAATGAAATCCATCTGCTCATTAGCAGGTGCTATGAGCAGCGTATTCCATTGGAATCTTATTTGTTTTATGCCTTCATGAAAATATCATGCAGGAATAAAACCAAATGCTCTTTGGAGACGGAGGAGGAAAGCAAAGCAGAAATGCTATCTCCGGTTTGCTGCCCGCTTCCCTCTTACAAATCAGAATGGCAGCAGCATTTTCTGGGGCGTAATAGTACAGCGTAAATGTTTTAGTTTACTTTTACGCTCCAACACATTGTAAAATGACCCCCAAAATCACCCAGGGAACAAAAGCTGTACAAGAGAGAAATAAACTACCAGAGACCCATCAGAAACTGGGCTCTATCTTCAGTTCAGTTTACTCCTTTAGATAAAATCATTTAACTAATTTCTGTCCCTTCTGTGGATGCACGGGTAGTATAGTATAGCTCAGCTCAGTGGCAAGTGCTCTTCTTGGAAGCAAGAAGACGCAGAGCAACACAAATTCGAATGCCGGTCCGCGCTTAGAATCCTCTGCGGTAAGAAGAACGTTATAAAACGCCAATCATAATTCTAATGCAAATGAGGAGTGGAGTAACAACACATGAGTTCGGCGGTAGGCACGGCTGATCCCAGCGGACCCAGTAATTGCCCATTCCCGGGCGCCAGAAAATATTACTCCCTATTTCCATTTGAGTGCCTTTGGACTCAATGAGAATGGGGAGGTCGGATGCACTGGCACCATTCGTGAATGGTGCCAGTGCATCCGACATGGTCTGCGAGCGGGTCCTGTTTCGCCCGCCAAGTCAGACCTGGTGGGTGAAAAGGCACTGTTGCGCTCACCTGGTATCCACGGCGGTGCCACACGATACTGGATGGCGGTCTAAGCGCTATCCCAGACCCCTCTCTGCTTGGTTATGTGCCAGACGTTGGGTAGCGCCTATAACAGGAGAATGGAGGGTTAAGATACTGGTTCTGTGATGGGTGGACTCCCACCTCCCTCTGGTCCAAACCCCTTTCCTTTGGGTTATTGCTCACCTTAGGTTTTTGTGCGTTGAACTCTCCGTCCTGCGTCTATATGCAGGGGCGCCTGATTGGTGCGGGTGTTCCGTGGACCTAGTTGCTTCACTGGTCCATGTGCCCTTATGTCGGGTCCAGACCGGCCGTGACTTCAACTCTGATTGCTGTCTTCCAGGTGAGTTATAATGTCTTTTCTGTCTTTATTCTGTCTTTCTTTCCCTCTGTTTTCTCTGTCTTCTCGGCGTCTTGCTCCATAACAATGTCTTTTTGTTTTCACAGGGATGGTTGCGATCTCGGAGTTGCTGCGCCGATGGCAAAGACCACAGTGTGTTATTGATGCACGGAGCACTGCACTGTTTATTGGTGTTAATTGCTAACCTGTGTTCACTTCCCTTCTTTGTTCAGGTTGCGGTGATGTTCCGGAGTGATGAGCGATCGAAGCGCGGATTGCCCAGCTAAGTGCTTTGTTAATGCTGACCTTGTTCCTTCTCCCTTGCAGGTTGCAGTGAAACCCGGAGATGGGCGAGGTAAGAGAAGCACAGGGTGCTGCCAGGACTCACTGCTTGCCCAGGCAAGAATTTTTATTAATGCTGTCCTTGTTTCTTTACCTTTGCAGGTTGCGGCGAACTCCGGAGATGGGCGAGGTAAGCGAAGCGCAGGATGGATTCAAGACCGGTTACTTCACAGGTAAGTGTTCTTGCTCACTAATGCTGTTCTTGTTCTTTCAGGTTATTAATGGAATCCAGATCTAGGGCTTCAGGATCGGGCCGCCGGAGAAGCAGATGAGCAGGAGCTGGACACAGTGACTGTTACGTTGCAGGAGTGCAGAATAGCGCGAAGTGTGTTCTGCTGTTTGGGTGTGGTTTAAATAGTCCAGGGAAAGTAGTTCCAGGCCAAGCCACACCCAAAACACTAGACTGCATAGCTTGGTCCTAAAAACCTGAGCTGTGTAATAGGCTTCCATGTTGAATTAAGGTCCAAAACTGGTATTGCTTTATTCCTGATAATGAGCCAGGTCTGACTCACGTATGTTTCTGATGGAGTTTTAAGGCCCTTTGGGGCCAGTGTGAAGGGCTTTAGCCCCACTGCTGCCAGGGGGCTGTTATACCTGAGGAGGTCAGGGGCATGGATCGGGACAGCACCCGCTCGCAAACCTTTTAGTTTTCCAGTCCGGTATCAATGGTACCAGTAAGCTTACCGGTATGTTGTTACTTGACCGGCAAACTTAAAATAAGGCCCATATTGTGGGGAAGTATTTTTCATCACTGAAGGCAGGATGCTGGATATCCATTCTACAATGTACAATTGCGACATGAGCTGGACATATGTATTATGATTTATTTTCCACGTGGTCTCCTCTACCAAAGCATGTGGTGCCTCTGTGGAAAACCCATGCTGCCAATGCAAACACAAATAATGCTCAATATTCTTTGTGACCCAAACAGGAGCCTTTGACTGGCCCTCTAGTGAAAGGGATTGAGCACATGTATTTGCAGATTTTGAAATTGTATGCATATTGTGCATACTAAGTATCAATATAACACATTTGTCAACTAATGACTACAAGCAAGTGACTATCAAATAGACTATTCTGGGCTGTGTACAAGTCTGAAAGAATTTGAGCCATACAAAGAGTAGTCGGCTAAGACCTCAATTCGTTCTGGTCAGGTATGAAAGAATGAACAGGTTCTGCAATGTAGATTCACTTCATTATTGCATTCTAGTACATGTATGACACCTTTCATACATTCTGGGTTTTGAAAGTGGACAGAACATGGCTTTAATTGAATGGTTGGAGAAAAAAAAGGCCATGGCGCAGGTTAAAAAAAAATATTAAATGTAAAAACTGTTGTTTGTAATGTGAAATTTCAAAGAAATGTGAGACAGGCATGGTATCAAGAGATGACACAGACAACAGATGTAACAGTTTTGAAAGCCTTTTTTTAAAACTATAAGTATGGATATAATGCCTAATTTGCCCTATGATGGGAATACCTCTACCTAAAGAAACTAAGGAAAGGTGTAAATCCATAAGTCCAACTCCAAAGTCTGTCTGTGTCAAAACCTATGCCTGCCCTCACCTCTAATATAGATATGTAGTATTGGGATATTCTAACTTAAATAGTGTTCAACATAAAGTCTGGAGCAGTTGCTAGCCCCCTTCACAAGTTCATAATATCATTCCAAACAAAAAAGTTCAGAAATGTGCTTGGGGTTCCCTTCCCCAAGCTTAAGTATTGTTTCATCAAAACAACAATGTTCCAAAGGAGCTCAGGGGATCCCTTCCCCAAGCTTCAAGCAGTGATTCTCAAAACATATCACTGTTCATCTTTATCGTATTGCAAAGTTGCTGTCACTCAAATACTGATTCTCAAAACACCAATGTTTAGCTTTATCGTATTTCAAAGTTGCTTTCACACTTCTTGTTGGGGTGTACAGGTCTAAGGGCAGTTAACAGGCCGCATGGCCCACCCTTTACAGGTCACGTAACCAGTTGCCCTTACCCAGCTGTCCTTTGGCGAGTTACAGGGTTTCACTGGTTCTTAAATTAAGGGTTTGCTTTTCTTGATACGTGTCTGGTTCTCCTTTCTATGATGTACAAGCTTGACTTCCAGTTACAGCTTTGTTTTGCCTCGTCAACCTTTTGATTACACTTCACTGGCTCCCCTCAGGTTGCTCGTTCATTGTTTTCACTCTTATTCACAGAATTCTTATTTCATGATACTTTCACAATGTCTGTAGTTAGTCAGAGACATTTGAACAATTATCGTTTAATCGTGACCACTCTGACACAATGTTTCTGCAAAATCCAATTTAAGTATTGCATTCTCGTTAATTTGTTCTTTTATTTCACTCTGAGTCTTTCGGGAACGTGCCGACTGCACGTGGCCACTCTGCTGCAATGTAATTGCTTTACTTCCATATGCACACCGGGTTTCCTTGCATTTTCTCGAAACTCGCTGGCTGTGACATACCTTTCTTCGGTTTCCTCTGTAAGATGACCTGTGGGATTTGAGGTCAGGGTTTTGTGTTGGGGGTTGCCTCAGAACTCGCCAATAAAAAAATGACAAAAGTAGTCAAAAAAGGAGTGTGCGCAGGCAAGAAGTAATGCAAGTTTATTCAGGGTTCAGACACAGCTTGGACAGCTATATTCAAACGGATCGCAGAACAGAACTGCATGAAAAAGCGCTGTTGGATTCCAAGCTGTCTGCCGACACCAGCTAGACGTGTCTGCAGCCGCTCCTAAACCCACATCAAAATATTAGCAGATCCACCACCCCAGGGACTCTGAAATTCGGTGCAGAGACGAGAGGAAAGGAGAGCAGAACCCCCCCCCCCCCGGTGAGCACAATGCGGGTGAAATGGCAGGATCCTGCAGGTAGTACAAGCAGAGAGGACAACTCGCAACCCAGGAGGGAGACCACGGGCAAGCTGCAGCAATAGAATATCAACTCCCAGTGGGGAAGGAAGGACCCAGCTTAAGGTCCGTCTGTGCATGGGCGCACCACAGCTGGACTGGAGGGAGACCGGATCGGGTGATGCAATAACACCGTGCCAGGCGGCTGATGGCAGAGGAGGATTCTGGCTGGCACCACCAAATTTGCAGCTCAGCGGGAGGCGGCCTAGGGCCCAGCAGCAACAGGAGGGGAACAGACCAGGCAAAAGGGGACAGAGCCGAGGTTGACTCAGCAACAGAGGTAGGAGCTGGGCAGCACCCACCAAAGGACTCATGGGGAAGAGTGAAGGAGACAGCCCAGGCGTGCACCCCTGCTCAAAGCAGTGTAGGCAACACCCTAAGGTAGCGGGTGTGGTGGGGGGGCCAACCTAGGGGAAAGAGTGAACAACAAGCTCTGTATTCCTTGCCGGCCCCCGCTGTTGGTGCAATAGTCAGGCTGGGAGCAGCCCAGACAGAGGAACCCAGGAAAATTGTCCGGCATTGCAGGAGGCAACGAGGAGGGACAAATCACAAGGATGAGGATAGGGAGTGCAACCCGAGATAACCCAGGAGCAAGACAGACCCAGGGGGACCACATAGGCTGTTTAGAAATGAAGCTGCGGGCAGAAAGGCAGGAAGTGGGGCCCCAAAGGGCATAATAGGCCCAGGCATTAAAGGCAACCCAGAGGCACCGTGTGAGGATATAGCTGACAGCCCTAGATCCCACAGAAGGATGCAGCAGGATGAAACGTAGGGAGAGACACCCATTGTCAGCAACCAGCCCCCCCCCCCCTTCCTGTCCTCCAAGAAAAGGAAAAAAAAGGCAGACAACTGTGAGGAGGTGTCAGAGCCCTCCCCCAAATAGCAACAGCAAGGGTAGCACAGGACAAGAAAGACAGGCAAAGATAGTTTCCAAATCAAAAGTCAGGGCCGCCAAGCAGACTTTAACAGCAGGGGACACCACAGGAACACTCCCCACCCTGTGGGCTCAAATGGAAGCGAGGGACGCAGTTAGGGACACCCTGGTGCCACTGGACCATAGGGTCCATTCGGAAGCAGAACAGGCAACCCTATGTCCAGACAGGACTTCCACAATGACATGTCAATCCAGATGACCCTCACTAAGGCATTACACAAACAGTTCCAGTTAATGTGCACCAACCTCAATACAGCCTTGGTGGAGATAACACAGAACGTAGGCCAACTGGGGGAAAGGATGGATATCTTCGAAAGGGGCCTCCTGGAGGTAGACCGAGATACCATGGCAAATACTGAGGCGATTGAAAGGCTGAGTGTTGTGACTCAAAACTTAGAACAGCAAATGGAGGACATGGAAAACAGCTCGAGAAGGATCAACATAAGGATCAAACAACTGCCTGAATCAGTTGAGGACAGAGACATGAAGGGGGTGGTACACAAGATCTTCGCAAACTTGCTACAGTGAGCTGATCCTGAAACAATTGAGTTGGACTGGATTCACAGGTGGGGCAGGCTAATGAAGGTTCCCAACACAAGACCGCGGAATGTCCTGGCTGCATTTACTGGATATAGTCAAAAGGAAGCAGTCTTGCGAGCGGCGAAGGAGCAGGAACCAATACTGTACAATGTGCATCAGATCTCCCTATACCAAGACTTAGCACAAAGCACCCTCCTCAAGAGGCGGTTTATGGACCCTATAGTTAAAGATTTGGCTAAGTGTGGCGTATATGATACCAATGGACTTTTTTTTTCAGACTACTATTTGAATGGGAGAGGTCACAAATGCGCATCTTGTCCTAACAGGAAGGACCCAACATTCTACACCTGGATATGGACCAAGAAGGGCAGGGAGAAATCCCCTCCCAACCGGAGAACCGCTCAAGGCCCAGGCCATGGGAATGGGCAACAGCAGGGGAGAGGCGCAGAAGGAAGGCAACACTGCAGGGCCCACAACCGACGCAAGGAGGGGAGACCAATGGAGGGGGGGTGAAGTGGATGGATAGCAGGGGGCATGGCAAGCCAGTAAGAAGTACCAACGAGAGGGGGTGGTGGACTTAAAATGCGTCAACTCAGGCAGATGAGCACAGGAGGACGATTAATCTTGGATGAAACAATTGAGTTGGACTGGATTCACAGGTCGGGCAGGCTAATGAAGGGTCCCAACACAAGACCGCGGGACGTCCTGGCTGCATTTACTGGATATAGTCAAAAAGAAGCAGTCTAGCGAGCGGCGAAGGAGCAGGAACCAATACTGTGCAATGTGCATCAGATCTCCCTATACCAAGACTTAGCACAAAGCACCCTCCTCAAGAGGCGGTTTATGGACCCTATAGTTAAAGATTTGGCTAAGTGTGGCGTATATGATACCAATGGACTTTTTTTTTCAGACTACTATTTGAATGGGAGAGGTCACAAATGCGCATCTTGTCCTAACAGGAAGGACCCAACATTCTACACCTGGATATGGACCAAGAAGGGCAGGGAGAAATCCCCTCCCAACCGGAGAACCGCTCAAGGCCCAGGCCATGGGAATGGGCAACAGCAGGGGAGAGGCGCAGAAGGAAGGCAACACTGCAGGGCCCACACCCGACGCAAGGAGGGGAGACCAATGGAGGGGGGGTGAAGTTGGATGGATAGCAGGGGGCATGGCAAGCCAGTAAGAAGTACCAACGAGAGGGGGTGGTGGACTTAAAATGCGTCAACTCAGGCAGATGAGCACAGGAGGACAATTAATCTTGGAGTCAACAAGGGTGGGTCAGCCCGGGGGGGGTGGAGTTCAATGATGGGCGGCAGGGGGGACATCCTGAGGTTGGGGGACAAGATGGAGGGGGAGGAAGAGAGGAAGGGAGCTAGAGTGGGGTTAGAGGGGGTTAAAGGGGAAGGATCCTGGGGTAAGGAGGGAGGGGCGGAGGAGTTTCAAGGCATGGTATGGGGGAGTAAGGGAAAAGGGGACACCAAAATGGAGGAATGGATGCAGAGAAATGCAGATTACCATAAAGGATAGGAAGCAGGGGAAAGCGCAATTTATGGAAGGTTGCTGATTTTCAAATGGTCTGAACATAATGTGAGAGGGCTGAATATCCCTCTAAAGAGGAAAACATTGGAGAAATGTATTAGAACGTTGGGTCAGATGTTCTGGCAATGCAGGAGATCCATCTCTTGAAAAAGGATCCGGCCAGGCTTAAATTTGCGGGGCTTTTCCCAGATATTTCACGCATGTGGTCCATCGAAGTCGGGGGGAGTCGCCTTGGCACTTAGAAATAGTGTAGGTTTTAGGGTTCCAGAGAATAAGGGGGGATAAAGTCGGAAGATGCAACATAATCGTGGTTGACCACAAAGGCACCACGTTTACACTGGCCTCAATATACGCCCCAAACACTGGACAGGAGGCCTTACTGAGGGATTTTCTAAATGTGTTGGAATGATTTGTGAAGGGAAAAATTATCCTAATGGGGACCTCAACCTGGCATGGCGAAGGGATCACTAAAGATCTGGGAGAGGGGGCACAAGTGGGGAAGCAGTAGCTTTGGCCGCCCTACAGGAAAAGTTTGAGAGTCTGGGGCTACGGGATATATGGAGGGGGGCTGAAGGGTGAAGAGTAGGGCTTCACGTTCTTGTCTAGCGTTCATGCATCACAGTCTGGAATAGATTATATTGGGTATCCGCCAGAATGATGGGGGCAGTAGTGGAGGTAGAGGCGGGACCCCTGCGGATAGCCGACCACAAGGTGGTAACAATGACAATGCACCTACGAGGCCACTCACCGGCGATGTGGAAGTGAAGGGTCCCCAGGGGAACTGATGCATGACCCGGTTATAAGGGAGGCATGGAGGGGAAGAGGCAGGCTTTTTTAAAGCATAATAAAAGAACCGACACGGGAAAGCACCCGGTGGGACGGATTTAATGCCACGATAAGGGTGATTTTATAGCAGCAAAAGCGCAGAGGGTAAGGCATCTTAAAGCCCTCAAGGCTCGACTCGAGGAGGAGGTAGAGGAAGCAAGGAGACTGGCAGGGGAGGCCCCCACTAAGAAGGCATTAAGGGCATATAGACAAGCAGTGGGACAATTAGGCATCCTTAGAACCAAGAGAGCCGAGGGAGCACTGCTGTTTGTCCGACAAATATTCTACGCAAAGGCCAAAAAGGCAGACAGGCTTTTGGCAAGGCTACTGGGAGGGGCCGTGGGCAGCAAAGTAATTGAGGCAGTAAGGGATGATTTAGCATCCCGGCATTCCCCTACGAAAGAAGTCCAGGAGTGCTTTGCCAATTACTACACCTCACTATGTGCATCACAAGACCCCCAGAGTCAACAATAAATAGAATTCCTGTATGGAATTCAGCTCCCTAGAGCAGAAGAGATCATACAGGAATCACTAGGCCAGGACATTAGTGAGGAGGAGGTGAGAAAGGTTATAGCGGGTCTTGCACCAAACAAGGCACCGGGACCAGATAGTTTTACTGCATATGTTTTATAAAACATTCTCTGCAGTTCTGGTCCCAAACATGACAAATCTATATAGTAGTTTCACGGAGACGGGCTGCATCTCACCCACTATGGAGGAAGCTAAAATAACCCTAATCCCCAAGCCCAACAAAGACCCCACTAAATGCTCGTCATAAAGGCTGACAGCACTTATTAAGATCTATACCAAAAGACTGGAGGATCATCTCCCAGGGTTTAATTCACCAGGATTAGTCTGGGTTTGTGCTCATCAGGCAGACCGCGGATAACATCAGGAGTGTGGCAAATTTGATGGAGGAAGCCCAAAAATTGTCTGTCCCTTCAGTTCTTCTTAGACAAGGAGAAGGCATTAGTGGAGAGTGGAGTGATCCTTCCTGTTTAGAGTGATGGAGAAAATGGGCTTGGATGGCAATTTTCCTAAGCATGGTCCAAGCCAATTATAAAACCCCAGCAGCTTGCCTTTTGATTAATGAGTCTATGACTCACTCCATGAAACTAAGTAGAGGGAGGAAACAAAAGTGCCCACTCTCCCCTTTATTATATGCAATCTACTTGGAAATACTACTGCAAGTCATACAGGAAGCCAGGGAGGTACAAGATATACCCTTTGGGGTCAGCAGCATAAAGTAGCGGCCTTCGCGGCGACCTGCTACTGTCGCTCACCATGCTGAGAGAATCTCTAGAAGCATTTAGGAAGATATTGATTGCCTTCGGGGGAGGTATCAGAGCGCTGAATTAACTTCGACGAATCAGGATTGCTTAATCATACAGTAGGGGGTAAAGAAGTGGCAGAATTGAAGGCAACTGTCATGATGCCTACCCCCGGGCATCCGGATCAAGCCCATCAGCCCCGGGAGCAGGCATCCAGACATTTACAAAAACCCCAGCAGCCCCAGCTAGGGGCTGTCTCGGTTCACCAGGCTCATAATAAAAATCAATCCTGGCGCCATAGGCGCCAGGCTCATAGACATTACTCACCTCATGCAGACCATGCTGCAAATAAATCCAAGCCAACGTGAGGCCTGGATGGGACTATTTTACTACAGGGACTATTTTTTACTCAGGTGTGGTCCTGGGGAACTTCTTTCCTGGGACTACTTTGGAGGCTATTTAAACCACGCCCGAACAGCAGCACATGCTTCGTGTTATTCTGCATCCAGCAGCGTGACTCTCACCGTGCCTGCAGCCAGCATCCAGTCTTCTGCCACGCTCGCGTGCCTGCAGCCAGCATCCAGTCTTCTGCCACGCCCGCCTCAAATCCAGAGCTCCTAGAATAAAGAGGAAGAAAAGGACAAGGTTAGAAAATGAACTTATTTCAAATTCCTCACCTGATTCCGGATCCATTTCATCTCCCGACCTGAAAAGTACATCAGTCCTGCACGCTACGCTTCGCCAGCTCCAGCAAGGCGCCATACTCACCAGTTCTCGCAGCATCTTTCGATCCGGCACTGTCCATCATTTCTTCGCCGTACTCCAGCACCTAGGGGCACAAGAATAACAAGGTGAGGCAAGGGAATCAACAGATACCTCTTACCACCATAGAATTACCTGATTTACCACCGGCGGTATTATTCTCCATATCTTCAAATGCCGCATCTGTAAAGAGGGAGAAAAACAACACGTTAACGCATGCAATAGTTACCGGACAGTGTTGGGTAACACAGACTCTTACCTGAACGCCAGCAGCAGCTACGAGACTTTCTTCTCACGAACTCAGTTGCAACTTAAGGAAGGAAGGGGACAAGAGTGAACATCGGGCACATTGAACTCTTTGAACTTGATACTTACCAATCCCGCCTGGGACTTCAGAGTCAATGCTTACCGGAACTCTCCCAACGCCTTCAAACCAGTGAAGTAACTGGTATCTACACGCCCCTGCAAGACACACAGGATGGAGAGCTCATCTTTTACAAACATAAGGTGAGGTTATTAAGGGGATATCGGAGGTGATTAGTGGGGGAGAGCGAGAACAAATGGGAGGCCATCACTAAAACCCACAGGTGGCTAATCCCTGTCTCCACTTGCAGGAAAATACTTCTTCGGGTCCAGCAGACAAGACTAGGTGGGCCAGTCCAGACAGTCATCTCTGCACTACGCATCACGTTGACGGAGACCGCAGCTTTCCGGGTCCGATCGACACCCCTGTGGGGTCCAGGTGAGCGTAACAGCAACCTCTCCATTCATTTGGAACCCACAGGGATTAAATACTTTGGAGTGGAGTGCGAATTACGGCAACACTCTCTGGCTAGTTTGAAGCTTGTTACCCACCCATGCTGGCGGCGAGAAAGAGTGACTTCCAGAAATGGAGGAATCTCCCGGTTTCCTGGATGGGCAGGATGGCAGTAGTGAAGGTGGTCACACTCCCCTGACTACTCTATCTATTCCAGGCAATCCCACTTGCCGTACCGTCTTGCTTTTTCAAAGAAATAGAGAAAATAATGGGGACTTCATATGGGAGGGGAAAAGGTCAGGGAGCAATCAGCGCCTGTTGACATCCCCTAGGAGTGAAGGAGGGATGGTGTGCCCACATTTCCAGCAATATTATGAAGCCACACAACTGAAGATCATTCGCGATTGGTCACGGAACAACCATGGAAACAATGGGTGGAAATGGATCAGGCACTGGCCCAACATGATCCAAGCAAAGTCATGTGGTTACTGTGACACAACAGACCAAAGCACTTGTACCTGAGCGCTATAACCAAGCTGGTATCTGACACATGGGATAAAATGGTGGGGAAATATGGGATTACATCCTTACTTTCCCCCTTCACTCCTATATTTAATAACATGGATTTCACCCCAGGAAAGGAAAGAGGGGCCTTTGACCAATGGCGCGAAGGGGGATGCAATGTAATTCAAGATATGTACGAATGTTCAACCATGAGATCATTTGTAGAATGCAAGCAGGGGTCTGGGATAGATGAAAGGGAGCGGATCCAGTATTTTCAATTACGGCATTGGCTGATGAGTAAAGCATCGGCCACCCGACCACTAACTCCATTTAAAAACCGTTCTGGAAGGAGGTGCTGGTAGCACGGGGAAAGGCTTTTGGGGAGGAAGGCGAAAGTTCCCTGGACCTGATTTTACTGGGATTGGGAGAAGGGCAGATGAGTGGGAATCCAGGGGTTGTACTAAGGTATGGATAGTACTAATCCTGGCAGCAATGTCTCTCATAGCCGAAAGATGGATAGGGGCAGTAGTCCCCACTGCACAAGACTGACTCAGCGAAGTATGGGAGCTGGTGGCATTGGAATGGGCTACCTATGCTATGAATAATGACTTGCCCAGATTCGCAAGAGTCTGGGGGAAGTCCTAAACCTTTTGAAAGGCATATACAGAGCCCAGTGGTGCCTCCAGCGCCTGAGACTTTTGGACTTAAGCTGAACAAAAGTACACGAAAGGACCCCACAAACTTGAATAAGCACCAAGGAGCTGGGTGGGGAGGAAGGTGGGAGGGGAAGGAGGAGATGGGGAGAGGAAAGGGGGACAGGGGGTGGAAGAGTTGGAGGGGAGAAGTATAACATGTTGTAAAACCAATAAAAACAAAAGAAAAAGCGCAAAGGCGGCATCTAAGAAACACACCTAAATATAAGACTTTAATAATTATGGAGCTAATTAACATAAGTAACTTTGCAACATGAAGAAATCTCCCCACACCCAGCTGATTGGTGCTAGAACATTATATCCTTATAGAAAAAAATACATTATGTTCTGTAATTGGGTCCACAAACCTTCCCACACCGCCCACAATTAAAATATGTGACATCACAAACCAACCCCCACTTCCGACTTCATAATGACAATTTATTAAAACATTTGAGATGACCAGTGGAACTTTATTTATCTGTCCCGGTCATCTCATCTAAATTCTTGTGAGAAGAGCTCCCTACCATGACACTGTCAGAGCCTTGAACCACTGACATAATGCGATACAAATGTTGCATATTGAGAACTTTTTTACCTTCTTCCCAGGTGAAACGTACCAAGGGGCAAGTTGAAACTGCTGTGGTTCTTCTGTCTCCATCTAAAAATCATGTTTTGCAAATTACTTTAAATTATTAAAGTGGTTAAGCTTTCCATGTCTGTCAGCGGGACCCATGGGTTCTAATTTGTGTCCTTGAAGAAAATAACTATTGTTTTGCTTCTTACCATACCAGCCTGGGATCGTGGGACCTGCAATGTGTTACCAGCCACTGTGGCTTCGTTGTAGTTTAATAAAAAGCTAACACATGTTTGCTGCAAAGGTGTGCTATAAGGCCTATTTACCGCGTTTTAGCCTACCTCTAAGTTTCGTTATACATACCAGTGCCCCTGCATTTGTTTTATATGTAAGTTACTTTTATTTTGGGCTTGATTTGTGTAACAAACAAAATGAGCCCCCTTCCCTTTTACAGTGCTACTCTCGCAGTTGATACATGTGTACCTTTTCACCACTCAGAACTTGCGTTTTTATTACAATATTCCCCCCTTTTATTGATTTATCAATAACTAACTCTTTTTGTACCTCCCGATCCCTTTCTGCTACTTTATCTTTGTGAATCAAATATTTTTCCAGTCTTGTCATGTCTCCCCCATCTCCTCCCAACCATCCAGAGTTTCCCCGACCCATATACACCATGTACCATCCTTTAGGCATGAGATCCCAAATTGTTTATAGTTTTCTAAATCTGCAAGTTGTTTAAAGACCCACCCATCAGGATCCCCTTCTTCATTTTCCCCAATTACTTTATTACCACCCTTCTTTTCAGTAGCCTTTTTATCAACACTTAAGGGTAACATCAACTGTCCTTTTTTCTTGTTAGAATATAATGTAAAAATGTTTTTAATGATGCAGAAGCTGACGAGAATGAGCACGAACGTGGTCACAGTCACTCGAAACAGTCTGGAAAGGCAGGTGGGTACCCATGCGAAAATTCTGTCCAACCGCTTTATTGCACTCCATTAACTTCACCGGCCATCTTTTCATGGAATGTCCGTATCTCTGTTATGGCTGCTTTCAATGGTCCATTTGAAGACTCTCTATTCGATATCATTGTGCAGCAGCTGCTCCCGAGCTTTACACAGACCCCCTCCCTCTATAGCCATTAACAGGTCCAACATATACCTGTTTTGGATTGCCACCAAGCATAGCGCCCTCATCTGCTCCTTAATTGCATTTAAACCGTTTGCTGTTGAATTTGCCAACTCTAGCAGCTCATATCTAACCAGCTGCAACCACTTTGCATTAGTGGCAGCCTGAACACCTGGGAACAGTAGTGAGGTAAAATATGTTGCAGCCACGGAGAATAGTCTGAACACATGTAGGATAGCGGCCATAGTTTGACCGCTTTTTTTTCCTTACTGATTTGTGATCCTCCTCTTGCTGTGCCATTTTTCCTTGCAACGCAATCTTCAAGGTAGTGCTATTTCGAGGCACCACCAGTGCAGGACTGTGCAAGGTGACAAGGTTACAAACAGCACTTCAGTGAGGCAGAAGTTGGGCATAAGCGTTTGATCCACAGGCCCACCATACGTCCATCCCCACAGCAGTCCCCTGCGTCAGCCCTGCATTCCGCATCACCTTGGTGCATCTAGAGTTAGTGCCCAGGTATATAGAAGTACTCGACCGGAAACACAAAGGGAATAGTGTAAAGCTCTTGATGCCAACTGGTTGTTGCAATTCATGTAACCAAGTAAATTAATTTACATATTTTCCCCAGATTGCCCTGCAACTGTTATTCACCACGTAAGCCACATTTTGTTCAAAACCTACCAATCCTTCAGCAGACATTGCATTATTCCCCCCACTCATTGGACTTCGTACCACACTGCTCCCTCTACCCTCATCAATTCCCTTGTATAACGCCAGGGTATGTTTTGCCCCTCCTTACTTGTGCACCGTACTCTCTTGTGGTTGCTTATTTGTAATTCCCCTTTTTTAGGACCCTCTGTGACATATTCCACTACCTTATGCTGGGTTTCCTCATTTTCAAGCATTTTTGTCAATTTCACAAAATTGTCTTCATAAACGTTTTCCCCTTCAACCGTCCACTGAACCGTCACCTTTTTTCCCTGGAATCACCTTCTAGTTTTGCAGAGTGCCTGGTGCATTAGGCATCTTGCTTTCTCATAGGACATAGCTTGGGGCAGAAAAGGTTTGGGCATTCCTATCACATGTGGGATGTGAGAGAAACCCAGGGGTAATGAAATGAAATATTTTATTTATATGATATTCCCTCCTTTTCCATGTGCTTCCTCCCGTTTCCACTCCTTTCAGCTCCTAGCCCCCCTGCACTGGAACTCCTTACCTCTCTCAATCCGCTCTATACCTACCTTTTCTTCCTTCCGCACTTCCCTGAAATCTCTCCTTCTCCATTCCCCGCCATGAAACCTTCCCCACCTCTCATTCTCTCTCCTTCCCTCGAATCTTCCCTATGATCCGCTCTACCCTGCCCCTTACCTTCCCTCATTCTCACCCCTTCTGTTTCCCTCCTCCTTCCTTCCCTTCCTCACCCCTTCCCTCTCAGATTCATTGCTCTACTTACTGTTTTGTTGGTTTGATTCATGATTGTAAATTGCTTCTACTGTTATAATATTCTATGTATTCTGTTGTTATACTGTAAACCGCTTTGGATTAAAGTGCTATATAAACACAATAAATACAAATGTGGTGCTCGTACACAAGTGTTTTCCTGTGGATCTTCAGTTCAAGTGGCCAGAGACAGGCCACTGCTGCTGGATCTCAACCCTGGGGTTGGACAAGCGAGGCAGCATCACCCGAGTGGAGGGTCTTTGGGGATGGGTGGAGGAGTGCCTTTGGGTGAGACATGGTATCCCCCTCAGTCCTGCTGTCCATCAAACTCCCCTCCCTCAGCCTTAATGGGTTATCTTCACTCACAACCCATGACTCCAAACCCTGCCTGGAAATATGGTAAGAAATCAGAGGCAACCTTAAACCCTAGGATCAAACAATCACTTCCACTCTCTTGTCTTTCAGTGGAGCATTTACCTTTAAATTCTAACCGCTTCACCTTAACTGTACCACTGGGAATAAGTGAACACTTAAGGAAAGAAGGTGTCCATCGGACCCTAGGATCCACTCCTATGACTCTCCCTAATACAAAGAAACAAAGGAGACGTCCAAAAGAGACTTTTCATTACATCGAAAACCCATCCACACTTTCATTTTCCACCGCCCCCCAGTTGTCAGGAGTTACTTGTACTCGAAACCCATCTTTCTCTCCCCCCCCCCAATCACTGGGGTGAAGAAAAACATGCTGGGAGTAATAAGGACTACCCATGGGCATCCATGGGCAATGGATTCCCATGGGCATTCTCCATTTTGTCCTTTTAAGAAGGACAGGCAGAGTCAGGCAAATCAGGTTGTCCTTCGACACGTGACTCCTATTAACTTTCAAGGCAGGTATAAAAGGTGTGGTTCAACACAAATGTTGGAGCGAGTTGGGAAGGAGGTCCAGAGCAGAGAAGCCACTGAACAGGGATTTGCTGGAATGACCCCAGGGAGGACGATGTGCTGCAGCTTCAGTTTGGTGAGCGAAGCAAAGCGAACCACTATTAGTTGGGGAAGCCGTGCTTCCTGTGGACGGGACTCCAACAGCCAGATCCCTGTAGGTGCTTGCAGGACTAATACTTGTTCCCTTGGGGCCAGAACAGACCCCAAGGGTATCCAAGGGACAGGTGATGATACCCTGACCTCAGCCTCACGCTGTCCCAGGAAGCGGCTGCATCGCAACGCCTGTGAGTCATGTGAAAGAGAGAGACTCGGGTAAGCGAGCAAGAAGGTTGAGTAGCGTTTGAGGAAGGCACCGACAAGCAAAGACAGGTGAAAGAAAGCAGAATGTAGTGCGAGAGTGGAGCTGGAAGAGGAAACTCGAGGAAGAGTGAAAGATGAAAATGAAACGGGCTTGCAACCCCAAGATGAGAGAAAGAGCAAAGTAAGAACTGAAGAAGTAAAGCGTGTAAGCAGCCCGAGCACCAAGGGAAAAAAGAAAGTGGAAAGCCGGACGTGCAAGTGGAGAAAGGAGAACAACGGTGCAGGAGTGCATGAACAAGTAAATGTGGGCAAGTGGCTCGAAGGAAGAGAAATAGTGCAGAAAGCACCGGAGTAAAAGAAGGGAATAGAGAGGTGAATAACCAGGGGCCTGCTGTCAAGAGGTCGTGCAAGAAGGAAAAAATAAAATGCCCTGCATTCTCAAAAGTCTGACAAGACCCTGCCCTCCAGTAACTGAATGCTGTATGAATTTGAGTTGAATAAGCTGAGACTCAAGGGAAGTGAACCTCAGAGTTAGCCTGAACCTGTGGCTAAGACAATTTCCTTGAAAATCTTTGAACATTTTCTTTGTTGAATAAGATGAGACTTGGGGAAGGGAATCCCTGAATCCCCGAGTCAGTCTGAACTGGTGGTTTTCACAATTTCTTTGAACATCTTTTTTTTTTTAAATAGTATTTTTATTAGATTTTCGTTACCAACGTAATACAACCATGCATCTAAGTACAGCATCATCAGAAGCCACCTTCATTGTTAAGACTTTACTTAATCCGGGTAACGTACCAAGAAATAAGAATGATGAACAAAAAGAGAGGACGGGTAAATCACAATTGTGTGAGGTGACTCTGATGGCTTTCAAATCTTTGGTAACTTAAAAACAAGAAGATCCCTCCACTCCTCCCACCCCAAACACACTCCCTTCACATCTGGAAAAAAAAGAAAAATAAGTCTTAAATTTTAGAACTATACAGATCGCAGCACCACTTGTCCATTTGGATATAATAATGTTTTGTCAGGAATAAGAATCATCGGTACACCAATTTTATTTGACCAAGGCCCACTTATCAATGTGCTAACAGTGATTGTTTTTTAAAATTTATTTATAATGCACGCCAGACCCGTGGGTATCAGGGCGCAGGAACAAGAATATTTTCAGCTTACAAAGTTACAAAATACATAGTTATAAAGTGACAGATTACAATAGTGAGATAGATATGTACAATACATATATACACATAGGGAGCTTACAAGGTTACAAAATACATAGTTATAAAGTGACAGATTACAATAGTGAAATAGATATGTACAATACATATATACACATAGAGAGGTTGGACAGGAGAGATGGAGGTGATCAGTCTAGTTAGGAGTGTGAGTTTCGATTTACAATAGATGAGGGGAATGGGGTAGAAGCTAGTGAGATTTCTGAGTCATGCTCTAGAGGTCAAAGTTAGTAGTAATGTCAATTCTGATAGTTAGTGGTAATTTTCTTTGATGCTAAATCTGAAGTTGGAATAGGTTTGGTCTGCCCTCAGAGAGGGGGGCAAGGAGTTCCAAAATTGGGCTGCTTTGACTGGGAAGCTATAGGCTCCAACTTTTGTCAGTTTGAAACTTGGGACTGTCAGACAGTTAGTGTGGGCCGCCCTGGTGGGTCAGTAGGAGGGTTTTCTATTAATTCTGTCTACGAGATAACGGGGTGCCGTATTGTGAAGACACTTGTAAGTTAGTGAAGCAGTTTTTAGCAGGATTTTATCATTGGTGGAGAGGCAGTTATTCTGCCTCCTTACCTCTGAGATATGTTCCTTTCTAGCTATTCCTAGCGCTGCTCTCAGGGCGTTTTTCTGTAGAGTTTGACTTTTTCTGGTGATGTATTTATTGGAACCAAGACATAGGGTGTTGCAATAGTCCAGTTTGGACAGGATGAGCACTCTAGCCAGTGTAGTGCAACTGCTTGTGGACAGGAAGGGTTTGGCCTCTCTAATCAGTTTACATGTATAGGCCATGGAGGATGCCATCGCATTTACCTGTATGGCCAAGGTAAGGCTAGAATCCAGGTAGAAACCTAAGGTTTTTACCTCTTTGGCGAACTTGATAGTGTTACCATCTATGTCAAAGGAGGTGTATTTATGGCCAAGTTTGTTAATATTGGGTGTAGTTCCCAGAATGATGAGTTCTGTTTTGTCATCATTCAGGCATAGACCATGGAGTGCCATCCATGACTGGATGATGACGTATATTCTATTCACCAAGGCCAAATCCTTATTGTGATCCCAAGTAAGAGGTATGAGAATCTGGGTGTCATCTGCATAGTTAGTTTAGGTGACATCAAGATAATCCAGATCATCAAAAAGGGGCTTGGTAAATATATTATACATAGTGGGGGGAGACACATGACCCTTGAGGAACTCCACATGTGATGGGAATGGGGTCTGCTGCTGCTGTGGGCGAGAAAACACTCTCATCGCTCTACTTCTTAAGGAGGATTGGATCCAGGCTATGAGAAAAGTGTTCTGCTGAATCAAGATGGTTACAAAGGACCTTGTGATCCACTAAGTCAAACGCTGCTGAGAGATCAAGAAGGTGTAGTAAGGCAGATTTCCCTTTGTCTCTCAGCTCGTCGACTTGTGCCTTGAGGTCGATTAGTGCAGACTCAGTGCCATGTTGGGGCCTGAATCCTGATTGCGGACTCCTAGAAGTTGGTTCTGCTGGAGTTATTTCTGTATTTGGAGGTAGGCCACCCTGTCTAAGATTTTTTTAGGAGTGACACCATTGTGGTGATCCTGTAATTGGTGGGTATAGAAGGATCCAGAGATTGTTTTTTTAGGAGTGGTAGAATCCAGGATTCCTTTAGGTTGCTTGGGAGGGTGCCCGTTGTGAATGAGACATTAATAAGCTTAGAGATAAATGGTGCTAAATCTCTGGCGGCATCTTTTATAATTTGGGCAGGACATTTATCTCCCTGACCGTTAGAGGGTTTAAGAGAGAGAATGATTTTTTCAACTTCTAGGATTGAAACTTAAGAAAAATTGAAGTGTTGTGCTGGTTTAGGTGGAATAGATGGCGTGCTGACTTGTGTAGTCGTATTTTGTATGTTTCGTTTTTTGTTAGAGATTTTGACCTGGAGATTGGAGATTTTTTTCGTAAGGGCCTTCTGTATATCGGACCACCAGGTTTTATCTTTTACACACTTATCAGGTACGGGGATTGAATTCTCAACTTCTTTCAGGATAGCAAACAGTTCCTTTGTATCTGATTTAGCTTGCAAGATCCTGTTGTTGTAAGTTTACTTCTTAATGTGCCGTATTTCATTTTTGTACTTAGTGGAGATATGAGGTTTGCTTTATTTACATCTGATGGTACTTACCTCCAAGTTACTTCACTTTTTCGTTTTTCCTTTCTCAAGGTTTTAAGGTGCGGGATGAACCAGGCGTTCAAAGGATCTTTCGTACGTTGTCGGGCCTCCTATTGTTTGTTATTGCGTGTGTGTCCTTAAACGCAGCATAGTATTCCAAGAAGGGCAGCCATGTCATAACTAAATGGGAATCCATTTTCAGCAGTGCAGCTGTAATGCTTTCCATCTGGTATATCTCATGGGCTTTGTTCAACCATTCTTTCTTTGATGGTAGCATATTACATTCCAGTGGATCGTGATGCAAACGCTTGCTGCTAAAAGCATGTTTCTAGGCATGTGCGACAGACCTGTGTGTGTCCCCCCTGCGCCTGTTTCTATTACAAATAGCATTAATAAAGTGTTCAAGATTCTGTGAATCCCGTCTATGGTTCGCATCCAACCCAGGATCTCCTTCCAGTATACCTGAACTTTCTGACAACACCACCTCTGATGCCAATAGTGACACATTTCGGGGCAACTCTCCAAAAGTACAGGGTAACGCTTGGATTGGTTTTTGCCAAACTTTGCGGGTTTAGGTGCCATCGCATCAGTAGCCTTCTGTTGTGCATCTTGTATTGCATGGAGATTGAAGTGGACCAGACCGCTCTATATATCACTGCCCAAGTATCTTGACTATCTTGTAAGCTTAACTCTCCTTCCCATCTGATTTGTGTCCCTGGTATTGGTAAGTGGCCTCTGCTTATCAAGGAGGAGTAAAGCTTTGTTTCAACCCTCTGGAGCCATTGTGTTCGTTTAGGGCGCGTTATAGGGGTGTGAGTGCTCGTCTGCGGGAATCGCCCCAGCGCGGATCTAATAGTGCACTTTTTAGTTGTAAATACTGCAATTGCCAGCTGGCTACGCCCAGTTGGGCCGATTCTAGTTCGACTTTTGTCACAAAAGTGCCATCCTTCCACTTCTGGCCTGCTCCTGTACCAAGCCACCCTCATATTGAGGCTGAAAGCAAATTGAATCAACCAGCAGTTCTCTTATGGGTGGGGTCCAAATGCAAATAAGTGGTGATATCCAAGTTGTAACTCCCCGCTTACCATTTGATGGACGCCAAAGAGATCACAAAACTGCAAGTATGGGTGCTCACGTATTCTTCCGGGCATGGTACTGCTAGGGACCAATAACCATTCACCCAGGGTGAAGGGAGAGAACAACCCATTTTCAAGATTCACCCATTGCTTCTCTGTATTTTCCCACAGGTGGTCTGAGAGAATACACAGCTGTGATGCCCTGTAGTATTCGAAGGCTTCTGGGTAACCCATACACCTCTTTGTCTTTGGGTGTTCTCACTGTATTGTATGAAATCCGGGGTCTCTGGCCAGCTCACAGGAACCGAAGTAACATTTGCTTCACCTCTGTGTGGAACGGTTCTGGGATCACTACTGGAAGTGATTGGAAGAGAAATAACAGTCTCGGCAGTATGTTGATTTTGATAGATGTGAACCTGGCAGCCCAAGAGAGCGCTTCTTTGACTACATTTACAAGTCTGTTTTAATTGTTTCCCACGGGGGCAGGAAATTTGCCTGAAACAGTTTTGTTAAATCATTTGTGAGTAATGCCCCCAGGTATTTGGTACCTACTGCTTGTGACTGTAATCCCCTGGACGCTACCAATGGCTCAGGGAGGGCAAAAGGGGTGATAAGGGACAGCCTTGGCGCGTGCCTCAAATGAGAACAAAAGGCTCTGATGCGATACCATTAACCATCACTTTAGCCTTAGTGTCTTGGTATAATGCCTGTGCCCCAGTTATCCATTGTTGGGCCAACCCTACCCATAGCATGACTGCACACAGAAAAGGCCATTCCACCCTGTCAAACGCCTTTTCCTCGTCGATTGACAGCAGAGTAGGACAGTCGTCTAAATCATTTATAGAGGCTATCAAATCCAGTGTTTCTCAAGTAATATTGGCGATCTGCCTGCCCTTTACGTAGCCGACGTGATCTAATTGTACTAATTGGGGTAGAACTAGGGAAAGCTGGCCTGCCAAGACACTTGCGTAAATCTTGACATCCAAATTTATAAGTGATATAGGGCAGTATGAGGCGCATTCCATGCCATCTTTGCCCTCCTTGGGGATAATTATAATTCAAGACGCTGTAAAGGATAGTGGGGCTTGGCTAGTTTCTAAAATTATGTTGAAAATGGTATCTAGGAAGTGAGCCAAGGAGTTACTGTAGGCTTTATAAAAGGCTGGCGTGAAACCGTCCTGCCCTGGTGCCGAGCCTGCCTTAAACTTAGATATAGCACTTTGTATTTTTTCAACCGTTATCAGGGCATTGAGTAAAGTTAGATTATTAGTGGCTAGCGGGTTGCGGTGGAAATTCGATAAATATCTCACTATGTTCTCCACTGAGTATCCACCCTCTGCAGTATATAGGGAAGCTTAAAAGTGGGCAAAACGCCTGCTGATCTCAACTGGGCTGACCAGCTCCCCCCATTCTCATCTTTGACTTTATACATGCTCTATCCTTTCTCTGGTTGTGCAGGCGTGTAGCCAGCATGGTGTGGGCTTTGTCGCCCTTCACATAAAACATTTGTTTCAGGAACCTAATCAGGATTTGCGCTTTGTTATGCCATATATCGCTCAATTCTTTATGTAGCATTCTAATTTTAATCAGAGCGTCCTCTCTAAGGGTGTTTTGGTTTTGGAGGGATAGTTCCTTCTGCTGAATTTCTTTTTTAATGCTGATTCCCTTAGCAGCCAGGCCCTGTTCCTGAACGCACCCTCTGCTTTCAAGACCCTTCGAAATGTGGCTTTAACCTCTTTCCAAACTGTGTTCCTTGTGAGTTCACCTGTGTGGTTGATTGCAAAGTAATCTCTTGTTTCTTTGGCTAGGGAGTCCCTGAAAATCGTATCTTTATAGAGAGTATCATTACAGATCCACCTACAGTCAGTTTGTGGGGGAGGGCGTAAGTCGTGTTCAAGTAAGCACATCTCATGATCGGATCAGCCACAATATCAATGGCAGCCACTAGTACGGCATACTGGGATGCGACTTCCAGCAAGATATAATCTATTCGTGAGTATGTCAGGTGTGGCGTGGAATAAAACGTGAATGCCCTTATCTGCGGGTGCTTCTACCTCCATCTGTCCATCAGGTAATTGGCTCTCAAAAGATCAGTGAATCTTTCACTGCCTGGACATGATGGGGGGGGGGGATCGCTCCCTCGCTCATAGAATCCCAATCCATAGTGGGGTCTGATATAAGATTAAAATCCCTTCCGCACATTAACAGGCCTGACTTCCAGCCTTCTAGGAAGGTGAAGAGGTCTCTGCTGAAAGTTAGCTGGGTTTGGTTGGGTGGGTATGCTGAACAGAGGGTTACCACACATGATCGTATCTTCCCATTAATCACAATGTACCACCCCTCCTCGAGTCTGTGAATCTGTGCTATCTGGAGGTCTAATGATTTCCTGTATATGATGCCCACTCCACCTCTTTTATATTGACCTGATGCCCATGGTGCCTCTCCCAATTCCTTCCCACCAACTCTTCTCCCTTTTAGAATTTTATTCAAAACAAATAACACATCTACTTTGGAGAGTTTAAATTCCCTTATTAACATGGAACGCTTGTGCGGTGAATTCAAACCTTTAACATTAAGGGACTCAACCTGATACCTTCAACTAGCACCATGATCACACAACAGTTCATTTTCTTTTTCTTTGGTTGATTGAATTGTTTGCATTATAATCTCAACGAAAGGTGAACAGTAGCAGGAAATAAATTCTCTACTAAATCGATTCCTGTTGATCAAGTGTGTGTGCTGACAATGCTCTTTTTCGCCCGCAGTGAATTCCCCCTACCTAAACCCCGCCCTGCAAACCAAAAATGACATCTCCGACACTTCTTCACCTCTTAGAGACACCCTAAAGTAAGAAGGGCCACACTCCAGGAGCCCCTCACCAAGCAGTCATATAATATTAATTTTCGTCTTAAAAACGTGGCTGGTGCTTACCACTACTAATAACCGGAAGAAAAGAAAGACAAGGTTTCCACAAGCAAATATTACATCTCAAAGACCGAGATTAAAAACTAGTTTCATGAAATTTCCTCTGCTTCTCTCGGATCACCGCCCCCCCCCCCCCCTCTCCCTAATCCCTCCCATTACTACCAGTTCCTGGAGGTAAGAGGGTGCCTGTTTAGGCTCTACTAAATTGGGCAGTTTTTTGTGGGGTTAAAATAACAGTACACATCTAATCCCCTTCTACTTCCCCTGCTTTCCAGCCCGCCCTGGTCCCTCCTCCCTCATGCCTCCCTTTCCTGATTGGTCCTTCCTTGTGCTTGCAGGCCCAGGGCCCACGCGCTCTCCTTCCAAGCATTGCTACCGGTTCCTAGGGATAAGAGAGAGCCTGTTTAGGCTCTACTAAATTGGGCAGTTTTTTGTGGGATTAAAATAACCAAAAGTGCACCTGCACATGCCTAATCCCCTTCTCCCTCCCCCGCTTTCCAGCCCGGCCCTGGTCCCTCCTCTCTCCCGCCCCCTTTCCCGATTGGTCCTTCGCCACCTTTTAAGATAACCTCCCAGGGCAGCTCTCTACCCATGCAGCCACTGCGGCTAAGTAGTGGCTGCAAATGCACACCCCACCCCTAACCAGCAGTTAGTTGCAGCCAGTCTAAGTACCCTTACATGACACACGACGGACAGGCTGCCGTCAACCAGCATAAATGGATATGGTAGGAACAATTTACAATCTACAACATATACAGACACTGTCAAACGAAGCCTAGGCCTCTCTCCCACTATACAGGACTCTCAAATCTAGGTGTGTTCTCCTGTACCCAAGCTGCATTGTGAAACGTAGGCCTCTCTCCCACTATACAGGACTCTCAAATCTAGGTGTGTTCTCCTGTACCCAAACTGCTTGGTGAAACCTAGGCCTCTCTCCCACTATACAGGATTCTCAAATCTAGGTGTGTTCTCCTGTACCTAAACTGCATTGTGAAACCTAGGTCACTCTCCCACTATACAGGAGACTCAATTCTAGGTGTGTTCCCCACATCTGGCTATTATTCTGTGAAACCTGCTTACTGTGAGGCCTAGGCTTCTCCCGCTGTCTTGGTGTCACCAACATAGGTGTTCAATTGCTGCCTGCCATTATGTGAGGCCTGGGCCTTTCTCTCACTGTCTAGCCGTCTTAAATGTATGCATTAATTACTATCTGCCTCTCTTGAAACAACCTGATGCTTGATCACTGCCTGCCTTCTGTGAGGCCTAGACCTTCTCCCGGTATCTAGGTGTCCCAATCTTGGTGCTCGATCACTGCCTTCCATTTTGTGGAACCCGGTCCGATCTGCTGTCATCCAGGTGTCAGGAATCGAGGTGTTCAATTATTGCTTGCCACCCGCCAAAACCTAGATCCCTTTCCACCCTCTCATATCCTACATCCAAGTGTACTATCTTATTGTAAACCACCAGTGAAACCTAAGCTCCCCACTTCTTGTCTTCTCAAACCTCTGGATTTTATCAGTACCTGCCACAATTAAGTCCTAGGAACCTGACACCCTAGAACACCCAGCAGCCACCAAAATCCAGTAATTACAACCCTAATCTCCACCCTAGTTAACCTGCACCCAATAGCACCATGACCAGCCGTGCCATCCATCCAACGTCCACTACTCCCTAGCTTAGCCCTCCTGCTGTAAGAGGAACACCCCTACCCAACCGACTGAACAAAGAGATACCCTTGGAGAGCATCCAGACATTGCAACATAAGAGGATTAAACTCTACACTAGCCCAGCACAAGGCAAACAATTGGGCAACTGCCGACAAAGAGAGCAGGAACACGGTACAAATAATATGGATACACAAGCTTAACCGCCCCAGTAGAAGACGCCTTCAATACAGAGCACACGCTGCCAAATAATACAATCAACAGAATAAACATTGTAAGAGAAAAAACCTTATACCTTACACCGTTCCTTGCATCAACAGAAGAACCTAGATACTTCATAGACACCAACATCTCCAGATGGACAAAGAACAGAACAGAAGACGGGAGAACCTAAGAAGAGAATGAGATGACGCCAATCCCCTTACTTCTTACATCACAAGAACAGAAGGGCACTATCGATACCTGCATCAAATGACATGAGATGACCAAGCAGTAGAAGTCAGCAACCCAATTATCAATCTAACAGACCAATTCAATGACGAAGCAGCCTCCACAGAACCTCAACCAACCAGAGTCAACATAGAAGCACCCCAATTCAAAACAGGGAACAACAAATAAATCAAACCACACCAAAAAGATCCACTGCAATCTAATTAATGCAAGGTCAATGCCCAAACATGCCACCAAAATCTACGCCCTCCTAAGTGACGGAGGCATCAACATCCTATTTGTAACTGAAACATGGCTAGATGACAACTACAAGATCACTCTCAACAACTGCCTGCCTGAATTGCGATCCCTTGGAAACATCCGAAGGGCCCATCAATCCAAATGTGGTTGAAAGATGTATATCGCTCGGGGAAGGCAGAGATGGAATTACTTAGATATCAAACCTCAGCAGATGCAGAGGTATGGACTGGGGACCAATGTTAAATGACATGATGACCACCACCGACCTGTGCCCTCTGTGAAGAGAGAGGCATAAGGGTTGGTACATTGTACGATATAAACTGTTCTCGAATGGGACCTACACTAGGTGCAGAGACGCTGATCCGCACCATTGTTGCCAAAATGGAGGTCCACACCTGTGAAGTAAACAGCAGGCTGGACTGCCGACTCCAAACTTTGAACATTTATAACTAGAACGCTTGCACCACAATTAATGTGTTGTCTGCCTATTCCTGTGACATAAACAGTTGTAAAAATCTGCTTGTTTTTCTTAATCTAAACAGAATAATCACTGGTATATTGATTTGACGATAGTCCATAAAATATGTTCGGGTATACTTAACATTCAATAAGGAATTGGGAATATGATAACGCTGTATACATACTCAAGTAATGTATAATGCAGGAGGCTGTATCTACTCATCAATAAACAAATTTAAATTAAAAAAAAACAACAGCCTGCCTGATACCTTCAAGTGCGTCCAAGCAAACATGAAAACCAAAAGAGGTGGAGAACTGGCAATCATCCACAAGGAACACCTGGAAACTAAAGTGGAAGACCCATTAAACATCAATAAATGTGAATCTCTAATCTTCCGCCTATCAACAAACCCAAGAACAAACCTGAATTTCATACTAGTATACAGACCACCAGCCTATGATACAGCCCTCGTAGACACCTTCAAGGAAGCAATCACCAACCTAGCTATTAAGCATCATCTCCTGATTATCCTCAGAGACTTCAGCATCTGCTTCGATGAAGAAACCACAACCACACAAAAATCTCTTGCTAGCCAACTAGTAACAATGAAACTACATCAACTAGTCAATGGAGGAACCCACACAGCCAGACATACACTAGACACAATCTTTGCCAACAAAAAACTCATTACCACGGTGCCACCAATTCAGATCCTCTGGAGCGACCACCTCAACATTCCTTTCCCAATCACACTGCCCACTTCAATAACCAAGCAACAGGGAAAGTTACTGATCATCATGAAAAGAAACCAGAGAACCATAGAAAAAAACAACTTAACTGAACTACTGGAGATCACCAAACCACAAGCGACACCGATGGACGAAGCTGACCTGGACATTAAAATAGTTCTACTTTGCAACTGGATCACAACAACAATTGATGAGTTCACCAAAGAAAAACGTTTTACTCCATCTCGCAAAAGAGCAATGGCAAAATGGTTCGCCCCACTACTCAACGCCATGAAAAGGAAAAACTGAAAACTTAAACTAGAATCGAGGATCAATAAAGACTGCAAAAAGAAATTCAAACTTCAACAACATACCCACTCATACAAAAAGGAAATACAAAAAGCGAGAAGGAAATACTATGACAACAGAATCCTGAAAGCACCAGACACCCAAAATGAACTCTTTAAAATCATAAACGAAATAAAAAACCCACCAAGCTGCAACAACGCTCCAATACCATCGAAGAAACTATGCAATGACCTTGCAGACCATTTCAAAAACAAAATCGTGACCATCCAACAGACCATACAAAACAGACCATGCGACCACAATATTGAGGATACCCGCTGCTACGAGGAATGCCGGAACAAACTCGGAAGCTTCCCCCAAATATCAGTGGAGACATTCGTCAAAATGGTAAATCAAAGCAACAAATCAGGTTCCCCCACAGATCCCTGCCCCCCTGACATTTACAAATAAATCCTCTCACAAGGAACACCCATGGAATACTACAGGAACATCCACAAACAATCAATCTTAACAGGGAAAGTGCCACAATCCTTCAAATCCGCATACATCAAGCCCCTCCTCAAGGATACAGCAGGAAACATAGAGGACCTCTCCAAATACTGACCCATCTCCAACATCCCATATCCCAGCTAAACTCCTGGAAACACACATATATAGAACAACCCAAGAATTCATAGAAGAACACCGCCTCTTAAACCAGGCACAAGTAGGCTTTAGACCGATGAGAGGAATGAAAACAGCATTTCTCTGTATCTGGGATGATCCAAAGGCAAATGCAGACTCCTGACAAAAGTACCACTTTTGAAGGGGCCCCTAGGGGACCCTTGTGTAGTGGAAACAAGGCAAATCACGACACACGAACTGACACTCCAGACACGAGGTTGTATTCCCAAAAGCTAGGGTTTATTGCAAAGCAAATAGTCTCAGTTGGCCAACTCGGTCTCACGCCCCGCGACGTGTGTCTCCAGACCTCGAGGGACGCAAGAGAGCAAATAACGTACATCAGTTACATATATACAAAATGGACATCCTGCAATCAGTCATGACATGTTCATTACGCCCATTGTACAGTTTCTTTGAACTGGGTCTGATGATTGACAATTTCGACGAATATGACGCCTTCAAACATCTATCTGAGCAACAATATGCAACATTGCGAGTCTAGAGACATATTTCTTTGTTGAACAGAACACAGTGCTTCTGTTCTTGTAGGCAAGCTGCGTACAGAGGAAGAGTCGCATTCCAGGCCTTGCTATCTCCTATTTGCTATTCATGTCCTGGGAGTCAGCACACTCTGCTGGGCTTAGGAAAGGGGGCCGTAAGAAAAGCATAATTCAAGCCTTTAGCTGTTTCTTTCTAGCATTTCTACCATATTAACGAGACTGGCTGGCATCAGTGAAATGATTAAATGCTATGTTGCTCTCCTCCAAGGCTATATGCGGGAGGGGATCGGGCATTCCTCTCTGGGGCTGCCTACGTTATGTTTCAATGAATAACTCCCAGCCTCGCGGCCTTGCTCTTTCGCTTTGAACAACAAAGTAATCTGTGAAGCAGAATAAGCAGAATAAGCTTTTGGCTAAGCAGTTTTGAACAAAAAGCAATTAGCAAACGTTAGAGAACAAAATGGTGATTCTAGCTACATCAAAATGGCCACACATTGGTCAAACTTATTTATTTATTTATTTATTTGAATTTGTAAAGCGCACAAGCAGCCCGCAGACATCGAGGCGCTGGAGCAGAGATTAAGAATGCTTACTTGAGGGTTACAGTGAAGCCGCCCTAGAAAAATACTTGAAACATTTTGGTAGTTACATGTTACAGTGCGTTGCAGGTAGGTTTTGAGAACTCAAACAAAGAGGTTAGTCTTGATGGCTTTGCGGAATACAGTGTGGGATTCAATGGCTCTGAGGTGCGGAGGGAGCGCATTCCAAAGGGTAGGGGCAACTGAAGGGAAGCTGGAGCCGCCCGCACGCGCTTTGTGAGTCCTAGGGACAGACAGGAGGTTAGAGTATTGTAATCTAGATGGTTTTTGAGAGACGGGTTTGGTGATCCTGCGGCTTAGGTAAGGAGGAGCAAGGTCATGGAGACATTTGTGAGTCAAGGCCAAGGCTTTGAAGATAATTCTTTGCTTGACAGGAAGCCAGTGGACTTGTCTTCTGAGTTCAGAGATATGGTCTTTGTGCGAGAGGCCTGTGGCGGCTCTAAGCGCGTTATTCTGAACAGTTTGGAGTTTGGCTATATTCTTGGCAGTGGTACCAATGAATAGGGCATTACAGTAGTCGAGTCTCGAACCAATGATGGCTCTAGCGATGGTGAGACAGTTTTGTTGGGACAGGAATGGTCGGGTCGCATTGATGAGTTTGGAGTAGTAGGCGGATGTGGAGGTTATGGCATTGACCTGTTTGTTCATGGACATGTCAGGTTCAAGGTACACTCCAAGGGTTTTGATGGACTGGGAAACAGTGATGGGGATACTGTCAATGACGAAGGAGGAGTACTGTTTGTTCAATTTATTTAGGGTGGACGGCGAGCCAACCAGCAGGAGCTCAGTTTTGTCACTATTAAGGCAGAGCCAGTTTTCTGCCATCCAAGTTTGAATTGTTGAGTAGATTGAGTTTAAGGTATTTTGGTCAGATGTGTAATCACCTGAGAGGGGAATAAGTACCTGGGTGTCATCCGCATAATTTGTATACGAGATGCCCATGGAGTCAAGGATTTTGAATAGGGGCCTCGTAAAGAGGTTGTAAAGGGTGGGAGCCGTGCAGGAGCCTTGCGGGACGCCACACTTGATGGTGCTGGGGTCGGCAGAAGAGGAGTCTGAGAAGACCTTCATAGATCTGTCTTTTAAGAATTATTCTATCCATTTGCAGGCATTGTCTGAGAAGTTAGCTATTGAGGATAGATGCTGGCAGAGAGTTTTGTGGTTGACTAAGTCAAATGCTGCTGACAGGTCGAGGAGCAAGAGGAGTGCAGGCTTGCCTGAGTCTCTGAGGTCATCAATTTGATTCTTCAGGTCAAGGAGAGCTGTTTCGGTTCCATGCCGTGGCCTGAACCCTGATTGCCTAAGGCCAAGGAGATGGTTGTCGTCTAGAAATTTCTGTATTTGCAGGTAGGCTGCTTTATCCAGAATTTTCAGTAGGAAAGGGACAGTGGTGATTGGCCTGTAGTTTGTCGGGATGGCTGGATCAAGTGAGGGTTTTTTGAGGAGCGGGCGAACCCAGGCTTCCTTTAGATTTGGTGGGACTTCGCCAGAGTGAAAGGAAGCATTGATGAATGCGGTTATGATAGGGGCTAGTGAGGGGGCACAGTCTTTAATTACTTGCGCTGTGCATACATCCCCCTTGCAATTGGACGGTTTGATGGTTTGGAGGAGAGAGATGACCTCTGAGACACTTACGTCTCTGAAATCAAACTGGGGAGAGGGGTTAGGAAGCTTGGTCGGTGGAATGGATTGACTGCTGGTTATTAGCTTGGAGATCTCCTTTTGGTGATTGAGTATTTTGGTTTGTAAGGTTTCGAGTTCATTAAGCATTGCAGATTGGATCGCATTGCACCAGGATCCATCCTTCACTATTGGAGAGGGTGGGGAAGGGGGTGTCTCCAGTTCTCTGAATATGGAGAAGATTTTGCGGCTTCCTGATTTAGCAGAGGAGATTCTGGCATTAAATGACGTTGCCTTAGCTTCAGTAATGGCAGCTTTGTAGAGTTTAGAAGAGGTTTTGAATGCTAGATGGGTGGCTTCTGTTGGGTTATTGTGCCAGGTGGTCAGTGCCGCTCGTTTTTTCCCTCGCATCTGTAAGAGGTCCTGGGTGAACCAGGCATTGCAGTGTTTAGTTTTCTTTTCTTTCTTAAGAGTGAGGGGAGCTACCACATTAACGGCCTGGGAGAGGACCCTTCTGAAGTCGTTGGCGAGGATAACTGCGTCATTCACGAAACGGGGGAGCAGTGCAGGTACATTGAGGTGCTGAGAGAGGTTGTCGTAGGTGAGGAGTTTGGCGCTGCGCGTGAGGGCAGCTGGAAGAGGTGTAGTGGGAGGTTGAGAGTCCCTAGAGGTGTTGATGTAGAAGGAAATGAGATGGTGATTGGTCCATGGCAGAGGCGTGATTAGGGTGGGACTGATTGGGCAGTTGTGTTGAGCGACCCAATCAAGGGTATGGCCTTTTGAGTGGGTGGGGCTCGAGATGGTCTGTGTGAACCCAAGGGTTGATAGCGTTTTTTTAAGGCTTTGGCGTGGGTGTCTTATGAGTCTGTATTTCTGACGTTTAGTGCATGAGACGGTTGGTCGTCGGCCAATATGATACATTGCCATAGGTCATGAGAGGTATCTATTTTTCTAGACTGACAAACCCCTCCTTTTGGACGATTGCCAATTGCCTTATCCATACATTGCATCCTCCTCTGATGATGTGTCTGAAGTATCTGAATTTGAATTTGAACCTGAATCTTGTATGCCACTATATGCGTCTTCATTTTCACCAATATTTATGGCCATGAATTCTTCTATTGTTTTCATTTCATGAGTATCTTTATGATTTTGGTCATATGTTTGTTTTTGGGTTACCATATGCATACACTCTTCACTTATCTCAGTGCAAACTAGGGGCAGACAGTGTATGCAATAACAGCAAGTCATAAATATTCCGAACACTACTACTAGTATTGAAATTAACTTCCATCCCCACGCACGCAATATCTCCCAGAACCAGGACCCTGCCTCCCAGTTCCCATTCATGGTATGGAGTTCAGAACTCAGGACGTGTAACTTTCTTATCGCTTCAAAAATCGTAGGGCAGGAGTCATTTATGAATACGCAGCACACTGATCCCACGATTTTACAAACCCCCCCACGATCAATCAGGATTACATCAAGAGCCATTCTATTTTGCAACGTCATTAATCTAATCCCCTTTTCTTCTAGCGTCATGTTGTATAGTATATCTGTTGTTATGTTTATTGTATTCTCTAATATTCTGGACAGTTGCCTTATGTTATAGGAATTTATTGCTTGGGCCAGAAATGGTACGAATGATTTTGCTAAGTCTTCTGTAATCAAAGCGCCTTGTGTACTTCTTCGCGGCCTAGATCTGGATAGCCTAGCTACATCTGCTGTCTCCAAGAGGAACACTCCTGGGAACAGTAGACCCAAATAACCTGTGCCTCCCCAGTTTCTGGGTAACCAGGGATACACTTTTTCTCTGCATATAAAATAAACAGGATCACCTACATACACTGGTTCTACTTCTCTTTTGAGAACTGCTGTATTCATGCAACCAGTAAACGTTCCTACTGAATAGGACCCTTTCTTCTTTAGGCAAAAAGGGACAGTTTGTGGGCTATAATTCACTGTATAGGAAGGGGGCATTGAATCTTTATTTTCTTCTACCCTAACACGAAACGTGATTACTGATGTTTTGGATGGTGGAGACAATCTATCTCGTCTAACAGGTTTAGGCGTAGGTTTTTCGATTATCATTTGTGCTTTATGAAATATAGAACAGCCTACGGGTCTCATAATTATTGCCTCAAATTCATTCATGTTTGTTTTATCTAATTGACCTGTATCACTCTTATTCCATTTCCCATAAAATAATGCACTTAGTGATGCACTGCATGCAGAACTTATTGGTAATGGCTGCACATACCAACCAATTCCCTTCCCAGCATGCTGCGGTAAATGGGCGCATACCCAGCAATTATTTTTCTTTAAAATTGCATGTGTCATGTTCATTATGAGCAATAGGGTATTATTCCCATATCCTTCTCTGTGCCTCTCCTCCATTGGGGACAAGGTGTAAGTAATTACATGAACCGGGCTTTCAGTGGTGGAGATATTAATTACCGGCAAGAGAATATTCAATGGGTGCGTTACTTCCACATACCATAGTATCAACGCTGTCATTATTGGTGCTAACATACTCATAACACACATAACTATCGTTAAGATCAGCATACAGTTTTTTCAGCAATGTGTTTTTTCTAACTTTTCAGTCTTTATACCTAATTTGTTAGCAGCAGTACAGGAGGAGGCTAAAGCTGGTTCTGGCATTCTCTCTCCCACAGTCCTTCTTCTGCAGAGGTCATCGTGAATATCTCTCCTTGTGGCACTCGTCCGAATGTCAATAAGTTCGATAAATGTCAACAGTTAATTCTGCCAGTTCTTAGCAGCCTGGATTGCTTATTCGTTTAGGCAAGATCATTATGCATTCACATGTTGTTCAAAAGAACTCCAGAGCAGTTTATCAATTGCCTTTCTACAATGTGCGCCCCGCTTGTTCACTCGGGTTCCGGACACATGGATCTTTATGATCGCAACGAGGAGTCGTGAGTCTTGAGTTGACCGATTTGCACAACTCTCACGCTTCTCTCCTATAGACCTCCAGTTCCTTCTTCATCCATGATGGGAACCAGAGGCAATGATGAAAGATCAATGAAATGCAGATTCGATCACTCCTTCTTTCGAGGCCGCATATTGTACCGTTTAGCTCCTGGTACAGTGTGGTCAATGAATAGTGCCAGTGCACTCCCAGACTCAAACTCAGAGTCTTGTGGTGCATTAACAAGTGTCTGTGGGCGCTGCAGCGGTGATGCACATTTTGTTTCAGGCAGTGGCACAATGGCAGCTGCTGGTGGGCGCCATTGTGGTACACGCTTTGTGTCGGCCCGCAGTGATGCAGATTCAGCTGGCCAACATTGGGGCACTCTTTGCCCTTTCTCCTTTATAGCAATCCTTCCAGGCTTCGCTTCAAGCTTCACTTCAGGTTTAGGCAGATTCTGTAGTAAGGGACTGGCAACAGTTTCTTTCGATTCTGGAGCTGCTGTTTCTTTCTGGTCATCTTGGTCAGGCAAGTCTTTTAGCGTCGGTGGGATCTTTTTAGCATGTGTGGCATGGATCCACGCCTTCCTCCAATCCACACGAATCGCCGTTTGCGTTGCCAGAAGTACTTGATAGGAGCCACGCCATCTGGGTGCTAACAATGTCTTTCGTTCAAAGTTTTTAAGTAGCACCCAGTCTCCTGGCTCCAGCGCATGCCCCGGACCAGTATACCTCACGGGTAAAGCCTCCTGCACCTGCTGATGAATCAAACGCAATTTTTGTATTAAAAGGCCACAATAAGTACTAAGAACAGGATGCTCAACTTCGCAAAGCCGCTTATGCTGAGGTGCGTACCAAACATTCGCCGGCCTCCCCATGACAATTTCGTACGGGGAGAGCCCAGTCCTTGCCTGTACTGACGTGCGCATGCACAATAGCGCTAATGGTAATGCGTCCACCCAACTCAACTTGCTTCCTGCACATATCTTACTGATCTTAGATTTTAAGATTACATTATGGCGTTCAATGAAACCGGCCGAACTCGGATGTCCTCGAACTATGGAATCGCTTATCAATCTGGAGACCTGCACATATCTGTAATATCACTGCGCCCACAAAATGTGGACCGTTATCTGACCATATGACACCGGGCAGGCCGAACTGGGAAAAATATTCCTTTAGCATTACTTTTGCCGTGCTCATTGCCGTGCAGTCCTTTAAAGGATATGCTTCCACCCATTTGCTGAATGCACATATTACCACTAGAACATATTTCAAGTTTTGGCATCGCTCCATTTCTATGAAATCAAAATGGATTACCTCAAAAGGCATAGAGGGAGGGTCAAAACTTCCTGGCGGAGTCACCGTTCCCTTTCCTGCATTGTGCTGTAAGCACGTGATGCAGTTCGTTCTGGACCAACCTCTCTGCATTCTTTCTTATGTTTACATTCTCCCATACCGCAGCTAGATGCTGGATTATTTTCTTGGCACATATGTGGGTAGGGCTGTGGGCCATTGTGACCATTGCATTTACATAGGAATTTGGCAACATCCAGTTTTTTTGTTCTCTTGTCCACCCAACAACCCTCCAAATTTAATTCAGCAGAGCCCTCAGCCCACCCTTGTGTCTCATCAGCAGTAGCTTCGGCCTGCATTTCTTTGACAGTGGCAATCCCATCTTCTATCATGCAAGGCACTTCCTCAGACTGTACTGTCATCATTTTGGTATTTAAATCAGTGGCAGTTTGTTTTGCAATCCTGTCTGCAAATGCGTTTCCCTCTCCCACTTTACATGTCACTCTTGTATGCGCCTCGCATTTCACTATAGCTAGCTGCTTTGGAAACATGAGTGCAGACAGCAATCATACAATCAAAGGGCCATGTTGCATTCTGGCCCCATGTGATGTCAAGAAACCCCTCTCAGCCCAGAGTCGGCCAAAGTTATGAACCACGCCAAAGGCGTACTGGCTATCAGTATAGCCGCCGCATCACCAACCATCATACTCTGTGGTGTGCCCCAAGGTTCCTGCCTCTCCCCCACCCTATACAACATCTTTACACAACCCCTCTTCCTCATCCTCGACGCTATGGGCATCTCCTACACTAACTACGCCGACACTCAGATCCTCCTTACCCTCACAGGTAACTATGACACTGACTTCCTGACCCTGAACAACCTTTACAACACCATCCAAGCCTGGATGGCAGATAACGGACTATGCCTCAACTCTGACAAGACGGAACTCCTCCTGGTAGGTTCCCCCGACACACTAAAAAATCTAGATGCCCAATTCAGTCACTTCACCATTGACTCCATCAAAATTCCTGTCTCGGATTCTGTCAAAACTCTGGGAGTCTACCTGGATTCCAGCCTATCCATGGATAGACAAGTCAACGCAATAGCCTCCGCAGCTGCATATCATGCCAAACTTATCAACGCTGTCAGACCCTTTCTCTCCAAAGAGAACTGCACCAATATAGCCAGAGCCATCACCGGCTCTAGGCTAGACTACTGCAACGTACTCTTTCTAGGAACATCCAATAAAAACTTAGAGAGACTACAAGTAATACAGAACAACACTCTCCGGGCAGCCCAAGGCATTGCTAAAAGAGAGCACATTTCTGAGGCCGGAAAACTAGCCCACTGGCTCCCAATAAAGGAAAGGATTGTATTCAAAGCCCTGACACTGACCCACAAGTGCATTCACCTCACTGCTCCTGCCTACCTCTCACAAAGGATACACCCCGTCTCCACTACTAGGCCAACCAGATCACCATACACCAACATGCTCTCTTTGCAACTAGTAGAAAGAGTCAGAGCGGGCGGATCTAGCTTCCCTTATCTCGCACCTACTCACTGGAACGCCCTACCTCCCACTATCCGAGGTGAGGCCTCCCTCACCACCCTCCGCAAAACTCTGAAAACTACCCTCTTCAGATAAGGCCTGACACACCAGCACGAATACCTATCATATAAGTTGTAATATATGACCAAATGCAATATCTGTAACAAAAGTATGAAGTTTCGTAGTATTCATAATGTGTCAACAACTGCTATTATGCCTGTACCCTGTAACTAAGTTATTGCAAGTAACAGCGCCTCAATGCCCCTGGGCTGCTTGCGCGCTATATAAAAAAAAAAAAAAAAATATATGTTCACGTTTAAATTCTCAGAAATCTCACAGGCTCTGGTCAAGGCTATTATTTCTGCGGCTTGTGTCGAGTTGTAGGGGATTCTTTTGCTTTCTACAATGTTCTCTAGGGTAGTGATAGCATAGGCGGCAGTTGATGTGCCATCAGGTAATTTAAAACAAGAGCTGTCACAAAATAACTCTCCATCTGGCTCTTTCTGTGGGGTGTCACTTAAATCAACTCTCCCCTTCGTTTCTTCCTCAGTAACCATTAAACAATCATGGGGAGGTGATTCGTTGTCACCAAGTTCTTCCGTGGTCAGTGGCATTAATTCTGCTGGATTCAAAGCGCTACACCTCATAATTTGGAAGTGGGGCGCGAATAAGATGATTTCATATCTAGTCAGTCTAGCAGAGGTAAGGTGTTGCGTCTGTGTTCTATTTAGTAGAACGTCTATGGCATGTGGCACCATTAAAATTAAAGTGTGCCCCAATACCATCCCTTCCGTTTGTTTCACTGACGCAGCAGCCGCAGCAACAGCTCGCAAACATCGTGGTAGTGCGCACGCTACAGGGTGCAGCGCGGAAGAAAAATAGCCGCACAGCCTATTTCTTCCACCTTGTTCCTGTGTCAAAACAGCCAATGCACACTTTCGCATACAAACAGTCTAAAAATCTTCTCATAATAAAACTGGAGCAGAACATAATGCAATTTTCAACAACTCAAATGCTCTCTGACATTCTTCATTACACTGCCAAGGCATCACAGCATCCTTTTTCGTCAATGCCACCATTGGTTTCACAATTAACGCAAAGTTTCCAATTCACTGCCGGCAATAAGAAGCCATGCCTATTATGGCTCTGACACCTTTCTGTGTTTTTGGAATAGGCATACCAGAAATGCTCTCTATTCGCTCTGGCGTTAGTCTTCTCCCTTCTTTCGAAAGTAAGTAACCCAAATACGCCACTTCCTTTCGACAATACTGAAATTTTTTCAAGCTGGCTTTGTGGCCATGCACTGCTAAATGTGCTAATAGTAAAATGGTACTTTCTTTACAAATCTTCTCTGTGTCTGCAGCGATCAACAGATCGTCTATATATTGTAGCAATACACAACCTGTTGGTAGCTCTAGCATATCTAGTTGTTCCTTCAATGCCCTGCTATAAATACTCGGACTTTCCGTGTATCCTTGTGAAATGACCATCCTCCTAAAGTGAATGCGAACAAATATCTACTGTCCTTGCTCACTGGATTGCTAAAGAAAGCATTCTTTAAATCAATCACGCTAAAGTATTCTGCTGATGCAGGTATCATTGTAAAAATGGTGGTGACGTCTGGCACTAAGGGAAATTGAGGGTCGACTACCTTGCTTAACATGCACAGATAAATTTTGAAACAATAGGGTACCTCGTTATCTCCTTTCTTGTATACCGGAAGAATGGGGCTGTTGCATGTACTACCTGCAATTTCCTCAATTACCCCTAATTTCACCAAATCTGAAACAATCCTTTTCAATCCTTGCTCTCCGTCAGCTGAAATTCTGTACTGTGGAATACGCGGCAGCGTGAACCCTTCTTTCAAAATCACTTTTACTGGCTCTATCTTTAAGCATCCCACATCATTGTCATTTATTGCCCATATACAGATTGGCACCTTACTCAACTCTCCTGGCAAGGGTTTAGACACCTTTTGCATCTTGTGGCCAAATTGTCAAAAACACACCATTGGGCGTGCAATGAATAACTGCACCTAGTTTTTTCAATAAATTCAATCCCAAAAGGTTTTCTCCACAATTATCTGTTAAGAGAAATGGACAATGCTCAGTGAATGGACCTATTGTTACTGGGACTGATTGGGACACTGGGTTAATTACTGGTGTACCTGCAAACCCTATAGAAATATTATTTTGCCCTGACAGTGGTATATCTGGAACCAAGTGATGATTTATTGAACACTTCTGCGCTCCCGTATCTACAAGAAGACAGTGCTCTGTATCCCCGACTCTCATTTCTACATAGGGTCCTTTCTGATTCACGGGAATAGACACTGGTTCTGACCCCTGTCTTGGGCTGTCCTATTGAGGGAATAACAAATCGTCCGATGTGTAATCACTGCTATTGCTGTAATACACATTTTGTTGTTTATCGAAAATGTTCCCATCCCTTCCTCGAGCTCCCCCATTCTGGGTATTCCCATGTTGTTGGTTACTCTGGCGCTGACTCTGGTTGGTGGTGTTCTGATGCTGAGCTTGATTCTGACCTCCTTGGTTACTTTGGTGCTGCTGCATATTATTTCTATTTGGTCCATTTGCTCCTGGGTGCCCCCGGTGCTGTCTTCTCTGACCACCCCCAGTTCTATTTTGCAAATGTGGGCATTGCGCGCTCCAGTGCCCTTCCTCTTTGCAGTATGCACACTGATTCTGTCCCAACGGTCCTCCATGCATATTTGAATTGCTCCTTCCTTGTGCGTTCCCCCTCCCTTTGTTGTGTCCCGCTACTTGCTGAAGTAGCACTCTCGTCTTCAAATTTACTCTGTCTTTTGCCTCTTTTTCTTTGTCTGCATTTACCCGGTTCTCATAATATTGTGCCATATGCAATACTTCGCCCAACGTTTTTGCTTGCCACGCACTTTCGGATGTCATTATCAAATTTTGAATTGGAAGAGTTAACCCCCTCACATACTTATCAACAAATAATCTTTTCCCCGCTTCTGAGCTCACATCCTGCCCACTGAAGTCTGTGAATACTTCCTCAAACCTAGTAAAATAGTCTGTAACTAGCTCATCCTTGCCTTGCACACATGCAGTCAACTTATCCCATTGGATTCTTTTCTCTGGAACAATCTCTTTTATTCTTTTGTATAATTCGTCCTGGTAATGCTACCATGTTCGCCCCTGGCTTCCCTCCAACCTCTTTATCCCTGTCTTCTTTTACTAAATCCGCCCAGGTGGCGCCATAGGCCTTTATATCATCCACTTTTCTTATCTGCTTCCATATGTCTCCTGGCAGGATCACTGGGAATATCAAATCTATGTCGCCCATGGTAAGCACGGGTGATTGCAGACAGGATTCTACTTCTTTGTAAAATCCTGCGGGATTCTTTCTTATATCAGGAATCGTCTGTTTTATGTTATTCACTTCCTGCCTGGAAAAAGCAACATGTACATATTGGGCAGTATAATGTGCTGGCGTCACCTGCGCCGCTACAGTGCCTGCTGCAGGAATTTCTACTTTGGGCACATAGGTAGGTGGGACCTCTCTCATAGGAAATGCTGCACTCACTGTTCCTCCCCCTTCCCTCATATGCAATAATATCCCCAAGTCAAGAGACAAGGCTGTTTCCCCTGTCCCTCATTCTAGTGCCCTCTTATATATCGCCATTATTTCGGGGGGGGGGGGCTGACCTTCTTGTCCTTTATATCTTTGTCTATTAAATGTTCAGCCATCGCCTGCACGCCTGCAGTGCTTTACTTTTCATGGGCATGGTATATTCATCGAATATGTCCTGTATTTCCATTGCAGGAGTACTAGGATCCGACATCCATCTTAGCGCCTCTGGTACACATACTTTTAGTTTATCGCCTATCTGTATTGATGATGACGAATGTCGCCGCTGTATGTAAGGTGATGCCGCATTCTTCCTATCCCTCCTGATATCCCTACTCCCGTACCCAGGTGTTGTAAACATTTCAGCATATTTATTATCAAGTTCATTTTTAAGCTCAAAAAGTCATATACATGTTCCCTTACTTCTTCATCTCTTTCTCTACAATGTGCCAATGCATTCAAATCTAACAACCAGTAATTTCCCAATTAACTGTTTCCATCTTCCCACTAAATATTCACCCATGCATTCCAACACTACCTGTCTTTCATTGCTTCTTCAGAAGTCATACATCGAGGCCAATGCTGTCATCCCATCGTTCCCATCTATATACATCTCTGCCTGAACTTGCAATTCCTACTTCCTCTACTTGCTGATCGCACTGCGGGTCACTCTTGTGCATCCACTTTGTACAGTCCCATCTCTCGCCTCTTTAGTTTCAAGTTCAACCGCGGGTGGGGCGGACGGGACTGTGTCTGTTTCTAGGGCTTGAGGTGCGGATGGGATAACAGGAACAGGAAGTGACTGTTGTGGTACTGGCTGGCTAATGGAAGGTGCTATGTGCGCAGTCTGCGGTTGTGCTAGGATTTGAAAAATTGGGAAGGGCGCGGGCGTTTGGGCAACAGGAGGGGGCTGAACAGTGGTTCCTGATGCGTTTGTGTTACTTTCTGGTCTTGGACCCAGCTTTGTATCGGTCAACATTTTTTTCTATTAAATCATCTGCCATATGCAATTCTCGTTGTGGGTATATTCTTTCTATGTTCAACTGTTTGCGTCTACCTGTCCTTCTCAGACTCTGAGTCCACTCCTCCTTCTCCTTTTCTTCCGCTATTTCAGTTTTTGATTTATGCCTGCGTGCATGTTTCTCTCTACTTCTCCAACGAAGCATAGCTTCCCTTCTCCAGTCCCTAAGGATATCGAATGCTGCGGGACATGCTTTCTTTCTTATCAACACCTTCTCCAAGTTATCTATTCTCTCAATCTCAAAACTCCCATTAATCGGCCACTGAAAATCTTCTTGGTTTCTGGTTTGCTTATGCCAAATCTCACAGAACATTATCGCTACCATACTTTACATACATCTCGTACGCCGGCGTTCCCCAGGTGGCGCAACTTGGTCATCTTCCAAAGATTGTCTACCACAGCGGAAAAACCCTGCTAGGGTGAACAATACCCCAGGTATGTTTTAACCTTATCCTCCGCGTTTGATTTTGCAAAGCCAACGCTCAACCAATACCAGGGCTATTTCGAATCAGGGTACGACTCACCTGATAAGTCAAATTGTCTTCCAAGACACAATTCGTCCGTATACTGACGCAACCAATGACGTTGTGTCTGCGTCTCTTGGCTCTGCCTCGTTTCGGGACCCTCGCCTCCTTGTTCTCTGGCCGGGTACGTCGATCAGGGATCAGATGTGTGCAGATCTGCATAGGAGTCTCATCGCTTACACAGTGGCACCCCGAACACCTCTTGATCCTGGCTCGATCGTCCCGTCCTCGCCGTTCTCTCTGCCTTTCTTATCTTACAACGTACACGATGGAACAAGTGGGGGAGGGTCCCTATTCGGGCGCCATCTTGAAGGGGCCCCTAGGGGACCCTCACATAGAGGAAACAAGGCAAATCACCACACACGAACTGCCACGCCAGACACAAGGTTGTATTCCCCAAAGCTAGGGTTTATTGCAAAGCAAATAGTGTCAGTTGGCCAACTCGGTCTCATGCCCCGCGACGTCTTTCTCCAAACCTCAAGGGACGCAAGAGAGCAAATAGCGTACATCAGTTACATATATACAAAATGGACATCCTGCAATCAGTCATGACATGTTCATTACGCCCATTTGTACAGTTTCTTTGAACTGGGTCTGATGATTGACAATTTCGACGAATATGACACCTTCAAACATCTATTTTAGCAACAATATGCAACATTGCGAGTCTAGAGACATATTTCTTTGTTGAACAGAACACAGTGCTTCTGTTCTTGCAGGCAAGCTGTGTACGAGGGAAGAGTCGCATTCCAGACCTTGCTATCTCCTATTTGCTATTTATGTCCTGGGAGTCGGCACGCTCTGCTGGGTTTAGGAAAGGGGGGCCGTAAGAAAAGCATAATTCAATCGTTTAGCTGTTTCTTTCTAGCATTTCTACCATATTAACGAGACTGGCTGGCATCAGTGAAATGATTAAATGCTGTGTTGCTCTCCTCCAAGGCTATATGTGGGAGGGAATCGGGCATTCCTCTCTGCGGCTGCCTACGTTATGTTTCAACGAATAACTCCCAGCCTCGCGGCCTTGCTCTTTCGCTTTGAAAAACAAAGTAATCAGTGAAGCAGAATAAGCAGAATAAGCTTTTGGCTAAGCAGTTTTGAACAAAAAGCAATGAGCAAACGTTATAGAACAAAATGGTGATTCTAGCTACATTAAAATGGCCACACATTGGTCAAACTTATGAGCCTGTATTTCTGACGTTTAGTGCATGAGACGGTTGGTCTTCGGCCAATATGATACATTGCCATTGGTCGTGAGAGGTATCTATTTTTCTAGACTGACACTTTGATACTTCTAGACCTCCATGTGACACAGTTAACCACGACATCCTCATTATGAGATTGGAAGAATTTGGAATCACTGATAAAGCCTTACTATGGATCAAATTCTTCCTAAAAAACAGAACAGATATGATATGGATGAAACCTTTCAAATCCGACTCAAGAGAGTAGTAATGCAGAGTCCCAAAAGGATCATCCTTCTCCCCATAACTATTCAACATCTACCTGTTTCAACTAATCAAGATAATTGAAAAACAGGGCCTCACCTCTTACAACTATGCTGACGACACACAAACAGTCTATAAAATACAAGACTCACAAGAAGAAAACACAACATTAGAGAACTGCCTTTGTGAAATATACAACTGGATGAACTCAAACTACCTAAAACTCAACCTAGGCAAAACAGAAATAATGATCATCACAAAAAACAGAGGAGACAACCACTACATCCCCTGGCCAACAGAACTTGGTGAAACTCCAGCCCCATCGTCGATTGTAAAATATCTGGAAGTCCTGATGGACAACGAACTTACTCTAGAGCCACATGTAAACGCCCTAAGCCAATAGCTTATATCTAGGCATGCCTGAACAACTCCAACGCACACAAAATGCGGCAACCAGACTGCTCCTTAAACTACCTCGAAGAGAACACATCGCACCCACACTGACAACACTACACTGGCTACCCATCAAACAGCGAATCAAGTACAAATCAATGTGCATAACGCACAGAGCAATCCACGACCAAGGCGCAGAGTTCCTTAGAAAATAAATAAACATACATCGCACAATAAGGCCACTCAGATCCAGCAGCGACATCCGTTTGGAACCAAAGCCATACAACAAAAGACAACTCAGAGGATCCTCTTTCTCTCACCTCGCTCCAAAAACCTGGAATGAACTACCAAAGAACATATGTAACAGAAGAGAGCACCTCCTATTCAGAAAACTCCTCAAATCCTGGCTCTCCATCCCATAACTACAAAGATTGCCTATATGGGCAATACACAGCTGAAACAATGCCGAGAAAGGAAACCAAACCCCTATTCTCTAAGCTATTGCCCATCAACAGAAGTGAGGGAATAACAATCTACAGCATCTCAATTTACCAACTGACATATAGATAATTTAGAATCATACCAAAGAACGATCACAGATCGATCAGGATGGAAGGGTAAGGATGCCCTATCAATAACAACTTGGCCCACCGAGTAAGCACAGGCAGCAATGGACCACCGACCGTAAATAGATTGGTATTAGTGCTGTATTTACATTCACCCGCTCACTTCCTGAGTGGGGGATAATGTTCGCCCAACCGGGTGTACTAAGGTCGAAATAACACAGCTGGGAACCTGCCACGCCATCGCCCCTACAAATTAGACATGCAGGAAAGAAAGGAGAAAGAATATACCTACCCTGTATGACAACCGGATACATGTTAAATTAAGAGACATATAACCCACTAACCCAAAGCTCAAATTTCTGCATACTTAACTCACACAGAAACCCACACAACCACTTCTTGCACAACAAACTGCAAGCACTTCACCACACCGCAACAACGATCAACACATAAGTCGCGCCAACAGCGCACGAGAACTTGCATCGATCCGATATTCACACCCAAGCTCAGCGCACGATAAAACCGAACTGAAACTGCCAACAGGACACCACCTTCTCACTTTCCTACACCCTCTTCACCCTACTAACCAACCCCCACCTCCTTGTTTGCAGATCCGCCTGAGCGCCTGGGGACCAATTCCCTTGGTGACGGTGTGCGGTATAAATACCTTTAACATTAACATTTAAACTTGTACAAGCAAAACCAAAATCAGCCTCTATAATGTTAGGGTTGCTCCGTCTGAGCAGACTAGGGGATGGAAAGTAGAAGGAGCAATCTCAATCTTTCAACTGTTAACCGTATCTTTAGCTTTCAGGGGGTGTTAAAGTGCTTGAACTTCCTGGAACACTGTGTGCGGCCTCTTCTTGGTGTAGCCATCTTTTCCTTGTCAATGGGTCTCTGTGGCATGCAAGATTCTTCCTGGGTTATTCCCTGCATACACGATCGCAAGCTTTCCAGGACCCCTCGAGCTTCTTCCTCTGAGGTGATGCGATATTCCTCTTCACTATATTCAAAGTTTAATGAAAAAGAGAACACCCATCTATACTGCACACCTTTATCTTGCAGGCAACTCGTGAGTGGGCAGCAGCCTCTTTGTTTGATGAGTGTGGTCACTGACAGGTCCTGGAATATTTTGATGTTTGATCCCTCGAAGTCAATGGGCCTCATTACGACCCTGGCGCTAATGGGTTAACGGCGCCGTAAAAGGCTGCAGCGACGTTAACCCATTAGTGCCTGATTACGAGGTCCCTTTGCGGGACCCGACCTTAACGGCTGGTCTACACCAGCCGTTAAAGTAGGGACCCTCAAAGGGACCTTGGTGCTAAGTACAGCGGTACCGTACTTGGCGCCTTCCCCATTCCCATAGAGCCCTATGGGGAGAAAATGGGAATGGGGAAGGGCCATGGTTCAATGGGGAATTACCGCCCTGCCAACCTTGGAATGGGGTCGTAATTCCCCATTGAACCATGGCGGACCCGTTACAACACCGGAACCAACCATAGTGCTAATAGCGCCATGGTTTAGCGTTGGTGTTGTAATGAGGGCCAATGTGTTCTTTTTCCCTTGCCCTTTGAGGGATGTCCATTTTTTGTCTGAAGTGGTGGCACTTGGCAAGGACTGATCTTGCGCCGTTTGCTGGACTTCCTGCACTGTGGATTCCATCAAATTCTATTTCTGTGGACATTGGGGGGTCAAAAAGTGAACCAATTAGAGTCTTCACACGTTTCTACAGGGATGCCACGGACTCGCCCAACTTTTAACATAGGCCCATTATGCGAATATTTGATCTCTGCTCCCTGTTTTTAAAGGCGTCCATTTTCAGTTCCAAGTCTCTTTTTTTTGTTCTAAGTCTTGGAGGCGTGTCTCAATTTTCATTACGGTGAGGTCCCCGGACAACTGGTTGTTCTCCAGAGATTCAATCTGGTACTGGACCTTGACCATTCTTGATAGCAGATTAGTGACCTTCTCAGTTAGGGTTGATTTAATTGACTGTATTTCTCCCAGCAGAAGTCTTATGTCTGCTTTAGTTGAACTGTCTTGGTCTGCTCCTGGGATGTCCAGCGGAGTTCATTCTTGTTTTGGCTCCATTTCTATAGGTTGATGGCAGACGGTCTGCAATCTGTGTTCTGTGAGCGGGTCCAGTTTGATAATAGGTGCTTGCGTAGTTGCCTTCCTGTTAGGCGGTCGGTCGGCGCTGTTATGAGGATGTGGAATGCCAAAAGGCTGCTTCAATCAAGACACATGACGCCCTCTGTGCTGCAGTGCTCTGTTCACTTGCTAAATTATTGTAAAGTGTTCCACTCCTATTAATTGTTCTGTGGTCTGACTGGACCTGCTGAGTTCTAGACAGAAGCTCGATTCCTCCCGAGACTGGGAAGGTCTCCTTCCTCTCCACTTCCCACCCCTCCTCTGCTCTCCCTCCCTTTTTTCTCTTTAGTTTGTCCTCCTCTGTTGAAGTTTAGGGTACCAGAGTTCTGTGTACTGGTGCAGTGAGCCCCGATTGCGCTCTGCCAGGTTTTGTCTGGGTAAACATAAACGCACCTGCAGTGCTTTTTACTGAGGTACTTGTGTAGTGTGCCGGGTCACTGCTTCAGTCGCATTTCTTCCACCTAGTGTTGAGGGATGGGAGTCCGCGCTGTGGGATGTGCGGTCCTGGATGTGATGGATCAAAGCATGTTTAATTCAACACCCCGCGTGTTGAGTGCAAGGGTTATCCTGTCTCTCTCCTCCCTGCCTGGAGCAGTGTCTTTTATAGCTTGACATTCGGGGAATGGATGCGGCTACTTTGGGGATCGCAATCAGTCACTCCTCCTTACAGCTTGTCACTGGTGGTTGGTCTGTGTGATCTCAGCATGTAATGCTGTGTGTCTGCAAAGCAGGCTGCTTCCTCTGTTTCACTGCGGTGTCAGCCAGTAATGCCACGTCCTCTCGGGCCGCGGCTTCACTTCGGCTCCAGTGTCCCGGAGCACCTCCGATCCAACTTCAATGTGTCCGATTGTGGAAATCAGTTAAATGCACCAACCATTTATCTATTTCTTCTGTGGTCAGTGAGGGGGACGACGGCTCAAGCTGCCATTCTGCCTGCGCCCCCTGGTGGTCGCCCTCTTTGAACATCTTTGATTATTTTCTTTGGAAAGCGACCTAAGCTTGGGGAAGGGAACCCTGCGAGATCCAAAGATATCATTTAAAAGAACTGTGTGTTGTTTTGAGAACTTTGGGCATATCGCACCCAAGGTAAGGGAAAACCTGGGATACTTACAATGAACTGTTATGATGATATATTTTGGTCAAGAACTGGAAAGCTATGGGAAGCTGACCTGGGCGATTGAAGGGCCAACCGCTGGATGAGACCAGGAGAACCACACCTTTAAAAGGAAGATGAACTGGGGCATCCGACCCAGTCCTTTAAGGTGAGGTAGCAATACTTAGAGAAAGATGGAGATGCAGAATATTACTCAAACATCAATAATCAAAGCTGACTCTGGAAGCTGGCAAAGTACCTCAATGATGTAAAACGGGGAGTTACAACGAACATCAACGCTTTAGCTCGATCGTCACACTAAAATCAACACATAAAAAAAGCAGGTTATGTACTGCAAACTCATCACTTTCGATGTCTACCTACATTGCAAACTACAAAACCTATTTGGAATTGTGATAGGTTTACAAGGAACATCTAGGTATATGTTGCATACTGGTCAGGGAAGGTGATTGGGTCTTTAACATCTGGTGGGGCAACTAACCCCTCCTCTAGTGCAGGTCACTACAGATGTCATCAAATACACGATGTCCCATTGGTTATACAAACTCTAGGGCTCTCTATTACGTGTCCCTCTATAATTGGTTGGCACCCTTGTACCCCTATGTAATGTTCCACCTATGCAAGCAGCACGCAGGTTGGAACCCAGGTGCTGGTCATAACCATAGCTTGTGAAGCAAAAAGGAGATGGAGGCAAGTCTGGTACGTCTGGCAACTGAAAGTAGGGTTGCTTTCAGTGGTTAAAAACCAATTTAATCATCATAAACTTCAACATTAAACATCATACATTAATTTGCCTAAAATATGATAACTAACCAAAGCATAGATTGATAAATCATTGGTCAAACGCATTTACAAAATGCCACATCAGTGGCTAGGGTATCATAACAACCATTTATTATATATACTGTTGTCCTCTAGTTTTCATATCCATTCAAACAACATAGAATGTATGCATAGAACTCAGTGATCAATTGCATCAATTTGTCACTGCATTCTCATTACACAGTATATCGTCTCAACATGTTTAAGTTCACAAGGGAAATACATCCGTAACATTCATCAGGAGTGGGACCCTAGTTTTTGTACAAGCGTTTAGACTATGCTAGTGTGCTGGTGAAAGAATCAGTGTAAAGTTCCTATTCGTCTTTCCCCGATCAGACAAAACAAAAACAGGAGACTGGGGTGAGCTACTAATTCTCTAAATTCCAGTCAAACTCACTATATGAGTTCAACACTTCAAAGGTTAAAAATGACCTGTATTGGTGTTTTAGAGGGCAAAACCATTCAAAATAACGGAGGTAGGTGCTTGTATGCGTCCTTCCTTTAGCCTAACTAATGGAAAAACAAATAAAAAGTATGCCTTTAACTTCGCTAAAAACAAAACCAAAGGGGTAAATTCCCCATAAACTACACAGCCCACCGGTCCATCTGACTCCAAATGGACCCAAGTTCATGGAGTGGTTACAAAAACTCACCTCTCATGAAGAGGATCATGATTCTGTTGTTTTAAAGGCAACGGCGGTCCTAAGGAGGTATGTTGGACCTCTCTGGTCTGTCTACTCTGGTTTATTAGTGGGTCAGTAACACCTGTGGCAACATAGTTGCTGTAAGGAGGGAATGCAGTGAGTCCTAAAAAATACCGTCTAATGGTACAGATTTACAGGATGCATCGGTATGACAAGTGCCACAAGAATGCAAATCTGTTACCTTGTTCATAAGTTCGGGCCATTTCTGCATATACAGGCTTCGTCGAGCAACCAGTAGAGCCAGTGTAAGTCGGCGGTTAGACTAAAGGGGATCAATAAATAAAGACGGTTGTGTCTAATAACTCGTCTCCAACTGTTAAAGTAATTAAAACTTCATAAACTCTCAGCTCCTCCTTGATAGCATTGAATCCCTTGATAGTCGTGTTGATCATCTGCAACAATTCCCATCAGGTTGTTTGTAACCACTTAGTATTTGCATCCTTCTGGATCCTGGGTCTGAAGATTATCGTGAATATCGATGAAGTCTTACTGAACAGTCTGTGTTCATACGGAATAGAATCAAAGGCTTCTATCGATTTAGCTGAGAAATAGTTCTTTCTCTTCATCCGATTCAGGATTTCAGCAGATCTCTTCTTCCTCATGTGAGCATCTGCTTTTGGAAATTCACCAATATCCAGGTCACTTTTAGGAATCACCAATGCTGGAACATGAACATTCACTATAAAATACAGTCCTCCCCAATCCTTGGGCAGCTTCATATAAGCACTGGATCCACAAGCCCAGTAGTGATCCATTATCACTGCTGTTCCAATGTTCATTCCTGGTATGTCAAAGATTCAACCACAGTTCTGATTGTCTCCAAGTTTTCTTGTGCCATTATTTCTGAAGCACAGCTTCGCATTTCCCAAAGGCACTATTTGCAGGGGGCCTCCTTTATCTTCGACCCATGTCAGTAGTTTAGCAAGTATCGGCCATAACAGTTTGCATCCGTTTTCCACCATGTCAATGGTTGACTTGTAGCATCTTATTACTACCCACGCTCTGCAGATGACCATGCCTTTTTCCCACCCAGCCTGAGAAAGTACTGATCCACAAATCTGCATCCGGCCTCTGTTTCTTCATCTTCGAATGTCTTCTGCTGATTTTTCTGGACTCTCAAGTTTTTTGTTTACTTCCCATCTGATTCCAGCCCCTTTCACTCCATGCTGTTCATATCTTATCACATGGTTCTTAGTGTGGGATCTTACTCTTGTCTTTGTGTCTTGCACATAGTCATCTGCATTCTTATCTGTCCATTCTGTTGCCCATGCTAAATAAGCTGTTCGGCCCATGAATTGACCTCTTGTTCGGCAGAGTGCAATGTGAGCTAGACAGTGTGCTGTCTGAACATCTATTTCAATGGCTATGAATATCTTGGACTTCCCCACACCATAAGGCAGGACTGCACATACATAGAATTCCTCCTTTGAGGTTCTTTTGCCTACCTCTTTCATGTGCTGATACCACATGTTGTTTCCCAAATGTGCTGTGCTGTCTAGATAATCATTCACGTCATCATCATCTTCCCTTGTACTTCTTTTAGGTCTCCTTCTTGCCCCAAGAGCTCTTATAATCATATCATGAAGTATGTCTGCATAGTTCCTTCTTACTGGGGGAATCAGTGTTTTTACATGTTCTACTGGTGTAGGATCAGTCACAAAAGATCTCGTCCTTTGCCTTTCTCTAATACTCTGTATCTGGTGCTCAGCAAAGATTTCCAAAAGATTATTTCCTGAATAAGGATGTCTAGTGACAATTGCCAAAGAACTAGGTGCCTCCACATGAGCTACTGGAGTAGGAATAACCACATATGGTCTCAGTGGTCTTACATTTGCCACTTCTGTACCCTCCTGCTCCATAGGAAGATATGCGCGAACTACTGCCTTATTTGGATCTGCATAATAGACAGTACATACTGTAAGAGAAAGTAAAATGATAATTAACATAATACATGTATAGATTATGTACCAATAAGTCCAACGGATACAACAATAACCTCTTGCATGTCGTGGTGATCTCTCATTGTTTGCCACATTATTGTTGCTATCAATGTTGCCCATTTTCTACTTTTACTTTTAAGGAAGGAAAAACCACCATTTAATTGGGCAATCTCATAAAATATTCTGGCAATAGCTGGATCTGTTCCACGAGCTCCAAAATCAACTGGCTGATGGCAGGACAGTTGATAGGGCTCCTGATGAATACAGAGTTGTCTTTTCGCCAAACCAAATGAGGATGTGCTTCCAGTAGATAATAAAAGACCAAAGCTATTAGATAATGGATTTCCTCATTCGATAAGTCCATCAGGATGCTCACTGTGTTGTCTCAGACAATAGATGAACTTGTTTAATTATGTCACGTAGCAATTGATTGATTGTCAATTGATTCATAAGATCTCTCAAAAATGTACGAGTGTCAGTCTGTTATACAACAAGATGCAGGCATTCTACCAAGAAATAAAAGACCATTCCAACCAGTCTATTAGCGTCTTCATCAGACAGGCATTTGTGTTTTCCATACGGTACTCAGGCAGTTGAAGGATTTGCTCTATTATGGCTGCGAGCAATCTCCTCACGACTGGACCCTTTTTAGGATCTTGCAAAAAATACATAAACGTCAGATTACCATATGCATGAAGAATGAAGAGAAAACAGTAAGAATGATCTGATGAACCACCATGGACACCTCCAAAGAGAAACTCTGTGAGAAGGGAATCAGGGAACTGCTCCCTTTTCCAATTGACAAAGATATACTCTAGAGCTGGCATTTCTTTTCAAGACTTCAATGTGTCTCAGTCCAATGACAGCAAACTCCTGTGGCTCAAGAACAATAGATTTTTTTTCTTTCACTCCTTGTTTAGTAGCTACAAAGAGTGTCTCAAATGAACCACAGTCCAATGAACTCTTTATCTGTCTACGTCCTTCCTCCTCGTAATCGATCTATTCTGCACGTGCTGAACTAATTCTCCTTTACTTGCTTCTGAATGGGGTGGGGGTGTGGTGGTCTCACCGCTGCAGATTTACACGTCTCCCAGGAATATCCAAGCACGTCTTCCTTGCACCTTCACTGCTGATGGAGTAACATCCTCCATGATGAAAGGGCCATTAAAAATGGGTTGATGCCATTTGCGGAAGAAATTACGGATCAGTACCTGATCCCCGGGGAAATGTTTTGGTAGTAAAAGTTCTTTTGATCCGGTTGCTGTATGGTCTTCATTTGTGTTCTGAGACTGACACCCTGTTTGTTTGACTTGTTCTGAAATGACAGAGATACTATCCTTTCTTTAAGCAAGCCGCTGGGTCTCTTGAATATCCTGTTGGCTTGCGGGTGATAAGCCAAAGAAATTGAATGCTTTATACTGAGCAATAAACTGATCTATTTGAACACTTCATTCACAAAATGGGGGCCATTGTCTGATCTTAATACCTCACATATTCCCTATCTAGGAAATACTTCTTGAAACAGGAACTTCACAGTGCAAGTGGCATCTGGATGTGTGCATGGGCCAGCTTCAACCCACCTTGAGAAGGGGCACGCTACCACTAACATATAACTGTAACCATGACAGACCTGCAGCATGTCAACAAAATCGACATGCTGCAACATAGTCCATATGTAAATGCTGAAAAGGACCATTCGGTCAAGGGATAACACCTCTGACTGTTTGCAGCTTGTGCCCAGCAGTAAACCTTTGACATGCAATGCAATTTACTACATAAAATGCAACATGTTCTAACAAATTTGGTACAAACCATTCCTCTGCAATAGTTGCTGCAAGGTTTTCCATAGTGACATGCAGAGGGTAGTGTAGCTGTTCCAACGCAACCCTTTATAAGGCTACAGGCATCACCAGTTTACCAGTGCTTTCCTGTCACCACAATGCCTCGGAATGGATAAAGAACTTCCCCATGAACCTCCATTGCCTGTGTCTTCAACAAGTTATTAAAACTTTCATTTATAATCATCATCATCACCACCATTCTTTCATTCACATCAGGCGTATCAAAGCTCATAATATCCTCTGAATATGAAAATGATTTTGCTTCTTCGTCTGCGGTTTGGTTTCTGCGTGAAATAAAGTCTGCTCTCTTAGTGTGTGCTGTGCACTTAACAATCGCAATAGCTACTGGGAGCTGTAGTGCTTTAATAGGTCTGTCCAATAAGGTGGCATGTTGTACTGCAGTGCCGTCAGTTCAGAGGTAGCCCCCCTTTTCCAACTTGCTAACCCTGGGTGCACTGTTCATTTAACATAGGCGAAGTCACTGTACACAGTTACTTCCTGGTCTGCATTTTTCTCAAGCGCAACAATCAGTGCGACTAATTCTGCAGCCTGTGCTGAAAAGTGAGAGGTAGTCGTGCACTTATCAATACGTCAAATTCTCCATTAGCCATGTGCCTTATCACAGCGGCACCTGTATATCTTTGCCCATCAGTTTGATTGATTATCGAAGAAACATCAATAAAGAGAAACTCCCCAGCCGCTAGAGCATTTTCTTTCACCCTCAGAATCTCGTCATAGAACTCCTCATAGTTTGAGCAATCATGTGCCTGGTCATCATCTGCCAGTGGTTTGGCTGCAAACTTGGCAGGATTCACTGTTTTACATCTCACTATTTTAATCGCCGGATTTAATATGGCCACCTCATAAGCAGAAGCTCTTTGAGAAGTCAGCATACGCTTAGGTTTCTCCAAAACAGCAAATAATGCATGCTCAACAAACATCGTCATGGAACACCCCATTACTATGCTGGCAGACATCTCAATAGTGAATACGGCGGCTGCCAAAGATTGCTCAGAGGGGAAGTGACCCCTCATTACTGGGTCCGAAATCCCACTATAATATGCTAAAGGCTTGAACCGCAACCTAGTTCTATGTGTGAGTACTGCTGTCATAATAGTTCCATTTCTGTGCGAGAATAAAAATAATTCCTTATAATAAATTGGAATCCCTCAAACTGGAGCTGTGAAAATTGCCTTTTTCAACTCATCAAACCCTTCCTCCATTTCCTCAGTACATACAATCTTTTCCTGACTTGCTTGAGCCTTTTCAGGGCCTGCAACAATGGCTTCATGTATGAACTTTAATCAAATACCCATGCCCTCACATAATTGCATAGTCCCAAAAATTGCTGCATCTGCTTGTATGCGGTTTCCCTGTTTTCAAAATGGCCTCAGCCCTTTCAGGTGTAACCTTCTTTCCTTCATGCGAAATTAACTGGCCTATATATAACACCTCTTATTGACACTACTGCAGTTTTTCTTTGTCCACCTTATATTCCTTCTCGGCTAAAATAATCATTAGCTGAACTGAGTCACATCTGCACTCTTCTTCTGATGTGCTGCAGACCAAAATATCATCTACGTATTGCAACACAACACTTGGCAAATCGATATTGCTTAAGTCCATCTGCAGGACTTTATTGAAAATTGATGGAGACTCACAGTACCCCTGGGGTAATCTTATGCTTTTTAACTTAGTCTGTCTGATCGTGAATGACGTCAGATTTTGAGAATCTTGGTGCAATGGGATTGAGAAAAACGCATTTTTCAAGTCAATCACAGTGAAATATAGCACCTCAACAGGGATACTACATAAGATCGTTGCCGGGTTAGGAACTAGAGGAAATTCGACCTCTGCAATCTGGTTAATTGGGCGCATGTCCTGAATTAAATGCCACGACCCACCCCTTCGATTTTTCCACAGGATACACTGCCGTATTGCATGGTGACTATGACGTCGTTAAAATGCCTTGCTCCATCATGGCAGATCTTGTCTTAAAAATACCCTCGTCTGCCTCTCAAGACATAGGATACTGTCGTACTCGAGGTAAAATTGGTCCTGGCTTCAGTTTAATCTTAACTTCTCTGACCCTCTTTAATAGGCCTACATCACAGGGGCCTGTAGTCCATATAGAAACTGGCACTTTTCCCAGGTCTCACTATCATCATCATCCTTTGCGGAATCTCATGTTTTTTCTGATCTAACCCAATATGTAATGGTCATTTCAAACACTACTTCATCATCAGATGAGTCATCTTTAAACATGTCCTCATCTGTGACGTCAGTTAATCTGTAACCTTCTTCGATAGCAATTACTTTTCTCCATGTTCTACCATTATCATCAAATCCTATGAGCATAGCCAAAACCCCTCCTACTACAGCTGCTTGCATTTCTTAGGGAAAACTCTGTCCCCCCTCGTCCATGGGAATCTCTGGTCTAAAGAGGAACTCATCAGGTATCCGCATAATCTTACCTACTAACACAAGGAAGCCATGTTAACAAAATGCGTACCCCAAAATGAAACACCTCTGGTTCTAACCGTACTCCTTGTATGGCTATTTGCCCTGTAAATGGCATAATGAATTCACTCACATTTAAATAATGTACCCCTGGTGTTGAAAACACCATACCTTCATCAGTAAAAGAAATTGTCATATTCAACTTTGCTATTAAATCTTGACTCAGTATATTACCTGGTGTCTGCCTTGAATACAACAATGGCACAGACGTATCACATTCTCCTCTAGAGACTGGCAATTTCTCAGTAAAAGGAACTCTACTTGTAGCTCCTGTGAAACCTTGAGCATTCATGGCATTACCAAGAGTAAAAATGTTCCCTCCCATATACATGAGCGTGTTGCACCTATGTCTACTAGAAAAGAAAAGGATTTGCCTCGTATCGTTACATCAACCCTTGGTTCCTCTTGAGGATTTGGCGTTACGGATAGTACTGAACACATCAAGTCACCCAGTGAGCTATCCTATTGTGGGTACATGCTTATTCCTGTGCCCGTGAAAGGATTCCCTCCCTTGATGGTAACACCCCCTATCCTAGGAGTCAGTAACTGGCCCGTGTTTGCACTACGCTGTATCTGCATGGGGGCATGCTGTAACTGCCCTTGTGGAGGACTCAATGGTGCTTGCTGTGGTTGCAAAGCCTGTTGTATTCTCAACACTTGTGCTTGATATACTGTTTGATCTTGGCCAAACCCATCCCTATTTTGTGTGCCATATGCAGGCAGATAGGCGGTCCCCCCTCTTGAGAACTGTCCATTCTGTACATACCCTTGGCTCCCACATGTTCGCACTACATGCCCTGTCATTCCACATGCCCAACATATAGGAGGAAGCCTTCTATTTGTCCTCCCTGCATGCCTTGATTATCATTCTGTACAGGCTGAAACCCACCTTGGTTACTCTGGAAGTTTCCTCTATCTTGTGGTGCAAATCCATTCCCTCCTTGATTGAACGGCCATTAGTTATTCACCTGTGGCATAACCATTGTTTGCTGTGTTCCCTGCCCTTCTCCACTAGCTAACATTACCCCTTCTATAGCATACTTCGATAGCTTTTTCTGTACCAACTTAGCCTCCTCAAGCTTCCTGCCTTCTTCCTTCTTTGGCTTTTCTCTTGTAACAGACGGCAATGATGCACTACTGGCAGCTGTATTTCTGGCCAAGGTTTTGCCTCAATACCCACCAATTTCTTGAGCTGTCTTTGCACTTTTTCTGGCAGCCCTTGACATAATATATGATAGAATCCAGGTATAGATTCCCCCAGAGCTCGCGCATTTCCAAGCTTCAATGCTCTTGGAAATTATGAATATAAATTAACAGATCCTCTCTTTCCTGCATTTTACATGCCAATATAGCTTCCATATGCAACATGTCTGAATACTGTACTCAAACGTTTTCCAGATTGCTGCTCTACTATTATTGAACTGTGCTCCATCAAGCAGTATGCTGAACAGTGACGCCTGCGTATCCTGCTCTTGCGCAAATGTCATCAGCTCTCTCCCCACATATAGCTGCTAGAAGACTCTTAATGTCCCCTATAGTTAATGTATTTCCTCCTGTCATTTTCTCTAATTCATAGATCCATTTTCCGGCACCCAACATTAACCTCAAGAGTTTATACCTTAAATTATCCTTATCCATCTGGAGCCACGGTATATATTGTGGTCTGATGCCTCCTTTCTCTAACAATGGGAATTGTGTGATCCCAAATACGCATTCATCCCCATCATCTGCCTGTCCAGAGCAGGAACAATGTTTCCACACCATCTTCTTCCCGGTAATGACTTGGTCTGCTCACATAAGGTGGCGAGAGCGAGTCCCCCCTCACACTATGGGATCACCCTTTAGGTCGATCTAGCTGCACCAGTGGCTCTGGCGTCCTTGAATTAGGTAGGTCTAGATCTGACCATCTTACTTCTCTGTCCGTAGGAGAACATCCTTTAGGACATATGCTCTAGTGCCTTCCTCCCCACGGAAGGTTTCTCTGTCTTCGTCTGACATATCCTGCTCCCAACTCATGTGACTTCCCTCTTTCTCGTCTCTATTCAGAGTCAGCCTGTCCAAGGGCAAAGCTCTATGTTTAAGGCTAAACAAACTTCCCTCTTTGCCTTACGATTCCGTACTTTCAAATCGATAATTTTTTCCTTTGCCTTTTGATTCTTTCTTGGTCCTCATGTTATGATAAACCTTATCAATTTTATCCCCAATGCTTCTGATGTCAAAATCATCTTCTAGATTTGCTCTAGACGGACCTGGCATTGGTTCATGTGTCAGGAAGAATTCTTCCATGTCTTTCCATGCTACTACTCGATTAGGTTCCATTAACTCTTTCTCTATGCGGTCAATGTTGCGTGCCCTTTGCCTTCTCTTCCGTTCCATTTCTTGATCGACTTCCCTTCGTTTCTTAGATTCTTCTCTAACCCTTTCCTCTTCCTGTCTTTTCACCTCTCTTCTCTCGTTTGCTCTGCACATTTCTTCATCTCTTTATCTTTGTATCCTTCTATCCCTTAACTTCTGTTGTTCTTCTTCCTCCTTTTTCTTTTCTAACTTATCTTGTTCTTCGATTGCTCTTTGTCTATTATCATACTTTCTTTGCTCTTCTGCTCTTTCTTGGTTTTTCAACTGCTCATCTTGATACAGCTGTTCCCTTCTCTGTCTGTCCTTTCTTTTAGCCTCATCCTCTTTCAATTATTTCTCTTGTTCCCTGTCTTTTTTGTTCTGTTCATCCTGATCTTCCTCTTGCCTTACTTCCTCAATGCTCTTTCAATCAAGTTTGAGCAATATCCAACCGCCCATCCATTTGTTCTTTATGAGCGCTACCTCGTCAGCTTTGTCTTTCTCTCATTTCCATCTTTTTATTTCTCTCTCTTTGTCTAGAAACATGCCTGGTCGGTCACTTCTTTCCTTGTCCCGTGGGACTTTAGGAATCACATCTCTTTCAGGAGTCTTTTCGGGACTCTCATCGCAGCTACATGCAGGCGATTTATACATCGGGTTACTATACCCCGTCGCTGCCTTGAGCTCTCTAAAAGGATATAATCCTGCATCTTTCACACTATCGCCATTTACTTCAGGCGCAGTAGGGGTAGCAGAAGGCTCTTCACCCCCCTCTTTACACTAGTTAAGCATCCAGTCCTCAGGAGGCGGGTCTTCCCGTTCGTCCTGGTACATTTTCCAGAGCTCTAAGCTTGCTAACCTTTTTTCTGACTTCTTTATTGTATATGCTTCATGCAAGTATGTCGTCATATGTTGCAGGACCGCTTTAGACAGCAATCCCCCTTGTGGCCATGGCATGAACATTTTATCTGCCGTACTCTTAACCCATTCTGCACTGTACTGCTTAAGCTTGGGTGCGTGTTTTGGCAGCTGTCAGCACAAGTGTATGAGCAGAGTAATATCCTCCATGATGACTTAGTGTCATGATGCCTACCCCCGGGCATCCAGACCTAGCCCAGCAGCCTCGGGAGCAGGCATCCAGACATTTATTGAGATCCCAGCAGCCCCGGCTGGGGGCTATCTGGGTTCAGTCCTGGCGCCTTAGGCACCAGGATCATAATAGACATCAGTCCTGGCGCCATAGACGCCAGGCTCATAGACATTACTTACCTCCTGCAGACCATGCTGCAAATGAATCCCACGTGAGGCCTGGATGGGAGTATTTTATTACAGGGACTATTTTTTACTCGGTGTGGTTCTGGGGAACTTCTTACCTGGGACTACTTTGCAGGCTATTTAAACCACGCCCGAACAGCAGCCCATGCTTCGTGTTATTCTGCACTTCAGCAGCATGACGCTCACCGTGCCTGCAGCATCCAGTCCTCTGCCACGCCCGCATCAAACCTGGACACCATCCTAGAAGAAAGAGAAATAAGAACAAGAACTTACCTTTTAATTTTCATCTGTTCCCGAATTCGCTGCACTTCAGAATTGGAAAAGACACGTCGGAAATAGAAGCATTGCATCGCTAGCAGGCGCACCACGCCATACTTACCAGTCTGCATCTCCACGGTTCAGCGCTGCAGCCATCATTTCATCACTGCATCCGTGGAACCTAGAAGGGACAAAGAGAACAAGGTGAGCCGGGTGCTAACAAAGACAATTAAAGCAACCATATTATACTCACCAGAGTTACCGCTCCCCTAGGCATCTTTCATCGGCGTTCCACCTCTTTAACACCGCACCTGTGGGAGGAAAGAACACTTGTTAAAGACATTTATTTCGCTTTTACTGGACAACGCTGGGTAATACAGACTCTTACCCACGTGCAACCTGCAGCACTTCAGGTGAACTCTTCTCGGATTAAGCTGCAATACAAAAGGGATAAAAACGAGTGAATAACAGACAACTGAACTCTATAGACATTATACTTACGGCTCCTTGCCATTTACCACGGAGTCCAACACGTCTGGAACTCGCCCAAAATCTTCAAACCAGTGAAGCAACTGGGATTCTACACGCCCCGGCTCTCGGTGCAGGATGGAGAGCTCATCATTACAAACAATAAGGTGAGACAACAAAAGGGGAATATCGGGGTGCTTAGAGGTAACGAATTAAACAAGTGTTTCCTTGCATCCACTGGGTGGCTAATTCTCCTCCTTTTTCTTTTAGGAAACTACTTTTACGACTCAAGCAGACAAAGCTAGGAAGGCCGGTCCAGTCATCCGTCTCTGCACTACGAATAACGCTGGTGGAGACCTTAGCAATCCAGTTCCGATCGACACCCCCATGGGAATCAGGTGAGTGTTACACTTAGTCACAATTGACTGTCACTATTTACCATTATTTCACACAAATAAATGCTTTTCAGAAAAATAATACAATATGAGCGTGCACCAATCGTCGCAGCTCCAGGCCTCTGCATCATGTTTTACTTCAATCTACCTATTCACTGAACATTATCATTTAACTAATAAATAAATAATCACATTTCTTCAAATCTCATCGTCTCCACCACTGTCAATATTTTTTTCCTTATTTCTCAATATTTCATTTCCTTACCACAAATATCTCCTGCAACATATAGACAGACAAACAATACAGACAGACTGGCCAGCCCACATATATTTTAGTCCATACTCCTCGTGACTATTTCTGCCCCTAAAAATGACTCCTGATGGAGTATGAGCTGTCCTCTTTAATGACACTTTGGTCGTTCGTAGCCTATGTATCCACTTGGATTTTAGGACAAGCTCCTTCTAAACGTCCTCGACATAGGTTAACGGGTTTACTATATAGATCACGCTATGTTTATATACCTTACTCTGTGATGCTCATCATCTCATACTTGTGATGCTCATCATCTTAAATAAATAATAAAATACCCCAATCAACCAGCCCTCCGTTACTCTATCCCCGTTATCACTCTTTCCCACTTGGTGCTCATTCAGTTTGCCACCTCACTCAGCCTACTCACCATTTGCGTTTTTGACTTCTGACCCTCAGGATCGTCTCCTCCTTAAACCAGCCGCTTCAGTCTTCAGTCCGCTCAGCTTCCTGTAAATGTCGGGAAGGGATTCCGCTTGAAAACGAGGGACCCATCCCACCTGTACTTGCAGGATTTTTAAACTAACGGCCACTATCTACAGGGAGCCTCACGTTCTTCCAGCTAAATGGCAGAAGACGTGCAATATTACCGGGGACCCCAAAGCTTACTAGATCAATGGATTTTTAACAATCAGCTCTGCTACCACGTGAACTGGGGCATTCGACCCAGCCCTTTAAGATGAGGTAGCAATATTTAGAGACAGATGGAGATGCAGAATATTACTCAAACATCAATAATCAAAACTGACTCAGGAAGTTGGCATAGTGCGACTGTTTTAATGTCAATTATCTAAGACAGGGAGTCACACTTCACACTCAATTCAACACATACAAAAAGCAGGTTATGTACTGCAAACTCATCACTATTGATGACTACCTACGTTGCAAACTACAAAAACCTATATGGAATGGTGATAGGCTTACAAGGACTGTCTAGGTACACGTTCCATAATGGTCAGGGAAGGTGATTGGGTCTTTAACATCAAGTGGGGCAACTAAGCCCTCCTCTAGTGCATGTCACTACGGACGTCATCAAATACACGACATCCCATTGGTATTATGAACTATAGGGCTCTCTATTACGTGTCCCTCTATAATTGTTTGGCACCCTTGTACCCCACTGTTCTGTTCCACCTACGCAAGCAGCATACAGGCTGGCACCCAGGTGCTGGTGGGCTGGTCATAACCGTAGCTTCCCACCAATTAGCCCTGGCATCCCTCATCACACTTGCAGCCTACTAGTCAATTAAGGCTTTGAACTCTACCTTGGAAATGTTCTCTGTGCTGGAGAATATGAGGAAGTATAGCATACTCTGTCTTCTTAGTTTTCATACAGTCCATCATAGTGTCTATTTTCATCTGACCACATGACTGTAGAACATGTTTTCGAGTCTTACTGCATTCAAAATACTACTATTTGATGAACCTCTGACATCTTCAATGTTCTCACCTCTCATTTAAGACAGAAAGTTTGTTCTTTTCACACGTTCTGTAATTGTTTGTACGCACATCCAGGCCTAAGGTGGCCTTGACTTCTTGGTGTTGATCCAACAAGCGTTTCTTTGATCCAACTCCATGGTTGAGTTTTTGATTTCTAACTGCGACACACTGAAAACGTCTTTATGCTTTCAGAATCCAGCTCTGCTAAAGCGTGTTGTGGAACCATCCATAGTGCTTACATTTCCTATGTGTATACGTTGGTGCATCACCGCAATCTATTCACTACATAGCCAGCCTTAAAGAATACTTTGTCTACTTGCGTTGCTGCAACTGTACATTTGAAAAAGGACTCAATAACTTCTTCATTATTTCTGTAGCATGAACATCTTCATTTTGAGCCCGAAATGTTGCTCATCTTTAGCACCTTGAACTCAGAGCTTACAGAATCTTTATGTTCTCTGTCTCTGCATCTCTTCTGGGTGTGTCAATTCTGCTCTCCAAGACGTCACCAGTCTGCTTTCTCACTTGCTTTTCCCATTTCCTCCGGGATTTCATTCAAATGGCCATCATATTGTCATGTATGCATGTACGGCTTTCTCAATGCAAATCTTTAGTTTGTTGATTCTCTTCGGTACAGGTACTCTCACTGGCAATGCAGGTGTTTCACATTCTGGCTCCCAACAAATAGGCAACATGGGGGAGGAGCTTTGAGAGGGAGTACTTGGCTCCACCTCTACCTTGTTTTTGCATCACTATTTTTCTTTTATCAGAGCCCCCTTTTTCACACTTTTGTTAGTCTGTGAGGGCAAGCATAAATTCAGACACAGACAGACTTTACTTTGGGACTTACAGACTTTGACGTCCCTTAGTTACAACAGTTGAGGGACCTTTCCCATTAGAGTATGGGCCAGTGAGTAGTTCTACCAACCCGAACATTTTGTTTAATAAAGGTTTTCGAATTTTCTTGACGAGTCTGTGTCTCCCTTGATAGCATGCCTGTCTCACAGATGAGAGAGCAGACATAGCAAGTGCCATTTGCCCTCCCTCTCCCCACATGTAACATCTCTTCATACCAAACATTTCCAGTTGATGAATCCAGCTCTCCTGCAGTGCCATGATGAAAACCTTCCTCATTCATTGATCTTGTTTTCCCTATGTATTTTCTCATTTAATTGTGTTCACTTTTTTCTCTTAAAACCAAATCTGTCAAAAGCATTAATCCTATATTAAAGCAAATTAATATCATCACACTCCAAAACACTGAAAACTTCAGTTTCTTCTACATTAAAACATTTTCTTTAAAGTCATTTTCATCATTTTCTTTTGCTGGTTTTTTAAATAGTCTAAAAGCAGAGAAAAAGTTTAAAGAAATCTCCCATATACTTCCGATCATGTTGTGCTTGGGGAGACAGAGCTGTTGTCTTTGCGTACATCGCTGATGGGGACCCATTCTTGCCACCATTGGATCATGGTGTGTGGGCCGGTGATGCGCTCCTCCTTGCATTTGCAGATGCAATTCTTTTTTTTTAACACTCTTTATTGTCATTTTGCGGTAACAAGTCAGAAAACAATAATCCCCACCCTTCCCTCCACCCCTTCCCCCACCAACTCCCCTAATCCCCCCACCCCCCAACATGTTATTAACATTTTCATAACCTCTTAAAACTCACAACCCTGCAAAGCCCTCTCTATCCCCCTACCTCCTTTCCAGAGTCCATAACTTGTCCTCCAGGTATTCATTCCTTCCATAGATCACGCCCAGCAATCCTCCATCGTCTATAGTATCCCTGAGAATCGGGCGGCATCTCTGCCATTCCCTTGGTTCATGTCTTCCCCATTCGCTCTTACCCCCCATCCCCCTCCCCCATCTGGTCACTTTTCACGGTGGTCGCAGGTCGTTAGCCTTTGAAAAGTCCTTCAATAGGTGAGTCCAATGTATCGACACTTCCTCCCCTTCCACCTCAATTTCTGCCTTCTGCAGAATAGTTAGTTCCACCATGCCCCATCTCCGAACATTGTCCCGCCACTTGTTCATTGCCGGGCCCTGTGGGTGCTTCCACGCTGTAGCCATTCGGCGCTTAGCCAGAATCAGCAGGAACTGGCCCATCTTGTTCCGTATTTTGTGACTTTTCCCCCCTGGGAGCTTACCCCATATACATATTCCCGGACTCCATTCCCATCTGGCCCCCAACAGCCCATTGACCGCTTTAATAACCTTGCCCCAATACTCAGCTATTATCCCACACTCCCATACCATGTGCCAGAACCCCGCCTGTGCCATACCACATCTAGGACATTCATCCGACAGCTCCCTGTTCATTGCTCGAAGCACCACCGGGGTCACATAAGTTCTATGTAGGATATTAAATTGGAGCAGCTGGAATCGGGCATTCCGCGATGTCCTCCAGACCAGCCCCCAGACCGGCGCCCACTCTTTTCCTGCGGGCACGACTCTGGTTCCTCCGGAATTCCCTCCCATAACTCTGCTAATCTATGGACCATCACCCCATTTGCCAGGAAAAGTCCCTGCGGTAGACCAAACTTCAGGCACCATTCCTTACAGGTAAGGAGCTTCCCCCCTTCGAAAAGATCCCCCACCGTCTCACACCCCTTCTCCCGTAGCCTCTGCATTCCTACCCTGCCAATCACTTGGCGGAGCTTCTGATCAACGCCCCATGGAAGCTTATCCTCATAGCGCCCCCCGACCCTCCTACCACTACATACTTTCTCCACGTCTCTCGCACTGCCTCGAACACCACGGTCCTCCCCCTATTACCCAATGGGTGCCAGAGCAGTTCAACCATCCTACGATTCAGTGGTAAATCCCCTATCTGCCCCCTCATGGTCCCCCCCCAATTGGCCCCACACCAAAACCGACTGCAACTGCGCCACCACGAAGAATTATTCATAATTTGGGAGGCCCAATCCTCCTTCCTCTCTAGTCCTCTGCAATATCTCTAAGGATATCCTCCTCCTCCCTGTATCCCACAGTAGTTCCCTGACCTTAACATCCAGCATTTTGAAAAAGACTCTTTTTGCCACATAAGGTATAGTAGTAAAAAAGTAGAGCAATCGTGGCAGGATCACCATTTTGCATAGTGTCACCCTGCCCATCAGAGAAAGGGGTAAAGCCTTCCAAAATTGAACTGAGTCTCCTATTTTTGACAATGCCCTCCCTGTTTTGTGTACAAACGTATCCTCCATCTCATGGAATACCTGTATCCCCAGATACTGAAATGACTCCCTCTCCCACCTTATCCCCAACTCTGGCAGATCCTCCAGTGGACAATCCCTTAGCCCCCCTAGAGGGAACAGCACCGATTTACCTGGATTAATGCGAAAGCCTGACATGAATTGAACATTTCGCAGTATCTCAAGCAGCTCTGGAAGATACACCTTGTGGTTTGCCACATACAACAACAAGTTGTTCGCATATAGGGAAACTATATGCCTTTGACCTCCCACTTCAATCCCGGCCTCCTTCATTTCCTGCTGTAAGAATGCTGCCAAAGTCTGCAGGGCCAGGGCAAACAGAATCGGGGAGGCTGAACAACCCTGCCACGTCCCCCTACCCAGTTCCCACGTCCCGGATACCCAGCTGTTAGTCCTCACCATGGCCATCGGTTTCTCATATAAGAGGGCCAACCATCTACATATGGTATCCCCAAACCCGAATTCCCTCAACACCCGGAATAGCCATTTCCACTCCAGGGAGTTGAACGCCTTCATAGCGTCAAAGGAGGATATTGCCATGTCACACTTCTGGGACTTCACTATCTCCATAACATGGTAAAGGCGAGAGATGTTACCCGATGTGTTCCTTCCCCAAACAAACCCGCACTGGTCTGGGTGGACCAAGTCCGGAGCCACCCTCGACAACCTAGCTGCTAAGATCTTCCCCAAAATGTTTCCATCAACATTCAACAATGAGATAGGTCAGTATGCTGCACAGTCCGTCGGATCCTTCCCCTTCTTCAATATCATGGTGATCACTGCCTCTCTCATCGATTCCGTGAGGCACCCCCTCCGAAAGGCTTCCTCATATGCCTTCTGGAGTTGTGGCGCCAGGAGGTCAACAAACGTGGAGTAAAACTCCACCGGGAATCTGTCACTACCTAGCGCTGTGCCTTTCCTCATTGCACGGATCGCCCAGCGCATGCCTGCCTCCTCGATTGGGGCCTCTAATTCCTCCCATAAATCCTCCCCCAGTTTCGGTAACCGTATCAATTCTCTGAGGTCCTCTACTTTGACATCTACATATCCACCCTCATTTGTATACAACTCCTTATAGAATTTTACGAAGGCTTTGTTAATCTCCCTCTGGGTCCCTACTATCTCCCCCACATTTGTCTTGATCTGGGTTATAGCCCGATTCGGGCCTTCCTTTCTAATCAGCCAAGCCAGTAACTTGCCCGCCTTGTCTCCCTCACCATGGAGTCTAGCATCTCACCTATTGTTGTCAAAATGCGACAATTCCCCCAGGGTCTCCTGATAGAGCTCCAACTCCTGCGCCAGAGCCTCCTCCAGCAGCTCGCCCCCCGCCGCCTTACTATCCAACTCTTTCACCCGAGCCTCTGTTCGCTGCAACGTGTCCAGGAGCCACTCACGCATACCCACTGTCATGGAGAGGCATTTCTCTCTCATAGTCGCCTTAAAGGCTTTCAAGAGCAACCCCATGGATTCTACCGACCCCTTGATCTGCTCAAAATACGCCATGATCCCTTCCTTGAGCTCCCCAATAAACTCCCCATCCCCCAATGCCTCTCTTTGCATCCACCATAACCGCCGAGGGGGCCTCCCATTGGTCCCAAATAATGTAGCCACTAAGGGGCAATGGTCTGGCAGAGTGCGTCTTAAGTACATCGCTTCCTCAAAGTATTGGCAATGTCCCTTCCTGTCACAATGTAGTCAAGGCACGAATATGAGTCATGTATGCCCGAGTAATAGAAGTACCCCTTTTCCTCCTCATGTCTTTCCCTCCATTTCTCCACTAGATCCAGTTCCTCCATTATCTTATGGAGTGACCTTGTCATACACTTCTTAACCAACCCTCTGCCCGCCGACCTATCCAATCGCTCATCCAGGTGACAATTGAAATCCCCTCCACATATTAGCAGGTCCCCCTATATGTCCCCATCATGCGTAGTACCGACGGAAAGTATTCCCCATCATCTACATTCGGTGGGTATGAGTTAACCAAACAAATCGTCCTACCCTCCCATACGCCCCTTACCAGCACGATTTGTTAGGGAGAATTCTCTTCTAAGGCTAATTTCCCTTACCTATAGTCCCCCAGCAGTTTTGCTGGATTTGAAGGGTTTATTTTTTTTCTCCTGCTAAGAGTGAAACCCTGTTTTCCCACTCTTAGACATATTGCTGATGTGTGTTTTAGGCTATTAGTGTGCTTATGGTCTATGGGGTTTTTCTCACCCTCATAGGTATCATCTTTTTGCATGTGTGTTACACAGCACCCTCAGTGCAGTAACACAGGGGTGTCATAGTGACCCCCAAACATAGACTCCATACCCTGGGACTGACTACTGTCTCCCAGGTCATGTAAAGTCCCCATTGACTTTACTAGTCAATAGTTATGAACAAAACCAGTACAACCTATCTTACTATGGAAGTACTGGAAAGGGTTAATAGTTTTTCCCTAGTGTTCATTTTCGAGAGGGTACCGTCCAGTCCCTCTCTCCAAAGTTTCTGGCTGGTGGCAGTGGTTACTACCATAAATATTCAACCTATGGGATTTTCCCATTGTTCGAGGCTACCACTTTTACTGACAGCCTCTAACATAACGCTGTTTAGTTTATTATTAACGTTTATTATTAATTGTACTCCGGTAGTGTTTTATTGCCAGATCTTTGATAATATTTCTTTCTCGTGTCTTTCTCTGAAATCCTAACCGAGGTCGGGATCCTTTGTTCGTCCTTTTTTTCTGCACAGAAGCCCTCCTTTCGGCGCCACTGAGTCTGGGGTAGACAGGATGTGTGGGAGGGGGAATAGGCACCCTGGGCAGGGTTACCTAGGCAACCCAAGTCGCACTCTGCCCTGATAGGCTGGGGGGATATCCCGCCAGGATAGCCACCCCACTGCGTGAGTGACAGCTAGGCTGTATGAATGGGTGTTTTTCTGCATAAAAGCAGGACTCTGAGGACTGGAGGACAAGACGTCGCCACTGGACCTAAGAAATCCAAGGAGGCGACAAGCCGAAGACATCTGCAACGACGGAACCACCGGTGAAGCCTCGCTGCAGATCCTCACCACTTTTCTCCACCGAACCGAGAAGATCTTCACCTGCACGAGTCTTCTTCCTTTGAGCTGGTGGGGCCAACCAGTTCGCCAATTGCCTTCCAGGACCTGCCTTGGTCGGATCGCCAGTGCCAAGCACTCGGAGACTGGATAGCCAGGCACCCGTCCACCCGACCACGATTTAAAGGAGCGTACAGTTTATTCCGTTTTGGCATCACCGCGGCTGGCTTCATCCACTGGGCAGTGCAGTGACTCGAACCTTCCTCCACGAGGAGAGCCCCTCTTCCTCTGCTGGATCTCCCGAACTGCAGGAACTGCCAGAAACTACCGCCACTGCAGAAGCCTCTTCCACTTTTAAGGTACATTGTTCCGCCAGGCCTCCCGTTTTGTTGGGTACTGCTAAAGGTGTTTAAAATCCTTTACTTACCTTCTGGGTTGGATGCCCCTATCGTCTAACATTGGGCCTCATTACGACTCAGGCGGTAAGGGGTTTACGGCGGTGTAAACAGCGCCGACCCTTACCGCCTGAGTACGAGGTCCCTTAGCGCCATGGAGGTTTTAACACCTGCTTTTAGCAGGTGTTAAAATCCATGGCGCTAAGGGACCATGGAGTTAATTACGCCACCGTAATTTACGGTGGCGTAATTAACGCCTTCCCCACTCCCGTTAAGCCCTATGGGGCAAAATGGGAATGGGGAAGGGTAAATGGGAAAATGGGGATTTACCGCCCGCCAAGGTTGGAATGGGGCGGTAAATCCGCCAACCACCATGGCGTAAACATAGTTTACGCCATGGTGGTAAAGTCACGGCCCAGGCGGTAACTTACCGCCTGGGTCGTAATGAGGCCCATTGTCTTTTACCTTCTACAACCAGCTTTTCAAACGTTAAACAAAGACTTGACTGCAGCTACTAGAACAGTTTGATCCTGGGCACTTTGGCTTGTACCACTGACTCTGGCACAGGCCTATTGACTCTGGCTAAATCTGTTACAACTGCCTTCTCTAGATTGCTTTTCCTCAAGAAATGTGTTGGTGCACCTAAACTCTTATAACCTCCTCTTCCTTCCCCTTTAAATATTATGAAGTGCCATTTTGCTCCGTTTTCACCTAAGTATTGCTTATGCTAAAGTACTGCCTTACCTAACTTGTTCACAATCCAATTGGGAAGTATTGCTGGTGTGTTTAGGAGTCTAACCCTGTAAAACTTGACCTTTCCCTCCCTCTGAAGAAATTGTTAGAGTGCCATTTCTGCTTGGTTTTACACTGTGCCATTTTGCTCAGTTTTCACTCTTGCTCAAACTTGTCTACAATTTAATTAGGGAGTTGTGTATACTTTTCCTGACTGTTTTAACTTGCTTTAATGATAGTGATTTGTGTGTGGAATTAAGAGTGTGTAAAATAAATATATATATTCTTTTTGATACAAAGCTTTGGTCAGTGTTTCCTTGTTCCATAGTACTGTAGTCCTATTGTGTAAACCCTGAATACTGCTCATCTCCCTCTTGAGATAAGTCTGACTGCTCAGCCACAGCTACCAACTAAATCTGTGTGGTACAGACTGATACCAAAGGGAATTTATTGTATATACCTGTAGTCCTAATCTTCTGTAGTGCTCCCCAAGGGAACTGCATAGGATTCTGCCTAACACCGTTCTACCGATCGATCTCATCCTTCAGCACCGCTTTCACCTGCAATGGCACCCCCCTCGCCACCCAAATAAGCACTCCACTAGCTTGGGTTGCATATGCCGTACTGATTACCTGCCCCTCCCACAATTTCCCCAGTTTCCACAACATCTCCTTTCCCGCATGTGTCTCCTGTATCAAAACAACTTGTATCCCCTGCCTCTTCAGGAACTTCCCCACCCTCCGCCTCTTCTGGTAACTCCCCAATCCCCGTACATTCCATGTCCCAATTTTCAGATTTCCCACCTTACCCATCTAAAATGCAGACGTCTTCACTTAAGTCACACCCTCAGCTCTCCCAGACATCCTCCTCCCAGACTCTCCCTCTCCACCATCCACAATACCCATGCTTAGATCCACCCCTGACCTCACAATACACCTTATTGCCACTGTATCACTCCCCTTACCTCCTCCTTGTCTCTGAATCCCCTCTCTACTCGCATCCACCCCCAACTTGGTGCTCTCAACCCCAACTCCCCCAATCAACCTCCTCTCCCCTCCGCCCACCGCTCCCGTCTCATCCCTTCCCAGACTGTCCCATCCCCCCACTTCCCCCACCCCAGTCCCCCCAAACCCCACAACTGCTGTAAGTGGTCAAATCCCACCCAACCTCCAACCCTCTTCACATCCCTCTCCTTAGCTGTAGACCCTTTGACTTACCTGACCCACCTTCCCCCTCTCCCTTGTGGGTAGTAGCCAATAGCGTCATTAAATCTGGGGGGTTCCTCTATCTTCCCGGTACCACCCCTCCAATGTCGCAACCCCCTCCCTCCATGCCCACCTCGACTCCCAAATGACCAGTTCCTGGAGAACCATCACCTACCCATCACCCCCTCCTCACCATCCTCATTCCCCCTTGTCCTGATGCAGCACCTCTTTAGTCCCCTCCGGCTGGGGGTCCGCCTAATGCAACCTCGTGTCCAACCAGTCCCATACCTCCCATGGGGACATAAAAAACCATGACTTCCCCCCGACAACACCTTCAGCTTCACCAGGAAGAACATCATATATTTTAAGTTAAGTTCCTGCGGTCCGCTTCTCACAGCATCATACAACCTCCTTTGCCACTGCACCTCCAATGTGAAGTCCGGGAATATCCGCAGCTTCGCATGACCGATTTCAGAGCTGCCCACTCTGCACATGTCCTGTAGGATGGCATCCCGGTCTCGAAAATTCATAATTTTTGCCACTATCACCCTTGGTGGGGCGCCTGGCCGTGGGGGCCTCCCCGGCACTCTATGAGCCCTCTCCACCGTAAAGAGTTTTGACAAACCCTTAATCCCCAACACCTGTAGGATCAAATTCTCCACAAATAGTTCTGCACTAGGACCCTCCTCTTTCTCTGGAACTCTGACCAGGCGGATGTTGCAACACCTGGAGCGGCCCTCCGCATCTTCTGCCCTCGCTTCCAGCATCTGGGTCGCCCCCAACAGGCCCGCCACCTGGTTCTTGAGCTTCTGGACATCGTCCTCCACCGTGCAAACCCTCTGCTCCACCTCTGTGACCCTCTCGCATACTTTGCGTAGGTCAGCCCTCACCAAGGAGACGTCCAACCCTACCTCCTTGATACTTTCCTGGAGAGTGGCCCTTGAGGCTTGAATTGCCGCCATTAGTGAGTCCACAGTCACTGTGCCTTCCTCCCCGTCAATGGGCCTCTCCCCTGCCTGTCGCTCTGGTCCATCTAGGTGCCCTGTCCTTCGCCTCTGTATACTTGTCCATCCGCTGCTGGCTTTTGCCCATGTTGGACGGGGACCAAGAGATCTACACCCCAGGTTCAGACTCTCTGCCTCCTGGTGTCCCAAGTGTCCATGTAACTAGCTCCCCCAAGTCCGATCTCACGTGTTACCCCATCTTGGGTACTTAGGGGTGGGATAGACACTGCCTGTATCCCCACCTAGTATTGTAGGCCCCCTGTGCCCTCCAGTCACGCAAGGCAGATCGCGCTCACTGTGCTCCTCTGCTGTGGGCCACCAGATCCTTTCTTCAACGCTAGCCCTCTCGACCATGAGACTTATCCCACACCAATAACGCCTCAGTACTTCCACTCACACCTATATAAGTCCTTGCCCGCAACCAGCCATGTGGTGGGGGACAGGGGAGAGCTTCGAACCGCCTGGTGCAGTAACACCACACCGCTTCTCTTCTAATGTAGTGTCCCTCCACCCCACCACAGTTCCACCACAGTTCCGCCTCCCGGGGAGACCAGAGGTATCCTCTGTGAAGGGCTCCAATGCCTCCTTTCTCCCTTTCTCAGTGTCCTCTCACCTCCGGGTCCTCCTGCGGTCCCGGACCACAATCCGCTCCTGCGTGCCTCTCCTAGAGCCGTCCTCCACCTTGCCCGTTGTTGCACTATTAAGTGCGCATACCGCCACCTGCATTCAGGATGGGGCGCACAGGACTCTCCTCTGTCTGCCACCATCAGTCCCATGTGTCACCTCACCAGGAAATCTTTCCCTACATGGCCGTTCTGGGTACGGCCCAGGGGGGGCACACAAAACCAGATTTCCTCCTCCTCTGTGCCTGTGTCCAATTGTCCCCAGTCCTCTCCCACGCCCTGGGCATCCGCAGCAGCTCCTGCCCGGCTCCACCGTCCTTGGGATCAGGACGCCTCCCTCTCATCCTCCCGCCGCGAATACTGCTCCACCTGCTGGGCCGGGTCAGCCTTCCGTCTGACTCTGCTCTGCACTCCTCTCTGCATCTCCCCTCTGGTGTTTCCTTCGCTGCCTTCGGGTGGTCGAGTTACGTCCGCCGCCCCGGTTGCAACCACAGTCTCTGATCAGACCGCCTCCTCTCTCGCAACAGTCAGGGGTGTCCACCACACTGCTTCAACCCACAGCCGCTGTGCGAAGCCTCTGCACCCCCTTAACGACACTCGGTCGTCCGGCTATGCTCCTCAAAACGCTCCGTGGTCCGGGAGCACCAAGGACCTATGTCTTCATCGCTCCACTGTTGGCCACACCCCCGCAGATGTGATTCTTGACAAATATCTTCTCCCGGGTAAAAAAAAGTGCTGCTTGTGGAAGTTGTCCTGATTGTCCGGTTTGAGTTGTTGCCCTCGTCTGCAAGGATATGTATCAAAGGGATTTTGTAAGTTCTTTGAGATATTTATCAAAATCACCCCCCAAAATGGAAGAAGAAGAATGTGCATCAGAAATTGTACGCAACGGCGCAATAGGTGCATGCATTCTCTGCCCTGTATCTTGTGAGAAGTCAAGTGGTGATCTCCAGGCATATTATGCAGTGCAAACAAAGCAAGAGGAAAGCAGTGCAAACAGCATTTTCCAAGCATTTGCGTAACCTTTGCCAAGTGCATTTTAAGCAGTCTGTTCATCTTCTCTACCAAACTGATGGCTTTTGGATGATAAACCGTGCATAGTTTATGCTTTATCCCCAGGAGTGTTGTTATCTCCTTTATTAAATCATTAGCAAAATGCTGATAATTGTCAGAACGAATTTCATCTGGAATCCCCCACCTTGGGAACATCTGCCTCACAAGGAATTAGGCTGCAGAGCAAGAGTCACTATGGGCACAGGGATCAGCCTCAAACCAATGTGAGAATGGACACACCTCTACAAGCAGCTTGTCACGACCCTCGCCCAAAACCGCCTCTGGCAAACCCATTGGCCAGGTGGAGTCAGGACTCGGGCCTCTAGAGCCTGGCATCCTTTTCCAAAACCCTCTTGGGGCCACTCCTGGTGCCTATGTCGCCAGGCTCATACACCATGAGAAGCATGTGCTTGGGAACTACTTATTGTGTTGTCAGCCAAAATGGAGGCATCCACATAGCTTGGCTATGCGGTCTAGTGTTTTGGGTGTGGTAGCCTAGGGACTACTTTACCTGGACTATTTTGTTGGGGCTATTTAAACCACACCCGAGCAAGACAACACGCTTCGCATTACTTTGCAGCTTGCAGCATGAGGCTCACCTTGTCCAGCTATTCCCTCGAACCTCGGAGAAGCAGAATCTGCAAGGAGACAAAAGGAACATCATTAGCAGCAGCATCTTACCTGCAGTCTTCATCTTTAACCACTCGCAGCTACTGAGAACAGCTTCCTCGAATCTGCACGCCTCCCGGACAGTACGACCTGAAAGAGGAAGATAGAGGCAACATTAAAGAAAGCAGTAGAGATATTTGTAAATTACGAACTGCTCAAAAGGCTTACCTGGCTGGTCGCCTCATGGCTGGCACCATTCCGGACATTCCACTCGCGCTGAAGAAAACCCCGACCTACAAGGAAGGAAAACACAGGTTAGCAAAGGCAAGACTTTGCAGCGCTGCGCATAGCGCTTACTTACCACATCATAGCGCTCTTAATGCGCCATCATTTACCAGCGGGGCTCAACCAAGCCAGTTCGCCGCGCCAAAGCTCCGCATACCAAAGGGAGGGAAAAGACATTTTAAATAAAGAAAGGCATGCAGGATAGCAACAAAACTAAAGACCAGCAATAAGACATACCTGAATAATATCAAATGGGCCGGCGTCAGTTAAGTAACTGGACCGCACAAGCCCATGAAAGACAATGCGCCCCTGCAAAGAAGGCAGGATGGAGAGCACGCCTAATTCTACCACAAGGTGAGGAGAGGGCCCCAGAGGGGCTGAAATCATACAGAGGTGGAGGGAGGATACTTACCCCGGTCGGTCAGTCTTGAACACAGTCCACCTGTATCTTCAGACAGAACCTTCCCTGCAGACCACATCTGGGCAAGTTGAGAAGCATACCAGCGAAAGACCCGGCTGGGTGGCGTCTCTGTGGATACCAGGTGAGCGTAACAGAACGCGAAGCCTACCATAACAAATCCACCTGGGTGCCATGGAGACATCAGAAATGGACCAATTGGCCCAATTACTAAGAGAGCTTCGTGCTGAGGTTCATTCTGCCCGACAAGAGACTAATGCCCTCCGGAGAGACCTAATAGTGACCAAAGAATGCACTGAAGAGATTAGCAGGCAATACTTGCAATCACAGGCAGGACAGACGCCTCTACCTGGAAGCAATCCAACGATGCAAAACCCTGCCATATCATCCACTCTGATACAGATCACGTTACCTGGAACAGTTCCCTTGGCACCACCAGAAAGGTTCTCAGGTGACCCACGGAAGTATGCAGCATTCATCAATCAGTATCGCCTTCATTTTCTTTGTAGGCCTGGAGCATTTCCAAACGACCAAGCTCGGGTAGCTTTTGCCTTATCATACCTGAGTGATAGCGCAGCAGATTTGTCGGGGCCGTTGGTAACCCATGATGATCCTCCATTACATGACTTTGGGGGGTTCCAGAGAGAAATGGAAAAAGTTTTTGCTCGCCATACCCAGGAACAAACAGTAGACAATGAACTCTTGTCCCTCCGACAGGGGAATCAGGACTTCTTAACGTACATTGCTACCTTCAACAGACTGGTTGCCGAAGCTAGGTGGCCAGAAAACAAAAGAACCACGTTATTCCATCAAGGTTTACGAGGTGAATTGAAGGACGTCTTAGCCAAGGTGGTTGATCCACCCAGAGACTGTGCCGAATTCATAAACCTGGTCGTGCAGTTAGACCACCGGTTGCAGGACTGAAAAGCAGACCGGTCTAAGACAGACCCTCGGACCGTGTATGTTCGACCAAGGGAAAACACACCCCGTGCACCTAAAAATGCTTTAGAACCCATGCAGATTGGAGGGATACGGCCTCCATTAACAAAACAAGAGCGGGACAAACGAAGACAACAACAACTTTGTTTGTATTGTGGGAAACCAGGGCATTTCCTGAAGGACTGTCCAGTGAAACCCCCAAGAAGAACAGTCGGGGCCACAGAGAAAGATGAAGCTAAGGAATCGTAAAACTACCAAGCTCGACAAACGTAGAGGTCAGTTTGTCGAGTGAGAAGAAAGAGTTACTGACCTCACACTTTGCAATACCAGTGATCTTAATTAATCACCAACAGTCGTCAAGAATGCATGCCATTGAAGCATACATCGATAGCGGAGCAGTTCGAAATTATATTGATGAAGAACTGGCAGCAGAGATGGGGCTTCCTTTGTGTTCTAAGCCAACTACGGACAAGGTAACCACCGTGGATGGGACAGAAATCGATTCCGGACCAGTAACCCAGTGCACAACCAGGGTAACCTTGCTGTGCTAGGACGGGCATCGGGAGTCTATTTCATTTGATCTCATCAGGGCACCTCAGTTCAGGCCAATACTAGGGATGCCATGGTTGGTTGCTCACAACCCTTTGATAGACTGGCGGGCATGAAAATTAGCCTTCCCTGGTGACTGCTCCCCTGCCTGCTATTACCTAGAGGAGAAACCCAGACTTCTGTATCCCCAAGACTGCCGGAGCGACAGTATCAACCCTGGGAGCAACTAATACCTTGCCAAGTGAATACCATGATTCCCAGGATGCTTTCCGAAAGGATCAAGCCAATACATTGCCGCCGCACAGGCCCTATGACTATCAAATCGACCTTGTTCCTGGTGCACAAATCCCTTGCGGCAGGATCTACGCTATCACAGAACCGGAAAACCTTCATTTGAAATCCTATTTAGACCAGTCCCTTGCAAACGGATTTATCCGTCCTTCGAAGTCCCCCGCAGCCATTCCTTTGTTCTTCGTACCGAACAAGGAAGGCGACTTGAGAACCTGTATTGACTACCGCGCATTGAACCAGATCACCGTGAAGAACCGCTACCCCTTGCCACTGATCCCTGAGATGCTAGACCAAGTTAAAGATGCCCTGATTCATACTAAATTGGACCTTCGAGGAGCGTACCACCTGGTCTGAGTCAGAAAAGGAGATGAATGGAAAACCGCCTTCCGTACTAAGTACGGCTTGTTTGAATATCAAGTCTTGCCCTTCGGGTTATGCAACACTCCTGCGGCATTCCAATATTTCATGAATGACGTCTTAAGGGAGTTAATTGATGTGTGCGCCTTAGTGTACATAGATGACATCTTAGTATACTCAGCCTCGAAACAAGATCATTTCAGGCACGTTCGTTCAGTCCTCACCAAGCTCCGTCAACATTGCTTGTTTGAAAAGCTTGAAAAATGCTTTTTCCACGTTACTGAAGTAGAGTTTCTTGGTTTTATCCTTACTCCAGGAGGCATCAGAATGGACGTGCACAAGGTAGATGCCATTCTGAAGTGGCCTTCACCGACGTCTCTGAAAGGGGTACAAAGCATGCTGGGTTTTACAAACTTCTACCGCCGTTTCATCCCAGACCTCTCTCAGGTTGTGCACCCAATCACAGTACTATTACGAAAAAACAATAAAAAGTTTGCTTGGACCGAAGAAGCAGAAGAAGCCTTTCAGGAACTTAAACAAAGGTTTACCTCCGCTCCAATCCTGCGACATCCTCATCCAGACCTCCCTTATGTCGTTGAAACTGATGCATCCAGTCTCGCAATGGGGGCTGTCCTTTCACAGAGAGACCCGGAAACAGGCCAGCTACATCCTGTGGCCTTCTGGTCGAAAAAGTTCTCCCCTCCAGAGATTAATTATCCATCACGGATAAGGTACTCTTGGCTATCAAATCCGTCTTTAAAGCCTGGAGGCACTACCTTCTGGGGGCCAGACACACCATTACAGTCATCACAGACCACCGAAACCTACAATATCTCAAAACAGCCAAGGCCCAGTCCTCGTGCCAATTACGGTGGGCCCTTTTCTTCACCGAATATGATTATTTAATCACATTTCGACCAGGAGTCAGGAACGGAAAGGCAGATGCCTTATCTCGCATGGGCATAGATGAAATGGTATATACAACTCCAGACCCAGTACCAATTATACCTCAAGACAAACTCTTGGGTATCGCGACAGCCTTAACACAAGCAGAACTACGAAAAGAAATCCAACAGACAATGAATCCTGATGCCTTCCTCGCATGGCAAACTCAAGGAGAACAATATACCATCAAGGACCATCTACCCTTTTTTAGGGATCGCCTATATGTACCCAAGAAGGAATTACAACAGCATATAATTTCAAACTATCATGATTCACCGATCGAAGGGCATCCTGGGATAGCCAAAAACCTAGCTTAAGTGAAAGAGAACATTTGGTGGCCTACCTGGCATAAGGAAATCATTTAGTATATTCAGTCCTGCGGTGTCTGCTCACAAAATAAATCACAGAAACAAAAACCATCTGGTCTCCTACAACCATTGGGCATTCCTCCAGTTCATTGGCACACTCTTTCCCTTGACTTCATCACTGATCTACCTCCAAGCCAAGGGTTCAACACCATCCTTGTAGTTGTGGATTTAATCTCGAAGATGGCCCATTTTATTCCTCTTAAAGGCCTCCCAGACGCAGCACTTTAGCGAAAGTGTTCCTCGAGGGCGTGGTTAAGCTACATGGCTTCCCTTCGGTTCTGGTCTCTGATCGAGGCAGCCAGTTTGTTTCAAATTTCTGGAAAAGATGTTGTGCAATGGCGCAGATCGACTTTCGGCTATCTACCAGTCACCATCCCCAAACGAACGGCCAAACCGAGAGAACCAATCAGACACTCGAGCAATATTTACGGTGCATGCTGCACCACGAACAAAGGAATTGGAAAGGCCTACTACGGATAGCCGAATATGCATATAACAATTCTTTGCATTCAAGCACGGGACAAATGCCCTTCTATACCCTTTATGGCAGACATCCACGTACCTCTGAATTAGACCTTCCAGCCAGCTTGGAAATGCCAGCGGTAAAGACTCTACACACAACCATTACCCAGGCTTTCAAAAGGGCAAATGAACACCTTATTCATGCCAAGGAAAAACAAAAGAGATTCGCCGACCAACACCGGAAAAAGGCCCCTGATTATCAAGTAGGAGACCAAGTTTGGTTAGCCGCTAAATTCGTACCCATCAAGGGAACCCAGACCTTTCATCCCAGATTCTTCGGACCCTATTCCATTAAGGCAATTATCAACTCAGTAGCCGTGAAACTGGATTTAGCACCTAATCTACAAATCCAACTAGTATTTCATGTGTCCCTCCTGAAACCTATGCAACCCGGCACACGGATTGGGACACCACCTAAGCCCATACTTGTTGACGGAGAACCAGAATTCGAAGTCAAAGATATCTTGGACTCTAAATATTCTAGGAACAAGCTATATTATCTCGTCGATTGGAAAGAATTTGGACCACAAGATAGATCCTGGGAGCCCAGTGAGAATATCCATGCACCACGTCTAATCAGGAAATTCCATCGGAACTTCCCAACCAAACCTGGGCCAGACAGAAGGAACACCATGGGAGGGGCCTTAGGGGGGAGTGCTGTCACGACCCTCGCCCAAAACCCCCTCTGGCAAACCCATTGGCCAGGTGGAGTCAGGACTCGGGCCTCTAGAGCCTGGCATCCTTTTCCAAAACCCTCTTGGGGCCGCTCCTGGCGCCTATGGAGCCAGGCTCATACACCATGAGAAACATGTGCTTGGGAACTACCTATTGTGTTGTCAGCCAACATGGAGGAATCCACATAGCTTGGTTCCCAGGAACCAATCTATGCGGTCTAGTCTTTTGGGTGTGGTAGCATACGGACTGCTTTACATGGACTATTTTGTTGGGGCTATTTAAACCACACCCGAGCAAGACAACGTGCTTCGCGTTACTTTGCAGCGTGACGCTCACCGTGTCCAGCTATTCCCTCGAACCTCGGAGAAGCAGAATTTGCAAGTAGACAAAAGGAACATCATTAGCAGCAGCATCTTACCTGCAGTCTTCATCTTTAACCACTCGCAGCTACTGAGAACAACTTCCTCGAATCTGCACGCCTCCCGGACAGTACGACCTGAAAGAGGGAGATAGAGGCAACATTAAAGAAAGCAGTAGAGACATTTGTAAATTACGAACTGCTCAAAAGGCTTACCTAGCTGGTTGCCTCACGGCTGGCACCATCCTGGACATTCCACTTGCGCTGAAGAACACCCAGACCTACAAGGAAGGAGAACACATGTTAGCAAAGGCAAGACTTTGCAGCGCTGTGCATAGCGCTTACTTACCACATCATAGCACTCTTAATGCGCCATCATTTACCAGCGGGGCTCAACCAAGCAAGTTTGCCGCGCAGAAGCTCTGCATACCTTAGGGAGGGAAAAGACATTTTAAACAAAGAAAGGCATGCAGGATAGCAACAAAACTAAAGAACAGCAATAAGACATACCTGAACAATATCAAACGGGCCGGCGTCAGTGAAGTAACTGGACCGCACAAGCCCATGAAAGACAACGCTCCCCTGCAAAGAAGGCAGGACGGAAAGCACGCCTAATTCTACCACGAGGTGAGGAGAGGGCCCCAGAGGGGCTGAAATCATACGGGGGTGGAGGGAGGATACTTACTCCGGTCGGTCAGTCTTGAACACAGTGCCCCTGTATTTTCAGGCAAACCTTCCCCGCAGACCACATCTGGGGAAGTTGAGAAGCATACCAGCGAGTGACCCGGCTGGGTAGCGTCCCTGTGGATACCAGGTGAGCGTAACACAGCTACCTATCTCTCTTGCATATCAACATAGTCAATATGCAAATGCCGGAAGGGGCCTCATGGTCATGGCAATGTTCCCTGCACAACTCTTAATGTGTGACCTGGCAAATACTTTTGGTATATCATGCAGTTATTCACAAACTCCACAACATTCTCATGCAAATTTGGCATAAACCAGTCATCACTTCTCACTGCAGCCACATGCTATTTTGATACGTGGGCATGGTAGTGATGCTGCTCCAATGCCATCTGCAATCATTTCTTTGGCATAACCACTTTTCTTGTGCTATCATGGCACCATACCAAATCAGTTGCGGATAAAGAGCATCCTCTCCTCTTCCACAACTCTTTCTCCTCAACTGATGTTTCTCCCTGCAACTCTACTATCTGCATGATTGGGGTTCAATTAACATTTTCTGGTAATGCATCTTTTTCTTTGCTCACTTTTGGCACTACCAGTAGGGGTATTTTTTCGTTTCGCCAGGGGACCGCACATGTGTTCCTTCTGGTATATATATTGCATCTTTTGCTTTTCTGTCTGCTCTTTTGTTTCCTAATAAAATACAATCTTGCCCTCCTGTGTGGGCTTTGCATTTTATTATAGCTTGTTCTACTGGGAGTGGTAACATTTCCAATAATCCTGCATGCTGAACAGGTGTACCATCACTTCTATGGAACCCTCTCCTTTCCCATCTTGCTAGTCCTGAGTGCACTGTGGAAGTAACATAGACTGAATCAGAAAAAATATTTACTACCCTGCCCTCTGACATATTCATGCCTCAATCAAGGCCACCAGTTCTGCTACCTGTGCAGAGTAGTGGTCCGGTAGTCGGTCTGTGAGTACACTATAATCTCCTCTCCTGTGTGTACTCCCTGTATGTGCCCCACCACTGTGGAACCTGAATGCTTTAGTCCTGTCGGCTGATCAAACTGGAGCTTCCGTCAATAAAAATCATGCCACCGCCTTCAATCACCTCTTCCATAACCAGTGGGTCATTTTCACTCCTGTCTTTGCACACTATACAGTCATTTATGTAAACTCCCTCCTCATTTATTTCTGCAATCAACTTTGCTGGATTTATAGTCCTACATCTCACCACTTCTATTGCTGGGTTTGTCAGTATTACCTCACACCCTGAAGATCTCTGAGTTGTCAATGTTGATTTTGTTTTTTCCAGTATTGCGAAAAGTGCGTGCTCCACATAGAAAATTACAGGGCTCCCCATAGTTATTGTGGAAGCCTTCTCAATTGCAAATGAAGCAGCAGCAAGTGCCTGCTCACATGAGAAATGGCCCTGCATCCAAGGATCAACTGTAATATGCAAGTGGTTTGTATCGCTCTCCTTTTTTCTGCGTCAGCACAGCTGTCACTACTTTTCCATCTGAATGGGAAACTTGATTAAACCTTTCTTTGTAATTGGGTGTAGCCAGTACTGGTGCATGTACTAACTCATGTTTTAGTTTATCAAAGCTCTCGCCCATTTCAACTGTTCATTTTATGATAGTTTTGTGTTTCTGAGCTTCCTTTAATACTTGTAGCAAGGGTCTGGTGTAAGTGGAGTAATCAAAAGCCCATGCTCTGCAGTAGTTGTATAGGCCCAAGGACTACTACATCTCTTTCACTGTTTTTGGTTTGGTGCTGTATGTATGGCTTCTACTCTTTCTGCTGTTATTTTTCTCCCGTCTGCTGACACAATCTGACCCAGGTACACCACTTCATTTGAAAGTACTGCAATTTCTCGTTGTCTACTTTGTATCCTTTGTCAGCTAGCAAAGTCAGTAGCGTCACTGAGTACTTTCTACACTCCTCTTCTATCGTGCCACATACCAATAAGTCATCAACATACTATATCACTGTGCTTGCAACCTGTAAGTTTCTCAAATCCATTTGTATAACTTTGTTAAAGATGCTCGGTCCCTAACAGTACCCTTGCAGCATTCTACAGTGTTCAAATGTGGTCCCCCGATAAGTAAACGCAGTGAGATACCTGAAGTCTGGGTGTAGTACAATGGCTAAAAATGTGTTCTTCAAATCTACCACAGTACAAAAGTGTGCCTCTGCCGGAATTCTACAAAAAATCTTTGAGTCATCTGATAAACTGCCCTTTCTTTTATGTTTACTGGACAAGGTATACTCAATTCAGATACTACCTCTCCTTCCTCATTGTATTTTGTTGCAACCAACTCTGTGTCACTTACTCCTTTTGATGTCAGTGTAGGCTCAATACATAAAATTGAACGCTATTCCATGTTGTCTTCATCAGTGGCAACCAATATGATCATGTCTTTCCATCCCCCATCTTCTCCCAGATAGAGCTGTGTGTGCGTGCCTGAAATAATAGAGGAGGTACACCGTGGTCTGAACAAAAATTTGTTGGACAGCCGAAACACCCTTCCTCCAATTCCTGGTAACCATCCCAACAAGACATGTACCCCATACAGAAACACCTTCATGTGTATGTGTATTCCTCTCATTGTGCTGTGTGCATAGTATGCCTGAATCAACACTGCCACCCTATCTGGATACATTCCCGGTGTGGAGCAAACCATCCCTTTCTCTGAAAATGAGATTGTGGTGTTCAATATGCTGAGTAAGTCCCTTCCCAGAATGTTGATGGGAGAATCTTTTGAATACAATAGTGGTGCTACAATAATCTGTGTCCCTATTGTCAACTGTAAATCTTTTGTCAGAGGAACTTTCAAAATTGTCCCTGAAAAGCCTTGTGTGTCCAAACGTTGGCTTCTTACCATACCAACCTGGTATCATGGGATCTGCAATGTGTTATCAGCCACTGCGGCTTTGTTGCAAATTAATAAAAAGCTAACACATGTTTGCTGCAAAGGCATGCTATAAGGCCTATTTATCATGTTTTAGCAAACCTCTAAGTTTGGGTATTTTTACCAGTGCCCCTGCATTTATTTTAGATGCAAGTTACTTTTATTTTGGGCTTGACTTGTGTAACGAACAAAAAGAGCCCCCTCCCCTTTTACAATGCTACTCTCGCAATTGATACGTGTGCACCTTTTCACCGTGCAGAACTTGCAATTTTATTACAGTTTTACTTCCTGCCCCTCAAACATCCCAGGATGTTTACTGCCATTCAGGGGAAAGAGCAGTTTTTGGCCACAGCAAAGGGACCGATATCTTCCACCGTACCCTTCTCTGGCTCTTTGGAGACACGGCTCCTTTGCCACGCATTGACATCTTTTCTCACTCTTCCGTCCTTTAGCGTCTCAGCGTCCCGTTCTCCACCGGCTTCCTGCAGGCTGGCGTGGATCTCCTGCTGCTCTCTCCTTGCACAGGCTTCTCACTCTTTCCTTTCTTGCCCTCCTTGGTGTTTGTAAACTCCACCTTTTAAACACCTGTGGGCCTCTTACAGGCTGCAGGTGTACAGTCCCAGGCACAATTGCCTGACCACAGTTAGTCCAATTATCAGGAGATGCCTCACCTTCAGCTCTGTAGTCTTCAGGCGCCCTCTTCTTCGTCTCAGTACTATAGTGGTGTCTCCTATAGGTAGTCTGTACTATTCTTTGGGGCATCTTCTTCTTCACAGTACTTTGGATAGCTTCATGGGTGACATTAGGATATGAACAGCAATATCCTACAACTACTGAGGTAGGGTTGGATAAGTTAATGTCAGGACCCTCCACCCAGGTGAACTTCCCTCACTAGGCCACCCCCATGGTTAGGTTCTAGGAGCCTTGTCTTTCTCTTACCTGAGGGGGGTTTTAAAGGGCAAAATGTGAGAACGCCCTCAGATTTCTCACAGTGTACAAATGCCATGATATGCCTAAAAGTGAGATATGTATATTATCCTTCATATTTATTGGTGTTTTGTGTTAACTGGTGTGGCGTGTTGGAGGATGGAGCCTGTCAAAGGGGTGGCAAGTATGAACGCTTCTTTATTAAACAATAAGCAGTAAAAAACCTAACTCTCTCTATTCAAAAGGGTATTCCCTATCGCACTACGGAACACTTGTGGGCTGGTCTTCAGGGTGGTTATCCAAATGAAACCTCTGTCCTCTGTCCGAAACTACCTAATTCTAGCCCTACAATTATATACAAAAAACAAGTTAAAACCCACCAAGAGAATGATTCCCTTCTCTTGGTTCATTTGTATCCACCATGGTGATTATGTTTAAAAAGTCTTTACTACCACCGGCATAGAGCCAGAAACAAGTAGTGCTACTGCTACTCGGTCCGGCACTATTAGCGCCAGATCCCGAATAGCGGTTGTTTGGTTATTGCCCATTCCCCATTGGGTCCATTGACCCAATGGGGTTGGGGGCACTATTACCACCGGCGGTAATTGCGCCAAGAACACGCTGGAGGTAAAACCCCAAACTTTGGACCCAACTCCTGATTAGGCCAGCCCTTAAATGTGGCATTAATAGCATTACTGCTGCATTTAAGGCTACTGCCCAACTCATGATGAGACCCTAAGAGATTATGTTGCACAAATATATAGAATACCAGGAGGATTACTCCCTCCTCGTGGTCCAATAGTTAAATGTCTTGACAATATGTTTGGCAACCTTTGCCCTATTGTCTGAATCACAAAACTGTTTTCGGAGGCCAGAAGAATGGCTCCCTTCTTTTTGTTCACTTGACTTTGGATGACAATATTTCTTAAGAGTTCTTATTAAGCATTGTCCTTCTCTCCAGGCTTTTCCAGAGTTAATTTTACGTGTTCATGCTTCGCTTTGTTTGCTGGTACCATATGTATTGTTGTGAGGCACCCTACTCCTGTGCTCTTGGTTATCTTTGCCAGAATCACTGAGGCAAGGGAGATCACTCCCGATGCTTTGATCAGTTATGCAAGAATCACTGAGAGGAGGGAGATCACTCCTGATGCTTTGATCAGCATAAAAACAATTACTGAGTCGAGATAGATCACTCCCAATGCATTTCTCACTGACAATGTCACTCTTGGTATTTCTCCACCAACCACTCTGAGGGGACATTAATCCCCAAGCTTTGATTAGCTTTGCAAGAGTTACTGGGACGAGGAAGATCACTCCTGATGCATACGTTACTCTCCCCAACCCCATACCGGGTCTACCGTATTTCCCGTTACCTCTTTCTTCCTGGAATCACATTGCCAGTTCTTCCTGGGACATTGGGACCGCTCTTCTGTATTTGTCATTCGTCGTCACTCTTTCCTGGCTTCTCTCTACCCCGCTTCGATTCTGCAGGGCCTCAAGTTCACTGGTATCAATGTTGTTAAAGGACATATCGGTCCACTTCGCTGAGTTCATGCCACCTTTAACTGGATAATCACTTCTGCATTGGTTGAGCCTCCTTCTAGCGCCCGAGGTTTCCTTCAGCCTTCCTTACATATCCTCTCGACGAGGAGTTGCTTCTCCATCCTGCATCTTAGTTGCTGGGTTTGAACTTCCCGGGCAAGTGCGTTTTTACGCTAGCTTCTCTCTGGTTCATCTGACTCCCTTTTGGGCTGTCCTTTTTTTGTGTTTATGGTCGTTCGATGTGTCCTCCCCAGCGTAATGTCAAAGTCCTTTGTATGGCTGATGCACTCTTCAGGCATCCTCGGGGACACCTCTTCTCAATACTTTGGAAGTCACATGAAAGAGTAGTTTGGATAACTCCTGTAATATTCTTCTTCGCATTATTTCCTAAGACAATACATTAGGTTTTAAAAGAAGAAAAGGAGGAGCATCACAATAACATACAGTGGTACTATCAGAGGCTTTTCTTACAAATGACAGGGGAATGGTCGGTTATGAGAAGAAATTCCTGACCAGTAAGATAATATTTCAAATGTGAAAGAGTCCACTTCAAGGCATACATTAGATTTCAGGAGTTTGCTAATTAACATTTTCTTGATTAGCAAACAAACCCATTTGATTAGCAATGGTGTACAAATATTTTTAATGTCACAAGAAGTTATTTGTAAACACAACAATGTAATCAACAATACAGCGGTTTTGTGTACAGCTGAAGACATAAGGGAGATGAGTCGGGCCCTGAAAATTCTTTACAATTCCAGTAGACCTGCAAGTCGAGTAACTTAGTTTACCTACTCGACCTAAAAGAAATGCACTCGACCCTTGGCAATGGATGACAACAAAATTAAATGTGCTTTCTGTAAAATGGTGCATGTCACCACAAACCCACTTTGTTTGGCACACTGCTGCCACCCAGGGGTCAGCCATGCACAGTGAAACTTATTTGACATTTACTGCAAAGTACATGTTAAATAAAAGTTTCAAACATCCCCTGCAATTGGTACTTCCTATTAAATTGGGCAAATAGACTTTTTGAGCCCTGGAAGAGTGCCTATAAAATGTATAAGGTAAGCTGCATGACAGAACACACATATGATTTTAAAAAAAGGCTCTGAAAACAGGTGCTACTATATAATGCAATCCTAATCATAGAGCAAAGCAAATACTTGATGCTAACTACAGTATATGTAGATGTACAGACTGGGTGAAAATATTGATCACTACTTTGCGTAAACATCTAGCGAGCTTATGTAGTCATTATGTAAAAGGGAAGAAAGTAAGAGACCAAGCAGATTGGCTGTCATAGCAGTCAGATAACTGTGCAAAATAGGTGGAATACTGTAGTTTGCGGCCATCTCACTTTCAGAGTAGCTGATGTAAAGCAACAGGTTGATAAGCTAGGATGTCAAGGAGTATGGGGATCAGCTCATGGGCACTAGATGTATGATGTATGTAAACAGCAGGTCACATAATTAGGTTTGCCATCAAACGCATTTGGCTATGTGATCATGTACATTTTCCAAAGTGTTTCCACGTCAACATGATGCATCTTCCCCAACAAAATGAAATATAGTTGACATTATGAGATTTAGATACACAAACCGAAACTTTCCTGTAAATCATTGGGACAGTGCAGTGTTTTACAGTAGCAATACTGTAATGATGCATTATGTAACAACTTAAATCTTTTAGGAATGGAATTGCATGACTCTTTTAAAAAGAAAAAAAAGATAATACATACCTGTGTTTGCCATACAGGATATAGTTAGCTTAATAAAAGTATCATCCTGATTACTTCTGGTTAGCAATTATTTGAAAAATAAAAAAACATTCTTGTCTAGCACTGCCACACAGGACATTGGCACTAAAGATTGGAGACCAGTGCACTCTCTCTCCATTAGCCCCTTTGAAATAACAGCGAAAAGAGTACAGAGATCCATAAAGGCAAGAGCGGAATGCAGGGCCAGCTGTGCTTTCATTGGACAGGGCAACTTAAATAGCTAGCTATGCTACACAAGTGGTAATTTAATTAGCACACTTACAAAATTACTCAGAAAATTGCTATGCTACACTGCTTAATTTATGCTTTGCACTTAATGGCTAGGGCCTCCAATTCAATTTTAGCCTAGTTGGTCTCCCTAGGGAAATGTTTCCTGCTGATATAGAGGAGGGGGGTGCTCTATTCCTTCATGTTCTTGTGATGAAACCGCCCCAAGTCCTACCTTGTGCACATCAGTCCGTAGAATAAACTACTTATTAAAATCGGGATCTTTAAGGACAGGCTCACTGCATGGTATATGTTTTAGCATATTTAAACTATCCTGCGTTTTTAAGTATATATGTGAGATTGGCAGTGATGGTAGAAGATCTCGGGATAAACTGACGGTAATATCCAACAAGCCTCTTTTTGGAGGGGATGTTTCCTGAACGTCTCTAACCTTTTCCAATTGGGGCTGCACCAAACCGTTCTCTACAAAGAACCCCAGGTACTTAACGGTGGACTGTGCAAGATGGCATTTCCTGGGATTTGCAGTCATTCCTGCATTTCTTAGGGACCTCATTATCTCGTAAAAATGAAAATGGCGTTCCTCCCAAGTGTGACTGTAGATTACGATATCATCTAAGTATGCACCACAAAAATGAGAAAAGGGTTACAATCCTTTATCCATCAGTTTTTGAAAGGTCGCTGGGACCCCGTGGAGACCACAAGGGGGAACCTTAAATTGGAACAATCCTCGAGGAGTCGAGAAGGCAGTTTTTCATAGTTGGAGGGGTTCAAAAGGACCTGCCAATAGCCCCTGGTTAGATCGATTGTGGAGATATGATATGACATTTATAACGCACCTGTAGACAAGTGTTTCTAGATGCGACAAGACAAGAAGGGGAAACAAAGAGAGGACGAAAACAATGATCTTACTAGACCTTGTGTCATTCAGATCACGCAAGTGCAGGGAAGAGTGAGGGGAAAAGTGCCAGCAAAGAGTGGAAGGGAAAAGTGCAGGTAACTCAGTAAGTGCAGCCAGCAGGTGGCTTATAAGCGCAGTGAGAAGGGACTGTAGGGTTGCAGGTACAGACCCTTAAGTGCAGGGGGAGCCTGGAGGCAGTGCGAGGGCAACAGGGCATGCAAGAGCCTGGGGCAGAGTTCAGAGGGTAGCCAGGTGACAAGCACACAGAGCAGTCAGGGACATCAGCACACCCATTTGCGGACATTCTTTTTTTTTTTTTTTTATTTATTGTTGTTTTTCGACACAAATTGATCTTTACAACAATTAGAATTTTACTTTATCACGTTCTTCTCTTATTAAAACATCATTGTACTATAAAATCCAATTTCACAATACCAGATGAGCTCACATAACGGTACTTTACGCAAAACCTTATTCGCATTTAAATACTATGCTAAACGTAACTTATGCATACCCACACATTATCACCACCTCCATTTGAATATACCATATACAAAAATTAAAATCAATGATTTCTCATCAGTATATAAATACTTGTAACATTTTCAAGCATATAATGAGTGCACTGCCACATCATCAGCTGATATATTTAAAAGCTCATTAACCGATCTATCTAAGCGAAATTCCCTACACTTTAGGTTCTTTTCAATGACATATAACCATTGCACTAAGTCTATAATCAAAGGCATTCTGTAGCCCCACATACATTGTATCCAAAGCATTTCACATTGAAAGGATGATATTTCGTTGTAATATTTCGACAGGTTAGTTTGCCGTACTTTTGTAAAGTAAACACAATGTATAACAAGATGTTTCAGGGTTTCTTTTTGAAGATTTTTACAAAATCTGCAGCCTTCATCTTCTAAAGATACACAGTTAGTCCATTTCTCAGTACGCTCTGATGTTGAAAAGAGGTTGAATTTAAACCTCATATAGAGAGAGCGAAGCTTGTGACCAGGGCACAGACTCAAATATGGCAATATGGGTGACTGTTTGTGTCGAAATTTTGCGTACTCTTTAAACAAGGCATAAGACCCAATTTTATCTGAGTTCACTGCCCAATCATATTGTATTAGTTTGACCTTTACAGCTTGAGGATGTTTTGTTAGATCTTCCCTTTCCATAGCTAATAATGCTAACTTTTCATCACACTTTTTTCCTGCCTCAGCTACAGATGTTGGAACACCCTTTTTAACATGTTTCCAAGATCTTCATAAAGGGAGTTTGACAATGGGTCTAACATTTTTGCATGGGAGGCAAGCTTACGCCACAGATATTTAGTAGCCAAGAATGTCAGTCCTAGTTCATGTATAATAAGTGAGTTTGGGAGTGACATAGGCAAATGTAAGACTTTCTTCCATATTTTCCCTTGGATTCTATTTAGCATGGGACCAATTTCCAAGTAGCACAAGTCTAACCCATATATAATAATTGCCTCTACTTTGAGCTTGTAAAAGTTAATCAAGGCCATCATAGAAAAGTTGCAAATTCTTGAGTAAATCAGTTTCATTTGTGCAATTAGTGGCATAACTTTAATTGAAATTTCTACTTGCCATTTATTGATCGAATAAGAGTTGTTCAGATTATACCCCAGATAGATCATACCCAATGCCCGAGGGATCGGCAATCCCTTTATTTTCCACTCATATCTTACAATCTTTCGCTTGTTTGTAAACATCAAAATATGAGATTTTTTTGGGTTCAACTGGAGATTGCGATATTTGCAGAATTCTACAAGACATTCTAATTTGTTTTGTAGCCCAAAGGGCGTTAGGTCAAACATAATCAAGTCATCCGCGAATGCCAACCAATCCAAATTGAGGTCCCCTAATTTGATCGAAAATGCGTTGCACGCAGACCAAATTGTGGCTATCTCAGATAAATACAAATTAAACAGTGTGGCTGCGAGATTACAGCCTTGCTTTACACCTACATAAATTGGAATAGGAGGTGTTAAAGATCCTTCCTTGTCGATCTTAATCCTGTAATTTGTATCAGAATGTAACATTATGATCATTGCGATCAGATGAGCTGGGATTAGAAGATCTTTCATCCTTTGCCATAGTAATTGTCTAATTACAGAATCAAATGCCCCCGATATATCGACTAGGGCCATATAGATCGGACCATGTCCTTTCTTCCTAGTCGATTTCAGTACGTGGGCCAACAGAGTTCCATTCAACTGTGTGCCCATGCCTTTACGAAACCCAGTTTGAAATCGTGAAAGAATTTTATGTTTTATAATGAAAGCGTTTAGATCATTTAATATTAATGCGGCAAAGATCTTTGCAGAAATATCAATTAACGCTATAGGTCTAAAATTATTGGGAACATTCATAGGACCCTTTTTATGTAGTGGGATTATAATCACCGTTAGCCACTTCTCGGGCACCTTCTTCGATTTAAATACACATTCTAGCCTCCTTAATATAATTTTTGCCCATAGGATCGGGTCATCCTTTATGACACACGGTGGGATGGCATCCGATCCAGCAGCTTGAGAGGGCTTTAGCTTTGCTATTGTTGAAATAATATCATTCAATTCCCAAGGACATTTAGAGGGAAGAAACATAGCCAAGTCTAGAGTCAGTATCTCCTTAAATTTCGGTGGTAAGGCATACTTGGACTTATAAATTGTGCTCCAGACTTCCCCACTTACTGCCGAGCATAAATCCGGCTTACCCTTTAAAAGAGGATCTTTCAATGTTGCCCAAATTTCCCTGGAGTTTTTCCCGATTAAGTTCCAAATCATTTTTTGATTGGTTTCGATGAATATACCAATTTTCAACTGTTTTACATCATTTCTATAGCTTGTAATGATTTTTTTTTTCTGATTTACATAACCCACTGTGTCATTAGATACCTTTATCAATTTACGAATTTCATTGTTTTTTTGTTTCTTCCTCAATGCAATTCCTGCGTTATAACTGACAAGCAGGCTGTTTGATTATTGAGCGTTCCTTTACCAAAGTATCAAGATGACCACGTATCATGGCCTCATTCTTTCTTTCCCATGCGATGACCTTGCAACTGTTCATCGTTTCAATATTTATTTTTACAGTGTCTCTGTTAACCAGGTAATTTAGCTGCCTGTATAGGCGAGCATCCCACCTGATGGAGATAGCTTTCCGATCTGTCTCCATCAAGGACAATGCAGGCCTAGTTTCATACAGCGGTAAGTTGCAATCTAAAAGACATTCCAGAATGCAGTGATCACCTAGATGTGGCTGTATGATGTTACAATTTGTTGTAACTCATATTAGTGCGTCCGAAATTGCCAGATAATCTATAGTTGATCTTTTCGTACCATGAGACCACGTATATACATGCTCACTTTGTACAAAGGGTACAACATACAATTCCCATTCATTCAAGATGTTCCTCCATATTTTCCCCCTTTCAAATGCCAATGTATCATAGATATTTGTCACTATATCAGCTTTTGCCGTTTTGGAATTAAGATTTGAATTAAAATCGCCACCTATGATGATTTGTGCATTTGGAACGACGATTGCAACTTGTAGAAGTACAGAGTTCACTTTTTCAATAAACACATCTATTGTTGTGGTCGCTGGGTTCCAGTACAGTGCAATAATAATCAACTGAAAGAGCACTTGAGCATTCGATGACACTTCCACAACCAATATGTCTGAAGAAGAGTAGAATTGCAACAAGTTAGTATAATATAAATGTCTCACAAGGATAGCAAGATCACCAGATGGACGGCCCTGTATACCTTTTACCGCACTTGAACAAAAGGCTACATATCCTTCCAAATAAATATCTTGGGTTGCCATAGTTTCCTGCAGTATAATTATAGCTGGTAGCTGTGCATGTGAAATATTCTGAAACCATTGCTCCAGATTGTTGAAACCGCAGCAATTCCAAGAGTTTATAACCACTCTGTTGTGTTATTGCTTTTCTTTGGCTGGCATGTCACCTATTAGAGTTTTCATAAGCGGTTCAAGCCATGCCAGAATTTGTGCAACAGATTCAGATTGTATTCTGATTTTCTCATGTAGGGTTGCATACTGGTTATCATGATCTTCAATGAGATTGTTGTTATATGATGCTGAGGGCTGATATTCTACAAAACGTGTAGCATTTTCCAATGAGTTGTACATAGATATCTCATATCCAAGCAATTGAAAGTCTTTTGAGTGTTTCCATATTAGGGCAGCAATGATAGTGTTTTGGTATTTGCATAGCATTTGACCATTCGATACATACGGTAAGCAAATCCAATCAATGTCGTTAGATACTAAGTTGCGCAAAGCTGGTATTTGATGGAATACTTTCATCAAAGATGCTCGATTTAGGTTGGGTTTATCTACTTTCGTTGGATCCAATGTCCAACCCATTACCAGTTTCATTTCTGGCCCCAGTGTATTATAGTAAGACCATTTATCCAAACACTCTCCATCAGTAAATACAGCGGGAGGTGTGGACTGCGATTTCTGAAGTGTATCAGGGCCTCCCCGCATAACCTGTGAGTGGATAGGATTTTGTTCCTGAGAACTTACATCTTCATTCATATCCTGACTTATTTGGTTCTGGACACCGCTAATTACTAAGGAGTTCTCAGCAGAGCGACTAGCACTGATGTCTTCTACATTCTGAGGTTTTTGGACTAAGGAAGTAATGTTTTTATCGATTTTTTCAAAAAAACGCTGTAACTGCGTTTGTATGAGAATAGGTGACGAGATCTCATTGTCATCAATTATATTTACATCATGGCTATTTGATGGATCATCTGAGCCCTTTTCATTTGTATTAACGCCTGAGCTTGAGGGAACAATGTTTGTCGGCACAGTATCATTTATACCCAATACAGCTTGACTTTCGATATTAAGTTGCATTATATCTATGTTGTTGTCATCCTTAGAAGCGCACTTATTGTTATTTTTTGTTTGTTGTTGCTGTTTTTCTATTCTCGTAGACTTTTTATTTTTTGCTTTATAATTGCCAGCCCTATCAGACCCTGCTAACGTCAAGGGATTTTGCAGGGAGGCATTTTTTTGTCTTTTCAATGCTTTCGCATGCATTTTTTTAGCTTTGCGAGACATAAAAATGTGCTCTGATTTCCATTTCCTACCTCAGCCAAGTCGTCAATACATTCCTTTTCCCTCTCGGTAGGATCCGAATTTAGATCAATCAGATCTATAAGTACAGAGGGACTATCAGGAGCGTATCTCGAAGGGGATAACTTTTGGGCTTCATTTGAATTGAGTACTTCAGCCATCCTTTCTTCTGAAATTAGATTTGCGGCTAGCACTATCTTTTCTAGAATCAATATTCTTTCATGTTGTAATTTAGCTATCTCCTCATACAGTGGAGTATGATTCAATATCACGGTCTTAGCCCCACTAGTTAAATTTGTTTCAATAGGAAATTTGTTTTCTACATTCTCAGTTTGAGAAGCTACAGTTTTTACATTGCGCAGCTTTTCCTCTTTTTTTCCAGTAACTATTGCTTCTAACTTTTCAGTATGATGACATTTCTCACACATGTGTTTCTCAGCCCAAAAGGTGTGACATTTTTCTTGAGCCATCAAAAAGCCTTCAATCTTGCATATTCTCGAATTGATTTCTGACGTTGCTAGACTCAGAGCACCAATCGCCCCATGAGTAAATTTGTGCCCCTTATCCAGCAAGTTCAGGATTCTAGTCAAGACTGGAAGATTCTGTAATTCCTGGGGATTTAGATCCACAAGAGTGTCTTCTAGTGGATATAACGGAAATGATGAGGTAGGATGATGCAGTTTTTCAGAACTTTGCTTCGATGGTATAGGGTCAATGCCCAAGACCGGTGAGTGAGGATCTATTGTGTCGGATGGATTATATTGGATTTCATGTGTAGGTGAGCTAGCGGAATGTTTTAAATCCCTAGCCCCCCACCCCTTTGCATTTTCCCTCGTTTCTTTTAGTTGGTTCAAATTTTCAGCTATCGCTGCATGAAAATGAACTTGCTCCCTGATGCCCCTTGACTCTGCAGCAGGTGTTGAGGGGCCATTTGATAAACGTGTTCTGCTATGGAGTTCTGCTAGGACTACTGGGGCAACTAGTGAAATATCTATAATTGGAATATTACAATCGTCGCCTACCGCTCCTAGTATTGAGCTATCAGTAATGGGTACATTGTGTATCGGGTTTGATGGATAGCTTATGCTTTCTTTCCCTTCCCTGTGAATTTCGGCCACAATGTGAACCTCATTTACAGTTTCTAGTATTTTGACTTTTTTTAACCCAGATGATATAGAATCAATCCCATTTGTATCCGCTAAAGGTTTCAATTGCAAGCTACCACTCAGGTTCTCGGTTATACCTTTTCCTTTTTTCCTGATTTGGTTAACCGTTTCATGAGTGGACTCTTCATCTGACATATTCCCCTCAGACAACATTGAGGGTGATCCATTTAGGCATCTCTTCCCATTTCGCAATTTTTTTACGATTATGCACGTAAGGGCGCAACCAAACCCACGCAATCAACACAATACTCAAAATACTTACAACCTAGAATACTAGAATACTTCTCAGTGTATACTGCGAGACCCCCTAAACACACTCCAGGGCACCCCGCGCCACGCACAGCGAACAGCAAATAGTACTTGTCCGGTACTTGGTGCGCGGCGCCGGTGTGCCAGACTGCTACAATTTGAATGCAGAACAACGTGACTCGTCACGGAGGGCGTGGCCACCACAGTAGGAAGTGCCTTCAACACAAAAAGAAAGGCGGAGTTAAATGCCTGTGGTTGTAGACTGACAATGTCGTGTGCACAACTATGACGTGTTGATTTACACACACGCTGTTTGAAAGGCACACAAGTTGAAAGGTACACAAGCTCTATTGAGGCAACACAATGCTGGGACAAAGCAGCGCTAGATAGAAACAGTCACCTTTCAGGTCAGGCACGCTGGTGTAACCAGCCAAGACTTCCTCCTTGCGAAGCCTGCTCACTGCAGCAAAGTCTGCTGCCGCACAGCAGAAAAGAAGTAAGACAGCTGCAATAATCCACAAGATGTAAAACGAGGGGCGCAGCGGCAGCAAACAGTACTTGTCTGGTGCTTGGTGCGCGGCGCGGGTGCGCCAGACTGCTACAATTTGAATGCAGAAGAACGTGTCTCGTCACGGAGGGCGTGGCCACCACAGTAGGAAGTGCCTTTCAGGTCAGGCACGCTGGTGTAACCAGCCAAGACTTCCTCCTTGCAAAGCCTGCTCACTGCAGCAAAGTCCGCAGCCGCATGGCAGAAAAGAAGTAAGACAGCTGCAATAATCCACAAGATGTAAAACGAGGGGCGCAGCAGAAGCAAACAGTACTTGTCCGGTACTTGGTGTGGACATTCATGTTCAATCCCCCGGTGTCTGCCTCTTGAAGGGTTTCAGGAACACCTGACGCTGCCGTAGACGTCCCCGGACGTCATCATGTGACCTCGCCTGTGTGGCGTGACAGCATGTCCTCAGACAATGTCTATCACTGCGGACAGTTTGAAACTGCATTTCTGGGCAATCTGCGATGTTTCAAGTTGAAAGTGTACCCTTCCAGAGCTCCTAGAGCCATTGCTACTTGATCTGTCAACTTTTTACAACTTTCCAAGGCCTATTTTTGGCTCTGCAGTCCATGGACAGTTGTGCAGTCCATGGACGTTTCCTATAAAGGGACCCACCAATTACTTTTAGTCATTCTCAATCTAGCACTCCAGGCGAGTGCATCTTCCAGGAGAGCTACTTCCAAGAGACTTCCAGAAGTTTAAAAACGGCCACCCCTCCTTCCCAGGGGCCACCACCACAACTACCAAGTGGATAGCTGGACAGGGACACTGGAACAGGGATGTGGACGAGGATGACGAGGAACAGGAAGAGGAGGTAGAGGAATTGCCTACCTCCGGCGCCCCGAGAGAGAAATGGGTGTTGTGGTTTTCTACCACCATTGAGGGCGTACGAAAGGTTTGGGCTGCCCAGGTGAAATGCATTAAGTGTGGGGTCGTACTTAGTCACGGACAACCTGGGCAGTACTCCTTCGAGACCACCTCCATGCGCCGCCACACCAGATCCAACCACTCGGGTGTTCTTAGAAAGTCTGTTCCTTTCTCATGGAGAAGCAGTCAACGTACTCTACCCCATCTTCCTCACACACTCCTACCACCACACAGATTACTCCTGTGGGGTAGAGGATCTGGCCGGGTGCCTCGCAGGCCATACAGGAGGCTGTTGATCCTTACCTTTCAAGGGTCAAAGTTCTCTGTATGTTATGTTATGTGTATTTGTAGCATGCACGTTCACCTAAAAGGTATCTTGGCACGAGGAAACACAACAGAGAGGCTATGCCAGGTAGTATTATTACAATAGCAGGGTTTTTACGCTGATGATGAAACTGCAAATGATACACAGTATGTCTCAGACGAGTAGGGAGATCATTCCAAAACCTACACTTGCAGCCACCGAGAAAGCTTAGTCCCCCCCCCACGCTCTGGAGGCGGAATCTAGGGACCACGAGAAGACCCCCATTACTGGAGCGAAATTCTTGCGCTGGTATGTAAAGAGCAAATTTCTCCTGTAAAACGACAGCACCTACCTGATTGTAGGCCCAGTGAATTAAAAGATTATTCTTTTTTTCACTAGCAGCCAGTGAAGAGATCTCAAGACCAGACTCATGTGGGAGCCATAGGGGGTAGTCGTAGCCACCCTAGCTACAGGATTCTGTACCAGATTAAGGAGATGGACCAAGCCAGCGGGCTGGGCTAGATACAGGGCAGTGCAGTAATCTAAGCGGCCGGTGGCAAGTAAGGCAACTACCGCAGGATGCAGGTGCACAGGCAGAAAAGGCAGAACCTTATGAAGGACCTTCAACAAGAAGTGTCCTGACTTGCATACTACACACACCTGATGGCCCATAGAAAGGGAGGAAGAGAGATAGACACCAAGATTTTTCACAATTATCAATGGAGTATGGAAAACACTCAGTGAATCAGGCCAGAAAGAAGGAGAACAAGCACCCAAACTAGAAGATACAACCACCACCAGCACCTCAGTCTTGTCCCCATTGATTTTGAGCCAGTTGTCACTCATCCAGCCCCTTGCGACCCCTAAGCACTCACACAGCCGAGACAACACCCCAACGCGGTCTTGATCTAAACGGACCAGATTCTGAGTGTCGTCAGCATAGGAGTAGCAGCTTAAGCCGTGGAAGCATATGAGAGCATCCAGTGATTGAACATAGATGTTAAATAACATCAGGTACAAGGCAGAGCCCTGGCAGACCCCACAGGACAGCAATTGGAAGATGAGAGAAAAGGAGGTAAAGACAGTGATTGGCGCCTGTCAGTCAAAAAAGAGGTGAACCATGCCAGGACCGGGCCCGAGATACCGGCTGTGACCAGACGGGACAGGAGTAGCGTGGTCAACAGTGTCGAAGGCCATTGACAGATCAAGCAATATCAGTGCCCCCTCTCCTCCTTCATCGACCAGCCTGGTCATATCATCCAACACAGATACCAAGACCCTCTCGGTACCTCTCTTTCGGGAAGCAAATCCAACTGATAGGGGTCAAGCAAAGACTGCACCTCCAAAAAAGAAGAAAGGAGTGGAGCCACCAAGGACTCTAGAGGTTTCATTAAAAAAACAGAGCAAAGAAATAGGACACAAATTAGCTAGCACAGAGACATCCAGTGCCTTTTTTTTATAAAAGAGTAACCACAATGGCCTGTTTTAGTTCTTGTGGAAGACATCCTGACTGACAGGACATATTGACTGCTTGTGTGCCCAGAGAGATCATGCCCGGCAGAATGTCCTTAAGGACAGTCAACGGGACTGGATCAGAGGAGGCTGCAGACTTCAACTTATGAATAGCCAGAAATACCTCATCATTAGAGAACACCGGGAATGATGACCAAGTAGAAATTACCTGCAGCCCTGTATCATCAGATACCTGAGAATTGATCGATTGGCCCAATTGGATATGATGGCCTACATCCTATATCTTATTGTATAAAAAGTCTGCTAAAGCATTACAGCATAGCTGAGATGGCGCAGCTACCGATGGACTCAGCGCAGTAGAAGAACAAGATTTTACCACTGAAAATAACTCCTTGGAGTGATTTAAGCTAGTTTCGACTTTAAGCGTGAAATAATTCCACTTAGCCAACTGAATCGCTCTATGATAACTCTTGGAGAGTGCCACGAAAATAATTTTTTGACTGGGACTGTTAGCTGCGCACCACTTGCGTTCAGCTTGCTTCAATTCTAAGTGGGCCTTATTGAGCTTGGCAGAAAACCAAGGCTGAGAGCGACAACGACGAACCAGCGCATGTTTAAGTGGAGCCACTTGGTTGGTTGCCACAAGAAGTGCCTGAGATATATTTGAAAGGTCCAAAGATGGATCTGTAAGGCAATTTGCCTTGAGCAGTGACACCATGTGTTCTATGTCCACCCCTTGCCAGTTTCTCATTCAAGCAAAAACTACACAGGGTATGGAGACAAGAGAAGGACAAGTAACCCTAAAGGGGATCAAACAATGATCAGACCACAAAATCGGCCTTGCAGATAGAACTGAAAGACAGGTCTCACTGGAAACAATGAGGTCCCGAATGCCTCCTTGCTAATGAGTAGGTTCCCGGAACCATTGAATGAGGCCCAGATCAGCAAGTGCTTCGAAATAAAAGTTACAATACTGGAGTACGGGGAGAGTTGAATATAATGTTAAAATCACCTAGTAATGCCAAGTTACAATATTTCACCTGAAGAGCATCCCCTCCCTCCAAAAAGGGTCCAAAAAATTGGAGAATGACCCTGGAGGGCAGTACACTAACAGAAAGTGACACACCGCTCTGCAGGGGAGAGCAGTTTCGAAGTGCTTTCAAAGCCGCGGTCAAGGAGCATGAAAAACACTGCCCCCTACCTTATATTTAAGGCCTGCCCAACGTCTTCCCCTGTTCACCTGCCACTATGCATCTACGGTTGGTACCCCTTTCCTCCCTTCCCTCCCCCACATTACCCCCTCACCTCTCTGACAAAAAAAACAAAATCCCCAAAAAAATAAAAGCCAGAAAGACAAAATAAAAGGTTCCTTTTGGAGCCACCTTTCACAGTTAAAAAATAGAAAAAAAAAAATCAGAAGACCTTTTTACAGCCTGTAAGGTCCGCAGACACCATTACAGTCCATGCATACCTCAAAAATTCCGGGTACGGGCGAGGGGAATTAAAATCAATTGACTTGTTTTTCATAAAATAATGGTGGCTCTTAAAAGAACCTTTTTTTTGTCTTTCTGACATTTATATATTTTTTTATTATTTGGTTTTATATACTGAAGAAACATATGTTCTACTGAACGTCATTATGTTTTCTAACTTTCACAAAAAGGACTTCTCATTATTGTTCTGTTTTTCCTTTTTGTTTACTACAAGTACTAAACAATACTTCAATCCATATGTTATGTGTTCACAGGAACAGTTTCAATACATTTAGAATTTATTTTAGAAAAATCTGATTGTCAACATCAGTCAAATGCGCTCCATCTCTGAAAAATGTTGGCAATATCAAACTTAATATTTTCATTGTGAAAAGATGTAATTACAACATCCTGCAAAAAAGCACATACAGCTTTCTTGGCATTGCACCTTGCTTTCTCAATTTGTGGACAGAATAAATTAGAACAATTCCATATTTGTGGAATTGTTTTCTCTCAGAGCTATCTGAGAGAAAACAATCTTCGAATGTGGGAAAAGTTCCATCAATTTTGAAAATGTATCCTTCATTGCAAGCTGTTATGAAATTCCTGTTACATAGCCCAAACTATTGCCACCACAGTGAACTACAATGATGTCTGGATGCTTCAAAGTAACCATACTCTTACAAAACGGGAGCAATTGAGTCCACTTCTTTTCTTGAACTCCAAACCAGGAAACTGTCATGACCACTGTGAGGGGGCACAAGTTGTGCCACAAGCAGGCTCCCACCAGAACCCTGAGGGCCTTAAAACCACTGTTAAAATGGCTCCTGGAGCCAGTCCTGGCACCTTTGGCACCAGACCCATATGTAGGAAGGAAGGGCTGTTTAAACTGGGTCCCATTTATGTACATGGGCCTTTAAATCCAAAATGGAAGCACCCACACAGTCTAGTTCTAAGAACCAAGCCATGCGGTCTAGTGTTTTGGGGTGTGGCAGGCCTGGAACTACTTTCCCTGGTACTACTTTACCTGGGCTATATAAACCACACCCTGACTGCAGAACACGCTTCGTGGTATTCTGCAACCAGCAGCATGACGCTCACCGTGTCCAGCTCCTGGTCTTCAGCATCTTCCTGTAATCCTGCAAGAACAAGAACAAGATTATTCTGTCTTACCTGAGAAAACACCATCCAGCACTCAGCATCTCAACTGGGCTGCAATCTGTTGAAACTGATTGAAGAAGAAACATCACTCACCTGTGAGTACTAGCTTAAGGATTTAACAGCTGCTGTTCGAACATTGCGACCTGCAATAACGAGTAAGGGAAAAACAATATTAGAACGCGCGCTTCCAAAACATCGAATTCCATCAGTCTTACCTGAATTCCATCGCGCTATGCCACGCTTCCATCCGGAGCACCACAGCAACATCTGGAAAGGAAAATAGACATATTCAGGTTCGCTTTCAATATTAAACAACCGCACAGCGCTGTGTTTACCTTAACAGATTCCGGGGGCCTGTTTTTCATCGCGCTCTCATCCACTCGCAGCACCACAGCGGCCTGTGAGGAGAAGAAGAAAACACAGGTTAGCTTTAAAAGACAATAAAGGCGTTGCGTTTCACGCTTTCTCTTACCTAGAAAATGTGCCTCTCCATCGGGGACGCCAGCATCAAGACCTTCGCACCTGAAAAGAAGGAGATAAAGACATTAACGAATTTCCATCATCAACAGAACAAAGACTTACAATTAACAAACCTACCTGCCTACCAGCAGATTCGGGGTCACAGCAGGCCTGGGCCCAAGGAAGGCGTACTGGACCAGTGAAGCAACTCGGGCAGCTCGCCAACAAACGTCAAGCGCCCCTGCACAAGAAATGCAGGACGGATAGCTCACCCTACAAATAACTAAGATTCATTATTCAGCACTGGGCAACTACGCATCCAGGGTTCCAGATCTCAGAGCCTTCCAGATGCCCCCGGGGATATCAGGTGAGCCTAACAGAAACTTCAAATTCTTTAAATCCAGATTTCCCAGGTAATCCACACAGCTCACAGTACACCTTAAGCCAATTGACCCATGAATCGCCCACCAACCAGACACTCTGCTTCCTCAAAGCCATAGCCATCTTCACTGCACACAAAAAAAGATAACTCTTGCTGCCCAGTCTTCCTGTACAGCACACTCACAAAACTAGTCCCCTTTCCATGCCTGCATCATTAAAAGACCTGGATGGCACATGCGATGTCCACGGACTGCCACAGTGTCCACAGACGCATCGCCAATTGAAGGGGGTGGAGAGGTTTAAACTCAATTTAAATCATTTATTCTGCAATGGTGGCTTTCAAAATAGCCTTTTTTATTTTTGGGGGTTTTCAATTTCTTTTTTCCCCCTCATTTTTATGTCCTACACCTAGTAACAAATGATTTAGTATACACCACACATCTTCCCTTTTAACTTGTTCATATGAACTTTTTCAATGCATTTTGAACATTCCAAAGAAAAATCTGATTGTCAACATGAGTGAAATGCACTGCATCGCTCTGAAAAGTATTTACACCATCCAACTTGATACTTTCATTCTCAAAAGATGCCATCCGTAGACCATATAAAAAGCACATACACCTTTATGGACATGGTGTCTAGCTTCTTCCAATTGTGGACAAAACAAATTTAGACTTCTCCATATTTGCCTTGGGTTTATTTGAGAACAAATAATCTTTGCAGCTGGAAACAGTTCCATTAGGCTTCTCAACATATCCTTCATGGCAAGCTGCAAAGACACTGGAATTATATAGCCCAAACTTTTGCCTCCACAATGCACAATAATACTATCTGGACGTTTAAAGTGAGCCATACTCTCACAGGCCAGTTTGAGCCGTACTCTCACAGAATGGTATTAAGGTCACCCACAAACTGCATACCATGAAACATCCGCTTCTTCCAATACAATAGTAGCAGAGATGCCACAAGATTCAGTGTAACCCTTCAATGAATGCATCCAAGAATCTCCCACCATCCACACACTCTGCTTCTTCATAGCCATAGCTACAGACATCTTCACTGCACACAACAAAGAAAACAGCTGCTACACTCTCTTCCTGTACACCACAGCCACAGATCCTGATTGGCTGATCCCCCATGTCTGCGTACATCACGGCTGTCCACGGTCACCACAGTCCCCTTTCCATCCCTGGCACCCTTAAAGGACCTGGATGGCACGTACGCTGTCCGCGGACTACTAGTGTAATCCGCAGACACCATAGCACAGCCTAGCCCTTCTACATACACTGGCCACAACCACCATAATAGAATTAAACCATTAACCGCCCCACTCTCAACGACATCCATGGACAGTAAAAATTACAGTGGACTTGTTGGCACCCGCATCACTTTTTTCACCTATAAAAACAGCTTCCCGTCAACATTTTCCCACTCCCCCACCCTTTCCAGGCCCTCTATCGGCCACACAATAACCCTAGATATGTTTTCCAGACTTTGTGCTCACTGTGCTGTCCGCGGTCAGCAGCGATGACCGTGGATCCAACAGGGAGACTGTTTCAAAAAATCTGACGCTCATCATGTTTTTGAATATCCAATCAGTATGCATTTTTGGGGTCCATGGACAACGAGCAGCCTCCTGATTGGTCCAGAGGTGACCGCGGAATCCGAATAAGAAAGTGAGTCAGCAGACCAGACCCAGATATCACTAATTTCTTTTGACCTACATTTTGGCCATTTTCTTAAAAACGACTGACTGGATTTACACCAAATTCACAAAAGCTTTCGGACCAAGCCGCCGGTCCTGCACAGGTTTCGTAAAAATCCATCCAGCGGTTTGGGCTGTAGGCGAGAGCAACATTTTTTTCCATTGTGTCTACAAGAATTTCAAACATTTTGCAAACCCCCTATAACTTTGCCCACCCCTTCCCTAACCCTAAACCAAACTACACCAAACTTCACAGAATCATCCAGAGGGGGGCATATACTTTTTTCTGTGAAGTTTGGTGAATATTCATCCGGGGGGCAAATGTATACGCCGCCCAAAAAGTGCTCTTTCTATGAGTTGAGCAACTTAACCATAACTACAGGGCCGCTACTGCAGGCCCTGTAATATAGTTTACATTTTTCAGGCTTTTTATATCAATCAATTGCAATTTTCACCATTATTTCTGTCAGTTGTGTACTATTGCCACAATCCATACATACTTAGGAAGATTGTTGGGCAATTTCTTTTACAGGTGGGGATTCTGGGAGGCAGGCCCATTATTCGTTCCCAGTAGAAGCACTCACTTCAGAACAAGTAGGCACCAGTGGTATTACTCTCCGTAGACTTCTCCAGAGGCTCTGACAAGGGCATGTGCAGAGTAAGGTGTGTGCCCAGCTCCAGTTTAGCTACAGGTTGCTATCTAGTCATCAGAATACACAAAGGGCAGAACCGCCTTACACTTTTGGAGGCCTTGCTGAGATACAAGGGTAACACAAGTCCTATGGGGGTTCCTACTGCATGCAAAAAAGTCAGGGTAGTGTGAGGGGTCAGCAATGAGAGGCGGGAAAAAGAGGTACTTTACTCAATCACTTTCAACTGTTGGTGCCTTCCTGGTTTGCCACTCTTTTTCCCTACTTAAGCAGCCCTCCAGCCTCTCTTCATTTGCAGTTGGTGAGCAGGTGCAAGTGTGGTTTTGGTCCTCTGACCTTTCAATTTATTTGAACACCCCAATTTGACCCTTTAAGTCCTCCTTAATACAGTGGGGCAATTTGAGCACATGGCTGTATTGGGGGACGATGTAATCGGGATTTCCTTCTTCCCTTAATGTCCCTTGTTGACTGTGTATTATTCACAAGCAATTGTTCTTGCTGTACCAATTGGGTTCCGCTCTGTCTGAATTTATTTTTCTGCACTTGTTGGTTATCCAATTTAAGATAGGCTCATTAATCAGCCTTTGCTAAAATATGGGGACCAAACAATTGGCCAGTACATTTATCGCAATTGTGCCACAGAATAATTGAACAACTTGTTGATACAATTTAAAGAAAACCCTGTTTGTTTTTGTTCACTGTGCACAAGCCTACTATTCCTTTTTCTTTCACTGCACTACTAGATGATACTAACCCACGCACTGTGCGAATATCTAACAGCGAGAGTATCGACTGTGACATTGTTTTTTTCTTCCATTGCATTCATGCTTTACTTTTCTGTTTAGGAATGAGACAGTTTTGGATTTTTATTTACTTCTTTTTGGTGAATTTGGAAAAAAAAACAATAAATTGAATTTAATTACAACTGAGTAGGAGGGATTTCTTTTGCCTCTCTGCTTTATTGGTTGATGATTTAACAATATATGTAAAGGATATCAGACTTACGTTTTGAAGTTCTACGTTCAAGTTTCCTTAAAATAGAATTTTTGATACACCCCAACATTAGGAGAGTGTTGACAAGTCTATCTGTGGTTGGAGCTCTCTTTGTTCCATATTGCAAGTGTATATAGGTCACCTGGCCCAAGCCCCACCCACCCGTCAATCACTTTAAACTGTTGGTGCTTTCCTGGCTTTCTGCTCTTTTTACATTCTTAAGCAGCCCTTCAGCCTCTTTTCCTTTGCAGTTGATGGGCGGGTGCAAGTGGATCTAGGTCACTTGGCCTAAGCACCACCCACCTCCTTAGCTCTGCAACTTCCTTTCTGCTCTTAACTCATAGATCAAGGGCGTCTCTTGCCCGGGTGTCCAAAGCAAAGGGCAGACGAAGAAAAGGGCAATTCCTGTTTGGGCCAGTTCGGACCATGAGGACCCAGGGCCTGAACCCCTGCTCAGACAACAGGAAAGCATGCACCGACATGTGCTTTCTCCCTCTGCCCCACAGGCCATCCCCACCATCATCAAACAGTGCCATCTTCTCCGGTGCTGGGGTGAGGACAGGTGCTCTGTGGCACAGTAAGTTGTGCATTGGTAAAAATGTTATTCTTGCGCAGCTGCGCGTGTGTGCATGCCCCCGCCATCCCCTTTGTCCCAGTTGCTTCCTTGTTTGTTGGCCCTCTCTTCCGCCATGCTCCCATTGGTTGGCGGGACCTTTAAATCGGCCACCCAAGGCCCCCCCTGCCATGGTAGCCCCCTCAGCCAAGCACTACAGGCTAAGGACAACTCCAGTGGTGTCTGCCAGTGTCCTCCATGGTAGCACATAGCCTACAGGCATTGACCTGCTGTGACTGATCAGGTAAGCCAAATATGGGTGTGTTTTATTGTGCTGTGCTAAAAAAAAAAACTAGACTTTTTTCCCTTTGTAGGAAAGTCGAATCTGGGTGTGTTGTATTATGCTGTGCTCAAAAACTTGCCTTTTTTCCCTCTTCTGGGAAAGTGGAACCTGGGTGTATTTTATTGCGCTGTGCTAAAAAACATAGCCTTTTTCCACATCTAGGAAAGTCGAATCGGGGTGTGTTGTATTGTGCTGTGCTCAAGAGCTTATCTTTTTTCCCCCTTCTGGGAAAGTCAAATTTTGGTGTTTTCGCATTCTGGTAACTGTGGTATTGTTGATGGTGCTCTCTAGGCTCCTACCTAGATCCTCCACCATGCGCAAGGCCTGCCGTTCATTTGTGTGAGTTACTTGTTCCCCTCCTGTGTCTTCCTTTGTTGTGACCCCGGCCCACCTTCTCCTCTTCGCTCTGTGCATTATAAGTTGTGCGCCATAGGGCTGTACCTCTCTCACTTTTGTCTCAGCCCCTTCTCCTCCACCTACCTCCTTTGCACCCCCTATGGTGCTCTCTGCATCTCCCATCTTCTCTAACTGCTACTCTCTCTCTTACCCTATCCCTCTCACTAAGTGTGGAAGGAAGAGGTTCAAGTGTGACATCCTGATCTCCAACCCAGGCCTCCCTATCGTTGATACCTACACCAGTGCTTCCTCCAGACAGTCTCTCACTGACATCGTCTTTGTCGTCCCCTATCCAGACCTATGCACCCTTCATATGGTCTCTGTTCTCTCTCCTTTCTCCTCCTCTCCCATTAACACTGGCACTAGGTGGGAGGTCCTCTTGACCCCCTTCCACACCTCCACGACCATCATTAATGTTTATCTGAACAGCAACATCTTGGTTCAGGGCCCTAAGCCCAATCTTCTCCTTTTGATGGGTGTTTGCCACTTCTTATCAACTTTCTCCCTTCTCCTGCTACTCCATTCCGACACCTCTCTGGCACCCTCATCTTCCTCCTCTGCCCACCCTCGGGCCCCTTTACCACCTCTGCAGGGTGTACCTCAAGCCTGTACCCCTCTACGGATGTCTTTCAAATGTGACAACCTGCTCCACGTCACTACTCTCAACTGTCATACTGCTGTCAAACACGCCTCTGACATCTATCACCTCCTCAAAGAACTCGACCTAGATGTCCTTGCTCTCACTGAGACATGGTTTACAGCCAGTTCTGTCTTGGGTTTTGACACTTTCCTCCCTGTGGTCTACAAGATCCTCTCCAAACCCAAAATAACCATCCTGGAGGTGGAATAGCCCTGATCTGTCCGGCATGGGTCCCAGCATCTGTCATCCAAACACAGGCCTACTACTCCTTTGAATGCCTGGTCTGCAGGCTCTCTATTTCACCCGGCCTCTCTCTAACTGTGCCCACCATCTACAGGCTACCTGACCACATCACCCTCTTCCTCTTTGTATGGGCTGACCACTCCTCTTCTCTCCTTACCTCTACTCTTCTCTCCTTAACTCTACTTCTCAACTTCTCCTCCAGAGTTCTCAACATCCACCTAGCTGCTTCTAATCCCTTCTCTGGGCTTTTCCGCAAGCTCTGCAACACGCTCTCTGTTGCCATTCTGCCTTCTGGCCCAACACACTCTGCCAGACATACTTTGGATGTTCTCATCACCTCAGACATCCCCCTCTCACCACTCCTCTCTCTTGGGCTGACCACTTTCTACTCTCCTCTCATCTGAAACTCTCTATCTCTCAGGCAAAGCCTCCCCCCAGCACTGCCACCTACCTTCTCGTGTGTCAGTGGATGCATTTGCCTCTACTTTCTCCGCTCCTCCTACTCCTGCGGCTGACTCATACCCCGATTTGGCCTTTCTAATCTGCATCTTTCTATTTCTAACAATCTGGACATCCTTGCCCCTGTCATGAGATTCCGGTTGAAGCCTATCTCCAAGTGCAACTCTTGGTATGATTCTGACCTCGCCATCCTGAAACGCAAGTGCAGGGTGGCTGAGGGGAAGTGGAGGGCTTTGGGCGCATCCTCTGCCAAACTGGCCTGCCGCCTGCTCCAAAGGCAATACAGATACTCTGTCCTGTCCAAGAAGAGAGCATACATTCAAGCCCGCATCTCTGCGGCCTCTAAAAACACAGCCAAACTCTTTAAAATCTGCAAGGAACTAGCCAATTCTGTTGCAGTCTCTACTACTCCTGTTCCCTCCCATGCCCTCTGTACGGCTCTAGCATCTCACTTTGCTGCTAAAACTCAGGACATCCTGTCCTCTATTTCCTCTTCCTTTGCCTCTTCCTCTCTCGCCCCCCCCCCCTTTGGCCATCTCTCTCGCTCCTCCTCCTTTCTCCTCTTTCTCTCTGACAACACTGAACGAGATTTCGAGACAAGTCCGATCTATGAAAGTGTCATCCAAACAGGTGCTCCACTGCTCCTCCAGAACCATCAAGGACCATACTGATACCCTTGTTCCAGCCTTCGCCGATTTCTGTAATCACTCTTTCACCACTGGAACTTTCCCCTCTCCCCTTAAGCACTCCCTTGTGCACCCCCTCCCCAAGAAGCCGTCTACCAATTCTGCCTGCCCTGCAAACTATCGCACCTTTCCTGGGCAAACTCTTGGAAAAGCTGGCCATCGCCCAGCTCACTCTCCACACTGAATCTGTTGGTTGTCTCCAATGGATGTATGTGATTTCTTCAAAAATATTTCACCTAATGGAGGTTTCACCGAATCCATTTCACCAAAAAATGAAATCTACTTTTTACTATTTCTACTTTATTTTTTTATAATGCGCGAGGAGACCATTTCCCCTACCACTTTCGGTGAAATCTCATTAGATGAAATGGTATTCGAAGAAATCCACGGTAACATTCTCCAATAAACATCAGTCTGGCTTCAGAGCTGCCAGAGACACAGACACTGTTCTCCTGAACACCCATAAAGATATGCTCTCTAACCTTCATTCCAGCATTCCTTCTGTCCTCATCCTCTTTGATCTTTCCTCTGCTTTCGACACAGTCAACCACGCCATCCTGATCAATTGACTCTGTGAGAACCTGGGCATCACGGATCAGGTCCTAGCGCAGCTGACATCCTTCCTCTTGGACTGCCCTCCCAGGCCCAACTTGATCCCTTCCTTTCTGCCACCTCTCTCTATGCCTGTGGTGTTCCCCAGGGCTCTATCCTCTCACCCTGGTTTTTCAACCTCTCCTAGGCCCCTTTGGCCCACCTCATCTCTACCTTCTCTAATTTTAGTGTTATACAGATGACACTCAGCTTTCCTTCAGGCTTCCCTCAGCTTCCTCTCCTCTCTGGCTCATTCCTGACTGTCTATCTGCAATTCAGGAATGGTGCATCTAATATGATATCTGCCTTAATGCCAGTTAGATGGAGATCCTTCTCTATGGAACCCCTGCCCCTGCTTTCCCTCTCTCACGCTGGCCGCCTGCCTTGGGCTCTCTTCCTCCATCTTCCTGTGAGGCAAAAAAACCTTGGTGTCATCTTTGACTCCACTCTCACCTTCTATCCTCACATCTCGGACGTTGACAAGAAGACCAGCTACCAGCTGCACCTCCTCAAAGGGTCTCTTCTCTTTCTCACTTTCCCCCAGAAGCTCACCGTCTCCAGAGCCCTGGTTCTCTCTAGGCTGGACTACTGCAACAGCCTCTTTCTCAATCTGTCTTCCTCTACTATACGCCCTTCGCAACTAATCCAGAACAGGACTGCAAGACTTATCCTTGGCCTCAAGCCCAGGGACCATATCTCTCCAGCCCTGGAATCATTCCACTGGCTCTCAGTGGCTGCAAGGATAAAGTTCAAGACCCTTTGCATTGTCAAAAAGGCTTTCTGGGGCTGGAGGCGCGCACTCTTCCAAAATACCTTTGTTCTTGAGCTCTTCGCTCAGCTACCTTCAACTCTCTAAGGGTTAGACACTTCTCCAGGCAGAGAGTGGGGGGTAGATCTCTCTCCCCTGCAGGTACCTCCATCTGGAATGGCCTCCCTGTCCCGCTCTAAGTTGAGCCGGACCACCTGAAGTTTCAGAAGCAGCTCAAAACGTTCCTCTTCTCCTCTGCTTTCTCTTTCTCCCTCCCTGCTGACCTACCTGTCTGCTGTACTGACTGGTTGCTTAGCACCCTCAGATATGATATGATATATGATATGATAGGTTATTTATAATGCGCTTAATACCCAGAGGTTTGTAAGCGTGGACCCGGGGATCAAACCTGCTTTGCGCTGTGTCGTCTTGCTTCCACGGCGAGCACGTTGCTCCTTTAGCTATCCTCCTCAGAGTCTTACTGGGTACCAGGCTCTTTCTTGATCCCTCACCCTTGCACTACTCCCTGACTACTATGCACTTAGGTGCTGTAACTGTAACCCTACAGTCCCTTGTTTTCCTTGCACTACCGATAGCCGCACTGTCCTGGCTGCACTCGCTCAGAGCATTGCTGCCCTGTTTTCCCCTCTCCTCTCTCTTGCACTCCCCTCCTCCCTTTCCCAAGATCGTTTGTCTTGTCCTCCCTATGTCTTCCCTCCCTTGTCTTGTCGCGCCTAGAAACACTTGTGTACAGGCGCGTTATGAATGACCTATCATATCATATCAATATTAGTCATTTCATTAACAGAAAAAAGGGTAAGAATGAAGGCCTAACTTTCCCTATCATAACCTATATGTCCCTTCCTATGATTTTAAAACTAAAGCAGGATAACCTTGGCCCTCATTACAAGTTTCCCATAACGATGCTGGTGATTCCCAATATCCAGTAGCACCGTTACTGGCTCCCGGTGCGGCGGAATCACTGGCATGCTCCGGCTCTGCTGGCATGCGCATCCAGCAAGTCCTTCAACAGTAACACCGGCATTACGGTAATAGCGGAATAAATGAGAAATGACGGTGGGACCCTCGAAAAAAATGCCAGCAAAAGTGGATCCGTCCCCATAATGATGGACACACCAGCACTGCTAACACTGGCCCCTCAAACAGCATCATCGCAGGAACTGCAAGTTGGCTGGCAGCCATTTTGGAAAACCCAATCCAATTTAAATCAGGCTTTTCCTGTTGCCATCCACAGCCGACAACACCATTAGCATGTCTGGAAGCAACAAAGGTAGGCTGTCTGAAGTCCCGCTCGGGAAGCCACGCTTTTTACGGAGGCAGAAGGGACTGCCCTGACTGACCACATCATGAACAATGCAGATACGCTGTTTGGCTGTGACAAACGCTGCACCAGCCAGCGTCGCAAGTCGGCCATATGGCCGGAGGTGGCCAAAAAAGTCACAGCAGTCGTGTCCGTCCACAGAAGCCCGAAGGACTGCCGCAGGAGGGGGGATGACTTGCGGCTATGGGTACGCAACCTGCTGGCAGCCCACCCCCGTGAGACATGTGAGACAATGGCAACATGAGGCAGGAAGGTCTCCCCATCAAACTCACGCCATGGGAAGAGCGATGCAGCTCAATAATACTTTTGGAGGGCATCAAGGGTGTTGGAGGCGCAGAAGCCGGAGCAGGGACTCAAGGGGATAGCGGTGAGTGCAGCCAGCCACAACAGAATGCCCAGAAACACACAAATAGTGCACACACAACAGATCTGGGAAATGTGCCCAAGGAAAGGGATAGTAGGTGTGACATCAGCATCTAAAGTCCTTGTGGACACATAGATGGCAGGGGTTGAGGCCAATGTAAGCCATGCAATAGCATTGTACACAACAAGCATCCATGCACATGAGCACTTGTCATGTGCACCATGGCATGACTGGACAGTTAGCACATTGCCAATCTACACACAACAACAAGCCACCATGCCATGAGTCCAACCAAAAAGGACTGATACCATACATGCATGCATGCATGCATGCATCAGTGCCTAATCCACCCCCACACATATTGACCAGGCCAGGGAACATGCAATGTACAGCTAACATAATGCAAGTGCATAGATGACACGCACAAGCATATAACTGCTTTGCCTTCTCACCCTAACAGGCTCATCCACTGACAGCAACAGCGTTGGTCTGTCCACAGGGCATGCATGGCCCAGTCAGGCTGCCCAAAGGCCCGCATAAACCACATCCGTGGCTATGCCAGCTCCACAGGCCCAGCCAGCTGCCCAGGAACAGCAGCCAGCTCCTCAAGGCCAGCCATCCACCTAGGAACAGCAGCCATCTCCTCCAGGCCAGCCATCCGCCAAGAATCTTGTCAGACAATATGCTCCGCCCCTTGCGTCCATGTGCACATGCATGTGCCCGGCTGGTGCTGCCTTGCCATCATCATCACCATCATCATCTCCGCCCTCTGGTAGTGGCTGGTAGTGGCATGTCCAGATTTGGCGACAGAGGTTTGTTTCGTCTAATGCAGAGATTATGCAATTTTGCACAGGCCAAGACTATCTGCTCCACCTTCTCTGGCCTGTACAAAAGTGCACCCCCTGACCATAGGCATCTGAAACATGCTTTAAGAGTCCTAACGTCTACTTGATGGTTGCCCTTGTTCACACATGGGCAGGATTGTATGCCATGCCCTCCGGCAACTGTGGATCCCTCAATGGGGTCATTAGCAACAACAGTAGGGAATATCTGGAATTACCTGCAAGGAGGGAGGCACGTGGTGAGCCATGGCTTGCATGTGGCAAGACTGACGTTCTCATAGCATGAAATACTATACCATGATTCTTCATTCATCCAGGACCATGGTAAGTATGTGAGTCATGCACTGTGGTGCACTCTGTAATGGCAAATGTGTGTCATCTGTGCTGAGATGTGTGGGGTGGATTACGTGGGTGGACTACACTAGCCACAAACAGACCCTGCATGCATATCCCCATGGTGTGGTGTGGTTGCTAGGACATGGAGTTCTGACCATAGACCATATGCCAAAAAAGAGAACAGAGAAAAGGGACCAACGAAGTCGGGGAGCTGTGAATGGGCTGTGTGCCTATTCGTGTCTAGTGTCTACTACTCGATAGATAAAAAAAAAGGACTGTCCCTGCATTGGACATGACCACGAGTTGGTGAACTCTGACGCATATGCAAGTCGTAGCTGGATATAGATAAAGCACTGTATCAACAAGCGTAAGAAGGCTACGTATATTACAATGGGCCTCATTCCGAGTACGGCGCTAACCAATGGCGCTATTAACGCCGTGGTTGACCCCGTACCCGGACCGGCAGCGTCTTGGTGGATGGCGGAATTACCGCCCCATTCCAAGGTTGGCGGGGTGGTAATTCCCCATTCACCAAGGCTCTTCCCCATTCCCAAATGAGCCCCCATAGGGCTCAATGGGAATGGGGAAGATGCAAATAACGGTGACCGTTCATTACGGTCACCGTTATTGGCTTGGAGGCCCCTTTGCGCCCTCGACTTTAACACCTGCTCAAAGCAGGCGTTAAGGGCAAGGGCGCAAAGGGAACTCGGAGTATGGCGGTAAGGGATTACCGCCACAGGTCTCGTTACCGGTGGCCGCTATCCCTTACCGCCATACTCGGAATGAGGCCCAATGTATTTTAGAATCGAGGATCATCGAGCAAAGGTAACTAGAGAGTGCAAATACAGCGCCAGACGGGGACTGCGAATAAAGAAACATGGGGCCTCATTCCGAGTATGGCGGTAAGGGTTAGCGGCCACCGGTAACGAGACTGGTGGCGGTAATCCCTTACCGCCATACTCCGAGTTCCCTCTGCGCCCTCGCCCTTAACGCCTGCTTTGAGCAGGTGTTAAAGTCGAGGGCGCAAAGGGGCCTCCAAGCCAATAACGGTGACCGTACTGAACGGTCACCGTTATTTGCATCTTCCCCATTCCCATTGAGCCCTATGGGGGCTCATTCGGGAATGGGGAAGAGCCTTGGTGAATGGGGAATTACCTCCCCGCCAACCTTGGAATGGGGCGGTGATTCCGCCATCCACCAAGGCGCTGCCGGTCCGGGTACGGCGTCAACCAAGGCGTTAATAGCGCCATTGGTTAGCGCCGTACTCGGAATGAGGCCCATGGAATAACTGCATACTCGGGTAAGTAAATATTGCAACACCTGAATGTTAGATATACACGTTATATCACGCAAGCATGAAACTAACAAATACACCAGTATAAGAAAGGATGCAGAAGAACACACTTTTAATGTGTGGGTATTGCTGTCTTCCCACTCTTTACAGAGCTACATCCAATCGTATGCACTGAAAGAAAGAAGGAGTAGATGCAAATCAGTGAAAATAACGGCAAAACGCAGCCAGCCCCTACTTAAATTACGACGCAACCCTTGATTCGTTATAGGGTATGTATACCATTAACAACCCAGAGCATTACGCTCCAGGGCAATACTACTTAGTTGTGATTATGTGTATCAAACTAGTGAAGCCTTGTGGAATGTTTCTGAGACCACCGCTCCATTATAATTTCTTGACAGGTACAGACAAGGGACCCCGCGGCACAACATGGTACATGAAAGCACCACCAAAATTCGAAAATTGGATCCAAGACTATCTCAGGTACAAATAGAGATGTGTTTCTGTGGTTAAATAAAACCATTATAAAATGTGGGAAGGATTACTTGTGTTCTTGTGTTTGCCTTAAGATGCAGAATACAGTGTTTTAGTACCTAACAGCACATTATTGAATTTTTATCTGCTTAAGCAAAATCCCAAACCCACTATTCATCCAGGCTAAGGTGCAAGCACTTTAGGAGTAATACTGGAGCTAGCGTGGAGGGCATGACACATAAACACACAATGGCAATGTCAACAGTGAAGATTTGATAGCAACAAAGAAATACAATTAAAATGTGGGTATGAAAAGAGTACTAAGAACTCGTATAGAATACTTGGAATCAAATATACATGGTCATTAATACCCATGTCCATATCGTTTCAGAAGAGAAGTTTGGGTCCACCAAGACTAATATATCTAGATCTATCAAGTAGAAGAAATTGTGGGACCTCTTCTATACACAAGGGAAGCAGGCAATAGTAAACCCCTGAAGAAATTCCTATAGCAGTTTCTTTTTAACTTGGAGGAAGGAATGAAACATGTTGGGTGAATGGTGTATGATTTGTATGACAGGGTAAAACTAGATGTTAGAATGAATGTATAGTATTGTTAATTGTGTGTACTGTAGAGCATGAAGCACTTTTGTTATTCCTTCGTGTTGTATTGCTACAATAACTTTCCTGTTGGATCGATTTTTAAAGAAAATTAATTAGATAAAAAATGATATGGCACTGTGCACTTTTCAAAACGAACCTTCGTTAGCAACTGGAGCTGCTTTTCCTTCCCGGCATTGCAAGCTCTCCTTGGCTCTTGCCGGCAACGCTGACCCAACTCTTCCTGGAGGAGGCGGGGCTACGTTTCCCTCGTGACCCGGTCACGTGACTCTGGGCTTCCCTAAAAGTCAGAGGCTGCCACCCGCATGGTGCATTGTGCACTTTTCAAAATGAACCTTCGTTAGCAGCTGGAGCTGCTTTTCCTTCCCGGCATTGCGAGTTCTCTTTGGCTCTTGCCGGCAATGCTGACCCAACGCTTCCTGGAGGAGGCGGGGCTATGTTTCCCTCGTGACCCGATCACGTGACTTTGGGCTTCCCTAAAGGTCAGAGGCTACCACCTTTGCGGCGCTAAGCCCGTCAGGATCCAAGCCCAGTGCAGTGACTGTTGAGCGACTGTTTGGCGCTGGAGGAGCGCATTAAAGAAGCTAATTCGGCCTCATCAAAGCTCGCAAAGTTTGGCAGGCCGGCAGTCATGCAGGCTGCAGGGCTGCCGCCACCGAAAGTGGGGAGAAGTGAGCCTGAGCCAAAGATGGACGCAGAACGGGTGGGCCCGTCCGAAACATCGCCCACGACAAGAGTGCTGCGGAGCAATGTCAAGTCAGCTTCTTACAGCGAACGGGAGAAAAGATCCCCGCGGAAAAGAGGTAAGAACCTCGAGACCCAATCCGTACACACTAAGTTTACGATAGACACTGCCCCATTTGCACCCCCTGGACACAGTGGAGGGGGGGGGCAGGGGAAACCAACGCCTGACCAAAGACACGGGCGAAATAGATATGATCCCCCCGCAGGAGTCTGAGGTAGTACACGGACAGAACCACTCAGACGAGGTGGAGATAACACATGACCAGAGCGCTGCTTGGGCGAGAGGTCTTCCAGCTCATCCTGCCGGAGGGTGGACTGACCTGGACCTTGCTATGGTCATGTGTACCAACAAAGCTGGGGAGATCATGGAAGTCTATAAAGAAATGAATCATGGAGAAAATATCCAATCGATAAAAAATGGAGTAGACGCGATGGAGGAGCAAGCAACACCTATCGAGGCACCATTAAAAGAAGGATAATTGGAAAGATCGGTACCACAAGAGTTAAAGGAGAACCGACCCGAATCCAACCAGACCCCAAGCATAGACATTAAAAGAACAATAGAAATAGAAAGCCCCAGAACTAACAGGAAGGGGCCACCTGCAGGGGGGCAGTCAGGGTCGGCAGTTAAACCGCTGTCGTTGATCAAAGCATTAATCCACACTAGCACGCCCGCATTAGAAAACGAGAAGTGGAACTCAAACTCAAAGACAATGTTGGGAGCAGTAGGTCCCAGGCAATCAAAAATAGAGCAGCGGGATCCGGGACGGAGGAAGACTGGCGAAAGTAACCTGAGCATGGCCTCAAACGACGTCTTCTTTGAGAGCATCACCGTGGAAAAGGATTTGGAGACGGGGAATGGGTGGATCTGCTTCACGCGACAGATGAAACGCCCGACGGCCCAAAAAAGATCAACAAGGCAATCGCAACAAAACGACAATATATTAAGAAAAAAAGCGGAAAGCAAACAACTCAAAGAGGCACCTCAACCATAAACCATCAAGACGAAGGAAAGCCGAAGCAAAATGAGACCAATTCAAGTACTAAAGAAGCAAAAAAAACTAAAACGAGTGGGCGTCAAAAAACAGGGGGAACAACCCAGAAACCCGTACTAGCTCATGCCGTATTCAACTTCTTTAAAACCCACCAGAAAAAACGAAAATTAGAGCCGGACGATGAAATATCTGATACTAATATTGTAGAGGTAATCGAGGGCTCGTTCCCGGAAATTAACATAAGAAAAACAGACACGGAGTCCGAAGCAATAACGATACATGAGGAGAGAGGGTTATCAACAGGAGATACGCGAGGGACACTTCCAGTAGAAAGCGAAGCGTATGAATCCAACCTCGCATTACCCACGCAAATCCACCTAGCCCCTAAAGAAAGAGACCACAAGAGCCAAAAACATACTGAACAAAACGCAGAGCCCAGCGGCTTGATAAACCAAGCGGGTGACGATAGAGTAAGACGCACTCCAAGGGGAGGCCTAAACAAAAGAGATGAAGGCGCAAGGATCTCCCCAAAAAGAGACGAAGTACAGGGCGACCCCCAACAGAGACTAGAGGAAGCTGCCCATGCCCGGAACTCTAGCAATATCGAAGGCACCTCAGTGTCAGGGGTGTGCCCTCAAGCGGCAAGTCCGATCTTGAGGAGTGGAAAATCGGCAGAAAAACGATCGCAGATGCTTAGTCAGGAGATTTCAGTTACAAATGAGGAAGCAAGTCCGCCTAGAGCCACAATTGCAACAAGAGGTGACTGCTCAGCCCAAATTGGTGAAGGCATACGAAAAACAGCTCCAATCCCCTGAGGCGCCCAGAATTGAACAGAAGGTGCTACATGAGCCCGACGTCAGAGATGGAAGTCACTTAAGAACTGAAAAGAAAGGGGGTATTGGAATGAACTTGGAGCAAAGGAAAACCTATGGCCGAGACTCAGATGGGAAAACACAAATCAGCGATCAATCTTGGACAAAAGTCCACCTGCAGATGATAGAAAGAGGTGAAAAACAGAAAAAAACAGCTAAAGAAGGACTAGCCCCAAATTTTAATCCCTTCAGAACTTCGTTCAACAGTTCTGAATCAGTAGAATGGACAAGTGGGCGACCGTTGGCAGCAATCTCAGCACAACAATTCAATATTTGCCCCAGCAGGGATGGCCAAAATACATCAGGCAAGCAAAGAAGATACAGTGAAATTACACCTGACCATCAAAGAGCATCACCAAACAAAAAACAAGATATGACCACAATTATTGCAGCTCTCACAATTGCGCTTGCTCCATTTTGCAAATTATATGAAACCATCGGAGACTCAACAAAAGACAATACAACGATCCTATGCAACATTCTAACTAAGATGGATTTCTTAGAGGGATACATCACGGCCATAGAGACAAAGGCAAGAAAGCAGGAAACAAATTGGTTGGGAAAATGGGCTACCCTAGAGGCAGAATGGAAAGAAGTCACAAGAGAGAAACAGCCGGTAAAAAAGACTATGGACAGAGCCTCCCAGACAACTCCACAGAAGGAGCGTGGAGAATTGGAACCAATTTTCACTAAGCAAAAAATGACAAACACAAGTGAGCGACCTGCAAAACAAAACCAAAGCCCCAAGGTCGGAGCAAAAACCTCACCAGTAGAGACTAACCAAAAGCAAAAACTGGGTTTACGATTGGCAAACGACACAATCAAAGGGGCGAGGGATATAAAGAAAAACGAGACCTCAATCATAACGAAGGAAGTGGAAACTATTAATTTAACAAAAAGCCCCACAACTCCACCTTGCAGGAGCAAACCCAGGGCGAAAAGCCAACAAAGGACAGCAACATCGTCCAAAACGACAGAGGAATTTTTGAGTACAAGCGCCCTGTTGGAGCTGTCAATCTACAGCGACACGGAAGTAAGAGAAGAAAACTCTAGAGGCGCAGATGGACCGACGGAAGAACAGCCATGGGAGTCGGCAAGGGGAAAAGAAACAAGAGGCAAAAAGGTGACAGGAAAAACCGCACCAGCATCTCTTGAGGAGAAAGACTCTCCACAAACCCAGAAACAGCGCGAGTGGGGATCAAACCCAGTGAAACAACAACAACAGCGACAGCAGGAAGAAACTGCAAGGAGAAGAGACGAGAAGGAGAACAGGGAAAATCCTAGCAAAACACAGACAGAGCACTCCAAGATCCAACTTAACCCCCAACGCAGAAGATCCTGTGGGAAAAAACAAGATATCTTGCGGTCCAAATGAAAATGTTAGACCGAAAATATGGCAAGTTCTCCCTGGCCCCGACGTTTGAGTTCTGTAAAGGGAAGGTGGTGCCAACCTTGACTAACGGCATGGGAGCGACCCTGAGCATTCCTAAGAACATATGGCGGAAACTCGAGACTTACATCTGGAAAATGGTCCTGGGTCTGCCAAATGCGACCGCAATGGAACTTATCAGAAGAGACTTAGGCCTACTCTCTCTAGAAGCCACGGTGGAACTAAATGCAATGCAACTCTGGAGAAACACTCTCATCAAGGACAGCTTGCCTATTTACAAGATAGTGGCCGACGAAATAGCAACCCATAGCCTTGGTATTTTAAACAATTGGACAAACAACCTGAGAGAAAAGCTCACTGATATCGCCTGCAATGAAGAGGACCTTTTAAATAACCCTACAAGAGTGAAGTCAAAATTGGAAGACCAAGACTGGATAGAAACGTTGTAAAAAGTACAGAAGAGCAAACTGACTAAAGATCTGCCTCCTAACTTCAATAATTTAAAAGAACCAATGAGATATTGCAGCAAACTTCCAAATAAGCAACTAAGAAAAATGTTTATGAGGGCACGTTTCAATCTCCTATCAACCCAGGAAATCGAGGCGATTAGAAGACAAACGAACGGGATGACCTGCCGACTCTGCAAACAAATAAATGAGATTGAATCGATAAAACATCTGCTGTTATATTGCCCAGAGTTAAGTAAAACAAGAGCCACATACCTGACTACCCTATCTACAGATCTTTCTAGAACACTAGAAGACGCAGATACAACATGGTGGAATAGGCTGATGTCAGGGGAGAAAACTAAATGGACGATAGCGACCGTGAAAATTTTGGAATGTGCATTAGAATCAATTGCCTCTAAAGTCCCGACGCTGACCGACGACGAGGCCCCCGACCTGGAATCAACACTCTAACAGGGAAGAGGAGGAAACCAGGCGGGAATTGTCGCCTGTTTGGTTTTCAACTGTGGAACTGCTGCACATTTCTCTTTTTCTTTGTCGCTCTTCGTGTGCCTCTTGTTAGTTGACCAACATCACCTTTTTGTAATAATTGTTAATGCAATTATATACGAATAAAAAAAAAAAGAAATGATATTTTTGTATATTACCGAATTGGTCGTTTTTTCAGAAACATTGAAAGAAATGATCAATAGTGTTTTGTAAGATGTAATCCTTACTCTTCTGACACGATTTGACCCAGTAGCATTGTTGTTGAAATTTGGTTAGTATCCTGCACATGATTTGTCTAACTGGGTCGTTGAATTTCCCTCCAGTCTAAATTATGGTTTTAGAGTGGTAATCGCCATGCCACAGCCCCAACAGTATCTGTAAAAACTACATGACACCTGCACTGTGGTCTGGACTTACACTGACATGCATCAACGCAGCATGAGGACTCACAAGCACAGTATACACATTACTTCTTTATCATCACAGTAGCTGGGAACAGCACTCCATGGACGTGTTGTCCATCTCCCATTCTATCCCACTGACTTACACCCCTGTGCTTGTCAGATAGCAGTCACAATTGTGCACTGGCATACACACAAGTGGCAATGGTGCACTGCATGAGGCACTTAGATGTTTACATTGAATGTGAATATGCAAGACAGGTGGTACATGGCAGTGGTATTGCCTGTGACTGAGGGTTCTACACAGTGCATGCATGCAACTTGCCAGTACATGCCCTCATTGGCCTGGGTGGGGCAGTGCACTGTAGGTATTGATTTGTTGGAGTGGCAGTGTTGCTTTCTGGTACCTGTAGTGTGTTGCCTGTTTACTTCCTCAGGGTTCATGTATGCACTTTCCACTGATCGACACGAAAACAGTCTGGTGATACAACCGTGCTTCGTGGACTGACTTTTGGCCATGTACTGGATGCACCGACTGATGCATGGTGGTTGTTGGACATGCATTTGTGTCATTTCCTCCCCCTTTGGCCTGGGACCATGCAGCAATGGGTATGTACTTGTCCATGTACTCAACCAACAGCCAGGTGCTTTGCCCGCTGTGCCGCACCATGTATGCTGGCAGGATGCTGTTCTGCAGAACCAGGTAGTCGTGGGTTTACCCTGGGAACTAGGTGCAGCAGTGCGTGATGGTGAGGTCGGCGTCACAGGTCCTCTGTACGTTGAGGGAATGGTACTGCTTGTGGTTACTGTACACCTCTGCTGTGGTGTGTGAGGGCACCAGCTCAACATGTGTGCAGTCCAATGCACCAAGCATGTTTGGCATGCCTGCAAGCGCATAGAAGCAGGCCTTGTTGGTATTCACCTGTGCCAGGGTGGTTGGGAGGGCAATGTGCTGGCCCACATGGCGCAGGAGGGCATCCAGTACCCTAGCCAACACGCTGGAGAAGGCGGGCATGGTGCCAGTGTTACCAGCAAATTGACTTGTGATTGTCCGATCCGGTAATAATGCCAGTACACTGTGCTACCGGCATGTTATTACCATCCCGCCAACCTTGTAATGAGGGTGTCCAAACTCAATCTGACCCTCACACTAACATATACAAGCAAACAGTGCAAGATAAATGTTTCAAAGTTCAACTCAATATGAAAGTGCAACAGCGCAAACATATAACTTCAATTAAAACACTTCTTGTATCCATGGTAAACTGCCTTCCCCTGGATTACTTCAAGTTATTCACAATGTTCTTGAATCAAGACCAGTCTCTTAAAGGCATTACACATGTCCCTTTTACCCATTACTTTCCACAGGATGACAAAACAAATGCTCTTTTCAAAACGCTGGTTCTTATAAAGCAAGGAAAACTCTTTACTACCTTTGAGAATGGCAAATCAAATGGTTTTTTTCAATGTGATTCAAGTATGGTAAAAGGCATGTTTATTCAAAGCTTTCGGTTAGATAAAATGTTCAATTGAAAGAAGAACTTAATACGACCAAGTCTCTTTTTAAAACAACCACTCAAAATAAGTTTCCCAGCACACTATCTTGCCAGGAAACCTCTCAATGTCAACTGCAAGAAACTCTTGATATCCAGGTTTACTCTCTTTTCAGGAATATCTACCTTTTGGTTTACTTAGAAATCCTGGTGTACTCTCCTGCAAGGTATCTCCTTCCAAAAAGGTTTCACTACTTGATTTCCTTATCAGGCTTCTTTACAACATTCACTCTCCTCTTAAATATTATTAAAGTTGCACCTCTACAGTAGTACAGCCCTCTTTGACTTCAGTTAATACCTGCATCAATCTCCCTCATACTGCCATCCCTTAAATGAGAGTTTGCTCAAGCTCCTTCTGTCAACCTTTCCCATATAGTCGATTGGCTCTGGATAATTCTTGCTCCAGGTTTCCTCCAACTGACATCTTGTGTCAGGAGAACTGCACAAATTGTGCCTCTTTATTTCTCTTAAATTCTCTTTTGGCTCTTGGCAATGTTGGTTCCAGGGTTCTCCCAAATGACCTCTTATGTCAGGAGAATCACATCATATTTGCCCCTGTTGTTCTTTAAGCAATATCTTTTGGCTTAGACAATGCTGGTCATACACAGGTTTCCCCCCAACTGACATTTTATGTCAGGAGAATTGCACCATTTTGCCTTCTTCATTCAAATATATTTGCTTGTTTTTCAAAAGTACTTTTATAACGCTGCTTAGCATGTACACACGTCCTGGGGTCCCCTTTACTATCAGGCTGACCCACCGGTTCACCCTGCAGTGCCTGAGATGTGCTCGCGAGGGGCCAGCTTCCGCATGTAGCCAGAGTCTCTTTGGGTCCTTGTGTCAGCTTCCCTGGCTTCCGCTGCCAAGACCTGCGCAGTCTCACCGGACCGTGTCTCTTACGGCCCGCTGCGTGTCCCCTGCTCTCTTTCTCCCGTAGTTCTTCTCCGGTCCCGAGTGATACCAAACTGCTTCAGCTGGGTGTCTCTCTCTCCCTCCCGGCGGTCCTTCGTAAGGCTTCCTCTTCCACCGGTCATGCTTCACACTCCGCGCATTCTGCAACCTTTCCTCACTCTCTCGCTCTCTCTGGTCTTGATGTTCTCCTCATCATCTCCATTTCCACAGCTGATCGGGGGATTTAAATGTCCTGCCTAACTGACGGGGCTAACAACTAGAGTGCATTTGTTTTCAAAGTCACATTTCCTCCACGGGAACTGCTTGTGCCTCCTCCCGGATACTGTCACGATTCCTGCCCCTCATGTCCCCAGCCCTCCAAGATGTCAGGCTGGAGCCAGGCCATGATCACCTACATGGCCCTCAAAGGGCCTCTCCATCCCTCCAAAGACCCACTTGGAGTCAGACTTGGCACTTGTGGCACCAGACTCACTCACTCCCATAGGATAACATTGGGGATTGGACTTGTAGTGCATTGATGGGGACAAGATGGATGCCCCCACATATTTTGGTTCCCAGAACTGCATGTGCAGTCTAGTCTTTTGGGTGTGGTTCAGCCCAGAGACACCTGGGATACCCAGAGACTATTTAAGCCACGCCCAGGCTGAGAAACATCATTTGTGTTTTCTGCACCTGCAGTGTGACACTCACCATGTTCGGATCGGTCTCCAGTAGGCCTGCATCTTTCTTCTACGCTCAGCTCCTGCAAGAATAAGAACACTGTTAGGAACAGCCTTACCTTGCGGCGCTTCTGCCCATCATTCATCGCTCCTTCTATTCTGCGGGCATCTTCGGTGGTGTCATTCCCATCCCGGCACGCCGCTTCCTAAGGAAAAAGGAAAAGAACAGAAAAAAGGCATTCGTAAGCATTCAGCAAATCTTCTCTTATTTTTTAAAGACTGTACAAGCTTCAAACGCTTACCTGAATCCCAGCCGCTCTGGGGGAACTCTGTCTCCAGAACTTCTCATCCATCTGCAAGAGAGAAAAACACTCCAGGTTAGCGTGGAAACATCTAGAGGCGTCGCATACCGCGCTTACTCACCGCATTTCTTCTTCATAACCGGCATCCACTCTGAAAACGTCGCAGCACCTAAAAGACGCAGAAAAATAACTCAATACAAATACGAAAGGGTCACATTGCGCATCGCGCTCTCACTCCACTTCAGCGCTACTCATCTCAGCTGCACGTCGCCATCCCTGGACGCTGGCCATCCTCTAAGGAAGGAAAGGAACGAAGTTAGAGAACTGTTCAAAAGACTCATTATACTTACCTGTCGGACTCTTGCCAGTGAAGTAACTAAGCAGCAACGAGCCCGCATCAATCAACGCGCCCCTGCGCTGAAAGCAGGACAGAGAGCACACTTTCCAAGAAAACAAGGTGAGCTGTGGATCAAAGGGAGGGGTTGGACCCCAGGGAAGAAGGGGTTCAAGCACACAGAGACAATAGGGAGTTAAACTCTACCAATCCTGTGTTTCAGGCCCAGTCTCCAGTCAAGTAGACTCCAGGGAAGGGTTTGAGGTCGTAAGAGGTCAAAACACGCTGTGTGACGTCCCCGTGGATACCAGGTGAGCGTTACAGATACATATGGAGATTGAATAGAGTTCTGTTTAAAAGACGTTTTCAGTTTTACCATAAGATGGTTTTGTGTAATGGCAGCACGCCATCAAGAACTTTGCAATTAACGGTTTTCTTCATAACCAAGAGAATGATATTGCTTCTCTTCCTGTCGAGTAACCACTCTCCCCTGACTCCCATCTCCTCCCATGTGATCCACACTCAGAATACCACCCCCAGGGTCAGGATCAGGTAGAGGCTGCCTTCCCCTGGCCACATGGGAGGAGACCTTAGGCTGGGGATCAGTTATGACATCAGAGGATTCATCAGAGTAGCCTACTCACACCATGGTATGGCACAGGAATATGTACTGCATTGAGTGTGAGCAGAGGGCCTTAGCCCTGAGGCCTGTCTCATAGTCATAGTGGTATACGTCCCGCTTCATGCCACCACTGATGAGATTCTTGCCAAGACAGATCACTTGGAACCCATCACCGGGAAAGTGAAATGTTTAGGGTGCCTATATGGCTGGGACAATAAATGCTATATGCTGTGTTATGACCAAAATCCTATTGTAAGCAAAACTATGACATCTGAGATCCTTGGTGGGGAACCCATACTTGTTTGTCCAGTCTTCCCGTTAACTACCTGGCCAAGTTTACCACCATGCCTTGATCCTGTTCTGTGAACTAAGGATGTCATTGCCATTGCTGCTGTGGTGGCGGAAGCTGCAAGAGTTGCTTAGAAGCCCACCCCATCCTTCACACCTGAGCATGGGATTTGCAATCGACTACGCCCTTTCTCAGGGAAGCACTGAATTGCAAAAGGTGAGGAGGCTTATGAACTGTGCCACAATCTCACAAAGCTTATTCTACAAGATTAGAAGGTGTCAGACCATAATGCGAGATGGCTAGTAGTGAAAGCATGGAGGGGACCCGCTCTATAGACGGTACAATCACTCCATGCCTAATGTCCAGACCATACATCTGAACAAGTGAGGGAAGCACTGGAAGGCACTTTTGGTACCACCGAACCAGAGGATGGCCATATGATGAAGTTTCACGCCACCACTGCGTTCTGGAGAGTATGTGGTCAGGACTGGGCAAATCCTGCGTCTAGATAAACAAATAAAAGGAGTAGAAACAGTAAAACTGAACCACAGCCGACTGAAGCAAGTGTTAAAGGGGGCTAAAGAGGCAGCAATTCCTTTCTAACAATTACTGCTGCGAGAGAAACTCGATAATCTACCCTCTTACAAAGAGGTGCTGAGGTCCATCAGGGTGCTGCAAGAGGAGACTGGTGATGCTGCAGTACAGAACCATCCTGTTCAAAGCAGGTCAACAGCCCCAGATACTCCTACAGTTCAGCAGAGACAGATAGAAGAACATCAGCAGCTAGTGAAGAAGCTTCTAACACAACTGGCTTCTAGGGAGAATCTACTGGCAGACATGGACCGGGACGAGGTGCCTTTCCACTATCCCGAGAGCAGGAAAATCAGGCCTCCCATTGAGCACAAGAGCCCACAGAATTTCTTAATGATCTTCTGTACCACTTCCACATTGGAGGTTTTGTCACAGATGCAGGTCTGACAATCATTCCACTCGGCTGTGTGAGAGGTATCCGAATTATGCCCGGGTAGCAGTGCTATTTGAATCCCTAAAACCTACACCCGTGAGGGCAATGTCAGGGAAACACACAGGCGGTTCTGGAGGAGGAGTAGCTAAAGCATCAACATCAGGGATAGGCTCAACCCATGACGAAACAGACAAGCCAACGGTGACACAGAACTCTGGGATCAGGACTATCAGGCATCAGACTAAGGTTTAGGCAAGACCAGCATTAGATTATCTCCATCAGGACCATGAGCTTTGCAACAACAGGGGTAAGCTACCAGCAAACTGCCAGGCTGAACACTCAAGGGTATACTAACCATTGCATCCCACCTGGCCTCATTGGACCCCCCATGACGGTACCAGTCAAACTAGAAGGGCCGCAAACGAAAGCCTTACTGGACAGGGATCCCAGGTCATGATAGTGTATGAACCCTACTATAGTTTGACTAATACTTGACTCATACCTCTGGAGCCCCTGGAAGGGTTAAACCTAATGGGAGTCAGAGATTCTGCCTGCACGAACCTCAGGTATCTACGTGCAAAAATACATCTGACACAGGAAGTTCCTGGTGTGAGCACAACTGTGAACATGTTGGCATTGGTTTGCAACACACAGAACAGAAACCCTTAGGTGCCACTGGTCATAGGCACAAACTCTGCTAAGTTTGGAATGCTGACAAAGCTCTACAGGAAAAATGGTTGGCCCTCAGTTCAACCGAAATCTGAGAATGCACCCTGCTTGCAAGCAGGCTTACCTCAAGAGAGGCATGGAGAATCTTAGCTGACCTGAAGGACCCCTGGGAGACGTGATGACCACCAATCACTGTCAAGCTGAAATACCACCTGGCAAGACTGTGATGGTGCCAGGCCACATATGTCTCAGAGAACATGGCAGTCATAGATTGGTAATGGAGGCTCCCGATTGTGGCGAATTGCCTGGAGATCTGTACAATGCACTCTAAACACTGACAATGGCAGAGGGCTGAAAAACATCAAAGTCCCTATTACCAATATAACAGACAAAATCATCCATCTACATGGCGGTTGGAAGATCGCACAATTATATCTCACCGACTCTGTAGCCCAAGCTACCACCATGCAAAGTTACTTTCCCCCATTCGACGCATAGATGGTCAACTTGGGAACTCCCCACTGTCTGATCGAGAAAAATATCACCTGAGTGTACAGTTGGCACTAAAGGTTGAAGTTTTCTCAACTAGTGATTGTGATTGTTGGGATGCATGTAAAGCGTCCCAGCCAGGCAAAGAGGTTTAGGTTGAGGAAAGCCTATTAGAAACAATAATGTGGGACCAGAGTGAAGGTTGTACCGTGGACAGCACATACTTTGGGCCTCCTCTGGAGCTTGCCGGTAGCCCTTAAATCCAGTGGTAATGGAATTGGCGCAGTCAATACCACTCCGCCAGATTATGAGTCGGCGCAAATACCGTCAGACACAAAACTTACCAGCGTTTTACAGCCAGCGCAATCACAGCCAGAGCTAATAGTGCCGACAAGACAAAGCGCAATTACAGGCATGCACAGCAGTATTAGCGCTGAAAACCGGTGCTAATACAGCCGAGAATTACCTTGTAGCCTCCAGCCGGAGGTAAATGAACACAGGTGCCAGAAATGAAGCCAGAGATGCACCCAATTCACACCAGAGGGCTTGCCACAGGGGAGCCGAATGAGTGTGTGTCAGTGTCTGGCAATGCCATTGAAAAGTGGTGGGGGACTGCTGGTGGAGACTGCACCCAAGGGTTTCTGGCACTGCTGCATGATCAGAGTCAGGGCTGCTTTTGACCTGTGTCTCCAATGTCATTGGGAGGGGGTGGCAGGGTACATGGCACTGACAGGTGCCTATGGGGCACTGTGTTAGGCAGAATCCACTGCAGTTCCCTTGGGGAGCACTACAGCAGATTAAGACTACAGGTATGAGCAATAAATCCCCTTTGGTATCAGTCTGTACCACAAAGATTTAGTTGGTAGCTGTGGCTAAGCAGTCAGACTTATCTTTAGAGGGAGATGAGCAGTATTCAGGGTTTACACATTAGGACTACAGTACTATGGAACAAGGAAACACTGACCAAAGCTTTGTATCAAAAAGAATATATATATTTATTTTACACACTCTGATGTTCACACACAAATAACTATTATAAAAGCAAGTTACACCAGTCAAGAAAAGTATACACAACTCCCTATTTAAATTGTAGACAAGTTTGAGCAAAAGTGAAAACTGAGCAAAACGGCACAGTGAAAACCAAGCAGAAATGGCACTCTATCAATTTCTCAAAAGGGAGGGAAAGGCAAAGTTATACAGGAAGATACTCTTAAACACACCAGTAACACTTCCCAAGAAGACTTTGAACAAGTTAGGCAAGGCAGTACTTTAGCATGTATAATACTGAGGTGAAAACCGAGCAAAATGGCACTTCACACGTTTAAGCAGAGGGAAGGAAAAGGTGGTTATAAGAATTAGGTGCACCAACACATTTCTAGGTGAGAACTAATCTAGAGAAGGCAGTTGTAACAGATTTAGCCAGAGTCAATAGGCCTGTGCCAGAGTCAGTGGTACAGGGCAAAGTGCCCAGGAGCAAAATGTTCTTGTACAGTAGGTAAGTAAAGGATTTAAAACACCTTTAGCAGTACCCAACGAAAAGGGAGGCCTGGCGGAACAATGTACCTTCAAATGTAGACGAGGCTCCTACGGTGGTGGTAGTTCCTGGCAGTTCCTGCAGTTCGGGAGATCCAGCAGAGGAAGAGAGGCTCTCGCCGTGGAGGAAGGTTCGAGTTACTGCACTGCCCAGGGATGAAACCAGCCGCGGTGCTGCCGAAACGGATTAAAAGGTGCGCTCCTTTAAATCGCGGTCATGGTGGACGGGGGCCTGGCTATCCGTTCTCCTAGTGCTTGGCACTGGTGATTCGACCAAGGCAGGTCCTGGAAGGTGATTGGCGAACTGGTTGGCCCCACCAGCTCAAGGGAAGAAGGCTCTTGTAGATGAAGATCTTCTCTCGTTGTCTGGAAAAAGTGGTGAGACACTGCAGCAGGGCTTCACCGGTGGTTCAGTCATTGCAGATGTCTTTGGCTTCACTCCTCTTCGGCTTCTTAGTTCCAGTGGTGACGTCTTGTCCTCCAGTCCTCAGGACCCTGCTTTTATGCAGCAAGACCCCCATTCATACAGCCTAGCTGTCACTCACACAGTGGGGTGGCTCTTCTGGCGGGAAAAACCCCCAGCCTACCAGGGCAGAGTGCGACTTGGGTTGCATAGATAACCCTGTCCAGGGTGCCTATTCCCCCTCCCACGCATCCTGTCTGCCCCAGACTCAGTGGCACCTAGAGGAGGGCTTCTGTGCAGAAGCACCCCAAAAGGACGAACAAAGGATCCCCAACCTGGGTTAGGACTATAGAGAAAGACACAAGAAAGAAATTAAATCAAAGTTCTGGCAATAAAAACTTAAAAAAATTAAAATAAGCTGGCGGTATGTTAGAGGCTGTCAGTAAAAGTGGTAGCCTCGAACAATGGGAAAATCCCATAGGAAAATATTTGCGGTGGAATATTTTCGGTAGTAACCACTGCCACCAGCCAGAAACTTTTGAGAGAGGGACTGTACGGTACCCCCTCGAAAATGAACACCAGGGAAAAACTATTAACCCTTCCCAGTACCTCCATAGTAAGATGGGTTGCCCTGGTTTTTTTCATAAGATTTGACTAGTAAAGTCAATGGGGACTTTACATGCCCTGGGAGACAGTAGTCAGTCCCGGGGTATGGAGTCTATGTTTTGGGGTTGCTAAGACACCCCTGTGGTACGGCACAGAGGGTGCTGTGTACCACACATGTAAAAGATGATTCCTATGAGGGTGAGAAAAACCCCATAGGCCATATGCACACAAGATAGCCTAAAACACACACTAGCAATCTTTCTAAGAGTGGGAAAAAAAGTGTCTCACCCTTAGCAGGAGAAAAAAAGAAACCCTTCAAATCCAGCAAAGCTGCTGGGGGACTCTAAAGGTAAGGGAAATTAGCCTTAGGTGAGAATTCACCCTAACACACTGCTGTGCTCCCGCCATGGGTGTGTGGTGCATGGCACTTGGATGGATCCCTTGGCTGCCCTCCCTACTGCTCAGACTCACAGGGGTGGCCTTGGTGCACTGACACATGGATGCTTTGGTAGGTGGCTGATGTGGCACCCACTCACTGCACCCTGTCGTAATGCCCGGCTCATGGATCTATCCACTGGGGCATCCTGTGCTAGGCTGTCATAGATGCATGCACATCTGTTGGGGGGGGGGGGGCTGCACTCATCTTCTGCCACCTGGCTACCACACCTGCCTCTGCAACTCTGATGCCCTCGTTGGCCTCCATGTCCAGCACAGAGCTGCACTTCTCCTCACATGCGGTTAGTGCAAGTGGAGGCACATTCCCTCCGCCAGTGGCCATGCTCTCCTGCCGGTACTCTGGCAGCAGTCCCCGGACCCTGACCTGCAGATCATTCCAGCATTTGCAGCAGTCTTCACCGTCCCGGGGATGGGAGACACTGCTGACACCTTCTCACTGATCACGTGCCAGTTGGCTCTCTGGCGCTGTGCGGATGTCTTACGCTGCCTTGCCCCATGTAGCTCATTGTGGTGTTTACGGAAACTGGGTTTTGGATGGTAAAGCAGTCCCCCGCATCGCAGAACTCACTTATCTGGGCTACGAAATTTTCGCCTCTCCCGCTAACAACAAGGTGAATACAGCAATTATGGATAAAGCCATAAAGATCATTCCTCAAATGAAAAAACTGAATGCAAAATTTTGTAAATTTTCTGTTCTCCCACTTATTAAGTTCTACATGGCCAAAGCAGTTCCAGTCCTTCTCTACGGCCTGGAAGCAAAACCCTTGCTATGGCACATTAACTGGAACAAATTAGAGGGTCTTTTGTGGAAAAAATCCCTGGCTCTTCCAACTTGCACCCCTCTGGTGAGCCTAGGTTTCGACCTAGGCCTAGCTTCTTTTGGGTGTCGAGCAGACTTGAAAATAATATAGTTATTCCTTGAAATAACGATATCAGGTAAGACCTCCCTCTACTCCAACCTGAATGAACATCTTAAAAATTAAAGATCTCAGCTACCCCTTGGGTTGGAGAAGAAAGTCAGAGGCATCCTGCTCAGGCTCAAGATGGCATTAGAAACTTTAGTATCCAATCCCTTGAAAGTGACAAAGACACTAGAATTAAGTGATTGGATCAATACTTTCGACGGAGTGAGGAATCTTAATCCCCCTAACAATTTTCTACAGGTGGACAAAAAGCTTGGTTCTCTTCCTCGCTACCTTCAAAAGTTTCCAGAAAAAGGGAATAAGAAATAACTTTTTGAGCCTCAGGCTAAACTTAGCCCACACCGGGGAAATGTTGGCTAGAAGAAACCTGGGGGACCAAGCAAAAAAACTCTGTAGACAATGTGACTCTCCAAGCCAACAATCCCTAAAACACCTTCTCTTGGACTGTGAAGGAACCTGGGAAACAAGACTGCTTTTGTTTAGGAGATGTGTGGCTAAGGAAGAGAGTCTAACATCAGAGTTTTTCTGGGACAGTCTGATTGCCGGCTAGGAGACCATGCTGACGGCAACAATAGTGGAAGTCATGAAAAAATGCTCTATCCTATCATAAAAGGAAACTACTCGCCGCCAGAAAGAGCGTTGCCGTGCTGCGATTGGTCCCCTTTGTAGCCCCCGGGTCCTTCTTGTATTCTTTTTCTTGTATTCATTCATTTTCTCTTGCATTCTTCTTCCTGCGCTGTAGTTTTACTTTTTTAGTTTATCGAGTTTAACTGTGAAAAACTTCTTTCTATTTTTGTAAAGGTTTTTCTTTTTAAAACCAAAACAAATAAATAATAATAAAAAAAAGGTGTCCAACCACCTCACCATAAGCACCAACAGCTCCCTCTCACTAAATTTGGGTTTTCTGACTCGATTTTGGGCAGCATGGCCCCTGACCCTCTCCTGTGACATTCTATCCAGTTTGCTGGTCTGGATGGCTAAAGGAAACTCAGATATTTAATGGATTACGATTTTCAAAATGGCCACTGCAGTGCTTCCTGTCTGGCGGTGACACGTTTCCTGCTGCCACTAATAGCGCCAGCACCGGGCAATAGTGCTATTTGCGCCAGCGGTAGCACGTGTTTCAGCGATATTTCCGGTGGACGCAAATAGCCTTACAACCGGGGACCAATGCGCGTGATCGCTATGTTGTGATTCAGTACCATTTGAACCATGGATCACGGTGGTAATGCTATTTCTGCTCAGTGGAAATAGCACCCGCTTCCCGCCAGACTCCTGATGAGGCCTATTGTCTTAGGTAGGTCTGACACATATTAGATACTCACATATAGCAACACAGAAAGAGCAACAAATGTATTAATGTTGCGGTTGCAGAGGTCATAGATAGGGCAGTACTATAGGCCTGATATTTAGTTGATGTGTTGTACTGATGTAGGATAGCGTGATGTGCAGGAAGGATTGAAATAAGCGGAAGATGGAGTCAGGAAGGCAGTGTGGTAGTCAGTGTATTAACTTGGCAGAAGTGTCGCCATTTTTAGTGTTAAGTCCTAGTGCACAAGAAAATGGGCCTTGGAGTGGAGCTGCGGCTCCGGTAGTTCAACTCCAAAAACAAATCCCCTTTCCCGTTCCCCCAGGAGTGAAGCCGAGGTCAGAGGCACCCATGGTGCGCAGATCAGCTCTAATTGTATACAGTTGTGGGGTCTGAACGTGATGGGGAACTGAATGTTAGTTGGTAAAAAAGCAGGAAGGTATGCGCTCTTTGAAGGACAAATTCATGAGAATAGGGCACAGGGCTCTGTGATACCTGTCAATGAGCCAGGCAAAGATTTAGAACACTAGTGCCCTCACCCAGGGCGGACGGCACATATGAATTACACCTAGACTCACAACTTAAGCAAACAAATCCTCGGAATTCAGATTCAAGAACGGTGCCCTGGTAATGTCATCCCTGGGCACCTTGAGTTGGGAGGAGATATGATTGAGCCGTGTCTGGAACGTCTTGTAATTTTGGATAGAAGGAGCAGAGATGATGCCAATACATTTAGTACAAGCTTGTGTGCGCCATGGCATTTGGGTTACTGAGGAAGTCTATTGTCTTCTCAAAAACAGGTTTGGCCTCGCCAAGTTACTTTGATTGCTTCTGGGACAGAAGTGTGTACATCACGTGATGGTCTCAAATGTACAAACCTATTAATAAGAACCTACCAATCATATACCTGGGTTTGGCAGTTACGATGTAGAGAACCACGTGTCTAGGCGAATCAGAGGTAGCATAGATGTGGCCAATAGGGAGGGATTAGTATGTTCTATAGGTGGTAGCCAATGAGGGTGGTGGGATTATTTTGTACTCTATACTATGCATAGTATTGTTAATCTGCTGTTTTTCAACTAAAAAAGATGTAACGTCTTGAGATAAGATGAGCTCTGTGTCAGTTCGGTTCTACGTGACTGTCTGAGATACTTTTTGCATGTAATAATCCTTGTTTTCCCATGCAAAGACGTGCAGTGGTTATTTTGTTGTTTGGATTGTTTTTATTGTGTTTTTTGGACTGCAATCCTTTCAACTTGGTGACGCTGATGTGATCCCAAACTCTCAGTGAGGTCAGGGTGTCCCAGCCACGCATCGGGGTACGGCGTCCTCTACAGCAACCAGTTCCCGTGCACAACTTGAAGAGAGGTTAAAAGGCGCTGTGTTGCAAGAAGCCCTGTCTGCTCTTTGGAGTGGGGCACTGCTCCCACAGTGTGCAGGCCATTGACGGGACCCCATATTGGAGGCGCTCGGGGGAACGCATAAATGTAAGTGCACACTTGCCGGAGAAAACTTTAAGGGGAGAGTGGGCATGTGTAAAGTCATTTGGTGGTGAATGCATGGAGTGTGCAAAGGCACATGATAATATATAGTAGTTTTTTATAAGGTGATGTCACAGTATATATTATCAGGTGACAGATTAAGAGAGTAAACAAGAACTTCTCTGATTGTGGAGGAAAGGCAGTGATGCAGAATTAAATAAAAGGTGTGGTCCATTCTATGGAGGACCTGGGAACCCTCCACTCAGCATAAGGGAGTGTGAGGAGGTAAATTCCCTCTTCCTGAGGAAAGGGGAAAGAGGGAGGGTCTACACCATTTGTAAATAAGTGTGATTTTGTTGTGTAGGTCCCTTATATACCGGGCCTGGGATCCCTTTGCCTGGCAGAAGGGGGTGTAAGGGCGTAAATGCCCTTGTCTCAAAGTGAAGATTGAGGAGGACTATAAAGCATTGTGTATATATTTGTGTTTCTTTTTATTTGTGCTTTAAGGTGTTATTGAATTGTTGTGGTGGGAAGAAGTGGTTGTTGAATTGTGTGTAGAGTTGTGTGGGGTATTAGTGTGTTCTGTGAGTGGGTGACAAGGGAAGGGAGGCGTAAAGAGAAGGGTGGATAATAGCAGGAGGAGGAGGGGGACTGATACTGCTGGATCGGTGTTTAAGAAGTGAAATAGTGCTACAAGGTTAGGCCCAGATACTACATGAGTTCCCTGATGTCCATTGAGTATATGTGTACTGCACTTGTGCTGTACCATGCAAAAATAATGAAGTATCACAATGAGTGGGTGGTCGATATGAGAGAGTAAATGTATAAGCCCTGGCCCGAAGAAGGACCGAATAACAGAGAGGTCCCGGGTGATATGTATACTAATTTGGCAGCTACATTTAGGGGGAAGAAGTTGTGGAATAGGAAGGGCGTTCTCAAACTTTGAAGAATGGTAGAGGATTTGGAAGATGTCCTCAAAGATTCAAAGAGGGGAGAAGTAGTATTAGAAGCACATTGTGTCACTCCCGTACATATCGTGCCACCTATGCTCTTTGAACAACCCACAGCGCTTATAGTACCCACAAGCCCCACAGCCCCACCCCCTCACAGGGGTGTTATCTCATGCAAGCAGCTGTAGAATATACTCACAATGAGTATGTGCCCCATACAGCCCCATGACAGCAAGCGCAGCAACTTATGAAAACGTCCCACAGCCCTTAGCAGGAAGTGCCGCACACAAACCATTAGTGATGGAAACAGAAAATAGGGCACAGAAAAGAAGGACAGAATCAGAGCTCGCACCAGCAACGCTGGAGAGGAGAGAAAGGTGAAGAGCACTGATAGATACTGTGGGGAATCCCAGGATATCGTCCCCACTTTCCTGGGGGAGCCCCTTCCCATGAGGCCAGGGGGGAGAGGTGTCTCATTGGAGGGAATCCCTTTGTGGGACTGGGGATGATTATTAGAGAAGAGCGTGCTATACCCTGAATACCCCATACCCTCCCTGATCTCCCTACCTTATACAGGTTAACATGATTCCACATTCTTCCATGTACCTATGTAGTTTAGAGCATCCAAACATCTTCCAAAGTACTGGGACGAGGAAGAGTAGGGACTTCCTGTATGAATCCTGCAAAAGTACTGAGACAAAGAAGATTCCAAGCAACCTAGTTGAGATGAATAGAATCAGTACTGGGACAAAGAAGAGGCACTGATTTTTTAAATTTTTTTAAAACAATTTTTATTAATTTTTATAACAACCAATCAACAAAAACAAACCCAACAGTGCATAGCATATAACTTCAAGCATCATATACAGTATACTACAACGTCTACTGCCTCCCCATTACCCTCCACCTTAACTCGAGCTTACTCCACTTCGCCCTCTGCCATTGTTTCATCTAGGGGTACCGCCCCCTCTGTATTCCCAAAGGAATCATGATCACTTAGGCAGGTCTGGATAGACCCTGAGAGTGTGGCCACTAGTTGTCTCCAGGCCATCAAAGTTCCCACTTCCTCACCCCCCCCAATTGGCCGCTTCATTCCATACGCCGTTTCCGCTTCTGCCCATTTCTGGAGATCATGCCACCAGACCTCTATCTTTGGCCTGTTGTTTGCTTTCCACCCCATGGCAATTCTGCGCTTGGCGAGTATGTAGGCCAAGTCCTTGAGTTTACTCACGTGTTTCAGTGCGCGGTCTAGAGAATCCCCCTACCATGCATGCCCACACAGATTCCACATCTAGCGTGATCCCCTTCTCGGTTAAACAGTGGCCTATTTCTCCCCAGAATTTCCCAATTTCCAGGCATGCCCAGAACATATGTAGCATCCCTGCGTCCACTTCCCCACATTTGGGACATGTTTGTATTTCTGCGCTCTTGAATCGAGCAATCCTCTGGGGGGTCATGTATGCTCTGTGTGTAACATATAGCTGGATCTGTTGCAGCCTCGCATTCCTAGATACTTTTTTATGGTATCTCTGGACCCTCTCCCACTGCCCCCGGCTTCCTCTTCCCAGTCCAGTCTCAGCTGGGTTACTTCTTTTCCCAACCTGGACATCAGTAGTTCATAGATTCGGGAGATCTCGTGCCCCCCCCCCCCTCTGAGATATCATAAATTGTTTCTATGGCTGTGTCGGGTTGGTCTTCAGCACTGTTTCTGACCATGTCTCTTTCACTTACTGTATTAGTCTGATGTAGGTAATATACTGTCCTGAGTGTAGGCCTGTTTCTTCTGCCAATATGCCATACATCCCCCAGCGTTGCAACGCCCACCGGTTCCCGGTGCATGCGAATCGTCTTCCTCAATTGCTCGTCTCCTCCAGTCAGTGCCACTAACGGCACTTGCAGAGAACACGGGTCGGGTTCTCCATGGCCTGGCAAGCCTTACGCCACATCTTCCATCCCAGTTCTAACATCCTTGCGCACCCTTTTAGCTCTGGTTTTGGCAGCCATATCCATTCTTTCAAAAAGAACGGAGCACATTCAGACCTCCACAATCTGGACTCCGACGTTGAGTCTTCCGTTAACCACTTAGCCACATATTGTAATTGGCTGGCCAGATATTAGACCTCGAAGTTGGGCAATTTTATGCCCTCTTTGTCATACATATTCTGCAGTTTCCACAGGGCTATTCCATTCCTGGTATTATGCCATATGAACCCTCTACATATGCTCTGAAGTTTAACGAAGAATCGCTTGGGTGTGATATTTGGAATATTCCCAGAAAAATGTAACAAACTCAGCAACAACTACCATGTTCAACAGTGCCACCCTCCCTACCATGGCCAGTGGGAGCTTAGCCCAGAATCTCAACTTTTCCCACTGCCTTCTCTGTGTTATGTATATATTTAGCCTCCACCGTGTGATAGATATCCATACCCAGGTATCTGAGGTTTCAGGTCTCCCCGGGTATTTGCAATACTTGTAGATGTTCCTTCGGAATCCCCTTGTATCTCCCCAGGGGGAATATACACAACTTCTTAGGGTTAACTGTGATGCCAGAGAGCAATGTGAATTGCTCCATTACTTCTAAGATATATTGCAGGTTTTCCTCTGGATACCCAAGGTATAACAGCATATCGTCAGCATACATTGATATCAGATGTGGCCCTCCTTTCATGTAGATTCCCACCTCCTCATATTGCTGCCTCAGATATATCATTAAGGGCTCTATTGTGATGGTAAACAGCATCCAGGACCACGGGCAACCCTGTCTGGTGCCCCTACTGAGTTGCCACCTCTCTGAAATGATTTCTCCCGTCTTGACTCTGGCTAGTGGAATACTGTACAGTAGTTTCACCCACCTCAGGTACCCAGGACCTATGCCATATTCCTTTAGGGCTGCCATCAGCCAAGGCCATTTGACTGAGTCGAAGGCCTTCACGGCATCTAATGAGACAATTGCAACTTCTTGTGAGTCCCCTTCCGTCTGCTCTATGACTCGGTGGAGCCTTCTGAGATTGTCGGAGATGCTCCTGTGCGGAACATATCCGGTCTGGTCAGGATGTATACATTTGTTAATAACCTGTCTCAGTCTGTTTGCCAACACAGCTGTAAGTATCTTGCTGTCTTGGTTCAGCATGGATAGTGTTCTGTACGACCCACAGTCCATACTCAGCTTGTTAGGTTTCAGAAGCAGGATAATAGTTGCCTCCCTCAGGGATTCTGGCAATAATCCCTATTTCTAACACTTCATTCAACATTGCCAGTAGCGGGGGGAGCACTTCCGTTTTATACGTTTTGTAGAACTCACTGGGGAGCCTGTTTGTTCCTGGGGCCTTTCTGGTAGATATAGCTTAATTACTTCTTCTAGTTCCTCTAATGTGATTGGGGCCTCTAGGTTCTCCCACTCTTCACTACTCAGTTTAGGTAAGCCAATATCCTCTAGTGTTTCCATCATCTCGGTCCATTCACCTCCTTCAACATTTCCATACAGTTGTTGATAGAACTCCAGGAACCCCCTGTTCACATCCTCTTGGGTATCATATATGTGTCCGTTCTCCCCCTGTATTGCTCTAATCGGTAATCTGGGCGTTTCATTTTTATATAACCATGCCAGCAACCTCCCCGGCTTGTCCCCGCCAGCGTGCTGCCTCTCTATGTATTTTCTGTCATTTAAGTTGCATAATCTCTCCCAGTGCACTCCACACTCTAGCTGCAATTGGCTTATGATTTTGGCCTCCTCAAGGGAAATAGCTGCTCCCCTCCCCACCACCTTAAATGCCTCCCATAGAATGCCAGCTGATTTTATACTTCCAGTGTTATTTTCAAAGTATTCTACCACTTCCTTTCTCAGGTCCTCCCTGAACACTGTATTTTTCAATTCTTTGGCTCTAAGCTGCCACGTTCGGATCCTAGCTTTAGGAGGCGAATATTGCCATGTTAAGATCAGTGGCGAGTGGAGTAGCAAACATATAATCTAGCAGTGTGTACAAGTTTTGTGGGGCCGAATAATGAGAATAATGTCTTTCATGTGGATGGTGTAGCCTCCATATATCCTCTGAAAGGGGCCTCTAGGGGTCCCTTATGTATATGGAAACAAGGCAAGTCACCACACACGATAGATACGCCAGACACAAGGTTGTATTCCCAAAGCTAGGGTTTATTGCAAAGCAAATAGTCTCAGTTGGCCAACTCTGTCTCATGCCCCGCGACGTGTATCTCTAGACCTCGAGGGACGCAAGAAAGTGAATTACGTACATCAGTTACATATATACAAAATGCATATCATTCAATTAGCTATGACATGTTTAACACCCCCCTTTATTGGGTTTCTTTGAACTCGGTGTGATGATGGACACTTTCGACAATTATGACACCTTCAAATATCTATTCTAGTAACAATATGCAATTTTCAAGTGCGGAGGCATCTTTCAGTTGTTGAACAGAACGCAGTGCTTCTGTTCTTGGAAGCGAGCTAGATACAGGGGAAGAGTCACATTCCAAACCTTGCTATCTATGAGGTGCTATTCGTGTCCTGGGAGCCGATATGCTCTACAGGGCTCAGTAAACGGGGCCGTAAGAAGAGCATAATTCAAGCCTTTAGCTGCTTTATTCTAACATATTCTACCATATAACAAGACTGGCTGACAGCTGCGAAATGATTAAATGCCCTGCAGCTCTGCTTCAAGGCTACATTCGGGAGGGAGCCGGGCATTCCTTCCTGGCACTGCCTACGTTGTGTTTCAATGAACCCTTGTTATCCTCGCGGCCCTGCTGCCTTGTCCTTTCACGTTCAGACAACAATGTTTTACAGTCGAGCAGTATAAGCAGAAAATGTGCTGCAAAGCAATAAGAACAGAAAGCAATGAGCAATGGTTAGAAAACAAAATGGCGATCCTTGTTGCATCAAAATGGTCGTTCATTGGCAAACTCGGAAACCTATATGTCTGTCATATCGTGCATGAGACGGTTGGCCCACGGCCACCAACATACATTTGCCATAAAACATGAGAGGTATCCATTTTTCTAGACTGACAAACCCTTCTTTGGCCGTATGCCAAACGTCTCATCCATTCATTGTATCCTCCTCTGATGACGATAAGTCTGAAGTACTTATGTTTGAATTTTGCATGCTATTGTAAGCATCATCATCTTCATTAATATCTATAGCAATCAATTCTTTTACTGTCTTCATCTCATTTGTGTCTTGGTCAGCCCGACCATGAGTTTGTATTCTTTTTGTCATCATATGCATACATCCCTTAGTACATCCCTCAGTTACCTCAGTGCAAACTATCGGTAGGCAGAGTATGCAACAACAGCACGTTATGAATATTCCAAACACCACTACTAATATCGAAATCTACTTCCATCCCCAAGAACGCAATATTCCCCAAAACCAGGACTTTGTTCCCCAGCCTCCTTCTCCAGTAGGGAGTTCGGAGCTAAGGACATGCATTTTCTTTATCGCTTCAAAAATCGTAGGGGAATAGTCAACTACAAATACACAACACGCTGATCCCACTATTTTGCAAATTCCCCCACGATCAACCAGGATCACATTGAGAGCCATTCTATTTTGCAGCGTCTTTAACCTGATTCCTTTTTCCTTCAACGTCATGTTAAATAGTATATCTGGCGTTGTGTTTATGGCATTTTTTAGTATTCTGGACAACTGCCTTATGTTATAGGAGTTCACTATCTGGGACAAAAATGGAATGAATGATTTTGCTACGTCAGTCGCTATTAAAACACCTTTGCTACTCCTTTTGGTTCTAGATCTGGATAGTCTGGCCATGTCTGCTGTTTCTAAGAGGAACACTCCTGGGAACAGTAGACCTAGGTAACATGTACCTCCCCAGTTTCTGGGCAACCAAGGATATGCTTTCTCTCCACAAATAAACTGGATCTCCCACATATACTGGTTCTATTTCACATTTTAATTCCACTGTATTCATGCATCCAGTAAATGTTCCGACTGAATAGGAGCCTTTCTTTTTTAGACAAAAAGGGACAGTTCTTGGGTTATAATTCACTGTGTAAGAAGGGGGAACTGCATCTTTGTTCCCGTCTGTTCTTACACAAAACGTCATCACAGATGTTTTAACTGGTGGGGACAATCTATCCTGTCTATTTTGTCGTGTTATCTTTCGCTTACTTTTCCTCGTAGGCTCTGGGGTCATCACTTGTGCTTTATGGAATATGGAACAACCCACAGGCCTCATAATTATTTCCTCAAACTCATTCATGTTTGTTCTGTCTAATTGACCCGTACTACTCTTATTCCATTTCCCATAGAACATTGCACTTAAAGATGCACAACATGCAGAACTTAATGGTAATGGCTGTACATACCAACCTATTCCTTTCCCAGCATGCTGCGGTAAATGGGCACATACCCAGCAATTTGTTTTCTTTAGAATTGCATGTGTCATATTCATGATCAATAACAACGTGTTGTTCCCAAACCCTTCCCTGTGTCTTTCTTCCATTGGGGACAAGGTATAAGTAATCACCTGAACCGGGCTTTCAGTAGTGGATATATTAACTTTTGGTAAAAACATTCCCAATGGCCGTATCGATTCCACATACCATAATACTAGGGCTGTCGTTATTGGTGCTACCACACTCATAAATCACATAATTATTGTCAGTGCCAGCATACAATTCTTTTTACCATGCGTTTTTCTCATCTTCCTTCTTCTTCCTTATTAGAGTTCGTCATGGATATCACTCTTCGTTGCACTTGCTCTGATGTAAATAAGTTCAACGGAATTGTCACAGTTCAGTTCTGCCAGTCCTTTATAGCCTGGATTTGCTTACTTGTTTTAGGCAAGATCACTTGTCCTTTCTCACACTGCTCAGAGGACTTTTGATCAGTTATCTACTGCCTTAGTACCATGTGCATCCAGCTTGTCCACTCTGGTTCCAGACACATGTACTTTTTATGATCGCACCGAGGAGCCGCGAGTCTTGAATTGTCCGACTTGCACAATTCTCACGCTTCTCTCCTCTACACCTCTAGTTCCTTCTCCGTCCATGAGCAGAACCAGAGGTTGACATAAACACCAAAGAACTATGGATCACTTTGTCTTTCGAGGCTGCAAATTGTATCGCAGCACTCCTGGTATTGTGTGATCCGTGAACAGTGCCGGTGCACTTCCAGATTCAGGCTCAAAGTCAGCCTGTGGCGCTACTGCAGGTGCTGGTGTGCGCCGCGCCAGTGATGCAGATTCGGTCTTTGGCATGCTGGCAAGTGCTGGTGGGCGTTTGCAAGGCAGATTTCGTGTCGGCCAACAATGATGTAGATTCTGCTGGGCAACGTTGGGGCATTCTTTGCCATTCCCCTTTTTTGGCAATCGTCTCAGGCTTTGTTTCGCGTTTCTCTTCTCGCTCGGGCAGATTTGGTGGAGGCTTACTGGCAACAGTTTCTTTAGTTTCTGGGACCACTGTCTCTTTCCAGTCGTCTGGGTCAGGCAAGTCTTTCATTGAAGTTGGAATCTTTTTGGCATGGGTGGCATGGATCCACGACTTCCGTCCATCCACCCGTATCGCCGTCTGCGTTGCCAAGAGTACGTGATAGGGGCCGCGCCACCTGGGTGCTAACGATGACTTTCTTTCAAAATTTTTAAGCAGAACCCAGTCTCCTGGCTCCAGCACGTGCCCCGGAGCGGTGTATCTCACGGGTAAAGCCTCCTGCACCTGCTGATGAATCAAACGCAATTTCTGCATTAAAAGGCCACAATAAGTACTGAGCACAGGATGTTCTACCTCTCTGAGTCGTTTTGGCTGAGGTGCGCACCAAACATTTGCTGGTCTCCCCATTACGATTTCGTACGGGGAGAGCCCAGTTTTAGCCTGTACAGACGTAATAACGCTATTGGTAATGCATCCACCCAACTCAACTTGCTTCCTGCACATATCTTGCTTATTTTTGACTTGAGAATCCCGTTGTACCTCTCCACAAGACAGGCCTGACTCGGATGCCTTGAACTATGGAATCTCTTATCAATCTGAAGACCCGCACATATCTGTAACACCACTGCGCCCACAAAATGTGGGCCATTATCTGACCATAGGACACGGGGCAAGCCAAAATGGGAAAAATATTCTTTAAGCATTACTTTTGCCGTGCTCATTGCTGTGCAGTCTTTTAAGGGATATGCCTCCACCCACTTGCTGAATGCACAGATCACCACCTAGACATATTTCAAATTTTGGCTTCTCTCCATCGCTATGAAATCGAAATGGATTACCTCAAAAGGCATAGAGGGTGGGCCAAAACTGCCTACCGGAGTCACTGTTCCCTTTCCTACATTGTGCTGTAAACACGTGATACAGTTCTGCACCAACCTCTCTGCATTCTTCTTTATGTTTACATTCTGCCATACTGTGGATAGGTGCTGTATTATCTTTTTCACACAGATGTGAGTAGGGCTGTGGGCCATTGTGACCATTGCAGTCACATATGAATTTGGCAACATCCAATTTCTAGTTCCCTTGTCCACCCAACAACCCTCCAGATGTAACTCAGCAGAGCCCTTTGCCCACCCCTGTATTTCATCGGCCGTGGCTTCGGCCTGCATTTCTTTGACAGTGGCAACTCCATTTTCTATCATACAGGGTACTTCCTCAGTCTGAACCGTCATCATTTTAGTATTTGAATCAGTGGCAGTTTGTTTCGCAATTCTGTCTGCAAACGCGTTTCCCTCTCCTACTTTGCATGTTACCTTTTTGTGTGCCTCGCATTTCACTATTGCTAGGCGTTTTGGAAACGTGAGTGCAGACAACAATCGTACAATCAAAGGGCCATGTTGAATTCTGGCGCCATGTGATGTCAAAAACCCTCTCTCAGCCCAGAGTCGACCAAAGTTATGAACCACGCCAAAAGCATACTGACTATCAGTATATATATTCACATTCAAATTTTCAGAAATCTCGCAGGCTCTGGTCAATGCTATTATCTCAGCGGCTTGTGCCGAGTTCTAGGGGATTCTTTTGCTTTCTATCACGCTCTTTAGGGTAGTGATAGCGTATGCGGCAGTCGTCGTGCCATCAGGTAATTTAAAACAAGAGCCGTCACAAAATAACTCTCCATCTGGCTCTTTCTGTGGGGTATCACTTAAATCAACTCTCCCCTTGGTTTCTTCCTCAGTGACCATTAAGAAATCATGGGGGGGGTGATTTATTCTCGCCAATTTCTTTTATGGGTAGTGGCATTCATTCTGCAGGATTCAAAGCACTACACCTCATAATTTGGATATGGGGCGCGAACAAGATAATCTCATATCTTGTCAATCTAGCAGAGGTGAGGTGTTGCGTCTGTGTTCTATTTAATAGAACGTCTATGGCATGTGGCACCATCAGAATGAAAGTATACCATCCCTTCCGTTTGTTTCACTGACGCAGCAGCCGCCGTGACAGATCGCAAACAACGTGGTAGTGCGCATGCTACAGGGTCCAGCGCAGTAGAAAAATTGCCGCACGGCCTATTTCTTCCACCTTGTTCCTGTGTCAAAACCGCCAATGCACATCCTTCACTTTCACACACAAACAGTCTAAAAACCTTTTCATAATTCGGTGTGCCCAAAACTGGCGCAGAACATAATGCAGTTTTCAATTGTTCAAATGCTCTCTGACATTCCTCATCCCACTGTAAAGGCATAACCGCATCCTTTCTAGTCAAATTCACCATCGGTTTCACAATTAACGCAAAATTACCGATCCATTGTCGGCAATATGAAGCCATGCCTATTATGGCTCTGACTCCTTTCTGTGTCTTTGGAATAGGCATACAAGTAATACTTTCTATTCATTCTGGCCTTAGCCTTCTCCCCTCTTTCGAAAGTAGGTAGCCCAAATAAGCTACCTCCTTTTGATTCTATTGAAACTTCTTCAAACTAGCTTTATGGCCATGTGGCGCTAGGTGTGACAGTAGTAATACAGTGCTTTCTTTACAAATCTCCTCTGTGTCAGCAGCTAATAATGGATCGTCTATGTATTGCAAGAGTACGCAACCCACTGGTAATTCTAGCATGTCTAGCTGCTCTTTCAATGCTCTACTGTAAATACTCGGACTTTCCGTGTAACCTTGCGGAATCCGTGTGAATGTAAATGATCGTCCTCCTAATGTGAACGCGAACAAATATCTGCTGTCCTTGTCCACCGGAATGCTATAGAACGCATTTTTTAGATCAACTACACTAAAGTATTCTGCTGAAACAGGTATCATTGTCAATATTGTAGTGACATCTGGCACTAAAAGAAATTGTGGATCTACTACTTTGTTTAGCGTGCGCAAATCAATTATGAAACGGTATGGTACTTCATTGCCTCCTTTTTTATAAACTGGAAGAATCGGGCTGTTGCATGTACCGCCTGTAATTTCTTCAATCACCCCTAATTTCACCAAATCTGTAACAATACTCTTCAATCCTTTTTCACCTTCAGCCGGAAATTCTGTACTGGGGATTTCGCGGTAGTGTAACACCCTCTTTCAAAATGATCTTTACTGGCTCTATTTTCAAGCATCCTACATCGTTGTCATGCATTGCCCATATACAGGTTGGCACTTTACTTAGTTCTCCTGGTAAAGTTTCAGACATGAATTCTGACACAGGGGCATCTTGTGGCCAAATCGTTAGGAACACCCCGTCTGCCATGCAATGTATAACGGAACCTAATTTTTTCAACAAATTTAATCCCAACAGGTTCTCCCCACAATTTTCTGTTAAAAGAAAAGGACAATGTTCAGTGAATGGTCCTATAATAACTGAGACTGATTGGGACACTGGGTTTATGACTGGTGTACCTGCAAACCCTACGGAAACATTCTTTTGCCCTGACAGTGGTATATCAGGAACCAAGTGATGGTCTATTGAACATTTTTGCGCTCCTGTGTCTACAAGAAAGCGGTGCTCATCATTCCCGACTCTCATTTCTACATAGGGTCCTCTCTGATTCACGGGAATAGACACTGGTTCCGACCCCTGTCCTGGGCTGTCCTTTTGGGGAAGTAACACATCGTCCGATGTGTAATAATTATTATTACTGTAATACGTGTTTGGCTGTGTATCGAAAACGTTCCCACTCTTCCGTCTATTTCCCCCACTCTGGTTTCCATACTGTTGGTTTTGCTGTCCCTGACTCTGGTTAGGGGCACTTTGGTTTTGGGCTTGGTTTTGATTACCTCCATTATTGTGGTGCTGCTGCATACTATTCCTATTTGGTCTATTCGCTCCTTGGTGCCCTCGGTGCTGTCTCCTCTGACCAGTCCCATTTCTATTCTACAGATGTGGACATTGCGCTCGCCAGTGTCCTTCCTCCTTACAATACACACACTGATTTGGTCCCACTGGTCCCCCATGCATATTCGAATTACTTCTTCCTTGTGCATTCCCTCTCCCTCTATTATGTCCTACTACTTGCTGCAGTAGTACCCGTGTTTTCAGTAGGTATTCTTGCAAGTCTTCCCCCATCTGTTTTAACAACGATAATTCATCCGCCATTGCCTTCTGCCCCGCCGATTGTAACTGCTGCCATCCATTATGTGACCCCTGCATTCCCTTCCGATGACTCCCTTTATCCTTACCCCTGTACCCAGGTGCAGTAAATATTTCAGCATAATCATTATCTAATTCATCTTTAAGTTCAAAAAGTCCATATACATGTTCTCTCACTTCTTCATCCCTCTCCCTACAGCGTGCTAATGCATTCAAATCTAACAATCACTGCAGTGCTAATTTCCCAATTAACTGTTTCCATCTGTCCACCAAATATTCACCCATGCATTCCAGCACTACCTGTCTTTCGTTGCTTCTTCGGAAGTCATACATCGAGGCCAATGCTGCCGTCCCATCATTCCCATCTATATACATTTCTGCCTGTTGCTGCAATTCCACCTTCCTTTCTTTGCTGATCGCACTGCGAGTTACCCTTGTGCATCTACTTTGTTCAGTCCCGCCTATCGCCCCTGTGGTTTCAACTTCAACCCCGGGAGGGACGGACAGTACCGAGTCTGTATATAAGGCGGGAGGTGCTGATGGGACAATGGGAACAGGGAGTGTCTGCTGTGGGCCTGGTTGGCTAATAGGAATAGGAATAGGAGTTTGAGCTCCGGGGCGGGGTTTGGGCACTAGTTACTGACGTGTTTTGCCTCGCTTCTGATCTTGGGCCTTGTTTTGTATGGGTCAATATGTTTTCTATCAATTCATCTGCTATGTGCAATTCTCGTTGTGGGTATATTTTTTCTATATTCAACTGGTCACGTCTACCTGACCTCCTTAGACTTTCAGTCCACTCCTCCTCTTTCTTTTCTTCCGCTACTTCACCTTTCGATTTATGCCTGCGCGCATGCTTCCCTCTACTTCTAAATCGGAGCATTGCTTCCCTTCTCCAGTCCTTAACGATATCAAATGCTGCAGGAGGCGCTTTCTTTTTTATCTACACCCTTTCCAAGTTATCTATTCTCGCTATCTCAAAACTACCATTAATCGGCCACTGATGGTCTTGTTGCTTTCTGGTTTGCCTATGCCAAGTCTCACAGAATATTATTGCACCCACTCCATACTTTGGCCATCTTCCAAAGATTGTCTACCACAGCGGAAAGACCCTGCTAGGGTGGACAATACCCCAGACATGTTTCAACCTTCCCCCTGGTTAATCAACCTTACCTAGGGCGTTTGATTTTGCAAAGTGAACTCTCAATCAATATCAGGATCACTTTGAATCGGGGAATGACTCACCTGATAAATCAATTTGTCCTTTCGGACACAAGTCGTCTGTATACTGACGCAACCAATGACGTCGTGTCTGCGTTTCTTGGCTTCCGCCTCGTTTTGGGACCCTCACCTCCTTGTTCTCTAGCCAGGCACATCGATCAGGGATCAGATGTGTGCAGATCTGCAAAGGAATTTCTCATCACTTTTACAGGGCGCCCCGAACACCTCTTGATCCCGGTTTGATCGTCCCGTCCTCGCCATTCTCCGCCTTGACTCAATTACAATGTATGCGATGGAACAAGTGGGGGAGGGTCCCTATTCGGGCGCCATCTTGAAAGGGGCCTCTAGGGGTCCCTTACATACATGGAAACAAGGCAAGTCACCACACACGATAGATGCGCCAGACACAAGGTTGTATTCCCAAAGCTAGGGTTTATTGCAAAGCAAATAGTCTCAGTTAGCCAACTCTGTCTCACGCCCCGCGACGTGTATCTCTAGACCTCGAGGGACACAAGAGAGTGAATTACGTACATCAGTTACATATATACAAAATGCATATCATACAATCAGCTATGACATGTTTAACACCCCCCTTTATTGGGTTTCTTTGAACTTGGTGTGATGATGGACACTTTCGACAATTATGACATCTTCGAATATCTATTCTAGTAACAATTTGCAATTTGCAAGTGCGGAGGCATCTTTCAGTTGTTGAACAGAATGCAGTGCTTCTGTTCTTGGAAGCGAGCTACATACGGGGGAAGACTCACATTCCAGACCTTGCTATCTATGAGGTGCTATTCGTGTCCTGGGAGCCGACACGCTCTACAGGGCTCAGTAAAGGGGGGCCGTAAGAAGAGCATAATTCAAGACTTTAGCTGCTTTATTCTAACATATTCTACCATGTAACGAGACTGGCTGGCAGCTGCGAAATGATTAAATGCCATGCAGCTCTGCTTCAAGGCTACATTCGGGAGGGAGCCGGGCATTCCTTCCTGGTGCTGCCTACGTTGTGTTCCAACGAACCGTTGTTATCCTCGCGGCCCTGCAGCCTTGTCCTTTCACGTTCAGACAACATTGTTTTACAGTCGAGCAGTGTAAGCAGAAAATGTGCTGCGAAGCAATAAGAACAGAAAGCAATGAGCAATGGTTAGAAAACAAAATGGCGATCCTTGTTACATCAAAATGGTCGTTCATTGGCAAACTCGGAAACCTATATGTCTGTCATATCGTGCATGAGACGGTTGGCCCAGGGCCACCAACATACGTTTGCCGTCAAACATGAGAGGTATCCATTTTTCTAGACTGACACCTCCAGATGCAATTCTCCCAGCATGGCCCTCAAGGTTTTGGTTGCAGGGGTAGGTTTGTCTAGCTTCTTGTCTGATCTGTCTACCCTAGGATCCAGCTTGCAATTAAAGTCACCTCCCCATATCACCATCCCTCCCCCCCAAGGTACGGACTAACCTTACTATATAAGGTCTTGAAATAGGCCACAGTGTCTTGGTTCAGGGCATATGTATTAATGACACACAGCTCTCTATTTTCTATCAATCCCTGCATCGCCACCATCCTCCCATCTGGTTCCGCGGTGGACTGTAATAACTGAAAGGGGACATGTGGTGCTATTCAAGTAATCACAGCATGGGTGTATGCAGAATATGTTGCCCCTATGGTAGTCCCTTTCCATTTCTTTATTATCATATCCTGTTTTTCTTTTGTAAGGTGCATTTCTTGCAATAGGGTGATGTCTATCTTCTGCCTCTTCAGATACATCATGATCGTATTCCTCTTCGAGTAACTGTTGAGCCCCCTGACATTCCAGGTTGCTATCTTGAGGTCTCCCATCTCTCATCCATATCCTGTCCCTCCTCTGTCCTCTCTGGTCTTCCGCACTATGCGCAGTAGTACGTGGATGTAAGCTCGTTCCCTGTCCCTAACTTCCCTTCCCCCACACACCCAACAAAACTCCCCAACCCCAACTGTTGTTTTAATTCCACTGCACAACACCCAACTCTCCTCCCGCCCCCCACCCACACCCAATCACCCCAACTGCCTTCTTTCCCCCCTCCAACCCCAACTCATGCCCAGCCCCATCCCTGGATCTCAGGCAACCCTGCATCTAGCCCATTCCCGGCTGTTGCCAGTACTCAGAACACAGCAGGGGTGTACCACCCTACTGGTGATTCAACTACTCTAACTACTGGGGGTAAGACTCGCTCCTCCTGGATCTCCCGTATTAATGCTATGGTTTGTCATGCACTCCCAACCCATGTCTGAAGTTGCTTGCATATATTCCAGTCCAACAAGTCCACATGAGTGTGCAAGATTGCCAGTCTATACACCCCGCCCACTCTCCCGTGCATTCCCTCTAGTCATCACTGCTACATTTACATCTAGCATCCTGCTCAGAAACATGGAGCTGGTTCACTTATCCTGTCCGCCTCGGTCTGGTCCGTCCACTCCTTCTGGGTGGCCTTGGGCATCTAGCCAGCTTGTCGCCTCCTCTGATGTTTCAAAGAAGAGTGCCTTGCCCTCATGTAGGATTTTTGACTTTGTAGGGTACAGTAGCATGTACTTCAAACCAGCTGCTCTCAGTCATCTTTTCACCGCCACATAGCCGAAAAGTTGCCTTTGCACCAGCATGGTGTAATCCGGGTACACGGTGACAGACGCCGATGCTCTGTGTATCATTCCGCCCTTGGGGAAATATTCCAGGATCTTTTCCCTATCCCTGTAGTTTAGTATCTTGGCGATAACCGCCCGGGGAGGAGCTCCAGGTTGAGGCCTTTTTGTCAGGGCTCTATGCGCCCTTTCGACTGTGAATCCTTGGGAGAGGTTGCCGGCCCCTATTTCCTGGATCAACATGTTTTTCACGTAGTCCGTCAGATCCGAGCCCTCTTCCCCTTCAGGCAGCCCCACCACACGGATATTGTTGCGTCTTGCCCTCCCTTCTTCCTCCTCCGCTCGGTTTTCCAAGTTTTGCACCTGTTGTTTCAAAATGTGAACATCCTTGGTGTTGGCGGTGCTGACATCCGTGTTAGATTTCACTGCACTTTCAAGGCCACTTGTGCGTTCCGCCAGTGCCCTCAAAACTTGTTGTAAGAGGTTGACATCAACCCCCACTGTGCCAATCTAGAGCTCTAGCACCATTTTCAGGTCTGCTATGGCTGTGTACAGCTTGGTCCCCATGAGGATTTCAGCTCTGTTATGGCGTCCAGGATTAGTTGATCATTCCGCGGCGAGGCCATTGTTGCCAGCGTATCCTTTCTGCCTGTGTGGGCATGCTTGGGGAGTGCGATGCTTTAGTGAATGTTAACATCGTTGACTTTTTTCCTTTCGCCTTGCCACTCTTGAGTTCCATTGCACTCGTCGTCCGCCGGCTAGGTTTCCCTACTCCACCAAATCACTCGGCTCCAGTGCAGTATGGGTTATTAGGCTGGGTATCCACCCTTTTGCAGCGTGTACCCAGGACTTTCAGGTCTCTCAAGTGCTTTCCCCTTCAGTGGGTCAGACATCCTTGGGTGAGGTGCCGCCTCCCTTATTTGCTGGCTTAATGGACCTTGTGTGGTCCTTACTTCTCCAGGGGAGGTCTTCAGTCCCTCCTCACCCTCATTCCGGTCCTTTATTACGCTGGAGTCATGTATGGTTTATGGCGCCCCTGATTGTGGTCTGGTTCAGGCCTGGTGGGGTATACCATCCCCCCACATAGTGTCCTTAATACTGGCGTGGTTTGCCTTATGGCTTTGTGCGCCTCAGTCCCAACTGTTGTGCCTCAGTGCACCCCCCCCCTGCCTCCACAGGACACCCTCACACTCTTGTCTTTAGTGTGCTTTGACAGGTGAAGTGCCTTTGTCCACCCCACCTGGTCCTCTTGTTTGGGGTAACGACAGAGTCTCAAGCCGACGTGCCTTTTCTGCTCGTAACCCGCTGCATCAGCCTCCCTGTGTGATCCACGCTCCTATTATAAGGCCAGAGGTCACTCTCTTCGTGGTAGGCTTCAGTGGATGCCGGACCTTTCAGTCCCATGTGAGCCCTTCCATTGCGGCAGCTCTCCGTTTCTAGTACCGGCCCGCAGCACAGTCCAAAACTTTATTCCCCTCTGTTGTCCAGCCTCTTGAGCAGTGCCTCTTCATGTGCCTTGTGTTACATATGGTGCAGCTGCTGCATTAAATCAGTTCCAGTGGGTGCCCATCAGGCCCACTACACACCCAGGCCACCGCTTTCTACCAGCCAGCCATCCCCCTTCGGTCCATATGTAAATCTCCCATGACCGACACTGCACGGGATATCGGGAAACAAAATAGCCCACCAATTGCCAGGGCCACCATCCTCTCTAGACTCGACTACGGAAACGCCCTCTTACTCGGAGCCAGCACTAAGAACATAAAACAATGCCAGACAATTCAAAACAACGCCATACGAACAATAACGGGCAAAGCTAGAAGAGAACACATTTCAGGCGAGAGGAGGGACCTTCATTGGCTTGCCATAGAAGACCAAGTACTATTCAAATCCTTAACACTGGTCCACCGCTGTCTCTACGGAAAGGCACCTGAATATCTAAAGAAGCAATTCTTCTGGTACGAGCCAAACCGTATTTTGAGGTCCAGTAACAAAGGACACGTATGTGTACATCCCACGAGAAGAACACATGGCTAAGGTAGATCCTTTGCTATTAAGGCTACCACCAAATGGAACAAATTGTTCCAAAATGGAACAAAATGGCCCCTGAATTTAAAAACAGAAACAAATTACCTAGCCTTTCGGAAGAAACTTAAGGCACAGCTCTTCAAATAAAATTCAGTCCCCTAGTGTAGGCCTCAAATTCTAACCTTCACCTCTGTTGTCCTGTCACTAAGTCCCACGTCCTATCGTAAGCGCTCTGATGCCTGCGGGTAGCAGCGCTATATAAATATATAAATAAATCAAATAAAATAAATATCAGTAAGCACTGCAAGCACTTTTCGCTCTGGGCACACGCAGCCTGTCTGTCTCTCACATCCACCGTTCAAACAAGCTGCTCCACGCCACACGCCCAAAGCTATTCGAGCTCTGCTGTCTTGTACATGGGAAGCGGCCTCTGATACTTAGTATCACTGCCGGCGTGAAACTCGCGTCAGTTTCACAACCCGGCATGCAATGTAGCCGGTCCGTCCTCGCCTTTTCCGAAGCCAGGGCCACTTTATATCTTCTGCGGGCTCGGTCTCCCCGCTGCGCCTGCCATGTCTTGCCTCGAGCTATTTCGAGGCTGCGGGAACATCCCAATTGCAGTCCCGAAGTCAGTACATACTCGGGCTGTATACCATGGAACGCCAATTCAACCAGCAGACACAAAATCAGTCTCGGTGCATGCGGCCGACACCGTACACCGTCTCAGGCACCTTTGCTGTAAAGAGCTGCAGAGGGTTCCGCGACTGGGCACTCGGACGGCCTGCGCCCTTTGTTCTTCCTTGACTATTAGGCAGCAGCCATCTTATTCATAGTCACTGATGAGCTGCAAAATCTTCTGTGGCCTCAAACACTGAAGATATTCTGTGGGTGGATGCCACAATACAGCTCCGTATGCCTGGTAGCATCCCCCACGAGATCCTTGCATTATAGGATGGTCGTAGCAATTTCTCACGCGGTTTTCATCAGGATGTTTCAAGGGTCAGGAAGAGCTCCAGTGAAGACACGTCTGTCTACATGGCTCCATAGCCATGCCCCCAAGAAGAGGCACTGATTAATGGAAATGGCTCTGCTGCACCAACTTCAACAGTCTAGTCAATATGGACAATCAGTAAGCTGCCGATACATAAAAAGGGAAGAAGGACTGAAGAGTTTGTTCATCCCTCCCTCAAGAAGCTGAAAGCAGGTTGGTGGAGAATGGATACCAGAGGAACCAAGACACGATGCAAGAAGCTGGAGCCCCCAAAAAGGGTTGACGGAAGAAGAACCCTTTGGCATGCCGGAAGCAGATCATGGAGGTCTGCTCGAGAGAAGGGACCACGCTGCGCACACTGGCAAAGCAGAGTAGCAGCAAGCAGCAGCTACAGAGATGTCGTGGCTGGGGTGGACGATGTAGAGAGCATGGGGGAAGAGATCGACTCCTGGAGCCGACCGGAGCTCGAACGGAAGGACCCTGAAGGTAGGGGTTTGAGGGGGCTTGCTGGTGGGAACAGAGAACTGATGTGGGAACTCCTTAAGAAGGGTAAAAATACACTGGAGTTCAAGTCTGTGAGGAAAGCCTGTGAGAGAGACTTTCAAGCAACAACTGCATATTAAATAGGGGTGTGGGACTCAAGTACAAGAAACAGTATGAAGAAATAATTACAGATGGAACAAGAGTCTGGGAACCCCAAATAAACAGAAGTTATTACAACCACTATATAAACAATAACAGTGACTAGCAGGATAGTAAACCAGGTCTGCTATAATAACTAAAGAAGCCATAATATGAACAATCATAGTACCAAATCTACATCACAAATAGCTGGAAACCAACCAGGGAAAGGGAGTAATTTCCCCTGGGAATGCAAGAATCTGCAAAGGGGCCAGAGGTAAGGGTGTCACTTCCTATGACATCCTAACGAGGTCTGAGAAAAGCCAAGGGAAGAGAGAGATTCCCCCACCGTTTGTTGAACTGCCTAAAAGGACTGGAAAATGTATGGTGAAGAGAGATATTCCCACATTGCTTTTTGAACTATCTACAAAGTATAAGAAAAGACCCGGGGGAAAGGAGGCATTCCCCCATCGCTTATTGAGTGTCACAGTGAGTCCAAGAAGAGCCTAAGGGGAGGAAGCCATCACCCTGTTATTGTGAATAGAAAAAGTAATTTAAAGAGACTTTCTTTTCTGTGTCTGCCATTGACGTAGAAGTCCTTCAAGAGAACTGTTAGAACTTTTTGTTTATTCAGTCTGGAGGACACATCTCACCACCAGGAGGTCAACACAAAGCCTCAGTCCAGAAGAAGGGGGTCACTCTTCTGAACTAAGAAGATCCTTATTTTTCCTTAGTTAGTTAAGAGTGTAAGGGACGGAAATCGGTTTTGACACAGGACAGTGGACTATTCATTTTTGATGGACCAAGGGCCTCATTACAACTCAGGCGGTAAGGGGTTTACGGCAGCGTTAAGAGCGCCGACCCTTACCGCCTGAGTACGAGGTCCCCTAGCGCCATGGTGCTTTTAACACCTGCTTTTAGCAGGTGTTAAAATCCATGGCGCTAAGGGACCATGGAGTTAATTACGCCACCGTAATTTACGGTGGCGTAATTAACGCCTTCCCCACTCCCATTATGCCCTATGGGGCAAAAATGGGAATGGGGAAGGGTAAATGGGGATTGGGGACTTACCGCCCCGCCTAGGTCGGAATGGGGTGGTAAGTCCGCCAACCACCATGGCGTAAACGTAGTTTACGCCATGGTGGTAAAGTCACGGCCCAGGCGGTAACTTACCGCCTGGGTCGTAATGAGGCCCCAAGTCCTTAATATTTAATTGAGGCAGGATATTAAAAGTGTTAGGTACACTTAGGGTTTTTCTCTTTTATTGTGACTGAAATAAAAGTCTATAACCACAACAATGCCACCTGTTTGTCGATCTCCTCCTTCCACACCCTTACAGTACCAACGAATGGAGAGTGGACAATATTCTATTTATAATTGGCAGTACCAGGATTAGAGATGTACATGTTGAAACGAGGGGTGATGGTCATAATGATGAAGGATATAAGGGAGGGCGACAGAAAGCAGATAGTTTAGATCATGAATCCATTCAATCTGAAGCTGATGAAGAAGTAGCAGAGAAGGAGGAAGAGTGGTGGACAGATGAAAAGCAGGGGGAAAGGGTGCCACCTAGAGTGATGCCAAGAGTAGAGAGTTTGTGGGGCCCAAGATTAAGAGCATGGCCAGGTCATATGGCAGTGGTCAAATGGAAGCAAGGGGGGAAGAAGTTACCAGCATAGCAGGCAGGAACACAGTTTCCATTGTTACATAAAGGTCCTGGCAGAGCATAGTATGTCTAGACATGGATAGAAACAATTTGATTAAGGCGCTGCTCTTGCTCGCCGCAGGAGCGGGCAAGTGGATATATGCACCGAGAAACAGACTGCAGGTATTACATTGGCAGTAGGAGATAAGAAAAGCTTGTTTGCTGCAGTATTGGGTGATCAAGCAGATGACATTTGTAAGAAAGCAGGATATACAGGGGTACAAATGGGTGATGACAATCATGATGGGGCACACTTTAATGATTGTTGGGCTAGAGTGTGGGCTGCATTAAGAACAGCACACCCTGACACACCAAACACACATTCAATAATGGTGTTCGCTATGAAGGAAGACAAAGATCCAGTGCAGTACATATTGCAGATTCAGGAGATGTGGGCGGCTGAGACAGGGGAATCATGGGACAAAACAATAGCAATATTGTACCACATGTTGAAGAAGGGGCTCCCCAAGGAGGTGCAGAAGGACTTGGATAAGATAGTAGGGACTGAGGCCAAGGGATGGCCAGAGATTCCGGCGATAACAGTGCATATTGTAAAAGGCGACAGGAGAAGGAAAAGGAAGTAGCGGATAACGCGCAGAAGGCAAAGGCGAAGTTAGTACAAAAGAAATTGGCGAAATTGAGTATAGAAGTAGCAGGGATTAGGGGGTCACCGTACAGCAGGTGGAACAGAGAATGAGTCTGGTAGAAGTGAGAATGGCACCAGAGTGGACCGAAGGGGGAAAACAAGGGTATCCAGACAACCGAGGGTACCACGATGAATACCAGGGTGGTTACCAGGGAGGTTACCCAAGAAGTTATCTGCGGGGAAGAGGAGGGTTTCAAGGGGCCCAGGGGGCTAGAGGAGCAGAATTTCATGATACGGGGTGAGATTTGGTAGGTCAGGAGTGTGTTGGTCTTGAGGGAAGATGGGTCACTTTGCACGAGAATGTAGGAGCAGACAAGCTTATGCATATAATCCCAGAGCGTATCCTAGTTGACCGGCAGCACCAGTCGCATATCAGCAATCGAACGATGCCCCCAAGCATCCATATGGCAAAATGCCCGTGCAAGACCCCCAGCAGGTACAACAGCCCCAGTATCAATATCAAGCACCCGTACTCCAGCAGATGCAACCTCCAGCACCCAATACTGCACCAGTGTATGCACAGCAACAGACACAACAGCCAGCCCCACAGGTGTGGGACAAAAATGATTTGCCGCACAGTGACATCATACACAGGGGCAAGTGTGGTGGGTGGTAACCCTTTCGTATTAACAGGGTCGAACACATATCCCAATTAGGACAGTCCACAGAGAGTCCTAGTGTGCCCATTCCTGCCAGTCACCACCGACCCCGAAGAGGAACCCCTGGTAGGTGTGGAGATAGGCAACAAATAATTCATTTGTATGGATGACACAGATGCAACACAATCATGCCCAAAGGGCACTTCCCCTTATCAGATAAAGTAATGGACATGCAGGGATTCTCTGGGGCAATAGATTCAGTTTCATCCACGGAAGATTTAGCCATCAAGGTAGGTAACCAAGAGGTATTAGCACCACTATTGTTTTCGAAGGCGACGCCGACAAACTTGTTGCAAAGAGATTTTCTAAGCAAATTGAACATGACCATTTCATTTTCTGAGGGAGGGGTAGTGCGTTCAACACAAGTAATTTGTTAGGCCAGGGTCTTGAAGATAAAAAGAGCATTGTTCAGTGATAGCATTACTAGGGGGATACCTGTGCACCCAGATCTGTTTTTGTACAGAGTAATGGTCCTGTTGAGTTGGTTGCCAGGCATTCAAAGTGAGCCACAGGGAGTGCTGTCAGAATTTCTATTTAGACCAGCAGTGCCCCCAAAACCATGTCCCAGGTACGATTATCACTTTAGATTTGGAGGGGGTGCTGATTGTGGATTGCAAAATAGTGCTTTTAGGGACCGATGAAGTGGGAGGTTAGTGGCAAACAGTTTTGTGTATTGACCCTGTTCAACCATTGAGTGGGGTATCTGACGGACAGTTGTTTGAAGATGCTGACAATGACAGTGAGATGATATTGTAGGTGTGTGTTCCCTATCAAATAATGATTCAGCAAAGGAATGTCCCATGTCCTGCACTTATTGCTAAGAGCATGCCTGCCCAGCTACAAGATAACCTGCTACAGGTCCCAAGCACTTTATGGACTGACAACCCTCACAACGTAGGGCTCTTGAAGAGCATAGTAGCAGTGCGTATTAGGTTGAAGCAGGGAAGAGTGTTACCTAGAGTGCGACAGTACCCATTGTCTAGAGAAGCAGATGAAGGAATACATGACATAATTGTTGTGCTATGGTGGCAGGGCATCATAGTACTCTCAGAGTCTCTGTGTAATACGGCGATATGCCCTGTCAAAAATGCAAAGGGGTCAAGTTGTAAAGTCAAACAAAATTTAGCATAGTGGAATCAGAATTCGCACTTGTACCAAATCCTTTGTAACATCTCAAAAGAGGCCACACATTTTACTGTTATTTTACTGTTACTGTTATTTATTTTAACATTTTACATCAGCAGACTTTCCATTCATTGGAACATGTATCAGGAATCAACTTTTCACATGACTTACAATAGGTTTGAGAATACAGCAGTTACATTGAGCTGTAGACTTGGCCAGATACCCATCCCAGCTCAAAGCTCCAGTATACTGACACTATAGTAGAAGATTTTAGTAAGTTTGGAGTCGTGCTAGGTAGACCCGATAATCGCACCAAATATCTTTCGGATTGGATATACCAGGCATGGTGTTTACGTAGAGGTCCTCACAATTCTCAGCCCAGGTTAAATCAGCTATCCAGTCCTTACCAACCAGGGCATTAGCATTCTTCCACTTTTTCAGTATACAATGATTAGCAATAAGGCATCCAATGTTGACTCTCTATTCTGGAATGTTTCCCCACAGCCCAAACAGCACACTCATGGGAGAATATGGCAAGGTGCAACTGACAATTTCTGGTAGGGTGTCTATCACATGTTTTCAAAACTCATAACTTATGGCAGTTCCACAACATGTGTAATTGATTGGCCTTCTAACCCTTGCCTCAGGGGCACCTGCCATCCATTTCTGGATAGATCGCTTTGAGTGTACTTGGGGTGTAATGCAGTCTATTTAAAATGTTTTACCGAATCCGTTTGAATCTAGAATTTAGTGATACAGTTTTCATCAGAGAACACATCTTGCCCCACTGCTCATCATTGACCTCCAGCTCCTCCGCCCATCTTTGGTATCTGCCTACTTGATTTGTCTTCAATCACCCCATACAGTGGTGCCAGTATTCTGTGACACCCAGAGGAGTTGGAGATATAGGTCAGGAACTTGTGATCCGGGGATTCGATAGGATATACCTTCCACCCTCTCGACACTGCGGCCGTAGCCTATGGTACTGTAGGATGTCCGCCATAGTGCCCATGTGCCCTGTTTCCAGGTCTGCATGGTGAGAAACTTCCCCCTGGAATAAGTCCCCTAGTGTCAGGTACCCTAGCCTCTCCCATACCACCTCAAGCGAGCCATCCCAAGTAGGTTCACTATGCCCAGATGGTGGTGTGCACTGGATCAAATGGGCAGTCATCTGCGTATATAGTGTCAAAGATAAGAGTTCTAATGCCGGCTCTGTCAATGGCCAGCCACTCCAGTCGAACGTGTGGAGGGAACTCTTCAACACCATACCAGAATAATGCAAATTGTGCCTATGCCGCTAACCAATACATCTAAAAGTTGCGTGCAACAACCCCCCTACCATCCGGTAGCGCCAAGTCCACCCACATTTTTTCGAAACACACCTGCATGCCATTAGAACTGCAAAGAGATCAGTGGATATTGGCGAAGAAGTCCTTGCCTGGCCATTTGGTACATTGGTGAACAGATATAATAATTTAGGGAACAGAATCATTTTCACCAACGCTAGATCACCAGCCAGTGAGAGGGGAACATTCCGCCTCCTCAGTAATTTGTCAGAGATATAGGTCTCATGAGTCATGGAGTTCGGATAGAGTAGTGACATCGTATCCCTAGTTATCTGAACTCCCAAGTATTTGAAAAGGTCAGGTGCCCACTTCAAAGGGAATGTTCCATGTGGCCTGGTCGTGCTATCCGTCAGGGGGAATATTTCAGACTTTGGGCTTCATTACAAGTGAGCCGGCACCTTTTTCTGACCACCTCACTCCGTGTCTGCTAGTAATTCAGGCCCCTACTGGCAAATAATTCACTGGATCACTGCCAGTGATTCAGTGTTCCCATTCGTGTGGTGTCCTATGGGACCGTGAATAGAGGAGTTTAATAAATTGAATCATATAGTGCCCAAGCCTGCATGTGTCTAGGTTTACAAACAGATATTTCCTTGAGACCATAACAAAGGCCTTCTGCACGTTCAATGCAACAGCAATGGCAAGGGTCTCCAGAGACAATATTGAATACCCGACGGACATTCAGTGAGGTAGATATTCCCGGGATAAATCCTGTCTGGTCATTATGTACCAGGTGTGGCATCAGTCTGTTTGCTATAACCTTAGCAAATATGTTGGTGTCTACGTTAATTAATGATAGCAGTCTTTATGACCCACATTCTTTGGCAGGTTTGACAGGCTTACGCAGGATTGTGATGGCTTCGCAGAGGGACTCAGGAAGGACCGAATTAGCCAGTGACTATTCACATATTAACAGGAGGTGGTGGGGTGAGACGTTGTCTTTGGGGAGGTCTCTGATTACTCCAATAACCACTTCAATGGTGAATGGCCTATTAATCTGTTCCCTTGCACTAGCCAACAGCCTGGAGAGTGGTATGCCTTCCAGCAGGGAATGAATATCCTGCTCCCTCTGAAGCAGGTTAGCCCGATAAAGAGATTTGTAAAAGTGCCCAAACACCTCAAGGATCTCCTGGTCCAAATATGTACAATCTCCCCACTCATCTATTATCCTATCAACTTGTGGAGGGACATGCTCTGCAGGTATCAGCCTAGCAAGCATCCTGCTTGGGCAATCCCTTTCCTAATAGCGTCTTGCAGCTGCCAGTTTCACAAAGTATTTGGTTTCTCTTTGTGCATGGGCCCGACACTGCTGAAGTGTAGTGTGTATTTCTGCCAGAACGGCTAGGTCTGGCGTGGTGGCATAAATATTTTCCAAATCTTTGAGCTGGTATTCGCAAGCTTCTAAATCACATTGAATAGTCTTCAGAACAGGGGAGTTGCTAGGTCTGGAAAAGACCCGGGGCTAAGCTGATGTCGGAACTGTTGAGACTGGGGGCTAGCTAGTCTTTTGGCTGTAGCTCCCGAGATTCTATCTGGGGCTACAACCAAAAGATCAGGGGCTATAACCCCTTAGCCCCCCCCTAGCAACGCCCCTGCTTCAGAACCCCAGGCACTTTTGAGATAGCCATTCCTCTGATGTACACTTTAAATGCCTGCCACACCACACCATGTGATGTAGCCCCAGAGTGTTGTGGATGAAATAGGTCTGGATATCGTCCTCTATGTCTGCTCTGAACACTGCATCCTGCAGTGCCTTGGATTTAAACCTCCACGATGCCTGACTAGGAGTTGCCCTCCCCATTGTGAGCCGTATAGTAGCGGGAGAGTGGTCTGAGAACGTACAGCAGAGAATGTCCACCTGTTGTACCCTTCCCACCAACTGTCGTGAGATGGGGTGCTAGAGAGCCCGCTTCCAAGATGGCCACGTCTCGGTGAAGCTCCTGCAGGACCTCTGTTAAGGGGAGGCAAAAGTGCGGCCCATCGGGACCACACAAGCCCAAAAGCTGGCAAGCTCCACTTGAACACCTCGGCAGACACCAGCCTGAGTTTGGCCTCCCGGGGTCCCCGGGAAGGGCCAGAGAGCAAAGCAGGCGTCACTGACGCGGGAGACCCGGGCACACGGCTCAGTGCTTTTGGCACACGAGTGTCTGTGTGCGGCCCGGGACCAGCAGGCTGACCACATCTCATGGCATGAGTCGGCCCTGAAAGCGAGGCGCAGCCCGTGAAATCGGCATATGGCTGTTTGAAGAGGGCAGGCGGATCATGGAACTCGGCTCCCGCAATGGGGAGCAAAAAAGACGACCTAACGACTCTGGAGCGGAGGCATAGACAGGCGTCCTGGAATGAGAGAACATAACATTAGGGTCCATGCTGCTATACATGAAATTAATTCAAGATTGTTTCAATTATTTAAACAGATTTTAGACATTTCCATTATTTTTGCAATCATGTGTCCACACTGTATGTGATTAAGAAAAATGTTTGGTTTATTTAGATATAGTACTTTGAAAGTTCAAAAAATTCCAAAGACAAAAACAAAACAAACATTTAAATAACATATATAAAATATTTTTGGGAAAAAAAACATGTTGAATCAATAACAAATTTAACAGAGGACAAAAGATACATCATTTTGAATGAAAAGAACAAAGAGATTAACTAAATGTATGATACACAACAAGAAAAAACTAAGAAAATGAAAATGTTGTAGTACATCCTCAATAGCCAATTGTGCTGATTTATGAATTGGCTTGTTGGTTAAATGCAGGTCTGCCTACGTGTACGTGTAAATCACAATTTGGTTCAAGAGAAGTCACGATTAATCGGACATCTATGCACGTTTTTGTACTTTACATGCTCTGGGAGACAGTAGTCAGTCCCAGAGAAGGTATTTAAACCTCGGAAGTCTAAAAGACATCTCTGTGCCACTGCACTGAAGGTGCTGTGTGACACACAGAAAAAGATGATGCCTATGGAGTTGTGTTAAAACTCCATAACCAAAGAACACAAAAGTAAAATATATTGAAAATGAAAAGTTCAAAGTCCCAAAATATAGCAAAAGAGCTGGAGGGCTCTAAGGTAGAGGGAATTTAGCACTTGTGTGACAAATCTCCCTAACACTCGTCCCCACCCAGACTAAGAGACAGGAGGATCTGATCCCCACCAGGATGGAGCTCCTGTTGCAAGTCGGTTAAATGGCCTGCTGAGTACACCAACAACATGTGTAACCCTTGCTATGACACTTTTTATCAGGTGTTTTCATTTGCAAACTATATGACCTACAAACCTTGTGTGGTACATCTTTCATGTTTAAAGTATAGGAGATCTGATCTAACAGTCCCTCAGAAGTTGTACCAACCTCTGAACCTGCAATAGGATTTTTCAAGGGGTCCCTGGGAAGGGATCCCTTAGACCTAGAGGGGCCTCCATGGTTCCTTGCCACCTCTCTCACAAGAGCAGGGTGGGTGTTGGGTATCTTGGTTGGAGGGGTTGTGGGTAAGCAAGGTACATGCTTCCACTTCCTGTCATATTATTACACTGAATGAGAGCAGGTAGAATTGGAACCAACTGAACAGGGCCTCCAGAACATTTAGTGGGATCTGTGGGATCTGTGGGTGCCTTTGCAACATCCTCAGGCTTGAAAAAGCTTTCATCTACTACTGTTTTGCTGGCCCCAGTGTCTCTTCTGGCAGGAGTATCCTGGCCATTGACACAAGCACTGTCCATATAATACCCTCTAGAGTTCTCTGGAATGGAATTGTACACATCCATATTCTGTTTCTTACCCAGACCTATGCACTCTAAGGATACAGTGGCCTGAAGACCCAAGGGTGCTTCAGCAAACTGTTGAAATTGGGCACTAGCCATTTGTACTTCTTCCTCTGGGGAGAAGGCTAATGAGGCAGTGCTGATCCCTGCAGGTTTACCCTTGCATCTGGGAACTCCTTTCACTTGGTCAGTTGACCCACAGACATAGCATTTACCAAATGCTCTCTGGAATGGGGGTTTCTGCTGACCTCCCTCTGGTTGGACAATACAGGATTCTCAAGCCCTATTTGGTTTCCCATGTGGCTTACCTTGGTTATGTTTGGGGGCCTCTTCTGGTTGGATGGATTTAGATTTATCTGTGTTCTCACCTTTGTGCTGCTTCCTCTCTCAACCTTTTCTGGAGTTGCCTCAGAATCCTTATGTGTACCAAAGGTGTTAGATACCCATGGGTCAGCTACTCTAGCTAACTTTTTTGGACCTAATTCCTTAGAGTCAGCGAAGTGCTGTCTCAGCTCAGGAGAGCAGGCATCAAAAATAGTTTCCAACATAAACAGATTCCTCATACCTTCATAAGTGTTAATTCTGTAACCCTTAACCCAACCATCTAAGTTTTTCAAACATTCACACGCCCAGGTAGCCCAAGGGGTAACATCATGCTTTTTGAGGGTTCTAAACCTCTTAAGATACTGGGAAGGGGTCTTCCCAAACCTAGCTATCAATGCTAGCTTCACAGTTTCATACTCCTTTCTGTCTATATCCCCCAACTCCATTACCACATCAGTTGCAACAGGGGGCAGCCTAGAAAAAAGCCAAGGAATAAGCTGATTCCCTGTAATGTCTTGAATCCCATGGTTACATTCAAAAGCAGCCAACCAATCAAAAATAACAAGCTTAACCTCATACATACTTACTACATCTTTGGGCATGCGAGGCCTCTTAGGACTGGAAGACATAGAGGACTCTGGTAGAGAACCCGTTTCAAGACACGACTTTTTAATTTCAAGTGCATGATTCAACTCCATTTCTCTGAGTTTAAGTTCTTGATGTTTGCTTTCAGTTTGAGCTTGTATTCTTTTAAATTCTAACTCAAGTCTCATTCTTTCCAAGGAGACAAATTCAGGACTTGGTGTTGGACCTGATGGGGTTCGTGTGGTCAAAGGTTGAGGCCTATGAACAGGTAGAGGTAAAACAGGGCCTACATTGTGAGACTCTTCTGCCTCATCTAACTCATCCATAACATAGCAGCTGGGCTGTGACATATTATCATCCTCCTCAACATTTTCCACATTTGCCGCAGGGGTAGTGGTTTCAGACCCACTCCTCAGACTTTGGTATTCTAACAACTTTTCTATCAATTCAACCTTCTTGCCTTTTACAGTGAGATTCCTAGCTTTACACATATCTCTCAATTGATCAACCGTTAAAGCGACTAGGGTCTCCTGTCTGTAGCTTTCCATATCAGTCATGATAAAACAATTGCTTCTCTAGTGTTGTTTAGCCTTGTGAGGGTTATTTGAACAAAGGTAAGAGCAGTACTCTAAATGTAACAAGTATACTTTATCCTCACCACTGTGTCACCAGTGTTAGGCAGAATCACCTGCAGTACCTTTTGGGAACACTACATGCAATTAAGACTACAAGTCTCAGTACAATTTCACCTTTGGTACAAGCCTGTACTACACAGTTATGTGGTAGAAGTGGCGGAACAGCCAGACTTATCTCAAGAGTTGAGTTAGCAGTAGAACAAGTTACACAAAGAATATACATTTATTTACACAGTCAGTTTGAAAACATAACACTAGCAAGAGCAGCTCAATATCACACACTAATATACTACAAATACACAACCAATAAGTTACTGAACAAGTTCAGTTCCCCTGAAGTGGGAGCAAAATGGCAGTTAAGATACTTTAAAAGGGATTAAAAAGACAAGGTTATAAGAATCAACAGCATAAATACTTTCATAGGCAAGGCTAAGGGTTTCAGTAAACTACAACCAGCAATTCAATTCAAAGGCCTGGGCAAAGGTCAATGGTTCAGAGTCTTTGGGCCTCATTACAAGCATGGCGGTCCAGGAACTACAGTACCGGTAAGCATGCCGGTACCGTAGTTTCCGGACCGCCATACTATGTGCCCAGCTCGCGGGTGCCGTTTCACCCGCCAGGTTTTTCCTGGCGGGTGTAACGGCACCCGCGAGCGGAGCACGTCGGATGCACCGACACAACTCTGTTTGTGCCGGTGCATCCAACCTCCCATCCCCATTCAGCCCTCTGGGGCAGAATGGGGATCGGGAGGCCCTTCATTCCGGCACCCGCAAATGGGCAATTACCGGGTCCGCCGAGCTCGGCATGACCTGGTTCTTGCCCATTCGCGGGTGCTGGAAAAAATGCAACTCCGGCGGCAGCCGTGCCCTTAATAAGGGCACGACTACCGCCAGAGTTGTAATGAGGCCTTTTGTATAAGATAGCACAGTTCTGATAGTAAACGGTTAAGTCTTTGCCACGCAGTTTAGAAGAATTTGGCTAGGCGAAAAGTTAGACGAATGTTTAGGGAAGGACAAGACTTCGAAGTTGGGAAAGTTCCACGAACTTTCACAATGGCCAAAAAGATTTCCTGATCGTATTTGCACTGTACCGTGTAAGTGGAGAAGAGTTGTAGCTGAGGCAGTTGTTCCTGACAGTTCGAGCAGATCTCGCTGTTCCTGAGCTTCAGTCATGGGGACAAGAAGGAGGACATCGGGAGGTTTCTGCACTGCCCAAGGATGAGGCCACAAGCTTAGCAAAACATCCGTTTAAGGTGTCAGTGCCTTAAAGACCACAAACTGGTATCCTCCCACTGGCTATCCGGTTTTCCACAGCACTCTGCAGAAAATTCAACCAGGAGGTGGCAGGTGTCCAGGCGGCTTACGAGTTGGTTGTTCCCACCAAACTCAAGGGAAGAAGTCAACCTTGAAGGGCTTCTCTGTCGATGGAGTTTCAGGCAATTCGGACCAGCAGCAGGGCTTCACCGGTCGTCCAGGAGTTGCAGCAGTCCTCTTCCTTCAGCTCGTCTTCGGTTCTTTCGTTCCAGTGGTCGACTCTGCTTTCCAAGTCCCAGAGACCTGCTTTTAAACAGTTTTCCCACATTCATTCTAGCCTGACTGTCACTCACACAGCAGTGTGGCTGTCCTTGCCGGACAGCCAGCCGGCCAATCACACCAGAGTGCATTCAGGTCTCCTAGGAGACTAAGCACAGAGAGTTTTGGGCATCTCCCTGACATCCTGTCCACCCCAGACACTCAGGCGCCAGAGGAGGGCATCAGCACTGAAGCCCGCCAAAGGCCAACGAACAAAGGGACCAAACCTGGTTTGGCGTGCAGAGAAAAACACAAGAAGGACCTTTCCTAAAAGAAATGGCAAGAAAAGTTGACCGGCGTCTGTTTTTACAGATCGGTCAGGGGCGCCATATTGAAAAACATGGCTGACACGATTTTTAGCTACCGTTGTTCACAGTCGGGAAAAATCATGGTAGTTTTATGTAAACAACTGCCACCATCCATTTAAAGAAGAAAGGGTAACATTTGACTGTTACATGTGTGTTTTGACTCGGGGATTCTAGGCAACCCCTCCAGCACTTTATAGGTGTGCTGGGTCAGTACATTTAAAGAGAGTAGTAAAGTCAATTTAACTTTACATGCTCTGGGAGACAATAGTCAGTCCCAGAGAAGGTATTTAAACCTTGGAAAGTCTGAAAGTCATCCCTGTGCCACTGCACTGAAGGTGATGTGTGACACACAGAAAGAGATGATGCCTATGGAGTTGTGTCAAAACTCCATAACCAAAGAACACAAAAGTAAAACTGTCATGATCACTGCTTCCAAGGGGCTATGACCAGCCCAACGTCCTTGGAAGCAGGCCTCTAACCTTCATCCTAGGCACCAGCCGGTCCCCATTGGGACCTTTTGGACCTTGTCCTGGCACCGGTGGCACCAGGCTCATCAAAATCACTGGTCCCGGCACTGGAAGCGCCAGGCTCATAACATGTATAAAGATGCTTGGGTGGACTTACCTGCAGCAGACCATGCTGCTTACTTACCAGCCATATGGGAATCCTCTACGAGCCGGGACTAGTTTCTTACCTGGGTGGGGCAGGCTCCACTCCCTGGATACAACACTGGAACTCTTCTAGAACAGGAACTCTTTTCTTTCCTGGGCGAGGCAGTGGAGGAAGACGCCTCATCACTCCAAGGCTATTTAAACCACACCCGATTGATGCAACGTGCTTCGCGTTATTCTGCATCTGCAGCAGAACGCTCACCGTGTCGGTTCCAGTCTTCTTTCTTCCGATCTTGAACCTGTGAGAACAAAAGCTTACCTTGCTTGTATCCAGCCTTCAGAAGCACCTGCAAAGACAAAGAAACAACAGGTTAGCACAGCAACCTTCACTCGCAGCGCTTTCCTCACCTGATCCATCGGCAGTTACCAACTCTTCGCGCTGCTCCTCCGCCATTATAAAAGCCTGTGAAGACAAAAGCATAATTATTCCTGTGGGGAATTTACTTACCGGCACCCCTCGAATTCTGGTTTTCTTCAACGCTGCATTCCTGCACCTGAAAGAGAAAAGGAGAGACATTAGGCAGGCTATTTACTCACGCGCCATCGCGCCCCCCACAATTAGGCGCCTGCAAATACTCCGGCGTTTTCCAGAGTCTCTTCAGCATCCGAACTCATACCTGCAAAAGAAAAGAGACAGTTGGAGTGCATTTCGAAAGCAGGCAACAGGCACTTACTTACACACTCCCAAGCTCTTCATTCCTATGCGCTGGCTCGAACTCCGGCTCTCTTCAAACCACCATCTTCCGCCTCAAGAGCCCTGCAAGACAAAAGGCACCATTTGAAAAGAACATTATACAGAGCCCTATTCCATACTAACGTGCCCACGCACCTAAAGACTGTAAGGACATTAAAGGTGCCCAGAAACTCACCGTTCGTGCAGTTAACGACGGTTAGCAATCCTCTGAAGTCAAGAGGCCTACGTTTCAACCCAGTGAAGGAACTGGTAACGGCACCCTGCACCAGACGCAGATGGAGAGTCCAGCATTCACCTATCTAAGGTGAGCACCTTGACCTTGGGGCTCCACGGAAAAGTGAGAGGGGGAGAGAGAGAGACACCCGACAATCCCAGGTCATTAACCCCATATTCTTTCACCTGCAGACATCTTACTCTTCGAGTTAGACACACAGTGCGAAGAGGCCCAGCCCCGGAAGCCAATCGAGTCCTGCACTTCACTTTTCAAGATACAGTTACCACCCTGCCAAGACCAGCGCCTCCGTGGGAATCAGGTGAGCGTTACAGAACGCGAAGCCCACCGCAAAACTCCTACCCAGGCGCAATGGAAACCTCAGATACCGATCAATTGGCCCAGTTACTTGGGGAACTAAAAGCGGAAGTACATGCAGCTCGTCAGGAAACGAACGCTCTAAGAAGAGAGCTGATTATATCCAAGGAGCGAACAGATGACCTCGCTAGGCAATTGCTACAAACGCAGGCAGGACAAACACCTCTGCCCGCTTCAGGAGGAAACTATCATTCAGCATCCTCCACAAACCCAGTGCAAATCAATCTACCCGGTAATGTGCCCTTGGCTCCGCCCGAACGCTTTTCTGGTGACCCAAAGGGATTTGCAGTGTTCATTAACCAGTGCCGCTTACACTTCTTATGTAGGTCAGCAGCCTTCCCAACAGATCAGGCCAAGGTGGCCTTTGTGCTTTCTTATCTCAGTGGCAGTGCTGCAGATTGGTCGATCCCTTTAGTCACTCAGGATGATCCGGTTCTTCATAATTTCCAGGCTTTCCAGTCCAGCATGGAGAAACTGTTCGCAAGACATTCACAAGGGCAGGCCTTGGACAATGAACTCCTTTCGTTACGACAGGGTAATCAAGACCTTTTGACTTACATCGCATCATTCAACAGACTTATAGTGGAAACTCAATGGCCTGAGGATAAGAGAATTACGCTTTTCTACAGAGGCCTGCGTGGAGAGCTCAAGGATGTGTTAGCTCAAGTTGTGAATCCTCCACAAGACTGCTCAGACTACATTGACCTAGTTGTTCAATTGGACCACAGATTACAGAACAGGAAGGCTGATCGTTCCAAATTTGATACCCAAGTGTTTTCCAAACCGCAGACCTTAGCTAGGGGAGTTGACACCGTGGAACCCATGCAAATAGGGGGCATGAAAGGACCATTAACCCAAAAAGAGCGAGAAAGGAGAAGACAGCTGCAATTATGCCTCTATTGCGGAAACTCGGGGCACTTTCTTTGAGACTGTCCAGTGAAACCAGCTAAGAAGGCTGTAGGAGCTGCAGTTACCTGTACCACAAATTCTGAGCAGGGAAACGACCTAGCCCGACAAGTGTAGAGGTCCTCTTGTCGAGCGTTAAAATCTGTTCCGTGACCTCGCATTTCGTGGTGCCTATGGTCCTCATTAGCCCTGAACGTCCGGATCGTTTGCATGCAATTGAAGCTTACATCGACAGCGGAGCAATCGGCAATTATGTGGACCGTGAAATGGTATCAAGGATGAATCTACCTCTTTGTCCTAAGGCAGTAAAAGACGTCATTACTACAGTGGATGGCACGGAGATAGCCTCCGGACCAGTAACTCACACCACCCAGAAAGTGACGTTAGTGAGCCAAGATGGACACCGGGAGAAAATCGTGTTCGATGTGATCAAGGCCCCTCAGTTCCAGATCATTCTAGGAATTCCTTGGTTAGAGAAGCACAATCCTCAGATCGATTGGCGAGCAAAGACGGTTCAGTTTCCTGAATGTATCCCCACTTGTTATCCTCGGCCCGACGTTTCACTGGCAGCAATCTCTTCTGAGGTTCCCCAACTACCTCCTGAATACCAGGAATTCCAAGACGTCTTTCAGAAGGACCAAGCTAACTCCCTGCCTCCTCATAGGTCTTACGACTGTCAAATAGACCTGATACCCGGATCTACTCCTCCTTGCAGTAGGATTTATGCCCTCACCGAGCCAGAGAATCTCCACCTCAGACAATATCTGGACCAATACCTAGCTAACGGGTTTATCCGTCCTTCAAGATCCCCAGCTTCTTCGGCTTTGTTCTTCGTTCCGAAAAAGGAAGGAGACCTTAGAACTTGTATAGATTACCGCGCCCTGAACACAAATCACTGTTAAAAACAGATACCCGTTGCCTTTGATTCCTGAACTCCTGGACCAAGTCAAAAACGCATGTATATATACAAAGTTGGATCTCAGAGGAGCCTACCATTTGGTACGAGTAAAAGAGGGCGATGAATGGAAGACGGCCTTCCGCACCAAGTATGGGCTGTTTGAATATCAAGTTATGCCCTTTGGACTATGCAACGCTCCGGCCGCCTTCCAGTATTTTATGAATGACGTCTTCAGAGAACTCATAGATGTGTGTGTAGTTGTCTATATTGACGACATCCTCGTCTATTCACCATCTGAAGAGGAACATCGGAAACACATTAAAGAGGTCCTCGAGAGATTGCGTCAACATAACCTTTTTGATAAGCTTGAAAAATGCGTTTTCAACGTAACTGAAGTTTAATTCCTGGGATTAATACTGTCGCCTAACGGAGTCCATATGGATTCAAAAAAGGTCGATGCAATCATCAAGTGGCCTTCACCAACCTCTGTAAAAGGAGTTCAAAGCATGTTAGGCTTCGCTAACTTTTACCGCAGGTTCATTCCCGAATTCTCTCGAATAGTCCAGCCCATCACCGCTCTGTTAAAGAAAAACAAACGTTTTGAGTGGTCTACAGAGGCGGAACAAGCTTTCCAAGACTTAAAAGCTAAATTCATCTCTGCACCTGTTCTGAATCATCCCCGCCCAGAACTCCCCTACATCGTTGAAACAGATGCTTCTAGTCTTGCTATGGGGGCAGTTCTATCACAAAGGGATCCAGTTACACACCAATTACATCCTGTAGCCTTTTGGTCCCGCAAATTCTCGGCTCCCGAGATCAACTATACTATTACAGACAAGGAACTTCTAGCTATCAGATCGGCCTTTAAGGCCTGGCGGCATTAGCTTTTGGGAGCCAGACACACAGTCACAGTAATTACAGATCACCGCAACTTACAATATCTGAAGACGGCCAAAGCTCAGTCTTCCAGGCAGCTCCGCTGGGCTCTGTTTTTGGCTGAGTTTGACTTTATAATTACTTATCGACCAGGCAGTAAAAACGGAAAAGCAGATGCCCTCTCCCGGATGGGAATAGATGAACACTTGACCAATCCTGAACCAATACCCATAATCCCTGAACAAAGAGTTTTGGGTTTGGTCAGCGCTCAATCCCTTGAAGACATCGAGACAGCGGTCAAATCACTCCTAACTCCGGCAGAATTACAGGACTGGCAACTCAAGGGGAAGGACTTCTCAGTGGATCAAGACCTACCATATTTCCGAGGACGATTGTACTTGCCCTGTGAGAAAATACAAAAACAGGTAATCTCCTGTTATCATGACTCATTAATGGAGGGCCACCCTGGCATTACCAAAACCATGGAAAAGGTCAAAAGACATTTCTGGTGGCCATCATGGAAGAAGGACATTAGAGACTTTGTAATCTCCTGCGGTGTGTGTGCTCAGAATAAAAGCCAGAAGGAGAAACCAGCCGGCCTCTTACACCCGCTTGACATCCCTCCCTGTCCATGGCATACCCTGTCCATGGATTTCATCACTGACTTACCTCCGTGCTCAGGGTATAATACCATTTTAGTAGTCGTGGATCTATTCTCCAAGATGGCTCACTTCATTCCCCTAAAGGGCCTACCTTCAGCTTCAGTGTTAGCCCGAGAATTCCTAGAAAACATTGTTCGGTTACACGGTTTTCCCTCGGTTTTGGTCTCCGATAGAGGAAGTCAATTCATCTCCCACTTTTGGCGAAGTTGCTGTCGCTTAGCCCAGATTGATGTGAGACTTTCAACTAGTCACCATCCCCAAACTGACGGACAAACCGAGAGGACAAATCAAACTCTGGAGCAATATTTACGTTGCATGCTCCAACAAACTGAACACCCTTGGAAGGATATCCTTTGGATCGCTGAATATGCTTATAACAATTCGATCCATTCTGGAACCGGGAAGACTCCCTTCTTCCTGTTATACGGAACCCATCCTAGGATCTCTAACCTGGATCCTCCCCAAAAACTCGAAACACCTGCTGTGGATCACTTGCATTCGGTGATCACTCATGCTTTTAAAGAAGCCACTGCCCATCTGCAAAGAGCTAAAGCACTATACAAAAAAGGAGCGGATCTACACCGTAAAGAGGCCCCTCACTACTCTGTAGGAGATCAGGTCTGGTTATCCACTAAGCACCTGCCTCTAAAAGGACCCCGCACTTTCATCCCGAGATACCTAGGACCCTATCTCATCTCTGCCATAATTAATCCGGTGGCTGTCAAATTGGAATTGCCTTCTCATATGAAAATACATCCAGTATTCCATGTCTCCCTACTAAAACCTGTACAACCAGAAACCCGATTGACCAAACTCCCAGAACCTGTTCTAGTGGATGGAGAACTTGAGTTCGAAGTAAAGAACATCCTAGACTCCAAAATCTCCAAATCTAAGTTATACTACCTGGTTGGTTGGAAAGGATACGGCCCCCAGGAAAGGTCTTGGGAACCCTCAGAACATGTCCATGCACCTCGTCTGGTCAAGAAATTCCATCTAAATCACCCCGACAAGCCAAAACCCCCGGAGAAGACGCGCTTGGGAGGGGCCTTGAGGGGGGGTGCTATCATGATCACTGCTTCCAAGGGGCTAGGACCAGCCCAACGTGCTTGGAGGCAGGCCTCTAACCTTCATCCTCGGCACCAGCCGGTCCCCATTGGGACCTTTTGGACCTTGTCCTGGCGCCGGTGGCACCAGGCTCATCAAAATCACTGGTCCCGGCACTGGAAGCGCCAGGCTCATAACATGTATAAAGATGCTTGGGTGGACTTACCTGCAGCAGACCACGCTGCTTACTTACCAGCCATATGGGAATCCTCTACGAGCCGGGACTAGTTTCTTACCTGGGTGGGGCAGGCTCCACTCCCTGGATACAACACTGGAACTCTTCTAGAACAGGAACTCTTTTCTTTCCTGGGCGAGGCAGTGGAGGAAGACGCCTCATCACTCCAAGGCTATTTAAACCACACCCGATTGATGCAACGTGCTTTGCGTTATTCTGCATCTGCAGCAGAACGCTCACCGTGTCGGTTCCAGTCTTCTTTCTTCCGATCCTGAACCTGTGAGAACAAAAGCTTACCTTTCTTGTATCCAGCCTTCAGAAGCACCTGCAAAGACAAAGAAACAACAGGTTAACACAGCAACCTTCACTCGCAGCGCTTTCCTCACCTGATCCATCGGCAGTTACCAACTCTTCGCGCTGCTCCTCCGCCATTATAAAAGCCTGTGAAGACAAAAGCATAATTATTCCTGTGGGGAATTTACTTACCGGCACCCCTCGAATTCCGGTTTTCTTCAACGCTGCATTCCTGCACCTGAAAGAGAAAAGGAGAGACATTAGGCAGGCTATTTACTCACGCGCCATCGCGCCCTCCACAATTAGGCGCCTCCAAATACTCTGGCATTTTCCAGAGTCTCTTCAGCATCCGAACTCATACCTGCAAAAGAAAAGAGACAGTTGGAGTGCATTTCGAAAGCAGGCAACAGGCACTTACTTACGCACTCCCAAGCGCTTCATTCCTATGCGCTGGCTCGAACTCCGGCTCTCTTCAAACCACCATCTTCCGCCTCAAGAGCCCTGCAAGACAAAAGGCACCATTTGAAAAGAACATTATACAGAGCCCTATTCCATACTAACGTGCCCACGCACCTAAAGACTGTAAGGACATTAAAGGTGCCCGGAAACTCACCGTTTGTGCAGTTAACGACGGTTAGCAATCCTCTGAAGTCAAGAGGCCTACGTTTCAACCCAGTGAAGGAACTGGTAACGGCACCCTGCACCAGACGCAGATGGAGAGTCCAGCATTCACCTATCTAAGGTGAGCACGTTGACCTTGGGGCTCCACGGAAAAGTGAGAGGGGGAGAGAGAGAGACACCCGAAAATCCCAGGTCATTAACCCCATATTCTTTCACCTGCAGACATCTTACTCTTCGAGTTAGACACACAGTGCGAAGAGGCCCAGCCCCGGAAGCCAATCGAGTCCTGCACTTCACTTTTCAAGATACAGTTACCACCCTGCCAAGACCAGCGCCTCTGTGGGAATCAGGTGAGCGTTACAAAAACATATTGAAAATGAAAAGATTAAAGTCCCAAAATATAGCAAAAGAGCTGGAGGGCTCTAAGGTAGAGGGAATTTAGCACTTGTATGAGAAAACTCCCTAACAATCCTCTTTCTGTTAGCGTGCATCCAGATCTTCTGATTGTTCATAAAAATCACATAAGTCATTGCAATTTCTCCGATACGAAGAAATTGTCCATATGGTAAATGTTCCCGAAGATGGTGTGGATGGTCGCTTGAGAAGTGCAATAAGGTGTTTCTAGCACTAGTTTTCCTGTATAGACAGCATTTAAGTGTGCCTGCTTCATTTCTGATCTTAAGATCCAGGAAAGAAATGTATTCATCACTGAACTCCATTGTGAATTGGATATTTCTGTGACTATTGTTTAGCCAGATTCGAAAAAGCTCGAGTTCTGCCTCTGGTCCATCCCAAATGAAAATTATGTCGTCAATATAACGTTTCCAATTTACAATGTGGTTTTTGTAGGGATTTCTGTTGGATAGAATGATGTGTGTTTCGAAGTTAGACATATAAAGGATCGTAGACTTGGGGCGAAGGCTGCCCCCATCGCAGTCCCTTTAATTTGCAGATAGAATTGGCCATTAAATTCAAAATAATTTTTACAGAGGGCCAAATTCATTAATTCTAAGATGAAATTGTGGGGAACGCTTTCTGGTAAATTAAATTCAGTGTGTTGATCTTGCATACACTCAATAGCCTGATCTTGGGGTATGCTATTATATAAGGACCTGATGTCCATCGTTACTAATCGCTGTGCGGTTTTGTCGAAGATGTGATTTTCAAAAATCTGAATCATGTGAGTTGTGTCCCTTAAGTACGTTTCAGTTTGTACACTCATGTGTTTGAGAAAGATGTCAATGAATTTACACAAATGCTCAAGTACAGACCACAGCCTGAGACTATGGGTCTCCATGGCGGTTTTTCAGAAATGTTATATATTTTAGGGAGTGCATAGATTGTCAGGTGTGTCCTTGGCTTGTGGTGAGGTATTCAGATTCTTTACTGGAACGAGAGAGCAGGGCTGGGACGTGACAGAATGCTGATCCAGGACCGGGCTGACCTCGCCGGCAGCAGAGGGAAGTGGGTCCCTGCTGCGGCCTGGGGTCAGTCGCGCCCACGCCGCCACACTGAGCCGTGACACAGCCATGCCGGAACACAAGTGAGTTCCCCTCCCACCGTCCCCAAACTAACACCTGCCTCCAGTGCACAACATTGGCTCCCCTTCTGGGGACTAGGGGAGGTGGACACTCAATGTTAATAAGGCAGGGGAAGGGACAGGGAGAAGCTGCCCACACATCACCAGTAACCCAGGCGCCCCCACGTTGACACCCCGGGAGGCGATTGCCAACTGCCAATAATAAATGGGAGCTTTACGAACAAGGGCCCCTCTGGACAACATAAGATCTGGTGCGTGCATCAGTAAATAAAGGCCATTCCCCGGGTTTTCTAACCTGCAACATAGAACAGCTTTCTGGCTTAGGAAGACCGCAGGAGGGGAAGGCCCCAGCCCCCTTGGGCTACTGGTGACCACATAGATCAAACTGTAGCAATTCAAAGGTAGGCTGCATGAACATAACCCTATATCAGGAGAGAGCACGCCCAGGTGGAATGAAAGACAAGGGGATGGAGGGGGCACCCTCAAAGGAAGGGCGTTGGAACAACAGAGGGGACCTCCACCCCTGCAGTACACCCAGGGCAACCCCAGGAACAATCAGCAACCACAGCCCAGAATCACCCCAACAACCTAACCGACCTGCTATCGTGTTAGATAGGCATGCCTGGCGAACAGGGGAGTGAATAAGGGCCAGGGCCACCACAGTCATAGAATAAACTCCCTCAGTGTACAAGAAGTCAGGTCCCTGCGAGACGACTGAAGGGAGAGCAGCATCACCCCCAACCTGAAACAGGGTCCCCAGACCTCTGAATAACAGAATTGCGTATCCCCTGGGGGACTGGAGAAGGCTCCCCAGAGGGCAAGTAAAGACGGAGAGGGAAAGGCCCATGTCTGAGCATACACAGCAAAGTACATAGGAGACCTCACCGAACACCACTCTGAACTGCCCTGATAGAGCCTAGAGAAAGACAGCACTGTGTGTGCTCTAGCACAAGGGGTGTCCCCTTAGTCGACACTACCGCCGGAGAGGAGAATACGCGTGCACTACAGGGCCATACCCTCACAACCCGGCAACGCTATATTTGTGAGTGGATCAGATAGAAAGGAAGAGCCACCTATTGCAAACTGATCACACTGGTGCAGCAACCGGCAGGGAGCCCCCCCCTTGCAGCGCAGGCCCTGCTCTGGGGGTACAGTGAAGCAGTCGCCACAAGAAGATATATGGTGAAAGTCAACAACAATCCCGCTTACCGTTCACCCAGAAAGAGGCACTGACCAAGGGCAACTCCCAGTTGACAACCCCGCAGGAGGCCCCCACAGTGCCGTCCACGGAGCCCCTAGCAGCCACTGGCCCAGGAGCGAATGATCCTCCATCAGAGCTGAGTCTGGTGTTAGCAGAAATGTGTTCCGGCTCTGCCGCCATCAACACAAAATGGATGGTATGACATATAAAGTGGACAGAATGCAGGAGCGCATAGACAAAGAAAGAAGCAGGAGTTCAGAGGTTGAATCCAGAGTTAGGGCGCTTGAGGACACTAGCAACAAAACAATGCAAGCTATTACGGAACTGCAGAGAGAGGTAAAGTCCATCATAAATAAGAATGAGGACCTGGAGGCGAGGTCCAGAAGAAATAACATCAGAGTGGTGGGGTACCGGAATCTGCCTCACAGAAAAACATGGGGGTCTTCATGGAGAATCTCATTGTGGAAGTGCTGCAGAACCCGTCTCTGTCCTCCCAATTCCTGGTGGACAGGGCGCATAGGGTGCCACAGGTCACCCATAGACCAGGCCAGAACCCTCGCCCAATCATAGCACAAGTCTTGAATTATCAGGACCGGGACGCCATACTGGAACATGACGATCTCACCTACGAAAACACCAAGGTATCCTTCTACCCGGATTTCACTTCTGCTTTCCAGAAAGCCCGGCTGACCTTCCTGACAGCGAAAAGAGCACTACAGGAACGAGAGATACGGTACTCGATGCAATACCCCCCCAAATTAAGGGTTCAACACAATGGACAGAATCATTTCTTTACAGACCCATGGGCTGTACACAACTTTCTCGAATCTTTGCCGAAATGACCAAGTAAGATCCACAGTCTCAAACTTGGAGAGACCCGATGAGGCGGGCTCAGCCCAGAGTACTTTTGAATCCCACTGAGGAATGGTGTTAGCTATGTGAACATTGACAACGGGGCACTACCGATGAGTTTTGGTAACATAGTGCTAAACATGTACTGAGTAGGTCCAGATGCTTATGTATGATTTGTTTAGTTAATCAGGTTCTCCCCTCGAGGTCCGGAGCGGACAAGGTCACTTGGGAGGCGGTGTTCAGTGCCCCCGGGCCGCTGCCCGCGGTAATGAAGATGTTGAGGGATCCGGGATGGGGGCTCCAGTCACTGCAGGTTGTGCATGGGCAGTGTGGGTGGGCGGTGGGGGTTTGGGATTATTGAGGGATGTTGATGAAAGGGGAAGGGGGAAGCTGTGGGAGTTTTTGGTTTATGTTATATCAAAAAGATTCGTACCTCAAGGAGGAGGCTGAAAGCTGAATATACAGCTGCCGAATGGGGCGGGGTGAATTAGCCTTTGAATACAGCCCTCGCCATAGCTATGGCAAATAAGGTCATTAGCTGGAATTTGCGAGGACTCAACAACCCTCGCAAATCTCATAAGGTGCTACAATATTGTGAACATCATGGGTCAAAAATGGTTATGCTACAAGAAACTCACCTCATGGCGGTGGGGGGGGAACATGGGAGTCGCCAAGAGCTGGGGAAGCTGCAAATATTACACTTCATACTCTGCCTACTCTGCCGGGATAATGACGTTGGTGCACAAGTCACTGGGGTTCCGACAGAGTGAGACACATATAGATCCACAAGGAAGGTATGTCATAGTCTCCGGATGCTGGAGAACCACATTGCTCACACTTGTCAAAATATATGGTCCAAACGTTCATGACCTAGTGAGATTATGCCAAAAGTATATGCATACGAACATAGTGTGAGCACGGGACCTCAACGTGGTGTTAGACCCAAACAGAGACAGAACCCCAGGACCTGGGAGGCAACGCTCCAGAGCTGCTCAGGCGGTTCTTAGTGGTATGAGCTGGGGGACGTTTGGAGACTCCTAAGGCCAGAGGGGGAGGAGTATTCACAACATTCTACTGTACATAATACCTCCCACTGGTTGGATTACATTCTCGCCAGCCCAAATCTACTGCACTGTATGGAGGACTGTGTGCTGCTCCCCAGAATGCTTTCTGACCACTCCCCAGTGATATGGTCACTGTGCCTGAACTTGGCAAAGCCTCGCCCCCAATTGAGGTTTAAGTCAGCGGCGCTGGGGGACGTGGTGTTCAAGAGCGAAATTCATAGCTTGATCCAAAATTATTTCACTGAAAACCTTGGCACTGTCTTCGAGAAGGGCACAATATGTGAGCGTTTAAGGCGGTTGTCCGAGGAGGCTGCTTGTCCCTAGAACTGGGGGTGTTAAAACAGATACGGAGGCAACTAAATGACACCGAGGTTGAAATTAAAAGGTGGGAGGAGGAAGCAGACAGGGGAGACGCAACGGGCCCGCAAGCTAAATTAAGAGAGGAGCTGGACCGTTTCTGTGCCCTAGCAGAAAGGGAGGTCAAATACCTAGCTCGGCCAGCAATGGCCCGCAGATATGGAGAGGAAGGCAGGCCCGGCAAACACCTGGCGGCCATTGTGAGACATGAAAGGGGATACAGGGAAATAAGCACGATAAAAACGCTGGAGAGGGAGATAGCAGTACAGCCAAGTGCGATAGCGGATTTCTTTCGGCAATACTACGAGTCCCTGTACACCACCAGGGGGACTCTGCCAGATGGGGAACTGCAGAACTACGTGAGGGAGGCCACCCTCCCAAAAATTAGTAATGAGGCAGCAGAGGCCTTGGCAACCCCCATCATGGTAGATGAGATCGTAAATGCGATTCGAGCTTTGCCCTCCTCTAAGGCACCGGGCACAGATGGCCTAACTGCCAAGTTTTACAAAGAGTGGGGCCCCATGGTAGGCTGACATATGCTGGCAGTGTGGGAAGAAGGGCTGACAATCAGACAGCTCCCCCCCCTTGATGTGCGAGGTGGTGATCACCCTAATCCTTAAACCGGGCAAGGATCCCCTTGAATGCTCGTCCTATCGTCCGATATCCCTGTTGAACCTTGACACCAACATTTTTGCCAAGGTACTGGTGGACCGGTTGCTTCCATATGTCTCTCAGGTTGTCCACATGTACCAATCTGGGTTCATCCCGGGGAGGTTGACATCCCTGAATCTTCAGCGAATGTTCACTATCCTGGCCCAGATACAACCCGATACACAGGCAGTGACGGCTCTCCTAGACATGGAAAAAGCTTTTGTCTCCGTGGAGTGGAGCTACCTGTTTGAAGTGCTGACTCAGTTTGGGCTTGCAAAATATTTCCTCAGGGCGGTGCAGCTCCTCTATGCAGGCTCCAGTGCTCAAATAAGTGTGGGCGGCACGCGCTCCTTCATATTCAGGCTGGGACGCGGTACCAGACAAAGCTGCCCCCTCTCACCCCTGCTATTCACCATGGCAATTGAAATGGCAGCTCGACTGCGCAGAAATCATGGGCATAGGGGTCTGGCAATGGGGGGTGCAAGGGAATTCATATCTCTGTATGCGGACAACACGATTGTTTATATCAAAGACCCCACTAATAACCTAGCTCTGTTGACCCTGGAGATTGAGAGGTTTGGGATGGCGTCTGCCCTGAGAATCAACAAGACTAAATCCTATCTGTTTCCCCTCAACGAAAACGCTTCTCGACCCCGAACATACAGGGATATGGATGGGAGCAACAGGCGGTCACATACTTGGGGGTGCAGGTGAGCAGGGACGCTAGAACACTGCTAGAGAACAACCACTGTAAATACTTACAAGTGGAGAGTTGGTGTGGTTTGTGCCTCTCCCTTTTGGGGAGAATAGCAATTGCCAAAATGATAGTGGAGCCCAGATTGCCCCCTATGTTCGTATTGAACGAAACTCGGTGCACCCGCTCTCCCACCAGGGATTGCTGATCTCCAGCAGGTCACGGGACAGGTGTAGATTCGACCCGGTGGCATGCACAATACACGCCTGGAAAAGAGCCCTGAGAAAGGTGGGAGTGGATCACCCATTTGACCCGGGCATCTCACTCTGGAATATATAAACCTTGGCCCCAACTTGCAACAAGGCCATTATTCAAGACTGGGGGTGGGAGGGCGGGCATCGGGGAGACGGGAAGTTTGTCTCTCAGGAACTGTTTGTAGAAAAGATGGGGGTGGCATCCAACGCAAACTTCAATATTTCAGAATGATAGCGGCTTTCAGAGAATGGTCCCTGGAGTTCCCGGAGATGCCTCGAACAACCCTGCTGTTACACTAAATAAGAAACTCCCCGGGGTGTAGGGGGGTGGTATCCGCACTGTATAAAATACTCCAGACTGATACACACTGGGAAACACTGAAATGTAGGGGGAATTGGGAACAGAACTCTGGGGCAGAATTCACAGACAGACAATGGGAGGTGATTTGTGGCACCACGCACAAGGGAGCATTTAATTCTAGGCTACAGTTAATTCAACTTAAGACTCTGTACAGAGTCTACATTTCTCCAGCACGCATACACCAGTAAGACTCCACAAAACCCACCAACTGTCCGAGACGTAATATAGACCCGGCAAATATAGTACATATGATGTGAGCTTGTAATCAGGTATGCCCCTTCTGAGAGGGAGTGGTCAAGGTTATGTCAGAGATGTTGGGACATTCAGTGCCGGGAGAGTTGTTTTGTTACATGTTTGGGTGGCCTGTCGAAGCAATATCAAAGCAATATCGTGAGCTACTCTCTACATGTATGATTATAGCGAGGAGATGCATTTTGATGAAGTAGACAAATTCCTCCCCCCTCGGGGGTGCAAGCATGGCTGAGAGATTTCATATGGTTCAGTGATACAGACTTGGAATACGCAAATCTTTGTGGGCTCCTCAAATGACCCAAAAATATTTGGAACCCTTTCACTACGTGCCTATTGAATAGAGAAGGTTCTCAGATCCGACCCGACAATGGGAACGAACAGTGCGCTATCATACCCGTGAGTCCTCTCCAAGGATGGAGTGGCAATAACATTTGGCCTCGCCGGCTCTCTCTCTAGGTGTTCTCTCATCCCATAATTAAGTAAATTTGTGTTTCCATGGCTTATAGTTGCATGAATGCATGCTTCACTGTGATATATGCAAATGTTAAGCTGTACCCTGTCGAGCATTCAATGTAGCGAAATGTGCAAACTGTATGAGGCCATGGTGGTGGAGGTACGAATCAAACAATTAAGAATGTTTTTTTTTTTAAACTGTCGTAAAATGAATACAAGGTCAATGCAGGATGACATATCATTCACGGATTAGAATGTGTACTGCCGGTCTTGTAGATGCAGCACTCTCCATATATTCTGCAGTTCAAGTCTCTGCGGCTGACTTTGCAAGCTATGGGCAGCTCTGGGTGGCGGTCTAGGGGCTGTCCCAGTCCGATCCGTCCGTTCATCTAGTATGCAGTTAATGCCCCACCTCCCCCCCGCAAATGACATGAGTTGATGGATATGAATCAATTATATTCGAAATGTTCTCATAAAAGTCATGGGACTCTGTGTTTGGACCATATGTATTGTAAGGCAGACCTCCAGACAACCAGATAGTAAAAGAACACTCCTCTAAAGAAGAAAGCACCCCTTTGCAAGGAAAACAAGATTTATTTAGCATAAAAAGAGGAAAAAGGTAATAGAGGGTCCCATAGAAACCTGCAGAACTGCCACAAAGTTCTCAGTTAGTTCAAAGCAGACATGAGGTTTTAAGAGAAAGCAAAAGCAATATACAGTGTTAACCCCCCCACACTCATTGGCTACCACCTATATACATACAAGCAGTCCCCTATAGCCCCTGTACTGATTGGCCACATACTAATCTTCCCCTACCCTCTAACATGGGGTCCCCCTCCTCCGTCATCTTGGCTCGCCGCTACTGCATTGGTGAGTCACCTAGAATGTTAGTCCTCCCCATCGACTTAGTCACGCGGTGTACACCTGGCCATTAGCATGAGCTCAGTGGATAACTACAAGGTTAAATTGGCTCCTTAGAATATTGTTGCGCTTCTCTTGATGCCAGACATGCAGGCACCCCCATGTACTTCCCAGGTGTTAAACTAAACTTGTTGGCATTACCTCCTGCTCCTCGTATCACAAATCATAGGGTGTTTCACTGCTGGCTCTCGCCTTATCATCTACCCCTCCCTGGGGCTTGACTTGGGCCTCTCGAGGACCACACTAATCAGCCAAATTCTAATAAATTAAAGTATTCTGTTTTATGGGCACCTGACAGTTCAAATGGGATGGACCTTCTCCTGGGGGTTGGGGGGTGCGTTAGGGCCTTAAATCTAAGTTGGACTTTTGGCAGCTCAAGACCTCTACCCCGCTGCCCCAGGGGTTTGCCCTTCTGGATGTGTGCAGCACTCCCTGTGCTTGGCCATTCACATTCCTCTCTAGTTTGACAGGCCTATGGCTCGGTACAATTATATTTTTAATCTGTTTGGCCTGGAGGCCTCTATGTTCGGTTTCACTGCTGGGGCTTGGGATGGGAAGGTGATTCAAACTCTTTTTGCACTACGTTGCTGCTTTCCAAAGTGGCCTGCAAAATATTAGGCCTCACTTCCAATATGGCGGTACTTCGTAATTTCACATGACGAGGGCCTATGTTGTCATCCTTGTCCACTATATTCTGACTACTATAGTTCAATATCACTCATGCCCTATACCTGGGCCTACCTGTGTTTCCATTACTGCTACAAAACAACTTGCACGTTCCGCCCCCCCTTCAGCCACGCACGTTCACTTTCACATGCATTGATATATTTTCCACAGTCTGAATCATTTAGGAGAGAATGGGAGCTAGACGTGCATCCCAACAGTATTGACAAACAACACTTCGACGCCCTCAAGAACACCATGTACCACCATATACCATCCCTCCGGGTCAATTTAGGTCCCCCGCAGTGAGAACATAAGCATTTTATGAATCAGAGTTAAGACCCATCTGGATTGAGTTGAGTAATATGTGTAGAACCTATTATTGCCACAAGATGCAGCCACTTTTTGTTAGCTGTCGCTGTAGTATGCTTTTTTCTTGAAGGAACAGGCTATTAACCTTGTGCCTATTGACATATGCCATTACGTGCCTGACTTTCGTGCAGTTACCAAGTCCCCTAACATCCCAAATTAGCAGATTAAATGCTAACATCCCGACTGTGTGTGCATATTCTGGTACCCATCATCTCTGCCACGTGGGTGTGTTTCCCTTTTTCCTATACGAATGAACATTTCCATTAACACCTGTCCAGCAAAACAATTTTTAGAGCTTTTCATCCCCGAACCAATCCCCTCCTTACCCTCCCTCATCCCCTCCCAAGCAGGGTGATGTCAACCCTACCATCCCCAACCTTAGCAATTTGACCATGAACTTGGCAGACCCCAACTGAATTTACACATAAAACGAAGCAGCTTTGCATGGGGTAGCTGTTACTGAACATCTTACCTACTTGCGTTGCCAACACCCACCACCTATTGCAAGGATGATGAAACACAGTCCTATGCCGCAGCACCCTTTTTGCAGTCTGCAGAACGGCAAACAAACTGGCCACATCCGGCCCATCCTCTTAAGCTTGAGCCATAAACAGTTCTGTACACATGGTTGAGGCTAGGATAATCGCCTGCAGCTTCAGGCATTTAGGGCACTGGCCCCCTCGCCACCATTTTTCCAACAGGGAATGAGAATGTGCACATCAATATATGCTACTGCCTCCTCCGGCATTGTGAAGAACAGGGTCCTACCCCTCCACCACATGCTGGAATCATAGTCTCACGTGGAAGAGCATTGCATACTGAATTGACCTGTCCTTCAGGTAACTTTTCTACTCCAATGAATGATCTATGCTCCATCTGGACTGCAGTGGAGAAGTCTGGGTATATTTGCACAGTGGCTGATTCATAGTGGAGAGGGCTTTTTTCTTTCTGGCCAGGTGCAGGACAGGATCTCGATCACTGTAATTTAATAGGTGTACTATCACTGGCCTTAGTACGGCTCCAGGCTTGGGCTTCATCGCCGGTGATCAGTGGGCTCTCTCTATCACAAAAGAGGATGAAAGCGGCAGGTTACGGATTAGTTCCTTGAGCAAGGCATCTACCGCTGGCTCCATGGGGCCCTTGCCGATCCTTCTGGCAGGCCAAGCATGCGGATGTTGTTGCGTCTAGACCGTGACTCTAAATCAGTGCAACGTTGCAGAGCTCACTTGAGGTCCCTGGATATTGAGGATACTTGAGTTTTAAGCCCTGCTATGTCATCTTACGCCGTCCCAATACAGGTCTCCGCCTCTGTCAGTCTGGCGCTCTCCCATTCCATCTTGCCATTCAATGTGGAGATCGTGGTAGTGATTTTGTCCAGTTTACCACTGACTGCAGCAAACTTGTACTGCATACTGTCATAATCTGCCACAGGTCCAGCATGTCATAGGCAGCAACCCCTGAGGCCTCCTCCAGCTCTTTCACATCATCAGGACAGGGCTTGTATATCTGTCTGGTGAAGGAGTCAATGTTGTTCTGTTTTCTATGGGTCCCACTCCCTTTCGTCATTATTATCGCAAATGTAAGTCAGGAAGCCTCAGGAATCAAATGATGGGCTATGCGCACTTGCCAAGAGGAGCGGTCAACACTTCGCTGGATTTCTCAATGGGGGGACTCTCTTGGGCCACAGGCCCAACTTCCAGTGCCAGCACACGCACCTCACTGCCCAGTGAGTACTGCCCTGGCAAAGCACCCCTGGGCTTACTACCAGAGGTGTACGCCAATGTCCTACTCAGAGGGGTGCATGAAGCCCCACTGCATGTAGCCGGTACCCATGATCAATAGAAGCCTCCACAAGTGCACACACTCCAGCCAGGCTCCTCTCCTCATGATCCATATGCAGCTGTTACATCGGATCCTAGGACCCGCCACACTTCCACACACCCCCACTGTCCAGGGGTCACCCCAGAGGTGCCCCTATGCCAGTGCCTTTGTCTTCCTCTGTGCCTCACAGTGGGGGCGGGGGGTGGAGGGAGGGGGTTCCTTACTGCCTCCGGCTCTTCAGCCAGCAATGATCTCCTCCACAATGTCGCTGGGTGGGGGGTGCTCTCATCACTTGGCTTTGCCACCCGCACACCAGCACAGTGCCAAGGATCTACACAGCACCTCTGCCATAGCAGCACCATCAAGCAAGCAGGCTCTGCAAATAGCCCTCTACGCCTTCCGTCTGTGGAGAGGGGTTCCCTGTGTTACTGGGAAGCATTCGCCCCAGGTCAGCTCAAGCAGGCAGCAGCCAGCAATCCCAGCTCCTCTCACTCACTCCACTAAGCTTGGTCACCTCCGGATGCCCGCCGGCCTGCTCAGGCCTGCTCAGCTCCCAGCAGCTACAGGGAGCCCATGGTCCCCAAATTTGGATTGAGTGTACCCCTCGGCTTCTGGCACCACGGGATGTATTTTTCAATGCTGGATGACCAGGATTACGGAAGACCAGACCTGCAGCAGCGTGTATAGGGCTGTGGGTCATGGAGCGTGGAAAGTAACAGCCATTTTACATGCTGCTCAACAGCGCCCCTATATTTTACTGTTATTGATTTGAAAAATGCATTCTTTTCTATCCCATTGAACCCTGATTCTCAATATTTTACTGTTTATTTACCACAGGCAGCGATTTCAACACACCATACTCCCACAGGGGTACTGTGGGTCCCCAAGCACTTTTATCAGAATACTACATATGGATTTGGGTAACATATATGTACCAAACACAATCATTCAGATGTAGCTTGGAGTTTTTACTGTTCTAGTTGCACAAAACCTCTCTTGCAGGGACTCAAAGAAGCACAGAAAAGGATGGGGTCAGTGACATGGACAGGCAGAATGCTCACATGTTGGGAGGAAGGAAGGAGAGGGAATAGGACCATAGGATTTGGGGAGAATGAAATGTTTAAGCAGACGTAACAGGCTGAGGGTGGGGGTGGAGGGAGGGCAGGGAGGAAACTGGATAAAAAAACAAGTTTTATGGTTGTTGAAGTGTTTAATTTAAAAAAGAAATGGTGACATGTTGCGCAGAATTGAAAAATGATAGAATTTTTTTATTTATTTGGTATTTATAAGGTGCCTATACAGCAAATGGCAATGGCATTTCAAGGTGCAACATGACAAAAAAGGGGTTGGGGGGGGGGACTGGGATGAAGAATAAACCAAAATGGTCCTATTAGGCCTTGTGTCATTCGGATCATGCAAGTGCAGTAACAAGAAGTGCAGAGAAGGGCCAGTCAGACCGGAATGCGCTAATGCTAAGGAGGGAAAGGAAGTGCAGGTTGGATGAGAGCGTGCAAGTGCTGGCAACCCCTGATTATAAAACAGAATTGTATGTATTCTCACATTCTAATGTACAAGTAATGACTGCCGTGTTGGCCCAACAAACATCCCTTGGACACAAAACCTTAGCATATTACAATGGAAGTTTAGATTCAGTATTGCAGGGTCAATTTCACTGTGAACAGGCTTTGGCTCCTGCAGCTTTTGCTATTGATAAATGCTCAACCATTACTATGGGCTGCTCAGTTACATTAAATGTAGAGCACGCTGTGTACACAATACTGGAACTATCAAAATACAAATTAACCACACAGAGGGCCTCCACATATTAAGTAAATCTGTCTAGCCCATCCATTCACATTGTAAGATGCTTGACAGTGAACCCTGCCACGTGCATTGCTATACCTGTTGAGGAAGGAGAGGAGATGCATGAGTGTGTCACTTATGAAGGTCCCGAAGATGAGTTGGTGCGAGCATGGGAGGACGCATTGGAGCGGAGGGAGGTCCATTAGGCTCATCGACGATAGATCTGGAGACTGGCCAGAAACACATGTGGGCAGCGGTAGATGGGGAATATGAGGTTTTGCTCAGAAAAGATTACCAACATATTATTCTGCTCAGGCAGCGGAACCCATTGCCTTAATTGAAGCGTTGGAAGCATCTCAGGGATGTTTGATGACCATTTATTCTGATTCTGCGTACATCACTACCACTGTCCATTCAGGGTTGTCCAGGTGAAAAGGGAGGTCCGATGGCACGCCTGTACAGCATGCAGCCTTATTGCAAAGAATGATTTATGCATTGTCCTGCCCCTCCTTCGTAGCAGTGGTTAAATGCTATGTTATGTTGACATACCGTGCATCGTTACCACCCCAGGGTCGGTCTCCAGGCACTCATGTGGCTCTTCAAGGAAAGAGGGTGTGGTGTGTTAGTGAGGATAGAATGATAGGATAGGTTCAGAACCAGGACAAACTGGTGTCTGTGTGTGTTGTCTTACATGTAAATTGGTTGTGTTACCTGGCCAAATGTATCCGTAAAGGTAAGACTCAGTGGCTTGGTTGTGTACTAGTGTTTTGCTGGTGTGTGTGTATAACGTGCGGATTAGGCTGGATGGTATAATCGTGCACAATGCTTTATTGTATCAGTAAGTGGAGGGTCCAGTGTTGTGGTTGTGTATGCAGGAGAAAGTTATGTTGGTGTGTGTTTTAGTGTGTTTTATGTGTAGTTTGGCTGGTGTTTTTGTGGTTGTATGCACTGGTTTGTTCTGTCCATAGGGTAGATCCCGTGTGGTATGCAGTCTATCCATCGAAATAATATCCATCGAATCATTATCCATCAAATTTCATTCATCGAAAAGCATATTCATTGAATTTATTTTCATTGAATTTCCAACTCAAACATACCTTTAAAATAGTTGTATAGATATTTGGGTTGGATATTCAATGGGTCGAGGAAAGGTTTAAATATTGACAATTGGGGTTTGGGGATCTGGGCGGTTTTGGGAGAGACCCTCCAATAAACACCACAAGTTAGAGGGTGCTGTCCAGTGCTGAAATACATTATAGATTTCAGCACTGGACAGCTCCCTCTGACTGGTGTAGTGTGCACTTTCATTTAATTTTCTTGGATTGGGGACCTTTATTTTATTTTATTGGGTGGTCGGGGGGGGGACCCCCTAATAAAAAACAAAATAAAAGTGCACACTACACAAGTTAGAGGGAGCTGTCCAGTGCTGAAGTACATTGCAATTGTATTGAATAGATTTCAGCCCTGGACAGCTCCATGTAACGTTATAACGTTTTGCATGTTTCCTCGACTTTCCATGCAAAAAATGTAAAGTGTTTATATAACAAAACCCTATTCGATTAAAGGGTTTCGATGCATAAACACTTTGCACTTTATGTATGGCAATTCGATTAAACATTTTTCAATGAAAAGGATTCGATGGAACGAACCCTTGATGGAAAAACTTTGATGGAAAGACAAGTAACCGTCCTGTGCCTGGGATATTTGTTGCGTGCACATGTTAGTTAGGTTTGGTGTGTGCTTGTGTAGTTTGGCTAGTCCATAGGCATGTATAGTGCATGCAAGTTATGCAGAAGGGGAGCAGAAATAGGGAGGATTAGTTAGTACATTGGTTACTCTCATAATTCCTCACAAGTATGTCCTCAAAGCTAATCCAGTTCCAACTCAATGATACCTTGCAAGACTTCCAGCTGCGGTAAGATGGCAGCCCCGCCACCTCTCCAAGCTTAGAGCGCTAGCTCCTCCCACAAGTTCCTCTGAGTACAACACAATGGCTACTCCCATTAGTCCCTATTTGTTCAGCAAGAATTATTAGATACAATTGTGCTTCTGGGTGTTGTAAGATTAGCAGCTAAGGTGACACATGGCTAATTTCCACAAACCTTCTGGTAGTGATGTATGGCTTATCTACCCAAACTATCTATGGTGGCACATAGTTAGCCTACATAGTTCTATCTAATGTGGTGTATGGCAAATCTTCCCAGATGTATCTAAATGCGGCACATGGGATATATCCACATATCTGTCTAATGTGAGGCATGGCTACTCTTCGCAGATTTAGCTAAGTGTGACGTATGGCTGGGAGAGGAGTAAGGGAGGGGTTGCGTTATTTTTCTTTTGGTCCTCATTGGTTCCGCAGCTATTGTCCCTTTGTGCTGGTCATTGGCAGTTGAATAGTCAGATTTTTAGTCATTTCCTGAAGGTGAGGTGGTCTTCTGTGGTTCTAATTTCCTTTGGCATTGTGTTCCATAGGTTAGCAAAAAGGCCTGAAAATGCAGTTCCTCCGAATTTCTTTATTCGTATTGTTTTGTTTCTATTTGGAGGTCGTTGCTTGATCTTAGATCTCTTCCCGGTTAATAGCGGCTGATCTTGGCCCGGATAAAATTTGCCTTCTAGTCCATGTAGAGAATTGTGGGCCATGCAGAATGCCTTGAATTAAATGCATTTTTTTACTGTGAGTCAATGTAGGCTCCTAAGAGCTGGCGTGATGTGGTCGCTTCTGTTTAATCTCATGAGTATCCTTGCTGGAGTGTTCTGGATGCACTGAAGTTTCTTGGTGAGCCTTTCGGGCATTCCGAGGTAGAGGCTGTTTTCATAATCCATTCTTGACAATATAACCAATATAACTGTAAGGGTGATATGTGAAAAAGAGAGCTACGGGAGCATCCCCCTGAGTAGTGTCAGGAGATAGAAACACTTCTTTGTGATAGCGTTGACTTGTGGTTTCAGAGATTGTCAGTTGTCCCTGAACATTCCTAGGTTGTTTATCACACTTGAAGTCTTCGGTTGGCTTCCCATGCAGGGCGTCCAGTCCAGTTGGGAGTTGGTTTTGTTGCCCTCTGGGGATGAGATCTTTATTTCTGTTTTGGCCAGATTCAGTTTGAGGCTGTTTGTTGTCATTCAGCTTTATATGTATGTGAGGCAGTTGTCGGGGCTATTGTTTGGTTTGTGGGTCGTGGCTATCTTCACGACGAGTGGTGTGTCATCTGCAAAGTTGTAGGCGGTCAGCCCGTGGGTTCAAATGATTTTCATCAAGGTGGACATGTAGACGTTGAAAAGAAGGGAGGGGGAGGCTTTAGTGTTGCGGCACTCCACAGAAGATATTTTTGGTGTTTGAGGTGAAAGGCAGTAGGTAAGTTCCTTCGGTTTGATTTGTGAGGAAGGAATCTAACAATTTTAAGGCAGAGGGCCTGAGTCACAGAGCATTTTTCAATGGGATTGCACCATTATTAAATGCTTCTGTGAATCAGGCCCAAAGTCTTTTATACCACATTCCACTCGTTTTTTTATTAGCATTGTGTGATTGATTGTTTTGATTGCCGCTGAGATGTCCAGTAGTATTAGGGCGGATTGAGTGCTATTGTCTGCATTTATTTTTAAGTCATCCCATATGGATAGGAGTGCCAATTCCGTTCCTCTCATAGGTCTGAAGCCAACTTGCAAGTAGTCGATGTATTCCATTACTTTCTACGTAGTTAAGTAGGATTGTGTATACATGCTTCTCTAGTATCTTTGCCGGGTAGGGCAGGTTGGATATAGGTCTGTAGTTGCTGGGGATTTCTACACTTTCCATTTTGTATTTTATAAGTGGTTTGATGTATGCCAATTTGAAGAATTTCAGTAGTATTCCTGTGTTTAGGGATAGGTTCATTAGCTGCCGGAAGTATGACGCTGGGGTGGTGTGGTTGAGGATTTCTTTGTCTATTTGCTTGTTTGAATTTTTGGTCTAATGTGGTTGGTGACATCGAAAAGTGCTTGTGTTGGGATGACGCCTTTGTTGCAGGATGAAGGTTTTTTTATCTCTTTGATGATTCTGAAGAGTTATTTTTCTGGGTTGGTTGCCGATTGGATTCTTGTAGCGTAGTATTTAATTTGTTGCTTTGAGGACTGTCAATTTCTATAATCTGAGTTGTTTTTGGGATTTCATTTTTTGCTCGGTTGGTTGAAATGTTTTCTCCATATTTTTTCCAGATTGCGGTTTGTTTTTCGAGTTCTTCAGCTCTTCAGCGAGCCACCTTGCTGCCAACTTTTTTGCTGTGGCTTTGAAAGGTTTTGCTGGTGCTAGTTGGTCTAGGGCCTTGGTGATCTAGGTATTGAATATGTTTTATACTGAATCTGTGGTCATTCTGTTAAGCTTGGTGGTGTTTGGTTGCGTCATTTCCAGCAGATATGTTAAGGATTCCAAGTCAAGACTGTTCCAGTTTCTTTTCCTAATGGTGTGTAATATTGCGTTTCCATGCGGTAAACAGACTTGAACTTTGATGTAGAATTGTATTAGGTAATGATCACTCCATACCATATGAGTTGGTGCAGCCCTTCTCTGCAGAAGATTGCGTCTAAGGTTAATCCAGCATTGTGGGTGGATCTGTTTACTATTTGCTTGATGTGGAGTGTTTCCAGGAGTGCACGGAGTGAGTTTGGTGTTTCATTCTCTCTTTCAAACCAGATGTTGAAATCCCCCAGTACGATTAGGTTGTCATGGTAGGTGGATAGGTTAGCGATGGAGTCTGCAAGTTTTGTCACAAAGTCGGGTTATAGGATGGCGGTCTGTAGATCAGGAGGAACACTATGTTGGCTTGGTCATTGAGTTTGATCTTGACGAGGAGGGATTTGCAATCGTCTGTCAGTTGAGGGGAGTGTCGAGGAGCAGGTGTGTTCTTTATGTACCATTGTGATTCTGCCTCCTCTTTTGTTTTCTCTGTTGATGTGCATTAATTTGAAGTTGGCCGGTATAGCTTTGTGCACAATACATTTGTAGTTGTCTGGGTGCCATGTTTCTGTGAGGAAAAGCGCAGCTGTGCCTCCCTCGCTTAGGTGGTCGTGAATTTCTGTTTTGTGTTTAGCCATGGATCTTATGTTGAATCGGCTGTAGTTTAATTTTTCTGTTTTCCCTTGTGGGTTATGATATGATAGGTTATTTATAACACACTTAATACCCAGAGTTTTCTAAGCGCTGACCCGGGGATCGAACCTGTGGTGCTCCGTGTCATCTTGCTTCCAAGGCAAGCATGTTGCCCCTGAGTTATCCTCCCGAGAGTTGTTGCCTGTTCTTTCGTCTGTCCCAGTTGGTGTGGTGTTTGTCGGGTTTTCATTATTGGGAGTTCTCTCATGGTTGCGCTTGCTAGGTGGGGTTGTTTTTGGGTGTTCCATCTCTTTGTCTAATTAGGTTGATATCGAGTTGCTTAGTTTTGGTTCATGAAGATTGGTGAGTTGTTTGAGTGTGGGTCCTTTGTTCCATTCTTTGGTAATGTAGGGCATGTTAACTTTATGGACTCGAGTTTGCCCCTGATTCTTGTTGGTGTTTTTTCAAAGGTGTTGCAATGGTTTGTTTTCTGGTGTGTTTGATTTGGCGTCCCGGTAGTATCCACGTTTGTTTGGGTTCTTGCGTGTGGATTGACTGCCAGTTGTCTATTATCTATTGCGATGGAGTCGTAGGTGGAGAGGAAGTGAGAGAAGTATTCTGGCTTTGGTCTTTATCCTTTGTCTGTTTAGAGGTGTCGTCAAGGGGTTCATAAGTGTCATTAATTCTGGAGGATGGGTACCTTCTTATAGGGTTATGGTTTCTCTCCTGTTTCTGTTTTCCTTTCTTGCCTCTTTGTCTTTCTTGTGGCGAGGCATGGTGGGGTGTTTTTTGTCTTAAGTTGGGGGGTAGTTTTCCAGGGGCGGGAGTCCTCTTGGTTAGGCAGCTTCCTGATCCCCGGTTATATTTCCTTCACTTTTGTAATTTACTTTTGTGTTTAAGGTGTAGGTTTATTGTTAGTTGTAAATTGTTTATTGTGAATTGTGTACCAGGGGCGTGAGACCTCGTGGTTTGGTTGTTTCCTGGTTTCCAGTTATATTTCGATGCGGCCCTGGTTTCCTTTAGGGTTGGTGTGGTCAGGGTGTGTAGTGCTGTGATGTGCTCTGCTTCGCACAGCGATACTGGTATCTCTATATTTTGGAGATTTGTGCTTGAGTCCGGTTCACAAAGTCAAAGGCCTCCCTGTGGCGTCCTTGTATTGCTTCACAATGGTGGTGGCCTCCCTGTGGTGTTCTGATATTGCTTCACAGTGGCGGGACCTTGTGTGCAGCTGGATGTCCGGCAGGCATGAGGTGGTGTAGGAGTAAAGCTTGATATGATCTGTGGTCACGACCGACTGTAGCTAAACCTTTGCGTCGCAGGGGGTGATTAATCCCAACATGGTATTGAGTGCACCAAGTTTAATAGCGGTAGAATCACTGCCCTGTTAGATGGGGGTGCAGCAGCTTATAGAGTGGTCACAGTGGGGCAAGGGAGTGTATCAAGGTTCAAACGGAGCTGGGGCTAATTGGGGACAAGGAGACATCCAATCAAACTATGGGTAAGTCACGCAATTAAACTAAATGCAATTTGTGACTAACTCACACAATTAGTCAAAATACAATCTGTGGCTAACTCACACAATTAGGCTAAATGAAAACTGTGGCTGACTTACGCAATTATGCTAAATGCAGTCTGTGGTTAACTCATACAATTAGGCTAAATGCAATCTGTGGCTTTACTCATACAATTAGGCTAAATGCAATCTGTGGCTTTACTCATACAATTAGGCTAAATGCAATTTGTGGCTAACTCATACAATTAGGCTAAATGCAATCTGTGGCTAACTCACACAACTAAGCTAAATGCAATCTGTGGCTGACTCACACAACTAGGCTAAATGCAATCTGTGGCCAACTCACACAGTTAGGCTAAATGCAAACTGTGGCTAACTTATACAATTAGGCTAGATGCATTCTGTGGCTGAATAACACAATGAGGCTAAATGCTATCTGTGGCTAACTCACACAAATAGGCTAAATGCAAACTGTGGCTGACTTACACAATTATGCTAAATGAAATCTGTGGCTAACTCACACAACTAGGCTAAATGCAAACTGTGGCTGACTTACACAATTATGCTAAATGAAACCTGTGGCTAACTCACGCAGTTAGGCTAAATGCAAACTGTGGCTAACTTATACAATTAGGCTACATGCATTCTGTGGCTGAATAACACAATGAGGCTAAATGCTATCTGTGGCTAACTCACACAAATAGGCTAAATGCAAACTGTGGCTGACTTACGCAATTATGGTAAATTAAATCTGTGGCTAACTCACACAATAAGGCTAGATGCAATATGTGGCTAACTCACACAATTAGGCTAAATGCAATATGTGGCTAACTCACACAATTAGGCTAAATGAAAACTGTGGCTGACTCACACAGTTAGGCTAAATGCAAACTGTGGCTAACTTATACAATTAGGCTAAATGCATTTTGTGGCTGAATAACACAAGGATGCTAAATGCTATCTGTGGCTCACTCACACAATTAGGCTAAATGCAATCGGTGGCTGACTCATACAATTAGGCTAAATGCAGTCTGTGGCTGACTCACACAACTAGGCTAAATGCAATCTGTGGCTAACTCACACAGTTAGGCTAAATGCAAACTGTGGCTAACTTATACAATTAGGCTAAATGCATTATGTGGCTGAATAACACAATGAGACTAAATGCTATCTGTGGCTAACTCACACAAATTGTAACGCTCACCTGATTCTCGCAGAGGCGCCGGTCCTGACTGGGCGACTACCGTATCTTCAAAGGTGATGTGTAGCACCCGGTTGGCTCTTTGGGCTGGACCTCTGTGCACTGTATGCCTGACGTGTAGAGTAAGATGTCTGCAGATAGAAAATATGGGGTTAATGAACTGGGGTTATTGGGGTGTCCCTATCTCTTTCCTCTTCTCCTCTCCTGTAGACCCCCAAAGGTTAACGCTCTCACCTTAGGTAAGTGAATGCCGAGCTCTCCATCTGCCTCGGGGCAGGGTGCTGTAACCAGTTTCTTCACTGGATAGGTAGCGCAGGCCTCTTGACTTCAGAGGACTGCTGTCCGTCGTTTACTGCACGAACGGTAAGTTTCGAGTCATTCAAATGTCTTTAAAGTCTTTAGTAATGATGTCTCTTGTTTTGCAGGGTTCCGGCGTTGGCGGATGACGGGCTGAAGTGAGTTGAAGATGGAGCCCGTGTGATGAATAGAAGCGCCTGGAAGCACGTAAGTAAGCGCTTGTTGCCTGCTTCACTATGCGCACTAACTGTCTTTTTATTTTGCAGGTACGAGTTCGGAGCGGCTGCAGGGTGCCGGAATACCCACTGGATTAGATGTGGAAAGGAGTAATGGCACGTGAGTATTAAAGTTCCCCAATGTCTTTAAACGCACCTTGTTTTGTCTTTCAGATGCCGGATGCAGCGCCGAAGGCCTCCGGAGCGTGCGAAGAGTTGGTAAACTTTTGTCTTTCAGATGCCGGAATGCAGTGTGAAGACCTCCGGAGCGCACGAAGAGTAGGTAAGCCTTTGCCTTTCAGATGCCGGAATGCTAACCTGTTCTTTCTTGTCTTTATAGGTGTTGCTGAAGATTGGATTCAGGATGGTAAGCCTTTTTCCTTAGGCCCAGGACCGGATGCAGAAGACACGATGAGCGTTCTGCTGCAGAGGTTGCAGAATAACGCAAAGCAAGATTCATCCACCGGGTGTGGTTTAAATAGCCTCCTGTAGTGCTTAGGTGTCTCCTTCCACAGCCACGCCTAAGTAAGAAAAGAGTTCCTGGTAAGAAAAGAGTTCCTGCCTTCCAGAAGAGTTCCAGTGTTCTGAATCTAGGGAGTGGCTCCAGCCCCACCCAACAGGAAAAGTAGTTCCAAACAGAAGAGGATCAGAGGCTCAACTGGCAGGCAAGTAAGCAGCATGGTCTGCTGAAGGTAAGTCCACCCAAGCATTATGAGCCCGGCGCTTCCAGCGCTGGGACTGGGCATATTTATGAGCCTGGTGCCACTGGCGCCAGGACTGGGTCCAAAAGGTCCCAATTGGGACTGGTTGGCACTCGGAACCTGGGTTATGGATCTGCTACCAAGGGAGTTGGGAAAACCCTGACCTTTTGGAAGCAGAGACCATGACACAAATAGGCTACATTCAAACTGTGGCTGACTTACGCAATTATGCTAAATGAAATCGGTGGCTAACTCACACAATAAAGCTAGACGCAATATGTGGCTAACTCACACAATTAGGCTAAATGCAAACTGGGGCTGATTTATGTAATTATGCTAAATGTAATCTGTGGCTAACTCACACAATTAGGCTAAATGTAATCTGTGGCTAACTCACTCAATTAGCTAAATGCAAACTGTGGCAGACTCACACAATTAGACTAAATGCAAACTGTGGATGACTTACGCAATTATGTTAAATGCAATCTGTGGCTAACTGATACAATTAGGCTAAATGCAATCTGTGTACTCTTTTTGTTTCAGAGAAAATGGCACTGTACCATTAATGCTGTTGCAATAAAGCATTATTCCACCCTGATCTAACAGAGGGCACAGCAGCGTTAATGGGCGTGTACTAGGTGTGTGGACAATATGCATATTTACATCTCCCACCATCATGGAGGGGTGTATGGTCACTATCCACCCTACACTCTGAGGTTCTAGTACTTCCTGATTCTCATATATCAGTTATATATGTGCTGGCCCTAGAACCAACTAAGCCCCCAACCGTGAAGTGCCAGTTCTGCAGAACCAGTGTGAAATATATTGGACATGTGGTATCCACAGAGGGAGTAGGTGTGCATCCTGGCAAAATTGGCTTGCTCTGTACCTGGCTTAAACCCCAGAATCTGAGGGAGAACCAGAGTTTCCTGTGTTTCTGCAATGAATATATATATATTTTTTAATCTGTTTTGGCTACACAGTAACCTTTACAAAATATGGAAATCAGATAAAAACAGATCATAAAATTACATTGCATAAAATTTCATTACATACAATCCAATACATACAATATAACATAACCTAATTTTAACAAAAAAGAAAAAGATAACTTATACCCAAACTAAGCCACAAGCGACAAAGCAATGCTGAATATAAACCAAAGTTAGAAAACCATTATTCCTATCCAGGCTACCACCGTATAGTTCGCATTTGACTTTTAAAAAGCGAAGTACCGCCAATTGTAATTTAATCCTCGAACCGTGCAACATATCTTTCCAGAGAGCTTCCAAGTCCACACACTCTGGGTTGGGCACGTACTTAATTATATATTCAATCCGTGCAGGTCTTAATCCTAAACATTGCGTCAGCAAATGTTGGAGAGTTACTTCCCTGATGTCTAGTTCACAAAATAAACATTTCGTAGTGGTATTGGACAAACATTGCCTTATGCTCATAATTTAGCCCGTTGCAAGGACATTAAAGCGAAAACGCATGAATTCCTGTCTGTGCCCTTTGCTGGGAAATTTTATGAGGTAGGGTTCTGTTGTAGCAATTTTTTTATAATTACCAACCAGATGTGCATATAGTTTTTTGCTTTGTATTAGGTTAACAGTCAGATTCCAGTCTGCATATTGCAGAAGTATCCTCACCTTAGTTAGATTGCTAATGAGCAGTTCTTTGGAGACCCCTACTAATGCCAAAACTTCAAGAACCTCCTTTTCCAGCTCCCGCAGTACAACAGAGGATTCCTTACCAGCGACCAGGCACTGTCCCAGGATTCCATACAAGGTGAATTCCTTACCTACAAGCAGTTTCCTAAACAGTGATACTCTAGGCCAAAGGATTACACTGGATAGAGAGTATAGCTAAAGTTCGAAGCGTATTGCCGCAAGTGGAACACACTTCGGGAGATACCAGATCAGGGACCATAGCAAACATGCCTCATATTTCTGAAATTCACTCCTGAACCAAGACGGGACCAATTCCATCCCGTAGTAAAACTGTGCAATGGTTTTGCTACGGTACATTTTTAAACATGGTAACATAGAGAACTTCCCATATTTGTTATCAATTTTTAATAGTTGTGAAATCAGTGGAGTTATTTTTTTATCAAGATAGTTGCATAGATTGGCCCTGGTTACAGTCTCAAAAATAGGATAGCCTAAGTACCTGAAAGCATAATATATAGTAAGTTTAGCATGATCCAAGAACCATGCGAATTTGCGTAGCCTCTTCCTGTAGCTCAATTGCATAATAAAAGTTTGCTTTATGACCAGAGCATTTTCCAGCATGTATTTCTTGAAGGAAGACAAATCTCGTTGCAGGCCCAAAGGTGTTAGGTCAAATAATAGTACGTCATCTGCATATGCAGTCCACACAATCCTTGTACACTCCACCTTTGGTGCAGCAAAGGATGCCTCTTCCAGGTACGGACCAACATCTGACAAGTACAGATTAAAGACAGTAGGCGCAAATATGCACCCCTGTCTAAGTCCGTTTCCTGTAGCGATTTCCTCTGAAAGAGTTCCTTCAGTATTAAGACGTACCTTTATCTTAGATTCTGCCTGGAGATAATATGGGATAGGTAGGAGCTGTGAAGGCATATCCAAGGCAAGCATTTTACTCCACAGCGTGGATCGATCAACTAAATCAAAAGCTGAACAAAGGTCAATTGTCGCCAAATATATAGGCTGGTTACCTCTTTGTCTGGTCTGTTGAAGCATGATAGTTCATAAAAGACCCCCTGCATCAGTTCCCACCGCTTTCCTGAAACCAAATTGCTGGGCTGACTATACTGCCTCTTCCTCCACCCAAACATGGATATGTTCGAGGGCCAAAGACGCAAAGATCTTAGAGTCTGCGTCAAGAAGGGCGATAGGTCTATAACTAGTTGGTGAGGATCTTTCACCCTTTTTATAAATCTGAACAACATAAGACATATGCCAGGTAGTTGGGAAGACCCTAGGTAAGGCAATGTTCTTAAACAGTACAAACAAAATTTTGGCCCACAAATTCATATTACCTTTAAAGACCACATTGGCAAGCATATTTGGACCAGGTGCACGTGAAGACGAGCATCTAGAGATCAGTCTTTGGACATCCTGTAAGGAGAACGGGAAGTTCTACTGGCATGCTGAAATCTCATCCAGAACCACCCAATTAAAAACCGATGGTTTCTATAGATTACCAAAATGCCCCTCCCAGACAGCCGAGGATATGCACACTCCTTGTTATCTTACATGCGCATCACCTCTTCTGTTTACGAGGGACCAAAAGTGTCTTGTGTTGGATTTTGACAAAGCCTCCAGTATATTTTCTGCATCCCTCTGCACCATGTTTGCTTTCAATGCACGTACCCTGGATCTCCATTTATTTTTTACTTTTCTGATCGTTTCTCCCAAAGGCGGAGTCTGCGGGAGCTTCAGTAGTTTCCGAATCTCACGGTTTCTCTCCCTTTTAAGGTGATGTAAAGCTGGATCGAAAACATGAGTGTGGATAGTACCCATTTTCTTGGGTCTCCCAATCCCTTTTGGCCCAAGGATAACATCCTTAATATAGCCGTTAAATTCCCCGTGTGCATACATCAAGATCTTTTTGTCACAGCCATATTTGTTATAATCCTCAAGAAAGACCTTGTTCACTTTTTCAACATTGTCCTCGTGCCAATTAATTCTATTCCCAGCGCAATTCATCTCCATCATCAGGGGAAATACATCAGGGGACACAAGAGTGGTTTGAACCTGTATGATCAATTTAAGGATACTATGATCACTGACCAATGATGGAATTATTCTAAAATCAAATAAAAACTTGCTTATAGACGTGCTTACAAAAATAAAATCTATGGTGGAAGATTCAGTTCCATTAGTCCAAGTATAATCAGTCATGTCCTTAATCAGGAAATCATTTACGCAAATTAGGCCCCAATTCCTCTGAAAAACATTCCACTGATGGCCCTGTACTTGTTTCCTTGACGAGACAATGTTATTAGAACATGCGCTTGGGTCTGCATTGAAATCGCCCATGACCATTATATTCAAAGTTGGACATAATAATTGACATTCCAGTATAATTTCATCCACCATCCTAATAAATTCCTTCAGGTCTAGCTCGGGACTCCAATGAACATTCACAATCAAAAATTATCTGAGAGTAACGGGCGAAGTAAAGTGTAATAACATAGCAATGCAGCCTTTATGAGGAGAAAATACCCTGGGGCACTTGAAGGACAAGGTGTTGCGTACTGCAATAAGCAAACCCCCCGAGGGCCTTCCCCTTGACTTTTCTTCGGCTGCAATTTGGTGGAGGCTGTACCCATCCAACACCAGTGGAGAGAGTACCAAGTTTCATGGAGACAGAAAATACTGGACTCCAAGAGGAAGCATAAGCAATCGGACTCCATCCTCAGAGTTTTGTTGCCTCGCGAATTCCAAGATATCACTGAAAATGAGAGCTCAGTCTATAGTTTCTCATTCAGCGCTTGAATCTTACCTAATGAATCTCTCAGTGTTTGAGCCAGCCATTTTAGGTCAGTCTCGGGGGTTTGTTTCTGTCTGATTGCACTCTCCTCCCCCACAAAGTGCGAGTTAGGGTTAACATCCACCTGGTGCGTTGCCTCTACCTCAACCCCTCGGCTAATAAGCTGATTATTAAATGGTTCTAAATCAAAGCCAAATGGGTGGATAGAATCTATTTCTGAGGCGACTACATCCATGATAGCCTGGGAAAAAAATACCAGTCTAACACAGTCAAGTCTCAAGGGATGGATAAAATCAACCAGTTTAATATCACCAGAGGAGATCATGGAAAGCCTTGGGATTTTGCTGAATAAAGTTAGGATTCTATGGCGATTCAGTGAGATAGGGCCCCCTTGCAGGAACATGGAGTAAAGCATAATGCTAGGGCAATCAGTAAAGGCAGGAGGTCTCCAATCCATTCTATTAGGCCACCGGTCATTTACAGCTTGTTTGATGGATTTGTGGGAATTGTTTTTTTCCTCCCCTAGCAAGTGTTCAGAGCTGGTTTTATTCTCCACCTTTTTCAGCGGTTCATTACCGGGTACCCGTACCTCTGTCCACTGTGTCTTACTGTTTCCCCCTTCATAATAATGTGCAGCTTGTACCAAATTCATCCATGCTTTAGGTGCCTGATCATACGTATTTTTTTCAGAACTGTGTCTCGATTCCGAATGCTCACACCTCTCGCTTTGCTGCACTTTAGTGAATTCCTGGCAGGGTTGGCTTACAAATGCATGGTGAGAAGGTGGAACCTTCCCCTCCTCGCCATGCCAAGACCTCCCGAGTTCTGAGTCAGAATGTTTTTATCACGACCCAACCCTGTATCAGTTGGTGGATTGGATATGTGTATGTCTTTGGTATCACTATTTTACGTAGGTCCACATGCAATAATGTCCCCCGTCACTCCTTCTGAATTATCATTTTTTCCACTATTTTGGAGCCTTGCTTCCATCCAATTATGGGTACCTAAGGCTGTGGCACCTACCCTCCTAGATTCTTCAAGCAAGTTCTGTAAGGCCTGTTTAACCAGAATTTTAATATCCCCACTTGGAACCAGACTGGGTGTCAAAGACTGCAATGATTCCCCCACAGCAATCCTTCCCCTCGTAATTTCAGATGTATAAACTTACCCTCCCAAAGTTTTCCCCCCCAGTATTAGCGGAGTGCCCACTCCCCTAAGCACTTCCCTGCATGGGCGTAGGACATGCGGGGGACAGGGGGGAAAAATCCCTCCCACAATGTTATGTGGGGGGGATGTAATGTCCTTTATCCCCCCCAGAATATGTGTTTGGTGTGTCGTGCAGGGATCTGTTTTTAAGTGGGGAGAGGGGCTGCTTACTATGTAAGCTGCCCTCTCTCGCCTGGCCCCCAAAGCATGGGGGCAATACCCCGGGGGCAGAGGGGTGTTCATCTGCCCCCAGAGACGGGGGGCAAACAAAAAAACGTTTTTTTTAAACATAGTTTTTTTTTGGGACCACTAGTCACCAGGGATTTTTGCAATGGGGTGGCCCTCTCCCCCCACCCTAAGTGGATGGGGGCACCTTATGTAGCCCTCCCTGGGGGCAGATTTCTGCCCCTAGGAAGGGGTACATGAGATGCCATTCATCCATTTGGGGTGGGGGGGAGAGGCCACTGCAAATATTGGCAGAGCCACCCCTCCCAAGCCTGGGGCAGTACATTTTAATCCCCCACCTGGGGGCAGATGGCCACACACATGTGCCCATCTGCCCCTAGGAAAGGGCAAAACAAATATATATATATTATAACTTGTTTTGGGTGGGGGTGGAGGGCCCACTAGACCACCAGGATTTTTTGTGTTTGAAAGGGTGGGTGGCCCTCTCCCACACCCTAAGTGGATGGGAGTACCTTATGTAGCCTTCCCTGGGGGCAGAATTCTGCCCCTAGGAAGGGGTACATGAGATGCCCCCATCCATTTGGGGTGGGGAGGAGACCACTGCAAATATTGGCAGAGCCACCCCCCAAGCCTGGGGCAGTACATTTTGCCCCCCCTCGGGGGCAGATGGCCACACACATATGCCCCTCTGCCCCTAGGAAATGGGCAAAACAAAAATAAAACAAATTATAACTTGTTTTGGGTGGGTGTGGGGGCCACTGAAGCACCATAGATGTTTTTAGTGGAAAGGGAGGTGGCACTCTCCTCCCATCCCAAATGGATGGGGGACATCCCATGTAGCCTCCCTGGGGGCAGATTGCTAGCACAATCTGCCCCTAGGAAAGAGGCAAAACAAAAACAAAAATAAAAAAATATATAACTTGTTTTGAGTGGGTGTGGGGGTCACCATGGATATTTTTAGTGGAAAGGGGGTGCCCACAGGTGTCTTCTTTTTGGAAATGCATGGGGTTCTCTGTTTTCCGTGGTGGCTTCGACACCCTATGCCCAAATCTGTAGGTTGTCCACATGAGCTAAATCTGCTTTGCCGAAAGGCTTGGGGTTATCAGTGGGTTAGCCTTTTCCCTTTGCACCCAGGTAGGTGCACCCACACATGTGAGGTACCGTTTTCGTCGGGAAACCTGTGGGAATGCGGGAAAATAGGCCATGTATTGTTGACTGCGTGTTGAGTTGGCTGACCAGAGTGAAATGTGCGAAAATTGTGGGTTTTTTTCTGTCATTTTCCCGATTTCCCCCCAAACTATGGAATCTTTCCCTACATAGTTGTTACCTGACCTGCACAAATCACCCCTTCCTAAACTTGGAATATTGTCTACTTTTCAGAAATGTATGCCTTTCTGCCTTCCTATTCAGCTTTCCTACCCTTTTCTTCTGTTCCGTCCACACATGGACCTATTGCCTAAAAAAAATGCCAAAATCACCTACCTCTCACAAAACGGCAGATTAGCATATCAAAATATGTTATTTTGGTTTCCACTCTTGAAAGCCTGGAAAATGGCGAATCCAGCACAGCAAACCATTTGTTCCTAGCTCTTACAAGGAAAACACCACAGGCTTCTTTGTAAAACATTTTATTGGCATTTTCTGAAAAAAACAAATGTTCTCCTTTTTGGTTATTTTCTCTCACCCCCTACAGCAAACTAGGATTGCTGGGTGGCGTTACGACCGCCTACATGTGGGAAAAAAGAAGCCATCTTTGGCCAAGATATCTCATGTAACAAAGAAGTTACAAGGGATTGAATGGCGACATACCGAAATCACCAAAAAAGGCCTGGCACTGGTGGGAAATACCCATGACAGTTAAGCGGTTAAGACGGTAAAGCCCCAGAGGAGATATCATTTGTAAGGTAGCTCAGTTAGTTAATGCTCCAAATGCAGATTGTGCACAGAAATATGTAAACTGTGTTCACTTCCTGGCTTAATCTTCCGGTGGGATAATAGGCAGAGTGAATGCATTCAGCTTCCGATGCAACACAGCACTTTCCAGGTCAATTGGTTCAGAAAAAGTGGTGGAAAACACTATTACTGTCACTTTTTCTAATTAGCCAGACTTTCGTGCATTTTATGGGTGGAGTTCAGGAGCTGAGTGGACATACCAGGACCCCCTGTATTTCCCGCTCCACCAGAGAAATGCGGCCTTACTGCCAGAATGGATTCTCATGCTGGAAATAAGGGATTCCTCTGGGATCTGCTTGGAAATTAAACCTGGTAAAAGCAGGTGGAGTCCAGAGGAAGCCATTGTCAATTCTTCCAGCAATCGGTAATTGCGCAAGGTATTTACATTCTTCCAAAGTGGATAAGCAATGTGGTTTCACCTGCCTTTTACGCTAAAATCTTCCATTTTGTGGCAGAAAAGTAAAAACGTGCGCCTAGGGAAGTGGTCCACTCCATGCAGTTTACTTTGCACCTTGATGCTTGGGGGTTTTGCGTAATGATACACATGTAATAAATAAATAAATACATACATTTAACATGACCCCAGATAAATGGCAATTCGTGATCAGCATGAGTGAGCATGGCATATCGCTGGTAAGAGGGTGCCCTGTGCTTTTTGAGTGCATAGGCAAATACCCTTAATTGCCATCTCGCGTTAAGCAGGTGCTTAAACCCATCAGTGTGGATTGCGCAATAATAAGTTGACAGAGGTATTTCAAATGGCCAATTTCGCTCTTTGGGTGAAATTGTCAAAGTGGGTGAATGTTGCCCAGCATGTGCCACTTTCTCTGCGGAGTGAAATGTGCCCACCCCGAGGAAGAAGTGTGAAAAACCAACAAGGACACTGTGCCCCGCTCTGTGTGTGTCTTCCCCACACGGCGACAGATGCCAACTCAGACATGGGTAAGTCTCAGGTAGCAAGCATGTACCATAGTTGATGTGACAAAGGATTCCAGATTTCTGAGGCTGATAACATTAGTAGCATTGAGTTACATGCCACCTGACAGGTATGTGTGATAAAGTTGCAAAGCAGAGCTGTTAGTGGGCTAAAGCAGGAGGCAATGTCTGCCCACCCTCAAAGGGTACGTACAACCAAAAGTAATAGGCCCCTACCCCAATCATGGCTGTAGGGGCTAGGATCCAAACCAGGGCAAGAATGCCCTCCAATCATCCATGCCCAAGAGTAGGATACACCTCATGCTCCAGGAACCCTGTTGAGCAACCTCTGTGCTTTCCAGGAGATACTAACGTTATTTAAAGCCAGAAGTCTAAAAGGTAATTGCTTAATTGCAGCTGGAAATTAGCTCCTGGCGTGATCAAAATGCCTTAACCAAGTGTGACATCATCCCCTTCATTTATAAGCAATATGTGTGTTCTCGCATTTCTTCATCCACTGAATTACTGTTAGAAACAAAGGCAAGAGTTGTCTCTTGTGTAGGCATTAGGAAGGCAGTTGCCAGCCTCTGGCATAGTATGCCCATGTTCTTCCAATATTGGCTAGCTGTTGCCCTCTTATGGCCAGGTAGAACCATCATAGCAGTGACTGGCAAATGTCTTTCCCCTGCAAACAGAAAAGCGGAAATAAGAGGCCAATTCAAGATACAGAACACATAGACGTTAAGACAGACTGCAGCTGTCATTGCTGTGTTAGGGAGAATATGTTGAGTTTTCAAGCAAGCAGGTATGTACTAGGCAAGCAAGCAGTGAGACAAGGGAGAGGCAAAGAAAGGCCAGTGGGGCTCTTTGAATAATGTAACAGGGCAGAGGACCCATGCTCTGCCGTCCTAGTAACATATGAGAGAATCAAATAGATCAGGCTTTGCAGCAAATGTTAAACCGGAAAGGAACAGGGTCCAGCTCTGCATTCAGAATAACAAAGGCAAAGAAAGGCTAGGCTCAGAAGCCAGCATGCGATGGAATAAGAGGGACCAGACTCATCGTCAGAAGCTGGCCCGGCCCTCGCAGGGGTGCTAGAGGGGCATCCCACATAGCGAGCTGCCCCTCTGGCCACCCCCTGGGTCCACATACACTCCACCTACTAGGCATCCTCCGGGTCCAACACATCCAGCCGCGGACCTCAGGAGTGCTTATAAGGGGGTGCGCTTGTGATCGCTCGTCCTCCTTGTTTGCTGTAACCCCCCCCCCCACACCACCCCCCGAGGACAGTCAAAGAAGCAACATCACACATCTGGTCCCTCTACTCCCATAATAGGGCTTACTCAGATGTATAAACAAGATTTCCTCTTTCTTTGAAACCCCCATCCTTCCATTCCAAGAGACACACACGTCTCCTTGCCCCACACAAAATAAGTAGCAACTTGCATTTGGTAGAAAAGGCTGCAACTCCTTTATTTGACAGGAGTCCACTTACAGATGATCCGCCTCTTAACGAGCTGGCGTCCTAGCTGTGGCCCACTGGAAGTAATTGTTATTTCCTCTCTCTTATCATGAGCTCATAATCAGATGATAAATTCAGAAATGCAACATACAAAGACATGTTCTTTGCTGCTGTATCCTTTAATTTTCTTCTGTTTTCTTTTCTTTTCTCTTGTTTTAAACAGTGATATTTGTAATTTTATACGTACTGCTATTTTAATTCTAATTTTGTGAAAAGTCGAGTTCTTTGACTAAAACATAATAAATAAATAAATAAATAAAGCAAAGTCCCCAAGATGTCCCCTGTCCCCCCCAGATTTTATGTTTCTCCTACACCCCTGCTTCCCTGGTTACATTCTCAATGTGCGTCTTCTCTTGCACTACAGGGGGAGGATTTACTTGTTTTAAAGGAGTGGTTTTGGGTGCTGGAGAGGAGCTCTTACTCTCCTCATTGCAAAAGGAGCCATTTTTAATTTTAGGGGCGAAAAAGAGCTTAATATCCATTTTATCATTTGCAACCATTGCTTTTTTGTTACAGTTTGTTTTCTTTGTGGGATATTTTGTGGCGGACAACATATTATGGCCATTTGTAGTGCCTTGGACAAATTTCCCCCCAATTGATTTCTTATCCAGGGCTTGTTCATTTTTATTTACTTCTTCTTCTTCTTTTTTTTTTTTATAGGTTGTTTACGAACCCGAGACTTTCCCTTATGGGTCATAGCATCATTCAGAGTGTCAGACGCTTCCCCATAATCGCCTTCTACAGTTTCTGTCTTTCAAGTTGGCGTTGGTGTTGTGTATTTTTAGTGCCGGTAGATTTTTCCTTTTTTTTGTCGCAATTTTTTACACCGCACTTTGTCCTAGCCGCCCTACACCTGATGGCCCTGGCCCTCATTTTTTTCTCTCTTCGAGATAGATGTGGGTTACTGTTAGCTGGACATTCTAAGGAGGAATCCCTATCTCTGGCACCCCCCTCCTCACCGTAAGACTCTCCACCCTCCTCTAGAGCCTTTAATAATGCAGATGGACTATCCATTTCGGGAGCATTCAACGGAACCTCTGAGATGCTTACACTAGTTGTTAGCTTCTCATCCAATCTTGTGAGGTTTGAGTGAACCAGTTCAATATTCTCCGTAAGACTCATAATCTGAGTACCATTAGTGGACACCATAACTTTAGGTTCTGCCAGACCACTCGACAGGGCAGCCACAGAGTCCTTGTTTCCTTGGGTGAGGGCTTCTGCATGGATTTAGGACATATCTCCATCTCACAATCTGTCTGCAATATCTGATCGTGGGAGACTATACTGACTTGAGGTTTAGCTTTCCCCCCCTATCAGAGCGCATCTTTCCATTGCCAAAAGGAAGCCCTCTACTTTACAGGTCTTTTCTGTATTAACCAGTAATATAGATCTGAGTTCCTGGATATCTAGGTGGGTTCGTTCGTGGCCCTTGTCCAGAAGATTCAGAATCCTGGTCAATACAGGAAAAGTGGCATATGTCGTGGCAGTGTCTGTCATGATGCCTACCCCCGGGGACCCAGACCAAGTCCAGCAACCCCGGAAGCAGGCATCAAGTTATGCTAAGCAAACCAAATAACCCCTGCTAGGGGCTATTTGGGTGCAGTCCTGGCGCCTATGGTGCCAGGCTCATATGGAGAGTCAGTCCTGGTGCCATAGGCGCCAGGCTCATAGATTAAAACTTACCTGATGCAGACCATGCTGCAAACTCACCTGATGCAGACCATGCTGCAAGAGCTCCAAGCCAAAGGAGGCTTGGAAGGGACTACTTTACCTAAGGGACTATTTTTTACTCGGGTGGGGCTGGGGAGCAATACTTACCTGGGACTACTTTGGAGGCTATTTAAACCACGCCCAAAGAGCAGCACACGCTTTGCGTTATTCTGCATCCAGCAGAGTAACGCTCACCATGCCTGCAAGTCTGCATCCAGTCTTCTGTCACGCCCGCCTCGAGTCCGGAGCTCCTAGAAAAAGGGGAGAGAAGGAGAAAAGGTTAGAACAAGAGCAATACCTTTGATCCTTACCTGAATTCCCGATCCATCGCGCCTTCGAGCTGGAAGAAAGAAGTTATTTTATGCGCGTCGCCTCGCCTGCAGCAGCGCTGCGCTGAACTCACCGGCCTTCGCAGCATCTTCACATTCCACTGCATCCTTCTGCATGCTCCCGCCTCACTCCGGCACCTAAGGGGAAGACAAGAACAGCAAGGTGAGCCAAGGGAATGCACAGAGGCAATATTAGTTACCCCCCATAGACTTACCTGATTTACCACCGGGGGTACTATTCCTCTTCACGGGTCGGCACAGCTTCCACTGCATCCTCACCGAACCCCCGGCCCCTAAGGGGAAACAAAAGGACAGCAAGGTGAAACAAAGGGACAAACAAGGGGAAACCTCCTCTCCACAATAGACTTACCTGATTTTACCGCCGGAGGCATTATTCCCCGGGACTTCATATTTTCTCTCAGCGCCTGAATAAGGGAGAAAGCAACAGGTTACATATTGACATTATTTTATCGAACTGTGTTGGATAATACAAATCCTTACCTGAATATTACCGGTTGCCACGAGGAACTCTTCGCTAGGGTCAAGCTGCAACCTGCAAGGAATCGGACAAGAGTGAAAGTCAGACATTTGAACTCTTACAAACTACATACTTACGGCGTCTTGCTGGGAATCTCAGAGTCAATATTGTTCTGGAACACACCAATTCCTTCGAGCCAATGAAGCAACTGGTTATCAACGTGCCCCTGCGCTCAATGCAGGATGGAGAGCTCATCTTTCGAAACCATCAGGTGAGACTATAAGAGGGGACATCAAAGGTGATCAGTGGGGAGAACAGCGGGAGTGGGGGAGGGTTAACGCTCAACTCCACGGGTGGTTAATTCCCTTTCTCCATTTGCAGAAGAATATTCCTATGGGCCAAGCAAACGAAGCTAGGTGGGCCAGTCCAGTCCATCATCTCGGCACTATGCGTCACATTGGTGGAGGCCGCAGCAGTCCAGTTCAGGTCGACGCCCCTGTGGGAGCCAGGTGAGCGTTACAGAACACAAAGCCTACACACAAATTCCCACCCGGGCGTTATGGATACCTCAGAAACTGACCAATTGGCCCAATTACTAGGGGAACTGAGGGCTGAGGTGCATCAAGAGGTGCATCCGCCCGTCAAGAAACCAATACACTTAGGAGAGAACTGATTTTGTCAAAGGAGCGAACTGATGACCTTGCTAGGCAACAACTGCAAAGCCAGCTGGACAAGCACCCCTACCAGGCCCCGGGTGGAATCCAGCTCCTATGTCATCGAGTAACCCTGTGCAAATAAACCTACCAGGAAGTATTCCATTAGCTCGGCCCGAACGCTTTGCCGGAGATCCCAAAAGGTTCGCCGTGTTTATGAACCAATGCCGCTTGCACTTTTTATGCAGACCCGGAGCCTTCCCAAACGATCAAGCCAAGGTAGCCTTCGTATTGTCATATCTCAGCGGCAGTGCAGCTGATTGGTCAATTCCACTAGTTACTCAGGATGACCCAATTCTTCAGGATTTTCAGGGCTTTCAAATGAGCATGGAAAGACTATTTGCACGGCACTCCCAAGGACAGGCCCTGGATAACGAACTTTTGTCCCTATGACAAGGTAACCAGGACCTTCTATCCTACATCGCGACCTTCAATAGGTTGATAGTGGAAACATGATGGCCTGAGGTAAAACGAATCACGTTATTTCATTGTGGGCTTTGAGGAGAACTCAAGGATGTCTTGAACCCACCTCAAGACTGCGCTGAATATATAGACATTGTGGTCCAGTTAGATCACAGACTTCAGAACAGAAAGGCTGATCGAGCCAAGTTTGAGAATTGGGTGTTGGTCAAGACCCACGCTAATCCCAAAGGAGCAGATGCTTCAGAACCCATGCAAATCGGAGGGGTTAAAGGACCATTAACCCAGAAGGAAAGAGAAAGGAGACGGCAAATGCAATTGTGTCTACATTGTGGAACTTCTGGGCATTTTCTACGGGGTTGCCCTGTAAAACCACCCAAGAAGGTGGTAGGAGCTGCTGATAAAAACCTTATGGAGTCAGACTCGGGAAACGACCACGCCCGACAAGCGTAGAGATCCGCTTGCCGAGCTTGAAGAAGGATACTCAGACCTCGCATTTCATCATACCAATGGTCCTCGTAGATCCAAGGCAGCCATTGTATATGCCCGCAGTAAGGGCATACATTGATAGCGGGGCCATAGGAAACTATGTGGACTACGAATTGGCTTCCAGGATGAATCTACCTCTCTGCTGAAAAACCACCTCAGATGTCATCACCACAGTCGATGGAACTGAAATTGCCTCTGGGCCTGTAGCTCATTCCACCGCAGAGATGACACTATTGGGTCAGGATGGGCATCGAGAGACTATTGTGTTTGATCTAATCAAAGCCCCACAGTTCCAAATAATACTGGGGATACCTTGGTTGGAAACACATAATCCTTGTATTGATTGGCGAGAGAAGAGAATAACCTTCCCAGATTGTGCACAAACCTGTTACCCAAAGAAAAATCTGAACGCAGGCCTGGCCCCAGTAACCACAGCAGTCGTGCAACTATCTCCAGAATACCAAGAATTCCAGGATGTCTTCCAAAAAAAACAGGCAAACACCTTACCACCTCACAGATCGTACGATTGTCAAATCGATGTCATACCCGGTGCAGGATCTACGCCCTTACGGAACCTGAGAACCTTCACCTACGACAATACCTAGACCAGTACCTTGCTAATGGCTTCATTCACCCATCCAAGTCCCCTGCATCTTCAGCTTTGTTCTTCGTGCCCAAAAAGGAAGTTGACCTCAGAAGGTGCATAGACTGCCGCGCATTGAACCAGATAACTGTTAAGAACCGATACCTATTGCCTCTGATCCCTGAATTACTAGACCAAGTGAAGGACGCTTGCATATACACAAAGCTAGATCTCCGGGGGGGCATACCATCTGGTACGTGTAAAAGAGGGCGATGAATGGAAGACTGCTTTTCGCACTAATTATGGGTTATTCGAATACCAGATGATGCCTTTCGGGTTGTGCAATGCACCAGCAGCCTTCCAATACTTCATGAACGATGCCCTTTGTGAACTCATTGACGTTTGTGTTGTTGTATATATCGATGATATTCTAGTATACTCCTCTTCAGAATCTGACCATGTAAAGCATGTCCGAGCAGTCCTTGAGAAATTGTGCCAGCACAAACTATATGCAAAACTGGAAAAATGCGTTTTTCATGCCACAGAAGTTGAATTCCTTGGGTTTATCCTGACCCCAAGAGGAGTCCGAATGGACTCACGAAAGGTGGACGCAATTCTTAAGTGGCCATCACCAAGTTCAGTTAAAGGAGTACAAAGCATGCTTGGCTTTGCCAATTTCTACCGCAGATTTATCCCGGATTTTTCACATGTTGTACATCCCATCACAGCACTCTTGCGAAAGAATAAATGCTTTATGTGGACTGAAGAAGCTGAAAATGCCTTCCAAGAGCTGAAAGCAAAATTCACGTCTGCACCTGTATTAAAGCACCCGCGCCCTGAACTTCCATACATAGTGGAAACTGATGCATCCAGTCTAGTAATGGGAGCTGTCCTGTCTCAAAAGGACCCTGAAACTGGCCAGCTTCACCCAGTAACATTTTGGTCCAGAAAGTTCTCGGCACCCGAGTTAAACTATGCAGTTACCGATAAGGAGTTATTAGCCATTAAGTTCGCCTTCAAGGCTTGGCGGCACTATCTTCTCGCTGCCAGGCATACCATTACTGTGACCACCGATCACCGCAACTTACAGTATTTAAAGACAGCCAAGGCCCAATCGTCACGCCAACTCCGATGGGCATTGTTCTTTTCCGAGTTTGATTTTGTGATAACCTATCGACGAGGTTGTAAGAATGGTAAAGCAGACGCCTTATCCCGAATAGGGATGGGAGAGGCAGAAGTGAACCCAGAACCAGTACCTATAATTTCCGAACAAAGGATTCTTGGCATGACAACTCTACAGAGGACATTCAGGTAAAGATCCAACAACTCTTTGATCCTACAGCCCTGCAGGACTGGGTAAAGAAAGGGCTGGAATACTCTGTCTCCAATGACCTGCCTTATTACCAAGGGCGGTTATTTCTGCCACATAAGGAACTGCAAGAACTAGTCATTTTGGGGGGCGTGGCTTGAGCAGCCATGGAGTAGGACGTGCTTCCCGTGTAGCTCTGGAGGATCCGACAGAAGATCCGTGAAAACTACCTTTGAAAGTGCGCCATTGGTTCCAGAATTGATCACACACACACAGGAATGTATGCTCTGCTCATTGTATAAAGATCGAGAGAATCATAAGCGGGATTCTGGAGGAATTGCTCGACGAACGACGGCGGCTGTTCGGTCCATTGTCACACAAGATGGCCGACAACAAAGGAAACGAAACTAGGGCACCCGAAGAGGACGAATAGAGGCGGCGGCCACGGGGAAAGAACGACAATGGCGAAGTGAAGACGGAGCGAAACCCCTGGGGCGGTGGGCCTTGGGTCGCGAAGGCTTGGGTGCTGGCCCGGACGGCAGGAGCCCGAGGGCAGCAGAGGTGTGAAAAGGCAGGCCGCACCACGACAGGCACGAGAAGCGCTCGCTCGGCATTGATGAGCAACTAGCAGCGGTGAGCGGAGGTGGATGTTGCGACTGCCTGAAGATCACCACAACAGCCGATAAGAGCGGAAAATACGATTGGGGGGACACGCGGACGCTGAATCGTAATAGGGAGACCCAACCAAGGCCGGAAAATGGCAGCGCGAGGGGCCGTGGGTAAGAATAAGAACAAACAACCCACAATGGATATTTTTACGAAAACACAACAGTCTCCTGCGGCCATCGCAACCAAAGGCCCGATGGCACAAGCTGAGGGCAGCACAGCGGCTGATAATCATCAGATTTTAGGAGCCATTACGGAGCTGAAGGAATCTTGGGGGGTTTCGATGTTGGACATATGCACTTCCCTGGAGGCTAAAATTGAAGCAGTGGGCATCAAAGTCTCCCTGCTGAGACAAGATGTCAGGGGGCTGGCGGAACGCACAAGCAGCCTGGAAGGTGCGGTGAAAACTAACACGGACACCAGCACCAACAATGCAAAGGAGATCCATGTCCTTAAGCAACAGGTGGCCAACTTGTAGTCTCGAGCAGAAGAGGCAGAAGGGAGAGCGAGGAGAAACAATATCCGCGTGGTGGGTTTGCCGGAAGGTGAGGAGGGCCAGGACCCGACTGATTACATCGAGAACTCACTCCTACAAGGAATTGGGGCCGGTACACTCTCGCAGGGATTTGTGGTGGAGCGCGGACACAGAGCCCTCATGAGGAAGCCGAGACCAGGGGCCCCTCCACAAGCGATAATTGCTAAAATACTGAACTACAAATACCGCGAGAAAATACTGGAGTACTTTCGAAAAGGCGGAACAATCGAGAGGGCCTCGAGCACTATCACGGCATACCCGGATTATACTATGCTGGTTCAAAGGCAGCGGTACAGCTATGTAACCATCAAAAGGAGGCTTGTCATGATGCCCGCTCCCGGGGAGCCGGTTCAAGCCCTGCATCCCCGAAAGCAGACATCCAGTCCCCAAGGAAGGACCCAGCAACCCCATATAGGGGCCCTTTGGACAGTGTCCTGGCGCCTATGGCGCCAGGCTCATAAAAGACATCAGTCCTGGCGCCATAGGCGCCAGGCTCATTATGGGAGTGCTTGGGTGCACTTACCTGATGCAGACCATGCTGCAGGATCCCGGCCTCCTTGAGGCCTGAAAGGAACTACTTTACTTGTGGGACTAATTTACCATCCGGGCGTGGTCGGGGAAGGATACATATCTGATTGGAGGAAGGATACATACCTGGAACTTCTTCCAAGGCTATTTAAACCCCACCCGAACAGCCACACGTGCTTCGCGTTGTTCTGCATCTAGCAGCTGGATGCTCACCGTGTCTGCTCCTGCATCCTGATTTCTGCCACGCCTGCCAGCATCCTGGATCACCTGCAAAGGAAGAGAAGAAGAGAACAGAAGAAGGAAAAGTCCTTACCTGCTAAATCCGCATCCCGGAGACATCTCGCCGACAATCCTGAAAAGGAAGACTTTTATTTAAAAGCTCATCGCGTCGATCGCTGCAGCGCCGCATTCCACTCACCTTTTCAGGGCGCCTCCATGTTCAGCAGCGATCATCCGGATTCGCAGTCACGCCCCAGTGCCTAGGGAGAAAAAGACCAGAACAAAAGGTGAGAGAGAGAAGGGAATAAGGAAAGCTAAATCTCCATGTTAAGACTTACCAGTTGATTCATTCCCTCTTCATTTCGGGTCCGCGCCGCATCCTGGCATTTCCGGACCCCGGCCCCTAAGGGGAAAAAGAGACATCAGCGTTAATGAGCGAATGAAAAGACATTACCAAAAAACGCTCATTAAAGACTTACCTGATTTCTAGAAGGATTTCACCTCTCATCTCGGGTCGGTGCCTGTCCCCGGCATTCCGTACCCCGGCCCCTATGTGGAAAAAGACACAAGCATTAGTACATTAATGCATGGACACAAGGGGAACCTCTTATCAAAAAACTTACCTGGAAGCCAAGCAAGTTTGGTTCTCACCAATTCGAAAATCCAGTGAAGTAACTGGATACCAACGCGCCCCTGCATCAGAAGCAGGATGGAGAGCTCGTCCTTCCAGACCCTAAGGTGAGACGCTACGAGGAATCACAGAAGGGTTTCGAGGAGGGTGAGAGGGGAAAGTGGGAGGCCGATTGCATTACCCCGCAGACAGTTAACCCCCTATTTTCGCCTACAGAAGGATACTTCTGCAAGCCAGACAAGCCAGATTTGGGGGCCCGGTCCAGTCCGTCTTCCGAACCCTGCGCATCACCTTAGAAGAGGTCTCAGCAGCGCGAACCAGGACAGCGCCTCCGTGGGAGTCAGGTGAGCGTTACAGAACACAAAGACTTCCTACAAATTCCCACCCAGGCGCTATGGAAAGTTCTGAGACTGATCAGTTGGCCCAATTACTGGGGAAATTACAGGCCGAAGTACATGCAGCTCGTCAAGAGACTAATGCCCTCAGGAGGGAATTAATAATATCAAAGGAAAGAACTGATGACCTGGCCAGACAGCTTTTGCAAGGTCAAGCTGGGCAAACTCCTCTACCCGGTTCCGGAGGGAACCCTGCTCCTGTGGTTTCCAGTAACCCTCTGCAGATTAATCTACCTGGAAACATGCCGCTGGCCCCACCCGAATGCTTTGCTGGGGACCCCAAACGATTCGCCGTATTCATGAATCAGTGTCGTTTGCACTTCCTATGCAGACCTGGGGCCTTCCCTAATGACCTGGGGCCTTCCCTAATGATCAGACCAAGGTAGCCTTTGTATTGTCATATCTCAGCGGATGCGCTGCCGATTGGTCAGTTCCACTGGTTACTCAAGATGACCCGATTCTCTGTGATTTTCAAAGGTTTCAAGCAAGCATGGAAAGGTTATTTGCTCGACACTCTCAGGGACAGGCTCTGGATGACGAACTTCTATCCCTGCAACAGGGCAATCAGGACCTCCTATCCTATATTGCAACCTTTAATAGACTAATTGTGGAAACGGGATGGCCAGAGGATAAAAGAGTCACGTTGTTTTATCGAGGCCTACGCAGAGAACTTAAAGATGTCTTGGCCCAAGTTGTAAATCCGCCCCAAGAATGCACAGAGTATATAGACTTAGTGGTCCAATTGGATCACAGACTTCAAAACAGAAAAGCAGATCGGTCCAGGTTTGAGACCCGGGTGTTGGTCCAGACCCATGCTAATCCCAAGGGAGTTGATGTCTCTGAGCCTATGCAAATTTGAGGGGTTAAAGGACCCTTAACTCAAAAGGAACGTGAAAGGAGGCGGCAGTTAAAATGATGTCTTTATTGTGGGAATTCTAGACACTTTCTACGAGATTGCCCGGCAAAACCGCCCCGAAAGGCGGTAGGAGCTGCTGATGAAAACCATCAAGACTCTGTTTCGGGAAAAGACTCTGCCCGACAAGTGTAGGGGTCCGCTTGCCGAGCTTGAAAACTAACTCTCAGACCTCGCATTTCATTGTGCCAATGGTTCTCGTAGATCCAGAACAGCCTAAGCGGTTGCATGCAATAAAGGCATACATCGATAGTGGGGCTATTGGAAACTATGTGGATCGTGAATTGGTCTCTAGGATTAACCTCCCTCTCCGTCCTAAAACCAGCAAAGATGTCATCACCACAGTCGATGGAACTGAAATTGCCTCTGGACCGGTAACACATTCCACTACTGAGGTGACTCTTATTGGTCCCGACGGCCATCGGGAGGGTGTTGTGTTTGATGTAATCAAGGCTCCACAGTTTCAGGTTATTCTTGGAATCCCTTGGTTAGAGACACATAATCCTCGAATTGATTGGCGAGCTAAGAGAATAACCTTCCCGGATTGTACACAAACCTGCTACCCAGAAAACCTGAAGATTAATCTAGCATCTGTAACCTCTGCCTCCATGCAACTACCTCCGGAATACCAAGACTTTCAGGAAGTCTTCAAAAAGGAACAGGCCAACACGTTACCTCCTCACAGATCGTACGATTGCCAAATCGATCTGGTGCCCGGTGCACAACCCCCTTGTAGCAGGATTTATGCCCTTACCGAACCTGAGAATCTGCATTTGAGACAATATTTGGATCAATACCTAGCTAATGGTTTTATTCGCCCGTCAAAGTCCCCGGCATCCTCGGCTTTGTTCTTCGTGCCCAAAAAAGAAGGCGACCTTAGAACTTGTATCGATTACCGCGCATTGAACCAGATAACGGTTAAAAACCGTTATCCTCTGCCTCTGATCCCTGAACTCCTTGACCAGGTGAAGGACGATTGCATATACACCAAGTTAGATCTCCGGGGGGCTTATCATCTGGTACGAGTTAAAGAAGGCGACGAATGGAAAACTGCCTTCCGTACTAAATACGGATTATTCGAGTACCATGTGATGCCTTTCGGATTGTGTAACGCGCCGGCTGCCTTCCAATACTTCATGAATGATGTCCTTCGGGAACTCATCGATGTTTGTGTTGTCGTATATATCGATGACATTCTGGTGTACTCCTCTTCGGAATCTGATCACAGAAAACACGTCAGGGCAGTACTTGAAAAACTGCGCCAACACAAACTATTTGCTAAATTGGAGAAATGTGTTTTCCAGACCACAGAAGTCGAGTTTCTAGGTTTCATCCTGACACCCAAAGGAGTCCGAATAGACTCAAGAAAAGTGGATGCCATCCTCAAATGGCGATCACCTAGCTCTGTAAAAGGGGTTCAAAGCATGCTCGGCTTTGCCAATTTCTATCGCAGGTTTATCCCGGAATTTTCCCGCGTGGTACAACCCATTACTGCACTCTTGAGGAAAAATAAACGTTTTGAATGGTCTGAAGAAGCCGAGCAGGCCTTTCAGAATTTAAAAGCTAAGTTTACCTCCGCACCTATGTTGAAACACCTGCGTCCAGATCTGCCTTATGTCGTTGAGACTGACGCATCCAGCCTAGCCATGAGAGCTGTCCTGTCCCAAAGAGATCCCGAAACCAACCAACTGCATCCCGTAGCATTTTGGTCCAGAAAATTCTCGGCACCCGAGGTTAATTATGCAATCACGGACAAAGAACTGTTAGCCATTAAGTCTGCTTTTAAAGCCTGGCGGCATTATCTGCTTGGAGCTCGACATACCATCACAGTGATCACTGATCACCGGAATTTACAGTATTTGAAAACCGCCAAGGCTCAGTCATCACGGCAGCTCCGATGGGCTTTGTTTTTCGCTGAATTTGATTTCGTGATTACCTATCGACCTGGCTGCAAGAATGGCAAAGCAGACGCCTTATCCCGAATTGGAATGGGAGAATCTGATACAAACTCAGAACCAGTACCGATAATTCACGAACAGAGGATTCTAGGTATGACTTCGTTACAGACGCTTGAAGACATTCAAGCCAGAGTGAAACAACTCCTGGACCCTACAACCTTACAGGATTGGATACAAAAGGGATCAGACTTTACCATAGATAATGGTTTACCTTATTTCCAAGGACGCTTATTCCTGCGACATAAGGAATTACACGATCTAGTTATTTCCGGTTATCATGATACATTAGTAGAGGGACACCCCGGTATTGCCAAGACAGAGGAAAAGGTGAAACGACAATTTTGGTGGCCCTCTTGGCGAAAAGATGTTAAATCTTTTGTGATGTCCTGTGGTGTTTGCGCCCAAAATAAAAGTCAAAAGAAAAGACCAGCCAGTCTCCTTCAACCTCTAGACATACCGCCAGCACCCTGGCACACCCTATCAATGGATTTTATTACGGACCTGCCTCCTTGTTCGGGGTACAATACTATTCTGGTAATTGTGGATTTGTTTTCCAAAATGGCCCACTTTATTCCTTTGAAAGGTTTACCTTCAGCTTCTGTCCTAGCCAAAGAATTCCTCGAAAATATTGTTCGGCTACATGGATTCCCATCTATACTAATCTCTGACCGGGGAAGCCAATTCATTTCCTACTTCTGGCGCAAATGTTGTCAAATGGGGCAGTTCGACATAAGATTATCGACCAGTCACCACCCTCAGACCGATGGTCAGACCGAGAGGACAAATCAGAACCTTGAGCAGTACTTACGGTGTATGTTACAGCAATCTGAAAGCAACTGAAAGACATTCTTTGGATAGCCGAATACACATATAATAATTCGGTACACTCTGGAACTGGCCACAGTCCTTTTTATACTTTGTTTGGGCATCACCCTCGAACCTCAAGCCTTGACTCACCTCAGAACCTCGGAATGCCTGCAGTAGAACATCTGCATTCTACAATTACCCAAGCCTTCAAAGAGGCAACTACGCATTTACAACAAGCCAAGAGAAAATACAAGGAGAATGCTGATCTACATCGGAGTGAAGCACCTCCGTATCAGATTGGGGATCAAGTTTGGTGAGCTACCAGACATTTACCACTCAAAGGGCCTCGAACTTTTAACCCAAAATATCTGGGACCTTATTCCATTACGGCAATAATTAACCCAGTGGCTGTTAAACTTGATTTACCAGCTTGTATGCGAATTCACCCTGTTTTTCATGTGTCACTTCTGAAACCAGTGGTACCCAGAACCCGACTACTCAAACCTCCAGAACCTATTCTAATAGATGGGGAGTCCGAATTCGAAGTGACGAACATTTTAGACTCAAAAATGTTTAGGTCAAAACTGTTCTACCAAATTGATTGGAAGGGGTACGGACCTCAGGAGAGGTCGTGGGAACCCTGCGACCATGTGCATGCACCTCGATTAGTCAGGAAATTCCACCGACTCTTCCCAGACAAACCAAAACCCCCGGAGGGAACAACCTTGGGAGGGGCCTTGGGGGGGAGTGCTGCCATGATGCCCGCTCCCGAGGAGCCGGTTCCAGCCCTGCGTCCCCGAAAGCGGACATCCAGTCCCCAAGGAAGGACCCAGCAACTCCATATAGGGGCCCTTTGGACAGTGCCCTGGCGCCTATGGCGCCAGGCTCATAAAAGACATCAGTCCTGGCGCCATAGGCGCCATAGGCGCAGGCTCATTATGGGAGTGCTTGGGTGCACTTACCTGATGCAGACCATGCTGCAGGATCCCGGCCTCCTTGAGGCCTGAAAGGAACTACTTTACTTGTGGGACTAATTTACCATCCGGGCGTGGTCGGGGAAGGATACATACCTGATTGGAGGAAGGATACATACCTGGAACTTCTTCCAAGGCTATTTAAACCCCACCCGAACAGCCACACGTGCTTCGCGTTGTTCTGCATCTAGCAGCTGGACGCTCACCGTGTCTGCTCCTGCATCCTGACTTCTGCCACGCCTGCCAGCATCCTGGATCACCTGCAAAGGAAGAGAAGAAGAGAACAGAAGAAGGAAATGTCCTTACCTGCTAAATCCGCATCCCGGAGACATCTCGCCGACAATCCTGAAAAGGAAGACTTTTATTTAAAAGCTCATCGCGTCGATCGCTGCAGCGCCGCATTCCACTCACCTTTTCAGGGCGCCTCCATGTTCAGCAGCGATCATCCGGATTCGCAGTCACGCCCCAGTGCCTAGGGAGAAAAAGACCAGAACAAAAGGTGAGAGAGAGAAGGGAATAAGGAAAGCTAAATCTCCATGTTAAGACTTACCAGTTGATTCATTCCCTCTTCATTTCAGGACCACGCCGCATCCTGGCATTTCCGGACCCCGGCCCCTAAGGGGAAAAAGAGACATCAGCATTAATGAGCGAATGAAAAGACATTACCAAAAAACGCTCATTAAAGACTTACCTGATTTCTACAAGGATTTCACCTCTCATCTCGGGTCGGTGCTTGTTCCCCGGCATTCCGTACCCCTGCCCCTATGGGGAAAAAGACACTAGCATTAGTACATTAATGCATGGACACAAGGGGAACCTCTTATCAAAAAACTTATCTGGAAGCCAAGCAAGTTTGGTTCTCACCAATTCGAAAATCCAGTGAAGTAACTGGATACCAACGCGCCACTGCATCAGAAGCAGAATGGAGAGCTCGTCCTTCCAAACCCTAAGGTGAGACGCTACGAGGAATCACAGAAGGGTTTCGAGGAGGGTGAGAGGGGAAAGTGGGAGGCCGGTTGCATTACCCCGCAGACAGTTAACCCCCTATTTTCGCCTTCAGAAGGATACTTCTGCAAGCCAGACAAGCCAGATTTGGGGGCCCGGTCCAGTCCGTCTTCCGAACCCTGCGCATCACCTTAGAAGAGGTCACAGCAGCGCGAACCAGGTCAGCGCCTCTGTGGGAGTCAGGTGAGCATTACAGCTGCGGGTGGTTGGGATAAAATATATGCTGCTGTACCCTGCGAAATTGAAGGTGGTGCATAAGGGCAAAATGCATTTTTTTGACACTCCGGAAGAAGCAACAACATGGCTGGATCTGCAGGGCTGCCCGGAACGAGACACGGAAGAGACCTAAGATGGACGTGATAAGTGATTCAGATACGGTATGCATACTGTTATGGCGGCGTGTGAACATCCCAAGGGCGCCTAGGCGAAGGCTAAGAGGAATGGGCCTGCTGTAGGAGGCTGATATTCGATAACATACTGCTGATTGTGAGAGACTTGATGGACTGGAATATAGTGGCGGTTACATATATTTAAACTGTATGGCAATGTGTAGTTATTCGATGTGCTATGGGAGCGGCAGGGCGAAAGCACCCTACCCCCCGAATTATAGTTGTAGTTATAGTAGGTTGGCCACTAGGGTGGCCTCACCCTGCGGAGCTTCGAATACAGGCGAGAGCCGGAAAGAGCTAGATGCGGGGGAGCCTAAAATCCAGGGATGGAGCTGGGCAACAGTTGGGGGGGGTGATGTAGGGGAAGAGATGGGAGGTGGGGGGGAGAGGGAGCGGGAAGTTTGGTGTGTTTTTGGTTAAATGGGATTTAGAATGGGATGCAAGTCTATACAGATTGGATTGGAACTCAAAGTTAAACTGCACCTGGAGGGGAGGGAATGGGATTATATCAGGCCATGGGGGACCTTAAAATACTCACATGGAATGTGCAGGGGCTTAATAGCTATTTAAAAAGGAACAAGGTTATGCTGTATCTGCGCAGACAGAAAATAGATATTGCATTGCTGCAGGAAACCCACCTTACACGTGAGAGGATGGACATGATTGCGGGAAAGTGGAAGGGGGTGTTGGTGGGCTCATCGTACTTGGCCTACGCAAGAGGAGTACTTATATGGGTGGCGCCACATGTCCCGTTTCAGCGATTGCAAGTGGTGGCTGAGAAAGACGGGAGGATGGTTATGCTGAGGGGACTGGTAGAGAACAGGGAGTTAAGTATTGTTAACGCGTACGCCCCGAACCAGAACACAGCAGCGTACATTAGGACACTGAGTGCGAACCTGAGCGTATGTGTGGGAAGCGCGGTAATCTGGGGAGGGGACTTCAATTGCGTATTGAACCAGAGGGTGGATAGATCGGATGGGAAATTGGATAGACCGGCCCCTGCAGCCAGGGCGCTACAGACACTGCTTGAGGATTTTGGGTTGGAAGATGCATGGAGGGTATGGCACCCACGGGAAAGGCAATATTCACATTATTCTGCCCCACAGCAGTTATCAACGAGGCGGGACTATGTCTTTGCATCACCTGAAATGATAGCAGAGATTGCACACATAGAGTATAGGGCCAGGTTCCTCTCGGACTACTCGCCCCCGATTCTTGCGTGGCAATACTGCCGCCCGAGGACGAGGATCCCGACATGGCGCCTACGAGCGGAGGCGTTGCGAGACCCCTTCTTTAGAGAGGATTTGAGGGAGGAGATAGTAAACTATTTTGAAACAAATACTGGGAGTCTGGACTTGGCGGGGACACTATGGAAGGCCTTTAAAGTTGTCATGAGTGAGGCGGCCATAGCGAAATCCAAGGGCCTACAGGGTGGGGTTTTCGGCTGAACTGAGGGAGACGGAAGTAAAATTGGAAGAGGCCTTAGAAGCCGGTGACGATACAGCGGAGAAGCTAGAATTGATACTTAAGCTACAGGAAAAATGTGCGGAATACTGGGAGAGGTTGTGTAACCTTAATTATAAAAATTACATAGAGAGACAGCATGTGGGAGGTGATAAACCGGGGAGACTTTTGGCGTGGTTATATAAGAGCGAGACCCCCAGAGCCACAATTAGAACTATAGAGAGAGAAGACGGTAGCGTAGAGGACACCCAGGAGGGAGTTAATCAAGCGTTTGTGGATTATTATAAAGTGTTGTACGGGGAAGATGGGAAAGTAGCCGTGTAATGATAGAAGAAACGCTTGATGATATGGGGCTACCCAAGATAAGCGAGGAAGAAAGAGAGGAATTGGATACCCCGATTACCCTGGAAGAACTGGGGGAGGTGGTGAGGCAGCTGCCTACTAGTAAGACCCTGGGGACAGATGGGCTCCCAAGTGAATTTTCCAAGGTATATATAGAAGAGGTCCTCCCCCCGCTACTAGAAATGATAAACAAAGCGTTTGAGATGGGACGCTTACCGGAGTCACTGAGAGAAGCTGTCATAGTACCTCTCCCTAAACCTTATAAACCTGGGCGTAGCTGTGGTTCCTTTAGACCCGTGTCAACGCTGAACAAGATATTAACTGCTGTCTTGGCGAATAGACTGAAGAGGGTCATTAGCAAATTAATACATCCGGATCAAACGGGCTATGTCCCCCATAAAAACATAACCAATAATCATAGGCGACTCCAGAGAATCATTGAGTTTGGCAGAGAAAGTGATGAGGAAATGGCAATCGTGTCCTTGGATGCGATCAATGCCTTTGACTCCGTCACGTGGCCATGGCTGCTGGCGGCCCTGAAACACTACGGGTTAGGGCCTGGCTATGTAAGGTGGGCGACGATTTTGTATAGCGAACCGCTGGAGAGAGTTAAGACAGGATCTGTGATATCGGAGAGGTGGTATCTTAGTAGGGGTACTAGACAAGGATGCCCGTGGTCTCCTATGGTCTACATACTGGCCCTGGAACCTCTCGCGATTTATTTGAGGCAGCAATATGACACCATAGGCATCGAGGTGAATGGGGAGGGGCATTTGATCTCCCTATATGCAGATGACATGCTGCTGTACGTGCGGTTCCCAGAGGAAAACCTCCAGTAAATTTTGGAAGTGCTCGGGAGATACGCTGTGCTGTCCGGCATAGCGGTGAACCCCCAGAAGTCTAGCCTGTTCCCTTGGGGGGGTACATAGGGGTTCCAGCGGAGAGGTTACCGGTATTGCAGGTACCGTGGGCGGTTAGTACTTTTCGGTACCTGGGGATAGACGTATATCACCGTGGAGGAGGAGCATAGGTGTAATACAGAAGTAGCTATCAAAAAAATTGAGAAGTGCATGCGGTTTTGGGCAAAGCTGCATTTGACGATGATGGGGCGGGGAGCGATGCTAAAGATGGTGGTCCTGCCGAGGCTCCTACATTACTTCGGGAATATACCATACCTGATTCCTAAGGGGTTCTTCACCAAACTGAATAGCATGTGTAGGTACATTTGCGGCATGGCACGCGAAACAAAGTGGCGTTATGGAAGCTTCAGAACTTCCATGACAAAGAGGGAATAAAGCTGCCCAACTATGAGGCGTACTATGTGGGCGAGCCAGTTGCAGTATGTTCCCAAATGGCTCTCTGATGAAGAGACCTCTGAACTTAGGCTGTTTGGGCGTGATTGTGCACCTTTTTATTTGAAAGAAGTTATGTGGGCATCCAGGGCCGAAATGATGGGGCGCCCTAAAATGATGCTACTGGGGTGGAAGGTGTGGCGCAGGGCATGTCAAATGATGGGGGACCCGTCCCCATGCTCACCGCAGATACCATTGGTTGTATTGACAGGGGCAGACGCTCAGCTGCGAATGATACTCCGAACCCACTGGGAACCGTCTGGGGTGGCAACGATGGGTGATATTTGGCAGGTGGGCTCTAGTGTTACTTTTGAGGGGCTGCGGGAAGAAGCAGTATCAGGTAATATTTTCGCCATCGGGAACGGCCATAGGCGATATTTTTGGTGGTGAAAATATTAGGTGCGGGGGTTGCGGGGGTGTCCCCCGCACATAAAAAAATGATGCGGAGGTTGCGGGGGTGTCCCCCGCAGAGTCCATGTGTTATTTACGCCGCAAAAATATGGCTATATTTTTGCATCGCAATATTTTTGCGGTGAAAATATCACATGGAACCGAAGAAGCTGGGTTGCACGAAGGCCAGTACATTAGGTATCACAGAATGATACAGGGGATCAAGAGAACATGGCCTGAAACTGTGCTGGAGGAAAAATTGGACTCCACCATAGTCGTGATATATGATATAGCTGAGGGGGGTCACGAGATTTCCAGACTGTATGAGATGTTGATGTCTAAAGTGGAGAAAGAGTTCACGCAGTTGAGACTGGACTGGGAGATGGAGGTCAGGGCCCAAATGGGAGATGGGATGTGGGAACGGGTGCAAGGGTATCATAAGAAGGTGTCTAGAAACGTGAGGCTGAAACAGATACAGCTGTGCATAACACACAGGGCTTATATGACACCTTGGAGGATATCGAGGTTTGAAAATGCAGGTCGGCAAGCATGCCCCAAGTGTGACGAAGAGAACGCGGGCATGCTGCATGTGTTCTGGTCATGCCCGATAATAGAGAGGTTCTGGAGGGGAGTAAAAGAGAAACGGGAAGAAAGAGGGGTCAAGTTAGTAGTGGATACGGTGTGGGCCTGTCTGCTGGGGGGGTTCCCCAGACCACAGAAGCTCAGGCATGTAAGTAAACTGAGGGACCTGGCTTATGTGCTTGCAAAAAGAAGGATTGCCATGGGATGGAAGTCATGCCATGTGCCGAAGATAGAGGTGTGGGGGAAAGATTTGCAAAAATTGGCAGAAGCCGAAACCATGGCATGGCAAGAAGCGTGTAGCAATGGGGTGGAGGAGGAGAATGAGTCCCTGATGGCCTTGAAATCACTGATAGCCGGACTGTTTGGGTCATCAGCCGACCCGGCTAAGCCTGTGGAGGAGGAGACCGAACCACAGGATGCGGAAACTGAAGGTTTAACGGAATAGACTCAGGGTAGAGGGAGTAGTGGTTAGGAATTAAGAAAAGTGTAATGAAACTGTTGGTACATGCACTATTTGTTCATTTTTATTGTTTGTTTGTTTGTAAAATTTAATAAAAACTTTAAAAAAAAAAAACTAGTCATTTCCCGTTATCATGATACCCTAAAGGAGGGGCACCCAGGTATTGCAAAAACTGAAGCTAAGATTAAGAGGCAATTCTGGTGGCCCACCTGGCGAAAGGATATTAAATCATTTGTGATGTCTTGTGGCATTTGCGCCCAAAACAAAAGTCAAAAGAAAAAACCAGCTGGACTCTTACAACCTTTAGACATTCCGCCTACACCATGACACACCTTATCGTTAGACTTTATTACTGACCTAACCCCATGCAATGGATTTAACACCATTTTAGTTATTGTGGATCTTTTTTCCAAGATGGCCCACTTTATTCCTTTAAAGGGATTACCTTCAGCTTCAATCCTGGCTAAAGAGTTCCTCGAAAACATTGTTTGCATACACAGATTTCCGTCCGTATTGGTCTCTGACCGGGGCAGTCAATTCATTTCACATTTTTGGAAAAAATGTTGTCAATTGGCGCAAATCGATGTGAGGTTATCGACCAGTCACCACCCTCAAACCGATGGTCAAACGGAGAGGGCCAACCAGACTCTCGAACAATACCTGCGTTGTATGTTACATCAGACTGAGAGTAATTGAAAAGACATTCTTTGGATCGCTGAATATGCATACAATATTTCAGTACATTCTGGAACTGGACAAAGCCCCTTTTATACCTTATATGGGCACCATCCTCGAACCTCAGACCTTGACTCACCCCAACACTTAGAAATGCCCGCAGTGGACCATCTGCACGCTACGATTACACAAGCCTTGAACATTTAAAAGAGGCGAAAGAAAAATACAAGAAAGATGCTGATCGGCATAGAAGTGATACTCCACAATACCAGATAGGGGACCAAGTATGGTTAGCCACAAAACATATACCTCTAAAGGGAACACGGACCTTTAACCCCAGATATTTGGGACCTTACTCTATTAAGGCCATTATCAACCCAGTGGCTGTCAAGTTGGACTTACCTGCTAATATGCGAATTCACCCCGTCTTTCATGTGTCACTTTTGAAGCCAGTGCAACCAGGGACAACTTGAAAAATGTGAGGAATCCGTTTTGAGGTACTTATCACTTAGAACTCTGCGCCCTCTTTATCTTGTACTGCAATTTGAAAGGTCGCATGGAACTAGGGTAACAATGGAGTCTTTGATTCCTCTACTCCATTAGGAAAGGACAAAGAAGTTGGTTACCCTTGAGAAGTGCTCCTGCGCCCGGAAGAAATAATTGAGAAATCCATTAATTGGAAAGAATCACACGACTTCAATTTGAAATTGATATTGAAATTGATATTTGTCAATTTATCTTAAAAGATGTTGCCCTATGGTGATAACACGTGTTTCGACGTATCCAACGTCTTTTTCAAATCAGGGCTATTATAATTCATGTACAATCAATTTAAAGAACAATTAGCAAAAAATAAAAATACAAAATACAGTATAGAGTAAGTATTCATTTGAACCATGAAAATTCAAAAGCAACAATTGAAAGTCATTGTTAATTCATTCATGAATTGAAGAAAGAACCCAAAAAATAAAAGATGGCCATGTTCGGGAGGGGAAAGGGGTAGGAGGTTTGTGGGATTCAGAGAAAAAAACACAAAGAAAGAAAAAAAGAAAAAAGAAGAACAACAATTAAATTGAATCATTGATAAAAATCATGTGTTGGTTGGGTGTAAATAACTGTGATCATCTGCCCATAATAATTAGATATCTTACCCATTATATAGCCTGGTTATGCATGTGAATTGTCAGATTTCATGTCCAGTCATGGGATAATCCCTGCTACCTATAGGGAAAATTACCATATGTGATTTCATAAGTTGACAATGTCATAATAGAACTTGCAAAAAACTATTGTGCAAAAAATCGTTGGTATTCGTCTTGTTCCTACCACCTGATCTACTCTGAGAGTTCCAATAATCCCTTCAAATCATTGTAGTTATTAGTTCTCATACCTGGGCTAAGATATTCCCATGACCGGCTGTAACATTGAACGTTTGTAATGTTCACATGTGGTGGGGGTGTCCTTTTCCTTGATTCAAAACACGGGAAACAACGCTACATCTAAATATTATTTCCATTAGTATGCTATGATTTCATTGCTAAGTGATCATAAGAGCCACAAATTCAATAAACCCTACACACTGTTGGTCAAACTAAATCACATTCCTGTTTATTTACGTGGACTAAATGTCCACATCAAAATCATGCTGTAATTTAAAAGCAATACGATCGCCGTAGGGCTGCAAAATGAAGCCCCCGTTAAATGCAAAAAATGTATTTAGCAAAGGCAGAAACCACGAGGGTCTGCATGCTTACGTTAATATCCTGTGTTTGGGTGGGCTACTCTTGCTGTTAGGCTCACCTTGGTTACTTCGTTGTATCTTTCCGTCCGCGTGTCGGCGCGTCCACCCAATTCCTGTTTGTTATGAATACCGGTTGCTAAGCAACTGAGTCCTACTACTGTTTCTGCTTGGGCGCCATCTTTTGGGCTAAGTTACTGGTTTCCCAATGCCACGTACGTAGTCTTGTTCCCTCTCTTGTCAATTGTTATTGTTTTAGACTTGAGCGCCATTTTTACGGCTAATTTGCTGGTTTCCCAATAATACGTGCGTCATATTGTTCCCTCTCATGTCAATTGTTCTAAATTACCTAATAAAGCGGAAATAAAGTAAATTATGACACTATTTACGCCCCTTATCTAAAAGGGGGGTTAAAAATGTACACATTCAAGCGTATCCTGCATATCTTGCCTATTGAAACACAACATTTTTTTGACTATGAATCTCATTTGGGTTCTTTTTGTAAAAGTGTGCGGCATACTATGTCTTGTGAGGGCACGTGCCCTTGTGGTTATCTGCCTCGATTGTTAAACATGATGGTTAGTATATTGAGAAGATGATACGTTGATTAATGGTTGCTGTGAGAAAGAGGTCTAGCTGTATATTTATTGCTGATGTAAAGTGCTATCGAACCGTTATTAATTTAACCCTTATCTTAAAAATACCCTGTCCATTGGGAAAAATAAGAGTCTACTGATAGGCAATTTTTCATAAAAAAGAATACATTTCATTGTCCGAATTCAGGCCTCTTTCAATTGAACGAAATTTACAGATCAATTTTGCTTCCTCTTGTCGTAATTTCAACTCTTGGTTTCCTCCTCTTGGTCCTAGGGTTACTCTCTTGAGTCTGGCAAATTTTAGAGTTCTTTTAGTGTCACATTGGTGTTCCTTTTGCCAGTGTTGGGCCAGTGGTGAATTTGTATTTGGATTCCCTATGGATGAAAAATGTTCTCTAATCCTAATCCTTAGTTCTCTAATGGTGCTCCCTATGTATATCTTATTACATTCACAAATGATGGTGTATATGACGTATTTGGTACGGCAATTGATATGTTCAACGATTTTGTGGTTGGTTCCATATTGATCTTCAAAACTTGTCAAATTATCCATCGCATGTTTGCACATTGTACAGGTCCCACATTTCCTGAAGCCCTTCGTTTGTTTTGGTAACCAAGTAATGGTGCTCTCCGGTCTTAATTCTGGAAGTAGAGATGGGCTCAATATGTTTTTGATAGTTTTTGCCCGTTTGTAGATGATCACTGGGTCGTTATTGATGTAGTTCCTGACATGTGGGTCCAAAAGTAAAAGATGCCAATTTCTTTTAAGGATACTTCTCAAAGCTCCATTGTTTTTACAAAATGTGGTAATGAAGCTAACTTCTTCCTTTCGGTCATTGGTTTTGGATTTCGTAATTAAAGTCTCTTTCCTATCCAGTGCTTTAGCTTGTGTTTGTGCCTTCGAAATAGTCTTGGAGCCATATCCCCTAGCCTTAAATCTTCTTGACAGCAGATGGCATTCTTGTTCAAATACCTCTTGTTCAGAACAATTGCGACGGGCCCTGATGTATTCTCCACTTGGAATATTCCTGATAACCGAGTTCTGATGACAGCTGGTTGCAAATAAAGTTGAGTTGGCCTCTGTTATCTTCCTAAAAGTTCTGGTCATCAATTGATCATCTTTCACATAAATATTGAGGTCTAGAAAATCTATTGATGATTTGCTGAAATCTCCAGTAAATTCTATCCCCATGTGATTGCTGTTAGCTCTGTTCATGAACTTTTCCAAATCGTCCTGTTCTCCTTGCCATATCAATAGAACATCATCTATGTATCGAGTCCATAGAATCACGTGTTCTTGATATGCCTCGTCTTGGTAAACATGCTTGTCTTCATACATCGCCATAGTCAGATTGGCAAGGGCGGGGGCAAATTTAACTCCCATCGCCACTCATCTTGTTTGTCGGTAGAATTCCCCATTGAAAATGAACACATTATTTTGCAGAGTCAAAAGGACCATTTCCTTGAGTATGTTGACTGATTGGAATTTGGATGCAGTTTGTGTGGAAAATATATAATCTATTGTTTCAATTGCCAATTCATGTCTAATAGATGTGTACAATGACTTCACGTCCCAAGTGGCTAGAACATAATCAGGTTCCCATTTGATCGAAGCTAATTTGTTGATTGCAGAAGTTGTGTCCTTCAAATATGCTTTGGTTTGATGTACCAGCGGGCTGAGTATACTGTCAATGAACTCTGCCATGTTCATGGTTGCCCAGTTAATCCCACTTAAAATTGGTCTTCCTTCTGGTATTCTCTCAAAAGTCTTGTGAATTTTGGGTAAAAAATATATTGTTGGTAACGTTGGTTGTTGCATGTCCAAAAAAGTTTTTTCTTCATCTGTTATTAAACCTTGCCTGTACCAATTGCTTATAGCATCTCTTAATTCAGTTAGGATGTCCTGTTTTGGATTCCCCTCAAGATGTTTATAACATGAGGGAGTGTTCAGGTGATTCATAGCCATTATTATATAATCCTGCCTGTTCATAACCACAATTTTGCCTCCTTTATCCGCTGCTTTTATAGTCAAATTGTGATTTCGTTTGAGATCCAACAATGCTGTTCTTTCTGCTTTGGTCAAATTATCGTAATCATGTTTAATATCATTTCTGTTACTCTTTTTCGTTTTTATGTTATTGTCCATGAGGTGATTAAGATCTTTGGTGACTGCTTTGTAGAAGATGTCCACAAGATTATCCGGCGGTAAATTTGGGGTGAATTTGGATTTTGCTTTCAGGTCCCTCGTTTGAAGGCTGGTTTGTTGTATCTTCAAATCGTGTATGGTTTCATAAATAGGTCGCTCTACTGTGTCATGTAGTGAGCTCAAGAGATGAATATTTCTAATATCTTTGATTGTAAAATCACTATCTTCAATGTCTGGTTCTTTGGCATGGAACATCGAGACTTGTGTTGCAAAAAAATGTTTAAGTTTCAGTTTCCTGATGAACTTGAACAAATCTATGTGTACATCTATTATGTCAAAATTGGTGGAAGGTGCAAAAGAGAAACCTTTATTTAGCAAAGTGATGTCTTCCATTTTTAAGTGATAATCAGACAAATTCAAAACTAGGTCGTTTGTTGGTTCCTTCTTGCTGCCTCTCTTGCTCCTGCTCTTGTTAACCGCCTGAAGTCTTCTAGAGCGTCTGGATTCCCCGTGTCGACCACTCCCCCGCCGACCCCTCCTCCTGCATTCTGAGATTGTGGATTCGGCTGCTGGGGTAATAAAAAACGCACCTGTTTTTGTAGATTGTTTCTGTTGCTTTTCTTGTACCGTCTAATTTGATTGAGGAACCCCTGTCCCTCAATTGTTTTCTCTGATGTTTCTGAGTCCTTTGTTAGATCACCCTCTGATTCTGCATCCGAACTGCCTGGTGATGTGTTAGGAGTGCTCTCTCTTGATAATGGTTTGGTAAATTGTTTGTATTTCTCTTGAAAAGTGTACACCTTGTCATCTTGATAATCCCTATCGTCACGAAAGAACTTGCGCATTTTTCTTAATTTAATTTCATCTTGGTAATCCTTCAGGATTTCAAACATTTTTTGGTAGTTTTTCTCCTTTGTTGCTTCTAAGGCCTTGGCCTCTGTAATCTCTTTTTTGATTGTGTCTATTTGTTCCGTTATTCTCTTGTGTTCTCGTGAGGCATGTTCAATTAAAAGTTCCAGCATAATTTTAGAGCTTTGATTGAGATTCTGTTCCCATGAGTCTGCTAGATCTTTGTCGTTGTCTTTGGTAAAATCCGGAAAAATCAGGATCCTTAACCCTCTTGGAATTTGCTTTCTTGTTACATAATTTTTTAATGATACGATCTCCCAATACTTGTCAACTTCTTTCTTTGAAGCTCTTTCGAGTTTTACAAATTTGTACCGTAGGTCCTCTCTGGGTTTAGGCAGGTTGGATGCAAAAGCATGAGCATTACTGCCCTTGGGGGCAAAAAGATTTACGGCATCCGTTTCTCTTGTCTCTAAGTATTCTGCCATTGCGGGTCGGGTATCTGGATTAATCCTGGTCAGCAGGTTCTGAAGTACCTATTGTAAAGAAAACTTGAAAAATGTGAGGAATCCGTTTTGAGGTACTTATCACTTAGAACTCTGCGCCCTCTTTATCTTGTCCTGCAATTTAAAAAGTCGCATGGAACTAGGGTAACAATGGAGTCTTTGATTCCTCTACTCCATTAGGAAAGGACAAAGAAGTTGGTTACCCTTGAGAAGTGCTCCTGCGCCCGGAAGAAATAATTGAGAAATCCATTAATTGGAAAGAATCACACGACTTCAATTTGAAATTGATATTGAAATTGATATTTGTCAATTTATCTTAAAAGATGTTGCCCTATGGTGATAACACGTGTTTCGACGTATCCAACGTCTTTTTCAAATCAGGGCTATTATAATTCATGTACAATCAATTTAAAGAACAATTAGCAAAAAATAAAAATACAAAATACAGTATAGAGTAAGTATTCATTTGAACCATGAAAATTCAAAAGCAACAATTGAAAGTCATTGTTAATTCATTCATGAATTGAAGAAAGAACCCAAAAAATAAAAGATGGCCATGTTCGGGAGGGGAAAGGGGTAGGAGGTTTGTGGGATTCAGAGAAAAAAACACAAAGAAAGAAAAAAAGAAAAAAGAAGAACAACAATTAAATTGAATCATTGATAAAAATCATGTGTTGGTTGGGTGTAAATAACTGTGATCATCTGCCCATAATAATTAGATATCTTACCCATTATATAGCGTGGTTATGCATGTGAATTGTCAGATTTCATGTCCAGTCATGGGATAATCCCTGCTACCTATAGGGAAAATTACCATATGTGATTTCATAAGTTGACAATGTCATAATAGAACTTGCAAAAAACTATTGTGCAAAAAATCGTTGGTATTCGTCTTGTTCCTACCACCTGATCTACTCTGAGAGTTCCAATAATCCCTTCAAATCATTGTAGTTATTAGTTCTCATACCTGGGCTAAGATATTCCCATGACCGGCTGTAACATTGAACGTTTGTAATGTTCACATGTGGTGGGGGTGTCCTTTTCCTTGATTCAAAACACGGGAAACAACGCTACATCTAAATATTATTTCCATTAGTATGCTATGATTTCATTGCTAAGTGATCATAAGAGCCACAAATTCAATAAACCCTACACACTGTTGGTCAAACTAAATCACATTCCTGTTTATTTACGTGGACTAAATGTCCACATCAAAATCATGCTGTAATTTAAAAGCAATACGATCGCCGTAGGGCTGCAAAATGAAGCCCCCGTTAAATGCAAAAAATGTATTTAGCAAAGGCAGAAACCACGAGGGTCTGCATGCTTACGTTAATATCCTGTGTTTGGGTGGGCTACTCTTGCTGTTAGGCTCACCTTGGTTACTTCGTTGTATCTTTCCGTCCGCGTGTCGGCGCGTCCACCCAATTCCTGTTTGTTATGAAGACCGGTTGCTAAGCAACTGAGTCCTACTACTGTTTCTGCTTGGGCGCCATCTTTTGGGCTAAGTTACTGGTTTCCCAATGCCACGTACGTAGTCTTGTTCCCTCTCTTGTCAATTGTTATTGTTTTAGACTTGAGCGCCATTTTTACGGCTAATTTGCTGGTTTCCCAATAATACGTGCGTCATATTGTTCCCTCTCATGTCAATTGTTCTAAATTACCTAATAAAGCGGAAATAAAGTAAATTATGACACTATTTACGCCCCTTATCTAAAAGGGGGGTTAAAAATGTACACATTTAAGCGTATCCTGCATATCTTGCCTATTGAAACACAACATTTTTTTGACTATGAATCTCATTTGGGTTCTTTTTGTAAAAGTGTGCGGCATACTATGTCTTGTGAGGGCACGTGCCCTTGTGGTTATCTGCCTCGATTGTTAAACATGATGGTTAGTATATTGAGAAGATGATACGTTGATTAATGGTTGCTGTGAGAAAGAGGTCTAGCTGTATATTTATTGCTGATGTAAAGTGCTATCGAACCGTTATTAATTTAACCCTTATCTTAAAAATACCCTGTCCATTGGGAAAAATAAGAGTCTACTGATAGGCAATTTTTCATAAAAAAGAATACATTTCATTGTCCGAATTCAGGCCTCTTTCAATTGAACGAAATTTACAGATCAATTTTGCTTCCTCTTGTCGTAATTTCAACTCTTGGTTTCCTCCTCTTGGTCCTAGGGTTACTCTCTTGAGTCCGGCAAATTTTAGAGTTCTTTTAGTGTCACATTGGTGTTCCTTTTGCCAGTGTTGGGCCAGTGGTGAATTTGTATTTGGATTCCCTATGGATGAAAAATGTTCTCTAATCCTAATCCTTAGTTCTCTAATGGTGCTCCCTATGTATATCTTATTACATTCACAAATGATGGTGTATATGACGTATTTGGTACGGCAATTGATATGTTCAACGATTTTGTGGTTGGTTCCATATTGATCTTCAAAACTTGTCAAATTATCCATCGCATGTTTGCACATTGTACAGGTCCCACATTTCCTGAAGCCCTTCGTTTGTTTTGGTAACCAAGTAATGGTGCTCTCCGGTCTTAATTCTGGAAGTAGAGATGGGCTCAATATGTTTTTGATAGTTTTTGCCCGTTTGTAGATGATCACTGGGTCGTTATTGATGTAGTTCCTGACATGTGGGTCCAAAAGTAAAAGATGCCAATTTCTTTTAAGGATACTTCTCAAAGCTCCATTGTTTTTACAAAATGTGGTAATGAAGCTAACTTCTTCCTTTCGGTCATTGGTTTTGGATTTCGTAATTAAAGTCTCTTTCCTATCCAGTGCTTTAGCTTGTGTTTGTGCCTTCGAAATAGTCTTGGAGCCATATCCCCTAGCCTTAAATCTTCTTGACAGCAGATGGCATTCTTGTTCAAATACCTCTTGTTCAGAACAATTGCGACGGGCCCTGATGTATTCTCCACTTGGAATATTCCTGATAACCGAGTTCTGATGACAGCTGGTTGCAAATAAAGTTGAGTTGGCCTCTGTTATCTTCCTAAAAGTTCTGGTCATCAATTGATCATCTTTCACATAAATATTGAGGTCTAGAAAATCTATTGATGATTTGCTGAAATCTCCAGTAAATTCTATCCCCATGTGATGGGAACATGGGAACATGGCCATCTTTTATTTTTTGGGTTCTTTCTTCAATTCATGAATGAATTAACAATGACTTTCAATTGTTGCTTTTGAATTTTCATGGTTCAAATGAATACTTACTCTATACTGTATTTTGTATTTTTATTTTTTGCTAATTGTTCTTTAAATTGATTGTACATGAATTATAATAGCCCTGATTTGAAAAAGACGTTGGATACGTCGAAACACGTGTTATCACCATAGGGCAACATCTTTTAAGATAAATTGACAAATATCAATTTCAATATCAATTTCAAATTGAAGTCATGTGATTCTTTCCAATTAATGGATTTCTCAATTATTTCTTCCGGGCGCAGGAGCACTTCTCAAGGGTAACCAACTTCTTTGTCCTTTCCTAATGGAGTAGAGGAATCAAAGACTCCATTGTTACCCTAGTTCCATGCGACCTTTTAAATTGCAGTACAAGATAAAGAGGGCGCAGAGTTCTAAGTGATAAGTACCTCAAAACGGATTCCTCACATTTTTCAAGTTTTCTTTACAATAGGTACTTCAGTACCTGCTGACCAGGATTAATCCAGATACCCGACCCGCAATGGCAGAATACTTAGAGACAAGAGAAACGGATGCCGTAAATCTTTTTGCCCCCAAGGGCAGTAATGCTCATGCTTTTGCATCCAACCTGCCTAAAGCCAGAGAGGACCTACGGTACAAATTTGTAAAACTCGAAAGAGCTTCAAAGAAAGAAGTTGACAAGTATTGGGAGATCGTATCATTAAAAAATTATGTAACAAGAAAGCAAATTCCAAGAGGGTTAAGGATCCTGATTTTTCCGGATTTTACCAAAGACAACGACAAAGATCTAGCAGACTCATGGGAACAGAATCTCAATCAAAGCTCTAAAATTATGCTGGAACTTTTAATTGAACATGCCTCACGAGAACACAAGAGAATAACGGAACAAATAGACACAATCAAAAAAGAGATTACAGAGGCCAAGGCCTTAGAAGCAACAAAGGAGAAAAACTACCAAAAAATGTTTGAAATCCTGAAGGATTACCAAGATGAAATTAAATTAAGAAAAATGCGCAAGTTCTTTCGTGACGATAGGGATTATCAAGATGACAAGGTGTACACTTTTCAAGAGAAATACAAACAATTTACCAAACCATTATCAAGAGAGAGCACTCCTAACACATCACCAGGCAGTTCGGATGCAGAATCAGAGGGTGATCTAACAAAGGACTCAGAAACATCAGAGAAAACAATTGAGGGACAGGGGTTCCTCAATCAAATTAGACGGTACAAGAAAAGCAACAGAAACAATCTACAAAAACAGGTGCGTTTTTTATTACCCCAGCACCCGAATCCACAATCTCAGAATGCAGGAGGAGGGGTCGGCGGGGGAGTGGTCGACACGGGGAATCCAGACGCTCTAGAAGACTTCAGGCGGTTAACAAGAGCAGGAGCAAGAGAGGCAGCAAGAAGGAACCAACAAACGACCTAGTTTTGAATTTGTCTGATTATCACTTAAAAATGGAAGACATCACTTTGCTAAATAAAGGTTTCTCTTTTGCACCTTCCACCAATTTTGACATAATAGATGTACACATAGATTTGTTCAAGTTCATCAGGAAACTGAAACTTAAAAAATTTTTTGCAACACAAGTCTCGATGTTCCATGCCAAAGAACCAGACATTGAAGATAGTGATTTTACAATCAAAGATATTAGAAATATTCATCTCTTGAGCTCACTACATGACACAGTAGAGCGACCTATTTATGAAACCATACACGATTTGAAGATACAACAAACCAGCCTTCAAACGAGGGACCTGAAAGCAAAATCCAAATTCACCCCAAATTTACCGCCGGATAATCTTGTGGACATCTTCTACAAAGCAGTCACCAAAGATCTTAATCACCTCATGGACAATAACATAAAAACGAAAAAGAGTAACAGAAATGATATTAAACATGATTACGATAATTTGACCAAAGCAGAAAGAACAGCATTGTTGGATCTCAAACGAAATCACAATTTGACTATAAAAGCAGCGGATAAAGGAGGCAAAATTGTGGTTATGAACAGGCAGGATTATATAATAATGGCTATGAATCACCTGAACACTCCCTCATGTTATAAACATCTTGAGGGGAATCCAAAACAGGACATCCTAACTGAATTAAGAGATGCTATAAGCAATTGGTACAGGCAAGGTTTAATAACAGATGAAGAAAAAACATTTTTGGACATGCAACAACCAACGTTACCAACAATATATTTTTTACCCAAAATTCACAAGACTTTTGAGAGAATACCAGAAGGAAGACCAATTTTAAGTGGGATTAACTGGGCAACCATGAACATGGCAGAGTTCATTGACAGTATACTCAGCCCGCTGGTACATCAAACCAAAGCATATTTGAAGGACACAACTTCTGCAATCAACAAATTAGCTTCGATCAAATGGGAACCTGATTATGTTCTAGCCACTTGGGACGTGAAGTCATTGTACACATCTATTAGACATGAATTGGCAATTGAAACAATAGATTATATATTTTCCACACAAACTGCATCCAAATTCCAATCAGTCAACATACTCAAGGAAATGGTCCTTTTGACTCTGCAAAATAATGTGTTCATTTTCAATGGGGAATTCTACCGACAAACAAGAGGAGTGGCGATGGGAGTTAAATTTGCCCCCGCCCTTGCCAATCTGACTATGGCGATGTATGAAGACAAGCATGTTTACCAAGACGAGGCATATCAAGAACACGTGATTCTATGGACTCGATACATAGATGATGTTCTATTGATATGGCAAGGAGAACAGGGCGATTTGGAAAAGTTCATGAACAGAGCTAACAGCAATCACATGGGGATAGAATTTACTGGAGATTTCAGCAAATCATCAATAGATTTTCTAGACCTCAATATTTATGTGAAAGATGATCAATTGATGACCAGAACTTTTAGGAAGATAACAGAGGCCAACTCAACTTTATTTGCAACCAGCTGTCATCAGAACTCGGTTATCAGGAATATTCCAAGTGGAGAATACATCAGGGCCCGTCGCAATTGTTCTGAACAAGAGGTATTTGAACAAGAATGCCATCTGCTGTCAAGAAGATTTAAGGCTAGGGGATATGGCTCCAAGACTATTTCGAAGGCACAAACACAAGCTAAAGCACTGGATAGGAAAGAGACTTTAATTACGAAATCCAAAACCAATGACCGAAAGGAAGAAGTTAGCTTCATTACCACATTTTGTAAAAACAATGGAGCTTTGAGAAGTATCCTTAAAAGAAATTGGCATCTTTTACTTTTGGACCCACATGTCAGGAACTACATCAATAACGACCCAGTGATCATCTACAAACGGGCAAAAACTATCAAAAACATATTGAGCCCATCTCTACTTCCAGAATTAAGACCGGAGAGCACCATTACTTGGTTACCAAAACAAACGAAGGGCTTCAGGAAATGTGGGACCTGTACAATGTGCAAACATGCGATGGATAATTTGACAAGTTTTGAAGATCAATATGGAACCAACCACAAAATCGTTGAACATATCAATTGCCGTACCAAATACGTCATATACACCATCATTTGTGAATGTAATAAGATATACATAGGGAGCACCATTAGAGAACTAAGGATTAGGATTAGAGAACATTTTTCATCCATAGGGAATCCAAATACAAATTCACCACTGGCCCAACACTGGCAAAAGGAACACCAATGTGACACTAAAAGAACTCTAAAATTTGCCGGACTCAAGAGAGTAACCCTAGGACCAAGAGGAGGAAACCAAGAGTTGAAATTACGACAAGAGGAAGCAAAATTGATCTGTAAATTTCGTTCAATTGAAAGAGGCCTGAATTCGGACAATGAAATGTATTCTTTTTTATGAAAAATTGCCTATCAGTAGACTCTTATTTTTCCCAATGGACAGGGTATTTTTAAGATAAGGGTTAAATTAATAACGGTTCGATAGCACTTTACATCAGCAATAAATATACAGCTAGACCTCTTTCTCACAGCAACCATTAATCAACGTATCATCTTCTCAATATACTAACCATCATGTTTAACAATCGAGGCAGATAACCACAAGGGCACGTGCCCTCACAAGACATAGTATGCCGCACACTTTTACAAAAAGAACCCAAATGAGATTCATAGTCAAAAAAATGTTGTGTTTCAATAGGCAAGATATGCAGGATACGCTTAAATGTGTACATTTTTAACCCCCCTTTTAGATAAGGGGCGTAAATAGTGTCATAATTTACTTTATTTCCGCTTTATTAGGTAATTTAGAACAATTGACATGAGAGGGAACAATATGACGCACGTATTATTGGGAAACCAGCAAATTAGCCGTAAAAATGGCGCTCAAGTCTAAAACAATAACAATTGACAAGAGAGGGAACAAGACTACGTACGTGGCATTGGGAAACCAGTAACTTAGCCCAAAAGATGGCGCCCAAGCAGAAACAGTAGTAGGACTCAGTTGCTTAGCAACCGGTCTTCATAACAAACAGGAATTGGGTGGACGCGCCGACACGCGGACGGAAAGATACAACGAAGTAACCAAGGTGAGCCTAACAGCAAGAGTAGCCCACCCAAACACAGGATATTAACGTAAGCATGCAGACCCTCGTGGTTTCTGCCTTTGCTAAATACATTTTTTGCATTTAACGGGGGCTTCATTTTGCAGCCCTACGGCGATCGTATTGCTTTTAAATTACAGCATGATTTTGATGTGGACATTTAGTCCACGTAAATAAACAGGAATGTGATTTAGTTTGACCAACAGTGTGTAGGGTTTATTGAATTTGTGGCTCTTATGATCACTTAGCAATGAAATCATAGCATACTAATGGAAATAATATTTAGATGTAGCGTTGTTTCCCGTGTTTTGAATCAAGGAAAAGGACACCCCCACCACATGTGAACATTACAAACGTTCAATGTTACAGCCGGTCATGGGAATATCTTAGCCCAGGTATGAGAACTAATAACTACAATGATTTGAAGGGATTATTGGAACTCTCAGAGTAGATCAGGTGGTAGGAACAAGACGAATACCAACGATTTTTTGCACAATAGTTTTTTGCAAGTTCTATTATGACATTGTCAACTTATGAAATCACATATGGTAATTTTCCCTATAGGTAGCAGGGATTATCCCATGACTGGACATGAAATCTGACAATTCACATGCATAACCACGCTATATAATGGGTAAGATATCTAATTATTATGGGCAGATGATCACAGTTATTTACACCCAACCAACACATGATTTGTATCAATGATTCAATTTAATTGTTGTTCTTCTTTTTTCTTTTTTTCTTTCTTTGTGTTTTTTTCTCTGAATCCCACAAACCTCCTACCCCTTTCCCCTCCCGAACATGGCCATCTTTTATTTTTTGGGTTCTTTCTTCAATTCATGAATGAATTAACAATGACTTTCAATTGTTGCTTTTGAATTTTCATGGTTCAAATGAATACTTACTCTATACTGTATTTTGTATTTTTATTTTTTGCTAATTGTTCTTTAAATTGATTGTACATGAATTATAATAGCCCTGATTTGAAAAAGACGTTGGATACGTCGAAACACGTGTTATCACCATAGGGCAACATCTTTTAAGATAAATTGACAAATATCAATTTCAATATCAATTTCAAATTGAAGTCGTGTGATTCTTTCCAATTAATGGATTTCTCAATTATTTCTTCCGGGCGCAGGAGCACTTCTCAAGGGTAACCAACTTCTTCAACCAGGGACAAGACTAACCAAGCCACCAGACGCCATCCTTGTAGACGGGGAACCTGAATTTGAAGTTAAGAACTTGGACTCCAAGCTGATAAAGTCAAAACTTTTTTATTTAATCGACTGGAAAGGTTACGGACCACAGGAAAGATCATGGGAACCTAGTGACCACGTTCATGCACCCCGTTTGGTGAAAAAATTCCACCGAAATTTCCCAGACAAACCGAAACCACAGGGAAGAACGACTTTAGGAGGGGACTTGGGGGGGAGTGCTGTCATGATTCCTACCCCCGGGGACCCAGACCAAGTCCAGCAACCCCGGAAGCAGGCATCAAGTTATGCTAAGCAAACCCAACAAGCCCTGCTAGGGACTATTTGGGTGCAGTCCTGGCGCCTATGGCACCAGGCTCATATGGAGAGTCAGTCCTGGCGCCATAGGCGCCAGGATCATAGATTAAAATGTACCTAATGCAGACCATGCTACAAACTCACCTGATGCAGACCATGCTGCAAGAGCTCCAAGCCAAAGGAGGCTTGGAAGGGACTCCCATAGACTTTACCTAAGGGATAATTTTTTACTCGGGTGGGGCTGGGGAGGAATACTTACCTGGGACTACTTTGGAGGCTATTTAAACCACGCCCGAAGAGCAGCAAACGCTTCGCGTTATTCTGCATCCAGCAGCGTAACGCTCACAGTGCCTGCAAGTCTGCATCCAGTCTTCTGCCACGCCCGCCTCGAGTCCGGAGCTCCTAGAAAAAGGGGAGAGAAGGAGAAAAGGTTAGAACAAGAGCAATACCTTTGATCCTTACCTGAATTCCCGATCCATCGCGCTTTCAAGCTGGAAGAAAGAAGTTATTTTATGCGCGTCGTCTCGCCTGCAGCAGTGTCACGCTGAACTCACCGGCCTTCGCAGCATCTTCACATTCCACCGCATCCTTCTGCATGCCCCCGCCTCACTCCGGCACCTAAGCGGAAGACAAGAACAGCAAGGTGAGCCAAGGGAATGCACAGAGGCAATATTAGTTACCCCCCATAGACTTACCTGATTTACCACCAGGGGTATTATTCCTCTTCACGGGTCGGCGCAGCTTCCACTGCATCCTCGCCGAACCCCGGCCCCTAAGGGGAAACAAAAGGACAGCAAGATGAAACAAAGGGACAAACAAGGGGAAACCTCCTCTCCACAATAGACTTACCTGATTTTACCGCCGGAGGCATTATTCCCCGAGACTTCATATTTTCTCTCAGCTCCTGAATAAGGGAGAAAGCAACAGGTTACATATTGACATTATTTTATCGAACTGTGTTGGATAATACAAATCCTTACCTGAATATTACCGGTTGCCACGAGGAACTCTTCGCTAGGGTCAAGCTGCAACCTACATGGAATCGGACAAGAGTGAAAGTCAGACATTTGAACTCTTACGAACTACATACTTACGGCGTCTTGCTGGGAATCTTGTTCTGGAACTCACCAATTCCTTCGAGCCAGTGAAGCAACTGGTTATCAACGCGCCCCTACGCTCAATGCAGGATGGAGAGCTCATCTTTCCAAACCATCAGGTGAGACTATAAGAGGGGACATCAAAGGTGATCAGTGGGGAGAACAGCGGGAGGGGGGAGGGTTAATGCTCAACTCCACGGGTGGTTAATTCCCTTTCTCCATTTGCAGAAGAATATTCCTACGGGCCAAGCAAACAAAGCTAGGTGGGCCAGTCCAGTCTGTCATCTCGGCACTACGTGTCACATTGGTGGAGGCCGCAGCTGTCCAGTTCAGGTCGACACCCCTGTGGGAGCCAGGTGAGCGTAACAGTGTCCTCTTGATTGATGCCATCAAATAGCGGTCCCATAAGGGGATCATTGGTTCCAAAAGACTGATTCAATATGGAGGACGTATGGGAAGTTGGACTGGACGATTTTATCTGGTTGGCCGCAGGACCACCTGTCCCCCATAATCCTCTGTTTGTAGCTCTTTCTCCTTAACCCCCAGACCACTGTCAACATTTTTTTTACCCAACATGCAGAGAGACGAGGGGGAGAATAGAGCCTCCTCAGTGGGTTCGGGTAGATGGTCTAATAGGTGTAGATGGCTCTTTTGACAGCCTAACCCGTCTGTCAAGTTCTGCCCGAACCACCGGCGCCAGAAGGGATGTGTCAGCCCCTCTGATCACCGTGATCAGTAAACAGTACTTTTTAGTACTTCTGGGTGAGCGCGCGGGTGCGCTGGCTTCTGGGTATTTGACTCGCCCAGTGGGGCGTGGGCGCCCAAGGGGGCGGAGACAACAGTCTGAGTCCTTTTTCAGTTTCAAAAGATCAGGCAGGTGTTGCATGTTAAGACGTCCTCCTGATGGGCGTTCGTTCAGGCAGCAATGAGGCTCGCAGCTCCCGGCTCACAGCAGCATGGAAGGAAAATCCACTGAAGTTCCCACAACGCAATGCCACAGAAAACAGTACCTTTTAGTACTTCTGGGTACTTATAGGTGGCTTGTACCTGGGTTCGCCACCATAGCGCATCTTCCGACCAACCTTACCAAAGTTTATCCTGCTCTACATAAGAAAATGTCCTTGCTGAAGACCAGTGGTGAAGCACTCTATCATCAGTGTGAGCCGTTTGGGTAGAGTTGGAACCCTGAGTGTGACAGAGCATTTGCCCTTTTATAGAAGACTCTCACTGAAGCTGCGGTACTAGCATATGTCGACCTGCAGCTGCCTTACATTCTACACGTAGACGCCAGCCTCAACGGCTTAGGTGCAGTGCTGTACCAAGAAAGTCAAGGAGTGACCCGACCAGTGGCATTCGCTAGCTGGTGAATGAACCCATGAGAGGTAAACTACCTGGCGCACAAGCTGGAATTCCTGTTACTTCAGTGACAGAAAAACTCCATGACTATCTTTACGGGGCAAAATTCACAGTGCGGACAGGTAATAATACACTTACTTACATCCTGAAGTCGGCAAAACTAGATGCCAGAGGTCATGGCTGACTTGCTGCACTGTCAGCGTACAACTTGCAGCTGGATTATCGCCCGGGGTGAACAATATTGATGCGGATTGTCTGTCACGAAAGGCCATATTATAATGAGGGAGAATACTCAGAATACAGAGAAGCAATTCCTATGACAGCAGTGAGGGCACTATGTGCCACTGAGGGAGACAGATGATAAGACCGAGCTTTGCTGTTAGACTCTCTGAATGTGTGATCATTCAGAACAGCGGACAAACACCAAAGAATGGAAAACCTTGATGATTAAAGGGGGTATTTTGTACAAGGAAAGTGAGATTAAAGACTGGATTCTTCATCACCTAGTGCTTCCTCACCAACTCCGGCAAGCTGCACTCCAGGCGGTCCATGACCAACATGGCCACCTGGGGAGTGAACGCACTCTTGACCTGACAAGGAACCAATTCTACTGACCCCATTTGGCCCAAATGTGGACAACCTTTGCAAAAAATCTGCAGCGGTCTGGGCTGGTGGATTTAGTCTGTGTTGATCATCCTATAAAAGACCAGAAAGCTAGGACTAAAGCCAAGGTTCTATGGGAGAAATTGTTCATCAACTTTGGCTGGCCTGTTCGAATCCATTCTGATCAGTGGCCCAACTTCGAGTCCAGATTGATCAAATAACGTATGCAAGTAATAGGAGTGAGAAAGACAACAACGTTGCCATACCACCCTCAAGGGGATGCACAAGCTGAATGATTTAATCACACCCTCCTGAACATTTTTGGTACTGTAAGGGTACAGAAGAAAGGCTCAGAGAAATAGGTGGCATATTTTTAGGCAGTAACTTTTATTGATCAGGAAATGGTTGGAAAACGTCTCTCTATCCCTAAAGCTAAGAAGGGTTCCCCTACCTCAAAGAAAACTAGTGAAATAGTCGGGATGTCCAAAACTAAAAGGTCGTTCACTGTCATGACCAAAAAAGCCTACTTCTGTCCTTAACACTAATTACTTAAATCAACTGTGCAAGGATGATCCGTTCCCAAAGTAAAGTGTTAATTGTAGGTTTAACCAACAGAAAAGTTCCCAGTCTCTCCGGTAATCAAAATTGATGAAAGAAAAACATGTTCACAAATGTAACACTCCAAGGCTAGGGTCATACTCCTTTCCCCTAGACTCCTTCTTATTCTACTTTACCTCCTTTTGGGCTCCTTAGCCCCGTATCTTCTTAGGTAAATGTCAATGAGTAATTCACAAGGATCCACATCTCAGATTCACAGTTCTTTGCCCCACCAGCTTGGCACACTTCCCTACCAAGAGTAGGTTTCCTTTTAATTAGTGCATTTTCATTTCCAGGGTTCTTGACCCACTTATTCTCAAATTCGCATTAAATAATCCTTGTGGGTACGGGTCCCAGACTAGCAATATTCTGAATGGCTTGGTTTACTCTCCTGCCAAGCAACTGTCTCATTAATTAGTCCTTGTGGGTATGGGTCCCAGACGCAATATTTTGAATGGCTTGGTTTTCTCTCCTGCCAAGCAACTGTCCTCTCATGGACTGTCTCTCTTTCTGTCAGGGTCCCAGACCCTCTTGTTCTTTGTTACATTAGGCTTTTGCCACTCATATGGGTGCGGGTCCCAGACTTGTAGCGTAGGGTACTACCAGCTTGGTTTACTCCCCTGCCAAGCATATCATTCTTCCTTGTTTATTTCTTTTACCATTAGGGTCCCAGATCCTCTTCTTCTCAAAATCTCATATGGGTGTTGGTCCCAGTCTCGCAATTCATTATCGTAACTGCTTGTCTCACTCCCCTGCCAAACATACGATTCCTCTTTCTCTATCTTGGTTATTTTTGGGGTCCTAGACTTTGATTTCCATATGGGTGTGGGTCCCAGATTGGTAATCTCTTCCCAGGGTCCCGGCCTCTCTCATTCCACCTTCTGTTTTCACCCCCTGGCTTTCCCAGACCTATTGGGCAATGCGCGTACCTGTTTGTCTCTTCCGTGCAGGTGCCAGCATTTCCTTAGCGGCTGCGTCCCTTCTCGCGGCTCCAGTAGCATTCGGGTAGACGGCAGGGTTTGCACCAGCTCCGTAGACGTCTGTCTATTCCCGGCTGCTCATTTGCTCTCTCTCAGGTGCTTTGACGGGGCCTGGAATGCCAAGAGATTTGTCTCAGCACCAACCATAGTAGTTCTTCCTTCCTGACCCATGTTCGGGTTCTCAGTTCACGGATTCCCTTTTGGCTCTCGTCTGTTCGCCTGGTGCACGGCTCCCGATGTTCATCCGAGGGGGACATCTCTCTCCCAGCATCTCAGCTGAGCTGACTTTAAACTCCTGTGCTGGCCTGTTGTATTGCTTTGGGCCAATCACATACCATGAGAGGCTAGACCGCTCACTGTGGTTCTCTAGAGGGACTCTCTGATGCCCGGTCATCTTCTTCTTCACAGTACTTGTATTGGAACCATATGTAATGTACATTCTATTCTCTGGTGTTTTAGTCCTGTCAAGTATATTCGATTGACTTACTTGACAATAGAAAACATTGTTAGGAATCTACCCACTTACTACCCAGTACCACTGTTTGCACCCATTCATAGAATTTGCTGATAACATAACTCTGATGTTAAAGCCCACAAACGGCCATGGCGTGCATTTACCTGTTTTACTACTGCAGTTTTGCCACAAACTGCTTTCATGTTCCATTCTGGGTTTTGGGTTAAACCAGCTGATGAATTCTGGTAGATGAACAAGTTACTTACCCCTTGTAACGTTCTTTCGATTGGAAGTTCTTCCCACGTATTCCTCATCTTACGATAATTATCCTTCCAGCTTCAGCTGCTTTTGGAAAACTTTTCAACAGGGGGCGCTGTGTCTCGTCTAGTCGATGTCCCTCGAGGGCCTCCATTCAACTGTCGATGGCATAATCAGTATAAGTAGAGCAAACAGCGCCCGCTGGCTTCAGTTCTGTTTTCCCCTTCCTGAAGAGGAATTACCAGGCGTACCATAGACCGTAGGCTGCAAGAAAGTGTAAAGTGTAACAACACGTAAATTCTATGGCGGGGTAGGCTTCGAGGGGCGATGAGGAATATGTGGGAGGAACATTCAATTGAAAGAACTTTACCAGGGGTAAGTAACTTGTTCTTCGAATGGATTCTGTCCTCCAATGTATTCCTCATCTTATGATAGACTCCCAAAGCAGTAATAATTTGGAGGTTGGAGTACAAATTATATTTTGTTTTAATTGTTGTCATGGACTGAATGAAGGACTGCTTTTGCAAATTGTCCTTCCTGAATGGAAGATGAATCCAGGCAGTAATGTCTCACAAACGTGTGAATAGATGACCAAGTGGCCGCTGAATGGGTCTCTGCCCACTAACCTGTAACATTCCCCAATAGCCAGGGTGATCCATCTGGATATGGTCTGTTTTGTAAAAGCTAAACCCAAGTTAGAGCCTGAATAGCCAATGAATAATTGGTCATTTTGACAAAATGTAGACATTCTTGATATGTTATGTTATGTTATGTCATGTTGTTATGTTATGTTATGTTTTGTTAAAGGTATTTGTACAGCACACTGTCACCAACGGAATTGGTCCCCAGGCGCTCTGGCGGATCTGTTAACAAGAAGGTGGGATGGGTTAGTAAGGTGAAGAGGGAGTAGGATAGTGAGAGGAGTGGTGCACTGTTGGCAGCTTCAACTCGGTAGACACCGGGTGCTGAGCTTTGGTGCAAGTATTGGATCGGTGTCAGTCCGCGTGTGCTGTTGGTGCGTCTTATGTGTTGTTGCGGTGTGGTGAAGTGCATGCAGCTTGTTGTGCGAGAAATGGTTGTGTGAGTTTTTGGAGTGAGATAAGTATGCAAAGAGTTTGAGCTTATATTGGTTATTGGGTTATATGACACTTAACATGCGAACCTGCATTTGCTGACCTACATAATTCCGTCTAAGTGTGGCACTCGCTAACCTTCGCAATGTTATCTAGATACGGCGCAGGCTAATGTTCTCAATTCTAAGTGTAGCATATGCTAACATTAAAGTTCCATCTAGGTGTGGCAGATGCTAACATTCACAATCCTATCTAGATGTGGCGCAGGCTAATGTTCTCAATTCTAAGTGTGGCACATGCTAATATTCTCAATTCCTTTTAAGTTTTTATTTGTTTATTTATTTATTTATTTGTTTATTTGTTACACGCCCAGACCCTCGGGTGTCACGGCAAGGTTATAAGATAGCTTAGCAATTAGTCACATTCAAACATTACATTGGTTGCATTACATGATATAGGTTACAACATATTCACAACAATATACAGTGGCCTAAGTATTCACGACAGTATCCGATGGAGGGGTCCTATCTTAGGGTGCTAATATTGGTTGAATAACCAGGTTTTTAGCTGTTTCTTAAAGAGCGTGAAGGAAGCTGCTTTTTTGATGGTGATGGGTAGGGTGTTCCAGTGTTTGGGGGATAAAGTGGTGAAGCTGCTGCCCCCTGCTCGAGTGGTTTTGAATCGGGGGGGGTCCAGGAGGAGTTTGTCGTTGGATCTCAGTAATCTTATGTTAGTTTTAGGATGCAGGGTGTTATTGAGGTAGATAGGTCCTTTTTTTGTAATGCATTTGTGGGTGATGCATAGTGTTTTGAAAATGATGCGGGCTTTGATGGGGAGCCAGTGGGCATCTTTCCTGGTCTTGGATATATGGTCTGATTTTTTTATGCCTAGCGCTGCCCTCAGAACTTTGTTTTGCAGAAGTTGCATTTTGGCTAGGTTGGTGTTGGAGGTGCCCAGTAGTAATACATTACAGTAGTCCAATTTCGATAGGACCAGTGCTCTGGCCAGGGTGAGGCAGTTTGCTGGGGTCAGAAATTGTCAGCTGAGTGCGATTAATTTGGACGTGTAGGCCTTGGAAGAGGAAAGTGCATTGATCTGTTTGGTCATGGTCAGGCTAGCGTCGAGGTACACGCCCAGTGTTTTTACTTGTTTTGAAACTGGGATATTGGTGCCGTCGATGTTGATGGTTGAGTATTCTGGCTGAAGGGTTGCTAATTTGGCTGGAGCTCCTACGATGAGGACTTCCGTCTTCTCATCGTTAAGACATAGGCTGTTTAATGCCATCCAGTTTTGTATGATGACGTAAATTTTATTGATTGCTAAAGTGTCCTGGTCATAGTTGCCTGTAAGAGGTATAAGGATCTGGGTGTCATCCGCAAAATTGGTGTAAATGACACCCATATCGTCAAGTGCTGAGAACAGGAGCTTGGTATATGCGTTATACAGCGTGGGAGAAAGGCAAGAGCCTTGGGGCACTCCTATGGGGACTGGGATGGGGTTGGCTGCTTCTTTGCCTATGGACACTCTGGAGGTGCGGTCAGTTAAGAATGATTTCACCCAAGCAGTGGCTGCCCCAGAGAAATTGAATTCACGGGCAAGTGAGTTGCAGAGTTTGTCATGGTCCACCAAGTCGAACGCTGCTGAGAGGTCCAACAACAGGAGAATGCAAAGTTTCCCTGAATCTCTAATGGCATCCATCTGGATTTTAAGGTCCAAGAGAGCTGTTTCAGTGCTGTGGTTGGGCCTGAAGCCTGATTGTCTGGTGCCGAGGAGCTGGTTAGATTCTAAATGGGTTTGAATTTGGTTGTAGGCTAGTTTGTCGATGATTTTGAGTAAGAATGGGACCGTGGTTATGGGGCGATAGTTAGTTGGAATGGTGGGGTCTAGATTTGATTTTTTTAGAAGTGGTGTAACCCAGGCTTCTTTAATGCAAGTCGGAACTGTATTGGAGTTGAATGAGGCATTGACAAATTTGGTGATGAGGGGGGTCAGGGTGGGTGCACAGGCTTTAACTAGTTTGGCTGGGACAGTATCTCCTTTGCAGTTGGATGCTTTTAGTTTGGAGATAGAATCGAGTACGAGATTGTGGGTGACTGGTGTGAATTGGAAGGGGGGTTGGAGTTGTCACTGGAAAGGGTACAGGGGTTAGGGAAGGGGGGTTTATTGTAGCTAGGAGTAATTTTTTGGAGTTGATTTTGTTTTGTAACGTAGTGATTTTGGAGGCAAGAGCATCTTGAATGGTGGTACACCATTCTTTGCTTGTGTTAATGGATGTGACGGTCGGGAGTGGATTTTCAAGTTCTCTAAGGATAGAGAAGAGTTCTTTGGAGTCGGATGCTGCATTGCTAATGCGAGCATTGTAGGCGTTAGCTTTATGAGAGATGATAGCTGATTTGTAGAGGGTATTTGCGTCTTTGAATGCTTTGGCTGAGTCCGGGGAGGGATGTTTATTATGGGCATGCTCAAGAGAGCGTTTTTTCCTTCTAAGGGCGATTAATTCCTCGTTGAACCAGAAGTTAGATTTTTTGTTGAGGCGCCTTAGTTTGGAGGTTACAGGTGCTATGGTGTTAATGGCTGTGGAGAGGCATTTGTGGTAGTACTCAGCGAGAGCAGTTGGGTCATTGCTGAGGATTGAGTGGGTATCTAGCAATTTGTTCAAGGTGGGGTTGAAGTTCTCAGCTGTGAGCTTTTTGGAGTTTCTGCTTTCGATGATGTCCATAGATATGTTCTTGGGTGTGCAAGGGTCGTCACTAGTGATAGTAAATTCTATGCAGAAGTGGTCTGACCAATTCAGTGCGGTAATCGGGCCTAAGGTGATGTTGGTGTTGAGGGTAAGTGTTGCGCTTGGTAGTCTTCATCATTTCATCTAAGTGTGGCACATGCTAACATTGACAATTCCATCTAAGTGTGTCATTGACTAGCCTTCACGCTTCCATCTAAGTGCCTGCTAACATTCACAACATTATCTGAGTGTGGCACATGTCAACGTTCACAGTTCTATCAGGATGCAGCGCAGGCTAGTGTTCACAATTTCATCTAAGCGTGGCGCTTGTTGAGCTTGACAAGTATGTTAGTATATAGTGCAAGGCAACATCTACAATCCTGTCATAAATAGATTCAGGCTGGTGGTCACAAATCTTTCCAATTATGCCTGGTGCAAGTCTATTGGAGTCTATGTTATGGGAAGGTAAGATAGAGTGGTGGGGACTTTCTGGTGTACAGTAATTGCTCTACACCCCACCTGTGCCACACTTACAGTTTGTGTTGGTGTCTGTTAGGTGCTGGCTTCACTGGCTTCCCCTGCTGACACCTGCAGCCACATCTTGGAGCCTCCAATATAGGAGTCGCCCTTTGCCTTGGGGCCCTTAGCCGCAGGGGCTGCGTGGGCACAGGGCTGCCCTGGAAGGGTCCATTAAGCCAGAGAGCAAACCAATCACAGTTGGAGGAGCTTATAGGAAGGCGTACGGCCAATCACAGGTAGAGGGTGGGTTGAGAGGCGGGGAATGACTGTCCCAACTAGCGGAAAGGCCGTGAGGGAGAGCCCTGCTATGGCTTCACACCAGGGGCTTTTAAACGCACGGAAATTATTTCCATTCCGAAAAATGGGGAGCTGGGGATGGCACAGCACTCACCTGGCCTGGGGATTTTGGGGAAATGGCTTCCGTAGGGTGCTTGCACCAGGTCAGTAGACCTGCCTTGTGTGGAGTTGCAGAGCGCCAATCACAGCCTTTGGGAGGGCTTGGAGGTGGCGAATGGGTGTCCCAGCTAGCGGAAAGGCCATGGGGAGAGCCCGCTACGGCTTCCCACCACATGCTTTTAAAAACACAGAAATTATTTCCATTCCAAAAAATTGGGAGCTGGGGATGGTGCAGCACTCACGTGGCCTGGGCATTTTGGGGATATGGCTTACCTGGGGCGCTTGCACCAGGTCAGTAGACCTGCCTTGTGTGGAGGTGCAGAGCGCCAATCATGGCCTCTGGGAGGGCTTGGCAGTGGCAAATCGGTGTCACAGCTAGCGGAAAGGCCGTGGGGGAGAGCCCGCTACGGCATCCCACCACGTGCTTTTAAGAGCATTTTTATGTAAAAATATAGAGCCCTTTTTGGGTCCAGTCTACGTAATCTTTCCTCCTCTTTTTCAGGATGAGGTGGATAGAAAGTTGGCAAAATGATTTTTTTCGACAAGTGGAAGTCGGAGACAAGAAGGTTTCAACCTGAGAACAACCTTGTTTTTATAGAAAACTCTATGTGGGGGTTTACAGGAAAGAGCCTGCAACTTGCTTACCCTGCGGGCTGACATTATTGCAATTATCAAAACAGTTTTGAAGGTTAACAGTCTTAATGGGCATGAGTGTATAGGCTCAAAAGGAATGCATGTTATAAATGTTAACACCAGGTTAAGTTCCCATACAGGGATTTTGACCCATACATGGACTTTGAATGGAACTGGTGGAAATACATTAGGAAGACCTTTTAGGAATTGAACAATCAGAGGGATTTTACAATATGAATCCTCCACTGAAGAGCGCTTGAAAATAGATAGTGCCACCAGGTAACCTTTAATTGTTACAATTTGAAGCCCCAGATTTACCAAATGTAACAAAAAACAGAGCACCATAGGTGTGTCACATAGAAAGGGATCCACATTCATATCCCTGCACCAGGTGCTGAACTTGTTCCAACGGCAGAAGTACAAAGATTTTGTTGCTGGCCTTCTGGCCGAATGCAAGATCTCCATTACGTCATCCGCAAGGTCCCAATCCTTGTATCTCAACCTCTCAGAAACCATGCGTGAAGGTTGAGAATCTTGCCCTCTGGATGGAGAACCCGACCCTCCTCTCATGAGAGAAGTTTCTCTCTTTGTGGAAGATGCATTGGAGGGCAGATGGACATGTCAAGAAGATCCGGGTACCACATCCTCCTGGCCCAATCCGGGGCAATTAGGATCATGTGTTTCCCAAACTTTCTCAACCTCCTGCTCACAGGAGGAATGACGGGGACTGGAAGAAACGCATACAGAAGTGGAAATTCCCAGTCCACTACGAACGCGTCCCCTAGAGTTCCTCTTGGTGTAAATTCCCTGGAGCAGAACAGCTCACACTTCGGTTGACACTGGTCATGAACAGATCCACTTGAGGGGTTCCCCAAAGGGTGAAGATCTCTTGAAGGACTTCCTGAGCGCGTTCTCACTCGTGGGAGACTGTGCTCTGCCTGCTCAGAGCATCCGCCACCATGTTCTCCTCTCTGGCTAGGTGAAATGCTGATAGAGAGATTCCCTCTTGAATTGCCCAGAACCAGAGCTGCATTGCTTCTCTGCACATTGGTAGTGACCCTACACATCCTTTCTTGTTGAGGTAGTACATGGCCACTGTGTTGTCTGTCATTATCAGGACGTTATTTCTCTGTACAGAGGGCAGGAAGGCCTTCAGCGCAAGTCTGATTGCCCTCAGCTCCAAAAGGTTGATGTATAGTTTGGTCTCCGATAGAGACCATCGACTTCTGATTGTCAGGTCGTTTGCCTGGGCTCCCCACACAGTGAGTGAAGCGTCCGTCACTACAATTATCTCAAGCCATGGCTGCCAAAAAGATTCTCTATTGAGAGACTATGCTCAGAACCTTCAAGTGGTCTGACATTCTGCCTGAGAATTGCGACCATTCAGTCCTGAGAGCCTATTGGAGGGATCTCATTCTGAGGCAGGCCTTTGTCATCAGAGAAATGCAGGATGCCATGAGACCGAGCAAATTCGAAAATCAAAGGCCGAAGATGCTGGGTACTCTGGAATTTAGTGACCATCTGCAGAATATGTTGAGCTCTCACTTCAGGTGGCAAGGCTTGCCCGACGAAGCATCCAGGACTACTCAAATAAATTGGAGTCTTTGAGATGGTATCATGTGGGACTTCTTGTAATTGAGGGAGAAGCCCAATCTGTGAAGAGAGTGACAGGTTAGGCTGAGATGTTCCTGGGCTTGTTCGGGTGAACATGCCCTGATCCGCCAAACGTTTAGTTAGGGGTAGACGTGAATCCCCCCTCTCCTGAGGCTCGCTGTCACCACCACCATCAATTTGGTGAAACCCCTTGGGGCGGAGGTCAGCCCGAATGGCAGAACTCTAAACTGATAATGAGAACCGCCAACCGCAAACCTCAGGTACTTTCTGTGCTTGAGATGGAAATGCACAGGAAAGTAAGCATCCTGAAGGTCCAATGACACCATCCAGTCTTGGAGTTGGAGAGCGTGAAGGATTTGGGAAAGTCTAACCATCTTGAACTTGTCCTTCCTGAGGATCTTGTTCACATTTCTTGAGTCCAAGATGGGTCTGAATCCTCAGTTCTTTTTGGGAATCAGAAAGTAAGGGGAATACCAACCCTTGTACCTTTCTCCAGCAGGGTCAACATTTCCTGCACAAGGAGCGGATCTGGAACTTTGAAAGAGTTGTTCCCCAGTGGATGATCCTGAGGCCTTTTCTGAAAAGGAAGGCAGTAATCTTGGGCTACAGTTTCCAGTGCCCACACATCTGAAGTAATGCCCCGCCATTCTTTCAGATGCTGAGTAAGTCTGCCTCGAACTGGGGTCTTGGAAGTCAAGGCCTTAGCGTGGTTTTGAGGCAGCCTTGAGCTATCAAATGGCATGTTGAGGAGTCTATACTGCACATCTAGTGCAAATCCAGACTTCCTCAACCACGCAAATTTGTGTAAATCTGTGCTAGTTGCCATGGATCTGCCGATGATGTCAGCAGTATTCAGACCGACTAGAGGTATTCACCCATTGCCTCCTTAGCATACTTGATGATTGCCAGGAAGCCGTCTCTTTCGTGGCCTTCCAGGATGTGGTCAGCCACTATAGCTAGGCAGTCCCACAGGGTAAACGTAAACCATGACAAGGTACAAGTTGTGTTAGTTAACTTTAATGCCATACTGCCAGCAGTAAATATTTTTCTCGCCCAGGCATCCACTCTCTTGTCATCCCTATCAGGTTTGATGGATGGGTATGCTGACTGCTTGGTAGATGTAGCAGCCTGAACCACCAAAAATGTTGGTGTTGGGTGCTTTGTCAAATAATCTGGGTTGCTGCTGTATGTTCTATATTTCCTAGCAACATTTTTATTCACTGCAGCTGTAGTCTCTGATGTCTCCGAATTTGCTGAGGCCCTTTTTTGTAATGCAGTGTGAAATGGCAAAATTTGATCTTTTTGGGGACTCTGATCCAAAATATATGTCAGGTCATCCTGCTCAAAAGAAGGAGTGGGCCTGCTCCAACCTAAAAACTCTATGACCTTACTCATCAGTTTCCTATATGAGGAGTCAGCGTGGTCAGTAGGATCAAGTTTACCAAATTCCAGTGCGGGAGAGTTATCTAAACCACTGGCCGACTGAAGGTTATCATATAAGTCTTTTAGTCTAAACTCTTCAGAGATAAAATAGTCTGGCACATTAGGGGTGCCAGATTGTAACCCAAGTGGTGGTGTGATATCATCTGAAGGGTCATTATCTTCATAGATGGAAGTTAAAGACTTAAAAAAATCTTTCTTGAGCAAAGGTTTGAAAACCTTTTCCTGGGTTACCACTGGCTTCGACAATTCCGAAGTAATTGTCGACAACGTCTTTCAAGTCAGAGTCGATTTTGTTGGAGTCGACTTCGATACTGGTGTCGATGCCTGATGTCTCCGAATTTGCTGAGGCCCTTTTTTGTAATGCAGTGTGAAATAGCAAAATTTGATCTTTTTGGGGACCCTGATCCAAAATATATGTCAGGTCATCCTGCTCAAAAGAAGGAGTGGGCCTGCTCCAACCTAAAAACTCTATGACCTTACTCATCAGTTTCCTATATGAGGAGTCAGCGTGGTCAGTAGGATCAGGTTTGCCAAATTCCAGTCCGGGAGAGTTATCTAAACCACTGGCCGACTGATGGTTATCATATAAGTCTTTTAATCTAGACTCTTCAGAGATAAATTCATCTGGCACATTAGGGGTGCCAGATTGTAACCCAAATGGTGGTGTGTTATCATCTGAAGGGTCATTGGGCCTCATTACAACCTTGGTGCTAAGTGCACCAACTTTACCACCATGGTGTAAACTCCGTTTACACCATGGTGGATGGCGGATTTACCGCCCCATTCCAAGGTGAGTGGGGCGGTAAATCCCCATTTCCCATTTTCCCTTCCCCATTCCCATTTTTGCCCCATAGGGCATAATGGGAGTGGGGAAGGCGCTAATTACGCCGCCGTAAATTACGGCGGCGTAATTAGCACCATGGCAGGTTAGCGCCATGGATTTTAACGCCTGCTAAAAGCAGGCGTTAAAATCAGAATCAGGCGTTAAGGGTTAACAGTGGCGTTAACCCATAACGCCTGAGTTGTAATGAGGCCCATTATCTTCATAGTTGGAAGTTAAAGACTTAAAAAAATCTTTCTTGGGCAAAGGTTTGAAAACCTTTTCCTGGGTTACCAGTGGCTTCGACAATTCCGAAGTAATTGTCGACAACGGCTTTGAAGTCAGAGTCAATTTTGTTGGAGTCGACTTCGATACTGGTGTCGATGACTCTGACGCCGACGGTGTCAGCGAAGGTGCCGACGTTGACTTCTTATGCTTTTTTGAAGGAACCCTTGATGGACTGGATTCCTGACTTGTCAAAGCCCTTGACGATTTTTCGTTGGATCGAGATTTTTCTCGATGCAGTACCGGCTCAGTTTCAAAGATTTTGGGCCTCATTACGACCCAGGCGGTAAGTTACCGCCTGGGCCGTGACTTTACCACCATGGCGTAAACTACGTTTACGCCATGGTGGTTGGCGGACTTACCGCCCCATTCCGAGGTCGGCGGGGCGGTAAGTCCCCAATCCCCATTTACCCTTCCCCATTCCCATTTTTGCCCCATAGGGCATAATGGGAGTGGGGAAGGCGTTAATTACGCCACCGTAAATTACGGTGGCGTAATTAACTCCATGGTCCCTTAGCGCCATGGATTTTAACACCTGCTAAAAGCAGGTGTTAAAAGCGCCATGGTGCTAAGGGACCTCGTAGTTGGCGGTAAGGGGTCGGCGCAGCTAACGCTGGCGTTAACCCCTTACCGCCAGGGTCGTAATGAGGCCCTTTGACTTCCCTCTGTCGTCTTTATGCAGATCGACTGGGGTATGGGCTTTCTGCTTGTCCTTTGAGGGGGTCGGGCCGCATTCTCGAAGATTTTAAGCATTTCATTACAAAACGCATTCCATTTTGCTGGTGTCACACATCGGGGTCTGAATGACCCGCGCGCCTCCTCATCAGGCCAGGTGAAACAGACCACTTTCAAGGTACCTACCAAAGTCGTGACGCTTTGCCACAGTATCCGACGTTTCTCAGCCCCTTAGTTCTCTCGGTGGCGGTTACCCTGGAGATTGGGCTGAACAATATCAAAGGTATCGACAACCCAGCCTTTGCCTACAACTCCCAGGAAACCTACTTTTTGCGTTTAGTTCCGACAATTCGGAACGTGAGCTCTGACGGGCTTACGGCACTCCGCCTCCTGGGTATATTAGGCACTGCAGCGGGAAGGACGCTGCTTCTGATTAAAGTTGCAACCAGCATCCGAAGTTTCGTCTTCTGTGCCTTCCCAATCATTGCCTTCCCGTGTACCAATTCCTGTTTTTCCAATTACGGACTGCCTTGAGACTCAATTCTTCTGCCTTCCTGTGCACCGGACCTTTGCCTGCTCTACGGTTTGCTTGCTTCCTGATTCTGTACTGTCTTCTGCCTACCTGTGTACCAGACTTTTGCCTGTCCTACGGATTGCTTTCTTCCTGATTCTGTACTGTCCTTAGCCCGCCTGTGTATCAGATCTCGCTGCCTGTTTACTGGATTGCCTTCCGTTAAATTCTTACCGTACAGAAACTTCTGTCCTGATTTACCTACCACCGCCTTCAACTGGTTTTCCTCACCTTCCCAGCTGACTCCAAGTACTGGGTACTGTTTCCTTCTTCAATTCCAGTGTTCTTTTGTGGATTCCGACTCCATCCCGTTGTTTTGGATTTGCTCCCTCAAGTTTACGCAAGGACGCTTTGCTGATTGTACACAAAGACTCATTTCTGAAAGTGCACACATGGACGCCTTGCTGAGAAGTGCACCTACCCGTATCTAGTGCACCCCTCGTGCCGCCCGGGTATAGCATCCATACTAACCTTCCTGTTTATTGTTTTGTACCTCTGTTGTTCTAACCTGGATTGATTAGGTTATTTCAATTCCTGTTCTGGTAAGACTTCCTTAACTTTCTTTATTAATTCCTATCTGAATCATCAAAATAGAAGTTAATCTCTTTTCTGTACTTACAGGGGAAATTCCATTTCTGTTCCTTTTGATTACAAGGGGAGTGGGTGACCCAGATACTTTCTGCTTTTGAGAGGCTTTTTCTTGTGGTGATCTTTGCTCTTCCCAAATATTTACCAATTGTCTTTTTCTTTTAGCTGGGTCCGTGGCGGTGTGTTCTCCCCGCTCTTTTGGGTGATCGGTCTCTCAGTCAGTAATTTAGTGCAGCTGAGAGTCATATCATCAAAAAGAGCTTATTTCCTTCAACAGAGAGGAGGCTCAGGTGGAGGCTCCATCTCAAGCTCTTCAAGCAACATCCAGTACAATCTTCCTGGTCGCTTGCCCGAACCACTCGCCGGCCGGTGAGTAACAGCTGGGGAGTCCAACTTAGTTGGACATTTGATTACCTCAGCTGAGGAATCACTAGAGGTCAAAGGGGACCTGTGATGCCGTTTCTTGGCCTTCTTCGAAGAATGCGATGAAGAATGGCGTGATGGAGACCGCTTTGATTTTTTTCGTGGAGGGGAATTCCTCGACTAATCAGTCTTTCTCTTTGAACTCTTCGAAGGAGACTTCAAAGGCAACCGCCCCACCACCAATTTACCTTTACGCTCCCATAGAACTTTTTCATTCATCGCCTGACAGGAATTGCAGTCAGAGGTACGGTGACCGGTACCAAGGCACCACAGACTTATGCAGTGGGGGTCAGTGATCGACAACTCCGATCTACTATCTTGGCACTTCTTCAAGCCTGTCTTAGGCGTTGATGGAGCCGACGAGGAAGACATTTTTTCATAGCTCGAAAATAACTATCGTAGTTCACAGAAGAACCGAAGTGCGTCGTAATTCTTCAAAGCGTTAGCATGAAAAAACAGAACTGAAGCCAACGAGCGCTGCGTGCGCTACTTGTACTGATGATGACGATGACAGTCGAACGCAGGTGAGGCCCTCGAGGGACATCAACTCGACGAGACGGCACACAGAAATGTTTCCGAAGTAGCTGAGGCTGGAAGGGTAATTATCATAAGATGAGGAATACGTGGGAGGACACAATCCTTTCGAAGTAAGCTTTCCAAAAGACAAAGGACTGGGGGAGGCTTACTAAATACATTCACTTTCAACCATATGCTACAGGTTGCAGAGACCCTGATTGCATTCACCTGTTACAAGCTCTTGCAGGCTAGGCTACCAAGCGAGGGCAAGGCTTTAATTGCAATCCACTGCTGCAAGCTGCTGACACCTGGACTGGGCTTAATTGTACACAGTTGCTTCAGGCTGCATTCAGCTCCACCCTGTTGGGCTGTGGGCTGGGAAGGCTTCATAAACTCTGACCCAGTGTTCTATCAACTGCCTTTACCTTGAGTTCCTGCTTCATGCGGTTTTTGAACCTTTCCATGCTATTTTGCTTTTGAATACTAAATCCTACCTGCTACAGCTGATTACCAGTTTCTGTCTTGTTTGCTGTTAAGGCTAAACCTTTCTCTAAAAGTATTTGAGCTGCCTTTTTTGCCTTTCGTCAACCCTTGTTTTGATGTGAGCAGCCCCTCCAAACCCCCCCCCCCCCACCGCTCACAGGCTCACCTCGTTCTGGTAAAACTGCTCCATCCCCATACGTTTTTCAAACTACCTGCTATTTAGTGTATGCTGTTTTCTGAACCACGTGTTTGCAGCAACGTCTTGTCTTGTCTGTTACTAGTGCACTGAGTTTCTTGAACCATGTATTTCCTGAGTTGGCAGTGACCGTCTGCCTTTTCTATGACTTAAGCTTTATGTTTCATGATATTCCTAGGACCCTAGGTTTCCAGGTTTATGTGTGGCAACTTTCCTTGCCTACGTTTCTGATACCTGTCCTGATTCTTGGTCCAAGATTTCCTCTATGCCAGCATTCACGTGTGCCTTCTAAGTAGTGCTTGCATAGCTTCCACCTACACCCTCTGTCTACAGTTTCTGCTTGCTGCTTCTTTTCTTAGCCTATCCTGTACTTGATTACCTCTATCCACTCTGCCTTTCCATCTTGACTACAAATTGGTGCACTGTTGTCCCTCAGCTCTGTATCTGTATACAGGATGACCCCTGGGCTGGTCTCTGTTAAGATCAGATAAGGGAAAGACTTTGGTTGCCTTAGTCTAGTTCGTTCAAGTTTTACCTGTCTCAGTATATGGTCTCCAGCTTTACCCTTACACAGAGTACAATCATCTCATCGGCACATCTTACCCATGATGTTGCGGCATGATTTTTGTTAAGAGTAATCTGCTGGTACTGATCCTAAGGGTTTTCCCTAATCTCATGGAGACCCCTTATCATATTTTAGTACACCCTTTATTCTGATCAATCCATGTTACCCAGTATAAGTGCCTGCATTCTCTTTCTCTCTGTATCACTTTGCTTTCAGGTCACTCATGCCCCTACAGTTCCTGTGACTACTTGTCCCCACAAAGATCAGCCTGGTATGTACCCTGTTTCTGTTATATTCTAAGTGTAACCTCCCGACTCACCCCAAAACTACAGTGTGTACTCTGACATATATCTATTGCCCTGTGCGCTCCTGACACACATTAGCTCTGTCTAGAAAGGGGAAAGGAGGATTTGGGTTTGGTGAAGGGGTTGAGTGTATTGTAGCTGAGGTATAACACGTTGTCTGAGAATGGTCGTCCCCAATCACATAAGGGGCTTTCTTCCCTGTGTGCACCACCCGCAGGGGGGACTATTGTACTGTGGGCGCACCACCCTGGCCTCATAGGATAGGTCGCCCCCTAGGCGAAAAGAGACAGCATGTTCAGATTCGTCACAGTAACCTTAGCGCAAGAAAATTCCTGATGGAGCCACCTTGGTCCATGCGTATAATTGCACAAGAAATTACAGCACCGGATTCTCTACCTATCAACTCATGTTCGGACGAGGTGTCAGGTTACTCATAGACATGTGCTTTGGTGTATCATCAGATGGGGCAGGGGCTGAAAATTACAGAAAATATGTATGAGAGCTGCAGGAACAACTAAATCAAGCTCATCAGTTGGCTCCAACAGCTGCAGAGAACAACACTGCCGGAAATAAAAGAAGGTATAATGCTAAAGTAAGGTTTCAGAACCTGCAACCTGGGGGTGGGGTCATAAGATGCCTGGGAAAAAGAGGAAGAAATAAGCTGGGTGATTGCTGGGAATCCCAACCGTAAATCATCTATCGTCAACTCCCTGGATTGCTAGGCTACGAGAAGAGGGTAAAAACCGCATTGTGACAACTCGTCCCGGAAATCACCTCCTACCCATAGGAGATGATGTAGAGATGAATCCCAATGGTACTGAAACTACTTCTTCCTGCAGAAAGATGACTACCAGAAGTAGGCCGGAGCAACCTTGTGATGAGATGTCTCAAGCTCAACAAAGCGGAGTACTGTAATGCACCCTATATCTGGCCGTGAGATGAGAGAAAAATGTGGTTATAGTGAAGCACAGGAACAGGAGGTTGCCCATAGTCCACTAGACACCCATCCAGGTCACAAAGAAGAAGGAGAGAGCTATGAGGATCCAGAGGAACTCAGTATAGCTTTCTGGAAAGAACCAAACCAGAGACTCAAAGTACTTCCAATCCTATTTTGCACCTGAAAGCTAGAGAAGGGGGAGCGCTGTGGCAGACATTGAACCCCTCCCTCTAATTCATGAGGATGCCATCCAAAGCCCAGACCCTGTCATGAGGAACCAATCTAGTTAAAAGTCAACAAACGTGTTGGCTTTCTAAATAAACCACTGTGTGGTTGATCAGGAACAATAGTATTGCAATCATTACATCAAAAGAAAAAGTAATGGTTTGTCGCGCAGCTGGCCAATGGGAAATTATACAATGTGCTTTTGTGTAAGACTTCGAGACTGAGTCTCACACCAACTTTAGCCACTGCTTGCCCACCGTTTTGTAAAAATTTAACAGCTGACTCTATACATAGAAGAACTGAACTTACCGAATTAGGTGTGGTAGTTAGCTCAACTAGGTTTCAGCCCTAATTCTATGTAATTATTTTATATATACACAGAGGTAAAGATTATATTTAAAGAAGGTAAGTACTCTAACATTCAATAAGAACATAGAAGAACCAATGCAATATTCAATGTAAGTAAAGCGCTTTGGTATACTTTGAGAATGGCAGGATGCAATTCAACAGGTAAGCAAAATACATTTGTAATAACTGTTTCAGATAAAATAAATGAAACAAGACAAACATAAAGTGGGTAAATACTTTGCAATTATTTCACAGAGGCATTAGGCTTTAGGAATCCATCCCTATCTAGAGCAACAGAGGTTTGCATCCCGGACCCGCACGCGCTTAGACACCAAACTCAGGTATTACGCATGTTATAAAAAAACGATTAAATAAATAGTTATGAGTCTCAGAGTCAGATTGGAGGGCAAAACAGGCAAGGCACAAGCTGTAGAAAGTTCAGATGTTCCAGGGGAAGTCTTTAGTGGCAAGTAAGTAAAGCTTTTTGTTGGGGAAAAGGTTCACAGACTTCGGAGAAGGCTCCCTGACAGCACGCAGGCATTAGGCATGGGCAAATGTGTATGGGTGAACTCCCAACCACACGAATCAGCAACACAGCAGCAGCAAAGCGACTCTAGGTAATGTGAGAAACCTGAAGGTGTTCCCTGACTAGTCCCCAGGGATCTGTCATCTAGGTGGCCAGGACACGACCATCGCTATTGGATCCAGTTCCTGGGGGTGGACCAGTGAGGGAAGATCACCTGAATGGGGGGTCCTCGGGATGGGAAGCGGGACACCGACGGGTGAGATGCAGTATTCCCCTTCTTATACCTTTTCCCCATCCTACCCCGTAGAATACTCAAACACTCTACCCCTCCCTTTCCGACATGAACAATATCACACATCGCGAAAGACGACGGACTTACACCAAAGCCATTTACCTGACATGTCTCAACGCCAGGGTCAGACAAAGTCAGGCAATTGGCCAGAATCACACACACCTGACGGCCCTTCCCCTTCACCACAGGGATAAAATGTGGAGCACGAGAGCACAATACGAACAAGGCAGACCGCACGACGAGAGAGCTAACTTAGCCTGGCAGTTCAAAAGGAGGAGAAAGACAACGCCAACTGAGAGGAAGACAAGGAGAGAAGCGACCTTGCCCTTTCCGAGCCAGGCCTGTGAAACCTCCACAGAAGGAATCGTAAGACCAGGAACAATAGCAAACATGTGTTGCAGCAAATGTCACCTGTGCACGAGGCCCTCCTCCGCTGATAACCAAGCAGAAAAGAGATGCTTGCCGCCGTGGTACCGGCCTTGATGCCAGAGATGAGGAAAAGAAGCGGTTCATCAAAGCCGGGGAGTCGAGGGGAGAACCGATAAGAAACCGAAATGTGTTTGTACTTTTTTTAATTTGCCTTATTTCTATTGAAAACTCCGGCGATTATCCTAAGGTTGAAACTACCGTTATCAGAAGGTCTTGGGAACGATGCGAGAAGCGGGTCAAAGTGGTCATACAGGGGTCTAGGCATATCCGCTGTACAGTCGAAAGTCTTTGACCAACAAATGAAGGTAAAGCTAAGGGAAGCGAATTCCGCATCATAAGAACTGTGTGGATTACAGAAGCCGGCAAGAGTGAACCCAACAGAGGGATGCCGATGAATAGGGGGTAAAGTCTAAAGAGCCAATGTATAGTGCGTTGACAAGAGTAACCCGGCAGAGGGTTGTCCACAGTGAACTGTTTAAAAAGACATTGGGTCTCATTACAACTCAGGCGTTAAGGGTTAACGCCACCGTTAACCCTTAACGCCTGATTCTGATTTTAACGCCTGCTTTTAGCAGGCGTTAAAATCCATGGCGCTAACCTGCCATGGTGCTAATTACGCCGCCGTAATTTACGGCGGCGTAATTAGCGCCTTCCCCACTCCCATTATGCCCTATGAGGCAAAAATGGGAATGGGGAAGGGAAAATGGGAAATGGGGATTTACCGCCCCACTCACCTTGGAATGGGGCGGTAAATCCGCCATCCACCATGGTGTAAACGGAGTTTACACCATGGTGGTAAAGTTGGTGCACTTAGCACCAAGGTTGTAATGAGGCCCATTGTGTTGAAAGCTGCACTGAATCGAACGGAGGGAAGCTGACATTGAGAGGGATCTGAGCCTGGAAGAACCCCAGGGTGAAAGGCATCACCCAACGTGCAAGTAGAAAGGAACTTTTGTTTATTATTTTGGACATCAAGAATAGGCATGGACATAATTGGACCCCTAGAAACATCCAGGTTAGGCAAGAAATATGTCCTTGTGATTGTAGATTATGCGACCTGATATCCCGAGGCATTCCCAAGGTGAAATAATACCATGCAGCAGATCCTTAAACACCTTCTACCGTACTTCTCCAGGGTCGGCATTCCCAAGATAATATTGACGGATCAGGGTTTGAATTCTATGAGCAAGCTTATGGCCGAATTCAAAGAGCTACTCCACATTACCACCTTACAAACTTCTGTGTACCATCCCCAGACTGATGGCCTGGTGGAAAGATTCAATAGAACCCTGAAGCTAATTTTACGAAAAGAATTGGTAGACAAGGAGGGGAAAGATTGGTACTGAATGATACCTTGGGCCCTATTTGCAGTGAGGAAAACCCCCCAGGCTTCTGCAGGTTTCTCTCCTTACGAGCTGCTCTAGAGAGCCTAGAGATGTCGTAGACATGCTCTGGGAAACCTGGGAAGAACGAGAAGAGGCCCCCATTCCCATCTCGCAAACCACCAACAGAATGCGAGAACATATGAAATGTGTTCAAGACTTAGTTTGTACGCATATGGAAAAGGACCAGAGCCAACTAATATCGCGTATGATAACTTGCCCACCTCAGAAAACAAACATGTCTCTAAATGGCAAAGGACTTATGAGATAGTAGAACGGATGAGAACCTGCACTTATAAAGTAGGCCAACCAGACAGAAAACCGAAGATCCATTTGTATCACATAACTATCTTGTAAGAGTGGAAAGAGATCCTGTCAGCCACCCATAACAAAGTACTATCCTGTGTAGTACCTGAAGAGATAAATAACTTTGAATTAATCCCTCACGAGCTATACATCCAATAACAAAAAGATTTAGAAGACGTAGTAGTCTCATTTCCCGATGTATTCTCAGAAAAACCAGGAAGAGTAAAAGGCACGTACCAATATATAAGAACACGCAAAGGTGAAGTGGTTCATGTAAAACCATATCGACTCCCAGAAGCCCGTAAAAATATAGTGATCGAGTAAGTAAACAAAATGTTAAAAGCTAATATCATTGAACCATCTTCAAGCCCTTGATCCTGTCCTATCGTGTTGGTCACTAAACCTAACCCTTCATGGAGATTCTGCATAGACTTCTGTCAAGTTAATGCCATCTCGTACTTCGATACATATCCCATGCCTCGCATCGATGACCTAATTCATAAACTCTGAGCCACCACCTTTCTATCTACCCTAGATTTAACCAATGGGTACTGGCAAGTCCCCGTATACAGGCCAGATAAGGAAAAAAACATGTTTTCAACGCCCCTAGGATTATTTCAATTTAAATTCCTGCCTTTTTGTTTACACGGTGCGCCAGCTAATTTCCAACGCCTCATGGATACAATTATACAACCCTACTCTGATTTCTATGGAGCTAACATTGACAATATCGTCATTTATAGTAAAACCTGGGAGGACCATCTCTTCCATCTTTATACCATCATGAAGGTCCAAAAAAACACTGGACTAACTGCAAATCCAGCTAAGTGCAGCTTGGCCCAGTCAGCCGTAAAATACCTAAGCATCTTCGTAGGGGATGAGAATGTACAGCCCCAACATGAGTAAGTAAAAGCTGTCTTAGATACACCAACCCCCAAGACCAAAAGAGATCTCAGAGCTTTCCTCAGGTTATTAGGATACTACCGTAGGTTTATCCACAACTTTTTGGATAAAACAGCTCAACGAACAGATAAACTTAGGTATGCCGAAACTCCAGAAACTTCATTGGAATAATGAGGATGGGATATGCTATAATACCCTGAAACAGACTCTGTGCCAGAACCCGTTCCTAAAGGTAGTCAACTTCTCTAAAGAATTCATCTAACAAACAGATGCCTCCCTTACAGCGTTAGGAGCAGTCCTGCCCCAGGTTTGTGATGGACTGGAACATCCCATATTATTCACCAGCTGCAAACTGTTCCCACATGAACACAATGACTCAGTGTTGGAAATAGAGGCTCTGGCCATCAAGTGGGCCATAATCCATTTTAGATACTACCTCTTAGAACGAAAATTAAAACTTGTCACTGATCACTCACCCCTAGTTTGGATTAGCCAACGCAAAGACTCCAACCCTCCGGTCATGCAATGATTTATAGACCTACAACCCTATTGTTTCACTGTGCAGCACCGAAAATGGAAAAGAACAGGGAAATGTAGATTTTCTTTCCCAGTTCCCCTGTGAAACAAATGTGGCTACATCGCATGGAGGAAGGGTATGTGAAAAACGTGAAGGTGTCTCCCTGACTAGTCCCCGGGGATCTGTCATCGCTATTGGATTCAGTTCCTGAGGGTGGACCAGTGAGGGAGGATCTCCTGGATTGGGGGTGCTCGGAGAGTGGGAGCGGGAATCGACGGGTGAGATGTGGTATCCCCCTTCTTATACCTTTTCTCCATCCTACCCTGTAGGATACTCAAACACTCTGCCCCTTCTCCCCTTTCTGACACGAACACTTTCATACATTGAGAAAGACGACAGACAAACACCAAAGCCATTTACCTGACATGTCTCAATGCCAGGGTCAGGCAAAGTCAGGCAATTGACCAGAATCACACACACCTCACAGCCATTCCCCTTCCCCACAGGGATAAAAGGTGGAGCACGAGAGCACAATACGAGCAAGGCAGACCAGACAACGAGAGAGCTAACTCAACCCAGCAGTTCACGAGGTGGAGAAAGACGACTCACACCGAGAGGGTGACAAGGAGAGAAGCGGCCTTGCCCTTTCCGAGCCGGGCCCGTGAAACCTCCACAGAAGGAATTGTAAGACCGCGAACAATAGCCAGGATGTGTTGCAGCAGATGTCACTGGTACACAAGGCCTTCCTCCGCGGATAACCAAGCAGAGGGGAGACGCTTGCTACCATGGTATCGGTCTTGACTCCAGAGACGAGGAAAAGAAGCGGTTCATCACAGCCATTGAGTCGAGGGGAGAGCCGATAAGAAACTGAACTGTGCTTGAACAAAAGTAGCAATAAAGCTAATTGAAGAAAGTACAAATAACTATTTGTTAAATACAAGATGGGAAAACCAGTACAGAGGAGTCAAACACCACCAGGCCTTGGGAACAGCGCAAGAAGAGGGTCAAAGTGGACATACGGGGGTCTAGTAAAATCTGTTGTACAGTCGAAAGTCTTTGACCGACAAATGAAGGTAAAGCTAAGGGAAGCGAATCCTGCATCATAAGAACTGTGTGAATTACAGAAGCTGGCAAGAGTGAACCCGACAGTGGGATGCAGATGAAAAGGGGGCAAAGTCTGAAGTCCCAATGTACAGATTGTTAATAAGAGTGAAGCCGGCAGGGGTTTGTCCACAGTGAACTGTTTAAAAAGACATTAAGTTTTGTGAATGGCACAGATGAGATTGTGTTGAAAGCTGTAGTGAACCCAACAGAGGGAGGCTGACATTCGAGAAGGATCTGAGCCCGGAAGAGGAAGATCCAGGGGTGAAATGCATCATCCAACGTGCAAGCAGAAAGGAACTTTTGTTTATTATTTTGGACACATCAGATCCTCTGAGGCAAGACACTATTTGTAGAAAAGAGAGTTAACCACTGAAGGCTCTGATAGTTGAGAGCGGAACTGTTAGCTTGTGCTGGGAAAGCTCGAGCTTGTGCTGTGCTCCAGAGTCCTACCTTGTCCCGTGCTCAAAACATGGGGAAAGGAGATCCAGACTAACGCATCCTGACTTATAATTTGTGAACACTTCTTTCTTTCCTGTGAACCTTAACCTACACTCGTTGTTTTTATTTAGCGTAAGGATTGGCAATAGGTTTTTCTTACTATAGGCCTTTTATTTGACAAGACACCACTAGGACTGCCTTTTTTATCATTTGATGGTGGTACCTTGCTCCCATCTTAGATTTAGGTTTAAATTAGGGGCCTCATCACGAGTTGGGTGGTATCCCGGTGGTATTACTGCCGGGATACCGTCCAGGCTAATAGCGTTACCGCCACCCGGTCTGACGCTATTAGCGCCCGATAATGGGTGTTAAACTGGCACATTTACCCCCAGCCAACAGCTGGGGGTAAATGCTGCCAGACCCGTGATTGGGTGGACCCTTAAATGCAGCGGTAATAGTGTTACTGCCACATTTAAGGGCTACCGCCCAACTCGTGATGAGGCCCTAGGTGTTTTTCCAACCCACATACAGTTTAATAAACACCATTGAACTGTGGTTACTTGTGTCTGTCTTTACTGTTGCCACCATGAATTCCTTACAGTAAGTTCTACCGAGAGTCTCACAGTACCTTAGAAGTGAAGAAGAGGATGCAGCATGATGCCCCCACGATGCAGTATCAGCATACCCAGTCACCAGATTCCTCGTCAGACAGATGAAAGAAGGGACACTGGAATGGATCTCACAGTCAATTGAAGAGGACTCCGACAAAGGATTCTTTGTTTTTCTGTGATTTTGCACCCTTTTCATGACAAAAGTAAAGAACGATTACCGCCCGTTCGATTCGTCCCACTTTCTCGGTCCAACACAGTGGCCACAGGTCCCAGGGTATTGGTGGTTTGCTGCCCATGAAGGTCACAGCTCGTCGTGGGATGGCTTGAAATGCAGGTCGTCTTCAGACTGATTGGACTCACCAGTCGAAGGGGGAGAGTCTTCCTTTTTCGGGCTCTCCTGTTGCTTCGAAGAAGGGGTCAGACAGCAGCGGTTACACAGAAGGCATCCCCGGTCATCTGGAAGTGGCTGCAGACATCCTCTCCTCTTCTTCCTCATCGTTCTTCAGTTCCAGTGGTCAGCTTGTGTTCAGCCTCGGAACCCATGCCTCTTATGCAGGAACCCAACCAATCAGCATCCTTGCACCATTCAAACTGTGGGTGGTGGATGTCCTTTCAGGACAGCCAGCCTCCCAGTTGGAACTGGCTCCAGCCAGACATAGCAGAAGACAAAGAACAGCAGAGTTTCGAAGTCCTCCCCTATTTCCTGTCCTCACAGACACACCTGCACCTTGGCGGGCTTCACAAAGTGATCCCGCTGAAGACAAAGGTCAAACCAGGGCCTCCCCCATCCTGCACGGCAAAAGAACCAAGAAAGGACAAAAGCCACCTTGAATTGTTGAAAAAAAAACACTGTCAACATTTTGGTTCTATGGTGACCCTTCTGTGTGCACTACCATGGCTGTGAGCACAGCCTGGGAATAAGAATAGCACAAAAGTAGGTAGGATAAAACCACTGCCACCAGCCATTCAAATTAGCTTGTCACTGTAACCAAAACTGTACAGGAGCAGTGACAAATGGGATACTGTGTAGCCCCTCAGCAGTCCACATAAGGTGCAGTGGGCTGATCTCACAATAGGAAAAGATATGATGGATATAAATATCTCCCTGCAACAGAAAATAAAAAGGCAAGCCCAAAGGGCTCACAGCAACACTGCACAGCGAGTGCTGTGTGCTGCAAAAGTCAAAGACAGATGTCACACAACATGGAGGAAAACATAACTCCAAGAAAAAGGTATAAAAGTAAATATAAGTGAGTGATGGAAAAGGTTCCCACTCTCTCACTCAGGGGAACAGACCAAAAATCCAGTAGTCCAGCAAAATAGTCTGGGGGACTCACGTGTGGAGGAGGTTTTTACATACAAATCAAAGTCTACCTAACAGTAAGGAAACCTGCAGGTTTCTTTGGCTCTTCTTCGTCTGTGTCATAGTAATTTGTGGATCAAAGACGGAAGAGACATTACCATGACAGACAATACTGTTATCAGGGACTTCTGACAGGGATTTCGTCTCAAGGGAAAAGGGGTTAGGGAAAAAGGGTTAGGGAGTTCCTTCACGGAACGGGAGTCCCTATCCCCATGAGGTGCCACTTTTCACCACCCCTAGGGGGAATATTGGTTACTAGTGACATGGATGAAGGTGGTGACCACTGTCCATAACTGAAGGCCATGACTGGTACCCATTCATGTGTAAAAATATATTTGGCCATGCACACTGATCATGGCTGAAGTGCCAGTTGCTGTTGTAATGTAAAGTGATGTCATAGGCTGCGCAACAGGGGGTGCAAAGTTAAGGTGGCTTTAGCTGAATTTCAGTGGTTTTGTTGCATTAAGTTCTCACCTTAATGTCCCTGCAACTACAGTTGTTTCCTTGAATTTCAAGGGTTTTGTTATTCCATAGATTTTTAGAACACTTCCAGACCACTAGCATAAACTTCGGCCATGGCTGGTGGGCACAGCCGTACACTACCAAACCACTAGCCATGGCCTTTTGCCTCGGCATCTTGGCACGGCCACTCACCACACGCCTACACTATATTTTAAAACACATGCAACCCATCGCTTAAAGACGTTTATCAATCACAAACTGATTTTGTCCTGTTTTGACAGTGGTATTGTTATGTATAAAAGATTGCAGGTTTTAAGAACTCACAGTGTTTTAGCCGATGTGTAGTAGGATTAAATTATTTGCCGTGGACCAAACACTTTGGTTAAGCAGCATGCTCCAAGCCCCTTGTTTTATGGCAGTATCTTGGTAACTGTTGTGATACATCGCACAACCCCACCTAACCACATTTAAGCAGCACGGAAAAGGGAAAAAATTGACCGGCTGCAAGAATAACATATGCCCAGGTAATATCTGTACCCATGGCGGAAATCGAAAGCGGGCCCCATGAATATACGTACAGTAAGTGAACATATATCGTAAAGTGAAATATGCAATGTAATTCATTTGACCTTCCCCTTAGAAGAAAGTGTGCAAAACAAAATAGCATTGGACTTAAAGTAATGTGCACCGGAAAAATAACCTTAGAGGGGATATGTTACCATAAGTATGCTGGCAAAGTATAAAAGGTGCTCACCTTTTAAACCCAGCAATCAATTGTGAAATATTCACTGGTAAACAAAATCCCAAAATGAAACAGGTGCTCGTGGTCTTGTGGGTAAGCGTCTACACTGGGAACATGACAACCTAAGGAAAATCTTGGTAGCCAAATACTTGAGCAAGCTTGCCAACCTCAAAAAAAACATGTGTTGCAACCGTCCTCTGCAAAAATGTTACGCTCTTCGCCCACATGTGTCCTTTAGTTGTGCCCTGAAAAGCAGCCACAATAAGGGGAAAATACCTGAACCAGTGTCCAGGATTACAAACTCTCTTGCCACATCATGGGCAAATACTCATGACTTACTTGCCCCCTCATCATTTCCCCTCCTCACCCTCATGTCTGGCTTTCACCAATACTCTGCTTTATAAAGATAACATGAAAAGTACACACTACATAGTGTCACTCAAATATATAAATCCTTATTGAACTGTTTTAGGCAAAAAGGTGCTCACCTTTTAAACCCAGCAATCTGTAGTGAAATATTCCATGGAAAACAAAATCCCAATAAGAAACAATTGCTTGTGGTCTTGTGGGTAAGCATCTGCAATGGGAACATGGCAACTTGAGTAAAATCCTGGTAGCCAAATACTTGAGCAACCTTGGTAACCTAAGAAAAACCATGTGTTGCGTCCACCCTCTGCAAAAAAGTTACACTCTTCACCCACATCTGTCCTTTAGTTGTGCCCTGAAAAGCAGCCACAATCAGGGGAGAATAACTACACCAGTGGCCAGGATTACAAACTCTGTTGCCACGTCATGGGCAAATACTCATGACTTACTTGCCCTCTCATAATTTTCCCTCCTCTCCCTCATGCCTGGCTTTCAACAATACTCTGCTTTATAAAGATAACTTGAAAAGTACTCATTCCATAGTGCCACTCAACTATCTAGATCCTTATTGAACTATGTTAGGCAAAAAGTGTACAATTGTGCCATTATCCTCCCCACCACACTCCCTCCCTCTTGACTGGCAGACTACAAATACCAGAATGCAATTCAGCAAAGGCAAATAAATAGTCTCTGAGTGCAACACTTTCAAGGACTGACAGTAGCATGGTTAAAAAAAAAGCAGATGCCATGTGTTTTCTTAATGTGTTATGAGATATTTAAAATGAAGAAAACACATGGCACCAGACTGTGGACTGTCACCTATCCATGCATTAACTGGGACCAAGCCTGCTTAGCTTCAAAGTGAGGAAGGGGCCTGCCCCCTCAGGCCATGTTGCTCTAAGTGGTCTTGTAACTTTGACTTATTAGGCACCATGACTTGAGGGGGCTGGCCTTTTCCTCACTTTGAAGCTAAGTAGGGTCAGTCCTGGTTACTGCATGGATGGGAGACCCGGGTCACCAATGATTTTTCACCCCGCTATCACTGTAGCCGTAAAAATATCTATTTTTTAAAATTATGTATAAAAGATTGCAGGCTGTGCGAACTCACATAGTTTTTAGTTAATGCTCTGTGCAATTAAATTATGTGCAGAGGATCACACACTTGGTTAAGTAGCGTGCTACAAGCCCCTTATTTTATGGCGGTTTCTTGGTGACTTTGGTGATACATCGCACAACCCCAACTAACTGCATTTATGTCATGATTCCTGCCCCTCATGCCCTCAGCCCTCCAAGATGTCAGGCTGGAGCCAGGCCACGATCACCCCACCCCATCCCTCCACGTGGAGTCAGACTTGGCACTTGTGGCACCAGACTCACTCACTCCCATAGGATAATATTGGGGATTGGACTTGTAGTGCATTGATGGGGACAAGATGGATGCATCCACATATTTCGGTTCCCAGAACTGCATGTGCAGTCTAGTCTTTTGGGTGTGGTTCAGCCCAGAGACACCTGGGATACCCAGAGACTATTTAAGCCACGCCCAGGCTGAGAACCATGCTTTGCGTTTTTCTGCACCTGCAGCGTGACTCTCACCGTGTTCGGATCGGTCTCCAGTAGGCCTGCATCTTTCTTCTGCGCTCAGCTCCTGCAAGAACAAGAACACCGTTAGGAACAGCCTTACCTTGCGGCGCTTCTGCCCATCATTCATCGCACCTTCTGTTCTGCGGGCATCTTCGGCGGTGTCTTTCCCATCCCGGCACGCCGCTTCCTAAGAAAAAGGGAAAAGAACAGAAAAAAGGCATTATTAAGCATTCAGCAAATCTTTGCTTATTTTTAAAGACTGTACGAGCTTCAAATGCTTACCTGAATCCAGGCGCTCTGAGGGAACTCTATCTCCGGAACTTCTCATCCATCTTCAAGAAGGAAAAGACACTCCAGGTTAGCGTGGAAACATCTAGAGGCGCCGCATACTGCGCTTACTCACTGCATTTCTTCGTCATAACCGGCATCCACGCTGAAAACGTTGCGGTACCTAAAAGACACAGCAAAAAGAACTCAGTTCAATACAAATACGAAAGGGTCGCATCGCGCTCTCATCACCTTCAGCGCAACTCATCTCAGCAGCACGTCGCCATCCCCGGACGCCGGCCATCATCTAAGGAAGGAAAGGAACGAAGTTAGAGAACTGTTCAAAACACTCATTATACTTATCTGTCGGACTCTTGCCAGTGAAGTAACTAGGCAGCAACGAGCCTGCATCAATCAACTCGCCCCTGCGCTGAAAGCAGGATGGAGAGCACACTTTCCAAGAAAACAAGGTGAGCTGTGGATGAAAGGGAAGGGTTGGACCTCGGGGAAGAAGGGGTTCAAGCACACAGAGACAATAGGGAGTTAAACTCTACCAATCCTGTGTTTCAGGCCCAGTCTCCAGTCAAGTAGACTCCAGGGAAGGGTTTGAGGTCGTAAGAGGTCAGAACAGGCTGAGTGACGTCCCCGTGGATAGCAGGTGAGTGTTACAATTTAATCAGCACGTAAAAGGGACAAAAATGACCAGCTGCAAGAATAACATATGCCCAGGTACTTTTGCCCCCATAGCGAAAATCAAAGGCTGGCACCCATGAATATATGCACAGTAAGTGAACATATATTTTAAATTGCAAGACAAAATAGCATTGGACTTTTACAAAAATAATGAACACCAGAAAAATAACCTGAGAGAGGAAATGTTCCAATAAATATGATGGCAAAGTATAAAAGGTGCTCACCTTTTAAACCCAGCAATCTGTCATGTAATATTCCCTTGAAACCTAAATGCCAATACGAAACAAGTGCTTGTGGTCTTGTGAATAAGCATCTGCACTGGAAACATAACAACCTGAGTAAAATCCTAGTAGCAAAATACTTGGGCAAGCTTGCCAACCTAAAAAAAAACAAGGGGTTGCGTCCGCCCTCTGAAGAAAAGTTACACTGTCCACCCATGTGTATTTTACTTGTGTCCTAAAAAGCAGCCACAATTAGGGGAAAATAAAACTGCACCAGTGTCCAGGATTGCAAACTCTTTTGCCATACCGTGGGCAAATACTCATGACTTACTTGCCCTCTCATCATTTCTCCTCCTCACCCTCATGTCTGGCTTTCAACAATACTCTGCTTTATAAAGATAACTTGAAAATTACACATAGCATAGTGTCACTCAAATATATAAATCCTTATAGAAGTATGTTAGTGAAGGCATGCCCCTGTACGCTCACACCAGAAGGAATACAACCCGCTAAGGAAGAAATGCCAAGAGATTGCTTGCAAGGATAACATGTTTTAATCATACAAAAAGTAAAGGTGCAAGCAAAGGACTCTGCTGCTCGAGAACGTTCTGCCAGAGTATGCATGAACATTACATTTTAAGGGCACACAGCGTAATCAGTGACATCATTACATTCAGTCAAAATCCGCGAGATTGGTGGGTGAGGTCCTATGCATGGGCCTGCTCTATAGGGGATGCCAGGCTATAATTGGCTCCCATCTCGTCCACTTGTCTCTTCTTATGTGCGGTCACCTGGGCTCGTCTCTCCAGGGACTGAAGGTCAGGCTTTTTACATGTTGCCATTTCAGGGTTACTAGTGTACAATAATACTACTACATCATTATGACATGCACCTGGAAAACTTCACGGTCATGTTGACCCACACATTTTCTGCTCGGTTCATATCGCACTCTATGCACCCAAGGCTTCCACCCTCGTTTTGAGCTATTATGTTTTCCTCCCTGTACCTCGTACTACAAAGGGTGTATTTATGGGATAAGGTGAAATGGCCGTGTTCGTCTAGGTCTTTTATGGCCATTGTTATTTTTGCTGGTGGCTGGAGGTCGCCCACTATCGTGGAAATGAGGGGTTCTTGGACTGGGTCAGTGGTGGGTGCCACTACAACTGGTGGGCTGGGTGGGGGTTAGAAGTCTGCTGTTTGCCTGGCTGTGATGAATGTGTGCTGCGAGGAGCCTGGTGCTGTCTCATGGCCTTGCAGGGCGCATTCTTTTCTGGGATAATATGCAATTGCAACAGTTAAGGAACAAAGGGAAGTTTCTGTGAGAATTAGCAGCACAGGCTCATCTGCCCTCAGAGTTTGTGCCTGTTCAGGTTTCTCCGCCGGGCCTCCGTTTACTGAGCAGCCATGTAGGACTGAATGTATCTCCCATAACTATAAAATGGCATCTCTTAATATGCACGCAGTAAAGGCCTCATTACAACCCAGGCGTTAAGGGTTTAACAGCGCCGTCGGCGCCGTTAACCCTTAACGCCTGATTACCATTTTAACGCCTGCTATTAGCAGGCGTTAAAATGCAAGGCGCTAACCCGCCTTGGTGCTAATTACGGCACCGTAATTTACGGTGTCGTAATTAGCGCCTTCCCCACTCCCATTATGCCCTATGGGGCAAAAATGGGAATGGGGAAGGGTAAATGGGGAATGGGGATTTACCGCCCCACTCACCTTGGAATGGGGCAGTAAATCCGGTGTAAACAGAGTTTACACCATGGTGGTAAAGTAGGGAACTTACCGCCTGGGTTGTAATGAGGCCCTAAGTCTATGCATCAACAAACCCGCAATATTGTATTTGTGAATGGTTTCTTGGCACAGCCGTTCCCCCCCTGGTACATCGCTCGTCTATCTATGGGACTCACCTCACTCTAAAGCGGATAGGGGTGGTGGGAAACGCTCATTTCCTTCCCAACATTAGGCAATAAATTGACAATTGTGGCATTATTCCCCCCATCTTGACTGGGAGACTACAAATACCAGGATGAAATTCAGCAAAAGGCAAAAAAATGATCAGCTGCAACAATAACATATGGCCAGGTACTTTTGCCCCCATAGCAAAAATCAAAAGATGGCACCCATGAATATACACACAGTAAGTGACCATATATTTAAAAGTGAAATATACAAATGTAGACCAATTGACCTTCTCCTTAGACGAAAGTGCACAAGACAAAACAGTATTGGACTTTAAAAAAAAGTAATGAACAACAGAAAAATAACCTGAAAGAGAAAACCTTTCAATAAGTATGCTGGCAAAGTATAAAAGGTGCTCACCTTTTAAACCCAGCAATCTGTAGTGAAATATTCCATGGAAAACAAAATCCCAATACGAAACAATTGCTTGTGGTCTTGAGGGTAAGCGCCTGCACTGGGAACATGACAACCTAAGTAAATCCTGGTATCCAAATATTTGTACAAGCTTGCCAACCTCAAAAAAATTCAAGGGGTTGCGTCCTCTCTCTGAAAAAAAGTTATGCGGTCCACTCACATGTGTCCTTTACTGGTGCCCGGAGAAGCAGCCACAATCAGAGGAAAATAACTACACCAGTGTCCAGGATTACAAACTTGCTTGCCACATCGTGTGCAAATACTCTTGACTTACTTGCCCTCTCATCATTTCCCCTCCTCACCCCCATCTCTAGCGTTCCACAATACTCTGCTTTATAAAGTACACATACCATAGTGTCACACAAATATATAAATCTTTATAGAACTGTGTTAGGCAAAAAGTGTACAATTGTGGTATTATCCCCTGATCCTGACTGTGAGACTTCAAATACCAGAATGCAATTCAACAAACGGCAAAAAAGGGTTTCTGAGTGCAAAAAAAAGGACTGACAGTAGCACGGTTTAAAAATAAATTATGTGGATGCTGTGTGTTATGAGATATTGAAAACTATGAAAACGCACAGCATTCAGGACTGTGGACTGTCTCACATCCATGCAGTAAATGGGTCCAACACTGCTTAGTTTCAAAGTGAGGAAGGATCCACCCCCCCTTAAGCCATGTTGCTTTGAGTGCTCTTGTTAGGTGGGCACATTTATTAGGTAACATGGGCTAAGTCCCAGTTACTGCAGGGATGGGAAACCCACTGTTTCTGTAAAAATATACATATTTTAATTATTATTGACTAGGAGACTACAAATACCAGAATCCAATTCAGTGAAATGCAAAAAATGGTCTCGGAGTGCAAAACTTTCAAGGACTGACAGCACTGTTTAAAAAGAAAAAACATTCAGATTCCCATTCGGTCACCCTTCCATGCAGTAACCGGGACTGACCCTGCCTAACTTGAAAGCAAGTAAAGGGCTGGCCCGTTTCTCTAAGTGGTCATGTAACAATGGCTCATTTATGGGGATTCATGACCTAAGAAGGCTGGCCCCTTCCTCACTTTGAAGGTAAGCAGGGTCTCTCTTGGTGACTGCATGGATGGGAGACCTGGATGGCAATCGTGTCACTGGCCACAGCCAGTGATTTTTCACCCTCAACGTCACTATATCTGTAAAAATATCTTTAAAAAAAAGAAACTGTAGCTGTGGGTACTGAACTGCATATACCCTCAGATATCCATAGTCCTTTGTAGCCTCGAATTTAATAGCAAATATCGGAAAAACAGCCAGAATAAAAAAAGCTTTTCTGCCTCATCACGTGCGGGCCTCATCTGTGCCAGGTCCCCTCACTCCCCAGATGTCACCTCTCCCCTTTCCCTCCACAACACATGCTGCTTCTGTGACACAGTTTGGTTTGCGATGTCAGCTATTCGTGACTATAGCCGAGGCTACAGAAAGCTTTGTGTTGCAAACTCAGTCCCTAGACCCCCTACAACTCCAATATTTCACTTGGTGACCTCCAACCACCTCCTCCCCACCTCTAGCCTGTTGGCATGTGCATGTTTCTTTACCTGCAAATAGCTTTTTTCCTGCATTTCATTTTCCCATATCCTCTGCTATAACTTCGATTATCTAAACAAGATGGCGGTTGTTTCATTTCTAAAAACACCCAATTTTGGGTAAATCCCCAAGACATAGCTATCTATTTTTGAGAAGGGGACACCCCTTTCTCTGTCAAACATTTAAATAACTACTGCACGGCATAACTCCAAACCATGCATGGATCACAAGTGAACGCTTTGTGCCCAAGTTGTTTCAGACCTGATCCAAATCTGTCCACTGGATTGGGCTGTGCGCTTTGGCAAAAATGTACCTTGTTTGCCTATGGAAAAATAAATGGGAAGTAGGCTGCAACATTGTTATTTGTTAATGTATCTTTACAAAACTTTGCAGTCTGGGGGGGCGAGTCCCAAATTACTTTCGAAATGCCTGTCAAATCTGTCACTAAAATCAAAAGTTATTATTAATCGAATTTTAAGGGGTTCTTATGGGAGACCGACTCACCTTAACTAGAGGGCGGTTATTGCTGCCCTATAATATATACATAAACACAACTATATGGATTGCAATGTTACTCATTGTGGTTTTCTAAGGCTCTTAGTGCCATAGAAAGGAGGTCTAATTAGTGCTATTTATTTGTCAGCTCATGTGCTGCCTTCTCGTTCTGCTGCACAGTTAAGGAAGATGACTCCACATATGTAGGAAGTCTACCACCCCAGCTTACCCAGCTTCACATCGACATCTGACCAATTATCTCACAGCAGCATTGACGCCCATGGAGCAACTTTTCCCAGGACTTTTAGACACATCAGTGGTGACAATTCCTTATTTGGGAGTGTAATGCTGGGGAGTGATATTGCTTCACTTGTGGGGCCTGTGTCTGTGGCTCTTTACTCCCTCGTTGCTTGTGTATGTTTTGGGGTTTTTGTTTTGTATGTTATATTTTGTGTTGTAGACTGTAGCTGCCACAAAGGCCTTACATGAAGGGATTATTAGAGTCTATGCAGTACATGCAAATGTTAGGGGAATTAAAATTGCTGGGTAGCCATTTGATCAGAGTGCCAGAGTATGTAAAAACCACTGGGGGAGAGGTAGGCAAAATGTTTGCATAATATGTTTGTAAACTAATCTTTGCACACATATTGGTTGTTCCTATTCAAGGACATGGCAGTAATGAACTGACGTTTTGCCAGAATGTGAATAATTGTGAGTCATATTTATTACCCCCACTGTTTGAAGTGACTGTTAAGCGTTAAGTAAAAGATGCTTGTTTGCTAGAGTGCGGTGTAGAGTCAGGTGCAGGTGTGGCAGCCGGTGTTACCTGCATTCATTTGAGATTCTTTGAATTATTGAGATTGTGCATCTCGCGACGAACAAGGAATATCTACTCTGGAATCTACTATTGTGGCAATTGATCCTGCTGGCTGAAATCTTCAAAACTACAAATGCTGCGCATTTGCGCAAGTGCGTATTTCTTTTTTTTTTTTCAAATAAATAAAAAAATGTATTTGGTTTGGCTGATAAAATCAACCTTTCAAATAAAGTGAATACAAACATTTACAGTATATAAAAACTTTACCGATTTGATATAAAAGAAAAAGTTTTTTTTTTTCACAAATTCACAAATACATATTTAAACAAATTCATATTTAAACAAATTATTAAGAGAAAAAAAGGCAATAAAATTGGTCCAAAGTCCATTAAACCATGATCCATGCAATACATTTGATATAAAAACGATCACTCAATTTCATTGTGAACATTGGATAAGATAGCACTTAAATATTGTATTATTGCAACTCTGATTTTGTACTTCTGAATAGTCTAATCCATATTTCTTCTTCATCCATAGGAGCATAGACACATAATAGATCAGTGAAAAAAAATATTCTTATTGAAGTTAGAGCTGTGCAGCTCACTAACAGGTGCTGCAAAGTTTCACCAAAGTCCATGTTTTGACAAAACCGACAGTAGTTTAATTCTTTCGGTGCCATTCCTCTCCTCACCATTATTTCCATTGTTGGAAAAAGATAAAATCTGAACCGTAGATATTGATGTCTAGTGTCTGGCGCGGGAAATCTAACCAGGTAATCTGCCATTGTGCGTAATCTTTTTTGCCCAAATCACTGTTCGTTGAAATCTTTATAAGTGCAACATTTAGCAGTATTACATATCCAATCATACTGGAATAACTTTAACTTGGCTCGGTCAAGATTTGTTAGGAGTATTTCAAGAGATATAGCTGCGTCTGCCAGAGCATTCAACACACAAGTTCGCCATTTAGATGCAAAAAAATCTTGTGAAACCGCAAGATGGTGCGCGACTGTGCTTAAGATGTTATTCTTTGTCAATCCCAGTAAACATTTTCTGAATAATGCACACATCTTCCACAGTAATTGTGAGAACAGCAAAACCAAACCCATTTCAAAGCGAATCATGAGGAGTGTAGTACATTTCGGATGTTTTAAAATCGATCCCCAAAATCGTGCTTCAGATAAGTCCCATATGTTGCTCTTAATCGGCATTTTAGTATCAACTCCATATAGCAAAATTGGGACTACTTTTGCCTGATAAAATGCCATGATGTGGCTGTATGAGAACTTACCATACTTATACACGAGTATGTTAGCCTGTGATTTCAACGTTTCCAATTTTAAATTCAGTGAAACAATATAGGCATTTTCACTTAGAGTGTTATAGATGGTCAAGCCTAAATATTTGTAGTTTTCAACCTTCATTAATGTAACATTGTTAAGGTGCCACTTATATTTTTTCCCATAGGAAATATTTTTGGTTTTTTGACAGACTACTACTTGTGTTTTCTCTAAATTGATTATGAGATTTTTTTCTACTGAGTATGCGGACAGCTTGTCCAGTAGATTCTGTAGCCCACTAGGGGTCTGTGACAAAAGGACCAGGTCGTCCGGATACAACATCCAAGATATCCGTTGATGGCCCAATTTTGGGGCATCACTAATAGTGTCTGCAAAAGATTCACCAAGATCAGGAATAAACAAATTAAACAGAAAAGAAGCTAGGATGCAACCTTGCTTAAGACCACGGCCAGTGAGAATTAATTTGGAGAGTAGTCCTTCAATTGTAAGCCGAACTTGAATCGAGGTGTCAGTATGAAGTTGTTTTATGATAGAAATGAGAGAAGAAGGACATGCAAAACGAGTTAATTTTTGATAAAGCAGATTGCGATTAATGGAGTCAAAGGCAACCCTGAAATCAATATATGCTAAGTATAACAGTTGATTCCGGACTGCACACTGAGATTTCAACATGTTCAATATCATAATGTTTGGTGCTGTCCCTAACCCTGACACAAAACCCGCTTGGAAGGGGTCCCTTCTCTTCAAGTTCGATGCCCAGTTATTCAAATCTCTGAGTACAATACGATTGAATATCTTTCCCGTGGCATCCAACAAGGTAATGGGTCTATAACTTGCTGGGTCGGACCTATTACCTTTTTTGTAGATTGGAAGAATAATTGAATGTTTCCATGAGTCAGGTATTAGTTGTGTCTGAATAATATTTGAAAAGATGTTATATAATATTTCAGACCAAATTTCTGGATGTTGTTTTAGCATGAAATTCGTAAATCCATCAGGACCCGGAGCTCGAGATGAACTTGCCTTATTTATGAAGAATAAAATATCTTCTTTATCAAATATTAAAGAGAATGTTTCTGTTAATTGTGGCACTCTTTGTTTGCTTACATTCGAACATGACATATATAGATTTGAAAAATGTGTCACCCATGCTTGTTCTGACACATTATTAGGGTGTTAGGTTATTTGATGGCCAGCAGTCGTTTGATTGATTACTGACCAAATTTGGGATGTGTTCTTTCCTGCTAAAACACTCAGCATTTTTGAGCTGTCATTTTGAAATAAAATTGCTTTGTGTGATCTTAACCAATTCTTATAATTTATCTTTAGTTGAGTAAGGATAGTGTGTCTTATATTGGGCGGAAGCCTCAAGGCTTGTCGTCTTTTTAAACGAAATGTTCTTTTTGCGGCTTCCACTTCCCTGTCAAATACATGTAAGGTTTGAGCTGTAATTACCTTAGATTTATTTGTTTTATGTTGAAAAAGTTGCATTATTTTGTGATAAGGCGTTTGCTGCTGTTGATCTGCATTTGCATTACTTGTTTGCCTTGCATAAAATGGATTAAATCTTTTTAGGGAAGTTTCATTCCAACATAATCTGTTGCCACCGGGGTTAACAGTTACGAAATCTAGTGTATTAGTAACTCCCTGCATGTTTACTGGCTCAGTTACATTCCAGTACATTGAGAGGCTGTTATGGTCACTCAAAGTTAATTTGAAATTTGAAAACTTCTGAGATGAGAGATTGATTTGCATAAATGTAATCAATTATCGCCGAGGAGTTACCTCTGTGCCACGTCAGTTGTGGGGGGATATCATCTGCAAAGGAGCCATTTAACATTTGAAGATTGTACATTTCAGTGAAATGGTTCCAAAGTATCAATCTGTTACAAGATTTGCTTTGATCAAAGTAATGCAAGTTTAAATCTCCTGTTATGATGACATATCTAATAATCTTATCAAGACACACCAGGTGCATTAGGGAATTCATGTCTCTCATAAATGTGTGGTCGGAAATACCGGCAGTATGCATTTATCAAGGCGTATGTGGTGTTAACAGCCTTTAGCTTTATCATCTGCAGAAAGGGATTTGGAGATGACCAATCTTCAGATTCAAATAATAGATCTTGTTTGATGGCTATAAGGAGCCCTGATGTTGGACGCCCATGATTTAATTTTTGGGCTAAATTTAAATGTATATCATAGTTATCCCAGGTTGGGCCAGTGGTGAGCCACGTTTCTTGAAATGTGGCTATATCAACATTATCAAGGCTTGATTCAACATTATTTAGCAAATGACAAACCCTCTTGTATTCCAACTAGTAAGAGAGACAAGAGTTTGCTGCATAGATTGACCTAGTTAATGCACATTTTGATTCAGATGACAATCGCAGAACTTTTCAGAGCCTTCTGCAGAGCCCTGGATGACAGTCTTTGCATTGACCCTCCCAGGAGTGGCTACAGCAAGTGTTGAATTTACTGTTGGAACTTTAGAAGGGAGTTGATTCACTTCAATAATAAAACCTAAATCATACAGATGATTTTTAGCTGACCATATGGTGTTAACAAGCACTCTAGAATTGATCCACAGTTTTACCGAAGAAAGTATGTGCACATCTTCAAACTCCACTAGTTGAATGTCAGCGGAATTAATATCTTGTAGTTCAGGAATTTCCACGAAGATGGTGAGGATGGATTTATGATTTAAATCATATTGCACATTCGGAGGTTGGCGACATGAGATAATCAAATAATGTAATGCTGGACTTTTCAAGTCACCTTTAAGTGTTTTTTGTATTGTAATGTATCAAGACTATTCTTAACAGGAACCGGAATTATTGATGCTTTTTTGTCAAAAGAATTTGCAATGGTTGTTTCTATCAGCCGTTGAAGTTCGGGGACCAATGCTGAGATAAGAATTTTGCCTTCAAGCACAGTGCTTAGCTGAGACACTGTTCCTGTTATTGTAGGTAATTCAGCTGACCGAGTCTGATTAATGAGCCTGATAGAGTTAAGCCTGAGAGATGTTTGGGCCAAAGGTTGAGTATTAGAAGTCTCAATTTCAGCATCAGTAGCTTGACAAAAGTCTCTAATTCTGTCTGGTGCGGATGTCTCTTGTCCATGTGTAGTGTGAATTCTACTAGGGTCATAATGAGTGAGATATTTTTGCGCTGGTTGCGCTGACATATAGGCGTCAACCACGTGCCAAATCTCCTTTCTGTGATCTTCCAGGATCTGCTGCGAAGATCCATGCAGAAAAATATCCTGATTAGTTTGATTTTTAATTCCTTGTGCTGTATTAGATGGAGTGTGCTCTGTGCTATTTGCAACGAGATCCGAGTCATCTTAAGCGAATTTCACATGATGGTCAGTAGAAGTTGAGCACATCTCATTTCCACTATTAGCTCTGTCTTGACGAGCTAAGGCTTGCAGATGATATTTTCTGTAGATTGCTTTTGAAGCCAGTGAGGTGCCTTTCTGCGGAGCTATTAAAGATTTAATGACCCGCTTAGTCGTAGAAGTGCAGACATTTTTGGATGGTGCCATATTTTTTGATTTTTTCCTGTTTGCCAATGACTCTGCAACCTTTTCCAGGGAGAGATTAGAGTGAGAGTCTAAAGCAATGACTTCATTCTCAGGAACAAGCAGCATTGGATTTGCATCTAGTTTTTGTCTTGCGTTCAAAAAAATTTCCTTTCACTGACCCATTCCGAGTTTTATACTTTCCGCTGCCAAGCTTTATTTCTACCCCATGATCCTGCTTTTTTTTCGGGTTTTGATCATGGTGATTCTTTAAAAATATGAGGGCAATTTTTTGAGGGATCTTAATGATTTCATCTGCCCTGTCACTAACTGGAGATGGAAGGGTTTTTGTTACAGGACCTTTTTTGAGAAAAATGGGAGCTATTTTGAGAATCTGTTTCGGAGGTAATAGTGTGAATTCTGCGGTTTGCTCAAACATCGCTTTACTAGTTTGTGAACTTGTCGATGTCATCGGAGCTGTTTTCTTTTCCCCCTCCATGTCTTTGTTAGGAGCTGCCTCATGGTCTTGTTTACTAACTCCAATCTTGTTCTTAATCATTTTGCGAGTCTGGGATTTTTTTCCGCATTTCATTATTACAACTTTCTCTCGTAATCTTTTCTTTCTTCTGGCTTCTTACCACCTGATGCCGAGATCTGTTGCGGGTGAAATGCTTTTTCTAGAGTTTGGTCCTCATCGTTTGCTACAGGGCCAATTGATGGATATGCATTTGAGATGGCCTCATTTTGGCAGTCAACACTTACATTGGCCAATCTTCGAAATTCCTCAAGAATTGATTCAGACAAAGGAGTATCATCCAAAGGCAGATTTTTTTCATCATCGCTAGTTTTGGGAAGCAAATTCAAATCTTTGCTACTGGAATTTTGTGAATAATGCAGAAGCTCTTGAAGTGTGAGTCTATTGGCATCCTCAAGATTATTTTTAAGGACCATGGATCTCTGATTCGCAGAGAGATCCATGCCTTGTTTTGTTGATTCCACTTTAAGTTCTTGTATTTTTTGCAAAATGTTGGTGTTAATAAGATTGCAGCATCCAACCATTGCTCCATCCAGGGAGGCAACTTCTTTTGTTAATTCAAGCAGGGAACCAGTTTGTAACTGGACCTTGCCTTTCAACAATTAGAAGACAGAGACTACTGAGTTTAATACATAATTAAGTGCACTTAATGTATGTTGAGAGGATCCAGGTAGCTTTTGAAGAGATTCTGCTTGCAAGTTCTGGTCTTCAGATGGATTGTGGGACGTTATTAAATTATTGTCTTGATCAGACTCTAGAGATTCCAGTAATCCATCCGAGTTGGAAAGATTTAGCTTCTCCAAGAGATGTGCACTTATGTTAGGGTCAGGTAATGTTAACACTGAAGTGCTCTGAATGGTCGCGGGATTCGCCAAGGGTTATCGGTAGAGCAACTTCATTATGGGATGTTTTTCCCCCAAAATGATCTTCAATTTTCTTCTGTATTTTTGTTGTTGTTACAGTGAATTCAAGCCCCTTTTTCCAGTTTTCAATCAAGGGGAAATGTTCCTCATGAGTTGTGGGTGTTCTGATTGGGGTAGAATTAGTTGACTCCATGTGGATCTGTGCCGCAATTTGGTGATTCACTGTATAAGGAAGAGGATGGCTCGCAGCAATTGTTGGAATATCCATCAAGCCATTATTGGGGGAAGAAGTTGGTGCAATAGACTCCTCCCATTCAGGAGCCCGGGGGTCATCCTCAACCGGATTGCCCCGGAGTTTCATCACGTGTGTATGCACGTGTTTTAGTTACAACCTTTCAGTAGTTTGCCTTTCTCTATACTTGGACTAAGTGGATAAGTTACCTTTATTAAAATCAGGTCACTGACTTTCACTTAATCAGCCGAATCAAAGGAACTTGGTTCCCACAGTCTTCGGCAGCAGGAAATGTGTTAATATTGCACCTGAATTATGCAGATTTTGAAAGGCTAAGCAGTATGCTGTTCCAAGGCAAACGCCCGCAGTCACAGCACGTCAATGTCAATAGAATATTCAATCCTCAGTTTTCAATAAATAAGGAGCACCCGTTAGGATTGTAATCAAGCAGTAAGTAGTATGCGGTTGAACGAGCTGAGAATGTCAGCACACAGAGTACACAAGACGAGCTTGAGAAGACAATCTTCACCTTTGTATTTTGACACAGTTTCAGAAGCGTGGATGTGAAAGGTAACAATTTACTGAATCACAATGGTTACCTGCTGCGCCCAAGGCGTGAATCCTGCAGCGAGTCGTGTGATTACTCGATGTCATGCGGTTGATGTATCAGGAGCGATTTTGAAGGATCCAGTGCCAGCGCCTCTCAGAGCCAAACAGCAGCAAAACAGTTCTTCATAAACACAAAATGCACTGCCCTTTACTCCGCGGCCGGGCTTAACCGAGTGCGTTTGCTAGTGTGGGGCGCACAGTGTGGGGCAGTTGTAGCAGTGTGCACAGGCTGAGCATTCCAGGCCTGCGTGGAAAGGGAATATGCAAACGACAAACATGTAACGAGAAAGTGTATTGGAAAAGATACTGGCGAGTCACGTGTTACATGTTCTTGTAAGCTGACATAATGTATAACTTGCAGAGCAACGGTCCAGCTCTGGCCACGCCGAGGGCGACTATCACTGCATTGAAAATAACCATGTTGTGGGAACCATTTGATCAAGCCCCGTTAATGTTAATTTTAATGTTAAAGGACATTTGTACCGCGCACTATCACCACCGGAGTGGCCCCCTGGCGCACTGGCAGCTCTGAAAGAGGAATGGAGGGTCAGTTAGTGGGAGGAAGCAGGAAAAGTGCAAAAGAGCAGTGATGTGCTGTTGACGGCCTCAGCCCGGTGGGTCTGTTGGCTGGGCCTGGGGTGTTTGGAGCCGGCAGTCGTTGTGTACTGTTGTGGAGGTCTATGTGTGTTTTTGTTTTGGTGTTGCAGTGTAATGAGGTTTGTGAGGTTTGTTGTGCTGTAGGTTTGTGGTTGTGTTTGGTTTGGGGTTTGAGAGGTGTGTGCAGAGGTGGAAATTGTTAGTAGAATTGGTTAGTTGGCATCTCTATCCTGAATTGAGGCGCTGGGCTTGCAAAGTCTCTCCTGATGCTCCTCTGTCCTGATGTGGGCCCATCTTGCACTAAGGTCCCTTTCACACCTGGCCCCCACCTCAACCAGCCTCCATCACAACCCCTCCTGTCCTCCTTACTTGATCTTGTGGCCAGTGCACATATAGTACATAATTGGATATAGTACGTGGCTTTCAGGAGATGGAACCTAAAAAGATTATACATGGAACTATGCCAACCCAATTAGAAGTTCTCATGGGGGTTGTATCTCGTATGGCCTCAACTGGGCATTTGAGATTGGGGCTAGATTTCACGCTTACATCTACCAACATAAAAAGAAAGATTGTTGATTGCATCACGTGGGTGAGAAACCTGAGTGAGGCAAACCATTGCCTCAATAATAATACAAATGTGAGAGAATGGGCGAAGAGACCGTAAGGCCACAAGTGAGGAAGAAGTTAATCTGCAGGAAAGGGGCACAAAAAGTGTTTTGAAGAACAATCTGATTGAGAAGGAATGTGAAAAATTGCAGTCAGGCAATTCTCTATCAGCATCTCCTGACCTATTTAGAATGTCAATAAATGAATCTGTAAATGAACTGGGCAATGTACAAGAGCCAGAAGAACATATGGGAGAGAATAGTTCTACTAAATCCGCTGATCACATAAATCCTTTAACACTGGAGACTCGGAATTTTGAACTCCCTCGTAAACGTTTCTGAATTGCTCAGAGAGGAGTTCAAGGGACAGGCAAATATTCTGCTGGAAGTGCATAAAACTCTGGATATGCTCTCGGAAGCGAAAATAAGTGAAAAAGAGTACCACAGAAAGATGTACTTGGTAAATGTAAAAGACAGAACAGTGATCTGGCAGAGATACACAGGCCGATTCATGGAATAAATGTGCGCCGAAAATCCCGGCGCAGAGGGGCCAATACGTGCGCTGCGCCGAAAATTAGCGAAAAGCGCAGGGAAACCAGCGCACGTCGATTCATGGAAGTCCGTGCGCAAGAAAAGCAGAGGACGTGCGCGGAAAAAGCGCGCGGCGCAGGCCGGCGCACAGGTCAACCAACGTCGTGCGCCACGGCCACTGCGCTATCACTCCGAGCGCAGCGCACAGCTCTAAAGTAGGCGGAACACAGGGCGGGACACTCGGAATGGGGAATAAAATGGGGCACAACACTCGGAATGGGGAAGAATGTGGGCGGCACGGGGAAAGTTTAGAAGGCAAGTGCGCGGAACGCCCACACGCTCGCATACAACACGTATTCATGGAATAGAATAGGGCAAAAAAGCGCACGCTCAAAGCAGCGCACAGGCACAAACAGGCACAAACACGACCGCCACAAGAAAGCAGGCGGTAGCGTCTCTGCGCCTGCAAGAAATGTGCGCTAAAAGGTGCGCCAACAAATAGCACCTATATACAGACATGATCAATGTCCAATACTGTTGCCCTCCAGGACAAATGACGTACAAAGGGGTACCCACAAACACAGACACGCGCTGAGAGAAAAAATAAACGTGTGCGTGTATACCGGGGTGCGCGGGAAGTTGCACACGCGATATGGCCGGGTACGTGGATTCCAGGGGTGCGCGGGAAGTTCCACACGCGATTAGTCAGGGTACGTGGATTGCAGGGGTGCGCGGGAAGTTGCACACGCGATATGGCCGGGTACGTGGATTCCAGGGGTGCGCGGGAAGTTCCACACGCGATTAGTCAGGGTACGTGGATTGCAGGGGTGCGCGGGAAGTTGCACACGCGATATGGCCGGGTACGTGGATTGCAGGGGTGCGCGGGAAGTTGCACACGCGATATGGCCGGGTACGTGGATTCCAGGGGTGCGCGGGAAGTTCCACACGCGATTAGTCAGGGTACGTGGATTGCAGGGGTGCGCGGGAAGTTGCACACGCGATATGGCCGGGTACGTGGATTGCAGGGGTGCGCGGGAAGTTGCACACGCGATATGGCCGGGTACGTGGATTCCAGGGGTGCGCGGGAAGTTCCACACGCGATTAGTCAGGGTACGTGGATTGCAGGGGTGCGCGGGAAGTTGCACACGCGATATGGCCGGGTACGTGGATTGCAGGGGTGCGCGGGAAGTTGCACACGCGATATGGCCGGGTACGTGGATTCCAGGGGTGCGCGGGAAGTTCCACACGCGATATGGCAGGGTACGTGGATTGCAGGGGTGCGCGGGAAGTTGCACACGCGATATGTCCGGGTACGTGGATTCCAGGGGTGCGCGGGAAGTTCCACACGCGATTAGTCAGGGTACGTGGATTGCAGGGGTGCGCGGGAAGTTCCACACGCGATATGGCCGGCTACGTGGATTTCAGGGGTGCGCGGGAAGTTCCACACGCGATATGGCAGGGTACGTGGATTCCAGAGGTGCGCGGGAAGTTCCACACGCGATATGGCCGGCTACGTGGATTTCAGGGGTGCGCGGGAAGTTCCACACGCGATATGGCAGGGTACGTGGATTCCAGGGGTGCGCGGGAAGTTCCACACGCGATATGGCCGGCTACGTGGATTCCAGGGGTGCGCGGGAAGTTCCACACGCGATATGGCCGGGTACGTGGATTTCAGGGGTGCGCGGGAAGTTCCACACGCGATTAGTCAGGGTACGTGGATTTCAGGGGTGCGCGGGAAGTTCCACACGCGATATGGCCGGCTACGTGGATTTCAGGGGTGCGCGGGAAGTTCCACACGCGATATGGCAGGGTACGTGGATTCCAGGGGTGCGCGGGAAGTTCCACACGCGATATGGCCGGCTACGTGGATTTCAGGGGTGCGCGGGAAGTTCCACACGCGAATTGGCTGTGTGCTCCCAGGCATTACCTGTACACCCTCCACGGCCCCTGCAGGCAGCACACACCACAGGGAACTACCCTGCACACCTGCTCATGTCTCCCACCACCCCCACCCCCCATCCACCAGGGACACCCTCCACCAGGCCCCCACCCATGTCTCCCACCACCCCCACCCCCAGCACTGTGGGGAACCTGCCAGCAGGCCCCCACCCATGTCCAACCCATGTCTCCCACCACCCCCACCCCCCATCCACCAGGGGCACCCTCCACCAGGCCCCCACCCATGTCTCCCACCAGGCCCCCACCCCCAGCACTGTGGGGAACCTGCCAGCAGGCCCCCACCCATGTCCAACCCATGTCTCCCACCACCCCCACCCCCCATCCACCAGGGGCACCCTCCACCAGGCCCCCACCCATGTCTCCCACCAGGCCCCCACCCCCAGCACTGTGGGGAACCTGCCAGCAGGCCCCCACCCATGTCCAACCCATGTCTCCCACCACCCCCACCCCCCATCCACCAGGGGCACCCTCCACCAGGCCCCCACCCATGTCTCCCACCACCCCCACCCCCAGCACTGTGGGGAACCTGCCAGCAGGCCCCCACCCATGTCCAACCCATGTCTCCCACCACCCCCACCCCCCATCCACCAGGGACACCCTCCACCAGGCCCCCACCCATGTCTCCCACCACCCCCACCCCCCATCCACCAGGGACACCCTCCACCAGGCCCCCACCCATGTCTCCCACCACCCCCACCCCCAGCACTGTGGGGAACCTGCCAGCAGGCCCCCACCCATGTCCAACCCATGTCTCCCACCACCCCCACCCCCCATCCACCAGGGGCACCCTCCACCAGGCCCCCACCCATGTCTCCCACCAGGCCCCCACCCCCAGCACTGTGGGGAACCTGCCAGCAGGCCCCCACCCATGTCCAACCCATGTCTCCCACCACCCCCACCCCCCATCCACCAGGGGCACCCTCCACCAGGCCCCCACCCATGTCTCCCACCAGGCCCCCACCCCCAGCACTGTGGGGAACCTGCCAGCAGGCCCCCACCCATGTCCAACCCATGTCTCCCACCACCCCCACCCCCCATCCACCAGGGGCACCCTCCACCAGGCCCCCACCCATGTCTCCCACCACCCCCACCCCCCATCCACCAGGGACACCCTCCACCAGGCCCCCACCCCCAGCACTGTGGGGAACCTGCCAGCAGGCCCCCACCCATGTCCAACCCATGTCTCCCACCACCCCCACCCCCCATCCACCAGGGGCACCCTCCACCAGGCCCCCACCCATGTCTCCCACCACCCCCACCCCCAGCACTGTGGGGAACCTGCCAGCAGGCCCCCACCCATGTCCAACCCATGTCTCCCACCACCCCCACCCCCCATCCACCAGGGACACCCTCCACCAGGCCCCCACCCATGTCCCCCTGGCCCCAGGTCCTGACGATACACAATCATGGCAGTAATGTCCAGCATACCCAGCACAAACACCCAGGCAAGGATTGCATGCACCCACATAGTGAATGCAATCACATGACACAACCACAAAGGCAAGTATGCAAAAGAACACATGTCCGTCACACACACATACACAATGGGTGCAAGTGAATGTCAAAACCCATATCATGACATGTAAGAAACCAAAGAGAAAATAACACAAGTGTAAGATAATATAAAAATGTATTAAAAACATAAAATAAGTAAACTAATAAAACATACAACTATGTGGCTAAGTAAATAAAAGGTCCATGTCCGAGAACAAAAAAGATAAACCAAAAAACAAAGGATTAAAAAATAAATAGAATTTGTCCAAAGCAAAACCATGTAGTAGGAAATCAAAGAAAAACCATTACGTCATGGTGTAAACAATAAGAAAATAAAAAAATGTATCTCCCAAAAATTTACAATATATACAGGAATGTTCCAGGGTCCATGAGCCCAACACCACAAATGAAACCTAATACTAACTAATAAAAAAATATGTACAAAAAAGTGGCCATTGTCCGAGCGGTCCAAAATAATAAAAATAAATAAAGGAAACCTAGCACTAACTAACTAAAAAACTATATACAAAGGCAGCGGGCACGTCCTGCGGCTCACTTGGTGATGCTGGCCAGGGCATCCTCGAACTCCATGTCAATGTCCTGGAGGCGGGACTCTGTCCTGGCCCCGAGGTCTCGCAGGGACAACCCCATGTGCTCACCAAAATCCCTGCGAGCCTCCTCGAGGCACTCAGCCCGCCTCAATGCCCGACGCATGGAGAACTCCGCCCTGGCCATGGCGAGCCGCTCCTCTTCCGCCCGCTGCCGCTCCGCACCTATCCGCTGGCCAAACTCCTCCCACACGGAACACACCGCCATGCCAGGGTTGCCCTGCCCTCCGGCCGATGCCTGCCCCTCTGATCTTGATGGCCCTGAGCCATGATGCCTCCCACGTCGAGCCCGCTGCTGCCTCCGACGCCACTGCCTCTGCCAGCACGACGGCATCCAGGCTGCACGTGCCCTGCCAGATGATGCCGGCACATCTTCCATCTGCTGGGGTCCACTTGCTGTGTTGTCCACCCCTGCTGGACCTCCGACTCCCAACTGTGGCAGGGATGGGATCCCCACCGAGCTGGCTGCATTGGTCGGGGCAGGTCCACAGGGGGCCATGGTGGCATCTGGGCCGGAAGACGGCAAGGAGAACGACCGGTGGATAGCCTGCACAGAGGAGGAGAGGGCCGTCAGATTGGCCAACACATGCAGGAACCCCCCGAACATGGCCGATCCCAATTGGGCCACGTCGGCACGGTGCACTTCGTGATGACGTGCGTGCTCCTCCCGGGAAGCACGCACGTCATCACGAATCACAGCCGTGCGCATCGCGACCCCAATCAGGACCTGCTCCACGCGGCCAGGGGTTCCCACGGCCGCAGGTGGAGGGGAGTCAGTTGACATGGACATCCCCTCTACCTGCGGACGGGCCTGGGACGGGGCATCCCTGCTGGTGCATGGTGGTGCACTCACAGGGTCAGGGACAGCGACATGCACAGGCACCCCTGGCCCTGGACTGCACCACTTGCACCAGCAGGGATGCTCCCACCAGGCCCCATGTGTGCACCAGTGTCGGCCTCCTCCTCCTCTGTGCAAACCACCAACCTGGATGGCTCCTCACCGTCTCCCGCCGTAGCAGGCCCCTGTGGGGGCTCACCCACCCCTTCCGCTGCAGCCATGGGGGCATCCCTGCCGCCTTGCTCCACAGCGCCGTCTCCGCCCTCTTCTTCACTAGCCGCTGCGTAGAGGGAGACAAAGGACACAAGCATCAGGCTACTGTACAATGGTCCCCTAGACAGGAAGCAATAGCAGATGAGCACCACTGTCAAAGTACACTTCCATCATGTCCCTCCACAACACATGGGTCAGTCCAGGCAAAACACACACAGTAACAGGCATGGTGCATGCCATGCACATTTCCATGCATGTCCAATTGACTCTTGAAACATTCAATGATATGTAACTCACATGCATCATGGCTCATGCATATCACATGCACACACTTCACCTCAGTCACATCCATCTGGCCCCAAACACAACGAACACAGGTGAAACAAGGGTAAGTTGGGTGCGTCACTGAATCTGTGCATTGTCACACACATGTGTCATGCATCCATGGCATGCACAAGTCACAGACACGCAGGTCAGGCACACAGACATGGCTACCATATATGTACCTGGCATCAGCACCCATCCTTCACCCCCATCCATGTTCAGGAACAGAGACTGGCATGCTCTCATGTCCTAAATCTGCATAGGGCTCCCCATGCCGCATTTCAACACATGCAACAACCATGTGGGTCACACATCACTGGTCGCACATGCATGACCATGATGTCCCTGCACACATACATGCATACATGGCCCATGGCACACATACAGGCAAGTATCATAGAACCAGCACACCGCAACATGCCCTGTCTCACACAGTAATGCTTGCACACTTACCGCTCAACTCCAGACGGGTCTCCCTCTCAAGGACCTGGGCGTGGAGCGCTGGGCGTACGCGTTCCAGGACCCTCTTCTGGATGGAACTCATGCGGCCCCGGCCCCCCTCCACGAGGCGCCGGGCCTTCACAAGGGTCCTGGACCTCAAGTCCTCCCAGCGCTTCTTGATCTTCTGGACGTTGCGGGTTGCCACCCCCTCCGCGTTGATGGCAACCACACAGTCGGCCCAGATCCTCTCCCGTCCTTCCTTGCTGGCGCAGGACGATCCAAAGAGGGCATCATACTGCCCCAGGACATGCTCCACCAGGACACCAACTTCGGTGGCAGTGAAGCTGGTGCCCCTCTGCCCCTCTGGCCTGGGGTTGCCACTGGTGCCAGATGTGGAAGTGCCCGACATGGCAACCCCAGAGGCAGGTGTGGGTGGGCAACTGGGTCCTGGGGCTGGGCTGTGGAGCGATGTGATCCCAGTTGGGAGTCTTCAGTTCCAGCAGGGGTGGACACAGCAACTGGACCCCTGCAGATGGCTGATGTGCAGGCACCAAATGGCAGGGCACGGTGGCAGCAGGCAGGCAGGCAGGCAGGCAGCAGCAGATAGCACGTGGGAGGCTGCTCAGGGCACTGGGGGGGCAGTAACTCGGCCTTCTGGGCAGGAGCGTGGTGTTCCGTGTGTTTTCGGGTGGCCAGCTTGATACGGAGTGATTTGGCACGTGAAATTCCTGCACGTCAGCGTGAAATCCGAGGAAAGGCCCTTAGCGCGTAAGTGCGTCAGCACGCATACGCGATTCAATTGGACCAGAGTCCCTCAGCGCGTAAGCGTGTCTGACGTGATCCGCACGGGCGTTCCCCACTCAGCACGTGATGACGGAGCACACGTGGAAATACCGCACGTCAGAGTGTCATCGCGTGTAATTGGTCAAAAGTGCGCGTACACGCCATTGGCCTATGTACGTGTATTTCATCGCGTGTAATTGGCCAAAAGTGCGCGTACACACGATTGGCCTATGTACGTGTATTTCATCGCGTGTAATTGGCCAAAAGTGCGCGTACACGCCATTGGCCTATGTACGTGTATTTCAGTGGTGCGCGGGCACTTACACACGCAAGTACGTCAGCGCACCTGTATGCCTGCTGCGTGGGAATTTCCACACGCTATTGGAGTGGGAACTAGATTCCAGGGGTGCGAGGGTCACACGCTCGCCTGGAACACGCGCAAAGCATTAATTTGCGCACTTTTCAATAAACAAGCCAGATGCCAGGATGAACATACCGTTCCTAGCAGCAGTGGCAGTGGGCTACCAAAGGAGGAGGAGGAGGAGAGTCAGGGCCAGAATATTCACACCCAGAACCAGCCTATTCGGGATGCCTGATGACCAGGTGTATGGGAGGTACAGGTTTCCAGCACACATCATACTGGACCTGGTGAGTGAGTGGGAGGATGACCTCACATCACCCACCCTGTGCTCCCAAGCACTCAGCCCCCTGCAGAAGGTCCTGAATGTACTGCACTTCTTGGCCACTGGATCCTTTCAGCGGACAAGTGCCATAGTGGGTGGTGTGTCACAGGCCACGCAGTCACGCTGCCTACACCAGGTCTTGAACATCATCACTGCACGGCCATCAGTCCGCAGGCACATATATCTCCCCAGGACTCATGCAGAAAGGCGGACGTGCATCCAGGAATTCTATGGTGTGGCTCAATTCCCCAAAGTGCTTGGTGCAATTGACTGCACACATGTGGCTCTACGTCCACCCAGGGCAACAGAGCACATCTATAGAAACCGCAAGCACTGGCATTCCATCAACGTGCAAGTTGTATGCAATGCCAAGGGAATAATCACATCAGTATATGCCAACTATCCCGGGTCCACCCACGACAGCTTCATCTACAGAATATCTACCCTATGCCGGGACCTAGAGGCTGGCCAGCATGGAGATACATGGCTGCTTGGTGAGCATGAATGCCACTGCACATGCATGCATGTCAGATACTGGGTCATGACACAACACCACTAATGATACCCATCACCACCTCCGCAGGGGACAGTGCCTACCCTATCAGCCCCCACATGATGACCCCAATCCGGAACCCCACCACGCCACCCGAGGTAAGGTACAACACAGCCCACATTGCAACACGGGGCATAGTGGAGCGCACATTCGGAGTGCTGAAGTCACGCTTTCGCTCCCTTGACCGTTCTGGCGGGCAGCTGTTATATGCTCCCCGAATAGTGTGCAGGATCATAGTGGCAGCATGTGTCCTGCACAACGTTGCAACACGCCGGGGCCTGCCCGTGGACATGGTGGTGCCCCCACATCCACAACCACATGCACGCCCGCTGCGCATGGGAGGGGAAAGGGCACGGGGGGTGGCAGCCCGTACGCAACTGGTGGCCAACTTCTTCACCTAGGCATCACAGTGCTGGCTAGTGCACACTGCTCTGGCACATACCATCTGACAATCAATGATGACACTACCTGACAATGTCACAAAATTACTTGACAATAAACTGTCAGATACACATCAGCCTGAGATTGTTAACATGGAAGTGTCACTATGTGTGCACCCCTACCTACACATACACCAGCAATGCATCACAACGAAAAGACACAACTCCATCAATCAAATATGCATTGCCACAGGCGATTCACTACATGACAACATTGCCATGTCACCCATTCCCTTCACAGTCCCGCCACTGAGGACACCATGTCATGGTATGTGAGAACAAACAAACTGGCCATCACAACATGACACCGGTGTCACAAATAGCAGTGCCCCAAATGGAACATAGCCGCACTTGAACAGCTAACCGCGCTGGAGCCACTACTACACACCTGTGTAAGAGTAATTTCAATCAAATTACACACCAACCCACCCTGAAGCCCACCCAAAGAAGACACAATGCATGTAATCAATGGTAGTCTCATTACCTGATTCTGCTGGTATGTCCTCACCGTCCAGATGTACAGTGATGGCGCCACGCAAAAGTGTCAGTGCACATCTACCGACATGTAGTCTGACTCCAGAGAGTATGCCCGTGTGAAGAACTGTGTGAAATACCTGCAAAACATGAGCAACATATGTAAGTAGAGGCACATATCAAACCATCATGCATAGTTAGGTGCAACAACAATGTACACTATGAATGTCTACACAGTATTGACTATGGACTGGCCAACAGCTCATGGGAGTCCAATGTCACCGTGTAATTTGCTGTCACTTGGGCACACCCTTTGCAAGCCCATGGAAACGGAAGCAGGAGGGGTGTGGAGTTCTGCTACCCAAGCATCGAAACCAAACTCAGGACAAGCCTGCATGTGCCCAGCCACAATACAGTGTATGCCCAGGTACCCACACAAGGCAACACTCTTGGAAAAGAAAAAAGAAAATTGAGAAAAAATGGCCATGAAAGGGCCGGCGGGGGGGGGGGCACCTATGAGGTCCGAGGACAGGATGCACGCCACAATCCACCTGTGTGGATCATGGGAAACTAAAACACCCCATAGGCTCGTGGCCCACACGGCTACTCTGTTGTGGGAGATGAGTCGCTATCGCTCTGGCCAGACCCTGCAGCTGACTCAGGAGGTGGGGGAGCTGCCTCAGAAGATGGTGTGACAATGGGAGGCAGCCCACGCAAAGCACGAGTTTGCTCCTCCATGGCTGCAAGCAGGCGGGTCTGGTAGTTCTGGTTCTGGGTTATAATCATGCGGAGGTCCCCATGCAGTAACTTCCGGGATGACCTGACCTCCGCACGAGTTGCCTGCATCTCGGCCGAGAGCGTCCGTGTCAGACGCTCCAGCTGCTCCTCTGTCCTTCTATGGGATGAAGCCTCAAGCTCTAACAGGGTCGACCTGAGGTGATGGAATTCTTCCCTCAGGCCTTCCCTGTGGCGCTGGGACTCCATGGAAAGTGATTCCCGCAGAGTCGCCAGTGCCGCCCGCCTGTCCTTGTTGGACGCCAACATATCCTCCCTGTGTGCCTGGCAGATGGACTCTGTAGCCTGCTCCAGTCGCTCCATCAGCCTTTCTGGGGGGACAATGGAAGTGGCCACCCTATCCATGGCCTGTGCAATCATCTCGGATGATGCTGCCTGTTGGTTGGCCATACCGTAGATGGATTGCTCCCAAGCGGTATTGCCAGGTGGCATACGGCCACCACGTTGACGGGCACCACACCTGCCTGGGGCAAGGCGGACTGCGCCTTGCTGTGCCGGCAAGGCCTCAGGCTGCAGGACTGCATTCCCTCTCTGATCTGCAGCCCCAGGAACAGGATCAGAGATTGTGTGGTGTGGCCCTGCATCCGTAACCACCGGAGGCTGAGCTGCCGACACTGACATCCCCATTGAGGGCAATGGCCCGGCTGCAGGTGGGTCGGACAGAGGAGATTCTCTCCCAAGAACACTCACCTGCGACTGCACATAGGTGTCATCCTCCGAGTCTACACCTGAATACTGCTCGGGGGAGGAACCCCCAGAGAAACCCCTCGACAGCACGACCTGCAGCACTTGTGGGTTTTCACCCACAAACACACCACGTCCCTCACTTGTGGAAGGTCGGCCCGGGTTGCCCTCCTGGGACGGCTCAACCACCACATCCCCAGCATCAACAAGTGCTTCGTCCCCTGCAAAGACATGAAAGAGAAAAATGGAAACAGGCATTAGCACCATGGCATGCAACAAGGGCTGATGAACAACAGAGGCAGTAGTTCTACGACACATGTCCCACATGACTGGGAGACCTCCTATGCATTCACCATCACTGGGTCTGTAGGGGAGGCTCAGGGCATACAATGTACAGATTGGAGAGCAACGCCTGCTCACCATGCTGCCTAGCACTGCCATCACACATTGGCCGGTGATTGCCATGTCAAAGGCACATGCCATCACACACATGGCATGTGACATAGCCACCAAGTGAAGAGGGAGAGGAGGGCAACTTTTTTGGATTTCAACCACTCTGGTCCTGACATTGCATCATCACATCAATAAGTTAACATGTTGTACATGGATCTGGTAGTCCAAATTGGCCACGATGCACAGTGCCTTGTCTACATCAACAAAATGCAGTAAACAATGAGATTCCACCTCCCCATCACCTGTAAAGGAATCATATAGCATTCGTGAAGCACTGGTCCAGAAATGTATGAAGGTACAGTGGAGCACTGAGGGGTGGTGGGGCAGTAGGGGATGCCAGTCAACAATCCTACTGGTGCTGGTGTCATTCATGTCACGCAAGTGCAGGGGTGGGTGGCACAATGAAGTGCAAGGTGAAGTGGCGGCTGGAAGTGCTGTACAAGGTAAGTAGGACTTAACGTCAAGGGCAGATGGTGTTAGGCGCAGACAAGTGCGGGGGGGGGGTGGCCTATAGGGGTACAGAGACAATCATGCAGTGCTGTGGGCTCGGAGGGGACAGGGGAGGTACACACTGCATCTGGCTCGGCAAGGTCCTTGCAGATTTCTATGTGTCCTGCAGAGTTGTCACATGCCGCAGATGTGTGCCCTTGGATTGGGGATCTCATCTTGGTGAAAAGGGTGAGGCGCTATTGCCTTTGGAGCATGTGGCAGGCCAGTTTGCCAGAGGATGAGCATGATGCAGGACATTCCCTCTCTGCCACCCGGCACCTGTGGTCTGGGTTCACAAGATCCGAGTCATGCCAGGACTCTGCATTGGCATGGGGCTTCAGACAGGTGGTCATGACCGTGGCAAAGACATCCAGTGTACCTGACATAGAGTGGAGCATGGAGTGGGCCCTGTCAGGATGGGAGTGAGCCTAAGGGGGAGCTGGATGGGGGGGAGATTTTGGCAGCATGAGCCTCGACTGACACACACTTCATGGGTTGGAATACCAAGAAGGTGTGTGACAGTGGTGAGGGTGGCTTTGCCTGTGGGGTGGTGAGGGTGAGCTGGGAGGAGAGGAGAATGTGATCACTCCAGGAGAGAGGAGTGCAGAGATGGACGGAGAGGGGAAAGTCAGATGAGATCAGAGCATCAAGAGTGTGCCCTGCAGAATGAGTAGGGACAGACGGGAGTCTAGAGGGTGAGAGGGAGTTGCTGAGGTCACAGAAAGGTCACGTGGGGGGGTCAACAAGCATGCAGGTGGATGCGTACAGCACCAAGGAAGAGGATTTCTGTGTCTGGGGACATGAGTGAGGAGGAGAGGTGAGGACACTCAGAAAGGAAGTAGTACATTTGACCAGTTTTCCCAGACACAGTACGCACAGTTTGTGAATGTCAAGGTGTGGTAGAGAGAGACGTCACACAAGCCATTCCAGAGTGGAGTAGGTCTAAGTAGGAGTGACAGTGGCAGGAATACCCTCAGGGAAGCCAAGGGCACACCCCCCCTGCACAGTAGTGGCGGGCCAAGGAGAGGGTCTCCTGAACATCAGGTAGGAGTGTGTGAAGGATGCAGACAGAGCTGGCCGTCAGACATGTTTCCATGAGACCAAGGATGTCAAGGTGCATAACCTCATGTAAGTGACAGATATCGGAGGAATGCCTGATGCAGCCGCAGTGAAAGGAGTGTAATTGTGGAGGAGGTTGACAGCCTTGGAGGACTTACGGGGAGTGCTAGAGATCAGAGGTGCAGCATGTGTAGGAGTTGGAGTGGGAGGCGGAGAAGGATCATGGGAGGGTGCAGGGAGGCAGTGCAGGATTGATGAGGAGAGAGGAGGGGGGACAGCAGGAGAGGAAAGGAAGTTGATGAGATGTGGGTAGCATTTCTCAAGGAGAATGAGGTTGGCCTAAAGGCCTTGGACTGAGATGCTCCCATTACCATGCACATCAATTGTGGCCTCTGAGGATTGGAAGGAGGCCAGGAGTACACCCCAACGGGTCCCACCATTGATGGTGGAAGAGGAGCAAGGAGAGAGGACAGGGACCATGTGAAGGGTCTATGGGACAGGCAAAGGCATGTATGAGCAGATGTCAGTGAGAGTTGGCTTTGAGTAGGCTCAGATGCACTTGTCAGCAATAGGGTGGGTCGCATTGGAGGGCAGGGTGCCCTCATTTGACTGTTAGCAAGCAGGTGTCGTGAGTAGGGCACGATGGTCTGAACTGTAGAAGTCAGGGAAGATAGACCATGAAGAGCAGCATGGAGTGTGAGGGAATGGGGCTCGAAACCAGGCGGTACCAAAGCACACAGGTAGGAGGTGGATGTCAAGGCAACATCCACAGTATGACAGCATGTTGGTTGGCATTTATATACAGAGGACGCATTAGCATGTGGTATCATTGCATGTCAGGCATGTGAAGATGAAACTTGATTGGCTGGGGGAAAGTATAGGAATGGTATGTAAGACATCAGATGAATAGACAGGGGAGTATGAGCAACAATGTAGTGACAAAATGACAATTCAAGGGCAACTTCCATGGTGTAGGGCCATATGTGCACTGTTGCCAGTTGGGATAGTGCTGTGGGCAGATGGTGTTGCACTGAACATACTGGATGAGGCACATGGGTGCCACTATCAACTCTGCCACACACCCCCTTGACAGGCACCCAACATGTATGCTTCACACACACACCATGCACATGGATAATACACACATGCATGTGCACTCACCGGATGATGCCTCGTAATCAGGGAGATCTCCCACACCTTGGAGTTGTCCCTCGGTGACGTAGGATCCAGCTACGGACTCGTGTGGTGTGAGTTCTATTTCCTGTGCTGGGGACCCACCTCCAGTCACCAAGGTTGCGGCATGACTTGAGGCCAGCTTATCCTTTGCCCTGCGCTTAAGGTCATTCCAGCGCTTCTGGCAATCACTAGCTGTGCGCCTCACTACTCCAAGGGCACTTATTCTGTCAGCAATGGTCTGCCAGTGTGCCTGGCATCTGGCATGTGTGGTCTTGGACCCTGCAACGATGACCATTTCCCTATCATGATCTGACACATACTGAACAAGTGCATTCAGTTCGGCGTCTGTGAAGCTTGGCTTCCTTGATGGGCCGGACTGTGCAGCCGTGCCTGGGGCATCAGCCTGTGCCGGACGTGCACTCTTCCTCTTGCGCTTGGAAGGGGGTGGGGATCCAGAGTGTCCTACGCCGCTGTGGACACTAGGGGCAGGAGCCGTGGTGGACTCAGTACTGGGTGTGTGGGATTGCACACTCAGCATGGGAGTAGGTGCAGGCATTGGGGGTAGTGGGATGGGGTCAGGCCTGATCTGAGGTGCATGAACTAGGACCGACACAGTCTTGGCAGGGTGTATGAGAGGTGGGGTGGATGGAGCCACACCCTGGCTACGGGGGCCAGCAGATGACCTATCTGGCATAGATGCGCGTGCCCTGATGACACCAATGTGCACCGGTGCACGTGCAGTGGACCTGCTGACCTGGATGTCAGCAATGGGATCACCCTCGGACAGGTCTGCTGCCACAATGGGCTGGTCCGACACGGGCTGATCAGGGTTGGTATCAGCCACATGACCCTCAACTGGGGGGGGGGCATGGGTGTCCCTGACTGGTCCTCCAGACTGGGGGGGACAGGGGCACCCTGCAAGTCACAACCACGTCCCCTAGTGGATCCTCCACGGCCACCACGTGTGGCTCGGCCACCTTTGCCACCCTTACGGCTTGCACGCCTCCCAACCATGGCACTGATGTTATTGTGCGTATGGGAGTCGGTGTGCACAATTGTCCTGGGCAATTGGGTGTCAAAGGGGTTGGGTACCAGATGGTATTCGTACCCTAGTGCAGTGGCAAGGCTATATGACACCCCTGGGGAAAGATGACGGGTCACGCAACGCACAGGCACCCCAGAAAAGTTAAGGAACGTGCACAATACCCCTCCTAGACCACGTGTGCTGATGGAAAACCCTGCACTACGCTGTGGCATCCAGTAACACAATGAACGTATGCGTGTCACACGCAGCCTAGAATGACCTCTGAAGGGGTAGGCTACACACGGGGCAAGCACAGAAGTTAGATACGTGCGTGACTCACCGTCTGCCAGGTAAAAGAGCGTGAAAAATGAGCGCGTTTGGTTGGCAACACCCCCGCCAAAAGAAGATGTGTACGCTGTCTGAGGAGACAGGACAACAGTAGAAGGGGACACTGTTTGAGGGAACAGGCCCAGGTAAACCAGTACAAGAGGAAAAAGAGAAAAAGCTGTCAGAGGTAACAGGGAGTACGAACTGGAAACGGCGTGAAGTAAATCGCGTGTGAAACGACAAGAAGTTCAGAATTCACCCACTCGCTCTCCACGAAAAGCACGTACAAGGAAATGGTGTTCTACACTACCTTATATACAGGCCCACACGTACAGCGTCACTTACGGCGTGTACGTGCTTGGCCCATGTTCACCAATCACACGCTTTGTCACTTCTGCGTGTGGATCCTTTTTCACCAATCACACGCTTTGACACTCCTGCGTGTAGCTCACTTTTCACCAATCACACGCTTTGACACTCCTGCGTGTAGATCCATTTTCACCAATCACACGCTTTGTCACTCCTGCGTGTAGATCCATTTTCACCAATCACACGCTTTGACACTGCACGTGCAGGTAACTATAGACGCACATATGCTGGTGACGGGTTTTCGCGCGATTCGCTGAGTGTGGGGTTTTCACGTGCAAAATCACTCCCTATCAGGCTGTCCACGCGTTCAAACACGAAAGACCACGCTCCTGGCCAGGAGGCCAAATTACAGTCCCCCAGAGCCCTGAGCACGCTCCCACCTGCCATCTGCTGCTGCCTGACTGCCTGCTGGCCACGTGCCCCACAGTGCTGGTGGGTGGGGGTGGTGGGAGACATGGGTGGGGGTCTGGTGGAGGGTGCCCCTGGTGGATGAGGGGTGGGGGTGGTGGGAGACATGGGTGGGGGCCTGCTGGCAGGTGCCCCTGCACTGCTGGGGGTTGGGGGTGGTGGGAGACATGGGTGGGGGCCTGGTGGAGGGTGCCCCTGGTGGATGGGGGTGCAGGGGGACATGATCAGGTGTGCAGGGTAGTCCCCTGTTTTGTGGGCTGCCTGCAGGGGCCGTGGAGGGTGTACAGGGTACACCTGTGAGGGCCCACCCAGCCTATTCGCGTGTGATAATTCCCACGCACCCCTGTAATACACGTACCCTGGCCAATCGCGTGTTGAACTTCCCGCTACCCCTGTAATACACGCACCCTGGCTGTTCGCGTGTGATAATTCCCGCGTACCCCTGTGATACACGTTCCCTGGCCTATCGCGTGTTCTACTTCACGCGTACCCCTGTAATACACGTTCCCTGGCCAATCGCGTGTTGAACTTCCCGCTACCCCTGTAATACACGCACCCTGGCTGTTCGCGTGTGATAATTCCCGCGTACCCCTGTAATACACGTTCCCTGGCCTATCGCGTGTTCTACTTCACGCGTACCCCTGTAATACACGTACCCTGGCCAATCGCGTGTTGAACTTCCCGCTACCCCTGTAATACACGCACCCTGGCTGTTCGCGTGTGATAATTCCCGCGTACCCCTGTAATACACGTTCCCTGGCCTATCGCGTGTTCTACTTCACGCGTACCCCTGTAATACACGTTCCCTGGCCTATCGCGTGTTCTACTTCACGCGTACCCCTGTAATACGCGTTCCCTGGCTGTTCGCGTGTGATAATTCCCGCGTACCCCTGTAATTCACGTTCCCTGCCTAGTCGCGTGTAGAACTTCCCGCGTACTCCTGATTTGAAGATTGCCCGCTTTGCTTTCCTTGTTTGCCTGCCCTGTGAAGTGGTCCAGGGTTAGCGTAGCCCTTAGCGATGATTTGGCGATTTTGATGGCTTTTCCTTGCGCGAGGGCGTTCTTGGGGGCGTTACTGGCGCTGCTGCAGGCTCGCTGCGATTCTCTGCGCCACGGCTGGTTTGGGAGCATGAAATCCATGAATACGCTGTGCGCGGAAATCAGTTTTAGCGCACGTGCCTGGAGCAGACTATCGCAGGCGCACGCTGTGCGCCAGCCGCGTGCGCTACTTGTGCGCTGGATTCTATGAATTACCCTCACAGTGTTCAATACACTGACTAGACAGAGTGCAAGAACACCGCCTGTCTAGGAGTTAAAAAAATTGATAACCCCTATAAGTGTGCAACAAGAAGAAATAACTACATACTTTGACGCCCTGCAAGTTGAAAGAAAAACATGGGATAAGCGTCAAGTGGCATGCAAAGAATAAGGGGATGCATTTTTACCCCGAGGCAAACTGTCCCGCAATGGCGCAACAGTCAGAGGAAGGACTAGATAAGAGCTACGTAGACTCATTCAGCGGTACTCCTGCTTCCTCATCGTTTATAGACGAATGTGCGAGATTGGGCTCCATCATCTACATTGACCAAGATGAAATCCAAGTATGCACAGAAACACCGGCATCACAAGATTTGGTATGGCATATTGAAGATAGATCTGCAGGAGGGCGACATGGAAACACCATAGAAGACCCAAAGGTGGGGTTGGTTACCTGTATAGAAGTTGAACCCCACCCCCCACTAAGATAGGAAAGGAGTAAAACAAAAAGTAAAACCCTCGCCCAGGTTCCAAAGAAAACAATTCCAAGGATTGGTGCAACATTTCTTTAACATAATTCCAAATGGAAATAATGGGGGCAGGATTGCTGAGACCCGGCCCAACTCAAAGCAGTGGAAACAAAATATTGGCCCCAATCTTTCAAAAAAATAGGAAGGTGCTTAGGAGAAGGCGAATTGTTACAGAAGAGGAGCTTGAGTTACCGGAACTTGCAGGAACAGTAACGCAAGATACTGAACAAGCTAGCACGAGCCAAATGGTGCTAGAAGGGGGAGGACAAAGGGAGCCACTAACTACGGTGAGAGGTGCATTTGGACAACACGTGATAGTGGGAACTACAAAATCACATGTCCCAATTTTGAAGACAGTGAGGGCCACACAAGTACATCATGAAGATGTCTTTCCTTTGAGACTAAGTACCTGTGCTGAATCCGCGTGTAATGACAAGGAAGAAAGAGGTTGTGAATATCAGCCCTGGAGTGCTCCAAACAAAGCTATGACTTTGGTAAAACAGGCACGGATGCAGCAGTTAAACTGGCAGGAGAAGCAGGATTGTTATCCCTCTCAAGTGCCAATGCAGGTACAGAGGTGCATCCCGTTGCAGGATACAAGTGGTGATTGTGTTGCATCTGTGCAAAGGAATATGGAGAACAGATGGTGTGAGTGTCATCCATCCTGTTGGTCCCCAATTAAGGCAACAAATTCTGAAGAGCAGACAATACATCAAATTAGGGAAATGCACCATTGCCCAGTCTGTAGGGGAGGAGTGGTCCAAAAGACCCCCCTTGCCTACACCTCCACCCCAGGTGAGGGCCATGGCTCATCGTGTGTCCCCTCCTTACCACCAGGGCCCAGGTGGTGGATGGCTCACCTGCTGAAGACATTGCCCGCACGTATTGAATTTAGCTAGGCCTCAGAAACCATTTTGTCTACTAAAGATGGTGTGAGCTCAGCGCACTGTAGCGCGGCCCCCACCCTCGGAGAGTTTCAGTTATCCCTGTCGCCGCAGCACCCTGGCAGATCCGCTGTGAGCCAGTTCCCACGAACAAGACGGACATGAGCTAGCATAAGATACTAACATTGTAACAGTTCACCTTCCGCAGTGTATCATCGCTCCCAGCATGACCCGGCCAGCAGGCCTGGGCGATGAAAAGAACGGTAAAATGGTCATCAGATGGCAGAAAGTCTCTACATATTAATGCCAAGACCACTTGCAAAGTATGCTTTTCTCCACAAAATCTCTTATATTACAAAAACCTGTAAAATGTATAAACATAGAAAGCATGCTTCCATGATATAAGCAATGGCGAGCCCACACCACTGCAGTTGGGTACTAATAATGAAGGAGCGTTCCAGGGATCTATTTGTTACGTGTATCACTGGGAAACTTACACTCCATGGTTTTGCGCCATAACCGAACTAATGCTGCTAGAGTACACGAGAAGACGAATGTAACCATACAGAGGGCTCATGTGAAGGATGCGCGAGAATGCACTTGTCATGTGTGTATGTCTAAGCCCCTCATGTGCCACCACCGTCACGTACAGTGGCGGGTTATTTTCTATGTACTCCCCCAACCTCACTACTACCCCACTTACTGCAAATGTATATGCATATAACTAAATACTGTAGTTGTTAAAACATAGTGTACGAATAAGGTGCTCAGACTGGATATAATCGAGACACATCCAGCAAAGTTGAAATGTATGTTTTAAAGTGATTCGAATAAGTATTATAGAGTGTTCAAATGTCTGTGATGTTTTTACCAAAAGCCGGCAACACACAAGGAAGATACCTCTGTGAATATGTGCAAGGCCATTCCCCCTCCCACCCTGCGAAGACTGCCAAACATGAGAGCAGAGGCCCGCGCCGCGCTGCTCCACCTCCCCCAACCAGACTGAAGCCGCTTCAAAGATTTGTAGCCCCCTCTGCAGCACCCAAGGCCACGGCCCGCCACCTGCATTATTTACAGCACAGCAGTAAACCTCTGCCTGAACACACACTTCCAAAGGCGCCCCCTCGTAAACCCCACAACCCACCGGATCATCTTAGACTTATGGCCCTGTGCAATCAGGACACCCAATACTTTGACAACACACAGCGGCACATCCATAACAACTTCTAACAAGACAGAAAGACCTGTACCGCCCGTCCCAGGCCCTGAAGCTTAGCACCTCGACCTTTGGCCCCGGTCAACAGGACACTGGTAACCATGTCCTGACGTATTACCATTCGACCCCTCACAAGGTGCATTCCTCCTGTGTTGCATTAACCTGTAGAATAACCTCTTGGAAGATTTACTAAAGAAGATAATATTGCAATGACTGAATGACTGCGGTGTGCATGGCCTACGGCAAATAAGTCAGGAAAAGACATTCAGCTCTGACACTGGCTGCGATGGCACAACGACACCGCCCGGATGAACTCAGCCGACCTGCCAGGCCTAGCCCAACCCACGAGGCTGACCAGTGACATTCTCCAGCCAAGGCCAACCACATCGCAGCAGCACCTATAGCTAGTCATCGCCACCCAATCCCATCGAACTTGGGCCCCCTATAGTATGTAGGTTCTTATGACGTTTTGTGTAAATATATACGCCTGTCTTTGCTATTGTCAGACAGAGCGCTCTCGGAGTTTGCAGAGTTCTTTGCATGCCCTATTCTGATTGATAAACTCCCATTTAAGCTCACCCGCACTCTGTCCTGGCTTTATTCTCGACTTGGGAGAGTCCTTCATTGTCTCTCATTGCGGGGAGGATCGTGCTGGCTGGGGACGCTTGCCTTCAGTGGTGACCCCGAAAGCGTGATTATTATCATTATTTTTTCCCGACCTAACATTACCGTCCCCTTTTGGCACGAGAATCTCCGGTCGAAAAGGGATACGCACGGTGAGCCGGCTCCGGGAGGCTGCCCGCCAACGGCGACCGGTACACTAAGAAGTGCGCACTCAATAGAGAGAGGGTACGGGATCCCGGTTGAAAAATCCCCTTTGAGTACTGCTCGCCAGAGCCGGGGCTGACTGTTGAGTGGACAGCAACACTGCCTGGACGGACCCAGTTTCGGAGACTATCGGTTCAAGACGGGCACGTGAGTATTGAGTGCGAGCGATCATAAAGGGAGTGGAGGAGGAAATCTAGGACAGAGAACGAAGAGGGGTAGAAAAGGGGGTACGCAGATCTACTAAGGATCATCCTAAACTTTCTTTGCTTTTTCTTTGCATATGGCCATTAGGATTAAGAGGTGAATAAGAGATAAAAGTGACGGGAACCTAGCTCCGAAAGGGGTTGGAAGGCGGCGCCGCATAGTGCTATATTGACTAGTACTGGGAATATATGAAGAAGTGGATAATAAGTTAAAAGTGTCTGGCAAAGGGGGACACGGAGACTATATTAGTGACTGCTATTTCTTTTTTCGATTCTTTTCTTTAAGGTTGGGGGGAAAATAAAGGTGAGATCAGTACAAAATGTTAGGGAGAAAGTAAGAGACAGAGAGTTCTACTAGAAGAGGGAAGAGTAGATCAAAATATATACATCCGCATCAATATATCTGAATAAGACGGACAGGGACAGCCGGCTAGGGAGGAAAGGGAGGGCAGCCTAAATTGTGAATAGAGTGTTACCGAGAGGTGTGTGTACCTCGTATGCGTCAGAAGACAATTTGGTACTGTGAGTGTGTAAAATGGCTATAAATGCATAGTAATTGAATGGTCATGGTAAGTGTGGCCGGATAAAGCTTCTTGAAGACAAAAATGACAAGGTGAAGTGAGTGTGTATCTTTTTGATTTCCAGGTTGATATTGTCAAAATCACTGATAGTTTGCTCTTGTATGTGCCCCCCCAAAGAGGATAGAATAGAAACTGTGTACAGCCAGTTTTGTATTGTACAGGCAGGGGGAAGAGCACAGAGGAGCCCATTATTGAATGTGAAGTAGAAAACGAAAAATAATATTGGTAATACATCTACATTATAATTGCGGACACACAGAGACACACAAGTACTAGGAGGGCACAAAGATGGGGGCCGAAACACCCTTATCACACATTTGTAAGAACCTACCAGGGTACGCGGAGCGGATTAAGAAATATCATGACCAATGGATAACAGAGCTGAAGGGAGAGGGGTTACCCCAGATATGGCCCGAGGGAGGGTCATTTGATAAAAGCATTCTGGATATGGTGGCCACATGCATTTGTTTGAAATACAAGGGGAAGCAGTTGCACAATAGGAGGGAAATATTGGATCTCTGGAGGTTATTTGAAGAGATACCACCGCCTAAAGCACCAGCAATAAATCCTGACCTACCATCCACCACAGACAATCCACTGATGATACAGAAAGATGCTAAAGAATTGTCAAGTGTAGAGCCACCAATAGAGGTAATAAGCGTGTACCCGATATTAAACAAGCCTGTGCCCACAGAGGGGTACAGTGACCCCACTTATGTGCCTCCCCCGACAACTACTACACCCCACCGACCAACGGCACCCCCGCCATATGAAAGTACAAGGGAGCGAACCCAGGCAAGTACACAAAGGGTGGACATAGAAAAGCTAACAGATGATTTACAATCAAGACTCTCAATAGTGAAAGATGAGCTCTCAAGGATAAAAAACATATGTGAACAAACAGCACTTAATGCAGCAAGATCAGGGCGCACATCTAGAACGCCAAGTGAGAATAGAACACTCGAAGACGGGTGGAAGTAGGGACACGAGAGGGAGGTATTGATAATAAAGAAAGGCCTATAGGGGACAGAGAGGAACTACTATGTGATATAAGGGACGATTTGGAAGAAAGCGACAGGTTGAGCATGGCAATGGGAGGGGGAAGAGAAGGGGTGGATGGTACATGTTCAATGAGAACACTGGATGATGAGTGGACGGGGCGATTAAGGAACAGGGTGGGGAAAATGGCATCATTGGGAACGTCAGGAGTGAAGACTGGAACAGAGACCACGATGAAAGGAAAGTTACAGCTCCCACTGATACATAGGGGAGGAGGGAGGCCGAATTATATCCCATGGGCTCAGATGGATAAAGCCAATTTATTAAAGCTATTGCCCCCATTATCGGGAGGGGCAAGTAAGTGGATATACGCCTTTGAGAAACACACTGCCGGGGTACCCCTAGCAATAGGAGATGTGAAGAGTTTGCTTGTATCAGCAGTGGGGGATCAGGCTGATAGAGTATGGATCAAGGCCGGTTTCCCGGGAGTAACATTAGACTGCGACCGCCATGACGGAGCCTCCTTTAACACAGCGTGTGACAGGGTGTGGGATGCCTTGCGAGAAACGTTCCCAGATACGCCAGATTTACAGTCAGTAATGCAGTGTACAATGAATGACGGGGAGGAGGCTATGGATTACATTTTTCGGGTCCAAGAGATGTGGAGAGCAGAAACGGGCACGCCCTGGTATCAATCGACATCTTTATTTTACTTCATTATAAAAAGAGGGCTCCCAAAGGAAGTGCAAAAGGCGCTCGACAAGATAGCAGGTATTGCAGCGAAGGGATGGCCTGAGATTCAGAGCATAATAGTGCACCATTGTAAGAGAATAAAGGAAAGGGAGAAGGAGGTGGCGCAGAAGAGATTGGCAGACGAAGCGAAATTAGTGCAGACAAAGTTGGTGAAGGTCGCAGCAGCAGTAGCCGCGCTCCCACACAGCAGGGAGGGAGATGAAGAGGAGGAGGGGCTGGTAGCAATACAAGGAAGGATGGCAACTAATTGGGCTGGAGCAGGACAGCGGCAGTGGAACGAGCAGGAGCAAGGCGGAGGTCCGCAGTGGCAAGAGTGGACCCCTCGAGGGGGACGAGGTGGGTATAGGGGCCAAAGAGGAGGCGGACTGGGGTACGGGGGAATGGGAGGAAATGGATGGCAGGGTCCTAGAGGTGCACAAGGAAGTTGCTGGAACTGCGGAAGATGGGGGCATTACTCTAGGGAGTGCAGGGCCAGACCCAACAACGGGTTCCAAGAGGTAGAACAGTATGGCCATCCCCACCCGGGGAGCCCATATGGTCTTCCAATGGGGCAACAACAACCGATAAACCCAGGCCAAGGAAATAATGAGCAACAACAGAGACACCAGTATAGAACACAGAGCCACCTACAAAACAATGACAATATGCAGTATAAGCCAGGCAACCCTTTTGCGACAACAGCAAACGGGGCCCCCGCACCAGCACCCTATAGCGGCGTATCAGTGGTTTCGGGGAGTGTCTTTAATCAAGGGGGGGCGATGAGACACCCCGCATAGGACAGCCCACAGAGAACACTTGCTTGTCCAGTTCTATCTACCATCTACAATGCAGCAGAGGAACCATTGGTAGGGGCGCAGATAGGAGACAAACATTTCATATTCATGGTGGATTCGGGAGCGGAGAAATCATGTATCAGAGAGGGCCGGTTCCCGTTATCTAACCAGAAGTTAGAGACGCAGGGGTTCTCTGGGGCTGTAATTGAAGTTCCTTACACAGAAGCATTGGATGTAACAGTGGGGGGTAAGACTGTAAAGACACCTTTACTGTATTATGAACACTCACCAATAAATTTATTAGGGAGGGATCTCCTGAGTAAACTCAACATGACCATATCATTCACTGAGAGAGGTATAGTGTGTTCAACACCCGGAATATGCCCATTGCGTACAATGTTGGTAGTTCAAGCCCACACAACCACACAAGAAGTACGGGGGTTGCCGGAACATGAGAAAATGTTCATCGAAGGGCTAAAGACATTGGCCCTCATAATTCCAGAGCTGAGAAAAATGGACTGGAGGATTCCAGCAGAGTTCCTCTTCCGCCCCATAGTGTGCCCCGACACAGCACCAGGGTCAGTGGTATCATTAGACTTGCACGCTGTACAGGTATCAGCGAAAAGGATTGCTGTGATTGGATTAGATATGGAAGGATGTGAGTGGCGTACAGTACTGTGCACAAATGCCAACATCGCGCTGAGAGACTTAACAGACGAGGATCTCTTTTCAGATGCAGATGGGGATGGTGAAATTGTAATGGAAATAGCGATGCCCTGTGACATTTTGATTCAAGCTAGGGAAATCCCCGCTCAACTGATGGCAGTAGTAGGAGCACCGCCGTCATTTTTTGATGATGACATGAGACTCGTACCAAATAATTTGTGGACAACAGGCCCCCATCATGTAGGGCTGTTGCATGGAGTACAACCTGTGATAATAAAACTAAAGCAAGGGGCAATTTTACCCCGAGTGAAACAGTATCCATTGTCTCGTGAAGCTGAACAAGGGATAAAAGAAACACTAGATGCACTACTAGCACAAGGGATAATAGTGCCTTCAAATTCCCCATTTAACACATGTATTTATCCAATCAAAAAAGCAAAGGGAGGGTCTTGGAGGATGATACAGGATTTACGCCCCCTAAATGATGTAATTCAGAAAGAGTTCCCTTTGGTCCCGAACCCTGCATCAATATTATGCAGCATCCCAAAAACGTCATCACATTTCACAGTAGTGGACTTGAAAAACGCATTTTTCTCAATCCCCCTGGCTGAAGAGAGTAGATACCTGACGGCATTCACACTGGGGGGAAAAAGATATGAACACTGCAGATTACCGCAGGGATACTGTGAGAGCCCAAGCATATTCAACCGCATATTGCATGAAGACCTGGGAAACCTATCAGTTGAGAGTACAATCATTCAGTACGTAGATGATTTACTAGTGTGTGCACAAGACAAGGAAACATGCAGAAAAGATTCAACAACACTCCTAACACTATTGGCCAACGAGGGGTACAAGGTAGACAAGGGAAAGCTACAGTACTGCATGACAGAGGTCTTATACTTGGGACAGCTGATATCAAAAGATGGAAAAAGAATAATACCCGATAGGGTAGAAGCTATAAGATCAGTAGGAGAACCCACGACGGTGAAAGACATGCAGAAGTTCTTGGGAATGTGCAACTATTGCCGAGCATGGATATTAGATTATGCGGCATACACGAGACCCCTCCTACAAGCACTCAAGGAAGCACAACAGGAGAACAAAAAAATAGAATGCTCAGGAGAAATGAGTGCGTCAATCAAATCATTAAAAGAGTTAATTTCAAGTGCTCCAGTGCTAGCAAATCCTGATTATGGACGCGAGTTTTACCTATTCTCACACTGCAAGGGAACACTCATGACAGCTGTACTGACACAAAAGACGTCCCTAGGACACAAGCCTTTGGGGGCGGAGGGGATTCCGACGGGCAGACGGAACACCAGTACAGCATGCAGAATTGTTGAAAGAGTTAATTGAGGCCCTGCAAAACCCTACTGCGGTAGCAATAGTGAAGTGCCAAGCACATACATCCAACACAGACGTTGTGTCTTTGGGAAACGCGGCAGCGGACGCTGCCGCCAAGGAAGCTTCCTATTTTCAGAAATATGAAGCAGGTGAGTACATGTTGCAGCACAAGACAAACGAAGAGCTCCCAGAAGGCTACAGCATGATGCCTATATCACAAATACTAGAATTACAGGAAGGAGCTGGTGCAGACGAAAAATTAATGTGGACAAAACGAGGGTGCAGCAAGTCGGCAACAGACTTACTGTGGCGACAAAACAACTCAGGGAAAGTGGTAATGCCAATCAAGTTATTAGAAATTGCGTTTCAACAACTACACTTCCCTGCACACAATACCAGACAGCACATCACAGCAGAAATACAGGAAGAATGGTTCGTGCCCTGTCTCCAGGAGCACGTATCTCGATTAGCGATGGAATGCACAACATGTCAGATATACAATTCAGGAATGACATTACGCACGCTCCGGGGAACAATTCCAAAACCCATTGGCCCATTCAGAGAGCTACATATTGATTACGCGGACATGGGGGAAAGGTGTAATGGAGCACGTTACATGATCGTGGTTGTATGCCCATTCTCAAGGTGGGTAGAAGCAGGCCCATGTGCACGACCTGATGCCAAAAGCGCAGCAAAGTTCCTAGTTAAGGAAGTGTTTCCGCGCTGGGGAATTTGTGACGTGATTCGCTCAGACAATGGCACTCACTTTGTAAATGAGCTTTTCAAGGAAGTTACTACATTATTGGGAATAAAACATAAATTGTGTTCGATTTATCATCCTCAAAGTAATGGCGTAGTGGAAAAGATGAACGGACTGCTAAAAGGCAGGTTATCAAAACTATGCTTTTCATTGAAAAAAAATTGGATTTACTGTCTGCCCCTTGCGCTATTTGAGCTGAGAAATCAGCCAAGCAAAGACCACCATTTGTCCCCGCACGAGATCGTGACTGGGAGACGAATGTACACAGCACACTCTCCACTGCGTGAACACTCAGATGCACACAGAAGCGCCGCGATATTGGGAAATGAGTTCACAGACTATTTGAAGAAATTGACAAGGGCAGCGCGCGCGATATCAAAGCAGCTCTCTCCACCCTTCGCTAGAGAGGAGGGAAACATAACAGGGTCTGTCACGGAGCCAGAACAACAGCTACAGCTGATGCCGGGCGACTCAATTTATGTCAGAAGTTTTGTGAGTCGATGGAATGCACCACGGTTCCATGGCCCATACGAGGTAGTGTTCTGCACGCCCACGGCAGTGAAAGTAAAGGGCTTGAGATACTGGGTGCACTTGACAGATGTACGAAAAGCATATAGTAACGTGCAGGAGGAGGTGGATGAGGAGGCACAGACAACAGCAAACAATGCAACTGAGCAGGATGTCTGAATATGAACTTGTGTATGTGTGACAGTAATGGACCTGAATGGGAATATGGTTGATAAGTATACTTGCATTCCTTTTTTTTTAAGATGTTACAAAAAAAAAAAAAAAAAACGTTTTTTCTTTTTATCTTGTGGACTTATATGTACTTAATGAAGTGATCAAATTATGAAGTGTTTACACCCTTGTCTGTGCATCCCCGTCCCTACAAACCCTACCCGCTTCCGGACCCTGTCAATATATATATTGGCACTAATAGTGCCAACAAAATGTTTACATGCATGCACTTAATGCACTTTTATATCTCAAACAGGAGCTACCATGGCATCTAACGGGCAGCCTGCAACGGATAGAATTAGTAGAATGAGAGAATTATTACATGAGAGATGCAGATATTCGTATGAGTGTGGATTATCTGTGTGCATTACGTTGTTTTTTATACTAATGTTTGGCGTGGTTACATATTGGTTTGTAGCGTTCATCTCTATCGAGATGAACGAGGGGGGAGGGATTAACAGCACTGGGATTAACAGCACTACTGGGACCAATACAACTGCAAGTGTCAATACTAGGGAAGGTGATTTTTTGGTATGGGACGGAACTAAACTTGTATGGGGTTATCACACCACACCACCCAATGCTGTCATAACAGAAAAGAAAGGGCTACAGGGTGCACAATATAGCACAGTGTCTCCGCCAAAGATGTCTAAGTACAATGCCCGCAATTTAAATGACCGAAACCCGTCTGCCATATCGTGGTTCTACAACTCCCCCACCAGCCAACCTGCCCCCATATTAAACGACCTGCAAGATAACGTCAAGGACGAAAAGGAAAAGATGCTAGCAACACACGAAATATTATATGATGCCTGGGCCAAGGGGGGCGGGAATGAGAAAGGGGGGTCTATTTTGTCCTTCGCCCAGGAGGCTGGGAAGTACATGAGGAATAAGAATAACAGACGAAAAAGGGAAGCAGGGAGGAGGAAGTATAATGAGTACTATGGGTTAGGACTAGATAAAATGGAAGACCCACGACACCCCCACCAGACAAATAAGTGGTATGCGGATATGAGTGCCACAGCGAAACAAACAACAAATGAGAGCTGTTATGTCTGCTCCCTCATTCCTCATGCTTCAGGTACACCCAAAGTATTGCTACCCAAAGAGTTGCCAATTATAGATGCCCAATGTCTCCTTCATCTCACGTTGTGCAGGATTAAGAACACCTTCCAGGCACATGGAGTTATTTTCAGAATGCTGCAGAACGAGAAAACTTGCTATCCAAAGACGGCCGGGGTGGTATGTCTGGAAGAACCATTTTTTGTAATACAAGGGACACTTTTTTCGGACAACAAGTGGAAGGATGAAGAAGTAATGTGTAAAGCTGAAGCACTGAGAGGTGTGGCACCAGAGAAATTGCAGTGGATAGAAGAAACATGCACACCAGTGTGGAAGGAACACATTTCAAAACTAACTTGGGTAACCGCCATTGAAAAACCCTTCAAACTACAGAACGAAATAGACTATGAATTATGTTTTAAAGGAGAGGGGAAACCTCCATGGGGACGAACAAGAACTGTAACAAGACCCTCACCATCCCAGATCTAAGAAAAGGGACAGCGGCCCTGATGGACACGTACTGGGTATGCGGCAACCAGGCATACCTGCACCTCCCCCCGTCATGGAGTGGCAGCTGCTCAATGGCCACTCTGCACTCAGCCCTAATGGTGATACCAGAAAGCCACATCGATGGGAGCAAAAGGACACAAGAAAGCATACAACAGAGTGCGGCCCAACCAACTGCAGAGTCACAAATGTATGTCCTGTCTTCCGGAAGCAAGGGCGAGGTGCTGACCCGTAACAGACGAGCATCAAATTACATATCAAAGGCATCATCAGAACTGTTGGCTCAGATCCCAGACAGATATCGATTATTCAGCTCAGCAGAAACATTCTTTGCCTCACTCGTCTCAAGTGTCTAAGCAAGAGCAAACGCAAAATGGCTCCAGATAACACGCTGGGAATTGATTCAGCTGGCAAACGACACTGAAGAAGGGTTTAACGTAATAAAAGTGGAACTAAGGGCTTTACGACTGATGACCATGCAAAATAGGTATGTCCTGGACCTGTTGACGGCGATGGATGGAGGTGTTTGCCGAAAAATAGGAAGTGCCTGCTGCACTTTCGTACCTTCTGAAGACGCAGAGATCGGCTCCCTGTCCCATGTGATCGAAGCAGTCCACAACCTAGGAGAAAAAATGAAAATGGAAGGTGGAGCAGAAGACAGCACATGGTTCGATAACATTTTCTCCTGGGTCCCCTCATGGCTTGGAACGACTGTGAAGTTTTTGATGCCAGCTGTGGTGTTCCTCCTTTTAATTTTTTGCCTGTGCCAGGTGGGTCTTCGAGTTTGTGCTAACGCAGTACCAAATGGTGCAATGATGATGGTGACAATGGGCAAAACCCGTGGGACAATGCAAAACATGCAGGAAGTGCAGGTACAAACAGGAACAGATGACACGCCAAGATATCAGCTAGTGCCTATCTATCACGACAAAGATATCATAGATAAAGCATGGCACACCACCATTAGAGAGCCCCGTGTACTAGAATGGTACCAGGAGGTGTGGGTAGATTTGGCGGGAGATGGCGGATGTATATACCTGACTTGTACCCCAGATGAATATTCCAGAAGAGGGGAAAGCTTACGGGGGGTGTGCAGAGCATGGATGCCCATAAAAGGCACACCTGCATGGGACGAGGCAGTGATGGACGAAGCAGAATGTAGAAGGCTGGAGGACTTAAAGTATTCGTTACTTAAGTAATGAAAGGGGGGAAATGTAGGGGAGGAGTGGTCCAAAAGACCCCCCTTGCCTACACCTCCACCCCAGGTGAGGGCCATGGCTCATCGTGTGTCCCCTCCTTACCACCAGGGCCCAGGTGGTGGATGGCTCACCTGCTGAAGTCATTGCCCGCACGTATTGAATTTAGCTAGGCCTCAGAAACCATTTTGTCTACTAAAGATGGTGTGAGCTCAGCGCACTGTAGCGCGGCCCCACCCTCGGAGAGTTTCAATTATCCCTGTCGCCGCAGCACCCTGGCAGATCCGCTGTGAGCCCGTTCCCACGAACAAGACGGACATGAGCTAGCATAAGATACTAACATTGTAACAGTTCACCTTCCGCAGTGTATCATCGCTCCCAGCATGACCCGGCCAGCAGGCCTGGGCGATGAAAAGGACGGTAAAATGGTCATCAGATGGCAGAAAGTCTCTACATATTAATGCCAAGACCACTTGCAAAGTATGCTTTTCTCCACAAAATCTCTTATATTACAAAAACCTGTAAAATGTATAAACATAGAAAGCATGCTTCCATGATATAAGCAATGGCGAGCCCACACCACTGCAGTTGGGTACTAATAATGAAGGAGCGTTCCAGGGATCTATTTGTTACGTGTATCACTGGGAAACTTACACTCCATGGTTTTGCGCCATAACCAAACTAATGCTGCTAGAGTACACGAGAAGACGAATGTAACCATACAGAGGGCTCATGTGAAGGATGCACGAGAATGCACTTGTCATGTGTGTATGTCTAAGCCCCTCATGTGCCACCACCGTCACGTACAGTGGCGGGTTATTTTCTATGTACTCCACCAACCTCACTACTACCTCACTTACTGCAAATGTATATACATATAACTAAATACTGTAGTTGTTAAAACATAGTGTACGAATAAGGTGCTCAGACTGGATATAATCGAGACACATCCAGCAAAGTGGAAATGTATGTTTTAAAGTGATTCAAATAAGTGTTATAGAGTGTTCAAATGTCTGTGATGTTTTTACCAAAAGCCGGCAACACACGAGGAAGATACCTTTGTGAATATGTGCAAGGCCATTCCCACTCCCACCCTGCGAAGACTGCCAAACATGAGAGCAGAGGCCCGTGCCGCGCTGCTCCACCTCCCCCAACCAGACTGGAGCCGCTTCAAAGATTTGTAGCCCCCTCTGCAGCACCCAAGGCCACGGCCCGCCACCTGCATTATTTACAGCACAGCAGTAAACCTCTGCCTGAACACACACTTCCAAAGGCACCCCCTCGTAAACCCCACAACCCACCGGATCATCTTAGACTGATGGCCCTGTGCAATCAGGACACCCAATACTTTGACAACACACAGCGGCACATCCATAACAACTTCTAACAAGACAGAAAGACATGTACCGCCCGTCCCAGGCCCTGAAGCTTAGCACCTCGACCTATGGCCCCGGTCAACAGGACACTGGTAACCATGTCCTGACGTATTACCATCAGACCCCTCACAAGGTGCATTCCTCCTGTGTTGCATTAACCTGTAGAATAACCTCTTGGAAGATTTACTAAAGAAGATAATATTGCAATGACTGAATGACTGCGGTGTGCATGGCCTAGGGCAAATAAGTCAGGAAAAGACATTCATCTCTGACACTGGCCGCGATGGCACAACGACACCGCCCGGATGAACTCAGCCGACCTGCCAGGCCTAGCCCAACCCACGAGGCTGACCAGTGACGTTCTCCAGCCAAGGCCAACCACATCGCAGCAGCACCTATAGCTAGTCATCGCCACCCAATCCCAACGAACTTGTGCCCCCTATAGTATGTAGGTTCTTATGACGTTTTGTGTAAATATATACGCCTGTCTTTGCTATTGTCAGACAGAGCGCTCTCGGAGTTTGCAGAGTTCTTTGCATGCCCTATTCTGATTGATAAACTCCCATTTAAGCTCACCCGCACTCTGTCCTGGCTTTATTCCCGACTTGGGAGAGTCCTTCATTGTCTCTCATTGCGGGGAGGATCGTGCTGGCTGGGGACGCTTGCCTTCAAGTCCAAGAACAAAAGTCCTCACAAAATTCAGAAGAAAGGCGCAAAACACTAAATCTAGAGTCAATATGCTATATCATGGAATCAATTTTCCCGAAAGAGCATGACATCTGTTTGGATGGTCAGACTATATTGTCGATCTTCTGAGATATGCCAAGACTAAAACCTTTGAATTTGTGTGACTTTGAGTGTGTGGATTTTGTACATGAAAAGAGACTGGATATCGTAGTAATTACCATACCACTGAGAGGGGTTTGAGAATTGCTATTATCCTGAGCAGACAAATTGAGAGTGCAAGGCTTTGACTTCTATGTAGAACAGGCCCCGAATGAAGTGGGAGTGGTGGTCCCTTTTGTACCTATTTGCTGTACTATTAGATGAGATGCCTAGAGTTGTGGCCTTACAGCAGCCTGCTAATAATGTGGAACTAAAGGAGGAAGATTGGTCTTGGTTGGCAGGAAGCCTGGTCGCCTAGAGGGCGTATGATGGGCGTAGGCCTCCAGGCTTTTAGCCTATGTTGTTGGAACACACAAGGATTTAACCACCTGCTGGAGGACAAAGTGAGTTGGGAAATGTTGAATGAATATGACGTGGTATGCCTGCAGAAAACTTTTTTATGGCAGCAGGTGGGTCTTGATGGATATGAGTCACATCTACAAAAAGCCATTAGGGCACCTCCGGAAGGCCTGAAGGGGGGCTCCTGCCCCTAATGCGTACATCCAGATTCTCACAGGTTGAGGTCAGGGAAAACCCGATGGCAAGAATTGTTGCCACAGAGGTTGTCAGTAGCCCAACAACTGATATAAAACGGTTACTGTTGATCAATGTGTATGGCAACTATCTAGATAACAGCATAGAAAGCTTGACTGGCCATATGGGAAGAATCCTACAGGATTGGTACACCGAAAACTTGGGCGAGATAATCCTACTTGGGGAGTTGAAGATGGACTGAAGAAGGCAGGAAGAGGAGGGGAATGTTCCCCAACAAAAGTCCTGTTACCCCAGAAAGAACCAATCCGTCCAGTAGACTGAAATGGATGCAAAAGTCAGCTTTCCGAGTGATCATTGACATATACGTGCACATTTAGGAGAGCCCCTCAGGGAACAGAGAAGGACGTGGAAACTAAACTGTTGGTCACCAGAGGATAAAATAGACTGAGCTGGTTTCCGACAAAGATCAGAACATTTAACGAATGTATAAATAGCTCAGTATATACAATGCTGAATTTAAGTTGGTTATCCTATGAGAGCCCTGGGACTTTTCCGATCTTCATTAAAAAACCACCTGAAAATAGTGAGGGAAGAGAAAAAGCATACAATTGCAAAGAAGCACATTTACAACAAAACAATTGAAGTTCTTAAAAGATCACACAGGCAGAATTTAAGATGGATAAAGACCAACATCGCAGATAGGAATGAACGCCTGCAAGTGATAAAGAAGGAGATGCAGTAACCTGGGTAAACCACTTCACACAGCTATATCGAGATCAGCATGAGGGAGTGGACAAAGTAATGGATATGAATCATGTGTAGTGGAGTCTGGATCTAAACCAGGAATCCATTGAAAGGATCATAATAAAACCTAGCAAATCAAGCGACCCAGGGCAAAACGAACTTTGTGATCCTGAAAGACGACCCGCAATTATGGGCACAAATATTTTTCGATTTGTTCAAAGAAATCATCAGGATGCTACAAACCCCAGAAAGTTGGAAGCAGTCAAATGTAGTAATAATCTATAAAAAAGGCAATACAGTTGATTCACTAAGCTACCCCCCCTATAGCCCTTCTAGATGTGGACTCGAAAATCTTTGCCTCTATCATTTTGAATGAGATTAACATCTTGGTGGAAACTAATAATATTTTGTCCCCCAATCAGGTGGGTTTTCAGGGGGGAGTAGGACAATCACGGCTGGTTATGTAGTCGACCAGGTGCAGAGGGTAGCCTGGCCCAGGTGCAGAGGGTAGCCTGGTTGCATGAGGAGTATAATACATTTGCTGCTATGATCGACCTAGCAGTGGCATTTGCCTGCGTAAATAGAGGTTGCCTATGGACCAAGCTAATGGACTGGGGACTTCCAAAAGGGTATATTGAAAATGTTGGTATATCTTCACTCTGGCACCACCATAAGAGTAGGATTAAATCAAGAAGGAAATTATACGCAATTTATACCCACCCGATGTGGACTACGACAGAGTTGCATATTAGCCCAGTATTATACAATCTATACTTAGCCGACCTTGCGAAGTGGATTGGGGAAGTAGCTTTTATTTCCCCTGTCATCAATAAGGTAAAGACCTCATGAATTTCCTAAGGTGAAGAGATCCTCCTACTGGATAGAACTGAGGTAGGACTGCAAAGACTTTTGAAGGCCTTGGAGTTGTTTTGCAGAGAAAACGATTTGAATGTCAATGTAGGGAAAAACTTGTATGTTGGATTGAGAAGTGCAAACAAGAGGTGTTGGAGGAGTTCAGATACATAGGGTTCTTTATTACAGCCCAACCAAGTAAGTTCTCCCTTGTCTTCACCCCTTAATTGCACTGGTAAAACTGCAGAATCGCCATCAGGCCTATTTGCTGTATCTCAAACTGTTAAATGTATTTTACACACTTACTCTGCCTGTGCAGACTATTATCTTCTCAGAGTTTCAAGGGCTCTGAGCGACTGTTGTTTTTCCCCATGTTCTCACCCTCCTTGAACGCTTTGAAACACTGACTGTGTATAGGCACTTTGAAATAATCAATACCATACCTATTCTGGATAAAGGTTCTCCCTTTGCCATCTTCTGTCTGAATGGCTGCGGTAAGATTCGAGTTGGACCTCATCTCTTTAACTGCTGGAATCTTATGGAAAAAAATCCTACTGTGTAAGAAGCTAACATTTCCACCTTGTTGCTCTTTACATGCAGATCTGAACATAGAAAAGCAGGACAGCAGTGATTGGCCTTTCACTAATTGTAAATCCTGGCTCGATAAATGCGAGCAAGATTATGAGGAAGCAATAAAAAATCCATACGCATACTATTAGGATCATTTCTGGGGCCGGCAGAGCCGTGCAGAGTGTCCGCAGACGCCCAGCTCACGGAATGCCCTAACTCCTTCCCGGGTCCCAAAAAGCCAAGGTCCGCACAAGGAGCAAGGATAACTGTGGTTTATTGTACCAAACACACAGAGAGTATATGGAAGTACAACGCTCAGGCACATCTCGCGGCAGTCTAGCTTGCAGGCCAGTTTTGTATGCTCGTGACATAACAACCTTTGTCACTCAGCACAAACTCCCTCCTAACCCTCTCAAGGCCCATGATTGGCCCCTGACTGGTAAGTCCAGTATAGGACCGTATACAAGAGGGTTATGAGTGGACCGCACTGTGTCAGGTGGTATACTTGGATCATCCCCGAAAGTTGCTTCTTTGGAACAGTTACAATGAGAAAGCCTGGTGACTGGTTGGCAACCCTAGCCATCTACCCCCAAAACCCAGTGTCCAGATTGGTCAGGCTGTGGGCCACCAAGTCTGGGACAAACTTTGTTCCCAGCCCGCGAGACGCCTGTTCTCAGAGGATGTCTACTATGTTTCAGTAATTGCAACTATGTGTCTGCGGATTACAATAGTGTGAAGACAACTAGTGCCATCGGAGCGCTCCATTCCCATCGTAGAAGGTGTCTGGAGGTAACAGTTGTGTTGCAAGTCGCTATCCAGCTGTGGGACTGTTGCTCGTTCCCAGCCTCCACACCTTAGTCTGCTCGTAGCTCAGCCGGGTCACGTGGTCGGAGACCACTTCTTGCAAGCTCAATTGCTTTGAATTAGCATGTATTTTACAGGGAACAAACGTGTTGCTGCCACCGATGTCATCTTGGCTCAGGATATGGAATATCGCTTCGCAACTTGGTGTCATTGGCAGTCTGCTGGTTATGCCAGAGGTTATTCTGCTAGCACAGCATCTTATGGTTTTGGGTTTGCCTGCGATCACTGCAGCCGCCTGTATTCTCCTAGGCCTGCTTTGGCTTCCATTATGGAGTCGTTATAATGTACATAGGTTATTGTGAGCTTTACGGTTGGTCAGGTCCCTTGAGTGCTCCTGTCCTTCCATAGGGTTAGTTGCGGGTAAGCATCTGCGAGCGTGTACACAAGCTCTTCTTTGCTTCTTGCGTTTCTGCGGAGCTGTAGCGGGTCTAATGACAAAATTATAAACATGCGGATTGTGTATGTGTCACAGTCCTCTATCTCCCGAACTGTACATGTTCTTTGTGCAGATTGGTGGGTGTGGGTATGTGTGAGTTGCGCAGATTGCATGTGTACGTCGTGTCTAATGGAGCTATGTCATTGTAATTGTCTCTAACAACTTGCCTCATGCCAGCTTTAGTACAATGCTTTTAGTCGAGTCGGTCCATGCAGTTCTCTCCTGCCCTGTCTTGTGTCTCTTCATCCATTCTGGGCAGCGTTCAAATCACTGCAGGAGTGTATGGCCGGCTGTCAGGATACCGCTCGGGGTAGTTGTCTCTGGCTGGAGCAGTGGGGATTGGCATAAGTTTGCATGATCGGCGGCCATCGTGCTGCTGGTGCTTCTTCAGGTTAGCAGGGTGTCCGGGACTGAGGTCTGCTCGGAATTTCCCTCTTCAGTCCCCCCTCTGGTCGACTTGCCGACCACATCATTATGGATCCTTCCATTGTCCATTAACCGCCAAACCTACGTTATTCCGCCCAAATGTCCGTAGTGTTTGACATGATCTTCAAATGACCAGTAAATGTAGACACAGCCACCTCAGGGCTTGTAATAAACCCATTTTCCTACATACTTCCTTGGGTTGCGTGGATTTTCTAACTTCATTGTAGGGGGGGTACACATCTGCCTCTCTTATCTGGTGTCTCAGCCGTTCTCTTTCTTTCATTACTTCGTCCATGTGTTTGTCGTTATCCATTGCCATCAGTAATTTCATCCACACCGCCTCCTCTGCTTCCTTTTTACACTTAGCCATGCAGAACTTCACATGCCACTCCCATCACTAATCCTCCGGTTAGTACCTTTAAGCCGTCCGATAACCAGGAAGGCCTCCAGGACCAGATGTACGAAAACCAGTTCTTGTCTGTCTTCGTTCCTTTTGACTCTTCTTCCATCTTGGCATGCATTTGTGCCATCTGCGCTACTGCTTTGGATAGTGTTCTGTTGTCCTTGTCGTTGGCTGGATAAACGGGCAGCAGGAACTTCCGATTTTGGCACAAACTCCTCCTTCTAGGGCCATGAGGAGGTCCAGGACGTACCTGTTCTGTAGCGCCACCAGTCGTATTGCTCTGAGCTCCTCCTTTATTGCGTTGAAACCGTTCACTGTTGAGTTGATTGTCATCATCAGCTCTCACCTTGCTATCTGTAACCACTTTGCACTGGAATATGTTTGGAAGCTGGGGTATATCAGTGCTGAGAAGAACATTGCAGTTCTGCTGAATAACCTGTGTGGTGGTGGTATCTCGTCGAGTGCAACCTCTGACTGTCCCCAAAAGTAATTTATTCTTTTCATCCTCTTTAGTGTTCCCCTCTTAGGTATGGCATGGCTATTAGTGCCTCGTGTGCCTTGCAGTGATCTCTTCTTCCTCCTATTGCCATTGTCCATTTTGGGGAAATGATTTTTGTTCACGTGCGTTTTTGGTACTACCAATGACGGTATGTTGACATACGCCAAAAAACATATTCCTCCCCAATTTGGTGCAAGTTTCTCCTATGCCTTAGAACCACAGGCCCAATAGTGATCCATCAGCACCGCCGTTCCCGTTCCCATTTGTGGTATTTTCTCTGTTCTGCCCTACTTCATCAGTGCCATCTTGCTGGTAGCATAGGGTAGGTGCGGTTAGTGGGATTATTGTGAGCGGGCCATCTTCCTTGTCCACCCACGTATCGAGCTTCCTCTCTTGGCTCATTCCTTGAGGCAGTTGTCATTATCTTCTTGTGCCTTTGTCACGGCTGCTCTTGTTAATGTCAACACCTTGCTCCCCACTACTCCATCCTTCGTGTATACCTTGCCATACACCAGCACTTGTGGTCGTTGTCAGCAACCGGGCTCTCCGCCAATCTCTTTTGCTCCCCATTTGCATGTTAGGTACTCCAGTGTCACTTCTCTTGTTTCACCTTTCTCAGTCCCGTCGGTGACATAACGTAGGGCCTCTGCCTGTTGCCATCAGTAGTGTCTTGGTGAAGTTGTCCTCATAGGGAAATGTTTCCTTTGATCTCCATCTTAATGTTGCAGTCTTCCCTTGGAATCTCCCCCCGCATCTGGAACAATTCGAGGTACAGCAGACATTGCACTGTTGCCGCTGGCACTTCCGTTGCTATGTAGGTCCTGGAGGTACCCATGGCATACGGGATCAAGGAGCAGATGTAGCAGCTCTCCCTTGTTGTGTTCTTACCAATTTTAGACATGTGTTTATACCACATGCTGTTAGCTACATGTGCGCTGTCAGTAAAATATGTGTCAACCCCACTTACATCTGTTTCCACTCTATGCTTACCTCTTCTTACCTTACGTGCTGGTTCCCTGGTACCACCTAACACAATCATCCTTGCTGCTTGGGTTGGGGATATGTTAGTATTTGATATGGCGGAGACATGCAAAGCCATGTAGATATTCCAAAACATAGTAGCTATGACCGCCAATACCAATAATAACCACACTGTTTTAATGACAATTTTTATTAATATACCCATTTTACCTGTCCCTTCGCTTATCCTGTAGCTGATGAGATGATAAAGTTGCCCGCCTGAAAATCACGATAAAAGCCAGTAAAGAGTTTTAAGCTGCACGCACTAGTTAATCATTTAATGCCCAAACAAACATTTCTTCCCAAATTTTCTGTACTGCTCTATGTCTAAGTGTCTGTAGGATGTGGTAAAGTTGTGGGTATGTTTGTGATAGATATTCAAGGAATGCGTAGTGGTACATTTGGGGCGGCTGTGGTCTAGTGTGGGTGCCCCTGCGTATGGCATGAATATATTGATGAGCTAGTGCCTAGGGGTAGTCAGTAGGGGGTAACATCTAATATCCTCTAGTCTTATCCTAACCACTTATACATTAACAATCACAGTCGCAGCAACCTGTATGTTTGAGAGAAAAGAGAGAGAGAGAGAGAGAGAGAGAGAGAGAGAGAGAGAGACATCAAAACATGTTAACACAGTGTATTCCTGATGAGACTGTGCGTGCTGTATGGACAATTCTAATTCAGCATTAAATTACTTTCATTAAGAGTTTTCGACGCAAATGGGGGATATTGTACATTTCCTCATTCGTAATTTCTTGATACTGGGGACAGTGGCTGTTTATTTATCGAATTGCACTAACACGTCAGTGGGGATATCAGGGGCTTGTGAGCGTCTGATCATTGGATGGCCGATATGTTCTGCGTTGTCTGTTGCCGGGCAATCATTAGCATCTACAGGGCTTAAGGCTGGAGCATCACATCTGTCTGGGGCTGTGGTCTATTTCCGTGGTGGTTGTAGCAGTATTGTCTCTGGAAGTGGTTTGCGGCGGTGTTGGTGCCCTGTAGGACTTTATATCCTGCAAGTGGTACCAAACTGACCTGCCTTCAAGTTGTATGGCTCTTTCCGGTACTGCTTCTACGGTGTAGGGTCCCGTGAAGTGAGGCGCATTCCAGTGCCTGACAACATTTTTAAGAAGGACACGATCCCCCATTTTAATAGGTGGTCCTTTTGTTGAATCTTGAGTGTTGTCGTCTTCATTTTGACCATCTTCCACTCCCTTGGGTCCGTTGGATCTGTCGAGAGATAAGAGGCGCTAGAAACAAGTGAATTTACATAGTCAATCATCTCTCTTCCCAAAACATCTGCTGTCCCCTTGCAGTACTGTACTGCCCTTGTGGGCAGGGCCAGTGGAAGGTGCATGCGGCGTCCCGTCACCACCTCGTGGGGTGTGAGGTGGTGATCAGAGCCGGGCTTGTTTCTCAATTCGAATAGGGCCAGAAGTATGCAGTGTAGCCAGTTTCTCTTGGTGCTCTGCTGCATTTTAGCTATGCTTTTTTCATTCAATAATCCATTGAGAAGTTCACACGGCATTGGCTTAGGGATTGTATGCACACGCAAACTAGTGCTTAATTCCTAGCAGGGCAGCTATATGGTGGAATATTTTGTTGCCAAAATGGGGGCATTATCAGATTGTAAGACCTCATAGACCCCCCATCTAGGGAACACTTCTCAGACTAAGAATTTAGCCGTTCTGAGAGTGTCCGCATGAGAGCATGGGCCCACCTCGATCCATCTTGAGATTGGGCAGACCACCACTATCATGCACCGATAGCCTTGGCATACATTGATCATATCCATGTAATAAACATGGAGGTGCAAAAAGGTGTCCTCAGGTCAGGGAATTACTCCTGTGACTACCCTTAAGGTGTTCCCAACAGTGAACTGTTGGCATGTCAGGCAGTTACTGATAGACTTGGCATTTAAATCGGTGCAAAACCATGATTCTCCAATATGCACTGCAATGACCTCTTTCCCTGTGTGTGCGGGCTAGTGCATTTGGGTGAGAGCTATTTCCAGTAGCGCACGAGGCATTACTACTTTTCTAGTGTTATTTTTACACCATAGGGCATCAGTTGGAGACATTGAACACTCTCTTTTTATCCAAAGTTCCTTCTCATCCATTGGTGTATCTGCCTGTAGTTCCATGATCTGACTTTCAGATAAATGGTTGTATCCTTCCTTCATTAACATTTTCCTCACCCCTCCTCTCTCTTTTTGTTTTTTTTTCTGGTATGTCCCACATCTCCCCAAAATATGATGCATGCTTTACGTGATAGTCTGCTGCCTCATTCCCCTTTGATATTGGGTCATCCCGTTTGTGTCGGCCTGACACTTCACCAATGCGAATTCTGCCGTATATACGACGGCCTCTATCAATTCTCCCAGGAGAAGTGCATGTTGCACGGGGGTCCCTCCTAAATCCCTGTCTTATCCATTTCGCTAGCCCAGAGTGCACCGTTGATGTGACATAGACGCTATCAGAGTAGATGGTGACCCTCTTCCCATCACATTCCGTAAGTGCCAGTATGAGAGCCACTAACTCTGCTGCCTGTGCTGGGTAATGTAGAGATAGTCAAATACCTCTCATCACCTCGCTTGCCTCAGCCTGACCACTGCTGCGCCGGTTCTCCGGATACCATCACCGTGGTCAATCGTTGATGATACGTCAATGTATAATACCTCTCCCCCCTCAAGTGCATATTCCTCTAACTTCCATGTTTCTGTATAAATCACAATAGCCTGTGTGCAATCATGACCACATTCTCCTTCCTCGTATTCTTCTGCCAGGAATTGCACTGGGTTTACATTTTTGCACTGTACTATTTTTTGCTCAGGTCATGATAGTATTATCTCATACCCTGTTGCTCTTTGTGTTGTTAGTGTGTTTTTTGGCTTATGCAGTATTGCGAATAGGGCGTGTTCTACATAAAGAGTTGTGGAGCACCCCATAGCTATTGGTGATGCCTTTTCTACTGCGAATGCTGCAGCAGCCAAATGTTTTTCACACGGGAACTGCCCTAGCATCACTGTGTTTAATTGTCCACTGTAATATGCTATTGGTTTGTAGCCCATGCTTGATCTTTGTGTCAGTATTGCTTTCATTATCTGCCCATCTGAGTATGAGAACAGGAAGAACTCTTTTTTATAGTCTGGTCTCCCTAATACCGGGGCTGTGGAAATTGCTTGTTTGAGCTTGCTGAATGCTTCTGTCATTTCCCTTGTCCAACACAACTGTTTGTTCTTCCTCTGCGCCTCCTTTAATGCTGTAAGGAAGGGACAAGTATATGTGCTGTAATCGAAGACCTATGCCCTGCTATAATTGCATAATCCCAGGAATCGCTGCAGTTCCCTTATTGTCTTCGGCTGGTGCGTGTCAAGTATTGTTTGTGTCTTGTTAGGTGCTATGTATTTGCCTTGCTGTGAGATCACCTGGCCAAGGTACAGCACTTTCTTCTGGCAGTACTGTAGTTTGGCCTTGTCCACCTTGTATCTTTTTTCTGCCAGCACAGTGAGCATGTGTATTGAGTCTTCCCTACATTTCTCCTAGGTGATACTACAGATGAGGATGACATCCACATACTGCAGTACTGTGCCTTTAGTTTGTACATTGGTGTCACAATGCCTGCCCCCAGACATCCGGAACAGGTCCATCTGTCCAGGGAACACGCACCCAAGAAGACACAGGAATTCCCCAAACTCCACCTAGGGGCTATATGGGTTCAGTCCTGGCGCCGTAGGTGCCAGTCTCATATTGCCATCTTAAAACTATGCAGGTCATCCTGCAACTAACTCATGTACAAGCCATCATGAGGCCATGGAGGGACTACTTTCCTTTAGGAACTATTTTGCTGCTTGGGTGTGGTACTGGAACTTTTTACCTGGGAACTACTTTTTTGATGCTATTTACACCACGCTCCGAAGAGCAGCACACGCTTCGCGTTATTCTGCATCTTAGCAGCGTAATGCTCACTGTGTCTGCAGTCCAGCATCCAGTCCACAGCCACACCCGTCTTGTGCCTGGAGCCGATCCTAGAGAAAAGGAAAGAAGAAGAGAAGGTTAGAACAAGGAGATTTGCATTAGGTCATCATCTTTTCCTGGAGCAGCCGCACCTGTGGATAAAGGAAAAAGACATTAAAATAAACCGCATCGCATTGCCAGCTGCAGCGCCGCGCCCTACTCACCTGTCTTTGGAGCATCTCCATGACCCGGCGCAACACCCGTTGAATTGCCGCCCGAAACATCAGCTTCTGAAAAGACAAGAACAAACAAAAGGTGAGTGGGGTTCCGCCAAAGACATTCTTTTACTTACCGCAAGATACTTACTCGGAATTTTACCGCTCGAGGCAGCGCTGGTCACCATCCTACGTTAGACATTTTCGGCAAGGCGCCGCACCTGCAAAGAAGATAGAAAACTATTGGTTAATTACAGTTGGAAGAATATTACTTGCTAGACAGTGTTTGGTACAAACTGACTCTTACCTAAGCGCTATCTTCATCCATCGAGGCGAACTCACTCCTTTGATCACGCTGCAAGGGAAAAAGTATGAAAGGAACAAGAGTGAATTAACAGACATTTGAACTCTAAAAGAACTATACATTCGGTTTACACACTACTTACCTCGGAGTCATTGTTGTCTGGAACTCTGCCAAATACCTTCGGATCAGTGAAGTAACTGAACTTCTGCACGCCCCTGCACTCCACGCAGGATGGAGAGGTCATCCTTCCAAACAATAAGGTGAGACTTTATGAAGGGGAATACTGGAAGTTTTCAGGGAAAATAGTGTTAGTGTAACCTCTCTACCGCGGCTGGCTAATCCCCTCTACTGCTTTTAGGAAATTATTCTTGCGGGCCAGGCAGACGAAACTGAGTGATCACTTCGCTACGAGTCACACTGGTGCAGACCGCAGTGTTAGGGAGAATTCTCTGTTTAGGCTGAATTTCCTAACCTAGTGAGTCCCCCAGCAGCTTTGCTGGATTTTTGGGGTTTATTTTTTTCTCCTGCCAAGAGTGAGACTCTTTTACCCTCACTCTTGGGCATGATTTGAGTGTGTTTCTTTGAATCTAAATGTGTTTAATGGGCTATGGGGTCTTTTACTCCATAGGGCTTCATGTGTTTTTGTGATGTGTGTTACACAGCACCCTCAGTGCAGAGACACAGGGGTGTCATAGTGACCCCCCAGTATAGACTCCATACCCTGGGACTGACTACTGTCTCCCAGGGCATGTAAAGTCACCATTGACTTTACTAGTCTTAAATTCTGAACAGAATCAGTACAAACCATCCTATTGTGGACGTACTGGCTGGGGCAATTCAATTGCCCCGGGGTCTGTTAGTCGAGGGGGCACGTCTCCGTCCCCCCTAATCGAGTTTTGGCTGGTGGCAGTGGATACTACTTTTTATATTCTACCGCAAATATTTTCCTATGGGATTTCCCATTGTTTTAGGCTACTACCTTTATTTAATTATTTACGGTAGCCTCGAACATACCGCTGGTTTATTTAATTAATATTAATTCTCCGGTTGGTATTTTTTGCCAAAACTTGATTCTAAAATGGCGCTTGTGTTCTCTTCTGTGACTCCAACCCAAGTCGAGCCCTTTGTTCCACTTTTTGGCGGGCTTCTCCACAGAAGCCCTCCAAATTGGTGCCACTCTGTCTGGGGTACTTAGAAGGTGTGGAGGGAAATTTAGGCACCCTGGACTGAGTTGCCTAGGCAACTCAAGTCGCACTCCATCCTGATTGGCCCAAGTGGTGAGCCGGCCGGCTCACCACTTAGCATGTTTGAGTGACAGCTAGGCTGAGTGAATGGGGGTTTGCTGCATAAAAGCAGGGCTTTGGGGACTGGAACTTCAGAAGTTGCCACAGGACCTACGAATCCGACGAGGGAGAAGCTGAGCCGACCTGCCACTCACCACCACCGGTGGAGCCCTGCTGGACTGCCTCACCACTTTTCCCAACGACAGAGGAGATCTCCCGCCGGAGAGTCTTCTTCCTTTGACTGGTGGGGATAACCAGTTTCACCGTCTTTTTACTTTCCTGACGTACCTCGTGGCCGCCTTGCCTGTGCCAAGCACCCTGGCAACCGGGATACCACGTTTTACCACGACCGCGAAACAAAGGTACCACCTTTAACCGGAATACTCTGCGGCTGGTTTCTTCCCTGGTAGTGCAACGACCTTCATCTTTCCTCCAAGTCGAGATCTTCTCTTCCCCTGGACGACGATATAACTTGCACCCACTACCAGGAACAACTGCCACCGCTGGAGGATCCTTCCCACTTAAGGTACCGTGTCCCGCCTGGCTTCCCTTGCAACCGACTGTACGGGGTAGATTTAGCCCCCGGCTTTCGAACCTGGGTTAGTCTGGGACACCCTGGCTAAACTTTCCTAAAGCCTCTCTAAACTATTTTTGAACCCTGTGCAAGACCTTCTAAGCCTAGTGTAACTTGTGATCTTGGGCACATTTGTTCTCTGCTCTCTCTAAGAGTGGGCCCAGCCTTTGGACTTTGGCTCACCAGTGACTTTTGCTCTTCTGCCTTGTTAACAGTGTTCCTGAATCTTAGAGTGGTGTACCTTTCCATATTCTGTCTTTTTCCCTCCCTTTCTCACAAACTTATTGGAGTGCAATCTAGTTAAGCGCTCACCTCTGTATGAAAATAAGTGGTGTTTTACTGTGACTTATCTGATAAGGAAAAAGGGGTGTATATATTACAATAGTAATTGTGTTTAGAATATTTTACAATAAGAGTGCTGGAGTGTTTCAACTGTGTGTTTTTAAATAAATAATTATATACTTTGATACCAAAGCTCTGGTCAGTGTTTGCTTGTATTATTGTATCTGAGTGCCTATTGTGTATACTTTGCATACTGCCTAACTCTTCTTGAGGGAAGTCTGACTGCTCAGCCACAGCTACCAGGTAAATCTGGGTGGTGCGGACTGCTACCAAGTGGGTTTACTGCCAACACCTGTAGTCTTAAATCTTTTGCAGTGGTCCCTAAGGGAACTGCACAGGTTTCTGCCTAAGACTGGTGTACAGCGGTGGGATTTGTATTGAGTATACACTTTAGAGTGCTTTAGGATACCTTAGTACAACTAACCACAAAGCTTAGCACTAAAAAAGTAATCTTTCTAACATGTCAACTATGGAAACGTATAGTCAAGAGTCCCTTGCTACAAAAACTGCTGATTGTTTAAGAGTATTATGTAAGCATAAGAACCTCCTGACTAAAGGCAAGAAAATGGAATTAATAGAAAGGTTGTTAGCTAACCAAAGTCTGGATGATGGGTCTGAGGAACCTACCATGCCAGAAAATGTAGATAACAGTATAGAGATTGATATTGATCAAAATGTTGATAATCTTGAGGAAGAGTCAGAATAGGAGGGTGAGGCTGCTGTGACTGTCCCCCCTAGGCCTCTGTCTGCTCTACCTGCTGTACCTACTGGGCCTTTGCCAAGTCCCACACTAAGTCCTCAACATCTCCAATTAGAGAAAATGAAACTTGAACTAGAGTTCAAGAGACTGAATACTCTGGCTGAACAGAGACATCATGAAATGAATCAAGAACTAAGGCTAAGGGAAATGGAGCTCAAGCATGAGCTAGAAATGAAGAAATTATCTGTCGAAAATGCTTCTCTCTCTGGCTCCTCTAGAAGTTCCAGTCCTAAAAGACCCCGGATGCCTAAAGAATCGGTTGGTATGTATGAGCCTAAGTTGGATGTGTTGGATTGGTTGTCTCTGTTTGAATATAATCATGGGCTCCAGAACATCACAGGAAATGACTTACTCACCTGGTTGTTCTCTAGGCTTCCCCCTGTTGCAACTGATGTGGTAATTGGGTTGGGGGAGGAGGATAGGAAAGAGTATGAATGTGTAAAACTAGCTCTGATAGCTAGGTTTGGGAAGACCCCTTGCCGGTATCTTAAGAGGTTTAGAACCCTCAAAAAGCATGATGGTACCCCTTGGGCTACCTGGGTGAGTGAAGGGTTGAAAAACTTAGAGGGATGGATTAAGGGTTACAAAGCGAACACTTATGAAGGTATGAAGAATCTTTTTATGTTGGAGTCAATTTATGATGCCTGCTCTCCTGAGCTCAGACAGCACTTGGCTGATTCAAAGGAATTAGATTCCCGAAAGCTAGCTAAGGCTGCTGACTTGTGGGTGCCAACAGGGCCACTCACAAGGATTCTGGGGTAACTCAGAAAAAGGATGAGGGGGAACAGCCTAAAAAGGACTCCAAAGAGAATTCTAATACTGCAAATTCCAAAGAGGGCCCCAAACAAAACCAGAAGGGTAAGCCACCAGGGAAACCACAGCAGAATAGTGTCTCCTCTGGTGCCAAACCAGAGGGAGGTCAGAACAAGCCTCCATTCCAGAAGGCATTTGGTAAATGCTTTGTTTGTGGCTCTACTGACCATGTGAAAGGAGATCCCAGATGCAAGGGTAAACCTTCAGGGATCCAACTTGCCTCCTTAGCCTTCGCTCCAGAAGAGGAAGTCCCAGTGGCAAGTGGAAACTTTCTACTGCTGACTGATGAACCCATTGGAGTCTCAGCCATTGTTTCTTTAGTCTCTCTGGGGTTGTGGGAACAACAGAATTTAGATGTGTATAATTCTATCCCAGATAATACTAAAGAGTATTATAACGACAGTGTCCAGGTAAATGGTCAGGAGACTCCTGCCATTAGAGACACTGGGGCCAGCATAACGGTGGTGGATGAATCATTTTTCAAGGCAGTGGATGTTGCTAAGGCACCCAAATGCCTCACCAAGTTAGCTGGAGGGCTTGTGCAGATGTGTCCCCAGTTACCAGTTCTCATCCAGTGTAATGACATGGCTGTAAAAATACCTGTCAGTGTACAATGTGAAGTGCCAGGTAGGGTTCTGTTGGGTAATGACCTAAAAGCTCTTGGAGTTGTGTCACATACCCCCAGACCACCTAGTAAAAGGTTACAGGAGCTCACAAAACCTGCAAGAGAGAAAACCCTGCGAGGGTTATCTCAGGAGATGTTGACAGAGATCACTCCTTTAACACTGGAGCAACTCACTGCAGTAACTACCAGATCAGGAGCAAAGGGGCAACCCAAGACTCCTAGGAAAAAGGCAGCAGCAAGCACTCCAGTGCTTCCAACAGTTACACCTGTAACTCCACCTCCAGCTGAGGCTGAGAGGGAGGTACAACCCTGTATGGTTGAACTAGACTCTGAAGAAGAGCTAGTGGGAGGCCAAGAACTTATTGGAGATCTAGACCCTGAGGACCATCCTGAGCTGCAGTCTTTACTGGCAGAAGGTGGACCCAGCCAGCAGGGCAGCTTTCCGTAAGGGACAAAGAGAATGTCCAACTCTGGAGGGTCTCCGCCAACAGGCAGCTGCTCAGGCTGATGGGCAAGAGCCTGGGAAGCATAGGTTGCACTGGGAAGATGGCCTCTTCTACAGTGAACCAACCGAGTCTGAACCTGGAGACTACAACGCCTTGTAGTGCCTCAAGAAAACAGACAACAGTTCTTGCACTTAGCCCACGAGATTCCTTTAGGTGGTCACTTGAGCTTCAAGAAGACCAAGGAAAGGCTCTCCCTCTACTTCCATTGGCCAAAAATGGGGGCCGAAGTAGATAAGTTTTGCAAGAGCTGCCATACATGCCAAACTTCTGGTAAGGTTGGCGCCAAGCATGTGGCACGATCAGAGTTATTAACCAGGCTCAATTGCGTCCCTCAACTACGTGTATTAACATCTGAAGACTTCTTGTTTGTCGAGCCTTTGAACGGCCCTAATCCCAATGTTTCTGCATTACACTGCAAATTCCTAGCTACAGCAAAGATTATTCGAAAATATAAAGAAGATCTGAGAACAGTAGACATTGAAATTGATGTGGATTTGAATGAGAGAGACCCTAACGTTCTACAAGAGCAACTGATCACCCCAAAAAGTGAAACAGTCAATGTCAAGAATTTGGAAGGGAAAAAACTTGAGCTTGCTGATGCGCAACTAGTGCTAAAGTGGGTGCTGGGATCTTTGCCGGGGGTTTTAAAGAACCACTGAGATTTTACTGTCTTGTCTTGGAACTGCCGTGGTTTCACACACCTACTTAGAGCTGAGGGATCTACGACTCTCTTATCAAAACATAGTTGTTTTTGTTTACAGGAGACATGGGCAGTTGATCCCTTATTACTGGACGGCTTTGTTGTTCATAAAGCATTTGCAAAAAGGGGCACAAGAGGTCGCCCGTATGGTGGATTAATCATAGCGGTGACAAATGCATTAGTCTCCAAACGGTGGTATGGACTCTTTGATGATTACCTTATTGCGGTAGAGGTGGAGTTGGGAAGAGAGAGCAGCCTGGAAAGATTGCTTCTCTTAAGCCTCTACAACCCCCCGGGTGATACATTTTATGAGCAAATTCAAGAGGCGCTACAAGAGCTTATGACAGACTGGATGATATACTCAGGAAATGCAGCAGTAATCGTATTGGGAGACTTTAACTGTCATATGAAGGGTAAAGGAGGTAACTTGCAATATCCTAAATTAAAGGAAAAATGTACTATGACACATGTGAAGAAGAGTGGGGAGAAACAGGGGTGGATTAGTCTGTTTGAATGTTGGGAATTAGAAATGATTAATGGTCGCACAATTAGTGATTCCCCCGCCAAGCACACTTGGTCCAATGGTAGCGCTTCGAGTACGCTGGATTATATTTTTATGAGTCCAATATTATTACATCAGATGATGGACATGGAAGATATCAATAACAGCTGGAGTGCCCATGCAATTTTAAGGTGCGCACTTAAAATTGCTTGGGACCCTACTCCTCAGTCTTATATGGGTAATATTAAAGTTAATAACGCTGGTACACGTATAAGCTGGTCTGATAAAAACACAAGATCAGAAACTGAGTCACTAATCCAGCTTGACAATTTGAACCCTTTGTATTTTGAGGCTATGAACATTAATGCAATAGAAGACTGGATATTGGCCTTCTCCGTGAAAACATGCTTCCAATTCCATAGGGACAATGTTAAGAACAGAAGGCAATATGAGATCCTTTAATAAAGAAATAAGAAATGCTAAAAGGGATCTCAGAGCCGAGTTACGAAGAATTAAGACCATGAAACTACCCATGCTTCAATATAGTGAACTGACTAGGAAAATAAAAAATAGATACAGGATAACTATTAAGAACATCAAAAACACCGAGAGTACACGTTTGAACCAACGATTGGTGCAGACAATTGGGTCTAGACACTCGCGTAGCATTTGGGCGCTGCTAAGCGAGGCTAAGGGTAAGAATAAAGGTCAATTGGTCAATCCCATAAATGGGGCAGCATGGGTAGAATTCCTTGAAACTCGTAATCTGAAAAGTCAAGTAGATAAAGTCAGACCGAAAAGACAAATTCCATATGAGCAGCCGTTTGAGGTATCATATGAGGTGATATATAATAAAATTAGAGATTTGAAAGATTCAAGAGCCCCTGGCCCTAACGGATTGTCTAACGCCGTTATTAAGAACTATCCAGATTTTTGGGCCAGTTTGCTTACTATCTTGTTTAAGAAGATCATGGCAGTAGGAGAAATACCTAATACCTGGCAAACAGCGATCCTAATTCCCATTTTTAAAAAGGAAAATCGGCTTGATCCTCATAACTACAGGTTATTATCAATGCTAGATATTACTGGAAAACTGTTTGCCTCTTTACTGTTGAGCGAAATCCAGAAGTGGGCTGATGAAGCTAACATCCTGTGCAAATTCCAGAGCGGATTTCGAAGGGGATATTCCAAGACCCACAATTTGATAATTAAAGACATTTTGCGTACTAGAGCAAGCATTAAGGGGCAGCCGCCTATGTATGCATTATATATCGATTTTAAGGCGGCGTTTGACACCATTCTTAGAGAACGGTTATGGGTAAAACTTGAAAGTATGGGTTGCCCTGAAAAGCTACTATACTACCTTAGACTTCTCCACTTAAACACCTCAGTCCGTCTTAAATTAGATCAGGAAGGACATTTGACCAGTAGTGTCTTGCAGAACAGAGGGGTGAAGCAGGGGTGTTTTACGGCCCCGTTAGTATATAACTTGTATGTTCATGACATTCCAATAGTCTTAGCTGCTGTGGATAATTGTCCCCCGAAAGTAGGAGAATCCCCTTGTGTGGTCCTTGCTTATGCAGACGACCTGGTAATATTAGATAATACCATAAGTGGATTACGAAGGTCGGCTATAGCCTTATGGGAGTATGTCAGTAATAATGGCTTGACCATTAATTTAGAGAAAACGAAAGTGTTAAGATACACACATAAAAAAGTATCCCGGGTTAACCTGGTGGTGGGTAACACTACCATTCTCTATGCACCGTCTTATCGCTATTTAGGGGTAGAATTCGAACCCCACGGGGATTACAAATCTTGTAGACAAATACGTACCATCAGAGCAGCCCAAATTACAGCTTTAATGGCCAATTTCACTCGTAAACAGGGTGGATTTACGGTATTGGCAACACGTCAACTGTACATCCAAGTATTTATCCCTACGATTACCTATGGCCTGGAGGCGTTGTTAACTTCTGATTTAAACTGGCTACAAATCATTGAAGGCAAAATTTGGAGAAGGATCTTGGGGCTGCCCCCTGGAGTGCCTATGGCCATTATAAGACTGGAACTAGGACTCACCTCCCTAAAAGCTGTGGTGTTAAAAAAGAGAGCGGTGTTCTTTTTAAAAATGATGAATACTACCTCCAATACTCTTTTATCTGCTGTGCACCAGGAATTAAATAAAAAATACATTAGGGATAGATTATATGTACCCATGATGAAATATCTAGCGGACATAGGTTGGAATCATACAGGAACTAGCATTACAAAATCTGCTATTAATGCATTGAATAAGAAAGTTGATTTGTGGGACTGGCTCGAGAATTTTGCTCACTTAAGTACATTGAAAAATTATCATTTTGTCCAAAACAGAATGTATACCTTTATGCAGCCACAGAACTATTTGAACCTCTGCCCAGCTAAAAAACTTAGAAGATTTATCATCCTACTGAGAATGGAACAATTACCAACCATGATGAATCTTGGGAGTAGATCTAAGATGCCTATCCAACATCGTATTTGCCGGCTTTGCAAACAAATGGACAAACTAGAAACAGCCAGACATCTATTAACGGATTGTCATGAAATGAACAATATGATCCATTTGTTGCTGGGTAAATATGTGCATAATCTGGATTCTCTGAAAGAGCTATCCTTCTGGTGCTATTGTATTAACTCAGGGAATATGTGTCTACTAATTGCCCTTTATAATGTATAGCTTAAGACTGAAACCAAGATTGAATTGGTTAAGAGAGATATTGGCGAGCAGGAGCTGAACCTGAATAGAATCGAAGATGAGAGTCGATTGAGTGATAAAGTTTGAGAGGTGATGGGAATTATGATCGGAGGTAGGATGAGTAAGTAAGTGATAAGCGAGTAGAGTTCGGACTTCTTGTTTTGTTTGTTGGCTCTATTACTCCTCATTTTAAGCTGTATGTTTTCTTAAAGTGATTTATTGACTTATTGAAATTGTAATTATGGAATTACTGCTATATATACATTGTATAATTGTGTGAGTTATTCTATATATAATTTATATTTTTATAATATGTGTAAAGTTTGAGTTTTCTCTGACTAAATCACATTAAATAAATAAACAAGAATGTGGCACCCTTAGTGCCTCTCCCAGTTGTGGGAGTCCCATTTGAGAGGGTAGGGATTGACATTGTTGGTCCCCTTTATCCCCCTACCTCCTCAGGCAACAGGTTTATCCTTGTTGTAGTAGACCATGCTACTAGATACCCTGAGGCAATTCCTATGAGAACTGTTACAGCTCCGGCTGTGGCTAAGGCCCTCCTTGGTATTTTTACCAGGGTTGGGTTTCCTAAGGAAGTAATATCCGACAGGGGGTCAAACTTTATGTCCCACTACATGAAAGCCATGTGGAAAACCTGTGGAGTTACTTACAAGTTCTCAACCACCTACCACCCCCAAACCAATGGGCTGGTAGAAAGATTTAACAGAACCATGAAGAGCATGATAGGTGCTTTAGAGGAACCTCTGAAAAGAAAGTGGGACCTTCTACTGCCATGCCTTCTCTTTGCTTATAGAGAAGTCCCTCAAGAGGGAGTAGGTTATTCTCCCTTTGAACTTCTCTATGGCCATCCGGTCAGAGGTCCATTGGCCCTGATTAAGGAGGGGTTGGAAGGTGCTCCTCCCCTCAAGCCAGTCAGAGTGACTGACTATGTGATAGGTCTCCGAAGGAGAATGTCACACATGATGGCAGAAGCTAGTGATAACCTGAAAGCTGGACAAGCTTTGGTCAAGCATTGGCATGATCAAAAGGCTAACATGGTTGAGTTCACTCAAGACCAGCTAGTTCTCGTTATGCTCCCAACAAGGCAGAGGGCCTTGCAAGACAAATGGATGGGACCCTTCAAAGTTGTGGGAAAACTTGGAGAGGTCAACTATCTGGTGGATCTGGGCAGACCCAGGGAAGCTCCTAGAGTCTTCCACACCAACCGACTGAAAGCATACATCTCCAGACCTGAAGTAGGAGCCTTGCTTCTAGCTTCAGCAGCAGAGGAAGAAGAGAGTGAGTCTCTCCCTGATCTCCTCAGAGGTGTACCTTTAGATGAAAAAATTGAAGGAGTCAATCTCTCTTCAGATCTGACACCTGAGCAACAGGAGGAGTGCAAATCTATGTTAAATCAGTTTGCCTCCCTGTTCTCACTCTCACCAGGCTTGACCCCTTGGGGACAGCACGAGATAGTCACTGGTGACTGTCTGCCAGTCAAAAGCAGAGGATACCGAATGTCAGAAAATTTGAGAACCCATATCAAGGGGGAGGTCAAGAAGATGCTTGATCTCGGGGTAATAGAACCCTCTGCTAGTCCATGGTCTAGCCCAGTTGTGTTAGTACCAAAGGCATGGTCCAAAGACTTGAGATTCTGTGTGGACTATAGAGCTCTTAATGCAGTCACCAAGACTGATGCCCACCCTTTACCAAGGACAAATGAGTTGGTGGATAGACTTGGTCTAGCCAAGTACCTCAGCACATTTGACCTTACATCAGGCTATTGGCAAATAGCCTTGACAGACCATGCCAAGGAGAAAACTGCATTTTCCAGCCCAGTTGGCTTGTACCAGTTTAAGGTCATGCCTTTTGGATTAAATAATGCACCTGCTACATTCCAAAGGATGGTGAACCAAATTCTAGCTGGGATGGAGGACTTCTGCATGGCATACTTGGATGACATTGCAGTCTTCAGCCACTCCTGGTAGGATCATGTGAACCACCTAGGACATGTTTTGCAGGCTCTTGGACAGGCCAATTTGACTATCAAGGCAAGTAAATTCCAGATAGGTCAAAGTAAGGTGGTCTACCTTGGGCATGAGGTAGGAGGTGGAGAAATAAGGCCTTTGCTCAGCAAGATTGAAGCTGTGCAAAATTGGACAACACCTACTATTCAAACCCAAGTGAGAGCCTTCCTAGGCCTCACTGGGTACTACAGGAATTTCCTTGAGAACTATGGGACCATAGCTTCTCCACTGAATGTAATCTCCTCTCCAAAATTCCCTAAAAAGGTCAAGTGGAATGAGGAGTGCAATCAGGCCTTTGAAAAACTGAAGAAAGCTCTTTGCCAAGCTCCAGTATTGAGAGCTCCTGACTACCACCAAACTTTCATTGTACAAACTGATGCTTCCAATGTAGGTATAGGTGCAGTTCTAAGCCAACTGGATGAGAAGGGTAGGGAGCACCCCATTTGCTTCATCAGCCGTAAACTGAAGGATCCTGAGACAAGGTGGGCAACAATAGAAAGAGAATGCTTTGCTATTGTGTGGGCACTGAAGAAGTTTAGGCCATACTTGTATGGTTCTACTTTTGTCATTCAGATTGGCCACCAACCCTTGAGATGGTTAATGCAAATAAAGGGGGAAAATCCAAAACTATTGAGATGGTCAATCTGCCTGCAAGGGTTTGATTTCACCATTGAGCACAGGTCAGGGTGTCACCATCAAAATGCTGATGGACTCTCTAGGCTGTATGTCATCGACTAGAGGTATGAGGTTCATCCAGGAGTGGATTAAATCCTCCTGTCCCTTAGTCTGGGGGGGGGGGCGAGTGTTAGGGAGAATTATCTGTTTAGGCTGAATTTCCTAACCTAGTGAGTCCCCCAGCAGCTTTGCTGGATTTTTGGGGTTTATTATTTTCTCCTGCCAAGAGTGAGACTCTTTTACCCTTACTCTTGGGCATGATTTGAGTGTGTTTCGTTGAATCTAGATGTGTTTAATGGGCTGTGGGGTATTTTACTCCATAGGGCTTCATGTGTTTTTGTGATGTGTGTTACACAGCACCCTCAGTGCAGTGACACAGGGGTGTCATAGTGACCCCCCAGTATAGACTCCATACCCTGGGACTGACTACTGTCTCCCAGGGCATGTAAAGTCACCATTGACTTTACTAGTCTTAAATTCTGAACAGAACCAGTACAAACCATCCTATTGTGGACGTACTGGCTGGGGCAATTCAATTGCCCCGGGGTCTGTTAGTCGAGGGGGCACGTCTCCGTCCCCCATGATCAAGTTTTGTCTGGTGGCAGTGGATACTACTTTTTATATTCTACCGCGAATATTTTCCTATGGGATTTCCCATTGTTTTAAGCTACTACCTTTATTTAATTATTTACGGTAGCCTCGAACATACCGCCAGTTTATTTAATTAATATTAATTCTCCGGTTGGTATTTTTTGCCAAAACTTGATTCTAAAATGGCGTTTGTGTTCTCTTCTGTGACTCCAACCCAAGTCGAGCCCTTTGTTCCACTTTTTGGCGGGCTTCTCCACAGAAGCCCTCCAAAGTGGTGCCACTCTGTCTGGGGTACTTAGGAGGGGTGGAGGGAAATTTAGGCACCCTGGACTAAGTTGCCTAGGCAACTCAAGTCGCACTCCATCCTGATTGGCCCAAGTGGTGAGCCGGCCGGCTCACCACTTAGCATGTTTGAGTGACAGCTAGGCTGAGTGAATGGAGGTTTGCTGCATAAAAGCACGGCTTTGGGGACTGGAACTTCAGAAGTCGCCACAGGACCTACGAATCCGACGAGGGAGAAGCTGAGCCGACCTGCCACGACACCACCACCGGTGGAGCCCTGCTGGACTGCCTCACCACTTTTCCCAACGACAGAGGAGATCTCCCGCCGGAGAGTCTTTTTCCTTTGACTGGTGGGGATAACCAGTTTCACCGTCTTTTCGCTTTCCCGACGTACCTCGTGGCGGCCTTGCCCATGCCAAGCACCCCGGCAACTGGGATACCACGTTTTACCATGACCGCGAAACAAAGGTACCACCTTTAACCGGAAAACTCAGCGGCTGGTTTCTTCCCTTGTAGTGCAACGACCTTCATCTTTCCTCCAAGTCAAGATCTTCTCTTCCCCTGGACGACGATGCAACTTGCACCCACTACCAGGAACAACTGCCACCGCTGGAGGATCCTTCCCACTTAAGGTACCGTGTCCTGCCTGGCTTCCCTTGCGACCAACTGTACGGGGTAGATTTAGCCCCCGGCTTTCGAACCTGGTTTAGTCTGGGACACCCTGTCTAAACTTTCCTAAAGCCTCTCTAAACTCTTTTTGAACCCTCTGCAAGACTTTCTAAGCCTAGTGTAACTGTGTGATCTTGGGCGCATTTGTGCTCTGCTCTCTCTAAGAGTGTGCCCAGCCTTTGGACTTTGGCTCACCAGTGACTTTTGCTCTTCCGCCTTGCTAACAGTGTTCCTGAATCTTAGAGTGGTGTACCTTTCCATATTCTGTCTTTTTCCCTCCCTTTCTCACAAACTTATTGGAGTGCAATCTAGTTAAGCGCTCACCTCTGTATGAAAATAAGTGGTATTTTACTGTGACTTATCTGATAAGGAAAAAGGGGTGTATATATTACAATGGTAACTGTGTTTAGAATATTTTACAATAGGAGTGCTGGAGTGTTTCAACTGTGTTATTTTAAATAAATAATTATATACTTTGATACCAAAGCTCTGGTCAGTGTTTGCTTGTATTATTGTATCTGAGTGCCTATTGTGTATACTTTGCATACTGCCTAACTCTTCTTGAGGGAAGTCTGACTGCTCAGCCACAGCTACCAGGTAAATCTGGGTGGTGCGGACTGCTACCAAGTGGGTTTACTGCCAACACCTGTAGTCTTAAATCTTTTGCAGTGGTCCCTAAGGGAACTGCACAGGTTTCTGCCTAACACGCAGCAGTCCAGCTTCATTCGACGCCCCTGTGGAATCCAGGTGAGTGTAACAGAACGCGAAGCCTTACTACAAATCTCCACCCGGGCGTTATGGAGACCTCAGAGACTGACCAATTAGCCCAACTACTGGGAGAACTAAGGGCTGAAGTGCATTCCGCCCGTCAAGAGACTAATGCTCTCAGGAGAGAACTGATTGTGGCAAAAGAACGTACGGATGATCTCGCCAGGCAATTACATCAAGCTCAAGCTGGGCACACACCTTTACCTGGACTCGGGGGAGCTTCTGCCCAAGCTCAATCAAGTAATCCAGTGCAAGTAATTTTACCAGGGACAGTTCCTTTAGCACCGCCAAAACGCTTTGCGGGGGACCCAAAAAGGTTTGCCGTGTTTATGAACCAGTGCCGCCTGCATTTTTTATGTAGACCTGTAACCTTTCCGAATGATCAAGAAAAGGTAGCCATTGTACTATCATATCTCAGCGGCAGTGTAGCCGATTGGTCTATTCCACTAGTCAACCAGGATGACCCTCTTCTTCGGGATTTTCAGGGTTTTCAACTAAGCATGGAAAGACTATTTGCCCGACATTCCCAAGGCCAAGCTTTGGATAACAAACTTTTGTCCTTGCGTCAGGGTAACCAGGATCTGCTGACCTATATCGCAACCTTCAAAAGGTTGGTGGTAGAAACCGGATGGCCAAAGGTCAAGCGGATTACGCTATTTCATTGTGGGCTATGAGGTGAACTAAAAGACGTTTTGGCACAAGTAGTGAACCCACCTCAGGATTGTGCTGAATACATAGACCTGGTTGTCCAGTTGGATCACAGACTTCAGAATCGGAAGGCTGATCGGGCTAGATTCAATTGGGGGGGTTAAAGGACCTTTGACTCAAAAAGAAAGGGCCAAGAGGCGGCAGTTACAATTGTGTTTGTATTGTGGAACCTCGGGGCATTTTTTACGGGAAGAAGGTGGTGGGAGTCGCCGACAAAATCAATATGGAATCAGAGCCGGGAAATAACCACGCCCGACAAGCGTAGAGGTCCGCTTGCCGAGCATGAAGAAGGACACTCAGACCTCACACCTAATTATACCAATGGTCCTTATAGATCAAAGGCAACCATCTCGTATGCACCCAGTGAGAGCATACATAGATAGCGGAGCCATTGGAAACTACATGGATCAAGAATTGGCTACAAGGATGAACCTGCCTCTTTGCAAAAAACCCACAACTGATGTAATCACCACCGTTGATGGGACCAAAATAGCTTCCGGTCCAGTAACTCATTCAACTATGGAGATGACACTGTTGGGTCAAGATGGGCATCGAGAGAGCATTGTGTTTGACTTAATCAAGGCCCCACAGTTCCAAATAATTCTGGGAATGCCATGGTTGGAAACTCATAATCCTTGTATTGACTGGCGAGAAAAGAGAGTGACCTTCTCGGATTGTGCACACACTTGTTACCCTGAAAGAACTTTGATCAAAAGACTGGCTACGGTCACAAATCCGATAACTCAGTTACCCCAGGAATACTAGGAATTTCAGGATGTTTTCCAGAAAGACCAAGCAAACACGTTACCACCCCACAGATCATATGATTGCCAGATTAACCTCCTACCCGGAGCTCAAATTCCATGCAGCAGAATCTACGCCCTCACTGAAACCGAAAATCTTCATTTACGGCAATATTTGGATCAATACCTCGCTAATGGCTTCATTCGCCCGTTCAAGTCTCCGGCAGCATCGTCTTTATTCTTCGTCCCTAAAAAGGAAGGTGACCTTAGGACTTGACTATCGCGCATTAAACCAAAAAACGGTAAAAAACCAATACCCGTTGCCCCTGATCCCAGAACTACTTCACCAAGTAACAGATGCTTGTATCTACACTAAGTTGGACCTCCGAGGGGCGTATCATCTGGTATGAGTGAAAAAAGGCGACGAATGGAAGACTGCCTTCCGTACCAAATACGGATTGTTCGAATACCAGGTGATGCCTTTTGGGCTTTGCAGCGCACCGGCAGCCTTCCAGTATTTTATGAACGATGTCCTTCACGAACTCATAGACGTCTGTGTTGTTGTATACATAGAGGACATCTTAGTATACTCTTCATCTGAATCAGACAATGTGAAGCACGTTCGTGCTGTACTAGAAAAACTACGCCAGCATAAATTATATGCGAAATTGGAAAAGTGCGTTTTTCATACTTCGGAAGTTGGATTCCTTGGATTTATACTGACCCCAAATGGAGTTCGAATGGATTCACGAAAGGTGGATGCAATCCTCAAGTGGCCCTCACCTACCTCGATTAAAGGGGTACAGAGTATGCTTGGATTTGCGAACTTTTACCGCAGATTTATTCCTGATTTTTCACATCTTGTACACCCCATCACGGCTCTTTTGCGGAAAAATAAACGCTTCAAGTGGGCAGGAGAAGCTGAAAAGGCCTTCCAAGACCTAAAACAGAAATTTACTTCAGCTCCTGTTTTAAAGCACCTACGTCCAGAACCTCCGTACGTGGTTGAAACTGATGCATCCAGCTTAGCCATTGGAGCTGTTCTTTCCCAAAAGGATCCTGAGACTGGTCAACTTCACCCAGCGGCGTTCTGGTCACGGAATTTTCAGCACCAGAGTTAAACTATGCAGTTACCGACAAGGAACTACTGGCCATCAAGTCGGCTTTCAAAGCCTGGTGACATTATCTTCCCGGAGCTCGATACACCATCACTGTAAACACGGATCACAGGAACTTACAATATTTAAATACAGCCAAGGCTCAATTGTCACGCCAACTTAGATGAGCCTTATTCTTTGCGGAATATGATTTTGTGATTACTTACCGACCAGATTGTCGAAATGGCAAAGCAGATGCCTTATCTCGTATTGGAATGGGAGAAGCATATTCAAATCCAGAACCAGTACCCATAATTTCGGAGAGAAGAATTCTTGGTATAACCACTCTACAGACTCTGGGCGACATCCATAAAAAGATTCAACAGCTTTTCGACCCTGCAGCCTTACAAAGCTGGTTGAACAAAGGCAAAGATTATCCAGTCACCGATCACCTACCATACTATCAAGGACGTCTTTACCTACCAAATAAAGAATAACAAGAACATGTTATCTCCAATTACCATGAGTCTTTGATAGAAGGGCATCCTGGGATCGCTAAAACCGAGGCCAAGATCAAAAGACAATTCTGGTGGCCTACTTGGCGGAAAGACATTAAGTCATTTGTACTGTCTTGCGGTATTTGCGCCCAAAATAAGACCCAGAAAAGGAAACCAGCAGGCCTATTACAACCTTTGGACATTCCGCCTACGCCTTGGCATACCTTATCCCTTGACTTCATTACTGACCTTCCCCCATGTAATGGGTATAACACCATCCTATAGTGGTTCCTTTTTCCAAAATGACTCATTTCATTCCATTAAATGGTCTACTTTCAGCCTCGACCTTGGCCAAGGAATTTCTAGAACATATCGTCCGAATACATGGATTCCCCTCCGTATTGGTTTCCGACCGGGGAAGTCAGTTAATTTCTCAGTTTTGGAGGAAATGCTGTCAATTGGCCCAAATCGACATTAGACTATCAACCAGCCACCGTCTTCAAACCGATGGTTAAACTGAGAGGACCAATCAGACACTAGAGCAATACCTACGGTGCATGTTACACCAAACCGAAGGCAATTGGAAAGAAATGTTGTGGATATCCGAATATGCATACAACAACTCATTGCACTCAGGAACAGGACAAAGTCCATTTTATACTATATATGGGCGATATCCTCGAACCTCTGAACTTGATTCGCCCAAACACTTAGAGATGCCCGCCGTGAACCATCTACACGCCACTATTACACAAGCGTTTAAAAAGGCAACTGAACATTTGAAACAGGTGAAAGAGAGATACAAGAAAACCGCAGTTCAACATAGAAGTGAAAGCTCCGAAATATCAGATAGGAGACCAAGTTTGGCTGGCTTCAAGACACATACCTTTAAAGGGGACTCAAACCCTTAACCCCAAGTATTTGGGACTTTACACTATTAAAGCCATTATTAATCCCGTGGCCGTCAAATTGGAGTTACCGTCAAATATGAGAATTCACCCAGTCTTTCATGCTTCACTTCTAAAGCCAGTACAACCAGGGACAAGGCTAACTAAAACACCTAACCCCATCCTAATAGACGGGGAACCAGAATTTGAAGTAAAGAATATTATGGGCTCAAAAATAGTCAAATCAAGACTTTTTTATCTGGTTGACTGGAAAAGTTACGGCCCACAAGAAAGGTCATGGGAACCAAGCGACAATATTCATGCACCGCGATTGTTGGAAAGGTTCCACCAGAATTTCCCAGACAAACCGGGACCAGTGAGGAGAACAGCCTTAGGAGGGGCCTTGGGGGGGAGTGCTGTCACAATGCCTGCCCCCAGACATCCGGAACAGGTCCATCTGTCCAGTGAACACGCACCCAAGAAGACACAGGAATTCCCAAAACCCCGCCTACGGGCTATATGGGTTCAGTCCTGGCGCCGTAAGCACCAGGCTCATATTGCCAACTTTAAACTATGCAGGTCATCCTGCAAAGAACTCATGTACAGGCCATCATGAGGCCATGGAGGGACTACTTTCCTTTAGGAACTATTTTGCTGCTTGGGTGTGGTACTGGAACTTCTTAACTGGGAACTACTTTTTTGATGCTATTTAAACCACGCCCAAAGAGCAGCATGCTTCGCGTTATTCTGCATCTTAGCAGCGTAACGCTCACTGTGTCTGCAGTCCAGCATCCAGTCTACAGCCACACCCATCTTGTGCCCGGAGCCGATCCTAGAGAAAAGGAAAGAAGAGGAGAAGGTTAGAACAAAGAGATTTCCATTAGGTCATCATCTTTTCCTGGAGCAGCCACACCTGTGGATAAAGGAAAAAGACATTAAAATAAACTGTGTCGCACTGCCAGCTGCAGCGCCGCGCCATACTCACCTGTCTTCGGAGCATCTCCACGACCCGGCGCAGCACCCAATGAATCGCCGCCCGAAATATCAGCATCTGAAAAGACAAGAACAAACAGATGAGCGGGGTTCCGCCAAAGACATTCTTTTACTTACCGCAAGATACTTACTCGGAATTTTACCGCTCGAGGCAGCGCTGGTCACCATCCTACGTTAGACATTTTCGGCAAGGCACCGCACCTACAAAGAAGATAGAGAACTATTGGTTAATTACATTTGGAACAATATTACTTGCTTGACAGTGCTTGGTACAAACTGACTCTTACCTAAACGCTACCTTCATCCATCGAGGCGAACTCACTCCTTTGATCACGCTGCAAGGGAAAAGGTATGAAAGGAGCAAGAGTGAATTCACAGACATTTGAACTCTAAAAGAACTATACATTCGGTTTACACACTACTTACCTCAGAGTCATTGTTGTCTGGACCTCTGCCAAATACCTTCGGATCAGTGAAGTAACTGAACTTCTACACGCCCCTGCACTCCACGCAGGATGGAGAGGTCATCCTTCCAAACAATAAGGTGAGACTTTATGAAGGGGAATACTGGAAGTTTTCAGGGAAAATAGTGTTAGTGTAACCTCTCTACCGCGGGTGGCTAATCCCCTCTATTGCTTTTAGGAACTTATTTTTGCGGGCCAGGCAGACGAAACTGAGTGGGCAAGTGCAGTCGATCATCACTTCGCTACGAGTCACACTGGTGGAGACCGCAGCAGTCCAGCTTCGTTTGATGCCCCTGTGGAATCCAGGCAGCGTAACAATTGGCCAAGTCCATCTGTATTATTCTGTTAAAAATGGAGGGTGATTCACAATACCCTTGTGGTAGCCTAGTGTGTTTCCATTGCAGTACATGAAGCTTGTTAAATCCTGTGAGTCTGGGTGTAGTGGTATTGAGAAGAACGCATTTTTAAGGTCGATAACGGTAAAACATGTGGTTTTGACCGGGATACCACATAGGATCGTGGCAGCTACAGGGTACTCTGCCACTACGATGCTGTTGAGAAGCCTTAAATCTTGTATAAAACGCCATGACCCCCCATTCGCCTTGCGAACGGGGTACACTGCAGTGTTGCATGGAGACTCTGATGGTACCAGAATTCCCCTGTCTATGAGGGTGCTGATTGTTTCATAGATGCCTTCATCTGCCTCTTTGGTCAGGGGGGTATTGTCATGATCCTTACCCCTGACTCTCACTGGCAAGTCAGCCTCCCAGCTAAGGCCAGGTTCTAGGCCTCCATTATGGCCTCAAAGCTCTTCGCACCTCCTTCAAGACTCTCTTGGATTCAGTCCTGGCGCCTTTGGCGCCAGGCTCATAATCATTATGGAGACCAACATTAGGATGGGACTATTTACATGAGACTACTTTATTCAGGGACTTCAGCTAACATGGACGCACTCATATAGCTCAGGTGCAAAGAACTGAGTTATGCGGTATAGTGTTTAGGGTGCGGCTCGGCCTGGGACTACTTTATCTGGACTACTTTACCCGAGACTATTTAAACCACACCCAAACAGCAGAACACGCTTCGCGTTATTCTGCTGTTTGCAGCGTAACGCTCACTGTGTCTAGATCAGGTCTCCAGTGTTCCTTGATATCCTCTTAACCTGACACCATGAACCTGAAGAGAAAGAGAACATTGTTAACATAATCTTACCTGTGAGTAGCCTCCTGTCTTTGACTCATCGCCGGCAGCAGATCCCTCTTACCTGAAGATACTCAACCCAGCGAACTCCATCATTCCGGTGCTGCATGTCTTCTGAATACAACAACCTGGAAAGAAGAGAGCGAAAGGCAGCATTAGAGAGCGTTTAATCACATTTCCTCCCGAACGATGAAAGCCACAAGATCCTTACCTGGTTAGTCATCTCTTGGTCAGCATTATTTCGGAAACCTCACAGCGCTCGATGAGGAACACAGCGGCCTGCGAACAAGGGAAAAAAACACAGGTTAGCAAATAAAAGGACAGAACAGCACTGCGCACCGAGCATTACTCACCGGACAGCATCGCGCTCATCGCGCCTTCACTTGCTGGCTCGTGCTCATCACCAATCTGCACGACAACGCCGAAACATCTTTCCATACCTAGGGGAAGAGAAAAAACAGACATTAGTCTTCAAATACAGAAGGACAAGAGAGAAAGTACTAAATACAAAGACTGTAAAGCAGGAAACCTACCTTGTCAAAACAGAGTCGCAGCAGGCCTGGACTCCAGCAGGGCTCGCATCAGTGAAGCAACTTGTTCGCTGCACGCCCTCCACAACTACACGCCCCTGCCACGAGGAGCAGGATGGAGAACGCACCTTATAACGAATCAAGGTAAGGAGAAGGCCCCGGGGGAGGTTTTGAATCCAAGGGAGGTGGGAAGACACATTACAGGAGACAGTCAAGTCTTGAACCCAGTTCTCCTGTATTTCAGGCCTCACCTTCATCTGAGACATTACCCAGGGATCCGGGAGAAGGTACGAGGTGCAAGTCATCCAACCAGGGCTGAGTGGCATCCCCGTGGATACCAGGTGAGCATAAGAGTATTGTCGGGCTCTGGGTAAAATTACTCCTGCCTTCAACTTTATCTGTACTCCTATGCTTTTTCTGCCCCCGACATCGTACGGACTGGTGGTCCACAGTGTCTCGGGTACTTTTGCTAGTTCTTCCTCGCAAAAGGAAGATGGAGCTTATAAGGCCACTGCCATTTTCTGCGCCACCTCCATGTATGTTATGTGTAACCAGAAGTACACGCTCATTCCTAGCATCATCTCGCTGCTCCCTTTGGCCTGTGAGAACAACTCCTCATCTGACACTTGTGTTAGTCGACACCCTTCTCCCAGTGCTATGATCGCTCTCCATGCCTTCCCCTCGTCATACAATGCGTGTACAGCAACCCAATCATCTCGTGCCACAATTCATTCTATAGCTATTGATACAAACATGACTTATTTTTCATCAGTTTGTGTTTCCGGACTAAGGAGATACTCACTGGGCCTTCTCCATACCTTCCCTGCAATCCCAGACAGCCACGCAAGGGCCATATCTGTTCCGTACTGGAACACTTCTGGGACAACAGGCTCCCCCCTTTGTACCCTTTGCCCACAGTATGCCTGAAGCATTTGCCTAGCTGTGAACATGTGGATGCCTGGTATGGAGCAAATTATGCCCTTGTCTGTGAAGGAAAGTGTCATGTTCAGTCTACTCATTATGTCACATCCCAGTATGTTTACAGGTGCTTGCTTGGAGTGAAGTAGTAGTAATAAGTCGTGATCTCCTATTGATAAGGAGATGTTATCAGTAAAAGGAACCAACTCTCGAGCACCAGAAAATCCTTGAGTGTTCATGGCATCACCTGACAATTTGTACTCCCCCTCCGTATGTATGACCTAGTTGCCCCAGTGTCAACCAGAAAGGAAAAGATTTTGTCACCTATAGCCACTCATATGCAAGGTTCCTCACCAGGATTAGGTGTGTCTGATATGATGGGACACAGTTCGTCTGTGGGCTGTTCTATTGGGGTACAATGACTGTCCATGCTGTGTAGGGGTTATGCCCCACCAGTGTTACCCCACCCATCCTTGTCACAGGTACCATTGCTGTTGTGTCCATGGGTTGTGAGGAGTCGTCTTTAATTTATGTTAACTGCTGTACCAGATGCATGTTTTGGGGCTGTTGTGTTGCCATGTTTTGTTGTTGCGGCTGCTGTGTTTGTTGTACTTGTGGGTGTTGGTTTACCTGCATCGTCTGTTGTTGCACTTGGGGTGGTGGGTTGTGTTATGGCACATTTTGTAGTGGCCCCAGCAGTCGGGCGTCTTGCACATAATACCCATTCTGGTAGCTCTGCTGCCCTTGCTCACCCCATCCTGGTTGCATCCCCCTGCTTCGGCATTTATAGGAAATATGTCCTAGTTGTCCTCCTTCCCCTTGTCCCTGTGGATAACCCCTGAATCCTCCACCTGGGCGTTCCCTCTGGAATCTACCTCGTCCCCTATAGTTACTCTGATAGCCTCCCATTCCCATGTAACCTCCTCCCATTTGGGGCATGAACTGCTGCATCGCGTTGTTGGCTGGGGTTGCGATACAGCTACCTGTTGTTGTGGAGCGGTGCTAGTTATGAGCGCCCCTTCTAGGGCATATTTAGATAGTTTCTTCTGAACTTGTTTTGCTTCATCTTGTCATGATGCCTACCCCCGGAGCACCAGGCGAGGCCCAGCACCCCCGGGAGCAGGCATCATGCCCCCGGGTAAAAGCCCAGCGGCCCCTTATAGGGGCTCTTTGGACTCTGTCCTGGCGCCGTTGGCGCCAGGCTCATGTTGGACTTCAGTCCTGGCGCCATAGGCGCCAGGTTCATAAAGGAAGGTGTTTTGTGCACTTACCTGATGCAGACCATGCTGCAAGATTCAGGCCTCCCTGAGACCTGAAAGGGACTATTTTTTCATTGGGACTATTTTGCCACTCGGGTGTGGCCAGGGAAGGATACTTACCTGGAACTACTTTGGGGGCTATTTAAGCCACGCCCAGACAGTAGCTCACGCTTCACATTGTTCTGCATCCAAGCAGCTGAACGCTCACCGTGTCTGCTCCTGCATCTGGTCTCCAGCCACGCCCGCCTCGATCCTGGAACACCTGTAAGGAAAGAAGAGAAGAGAAAGGTGAAAACCAAGAATTTTATCAAACTTCTTACCTGCATCCGGAACCTTCACGCCAGCGTTCCTGAGAAAAGACTTTCATTTAAAAGCACAGCGTTGCTCGCTGCAGCGCCGCGCTTCACTCATCTGTCCTCGGGAGTTCTTCTGGCTCCACCGCGACTGTCTGCACCGGTCGCCACATCTCTGCGCCTAGGGGAGAGAAGAAGAGACAAAAGGTGAGCAGAAGGAACATATGAGGAAAGCCTAATTTTCCGCCATAACACTTACCGGTCTTCTGTTGGTGGACCATTCCTCATTTCGGGTCGGCGCCGCTTCGTTGGCAGGTACCGCACCCCGGCCCCTATGGGGAAAGGACAAAAGACATTACTGGAGGAATATAAAGACATTAAGAGGGATCACCACCATCGCTAACTCACCTGAGTTTACCATCGGCAATTCAATCCCTCAACGCATCGCCTTCATTCTGTACCTGAAATAAAGGACAGATCACAGGTTAGGAAGGCAACAGAAAAGGAGGCTCTACACTTGAACTTTTGTAATCCTTATACTTACGGCGTTCCGCTCGGAAAAGTCAAGTGGATTTTGCCAGCGCCATTCTGAAAACCAGTGAAGTAACTGGACAAACACGCGCCCCTGCACCAGAAGCAGAATGGAGAGTTCATCCTTTCAAACCATAAGGTGAGCTTCAACCGGGGATTTCGGAGGAAGTTAGAGTAGAACGAAGGGGGGAAGGGAGGAGCAAGCACACTATTCTGCAGAATGTTAATCCCCTTTCTCATCTGCAGAAGGATATTCCTACGGGCCAGACAAGCAAGATTTGAGGGTCCTGTTCAGTCGGTGTTCCGAGTTCTGCGCATCACGCTCGAAGAGGCCACAGCAACCCAGACTAGACCAGCGCCTCCGTGGGAGTCAGGTGAGCGTTACAGAATGCGAAGCCTTCCTACAAATTCCCACCCAGGCGCTATGGAAACTTCTGAGACTGATCAGTTGGCCCAACTACTGGGGGAATTGCGGGCTGAAGTACACGCCGCTCGTCAAGAGACTAATGCTCTCAGGAGGGAGGTGATTGTATCAAAGGAAAGAACTGATGACCTGGCTAGACAGTTTTTGCAAGGTCAAGCTGGACACACTCCTCTACCCGGTTCCGGGGGGAACCCCGCTCATGTGGTTCCCAGTAACCCTGTGCAGATTAATCTACCTGGAAACATGCCGCTGGCCCCACCCGAACGCTTTGCTGGGGACCCCAAACGATTCGCCGTATTCATGAATCAGTGTCGTTTGCACTTCCTATGCAGACCTGGGGCCTTCCCTAATGACCAGACCAAGGTAGCCTTTATATTGTCATATCTCAGCGGCTGTGCTGCCGATTGGTCATTTCCACTGGTTACTCAAGATGACCCGATTCTCCGTGATTTTCAAGGATTTCAAGCAAGCATGGAAAGGTTATTTGCTCGACACTCTCAGGGGCAGGCTCTGGATGATAAACTCCTATCCCTGCGACAGGGCAATCAGGACCTCCTATCCTACATTGCAACCTTTAATAGACTAATTGTGGAAACTGGGTGGCCAGAGGATAAAAGAATCACGTTATTTTGTCGAGGTCTACGCGGAGAACTTAAAGATGTCCTGGCCCAAGTTGTAAATCCGCCCCAAGAATGCACAGAATATATAGACTTAGTGGTCCAATTGGATCACAGACTTCAAAACAGAAAAGCAGATCGGTCCAAGTTTGAGACCCGGGTGTTGGTCAAGACCCACGCTAACCCTAAGGGTGCTGATGTCTCTGAGCATATGCAAATCGGAGGGGTTAAAGGACCTTTAACTCAAAAAGAACGTGAAAGAAGACGGCAGATGCAATTATGTCTTTATTGTGGGTCCTCTGGACACTTTCTACGAGATTGCCCGGCAAAACCGCCCAAGAAGGTGGTAGGAGCCGCTGATAAAAACCATGAAGACTCTGTTTCGGGAAACGACCACGCCCGACAAGCGTAGGGGTCCGCTTGCCGAGCTTGAAAACTAACTCTCAGACCTCGCATTTCATTGTGCCAATGGTCCTCGTAGATCCGGAACAGCCTAAGCGGTTGCATGCAATAAAGGCATACATCGATAGTGGAGCTATAGGAAATTATGTGGATTGTGAATTGGTCTCTAGGATTAACCTCCCTCTGCGTCCTAAAACCAGCAAAGATGTCATCACCACAGTCGATGGAACCGAAATTGCCTCTGGACCGGTAACACATTCCACTGCTGAGGTGACACTTATAGGTCCGGACGGCCATCGGGAGGCAGTTGTGTTTGATGTAATCAAGGCTCCACAGTTTCAGGTTATTCTCGGAATCCCTTGGTTAGAGACACATAATCCTCGAATTGATTGGCGAGCGAAGAGAATAACCTTCCCGGATTATGCACAAACCTGCTACCCAGAAAATCTGAAGATTAGTCTAGTGTCTGTAACCTCTGTCTCCATGCAACTACCTCCGGAATACCAAGACTTTCAGGACGTCTTCCAAAAGGAACAGGCCAACACGTTACCTCCCCACAGATCGTACGATTGCCAAATTGATCTGGTGCCCGGTGCACAACCCCCTTGTAGCAGGATTTATGCCCTTACTGAACCTGAGAATCTGCATTTGAGACAATATTTAGATCAATACCTAGCCAATGGTTTCATTCGCCCGTCAAAGTCTCCGGCATCCTCGGCGTTGTTCTTTGTGCCCAAAAAAGAAGGTGACCTTAGAACTTGTATCGACTACCGTGCATTGAACCAGATAACTGTTAAAAACCGTTACCCTCTGCCTCTGATCCCTGAACTCCTTGACCAGGTGAAGGACGCTTGCGTATACACCAAGTTAGATCTCCGGGGGGCTTATCATCTGGTGCGAGTAAAAGAAGGCGACGAATGGAAAACGGCCTTCCGTACAAAATATGGATTATTCGAATACCAGGTGATGCCTTTCGGGTTGTGCAACGCGCCTGCTACCTTCCAATTCTTCATGAACGATGTCCTTCGGGAACTCATCGATGTTTGTGTTGTCGTATATATCGATGACATTCTTGTGTACTCCTCTTCGGAATCTGGTCACAGAAAGCAAGTGTAACGCTCACCTGATTCTCGCAGAGGCGCCGGTCTTGACTGGGCGACTACCGTATCTTCAAAGGTGATGTGTAGCACCCGGTGGGCTCTTTGGGCTGGACCTCTGTGCACTGTATGCCTGACTTCAAGAGTAAGATGTCTGCAGACAGAAAATATGGGATTAATGAACTGGGGTTATTGGGGTGTCCCTATCTCTTCCCTTTTTTGCTCTCCTGTAGACCCCCAAAGGTTAACGCTCTCACCTTAGATAAGTGAATGCCGAGCTCTCCATCTGCCTCGGGGCAGGGTGCTGTAACCAGTTTCTTCACTGGATCGGTAGCGCAGGCCTCTTGACTTCAGAGGACTGCTGTCCGTCGTTTACTGCACGAACGGTAAGTTTCGAGTAATTCTATTGTCTTTAAAGTCTTTAGCAATGATGTCCCTTGTTTTGCAGGTTCCGGCGATGGCGGATGACGGGCTGAAGTGAGTTGAAGATGGAGTCCGTATGATGAATAGAAGCGCCTGGAAGCACGTAAGTAAGCGCTTGTTGCCTGCTTCACGATGCGCTCTAACTGTCTTTTATTTTGCAGGTACGAGTTCGGAGCGGCTGCAGGGTGCCGGAATACCCACTGGGGTTGATGGGGAAAGGAGTAATGTCACGTGAGTATTAAAGTTCCCCAATGTCTTTAAACGCACCTTGTTTTGTCTTCCAGATGCCGGAATGCTAACCTGTTCTTTCTTGTCTTTATAGGTGTTGCTGAAGACTGGATTCAGGATGGTAAGCCTTTGTCTTTCAGATGCCGGAATGCTAACCTGTTCTTTCTTGTCTTTATAGGTGTTGCTGAAGACTGGATTCAGGATGGTAAGCCTTTTTCCTTAGGCCCAGGATCCGATGCAGAAGACACGATGAACGTTCTGCTGCAGAGGATGCAGAATAACGCAAAGCAAGATTCATCCACCGGGTGTGGTTTAAATAGCCTCCTGTAGTGCTTAGGTGTCTCCTTCCACAGCCACGCCTAGGTAAGAAAAGAGTTCCTGCTTTGCAGAAGAGTTCCAGTGTTCTGAATCTAGGGAGTGGCTCCTGCCCCACCCAACAGGAAAAGTAGTTCCAAACAGAAGAGGATCAGAGGCTCAGCTGGCAGGCAAGTAAGCAGCATGGTCTGCTGCAGGTAAGTCCACCCAAGCATTATGAGCCCGGCGCTTCCAGCGCTGGGACTGGGCACATTTATGAGCCTGGTGCCACTGGCGCCAGGACTGGGTCCAAAAGGTCCCAATTGGGACTGGTTGGCCCTCGGAACCTGGGTTATGGATCTGCTTCCAAGGGAGTTGGGAAAACCCTGACCTTTTGGAAGCAGAGATCATGACAGTACCCCTCCTCAAGGCCCCTCCCAAACCGGGCTTCTCCGGGGGTTTTGGCTTGTCAGGAAATGTTCGGTGAAATCTTTTGATTAGGCGAGGAGCGTGGACATATTCAGCAGGTTCCCAGGATCTCTCTTGGGGGCCGTAGCCTTTCCAGTCAATTAGGTAAAATAGTTTAGATTTGGAGATCTTGGAGTCCAGAATGCTTTTGACTTCAAACTCGAGTTCTCCATCAACTAGGATGGGTTTTGGAGATTTAGTTAGTCGGGTTTGAGGTTTCACGGGTTTTAATAGAGAGACGTGGAAGACCGGATGTATCTTCATGTGAGGGGGCAAGTCCAACTTGACCGCTACTGGGTTTACTATGGTAGTGATGGAATAGGGACCAAGGTATCTTGGGTTGAATGTGCGTGGCCCTTTTAGAGGTAGATATTTGGTGGATAACCAGACTTGGTCCCCTACTTGATATTGAGGGGCTTCCTTCCAATGTTGATCTGCTCCTTTCTTGTATTGTTCTTTAGCCCTTTGAAGGTGAGAAACAGCTTCCTTAAAGGCTTGGGTGATTGTAGAATGCAGGTAGTCTACTGCTGGTGTTTCAAGATCTTGGAGGGGATCCAACTCCGAGGTTCGAGGGTGACTGCCGTACAAAAGAAAAAACGGTGTTTTCCCAGTTCCCGAATGGACAGAGTTATTGTAGGCATATTCGGCTATCCAAAGGATGTCTTTCCAAGTTTTTTCAGTTTGTTGCAGCATGCAGCGTAAATACTGTTCCAGAGTTTGATTGGTCCTCTCGGTTTGTCCGTCGGTCTGAGGGTGGTGACTGGTCGATAGTCTCACATCAATTTGAGCCGACCGACAGCAACTTCGCCAAAAATGAGAAATAAATTGACTACCTCGATCCGAAATTAGAACCAAAGGAAAACCGTGTAGTCGGACGATGTTTTCGAGGAATTCTCGAGCCAGAGTTGCTGCTGTTGGCAAGCCCTTGAGCGGAATGAAATGCGCCATCTTGGAGAATAAGTCCATGATTACTAGAATCGTATTGTATCCGGAGCATGGAGGTAGATCGGTGATGAAGTCCATAGAAAGCGTATGCCAAGGGCGAGGTGGGATGTCAATAGGGCGTAAGAGGCCTGCTGGTCTTTCCTTTTGACTCTTGTTTTGGGCGCATACTCCACAAGACATTATAAAGTCTCTGATATCTTTTTTCCAAGACGGCCACCAGAAGTAGCGCTTGATCTTTTCTGAGGTCTTGGCCATACCGGGATGACCTTCCATTAAAGAATCGTGATAACAGGAGATTACTTTTTTCTGTAAATCTGTGCTGGGTAGGTATAATCGTTCTTGGAAATACAATAAGTTGTCCTTTACTGCAAAGTCCTTTCCCTGCAGATGCCAATTCTGTATGTCTGCTGGAGTTACAAGTTGCCTGGCTTTATCCTTAACTTCCTCTATGGATTCTGTGGCGATTACACCCAGAATTCTTTGTTCGGGAATGATTGGTACAGGTTTAGGGTTGATCAAGTGTTCTTCCACTCCCATCCGAGAAAGGGCATCAGCTTTACCGTTCTTGGTACCAGGTCGATAGGTAATTATGAAGTCAAACTCGGCAAAGAATAATGCCAAACGGAGTTGTCTAGAGGATTGGGCTTTTGCGGTTTTCAAATATTGCAGGTTTCGGTGATCCGTAATCACAGTAACGGTGTGTCGGGCCCCCAGCAGATAATGCCGCCAAGCCTTAAAGGCAGACTTGATAGCCAAAAGTTCCTTGTCAGTAATCGTGTAATTGATTTCAGGAGGCGAGAATTTGCGGGACCAAAATGCCACGGGATGCAACTGATTGGTTACCGGGTCCTTTTGTGATAGAACTGCCCCCATGGCAAGGCTTGAAGCATCAGTTTCCACGATGTAGGGGAGTTCGGGGCGAGGGTGTTTTAAGATTGGTGCAGAGATAAATTTAATCTTCAACTCCTGGAAAGCTTGTTCCGCCTCGGTAGACCATTCAAAACGTTTGTTTTTCTTTAACAAGGCAGTGATGGGCTGGACTATTCGAGAGAATTCGGGGATAAACCTGCGGTAAAAGTTAGCGAAGCCTAACATGCTTTGCACACCTTTTACGGAGGATGGTGATGGCCATTTGAGAACTGCATCGACCTTCTTTGAATCCATACGTACTCCGCCAGGTGATAATATGAATCCCAAGAATTCAACTTCAGTCACGTTGAAAACACATTTTTCCAACTTAGCGAAAAGTTTGTGTTGACGCAATCTTTCGAGGACCATTTTCACGTGTTTCCGATGTTCAGATTCCGATGAAGAATAAACGAGGATGTCGTCAATGTAAACAACAACACACACATCTATGAGTTCTCTGAGGACATCGTTCATAAAATATTGAAAGGCGGCCGGGGCATTGCAAAGTCCGAAGGGCATGACCTGATATTCAAATAGCCCATACTTGGTGCGGAAGGCAGTCTTCCATTCATCGCCCTCTTTTACTCGTACCAAGTGGTAAGCTCCTCTAAGATCCAGCTTTGTATATATGCATGCTTTTCTGACTTGGTCCAGGAGTTCAGGGATCAAAGGTAACGGATATCTATTCTTAACGGTGATCTGGTTCAGGGAGCGATAATCGATACAAGTTCTAAGGTCTCCTTCCTTTTTTGGAACGAAGAACAAAGCTGAAGAAGCAGGGGACTTGGAAGGACGAATAAACCCATTCGCCAGGTATTGATCCAGGTATTGTCGAAGGTGAAGGTTCTCAGGCTCGGTGAGAGCATAAATTCTACTACAAGGAGGAGTAGATCCAGGTATCAGGTCTATCTGGCAGTCATAAGACCTATGAGGAGGTAGAGTGTTAGCCTGATCCTTCCGGAAAACATCTTGGTATTCAAGGTATTCGGGAGGTAACTGGGGAGTCTCTGAAGAAATTGCTGCCAGTGCAACACCAGGTGGAAGGTGACAAGTAGAGACACATTCTGGAAACTGGACCGTTCTTGCTCGCCAATCGATCAGAGGATTGTGTTTCTCTAACCAAGGTATTCCTAGAATAATCTGAAACTGAGGGGCCTTGATCACATCGAACACGATCTTCTCATGGTGTCCATCTTGACTTACTAGCGTCACCTCTTGAGTGGTATGCGTTACTGGCCCGGAGGCTATCTCCGTACCATCCACTGTAGTAATGACGTCCTTTACAGCCTTGGGACAAAGAGTTAGATTCATCCTCAAAACCATTTCATGATCCACATAATTGCCGATGGCACCGCTGTCGACGTAAGCTTCAATTGCATGTAATCGATCCGGATTATTAGGGCTAATGAGGACCATAGGTATCACGAAATGAGAGGTCACGGAACTGGTTTTCACGCTCGGCAAGAGGACCTCTATTCTTGTCGGGCGAGGTCGTTTCCCTGCTCAGAGTTTGTAACTTTGGTAACTGCAGCTCCTACTGCCTTCTTGGCAGGTTTCACCGGACAGTCTCGAAGAAAGTGCCCTGAGTTTCCGCAATATAGGCATAATTGCAACTGTTTTCTCCTTTCCCGCTCCTTTTGTGTTAGAGGACCTTTCAGACCCCCAATTTGCATGGGTTCCCCAGAGTCTACTCCTTTGGAAGGAGTTGGCGGTTTGGAAAATACTCGAGCCTCAAACTTGGAACGGTCGGCCTTCCTGTTCTGCAGTCTATGATCTATTTAAACGACCAAGTCTATATAATCCGAACAGTCTTGTGGGGGATTCACTACTTGGGCTAAAACGTCTTTGAGCTCTCCACGTAGACCTCTGTAAAACAGCGTAATCCTTTTGTCCTCAGGCCATTGAGTTTCCACTATTAGTCTATTGAAAGATGCAATATAAGCCAAAAGTTCTTGATTACCCTGTCGCAACGAAAGAAGCTCATTGTCCAAGGCCTGCCCCTGTGAATGTCTTGCGAACAGTTTTTCCATACTAAGCTGAAAGGCTTGAAAATCATGGAGAACCGGATCATCTTGATTAACTAGAGGGATCGACCAGTCTGCCGCATTGCCACTAAGGTACAAAAGTACAAAAGCTACTTTAGCTTGATCAGTTGGAAAGGCTGCTGGCCGGCATAAGAAGTGCAACCGGCACTGATTGATAAATACTGCAAACCTCTTTGGGTCACCAGAAAATCGTTCGGGCGGAGCCAGAGGTACATTCCCAGGTAGGTTGATCTGCACTGGATTCATAGAGGATGTTGAAGGAAGATTTGCCCCGGATGCGGGTAACGGGGTTTGTCCGGCTTGTGACTGTAGCAATTGTCTAGCAAGACCGTCTGTTCTCTCCTTGGAAATAATTAGTTCCCTTCTTAGAGCATTCGTTTCCTGACGAGCTGCATGCACTTCTGCCCTTAATTCCCCAAGTAACCGGGCTAGGTGGTCAGTATCCGAGGTTTCCATAGCGCCTGGGCGAGAGTTTTGCGGTAGGCTTTGCGTTCTGTAACGCTCACCTGATTCTCGCAGAGGCGCCGGTCTTGACTGGGCGACTACCGTATCTTCAAAGGTGATGTGTAGCACCCGGTGGGCTCTTTGGGCTGGACCTCTGTGCACTGTATGCCTGACTTCAAGAGTAAGATGTCTGCAGACAGAAAATATGGGATTAATGAACTGGGGTTATTGGGGTGTCCCTATCTCTTCCCTTTTTTGCTCTCCTGTAGACCCCCAAAGGTTAACGCTCTCACCTTAGATAAGTGAATGCCGAGCTCTCCATCTGCCTCGGGGCAGGGTGCTGTAACCAGTTTCTTCACTGGATCGGTAGCGCAGGCCTCTTGACTTCAGAGGACTGCTGTCCGTCGTTTACTGCACGAACGGTAAGTTTCGAGTAATTCTATTGTCTTTAAAGTCTTTAGCAATGATGTCCCTTGTTTTGCAGGTTCCGGCGATGGCGGATGACGGGCTGAAGTGAGTTGAAGATGGAGTCCGTATGATGAATAGAAGCGCCTGGAAGCACGTAAGTAAGCGCTTGTTGCCTCTAACTGTCTTTTATTTTGCAGGTACGAGTTCGGAGCGGCTGCAGGGTGCCGGAATACCCACTGGGGTTGATGTGGAAAGGAGTAATGTCACGTGAGTATTAAAGTTCCCCAAAGTCTTTAAACGCACCTTGTTTTGTCTTTCAGATGCCGGAATGCTAACCTGTTCTTTCTTGTCTTTATAGGTGTTGCTGAAGACTGGATTCAGGATGGTAAGCCTTTGTCTTTCAGATGCCGGAATGCTAACCTGTTCTTTCTTGTCTTTATAGGTGTTGCTGAAGACTGGATTCAGGATGGTAAGCCTTTTTCCTTAGGCCCAGGATCCGATGCAGAAGACACGATGAGCGTTCTGCTGCAGAGGATGCAGAATAACGCAAAGCAAGATTCATCCACCGGGTGTGGTTTAAATAGCCTCCTGTAGTGCTTAGGTGTCTCCTTCAACAGCCACGCCTAGGTAAGAAAAGAGTTCCTGCTTTCCAGAAGAGTTCCAGTGTTCTGAATCTAGGGAGTGGCTCCTGCCCCACCCAACAGGAAAAGTAGTTCCAAACAGAAGAGGATCAGAGGCTCAGCTGGCAGGCAAGTAAGCAGCATGGTCTGCTGCAGGTAAGTCCACCCAAGCATTATGAGCCCGGCGCTTCCAGCGCTGGGACTGGGCACATTTATGAGCCTGGTGCCACTGGCGCCAGGACTGGGTCCAAAAGGTCCCAATTGGGACTGGTTGGCCCTCGGAACCTGGGTTATAGATCTGCTTCCAAGGGAGTTGGGAAAACCCTGACCTTTTGGAAGCAGAGATCATGACAGCAAGTCAGGGCCGTCCTTGAGAAATTGCGCCAGCACAAACTGTTTGCAAAGCTGGAAAAGTGCGTTTTCCATACCACCGAGGTTGAGTTTCTTGGATTCATCCTGACACCTAAAGGGGTCCGAATGGACTCACGAAAAGTGGATGCCATCCTCAAATGGCCATCACCTAGTTCGGTGAAAGGTGTCCAAAGCATGCTTGGTTTTGCTAATTTTTATAGCAGATTTATCCTGGAATTTTCACGTGTGGTACAACCCATCATTGCACTCTTGTGAAAAAATAAACGCTTCGAATGGACCGAGGAAGCCGAACAGGCCTTTCGGGAATTGAAAGCTAAATTCACGTCCGCACCTATTTTGAAGCACCCGCATCCCGATCTCCCATATATAGTCGAAACCGACGCGTCCAGCTTAGCCATGGGAGCTGTCCTGTCTCGGAAAGACCCTGAAACCAACCAACTGCACCCCGTAGCATTGGTCCAGAAAGTTCCCGCCGCCTGGTAAATTATGCAATCACCGACAAGGAATTATTAGCCATTAAGTCCGCCTTTAAGGCTTGGCGGCATTATCTTCTTGATCACTGATCACCGAAACTTACAATATTTAAAAACTGCCAAGGCTCAATCGTCACGTCAGCTCCGATGGGCTTTGTTCTTTGCTGAGTTCGATTTTGTAATCACTTACCGCCCCGGCTGTAAGAATGGCAAAGCGGACGCGCTATCTCGAATAGGAATGGGAGAAATAGACACAAACTCAGAACCTGTGCCGATAATTACAGAACAAAGATTTTTGGGGATAACCTCTTTACAAACCCTTGTAGACATTCAAGCACGGGTAAAACAACTCCTGGACTCTACAGCCTTGCAGGATGGGATCCAAAGGGGGTCTTACTTTTCGGTCAACGATGGCCTACCTTACTTCCAAGGATGCTTATTTCTGCCAGAAAAGGAATTGCAAGAACTGGTTATTTCCCGTCATCATGATACCCTGATGGAAGGACATCCTGGCATTGCCAAAACTGAGGAAAAAATTAAACGACAATTCTGGTGGCCTTCCTGACGAAAGGATATTAAATCTTTCGTGATGTCCTGTGGAGTTTGCGCCCAAAACAAAGGCCAAAAGACAAAACCCGCCGGTCTTCTTCAGCCTTTAGACATTCCACCAGCACCTTGGCACACCTTGTCACTAGATTTTATCACGGACCTGCCCCCTTGTAATGGATACAATACTATTCTGGTTGTGGTGGATTTATTTTCCAAGATGGCCCATTTTATTCCGTTGAAAGGATTACCTTCAGCTTCTGTCCTAGCCAAGGAATTCCTCGAAAATATCATCCGTTTGCATGGATTCCCGTCCATACTAGTCTCCGACCGAGGAAGCCAGTTTATTTCTCATTTTTGGAGAAAGTGTTGTCAACTGACACAAATCGACCTAAGACTCTCAACCAGCCACCACCCACACACCGATGGTCAGACGGAGAGAACGAACCAGACCCTTGAACAATACCTACGATGTATGTTGCACCAATCGGAGGGTAATTGGAAGGATATTTTATGGGTGGCCGAATATGCATACAATAACTCGGTACACTCTGGAACTGGACAAAGCCCCTTTTATACCCTATATGGACATCACCCTCGTACTTCAGACCTGGACTCACCTCTGAGCCTTGAAATGCCCGCAGTGGACCATTTGCATTCCACGATAACTCAAGCCTTCAAGGATGCAACTGCACATTTGCAACAAGCGAAAGGGAAATACAAAAAGAATGCGGATCTGCATCGGAGTGAGGCGCCTCCATACCAAATAGGGGATCAAGTATGGTTGTCTACCAAACACTTATTGCTCAAGGGACCTCGAACTTTTAATCCAAGGTATTTGGGCCCTTACTCGATCAAAGCTATAATTAACCCAGTGGCAGTCAAGCTCGATCTACCAGCTAACATGCGGATTCACCCCGTTTTTTATGTGTCACTTTTGAAACCAGTGCAACCAGGAACCAGATTAATAAAGCCACCAGAACCAATCCAGATAGATGGGGAGCCTGAATTCGAGGTGAAGAACATTTTGGATTCTAAGATCTCAAAATCAAAACTTTTCTATCTAATTGATTGGAAAGGGTACGGGCCTCAGGAAAGGTCTTGGGAACCCAGCAACCACGTACATGCACCTCGGCTGCTAAAAAGGTTCCATCGAATTTCCCAAACAAACCGAAACCTCCAGAGGGAACGACCTTGGGAGGGGCCTTGGGGGGACGTGCTGTCATGATGCCTGCCCCCGGAGCACCAGGCCAGGCCCAGCACCCCCGGGAGCAGGCATCATGCCCCCGGGTAAAAGCCCAGCGGCCCCTTATAGGGGCTCTTTGGACTCTGTCCTGGCGCCGTTGGCGCCAGGCTCATGTTGGACATCAGTCCTGGCGCCATAGGCGCCAGGCTCATAAAGGAAGGTGTTTTGTGCACTTACCTGATGCAGACCATGCTGCAAGATTCAGGCCTCCCTGAGACCTGAAAGGGACTATTTTTTCATTGGGACTATTTTGCCACTCGGGCGTGGCCAGGAAAGGATACTTACCTGGAACTACTTTGGGGGCTATTTAAGCCATGCCCAGACAGTAGCTCACGCTTCGCGTTGTTCTGCATCCAAGCAGCTGAACGCTCACCGTGTCTGCTCCTGCATCTGGTCTCCAGCCACACCCGCCTCGATCCTGGAACACCTGTAAGGAATGAAGAGAAGAGAAAGGTGAAAACCAAGAATTTTATCAAACCTCTTACCTGCATCCGGAACCTTCACGCCAGCCTTCCTGAGAAAAGACTTTCATTTAAAAGCACTGCGTTGCTTGCTGCAGCGCCGCGCTTCACTCACCTGTCCTCGGGAGTTCTTCTGGCTCCACCGTGACTGTCTGCACCGGTCGCCACATCTCTGCGCCTAGGGGAGAGAAGAAGAGACAAAAGGTGAGCAGAAGGAACATATGAGGAAAGCCTAATTTTCTGCCATAACACTTACCGGTCTTCTGTTGGTGGATCATTCCTCATTTCGGATCGGCGCCGCTTCATTGGCAGGTACCGCACCTCGGCCCCTATGGGGAAAGGACAAAAGACAATACTGGAGGAATATAAAGACATTAAGAGGGATCGCCACCATCGCTAACTCACCTGAGTTTACCATCGGCAATTCAATCCCTCAACACATCGCCTTCATTCTGCACCTGAAATAAAGGACAGATCACAGGTTAGGAAGGCAACAGAAAAGGAGGCTCTACACTTGAACTTTTGTAATCTTCATACTTACGGCTTTCCGCTCGGAAAAGTCAAGAGGATTTTGCCAGCACCATTCTGAAAACCAGTGAAGTAACTGGACAAACACGCGCCCCTGCACCAGAAGCAGGATGGAGAGTTCATCCTTTCAAACCATAAGGTGAGCTTCAACCGGGGATTTCGGAGGAAGTTAGAGAAGAACGAAGGGGGGAAGGGGGGAGCAAGCACACTATTCTGCAGACTGTTAATCCCCTTTCTCATCTGCAGAAGGATATTCCTACGGGCCAGACAAGCAACATTTGAGGGTCCTGTTCAGTCGGTGTTCCGAGTTCTGCGCATCACGCTCGAAGAGGCCACAGCAACCCAGACTAGACCAGCGCCTCCGTGGGAGTCAGGTGAGCGTTACACATCTGCTTTTCTATCCTCTGTCTTTTGCTTAATTTTGTCTTGCCACAGCTTGCAGTGGTGTACTGTGGTGAGTTGTATTTCTGACCATGCTTTATCCTACATCCCCACCAACTTCTTCAGCTGTCTTTGTACCTGCTCTAGTAACCCTTATAGCAAGATGTGGTAAAAGCTAGCTATTGTTTTATTCCATGGTTCCTGAGTTTCAAGGCACCAAAGCTCTTGAATCTCTTGAATATAGCTAACAGGATCTTCATCATCATGCATCTTGCGTGACTTGATTGCTCCTATGTCTGACGTGTGGGGTTATTGTGTCCTTTTTGCCTGCCACACCGCATGACTGCAATTAGTGAATGGGGCTCCTTCGTGTGCGGTGCTGTGGGTGGTCACTCACGGGAACACCGCCCTCTTCCAGATGTCATCCGCAGCATCACCCAGTATGGACAAAAACAAGCCCTTAACATCACCCACCACCATACGGTGTCCCGCTGTCAGATTCTCCATTTCATATATCCATTTCCCCGCCCCTCCACTTAGGGAGGGTAATCTCAGCTTGATGTTCTCTGTGTGCTTCCAAGGAATATACTGTGGCCTTGTCCCACCCCTCTCCAGTAGGGGCATCTGCGAGTACGCAGCCCTCTCTTCTGGTGTGCGTCTGTACTGCCATATCTGAATGGGCCTCCGCTCATCCCCCCACTCCTACATCTATATCCGTTACCTGGATTGCGTGTGCTATGTGTGGGGTGTTCCATGTCCCAATGGACCCGCCCTGCGAACATGTGTGTCTCCTTGTTTGTGTTACTGTCGCCCCATGTCTTGTGCACCCTGGGAGGTCCCAGAGCCTGCTTGTGTAAGGCGTCTGTGGTGCCGCCCCTTCAGTTGTGTCTTCAGTGGTGCTGTCTACGTGCCTTTCCCTGTCCCTCTCGTCTTGCGTTTTACACTCCCATGACATCCCTATGCTTGTTCGAGTTAAATAGAGTTTACTAGGTCCTCCTCTTCCCTCGTCAGCTGGGTTGTCGTCTCCACTCTCATCTTCCTCATCGCTACAAAATCCGTCAGAGAATGTCATTTTGCGCGCATGTACTGGAAGGTTACTGTTTCCAGATCAATATTCATCAACCCGCATGCATTTTACTCCTCCTGTACTCCGAGTGTGTTACCTCACCACATACCAAGGGTGCCTTGGACATACCTGCACCGTTCGCTGTGCCCCCATAAGGAACCTGCCCATCCTGTCGCTCACCTTGCCGTTCTTCGTCGCCTATCTTCCTATCCAACTCCTCCTGTATTGCCTCTCTAACCCTTTTCAGCGCCAGCTCCTCCTCGTCACTCACATTGCGTTCTCTTGCTATTCGTGCTAACTTCAACTCCTTTAATTTTCCCTCTTCGTACTTACGTGTTTGTTGCAATAGTATCTTTTTCCTCCACAATGCCATTTCCCTATCTGTGTCCTCTCTTCCCTGTCACTCTATTTCCTTCTCCACCTTCTCTATTTCTTCAACCTGCTTTATTCTCTCCACCTCCCTTCCAGCCTCTTCTTCCGACTCCTTTAACATTTGTGCTAACCGCTCCTTCTGTTCCTGCTCCTGTAACACCAGTCCATTTATTATTGTTTCCTTTCGCTCCTTCCTTTCCTCTTCCAACTTTCTCACCGCACCTTCCCTCTGCTGCTCCTTACTTACCTCATGCACCACTTTCCCTCTACACCCCTGTCCCAGTTCTAACTCCTCTATCGCCTTTGCAGCACCCTCTGCCTCCCCTGTCGTGACCCTTTGCAACTTTAGCAGCACCTGTGCCGCCACCCATTCGACCAGGCCTATCCCTGCAAATTCTATTTTAGTGCGCTGCAACCCTTCCTCATCGATGCCTGGGCTGACGGCCTCTTCGCCCTTCCTGTGCTGCAGGATGTCCGGGGAATGCACCTTTGGCGCGTACAGGGGTGGCATATACATGGGATTAGAATACCCTTCAGCTGCTTTGAATTCTCGGGGCTCCCTTACTTCATCTATGTTGGTAGCGGGTATAAGCCCTGCTCCTCCTCCTCCTCTATGTTGTCGGATGTGCCGCTGGGTGTTGTGGTGGCGGCCCCCTTCTAGACTCCCCACAAGCTCATCATCCATGGCCTGTCCGCCTGGAACATATGCCATAACTCGTATGTCTCCATCTGGTTGGCTAACTTCTTCCCCTTGTATGTGTTCTGTATGTGCATCAGTAGCGATTGCAGCGCGTCTGGAAAAAACTGCCTTTAGGCGGCCATGGTCATATTACCTTCCCTTCTGTGTTCTTGGACCATTGTACGCTATATTCCTGAACCTCCAAGCATTCCCCCCGCCCCCGTTATCTTCCCGAGAGGGACAACACCAGTGTATATCTTACCTGACCTCTAATTGAGGATTTTGACAGACTGCTGTAAATGCAGCTAAGGAAGTTTGTGGGTTATAATATATATTGTTTTCCTTTTCCCTTTCTCTTTATGAGCCACCGTGGCTCTGCACCTTATTTTGCGTACTCTCATACTGCCCCGCCTTTACCAAGCTGCCGGAGTTCGGCACACCATCTCAATCGTGCGCAGGCGCCATTCCCGCGCTGCGGCCTATTCACCTACTTTGCACTCCGAAGAATACCAGCTTGCTACTCCTCCACCAATCCTCAATGTAAGGTCCTATGCAATGGCTTATGCGTGACGTCACCAGCTAATGTTCACATAAGAGAGAAAAGAAAATACTTTGCAAGTTGACAAAACCACAATGCATTATTTCAATCCCACCACCCAAATTCTCCATAGCTGTCTTCCAACCTCACAGGAGTGGATTATCCGTTTTCAACCTCTTTTCTCTATGTGATTAGACTGCACACGCTGCGTTGCCTAACGGATGATACATCTCTCGCCGGGGAGACTTAACCAGCTAATCCACCTTCCATACTAGATAGCCTCAGCTAAACTCTATGGCAATACTTCTTCTACTCGCCGAACTACAACATCCAACTCATAGGGATCTGCTATGTCTATATTTTGTTCACTATTCGAGCGTGTCATGTGACCAACCAATCCTGCAACATACAAGAACTGAGCCTGCTGCTAAGCAACCTGAACACACACTAGTTCCAAACACCTTGACACACTGATTCCTTAGTCAAATCCACATTACCCTCTGCCCCTATTTACATATCCCTCTCCCTCCCACACAAATGATGTTGCTCATTGCGTGGACCACACTTACGTTGTTACACGCCTGCCAGTGCTGCTCGGCCGCTGACTCCCCTCCTTTGGCTCGTCTTGCCCCTTCAGAACTGCGTGGACAACTCGCCAATCGCAGGTGGGATCATTTTGAAGTTGGCTCCCGATAACCAATTCTTCTGGTTGCGCAGGCCGGTTATCTCGCAATTACCACGAGGGTCCTACAGTCCTCCAAGGTCCAACGGCAGAGGAGGCAGCAACTGGCTGAGATGACGTCCCAAACGATCTCGGTGGGACCTCCAACTTGTTAGGGGAATTTCTGGGGCCAGCACAGCCATGCAGAGGATCCACAGACACCCAGCTCACGGAAGGCGGTAACTCTTTCCTGGGTCCCAAAAAGCCAAGGTCCACACAAGGAGCAAGGATAACTGTGGTTTATTGTACTAAACACACAGGGGGTATATGCAAGAACAACGCTCAGGCACATCTCGCCGCAGTTTGGCCCGCAGGCCAGTTTTTTATACTCGTGACGTAACAACCTTTGTCACTCAGCAAAGACTACCTTCTAAATCTATTGAGGCCCATGATTGGCCCCTGACGGGTAGGTCCAGTATAGGACCCTATACAAGAGTGTTATGAGTGCACCGCACTGTGTCAGGTGGTATACTTGGATCATCCCCAAAAGTTGTTACTTTGGAACAGTTACAGTGAGAAAGCCTGGTGATTGGCTGGCAACCCTAGCCATCTACCCCAAAACCCAGTGTCCTGATTGGTCAGGGTGTGGGCCCCCAAGTCTGGGACAAACTTTGTTCCCAGCCCGCAAGACACCTGTTCTCAGTGCATGTCTACTATGTTTCAGTAATTGCAACTATGTGTCTGCGGATTACAATAGTGTGAAGACAACTAGTGCCATGAATGCGCTGCATTCCTACAGTAGATTAGGGTTGGTTAAGCTATGTATAAAATAGCACTGCCCTCTTACACAAAGACAGAACTGGAGGTGAACTTCCAGCAATGGCTACTAGGGGCACTATGGAGTCTGTGACTTCAACCAAATGGATTTTCATATATATTTTTTTATATTTTCACTAAGAAAAGCATTGTTAAAGGGACGTTGTGGTTAAGTTGCACTAGCAAAAACCTATGAAATTCTGTTGAAAAACATTGTTACAGGGATGTTATTGTTATAGGTAAAACCGAAAAACCCTGAAATGCGCAAGTTATGGTATGGTACGCAACCATAACTCGCGCTACTACTGTGCACTGCATGGACTAACCCCCATGACCTCAAAGATGACATCACAAACGTTCACATTCTTACAATAGGGTCTTCACTGCAGTGTGTAGATTGTGAAACAACATTTCATTGCCACTGTGCGACAAAGACATGCCATTTGCCTTGAAAAGGTGTATGTATCACGAACCAATGTTCTTATTCTCACAGGAGAACATCCCAGCAGCACTCAAGAAGTCACACATGCTTCTGTTGATGAGACCCCTTCCGACCTCTGGCTGGCGACAGGAATCATTGGAATACTTTCACACTATTCTCGGGGGTATACATGAGAAAACCACATTGGCAGTAGGAAAAATGCGCTGTACCGCTTTCATCATAATCTTCAGTTGACTCAACACAGGGGAACAAGGCATGTAACCCATAAAAATGGTTCCAAAGTGCACGATCACAACGTGTACAGTTGGCGAAGAGGCCACACGTCGACATTCTACAAGCATTCCGCCAAAACAGAATGCTTCCACACTACACCACAAAGCGCCCACTCTCTCCAAACCGAAATTGCCAGACAAGTCTTCTTGGAGGGCATACACGCACAGATCTTCCACAAAGCCATCACCCATGATGAAAACTGTGCGTCTTGCCATGTTTGCCAGCCGCAGTACACAAAATAATGGGGAAAGTGAATATCGCCCTTTCCTGTGACACACACCCAGATCACCTGATTGGCCAAAATCCATAGTCCCATTCCCATTGGCCACCATGGTGATAAGCGCAAAATGTGCCACGTACCTTTCCCCAATGACCGCGAGGGCCGCGCCCCAGTGAAGAAGGAGGACTCCTTCTCCCTATTGGTGCTCTTTCCTGTGACGTACACCCTAAGCACCTGATTGGCCAAAGGCCATAGTCCCATTTCCATTGGCCAGCATACTGAGAAGCGCATAATGTGGCTCGTGCCTTTCTCCAAGTACCGCACGGGCTGCACCCCAGTACAGCAGGAGTAGTCCTTCTTCCTATTGGCCCGTTTTCCTGTGACGCACACCCTGAGCACCACCTCATAGCACAACCACTGCAGTCCCATTTCCATAGGCCAGCATGGTGAGAAGCGCTGAATGTGGTACGTGCGGGTCCCCAAGTACGTCGAGGGCCAGGTCCGAGTGAAGCAGGAGTCTCCCTTCCTATTGCCGCACACCCTAAGCATGTGATTGGACAATCCGCACAGTTCAATTTTCTTGGCTGCCACTCTCAAAATCCCCGGATGCGGCTTTCGTGCTGTGTGCGGGTGTGGGGAAATAACTTGCTACCAGGGTAGGGGGAGTTCGTGGTTAGGGGGCGACTCTTTTTCCGGTTTTTATTAGCTTTTGTGTGTTCTCCTACCCACATTAGTACAGTAAACTCTTCACTGCATCCTGTAAACGAGCAAATAAAACTGCATTGCCAATGGGTGACAACAAAATGCCATTTTCTTGGAAAAACTCTGCATTTCCACAACTAATGAGGTCATTGTTGCAGAAGAACATTCCACGAGCTGACAAAAAAGTATACATGCTTTTGTTGATGAAACACCTTCCTGCCTATGGCTCTGAACAAAATCCATGAGCAGTAGGCCATACTCTTCGTGGTATTATGGATAAGAAAAGCACCTTGGCGGTGGGGAAAAGTGCCCTCGCGATATTCAGCAATCTCCTCAGTCTACGGAACAAATCTAAGCAAGGCAGGTAACCCACATGCATGCCGCTGTAATGGATGACGATAACATCTATTACTGGATAAGTGGCAAGGTCTTTGTAAAGTGCAGGCATATGGACGAAATTGCACTCATGCACAGCGTTCCACGATGCGTCCAATCCTCCAAAACCAAAATTGCCTTCAAAAAGTCTTTGCAGGGCATAGTTGTGCAGATCTATTACAAAGGGATGACCTACAGTCAACACAATGCGTTTCACCATGTCAGCCACCCTCAGTGTGCAGAGTATAATGCACAACAGTTTCACCTCCTCTTCTTGTTAACCATACCCACACCACCTGATTGGCTAAACCCCACACTGCCATGGCAATTGGGCAGGGTGATGTAAAGGGCAGATTTTGGCATGTGCGCCTCCCAAAGTAGCGCACGGGCCACACTATCTTCTCTGCAGCTCTACATCATTGGGTTACGCGTAAATAGGCACACACGCATCCACCAATCGCATCGAAGCCACCACCATCCAACACTGTCACTCCTGTACAACACTTGAAATGTACCGTTACACATTTAGAGTACAAATGTCGTGCCACTCCAGAGCACGTCCACTACACAGTTCAATGAAAGTATGCACGATTTCTACATCCGCATAGCCACCCAGAATGTGGCAAAAGTAAACCTGAAAGTAGCGCATAATGCACTACCTTTTCGTGATAGTGGGGGGGACAATATCAAAATGGTTAGGGGATTCAGTCTTCCATCATAGACGTATAAAGGTTGTTTTTTTTTACATGCGTGCAAGCACCTTTTTTTGTATTTTCTCTTTATATATGTTTCTGTTTGCCTCTCGTCACATTTTTACCACATTCTGGTCAATGCTTCTTGCACAGTGTAAAAGAAAATGGCATTACCAGTGGCGCTCAAATAAATGCCATTTCTACTGAACCATTGTGTATTTTGCGACCTCATGATCTCGTATTGCGTGGAGGACATTCCAAAAGTCTGCATAAACTCACGCATAATTCTGTTTATAGCACTCCTTCTGACCTCTGGCTGGGGCAAAATTAAACCGTCATGTACCCATACTCCTGTTGGTGTTATGCATGAGAAAATGACCTTCACAGTAGGAAAAATATGCATCATTGCGGTCAGCAACCTCTTCAGGTGACGGATTAATCGTCCTCACGACATGTAACCCAAATGACAGCACAACAAAGTTAACGTTTGTGACGGACGCCACATATCTGCAAAGGCGAACCATCCTGCCGAAACTGCATTCACCCTGACAGGCCCAGAAAGCGTCCACTCCTTCCAACCCGAAAAGACCAGCAACGCCTCTTTGCACACAACACCTGTGCTGATGGTGCAAAAGGTATCACCGACGATAAGCACTGTGCGTCTCTCCATCTCGACCACCCTCACAACACAGTATGGGGAGGAAATGGTACCGGCCCTTCCTGTGAACCACGCCCCAAACTCCTAATTGCCTATTTTCCACAATTCCATTTCCCTTTCCACCCTGCTCATAATGGCAGAATCTGCACCATTTACAGTGAGGGCTACGGCCCAGTAAAGCTCAGATAATACTTCTTCCCTTTGCACGGTCACTTTTTGTAGCACTCCCCCATTGTGTGCTGCCAAATGTTCAAACACACATGCAGTAATTACATACAAAACCTCTGTATTGCACACTGTCATTTCTATACACCACTCCATATTTACCATTAAACACTCTCATTACACGTTCCGTTTCATTGCAAAGCCCCTCCACCAGAAACGTCTGCTAAATAATGCATGATTGCAGCATCCACAAAGATCTTAAGACGCACCCTGCACACCTTTGGCCATGCACACAACATTGCAGCCCTTTCCACACCCACCACAACACTATACATCCAAACAAGCGACCATGTGGGCACCTAACATTATGCACAAATGTAACATACGTAACGGCACTTCCACCCAGCTCCCCCACACCATAAAACACCCATTCACGAAAAGGTGTCACACTTAGCAGAATCCACAAACATACCAGAGCCTGAATCACCCTTACGCACTGCCATTCACAAAGTATTGTGTCACTGGCAACCTATGCACAACCGCTGTACAATATTGGGCCTACTTCAATTAATCTGCACACAGCAGAGGAACCAACCACATATAAACTGCACTTCAACCATATCTAATTCCATGCTCACATTATGTACACACTGCATCCTGTGGCCACACTGCACAACTTCTCACTGCACCATCTCCTGCTGGACACCAAATACTGTAGAATGTTGCAACTATCACCACAAGCATGGAATGCACAATACACGCTTTGCAACTCACTTGTGGTGCTATAGCATGTCGACAATGTGCTCCACACCCATTCTCCAAAGATCACCACCCTGTGCCTCATGCACTGTCAAACCTGCATTGGTCCAGTGGGTGTGGTCCTTGTACACATTCCCTGCACCGTAATGCAATCAAGCATGTCAGCAACTACCACTATGCACATACGCAGCACTGGCACCAGCACTCCTAACCAAACCTCCACACGGCAATGGACATGCACAGCATTACATGCAACAGTTATCATAATGTATAAACATTACACTGTCTCCGGCACCCCTACAACCTTTCATTCACATACTATTGTCTTACCCAATTCCACTTTGAAGGTATTGTATCATTGCCAACTGAACCACAAAATGTTTACAATATTGCCCATACTGCATGTTTACAACATTGCCCATACTGCAAGCATTGTGCTCACAGCACACTATCCAAACACATATAAACTGCCCTTGACCCATACCCTCTACCATACTGACAATATGCAACCACTGCACCCAGAGCCCACACTGCGTTACTTTTCACTGCAGCATCTACAACTACAGTGCACCGCCATGGAGCTATGCAGCAACAAATTGCAACAGTTACCATAATGTACAAACAGAACACTCTTACCTTATCCCTGTGCACCTTCAATCACATACTATGGGCGTACCTTCTTCCATTCACAACGTATTGTCCCACTGCCAACCTACCCACAATCTGTTTGCAACACTGGCATTGAATGGATGAAATGTGCTCCTCAACCATTCATTCGGCCATGCACCCAATAGTCTAGGCCTTGAACACACCCACAGTAACGTATTGCCACCATGCATGTCACCATGTCAGCAACTACGACAATCCACATACACACCATTGTCACCAGCACTCCGACCCAACCTGTATTCAGCCATGGCGCTATGCAACAACAAATCGCACCAGTTAACATAACGCCCATGTGGGAAGCTAACATTAAGCACACACGTATCATATGTAGGTAGCAGCACTTCACCCCAACTCCCCCACACCACAAAACACCCATGCATGAAAACAGGTTGCAATTACCAGAATCCACAAAGACAACACAGCCTCCACCAACCGTACCACAAGCCATTCACAAAGTATTGCGTCACTAACCACATTTTCACAACATTCTCCCCTGCATCCCTGTGCACTTTCAATCACATACTATGGCCGTACCTCCTTCCATTCACAAAGTATTATGCCACTGCCAACCTACCCACAATCTGTTTGCAACACTGGCCGATAATGGCTGAAATGTGCTCCTCAACCATTCCTTACATGTCACCACCCTCTAATGGATGCACATTTAAAAATGCATTACTGCCATGGGTGTCCTCAAGGCCTAGGCTCTTGAGTGCATGGCCTACGGCCTACGGCCTTTGGCCATGCACCCAATAGTCTAGGCCTTGAACACACCCACAGCAACGTAATTCCACCAAGCATGTCACCATGTCAGCAACTATGACAATACACATACACACCACTGCCACCAGCACTCATACCCAACCTGTACACCGCCATGGCGCTATGCAACAACAAATTGCACCAGTTAACATAACACCCATGTGGGCAGCTAACATTAAACACAAATGTATCATACGTAGGTAGCAGCACTTCACCCCAACTCCCCCACACCACAAAACACCCATGCATAAAAACAGGTCGCAATTACCAGAATCCACAGCCTCCACCACCCCTACTCACCGCCATTCACAAAGTATTGTGTCACTAACTACAACATTTTCACAACATCGGGCCTTTTTCAACAACTCTGTGATGCCATCTTTTATGTCCTGGGTGGTAGTGTTAGCAGTGCACCGTGGTGCGGGCTGTTATGGTTTCTTAGCCTACCATAACTGTCGCATTTCAAGGTTTTTTTCGATTTTACTTTGTACCATAATGTCACGTTTATAAAGCTTTTTTAGTGAATTTCACAGGTTTTTTGTAGTGCAACTTAACCATAACGTCCCCCTAACAAAGTTTTTTTTGTGAATTTTACGGGTTTTTAGTGGGCAAACTTAACCATAACGTCCCTTTAACAAAGTTTTTTTTACTCAATTTTACAGGTTTTCAGCAGAGCAACTTAACCATACCGTCCCTTTTGCAAAGTTTTTTTGCTAAAGATGATCGGTTTATAGTAATGCCATGTAACCATAATGTAAAGCAACTTCTGACTTATTTAAACACCTTGCAGAGAATACCACTTGACAATATGCTGGTGTACAGCACGGTAACGTGTTCCAGAATCTGTAAACACTTAACAGTAAGATGTTTGCCTCGTGGACAATGTGGAAACAGAGTTTGAGGCCGATTCATGGAATTAATGTGTGCTGAAATTTCTGGCACAAGCGTGCGAAAGCGTGCGAATCGCAGTGCAAGTGCGAAAATCACAGCGAAACCCGCGCACAGCGATTCATGGAAGTCCGTGCACGTGTAAATCCCTGGATGTGCGCTAAAATTCTGCGTGGTGCACGCTGGAGCACACGTCTCCAAACAGCGTGCGCTAAGCGCACAGCGAAAGCGCACATAGCGCAGCGCACCCAACAAAAGTAGGCGGAACACACGGAATGGGGAACAACGCGTGAAAATGTGGGCGTCACGGGGGAAGTGCAGGAGGCAAATGCGCCGAACGCCCACACGCGCGTCTACAACACGTATTCATGGAATCGAACGGGGCTAATGCGTGCGCCAAAAAAGACGCGCTAATCCGGAAACACGTACGCCAGCAGGAAGCAGGCATACGTGGACCCGCGCAGCATAAAAGTGCGCACAAACAACAAACAAGCTCAGACGCCAAGATGAATATACCATTCCTAGCAGCAGTGGTCGTGGGATACCCCAGGAGGACGAGGAGGATAGTCAGGGCCAGAATTTTTACACCCAGAACCAGCCTTTTTGGGATGCCTGAGCGGACAAGTGCTATAGTGGCGGGGTGTCACTGGCTACGCAGTCAGGCTGCCTACACCAGGTGTTGGCCATCATGACTGCACGCCCATCAGTCCACAGGCACATATACCTGCCCAGAACACCTGCAGAAAGGCAGGCTGCCGTCCAGGATTTCTATGGGGTGGAAAATTCCCCAAAGTGCTAGGTGCCATTGATTGCACCCATGTGGCTCTACGGCATCTGAGCACATCTATAGAAACCGCAAGCACTGGCATTCCATCAACGTGCAGGTAGTATATGATGCCAAGGGAATCATCACCTCAGTATATGCCAACTATCCAGGGTCCACCCACGACAGTTTCATTTACAGAATGTCAACCCTAAACCGGGACCTAGAAGCTGGGCGGCATGGCGATACATGGCTGCTTGGTGAGTATAAATGCCACTGCACATGCATGCATGTCAGATACTGAGTAATGTCACAACCCCACTAATGATACCCATCACCACCTGCCCAGGGGACAGTGCCTACCCTCTAAGCACCCACATGATGACGCCAATTCGGAACCCCACCACGCCACCCGAGGTAAGATACAACACAGCCCATATTGCAACCCGGGGCATAGTGGAGCGGCCATTCGGAGTGCTCAAGTCACGCTTTCGCTCCCTTGACCGCTCTGGTGGGCAGCTGTTATATGCTCCCCCAGTAGTGTGCAGGATCATAGTGGCAGCATGTGTCCTGCACAACGTTGCAACACGCCGGGGCCTGCCGGTGGACATGGTGGTGCCCCCTCATCCCCAACCAAAGGGCACGTGGTGAGGCAACCCATACGCAGCTGGTGGCTAATTACTTCACATAAAATCACACCCCTGTGAAGTGCACACAGCCCTGCCACATACCAGCTGACAATCAATCATGATGACATAAGGGACACTCAACTGTCACAACCATACCAGCCTGAGATTGGTCACTTGGAAGTGTTACATTGTGTGCATCCCTACCGACCCAAACACCACCAATGCTGTGTCATCAAAAGACATACATCTATGCTGCTAAATTCATTACCCCCTTGCTAAATACAACATGAGAACAGCGCCAGGTCACCCAACCCCTCCCCAGCTCCACCACCAAACACACCATGGCATGTCATGCAATGTGAAAGCAAAAAAAGCAATGCACAAGACCTGACACAAGTGTCACAAAGTACACTGTCCCTAATGGAAACTGCCCATACACAATATGCTCCCAGTAATGTATAACTAACAGCACACATTACCAAATACTTACCACCACACAATGCTGCAACACACCATGGAAAAATGCAAAAACATGACAGTACTAAGTTCAAGTAGTGGTAGTTTTACAACCTGAATACACCAGCACATCGACCCCTTACAACTGTAGAGTGTCGCTGCCATGCAAATGTCTCAGTGTACTGCATACAACATGAACTGCATCTGCAAAGTAGACGGCCTTGTGAAGACATGAGGAAGGAACCTGCAGATTAGGAGGAAGACATGGATGCACAAGCACATATCAATACACCATGCATTGTACAATACAACAACAATATCCACTAGGGATGTCTACACAGTATTGACTACAGACTGCCCACACAGCTCATGGAAGCCCAACGTCACTTTGTAATTCACTGTCACTTGGTCACACCCTTTGCAAGCCCATGGAAACGGGAAGCAGGAGGGTTGTGTGTCTCACGAACCCAAGCATCTAACCCAAACTCAGGACAAGCCTGCATGTGCCCAGCCGGAATACAGTGGATACCCACGGGAGGCACACAAGGCAACACACTGTAAAAAAAAATCAAAAATCAAAAATGGCCATGTGGGGGAGGCCACCCAGGAGGTTCGAGGACAGGGTGCACACCAACACCCACCTGCGTGGATGTTGCGGGAAAAAAAATACCTCCTTGGGCTCATGGCCTTCACGGCTATGCCATTGTGGGAGAACTGCTGTCGCTCTGCTCATCCTCTGCTGCTGCATCAGGAGGCGGTGGCACTATGGGAGGCAGCCCACGCAAAGCCCTGGTATGGTCCTCCATGGCAGCAAGCATGCGGGTCTGGAAGGTCTGATTCTGGAGGATTAAAGTGCGGAGATCCCCATGCAGCACATCACGGGTTGCCTGCATTTCTGCACGCATGGCCTCGCGTGATGCCCGGATCTCCTCACGTGATGCCCGGATCTCCTCACGTGTTGCATACAGCTCAGCTGAGAGCGAACGTGTGAGCTGCTCCAGCTGTTGTTCTGCCCTTAAATTACTGGAAGCCTCAAGTGCAACCAGAGTCTGCCTGAGGTTATGTAATTCTACCCTCAGGCTTCCCTGTGGCCCTGGGACTCTATTGATATGGATTTGCGCAGAGTCTCCAGTGCCGCCCGTCTGTCCCTGTTGGACGCCAACATGTCTTCCCTGTGTGATTGGCAAATGGAGTCTGTTGCCTGCCGTAGTTGCTCCATCTGCCTTTCAGGGGGGATAATGGAAGTGGCCACCCTCTCCATTTCCTGAGCCATCATTTCTACTGATGCTGCCTGTTGGGTTGCCATACTGTACATGGAGTTTTCCCATGCAGTATTGCCTGGTGGGGCACGGCCACCGCGTCGACGGGCACCACACCTGTTTGGGGCAAGGCGATCTGCACCTTGCTGTGCTGCCACTGCCTGAGGCTGCAGGACTGCATTCCCCCTCTGATCTGCTGGCCCAGGAAACGGATCAGATGCTGTGGAGTGTGACCCTGCATCCGTAACCGCCAAAGGCGGACCTACCAACACTGACATCCCCATAGAGGGTTCTAACCCTGGTCCAGGTGGGTTGGACAGAACAGATCCCTGCCAGAGACACTTACCTGCGACTGCACATACGTCTCATCATCCGACTCAGCACCTGAATAGAGGTCTGGGGAGGTGCACCCAGAGGCACCCCTGGACAGTATGGTCTGCAGTAACATTGGGTTGTCACCCACCACCACACCATGTCCCCCACTAGTGCCCGGTCGTGCCTGAGATTCCTCCTGGGTCTGCACCATCTCCTCAACCTCAACAACACCAAGTGTGCCATCACCTGCAAAAACATGAAAGACAGCAAATGGAAACAGGCATGAGCACCATAGCACACACACAGGCCGTGACAAGCCAGAGATCCAGTACATGAATTACACATGTCCCACATAACTATAACCCTGCCATGCATGCACTGTCAACGAGTTGGAAGTGGAGTCAAAAAGGCAGACACTGGGGAGAGCAAGATGGATATGCAACACATTTGCAGCATGTTGGGTAGCACTGGCATCACACATCAGGCTGTGAGAGGCATGTCCAATACACATACATGACACATGCCACCACACAGATGTCATGTAGCATAGCCACCGTAAATTACAAAACTACAGCAATATGTCAGTGAATGAGTACTGTCACACATCCATATCACATCGATATGATGCGAAGATTGATGCTGAATAGTGTTGCAAAATATGCATGTGCCACACACTGAAACACATCCAGTGTCCAATAACACAGTCATTGTGGGCTGATCAATGGTTGGTCACTTTAACATTACAGGAAACATCTGTCATCTTCCACATGCAAACAGGCCCTAACAAAAAATGTCTGCAGCCCAATACTCCATCGGCCTGAATGGTGTAATCATTAACATAACCAGGTAAAAGTAGTGGGCCAGTCTGGGCTGTAAACAATGACCGAAGCATATCACATATGTTGCAATAGGGCAGAATAATGCGCAGTAAAAATGGGAGAGTGGAAACAATCAGCATGAATGAACACTTACAAAATCTGAACAATGTAGTTGCAAGATGACAGTTCAAGGGAAAGTGCACTAACGTGGGCGTAATTGGCAACTGTGGGCAGAAGGGATACAGTCATACCCAAATCCAAGGCACGTGAATGTATGGGAGGAAGCAAATGGGTGACCCATAACACTCAGGAGTACAGACCCTCACCTGGCACTCAATCAGAACCTGTCACCCAAACAACATACACATGGATTACACACACACGCATGGGCACTCACCGGACAATGCGTCGTAATCGGGTAGTTCTCCTGCACCTTGGATCTGTTCCTCTGTGACGAATGTTCCGGCAACAGACTCATGTTCAGTGAGTTTGTTGTCCTCTTGTGGAGACCCACCGCCAGTCACCAGAGTAGCGGCATGATTTGAGGCCAGCTTGTTCTTTGCTCTGCGTTTCAGGTCATTCCACCGCTTGTAGCAATCATCAGCTGTGCGCCTCACAAATCCATGGGCACTTATGCGGTCCGCGATGGTCTGCCAGTGTGCCCTACATTGACCAGGTGTGGTCTTGACCCTGCAGTCACCAACATTTCGCGGCTATGTGCCGACACATAGCTCACAAGTTCGGGGTCATTAAAGCTAGGCTTCCTTGACATGCCGGACTGTGTAGCCGTGTCTGGGGTCTCAGCCTGTATTGCCAGAGCACCCTTCTTCCTCTTCTTCAAAGGTGGAGCTGAGCCTGAGTGGCTTGCGCCGCTCTGGTCAGTAGGAGCAGAAGCGCAGGTGGACTGGGTACTGGGAGTGTACGAAGGAACAATGACCATAGGTCTTGGTGCAGGCATTGGCTGAAGTGTGATGTTGGCAGGGGCAACGTCAGTTTGATGGACCAGGACCGACACTGTCCCAGCTGGGAGACTCAGAGCTGGAGTGGATAGAGCTGCAACTGCCCCTGCAGCCTCCCCACCCTGCCTACTTGGGACAGCAGATGACATCACTGCCCCAGATCCACGTGGCCTGGTGACACCAACTTGCACCGACACACGTGGCTTAGACTTGCTGACCTGGAAGTCAGCCTGGGAGTCATCCTGTGCTGGCTCAGGTGCCACAATGGGCTGGTCCAACAAGGGCTGAGCTGGGATGGTGTCAGCCACGTTTCCCTCAACCGGGGGGGGGGGCAATGGTGTCCCTGATTGGTCCTCCACACATGGGGGTCTAGGGGCACCCTGCAAATCCTAGCCACGTCCCCTACCGCGCTCACCACGCCCACCTTTTGGAGGTTGGCCACCTTTGCCTCCCTTACCGCTAGGTCGCCTCCCAACCATGGCACTGTTGTCGTTGTGCATATGGGAGTTGCAGTAAACAATTGTCCTGGGCAATTGGGGGTGAAAGGGGTAGGGTATTAGATGGAATTCGTACCCTAGTGCTCTAGCAAGGCTGTCTGTGACCCCTTGGGGAAGATGACGGGTCATGCAACGCAACCCCTCGTAGACCACGTGCGTGGAAAAATGAACCCGCACTACGCTGTGGCACCCAGAAACACAAAAACAAGCGTACGCGTGTTACACGCAGCCTTCAATGACCTCTGAAGGGGTATGCAACACAAGGGGCAAGCACAGTTGGTAAATGCATGCGCGACTCACCGTCTGCCTGAAAAATAACGTGAAAAAAATGCACGTGTGCACGTAGGCAACACCCCCGCCAAAAGAAGAACTGTACGATGTCTGAGGAGACAGGACAAAAGAAGAAGTGAACGCTGTTTGAGGAAACAGGCCCAAAAAAATTAAAAAACGCTGTCAGAGGTAACAGGGAGTATGAACTTGAAACGCTGTGAAGTAATCGCGTGTGAACCGACAAGAAGTACAGAATTCACCCACTCGCTCTCCACGAAAAGCACATACAAGGGAATGGGGTCCTACATGTACCTTTGAAAGCGGCCCACACGTACAGCGTCACTTACGCGTGTACGTGCTAAGGCCCTTTCCTCCAATTACACAAGTTGACACTCGGACGTGCAGTTTTTGGACGTGTACGATGAACATGCACCCGTGTTGATGGAAATGCACGCATGCCTCATGTCACTTACACGCGTAGGCCCTTTCCTCGGATTACACGCATCCACACGCGGAGGTGCATTTTTTCCATGCGCGCTGAACCACTATGCCCACGTCACGAGGGAAGCGCCCGCGCGAGTCACGTCACAGAAGCGCTTATGCGCTAAGGGCCTTTGGTCCAATGAAACCGCGTACGTGTGCTGATGCGCTTATGCGCGAAGGTCCTTTCCTCGAATTACACGCTGACGTGCAAGATTTTCATGTGCCAAATCACTCCGTATCAAGCTGGCCATGCAACAACACCACGCTGTTGCCCAGAAGGCCGAATTACTGCCCCCCAGAGCCCCGAGCACGCTCCCACCTGCCATCTGCTGCTGCCTGACTGCCTGCTGCCCACGTGCCCTGCTATTTGCTGCTGCACGTCAGCCAGGGGTGCAGTTGCTGTGACCACCCCTGCTGGAACCGAAGACTCCCGACTGGGATACCATCGCTCCACAGCCCAGCCCCAGGACCCAGTTGCCCACCCACTCCTGCCTCTGGGGTTGCCATGTCGGGCACAACACCATCTGGCACCACTGGCAACCCCCAGCCAGGGAGGCAGAGGGCCACCAGCTTCAGTGCCAGGGAAGTTGGTGTCCTGGTGGAGCAAGTCCTGGGGCAGTATGATGCCCTCTTTGGAAGTTTGCGCGCCGACAATGAAGGACGGACCAGGATCTGGCTGGACATCGAGACTGCCATCAACGCGGAGGGGGAGGCAGTCCGCGACTTACACCATGTCAAGAAGCGCTGGGAGGACTTCAGGTCCAGGACCCTCAACAAGGCCCGGCGCCTCTTGAAGGCAGTGGATGCCAAGGGGCGCCGGGGCCACCTGTCCGACCACCAGATGAGGGTCCTGGAACACATATGCCCAGCGCTCACGTCCAGATCCTTGAGAGGCAGATCCGTCTGGAGTTGAGTGGTAAGTGTACATGCATACTGATTGGACGCTGTGCGTGTGGTGGTGTGCCAGTAGTGTGCAGGTTGCACATGTGTTTTCGTAGGGCCATGTAGGGATGTGTATAAACAGGGGCGTGAGGCTGCCACATGTGAGTCCTCTTAGGTGTGAGACACATCGATGGTGTATGTGTTGGTAAGCATGCTGTGCAAATGCAGGTGTGGTAGCACACATGTTTGAATTTCTTTGTATGTACGTTGGCATGGTTGTGGTGTCACACATGGATGGTGGTTCCTGCTGCATGTATCTGCACTGTGTACATGTGCATGTGTGTGTATTTGACAAGTGTGCAACTGTGATGCAACATGGATGCACGTGACACTGATATGTAGAAGGCTGAATGCCAGATGTGACATTTATGGCGATCGCATCACTGCAACAGTTGGAGGAGATGTAGACATGCATGTAAGTGTGGTGGCGTGTGTGCGTGTCTAGTGCACTCCCTGTGTTTCATGTGATGTCAGGCTCACCTTCGGCTGTTCATGCTGTTGTAGGTGTATGGATGTTGCTGCCTGGTGCAATATTGCTGTGGAAATGCTCATGTGTGTGATTTGAAATGACATGTGTGTCGTGGAGTGTGATGCCATGTCTGAAGTTAGACACTGCCACTCATGTGCAACTGTCATGTGTGTATCAGTCCATTGTACAGTGCCCTGATGTCTGTGTTTTATCTTTCCCTGTCTGCAGCGTCAACTTGTGAAGAGGGTGGAGAGGGTGCTGTGGAGCACAGCGGCAGGGATCGCACCACCAGCCGGAGACGGAAGGCCCGGCTCCCCTCCCAGATTGTCATCTCGTCGGGGAGTGAGGAGCCTGGTGCCGCGTCCCAGGCCGCAGCTGCCGAGGGTAGGTCCAAGAGGCAGAGGTCGGAGGTGGACACCTCGGCAGCAGAAGGGGCAGCTGAGACCCCACAGGGTCCAACGGAGGAAGATGGCACAGAGCCATCCATGTTGGTGGGGGGTTTGGTGGAGGAGGAGGCCGCGGAAGGGACACACACGGGGTCTGGAGGTGGGGATTCCACTGGTGCTAGTGGTGCAGTGCAGGGGCAGAGACAGGAGGCAGCACAGGCCGCCGCAGAGGTGCCTGTGTGTAATCCTGTCCCTGATCCTGTCACTGCATCATCTGGCACCAGCAAGGATGCCTACGTCCAGACCCGTTTTCAGGGAGGGGATGAGCGCACGACAACTGGCCTTCCTCTCCCTGCGGACGTGGCTATCCAGGACCTTGTTGAGCCTGTCCTGAGTGGGATAGCGTTGCGTCAACGGGGTATGCGAGGTGACCTGCAGTCTTTTCGTGGAGAGACTGCACGTCGTCTCGCATTTCTCTTTGACCACGTTGACCTACTGGGACGGGTCACCGGTGCTGGATTCCTCCGTGTGCTGGACCTTCTTGCGACCCCCTCCTCACCTGAACCCCCTACGCACCAGTCGTCCTCCATGCCATCTTCCCACCCATGTGTCACCTGGGTACCCTGTGGAGCTGCCCCTGACCCAGCGGCCAGGCTGGTGGAGGACACATCCCTGCCACAGTCGGGACTCGGACGTCCAGCAGGGGTGGCCACCACGACAACTGCACCCAAGCCGGAGGAGGACGTGCAGGCAGCAAGAGCCAGGGCGCAGGCACAGGCACAGCAGCAGCAACATTGTGGGAGCAATGATGGCTCGGGGCGTTCAACATCGGAGGGGCAGGCATCGGCCATAGGGCAAGAGGGCCCCGGATTTCAAGTGTCTTCCGTGTGGCAGCGGTTGGGCTACGCCATAGATGCGGAGCGGCAGCGGTCGGAAGAGGCACGGCTCACAATGGTCAGGGCAGAGAACTCCATGCGGAGGGCCATGAGGCGGGCCGAGTGCCTCAAGGCAATTCGCAGGGAGTTGGAGGTGATCTTGTTGTCGTCCCTGCGAACCCTTGGGGCCATGGAAGAGGACCGCCTCCAGAACATTGAGCGGGAGTTCGATGATGCCCTGGCCCGGGACATCAATAAGTGCGCCGTCGGACTAGCCCACTGCCATTGTAAATAGTTAGATAGTGTTAGGTTTCCTTTCTGTTTTTTTTTATTTTGGGCCGCTTGCACCACATTTTTGTATATAGTTCATTATTAGGTAGGTCTTTTTTGTAGGTTTCATTTCATTTGTTGGGCTCATGGACCCTGGATTGGTGATTTGTATATAGTTGAACAGTGGATGTTTCTCGTTTTTTTTTTTAATTTCACCATGGCACAATGGATTTCATATATTTTTTTTCCCTTGGATTTGCTTTGTTGGACTGAGACTTTGGACACATTTTCATTTGGAGTTCTTTGGATTCTTATTTCATATTTTTAATTTTTTTCCAGACATGCTGCATTTTATTTCTTATTCCCATTATTGAATTTTTTTTTTTATTACATTCATGTTGTGTTCAATACATTTTTGTTTCATACTTTGATGTGTGGTGTTCTCTCATTGGTTTCATGCATGTCACGATATGGGTTTTCATATTCACTTGCACCCATTGTGTGTGTGTGACGGACATGTGTTCATGTACATACTTGCCATTCGGGTTGTATCATGTAATGGCCATTTCTCTGTGGGTGGATGCAATACTTGTTTGGGTCTTTGGGCTGGGTGGCGTGGGGTGTGGTGTGGGTGGCCATGAGACCCATGATTGAGGATCGTCATGACGTGGGTGCTGAGGGACATGAGTGGGGGCCTGCTGGCAGGTGCCCCTGACTGCCGGGGGGGTGGGGGTGCTGGGGGCCATGAGTGGGGGCCTGCTGGCAGGTGCCCCTGACTGCTGGGGGTTGGGGTGCTGGGAGTCATGAGTGGGGGCCTGCTGGCAGGTGCCCCTGACTGCTGTAGGGTTGGGGGTGCTGAGGGACACGAGTGGGGGCCTGCTGACAGGTGCCCCTGACTGCTGGGGGGTGGGGATGCTGGGGAACATGTGTGGGGGCCTGCTGGCAGGTGCCCCTGACTGCTGGGGGGTGGGGATGCTGGGGTACATGAGTGGGGGCCTGCTGGCAGGTGCCCCTGACTGCTGTGGGGTGGGAGTGCTGGGGGACATGTGTGGGACATGAGTGGGGGCCTGCTGGCAGGTGCCCCTGACTGCTGGGGGGTGGGGGTGCTGGGGGACATGAGGGGTGCCTGCTGACAGGTGCCTCTGACTGCTGGGGTGTGGTGGTGCTGGGGGACATGTGTGGGATATGAGTGGGGGCCTGCTGGCAGGTTCCACTGACTGCTGGGGGTTGGGGGTGCTGGGGGACATGAGTGGGGGCCTGCTGGCAGGTGCTCCTGATTGCTGGGGGGTGGGGGTGCTGGGGAACATGTGTGGAGGCCTGCTGGCAGGTGCCCCTGACTGCTGGGGGGTGGGGGTGCTGGGGGACATGAGTGGGGGCCTGCTGGCAGGTGCCCCTGACTGCTGGGGGTGGGGTTGATGGGGGACATGAGTGGGGGCCTGCTGGCTGGTGCCCCTAACTGCTGGGGGGTGGGGGTGCTGGGGGACATGTATGGGACATGAGTGGGGGCCTGCTGGCAGGCGCCCCTGACTGCTGGGGGTTGGGGGTGCTGGGGGACATAAGTGGGGGCCTGCTGGCAGGTGCCCCTGACTGCTGGGGGTGGGGGTGCTGGGGGACATGAGTGGGGGCCTGCTGGCAGGTGCCCCTCACTGCTGGGGGGTGGGGGTGCTGGGGAACATGAGTTGGTGATCACTAGTGCAAGGTGACATGTGGATTGGCTGGGGGGCATGCCCATGGTGGATGGGCTGCCTGCGGGACATGACCAGGGGTGCAGGGTAGTCCCCTGTGGTGTGGGCTGCCTGCAGGGGCCATGGAGGGTGTAGAGGGAACACCCGGGAGGACCCACACTGCCAATTCACGTGTAGGACTCCTCGCGAACTCCCAAAAATCACATACCCCGCTCTGACATCAAAATCACGTGTGAAACTTCCCGCGCACCCCAGGAATACACGTACGCCACTCGCACAGGGCATTTCGCGTGTGAAACTTCCCGCGACCCCCTGTTATATATGTTCCCCTCTCCAATCGCGTGTGAAACTTCCCGTGCACCCCAGGAATACACGTACCCCACTCGCACAAGGCATTTCATGTGTGAAACTTCCCACAAACCCCTGTTATACACGTTCCCCTCTCCAATCACGTGTGAAACTTCCCGCGCACCCCAGGAATACACGTACCCCACTCGCACAACGCATTTCACGTGTGAAATTTCATGCGCACCCCAGGAATACACGTACCCCACTCGCACAGGGCATTTCGCGTGTGAAATTTCACGCGCACCTCAGGAATACACGTACCCCACTCGCACAGGGCATTTCACATGTGAAACTTCCCACGAACCCCTGTTATACACTTTCCCCTCTCCAATTGCGTGTGAAACTTCCCACGCACCCCAGGAATACACGTACCCCACTCGCACAACGAATTTCATGTGTGAAATTTCATGCGCACCCCAGGAATACACGTACCCCACTCGCACAGGGCATTTTGCGTGTGAAACTTCCCGCAAATCTCTTTTATACATGTACCCCACACGCACAGGGCATTACGGGTGTGAAACTTCCCGTGAACCCCTGTTATACACGTTCCCCTCTCCAATCGCATGTGAAACTTCCCGCGCACCCCAGGAATACACGTACCCCACTCGCACAGGGCATTTCGCGTGTGAAATTTCACGCGCACCCCAGGAATACACGTACCCCACTCGCACAGGGCATTTCGCATGTGAAACTTCCCGTGAACCCCTGTTATACACGTACCGCACTCGCACAGGGCATTTCGCGTGTGAAACTTGCCACTAACCCCTGTTATAAACGTTCCCCTCTCCAATCGTGTGTGAGACTTCCACGCACACCCCAGGAATACACGTACCCCACTGGCACAGGGCCTATCGCGTGTGAAACTTCCAACGCACCCCAGGAATACATGTACCCCACTCGCACAGGGCATTTCTCGTGTGAAACTTCCCGCAAACCCCTGTTATACACGTTCCCCTCTCCAATCGCATGTTAAACTTCCCGCGCACGCCAGGAATACACGTACCCCACTCGCACAGGGCATTTCGCGTGTGAAACTTCCCGCGAACCCCTCTTATATACGTTCCCCTCTCCAATTGCATGTGAAACTTCCCGCGCACCCCAGGAATACACGTACCCCACTCGCACAGGGCCTTTCGCGTGTGAAACTTCCTGCGAACCCCTGTTATATACGTTCCCATCTTCAATCGCGTGTGAAACTTCCCGCGCACCCCAGGAATACACGTACCCCACTCGCACAGGGCATTTCACGTGTGAAACTTCACGTGCACCCCAGGAATGCACGTACCCCACTGGCACAGGGCCTATCGCGTGTGAAACTTCCCACGCACCCCAGGAATACACATACCCCACTCGCACAGGGCATTTCGTGTGTGAAATTTCACGCGCACCCCAGGAATACACGTACCCCACTCGCACAGGGCATTTCGCATGTGAAACTTCCCGTGAACCCCTGTTATACACGTACCCCACTCGCACAGGGCATTTCGTGTGTGAAACTTGCCACTAAGCCCTGTTATAAACGTTCCCCTCTCCAATCGCGTGTGAGACTTCCACGCGCACCCCAGGAATACACGAACCAAACTGGCACAGGGCCTATCGCGTGTGAAACTTCCCGCGCACCCCAGGAATACATGTACCCCACTCGCACAGGGCATTTCGCGTGTGAAACTTCCCGCGAACCCCTGTTATACACGTACCCCACTCGCACAGGGCATTTCGCGTGTGAAACATCCCGCAAACCCCTTTTATACACGTTCCCCTCTCCAATCGCATGTAAAACTTCCCGCGCACCCCAGGAATAAACGTACCCCACTCGCACAGGGCATTTTGCGTGTGAAACTTCCTGCGAACCCCTGTTATATACGTTCCCCTCTCCAATCGCGTGTGAAACTTCCCGCGCAACCCAGGAATACACGTACCCCACTCGCACAGGGCATTTCACGTGTGAAACTTCACGTGCACCCCAGGAATACACGTACCCCACTGGCACAGGGCCTATCGCGTGTGAAACTTCCCACACACCCCAGGAATACACATACCCCACTCGCACAGGGCATTTCGCGTGTGAAACTTCCCGCGAACCCCTGTTATACACGTTCCCCTCTCCAATCGCGTGTGAAACTTCCCGCGCACCCCAGGAATACACGTACCCCACTCGCACAGGGCCTATCGCATGTGAAACTTCACACGCACCCCAGGAATACACATACGCCACTCGAACAGGGCATTTCACGTGTGAAACTTCCCGCGAATCCCTGTTATACACGTACCCCACTCGCACAGGGCATTTCGCATGTGAAACTTCCCGCAAACCCCTGTTATACACGTTCCCCTCTCCAATCGCGTGTGAAACTTCACACGCACCCCAGGAATACACATACGCTACTCGAACAGGGCATTTCACGTGTGAAACTTCCCGCGAATCCCTGTTATACACGTACCCCACTTGCACAGGGCCTATCGCATGTGAAACTTCACACGCACCCCAGGAATACACATACCCCACTCACACAGGGCATTTCGCGTGTGAAATTTCACGTGCACCCCAGGAATAAACGTACCCCACTCGCAGAGGGCATTTCGCATGTGAAACTTCCCGTGAACCCCTGTTATACACATACCCCACTCGCACAGGGCATTTCGCGTGTGAAACTTGCCACTAACCCCTGTTATAAAGGTTCCCCTCTACAATCGTGTGTGAGACTTCCACGCGCACCCCAGGAATACACGTACCCCACTGGCACAGGGCCTATATCGTGTGAAACTTCCCGCGCACCCCAGGAATACATGTACCCCACTCGCACAGGGCATTTCTCGTGTGAAACTTCCCGCAAACCCCTGTCATACACGTTCCCCTCTCCAATCGCATGTTAAACTTCCCGCGCACCCCAGGAATACACGTACCCCACTCGCACAGGGCATTTCGCGTGTGAAACTTCCCGCAAACCCCTCTTATATACGTTCCCCTCTCCAATTGCGAGTGAAACTTCCTGCGCACCCCAGGAATACACGTACCCCACTCGTACAGGGTATTTTCCGTGTGAAACTTCCTGCGAACCCCTGTTATATACGTTCCCCTCTCCAATCGCGTCTGAAACTTCCCGCGCACCCCAGGAATACACGTACCCCACTCGCACAGGGCATTTCACGTGTGAAACTTCACGTGAACAGCAGGAATACACGTACCCCACTGGCACAGGGCCTATCACGTGTGAAACTTCCCGCGCACCCCAGGAATACACGTACCCCACTCGCACAGGGCATTTTGTGTGTGAAATTTCACGCGCACCCCTGGAATACACGTACCCCACTTGCACAGGGCATTTCGCATGTGAAACTTCCCGTGAACCCCTGTTATGCACGTACCCCACTCGCACAGGGCATTTCGTGTGTGAAACTTGCCACTAACCCCTGTTATAAACGATCCCCTCTCCAATCGCATGTGAGACTTCCACGCGCACCCCAGGAATACACGTACCCCAATGGCACAGGGCCTATCGCGTGTGAAACTTCCCGCGCACCCCAGGAATACATTTACCCCACTCGCACATGGCATTTCGCGTGTGAAACTTCCCGCAAACCCCTTTTATACACGTTCCCCTCTCCAATCGCGTGTGAAACTTCCCGCGCACCCCAGGAATACATGTACCCCACTCGCACAGGGCATTTCGCGTGTGAAACTTCCCGCAAACCCCTTTTATACACGTTCCCCTTTCCAATCGCGTGTGAAACTTCCCGCGCACCCCAGGAATACACGTACCCCACTCGCACAGGGCATTTCACGTGTGAAAATTCATGTGCACCCCAGGAATACACGTACCCCACTGGCACAGCGCCTATCGCGTGTCTGAAACTTCCCACGCACCACAGGTATACACGTACCTCACTCGCACAGGGCATTTTGCGTGTGAAACTTCCCGCGAACCCCTGTTATACACGTTCCGCTCTCCAATTGCGTGTGAAAGTTCCCGCGCACCCCAGGAATACACGTACCCCACTCGCACAGGGCCTATCGAATGTGAAACTTCACGCGCACCCCAGGAATACACGTACGCCACTTGAACAGGGCATTTCGCATGTGAAACATCCCGCGAATCCCTGTTATACACGTACCCCATTCGCACAGGGCATTTCGCGTGTGAAACTTCCCGCAAACCCCTGTTATACACGTTCCCCTCTCCAATCGCGTGTGAAACTTCCCGCGCACCCCAGGAATACACGTACCCCACTCGCACAGGGCATTTCGCGTGTGAAACTTCACGCGCACCCCAGGAATACACGTATGCCACTCGAACAGGGAATTTTGCGTGTGAAACTTCCCTCGAATCCCTGTTATACACGTCCCCCTCTCGCACAGGGCATTTCGCATGTGAAACTTCCAACAAAGCCCTGTTATACACGTTCCCCTCTGCAATTGCGTGTGAAACTTCCCGCGCACCCCATGAATACACGTACCCCACTCGCACAGGGCATTTCACGTGTGAAACTTCACGCGCACCCCAGGAATACATGTATTCCACTGGCACAGAGCCCATCGCGTGTGAAACTTCCAGCGCACCCTAGGAATACACGTACCCCACTCGCACAGGGCATTTCGCGTGTGAAACTTCCCGCAAACCCCTTTTATACACGTTCCCCTCTCCAATCGCGTGTGAAACTTGCTGCGCACCCCAGGAATACACGTACCCCACTCGCACAGCGCATTTCGCGTGTGAAACTTCCAGCGCACCCCAGGAATAAACGTACCCCACTCGCACAGGGCATTTCGCATGTGAAACTTCCCGCGAATCCCTGTTATATACGTTCCCCTCTCCAATCGCGTGTGAAACTTCCCGCGCACCCCAGGAATAAACGTACCCCACTCGCACAATGCATTTTGCATGTGAAACTTCCCGCGAACCCCTGTTATATATGTTCCCCTCTCCAATCGCGTGTGAAACTTCCCGCGCACCCCAGGAATACATGTACCCCACTCGCACAGGGCATTTCGCGTGTGAAACTTCCCGCAAACCCCTGTTATACACGTACCCCACTCGCACAGGGCATTTCGGGTGTGAAACTTCCCGCAAACCCCTTTTATACAAGTTCCCCTCTCCAATCGCATGTAAAACTTCCCGCGCACCCCAGGAAAACACGTACCACACTCGCACAGGGCATTTCGCGTGTGAAACTTCCTGCGAACCCCTCTTATATACGTTCCCCTCTCCAATCGCGTGTGAAACTTCCCGCGCACCCCAGGAATACACGTACCCCACTCACATAGGGCATTTCACGTGTGAAAATTCACGTGTATCCCAGGAATACACGTACCCCACTGGCACAGGGCCTATCGCGTGTGAAACTTCCCACGCACCCCAGGAATACACGTACCCCACTGGCACAGGGCCTATCGCGTGTGAAACTTCCCACGCACCCGAGGAATACATGTACCCACTCGCACAGGACATTTCGCATGTGAAACTTCCTGTGAACCCCTGTTATACACGTACCCCACTCGCACAGGGCATTTCACGTGTGAAACTTGCCACTAACCCCTGTTATAAAGGTTCCCCTCTACAATCGTGTGTGAGACTTCCACGTGCACCGCAGGAATACACGTACCCCACTGGCACAGGGCCTATCGCGTGTGAAACTTCCCGCAAACCCCTGTCAATCATGTCCCCCTCTCCAATCGTATGTTAAACTTCCCGCGCACCCCAGGAATACACGTACCCCACTCGCACAGGGCATTTCGCGTGTGAAACTTCCTGCAAACCCCTCTTATGTACGTTCCCCTCTCCAATTGCGAGTGAAACTTCCCGCGCACCCCAGGAATACACGTACCCCACTCGCACAGGGTATTTTCCGTGTGAAACTTCCTGCGAACCCCTGTTATATACGTTCCCCTCTCCAATCGCGTCTGAAACTTCCCGCGCACCCCAGGAATACACGTACCCCACTCGCACAGGGCATTTCGCGTGTGAAACTTCCCGTGAACCCCTGTTATACACGTTCCCCTCTCCAATCGCATGTGAAACTTCCCGCGCACCCCAGGAATACACGTACCCCACTCGCACAGGGCATTTCGCGTGTGAAATTTCACGCGCACCCCAGGAATACACGTACCCCACTCGCACAGGGCATTTCACGTGTGAAACTTCCCACGAACCCCTGTTATACACGTTCCCCTCTCCAATTGCGTGTGAAACTTCCCACGCACCCCAGGAATACACGTACCCCACTCGCACAACGAATTTCATGTGTGAAACTTCCCGCGCACCCCAGGAATACACGTACCCCACTCGCACAGGGCATTTTGAGTGTGAAACTTCCCGTGAATCTCTGTTATACACGTACCCCACACGCACAGGGCATTTCGCGTGTGAAACTTCCCGTGAACCCCTGTTATACACGTTCCCCTCTCCAATCGCATGTGAAACTTCCCGCGCACCCCAGGAATACATGTACCCCACTCGCACAGGGCATTTCGCGTGTGAAATTTCACACGCACCCCAGGAATAAAGGTACCCCACTGGCACAGGGCATTTCGCATGTGAAACTTCCCGTGAACCCCTGTTATACACGTACCCACTCGCACAGGGCATTTCGTGTGTGAAACTTGCCACTAACCCCTGTTATAAACGTTCCCCTCTCCAATCGTGTGTGAGACTTCCACACACACCCCAGGAATACACGTACCCCACTGGCACAGGGCCTATCGCGTGTGAAACTTCCCGCGCACCCCAGGAATACACGTACCCCACTCGCACAGGGCATTTCTCGTGTGAAACTTCACGCGCACCCCAGGAATACACGTACGCCACTCGAACAAGGCATTTTGCGTGTGAAACTCCCTGCGATTCCCTGTTATACACGTACCCCTCTCGCACAGGGCATTTTGCGTGTGAAACTTCCCGCAAAGCCCTGTTATACACGTTCCCCTCTCCAATTGGTTGTGAAGCTTCCCGCGCACCCCATGAATACACGTACCCCACTCGCACAGGGCATTTCACGTGTGAAACTTCACGCGCACCCCAGGAATACATGTACTCCACTCGCACACGGCATTTCGCGTGTGAAACTTCCCGCGAACCCCAGGAATACACGTACCCCACTGGCACAGGGCCTATCGCGTGTGAAACTTCCCACGCACCCGAGGAATACATGTACCCACTCGCACAGGACATTTCGCATGTGAAACTTCCTGTGAACCCCTGTTATACACGTACCCCACTCGCACAGGGCATTTCACGTGTGAAACTTGCCACTAACCCCTGTTATAAAGGTTCCCCTCTACAATCGTGTGTGAGACTTCCACGTGCACCGCAGGAATACACGTACCCCACTGGCACAGGGCCTATCGCGTGTGAAACTTCCCGCAAACCCCTGTCAATCACGTTCCCCTCTCCAATCGTATGTTAAACTTCCCGCGCACCCCAGGAATACACGTACCCCACTCGCACAGGGCATTTCGCGTGTGAAACTTCCTGCAAACCCCTCTTATGTACGTTCCCCTCTCCAATTGCGAGTGAAACTTGACCCCGCAGCACAGGAATACACGTACCCCACTCGCACAGGGTATTTTCCGTGTGAAACTTCCTGCGAACCCCTGTTATATACGTTCCCCTCTCCAATCGCGTCTGAAACTTCCCGCGCACCCCAGGAATACACGTACCCCACTCGCACAGGGCATTTCGCGTGTGAAACTTCCCGTGAACCCCTGTTATACACGTTCCCCTCTCCAATCGCATGTGAAACTTCCCGCGCACCCCAGGAATACACGTACCCCACTCGCACAGGGCATTTCGCGTGTGAAATTTCACGCGCACCCCAGGAATACACGTACCCCACTCGCACAGGGCATTTCACGTGTGAAACTTCCCACAAACCCCTGTTATACACGTTCCCCTCTCCAATTGCGTGTGAAACTTCCCACGCACCCCAGGAATACACGTACCCCACTCGCACAACAAATTTCATGTGTGAAACTTCCCGCGCACCCCAGGAATACACGTACCCCACTCGCACAGGGCATTTTGAGTGTGAAACTTCCCGTGAATCTCTGTTATACACGTACCCCACACGCACAGGGCATTTCGCGTGTGAAACTTCCCGTGAACCCCTGTTATACACGTTCCCCTCTCCAATCGCATGTGAAACTTCCCGCGCACCCCAGGAATACATGTACCCCACTCGCACAGGGCATTTCGCGTGTGAAATTTCACACGCACCCCAGGAATAAAGGTACCCCACTGGCACAGGGCATTTCGCATGTGAAACTTCCCGTGAACCCCTGTTATACACGTACCCACTCGCACAGGGCATTTCGTGTGTAAAACTTGCCACTAACCCCTGTTATAAACGTTCCCCTCTCCAATCGTGTGTGAGACTTCCACACACACCCCAGGAATACACGTACCCCACTGGCACAGGGCCTATCGCGTGTGAAACTTCCCGCGCACCCCAGGAATACACGTACCCCACTCGCACAGGGCAGTTCTCGTGTGAAACTTCACGCGCACCCCAGGAATACACGTACGCCACTCGAACAAGGCATTTTGCGTGTGAAACTCCCTGCGATTCCCTGTTATACACGTACCCCACTCGCACAGGGCATTTCGCGTGTGAAACTTCCCGCAAAGCCCTGTTATACACGTTCCCCTCTCCAATTGGTTGTGAAGCTTCCCGCGCACCCCATGAATACACGTACCCCACTCGCACAGGGCATTTCACGTGTGAAACTTCACGCGCACCCCAGGAATACATGTACTCCACTCGCACAGGGTGTGATGCTGGAAATGCATCAGAGGGACAGGGCCTCTGAATCCTTGTCCTTTTCTGCCTTTTATCGTGTGTTCTGTTATGTTTTCTGCCCAGGAGTCCATTTGGGACTCCTGGCAGTGCAGCTCTCTCTTTTGGTTTGGTGAACAGACCCATGGGATACCCTTATGGCACCCATGGGTAGGGGTACAACCCTGTGCCCCTAGTGTATGTTTTTGGGCACCTGTGGGTGGCCCACAGAGCAGGGTATGGGCTGGTGGCAGCTCCATGCTGAATTAGACAGGTGCTCTGGGCGTCCTCCATTTTGGGATACCCAGGCCCTGCCATTGGGATCAGTTGATTCCTGATAGAAAACAAGATGGCCCCTGTGGCCTCTTGCATTCTATTGCCTGTTGTCTTGTTTTTCCCAAAGTCCTGGGAAGCCCTGACTCTGTCCCTTCCCCCTGACTGGCTGTTGGGTGGAAGTTCCATATATGGTGTTGTTGTGAAGGCCCAGCTAGACTGACTGGAGCCTTCCCTTTGACTGTATGTTGTGGGTACCTCCTGTGGGTGGGACCTGGGTGAATGGAGTGTGTGACCAATATACACTTCTTGTTGTGGTTGTCTGGTTTCTGGCATGTGAGACAAAGACTGAGACAGCCCTGCCCGAAACTGGCCTGAATGCAGTGTGTAGTGTTGAATGGCTGGGTACTTGTCCCAATCCACATTCCTTGTTGTGAGTGTCTGAAAGGGAGGAGTGTGGCCTGAATGCACTGTGTGCCTGATTGGCTGACTGACTGCATGAATGCCCTTCTGTGTGATTGGCTGCTGTGTGTGTGCCAGCAGTGTGGATGAGAGACAGGATAGTATATCTGGGGACCTCTCACCACTGGAAATTGTTCAGAAGCATTCAGAAGCTGAGTCTCCACTCAAGAGTAACTGGATTTGCTGATCCTCGACGTCCAGCTGGAAGAAGAAGACTTGCTGTGGCATTTGCTTCGACGGAACTGAAGGTTGTCGAAATCGTCGAGGACTGACCCGAGAGAGGACCTGGCTAGGCGCCCTCTTCCCGTGCTCCGAGGGACCATCGAGCACCGCTGAATCTTCGCCGAAGCGCCCTGGAAGTCAGACCCTCGAAAGGCTGCCGACCCGAGACGGGACCACCGAGGAGATCGAAGTGAAGCACCCGGACATCGACGCTGTCGAAGTCCATTGCCGTCGACCAGGGTTCGCAGGTCTGTGTAACCGCTGGAGGCCCGTCGAAGTTGTGTTGCCCCGCCGTGGGAACCACTTGACGCCGTGCCGCCGACGACCGGAGCCGTCCGCTCCTTGCCTAAGAACATTTGCCTTGAAGGACTCCCTCGTCCGCATCGTCGGCCGCTTTGTCCCGCCGGAGAAAGTCGAGGACGACCAACGCGCCGAGGAGAATCCGCCGGTGGGTTTCCCGCCACCTCACGACCCCAAAGACTCGAGCGACTCGACGCCCTTGCTGGGCCACCGTCACCCACAATCTTTGCGGTCCAGAACTAGTGTCGCCGAGGTGCCCCGCACGCCTCTTCCTCGCAGGACGCCGACGTCTCGACGCCGACGAGCACCGCTCGGATCGAAGCCTGCTGCCTCATCGACGCCGTTCTACCTTGTTTGTTGTCGGACGTTCGACGCCCCGTGTCTCCCGCTTGAAAGGGAAGGCATTCAAGAAGGGCCGTCGATTCCCCGACACCGAACACTGAGTTCCTCGACGCTTCTCGACGCCTCTCGACGATCCGTGACTCCTGCTTTAAAGGGGGTCATTCAAGAAGGATCTGTCGACGCCTCTTCGAAGAACTCGACTCCACCAGGTACATTGGGGGGGTAAAAACATTATAGGAGAGAAATAGACTATTGAACAATATATGGACTGGGCTGGTGTTATATCTCTTTATTTTACAGGTTGCCCAGGTGGGGGGATCTCCACACAGAACTGTGTCCAGTGGTAGGGGCCAGTATTCTGCCTATTGTTTCAACCCTCTGTTATCTCTCCTCTCTCTATTGCTGGTTTCCTTCTTATTGATCTGTGTGCCATTTTAACAGTATTGTGAATGCACTTTAATGAGGTCTGATATTAGTGGTACCACTTTAGAATTGTAGATATTTACCATTGCTGATTTTCCTGAGCACAAAGTGCGTTATTGTGATAAGTGTACATAACCCTTGAATATTAATTATATAAAGACTGTGTTTTCAGTAATACAGTGTGTGGACATTCCTTTGTGGGGGCTTGGGGATACACTGTACTTAAGAACCAGCCTGCATCACCTCCTGAGAAGCTAGGCCTTGATTGCTCGTCCATCGTTACCATATTAGAGAATCTTGGCTGGGGTCCTCTGTGCCTCCCCTCTACCATATAGAGAGCGGAAGTACAGACCCCCCTACCAGTCTTTACAGCTGGTGGCAGCGGTGGGATGCTTATGGTTTTAAGACTCAGTGTATAACCGTGCCACTTACAAAATATCCGCACTTTTGTTAGATTAAGGTTCGGGTGTGTTCCAAATAACTGCATTACAAGCAATGGAGTCCATTGCAAATGGTAAATTGACTCGGATGAGCTTAGAGGCTCTCCAGAGTGCTTGTGAAGCCAGGGAGTTAGACTTTGTGGATAAGTCTAGGGCTGAGCTGATAGCTGCCCTGGTGGATTACCAGACTGATGGTGAAACTCTTGAGGAAGGGGGGGATGCAACCAGTGAGGGCTCTGCCCCTGGGGTTGTCGCTGAATCTGTTTCTGGGAATGCCACCATTCCTGCTGCCTCTGTTCCAAACCCCAGCAATTCCATGGAACTTGAGTTATTAAGGATGAAGTTAGCCTTTGAATATCGCAAGTTGGAAATAGAAGCTGAGCTTAAGAAAGAGGAGCTGGCACAGCAAGTGGAACTCAAGAATAGGGATCTTGCGCTCAAAGAAAAGGACACTGAATGTCAGAGAATCCAGTTAGAGAAAGCTCGAGTGGAGACTTCAGCTAGACCAATTGAGAGTGGCAGGTCCCCAGCCACCAAGTTTATGAAAGATTTGGTTGGTGTGTTTGTGGAGGGTTCAGATATCCTCCAATGGATTGAAGCGTTTGAAATGGCTTGTGCAATTCATGATGTAGATAAAAGAGATTGGGCTAAGTGTTTGTTAAGCAGAGTGCCTCAAACTGGATATGACTGTATTCTGAAGCTGAGTGTGGAAGAAAGGGGTCAGTATGAGTGTATGAAGTCTGCTTTGATTGCCAAGTTTGGCAAGACACCTGCCCAATACCTTAAAAGGTTCAGGGAATTTAAGAAAAGAGAGAATGTGTCTTGGGTTGACTGGGTGAGTACTGCGCACATGAACATGATGGGGTGGATTGATGGATACAAGGTGAAAACTTTTGTTGAGTTGTCCCACCTCTTGTTTTTTGAGCATTTTTCTGAAGCCTGTTCACCAGAGCTGCGTCAGTATGTGGCTGACCAGAACATTTTGGACCCCTTTAAGCTGGCTAGGTTGGCTGACAAGTGGGTCTCCCATCGGGTGTCCCCTAAGGACCCCAGTGGGAAGGACAAGGACAAAGAAAAGGGGGCCTCTCAGAAAGCTGAGGAGTCCCAAAAGCAGTCACAGTCGGGTAAACCAAAACCTTCCTCTCCTAAGACCCAAAAATCTAGTGGGGATAAGTCCTCTGTGGGTGGGAATAAGAGTAGTGGTCCACCTGCTGCAAAGCAGGTTCCCAGTGGTTCCAGTACCGTACCCCGCACTCCTGGCACTTGTTGGGATTGTGGGGCTCTGGATCACAAAAGGGGTGACCCCAAGTGTAAAGGTAAGGCACTTGGAGTACAGGCTGTCAGCCTGACCTACCCTTACCCCGTGTCTGAGGTGGAGGCCACTGTCCTCCCCTCCTCTACCGGAATCACCTTTGGTGCTCCGGTAGAGATTTCCTTAGTGTCCCTTGGGGCCTGGGACCAGTACGCAGAAGTACTGGCGACTATCCCACAGAACACCCGTAGGTTTTTGAGAAGTGTCCTCTTGAATGGCCAGCCTTCTACTGGTTTGAGAGACACTGGGGCAAGCATGACAGTGGTGGACAGGACCCTGCTCAAGCCAGAGGACTATGAAGGTGCTCCTCTGCAAACCACCAGATTAGCTGGTGGGCCTCCCAAATTATCACCTGTAGCCTTAGTCACACTCATGATTGGAGACAAGACAGCAAAGCTTCCTGTCCTGGTTCAGGACAATGTCCCTGCTAACATTCTGTTAGGTAATGATCTAGTGGAGTTGGGGTTGATCTCGGATGGTCTTCCCCTGACTGCTGCTGCGGTCACTAGGTCACAGGTGACACCGGGTCTGGCTGTGAGTCAGGTACCCGAGCCAAAGGCGAGGCCTAAGGCAAGAAGAAGGAAGACCAAGAAGGCCACCTCTGTGGAGGGAACACCTTCTCTTCCTGCTGTTCCGACAGCACCCATTGGGATCCATACTCCGGACAGGCTGGGTCCAGTGGAAAACCCAAACTCAACTCCTGTGGGAGAAGAGACAGAAGACTCTCCTGTGGGAGAGGTTCTCAACCCAGAGGAGCACCCCGACCTTCAATGCTTGTTAGCTGAAGGGGGACCCTCCCGGGCAGACTTCTGTAAAGGACAGAGAGAGTGCCACTCTCTCGAGGGTCTGAGGAAACAGGCCCTGTCCCAGGCACAAGGTGAAGTGCCTAGGACATTCAAGGTTTATTGGGAGGGTGAGCTCCTTGTTAGTGAGCCCACTAAGCCTGAACCTGGTGCCCGCAAGAGGTTGGTGGTACCCCAGGTTTACAGGCCCTTCCTACTGCAGTTGGCGCATGAGGTGCCCTTGGCTGGTCATCTTGGGACTAAGAAGACTAAGCAGAGGCTCTCTGCCCATTTCTACTGGCCAAGGATGGGGGTAGAAGTGGAGTCCCACTGCAGGACCTGCCCCACTTGTCAGTTGTCTGGCAAGACTGGAGGCAGGATCATTGCCCCACTGCAGCCATTACCAGTGGTTGGCACACCATTTGAGAGGGTGGGCATCGACATCGTCGGTCCCCTTGACCCTCCCACTTCAGGTGGACATCGGTTCATCCTGGTCTTGGTAGATCATGCCACCAGGTACCCTGAGGCAATACCCCTTCGGACTGTTACTGCCAAGGTGGTTGCCAGGGCTCTCCTGGGCATTTTCACCCGTGTTGGATTCCCCAAGGAGGTTGTCTCTGACAGAGGATCCAACTTCATGTCTAGTTACATGAAAACCATGTGGAAAGAGTGCGGGGTAACCTACAAGTTCTCCACCTCTTACCACCCCCAGACCAATGGTCTGGTTGAGAGATTTAACAAAACTCTCAAGGGCATGCTAGGTGCTTTGGAAGAGCCCCTAAGGAGGAAATGGGATCTCCTCCTGCCATGCCTGCTGTTTGCTTACAGGGAGGTACCTCAAGAGGGTGTTGGTTTCAGCCCCTTTGAGTTACTCTTTGGACATCCCGTGAGGGGGCCCCTCGCCTTGATCCGAGAAGGCTTGGAAGCCACCCCTCCAGGTCCCGCCAAGCAAGTGGGGGACTATGTGTTAGGCCTCAGGCGGAGGATGACACAAATGATGGGTCAGGCAACAGCAAATCTCAAGGCCAGCCAGGAATTAAACAAGTACTGGCATGACCTTAAAGCTTCGCAAGTGGATTGGACTCCGGGACAGGAAATCCTTGTGATGGAGCCTACCAAGCCTAGAGCTTTGGCAGACAAGTGGACTGGACCCTTCAGGATCATCTCCAAGATGGGCGAAGTCAATTATCTGGTTGACATGGGAGCCTCTGGGGTAGCCCCCCAGGTATTCCATGTCAACAGGCTCAAGCCTTTCCACAGACGAGCGGAGGTCTCATGTCTCTTGCTAGCTTCAGGGCAAGAAGAGGATGAGAGTGAGCCCCTTCCTGATTTGCTGCATAGCAACCCTCAGGATGGCTCAGTGGAGGGAGTACAACTCTCTCCCGATTTGACAACGGAGCAGCAGAGGGCCTGCAGGGCTTTGCTCCAGCAGTATGCCTCTCTGTTTTCACTGACACCGGGCCTTACACCGTGGTGTAAGCACGAAATTGACACTGGTGACAGCGTGCCTGTCAAGAGCAGGAGCTATCGTATGTCAGATACCGTCAAAAACCACATCCAGGCTGAGGTCGCCAAGATGTTGGATCTGGGTGTTATTGAACCCTCAACCAGTCCCTGGTCCAGTCCAGTGGTCCTTGTCCCCAAGGCAAGTTCCCAGGCGGGTACCAAGGATTGGAGGTTCTGTGTGGACTACCGAGGAGTCAATGCCGTCACCAAAACTGACGCGCACCCATTGCCCAGGGCTGATGAGCTCGTGGACACCATAGGTGCTGCCAAATTTGTGAGCACCTTTGACCTTACCTCAGGCTATTGGCAAATAGCTCTGACGGACCATGCCAAGGAAAAGACGGCCTTCTCAACACCTGAGGGACTCTACCAGTTTAGGGTCATGCCCTTTGGGTTGAAGAATGCCCCTGCCACCTTCCAGAGATTGGTCAACCATGCGCTCAGTGGGCTGGAAGCCTTTTGTGTGGCTTACTTAGACGACATTGCCGTCTACAGTTCCACCTGGGAAGAGCATTTGACACATCTGGATAAGGTGTTGCAGGCCTTGAAAAGGGCTAACCTCACTATCAAGGCCACCAAGTGCCAGATAGCTCAGGGGAAAGTTACCTATCTTGGTCATGAGGTAGGAGGGGGTCAAATCCAACCTCTCTCCAGTAAAGTACAGGACGTACAGAACTGGGAGACTCCCACTACTCAAACCCAGGTGAGAGCCTTTTTGGGCCTCACTGGGTACTATCGCAATTTCATGGCAGACTATGGAACCATAGCTGCACCCCTGACAGCTCTAACTTCGCCCAAACAACCTAGGAAGGTTAATTGGACTGAAGACTGTCAGAGGGCCTTTGATGGCTTGAAAGAAAGTCTGTGTAGGGCACCTGTGTTGTGTGCGCCTGACTACAGCCGACCCTTTATCGTCCAGACGGATGCCTGCGACACCGGAATTGGAGCTGTCTTGTCCCAGTTAGATGACAAAGGGAGAGAACACCCTATCATATTCATCAGTAGACAACTCAAGGGTAGAGAACTTAGGTGGGCTACTGTTGAAAAGGAGTGTTTTAGCATAGTTTGGAGCCTTAGGCGTTTTAGGCCCTACCTTACGGGGTCTACCTTCAAGGTCCAAACAGATCATAAGCCCCTGAAGTGGCTTATGCAGATGAAGGGTGAGAACCCGAAATTGCTCAGGTGGTCCATTAGCCTGCAAGGGCTAGACTTCACCATAGAGCACAGACCAGGGAAGAGTCACGATAATGCGGATGGCCTTTCCAGAAGGTATGTTGACCGTCTGGATGAGGGTGTCTATCCCGTGGGAGATTAGACACCCTCCACCTCAGTCTGGGGGGGGCGACTGTGATGCTGGAAATGCATCAGAGGGACAGGGCCTCTGAATCCTTGTCCTTTTCTGCCTTTTATCGTGTGTTCTGTTATGTTTTCTGCCCAGGAGTCCATTTGGGACTCCTGGCAGTGCAGCTCTCTCTTTTGGTTTGGTGAACAGACCCATGGGATACCCTTATGGCAACCATGGGTAGGGGTACAACCCTGTGCCCCTAGTGTATGTTTTTGGGCACCTGTGGGTGGCCCACAGAGCAGGGTATGGGCTGGTGGCAGCTCCATGCTGAATTAGACAGGTGCTCTGGGCGTCCTCCATTTTGGGATACCCAGGCCCTGCCATTGGGATCAGTTGATTCCTGATAGAAAACAAGATGGCCCCTGTGGCCTCTTGCTTTCTATTGCCTGTTGTCTTGTTTTTCCCAAAGTCCTGGGAAGCCCTGACTCTGTCCCTTCCCCCTGACTGGCTGTTGGGTGGAAGTTCCATATATGGTGTTGTTGTGAAGGCCCAGCTAGACTGACTGGAGCCTTCCCTTTGACTGTATGTTGTGGGTACCTCCTGTGGGTGGGACCTGGGTGAATGGAGTGTGTGACCAATATACACTTCTTGTTGTGGTTGTCTGGTTTCTGGCATGTGAGACAAAGACTGAGACAGCCCTGCCCGAAACTGGCCTGAATGCAGTGTGTAGTGTTGAATGGCTGGGTACTTGTCCCAATCCACATTCCTTGTTGTGAGTGTCTGAAAGGGAGGAGTGTGGCCTGAATGCACTGTGTGCCTGATTGGCTGACTGACTGCATGAATGCCCTTCTGTGTGATTGGCTGCTGTGTGTGTGCCAGCAGTGTGGATGAGAGACAGGATAGTATATCTGGGGACCTCTCACCACTGGAAATTGTTCAGAAGCATTCAGAAGCTGAGTCTCCACTCAAGAGTAACTGGATTTGCTGATCCTCGACGTCCAGCTGGAAGAAGAAGACTTGCTGTGGCATTTGCTTCGACGGAACTGAAGGTTGTCGAAATCGTCGAGGACTGACCCGAGAGAGGACCTGGCTAGGCGCCCTCTTCCCGTGCTCCGAGGGACCATCGAGCACCGCTGAATCTTCGCCGAAGCGCCCTGGAAGTCAGACCCTCGAAAGGCTGCCGACCCGAGACGGGACCGCCGAGGAGATCGAAGTGAAGCACCCGGACATCGACGCTGTCGAAGTCCATTGCCGTCGACCAGGGTTCGCAGGTCTGTGTAACCGCTGGAGGCCCGTCGAAGTTGTGTTGCCCCGCCGTGGGAACCACTTGACGCCGTGCCGCCGACGACCGGAGCCGTCCGCTCCTTGCCTAAGAACATTTGCCTTGAAGGACTCCCTCGTCCGCATCGTCGGCCGCTTTGTCCCGCCGGAGAAAGTCGAGGACGACCAACGCGCCGAGGAGAATCCGCCGGTGGGTTTCCCGCCACCTCACGACCCCAAAGACTCGAGCGACTCGACGCCCTTGCTGGGCCACCGTCACCCACAATCTTTGCGGTCCAGAACTAGTGTCGCCGAGGTGCCCCGCACGCCTCTTCCTCGCAGGACGCCGACGTCTCGACGCCGACGAGCACCGCTCGGATCGAAGCCTGCCGCCTCATCAACGCCGTTCTACCTTGTTTGTTGTCGGACGTTCGACGCCCCGTGTCTCCCGCTTGAAAGGGAAGGCATTCAAGAAGGGCCGTCGATTCCCCGACACCGAACACCGAGTTCCTCGACGCTTCTCGACGCCTCTCGACGATCCGTGACTCCTGCTTTAAAGGGGGTCATTCAAGAAGGATCTGTCGACGCCTCTTCGAAGAACTCGACTCCACCAGGTACATTGGGGGGGTAAAAACATTATAGGAGAGAAATAGACTATTGAACAATATATGGACTGGGCTGGTGTTATATCTCTTTATTTTACAGGTTGCCCAGGTGGGGGGATCTCCACACAGAACTGTGTCCAGTGGTAGGGGCCAGTATTCTGCCTATTGTTTCAACCCTCTGTTATCTCTCCTCTCTCTATTGCTGGTTTCCTTCTTATTGATCTGTGTGCCATTTTAACAGTATTGTGAATGCACTTTAATGAGGTCTGATATTAGTGGTACCACTTTAGAATTGTAGATATTTACCATTGCTGATTTTCCTGAGCACAAAGTGCGTTATTGTGATAAGTGTACATAACCCTTGAATATTAATTATATAAAGACTGTGTTTTCAGTAATACAGTGTGTGGACATTCCTTTGTGGGGGCTTGGGGATACACTGTACTTAAGAACCAGCCTGCATCACCTCCTGAGAAGCTAGGCCTTGATTGCTCGTCCATCGTTACCATATTAGAGAATCTTGGCTGGGGTCCTCTGTGCCTCCCCTCTACCATATAGAGAGCGGAAGTACAGACCCCCCTACCAGTCTTTACACAGGGCATTTCGCGTGTGAAACTTCCCGCGAACCCCTGTTATACACGTTCCCCTCTCCAATCGCGTGTGAAACTTCCCGTGCATCCCAGGAATACACGTACCCCACTCGCACAGTGCATTTCGCGTGTGAAACTTCCCGCGCACCCCAGGAATAAACGTACCCCACTCACACAGGGCATTTCGCATGTGAAACTTCACGCGCACCCCAGGGATACACGTACCCCACTCGCACAGGGCATTTCACATGTGAAACTTCCCGCGAATCCCTGTTATATACGTACCCCACTCGCACAGGGCATTTCGCATGTGAAACTTCCTGCGAACCCCTGTTATACACGTTCCCCTCTCCAATCGCGTGTGAAACTTCCCGCGCACCCCAGGAATACACATACCCCACTCGCACAGGGTATTTTGCGTGTGAAACTTCCCGTGAATCTCTGTTATACACGTACCCCGACGCACAGGGCATTTCGCATGTGAAACTTCCCGTGAACCCCTGTTATACACGTTCCCCTCTCCAATCGCATGTGAAACTTCCCGCGCACCCCAGGAATACATGTACCCCACTCACACAGGGCATTTCGCGTGTGAAAGTTCACGCGCACCCCAGGAATAAACGTACCCCACTCGCACAGGGCATTTCGCATGTGAAACTTCCCGTGAACCCCTGTTATACACGTACCCCACTCGCACAGGGCATTTCGTGTGTGAAACTTGCCACTAACCCCTGTTATAAACGTTCCCCTCTCCAATCGTGTGTGAGACTTCCCGCGCACCCCAGGAATACACGTACCCCACTCGCACAGGGCATTTCGCGTGTGAAACTTCCTGCAAACCCCTCTTATGTACGTTCCCCTCTCCAATTGCGAGTGAAACTTCCCGCGCACCCCAGGAATACACGTACCCCACTCGCACAGGGTATTTTCCGTGTGAAACTTCCTGCGAACCCCTGTTATATACGTTCCCCTCTCCAATCGCGTCTGAAACTTCCCGCGCACCCCAGGAATACACGTACCCCACTCGCACAGGGCATTTCGCGTGTGAAACTTCCCGTGAACCCCTGTTATACACGTTCCCCTCTCCAATCGCATGTGAAACTTCCCGTGCACCGCAGGAATACACGTACCCCACTCGCACAGGGCATTTCGCGTGTGAAATTTCACGCGCACCCCAGGAATACACGTACCCCACTCGCACAGGGCATTTCACGTGTGAAACTTCCCACGAACCCCTGTTATACACGTTCCCCTCTCCAATTGCGTGTGAAACTTCCCACGCACCCCAGGAATACACGTACCCCACTCGCACAACGAATTTCATGTGTGAAACTTCCCGCGCACCCCAGGAATACACGTACCCCACTCGCACAGGGCATTTTGAGTGTGAAAATTCCTGTGAATCTCTGTTATACACGTACCCCACACGCACAGGGCATTTCGCGTGTGAAACTTCCCGTGAACCCCTGTTATACACGTTCCCCTCTCCAATCGCATGTGAAACTTCCCGCGCACCCCAGGAATACATGTACCCCACTCGCACAGGGCATTTCGCGTGTGAAATTTCACACGCACCCCAGGAATAAAGGTACCCCACTGGCACAGGGCATTTCGCATGTGAAACTTCCCGTGAACCCCTGTTATACACGTACCCACTCGCACAGGGCATTTCGTGTGTGAAACTTGCCACTAACCCCTGTTATAAACGTTCCCCTCTCCAATCGTGTGTGAGACTTCCACACACACCCCAGGAATACACGTACCCCACTGGCACAGGGCCTATCGCGTGTGAAACTTCCCGCGCACCCCAGGAATACACGTACCCCACTCGCACAGGGCAGTTCTCGTGTGAAACTTCACGCGCACCCCAGGAATACACGTACGCCACTCGAACAAGGCATTTTGCGTGTGAAACTCCCTGCGATTCCCTGTTATACACGTACCCCACTCGCACAGGGCATTTCGCGTGTGAAACTTCCCGCAAAGCCCTGTTATACACGTTCCCCTCTCCAATTGGTTGTGAAGCTTCCCGCGCACCGCATGAATACACGTACCCCACTCGCACAGGGCATTTCACGTGTGAAACTTCACGCGCACCCCAGGAATACATGTACTCCACTCGCACAGGGCATTTCGCGTGTGAAACTTCCCGCGAACCCCTGTTATACACGTTCCCCTCTCCAATCGCGTGTGAAACTTCCCGTGCATCCCAGGAATACACGTACCCCACTCGCACAGTGCATTTCGCGTGTGAAACTTCCCGCGCACCCCAGGAATAAACGTACCCCACTCACACAGGGCATTTCGCATGTGAAACTTCACGCGCACCCCAGGGATACACGTACCCCACTCGCACAGGGCATTTCACATGTGAAACTTCCCGCGAATCCCTGTTATATACGTACCCCACTCGCACAGGGCATTTCGCATGTGAAACTTCCTGCGAACCCCTGTTATACACGTTCCCCTCTCCAATCGCGTGTGAAACTTCCCGCGCACCCCAGGAATACACATACCCCACTCGCACAGGGTATTTTGCGTGTGAAACTTCCCGTGAATCTCTGTTATACACGTACCCCGACGCACAGGGCATTTCGCATGTGAAACTTCCCGTGAACCCCTGTTATACACGTTCCCCTCTCCAATCGCATGTGAAACTTCCCGCGCACCCCAGGAATACATGTACCCCACTCACACAGGGCATTTCGCGTGTGAAAGTTCACGCGCACCCCAGGAATAAACGTACCCCACTCGCACAGGGCATTTCGCATGTGAAACTTCCCGTGAACCCCTGTTATACACGTACCCCACTCGCACAGGGCATTTCGTGTGTGAAACTTGCCACTAACCCCTGTTATAAACGTTCCCCTCTCCAATCGTGTGTGAGACTTCCACGCGCACCCCAGGAATACACGTACCCCACTGGCACAGGGCCTATCGCGTGTGAAACTTCCCGTGCACCCCAGGAATACATGTACCCACTCGCACAGGGCATTTCTCGTGTGAAACTTCCCGCAAACCCCTGTTATACACGTTCCCCTCTCCAATCGCATGTTAAACTTCCTGCGCACCACAGGAATATACGTACCCCACTCGCACAGGGCATTTCGTGTGTGAAACTTCCCGCAAACCCCTCTTATATACGTTCCCCTCTCCAATTGCGTGTGAAAATTCCCGCGCACCTCAGGAATACGCGTACCCTACACGCACAGGGCATTTCGCGTGTGAAACTTCCTGCGAACCCCTGTTATATACGTTCCCCTCTCCAATCGCGTGTGAAACTTCCCGCGCACCCCAGGAATACACGTACCCCACTCGCACAGGGGATTTCACGTTTGAAACTTCACGTGCACCCCAGGAATACACGTACCCCACTGGCACAGGGCCTATCACGTGTGAAACTTCCCGCGCACCCCAGGAATACACGTACCCCACTCGCACAGGGCATTTTGTGTGTGAAATTTCACGCGCACCCCTGGAATACACGTACCACACTCGCACAGGGCATTTCGCATGTGAAACTTCCGGTGAACCCCTGTTATACACGTACCCGACTCGCACAGGGGATTTCGTGTGTGAAACTTACCACTAACCCCTGTTATAAACATTCCCCTCTCCAATCGCGTGTGAGACTTCCACGCGCACCCCAGGAATAAACGTACCCCACTGGCAAAGGGCCTAACGCGTGTGAAACTTCCCGCGCACCCCAGGAATACATGTACCCCACTCGCACAGGGCATTTCGCGTGTGAAACTTCCCGCGAACCCCTGTTATACACATACCCCACTCGCACAAGGCATTTCGCGTGTGAAACTTCCCGCAAACCCCTTTTATACATGTTCCCCTCTCCAATCGCATGTAAAACTTCCCGCGCACCCCAGGAATACACGTACCCCACTCGCACAGGGCATTTCACGTGTGAAACTTCCTGCGAACCCCTGTTATATACGTTCCCCTCTCCAATCGCGTGTGAAACTTCCCGCGCACCCCAGGAATACACGTACCCCACTCGCACAGGGCATTTCACGTGTGAAAATTCACGTGCACCCCAGGAATACACGTACCCCACTGGCACAAGGCCTATCCCGTGTGAAACTTCCCACGCACCCCAGGAATACATGTACCCCACTCGCACAGGGCATTTTGCGTGTGAAACTTCCCGCGAACCCCTGTTATACACGTTCCCCTCTCCAATTGCGTGTGAAACTTCCCGTGCACCCCAGGAATACACGTACCCCACTCGCACAGGGCCTATCGCATGTGAAACTTCACGCGCACCCCAGGAATACACGTACGCCACTCGAACAGGGCATTTCGCGTGTGAAACTTCCCGCGAATCCCTGTTATACACGTACCCCACTCGCACAGGGCATTTCGCGTGTGAAACTTCCCGCAAAGCCCTGTTATACACGTTCCCCTCTCCAATTGCGTGTGAAACTTCCCGCGCACCCCATGAATACACGTACCCCACTCGCACAGGGCATTTCACATGTGAAACTTCACGTGCACCCCAGGAATACATGTACTCCACGGGCGCAGAGCCCATCGCGTGTGAAACTTCCAGCGCACCCCAGGAATACACGTACCTCACTCGCACAGGGCATTTCGCGTGTGAAACTTCACACGCACCCCAGGAATACACGTACGCCACTCGCACAGCGCATTTCGCGTGTGAAACTTCCCGCGCACCCCAGGAATAAACGTACCCCACTCGCACAGGGCATTTCGCATGTGAAACATACCACGAACCCCTGTTATACACGTTCCCCTCTCCAATCGCGTGAGAAACTTCCTGCGCACCCCAGGAATACACGTAACCCACTCGCACAGGGCATTTCACGTGTGAAACTTCACGCGCACCCCAGGAATACACGTATCCCACTGGCACAGGGCCTATCGCGTGTGAAACTTCCAGCGCACCCCAGAAATACACGAAATCCACTCGCACAGGGCATTTCGCGTGTGAAACTTCCCGCAAACCCCTGTTACTCACGTTCCCCTCTCCAATCACGTGTGAAACTTCCCGCGCACTACAGAAATACACGTACCCTACTCGCACAGCGCATTTCGCGTGTGAAACTTCACGCGCACCCCAGGAATACACGTACCCCACTCGCACAGGGCATTTCGCGTGTGAAACTTCCTGCAAATCCCTGTTATACACATACCTTACTCGCACAGGGCATTTCGCGTGAGAAACTTCCTGTGAACCCCTGTTATACACGTTCCCCTCTCCAATCGCGTGTGAAACTTCCCGCGCACCCCAGGAATACACGTACCCCACTCGCACAGGACATTTCGCGTGTGGAACTTCACGCGCACCCCAGGAATACACGTACCCCACTCGCACAAGGCATTCCGCATGTGAAACTTCCAGCGAACCCCTGTTATACACGTACCCCACTCACACAGGGCATTTCGCGTGTGAAACTTCCCACGAACCCTTGTTATACACGTTCCCCTCTCCAATCACGTGTGAAACTTCATGCGCACCCCAGGGATACACGTACCCCACTCGCACAGGGCATTTCGCATGTGAAACTTCCCGCGAACCCCTCTTATACACGTACCCCACTCGCACAGGGCATTTCGCGTGTGAAACTTCCCACGAACCCCTGTTAAACACGTTCCCCTCTCCAATCGCATGTGAAACTTCCCGCGCACCCCAGGAATACACGTACCCCACTCGCACAGGGCATTTCACGTGTGAAACTTCCCCCGAACCCCTGTTATACACGTTCCCCTCTCCAATTGCGTGCGAAACTTCCCGCGCAACCCAGGAATACACGTACCCCACTGGCACAGGGCCGATCGCTTGTGAAACTTTCCGCGCACCCCAGGAATACATGTATCCCACTCGCACCGGGCCTATCGCATGTGAAACTTCCCGCGCACCCCAGGAATACACGTACCCCACTCGCACAGGGCATTTCGCGTGTGAAACTTCCCCCGAACCCCTGTTATACACGTTCCCCTCTCCAATTGCGTGCAAAACTTCCCGCGCACCCCAGGAATACACGTACCCCACTCGCACAGGGCATTTCGCATGTGAAACTTCACGTGCACCCCAGAAATACACATACCCCACTCGAACAGGGCATTTCGCATGTGAAACCTCCCGCGAATCCCTGTTATACACTTACCCCACTCGCACAGGCCATTTCGCGTGTGAAACTTCCCGCAAACCCCTCTTATACATGTTCCCCTCTCCAATCGCGTGTGAAACTTCCCGCGCACCCCAGGAATACAAGTACCCCACTGGCACAGGGCATTTCGCGTGTGAAACTTCCCACGAACATCTGTTATACACGTTCCCCTCTCCAATCGCATGTGAAACTTCCCGCGCACCCCAGGAATACACGTACCCCACTCGCACAGCGCATTTAGCGTGTGAAACTTCACACGCATCCCAGGAATACACGTACCCCACTCGCACAGGGCATTTCGCATGTGAAACTTCCCGCGAATCCCTGTTATACACGTACCCCACTCGCACAGGGCATTTCGCGTGTGAAACTTCCCGTGAACCCCTGTTATAAACGTTCCCCTCTCCAATCGTGTGTGAGACTTCCGCGCGCACCCCAGGAATACACGTACCCCCCTTGCACAGGGCCTATCGCGTGTGAAACTTCCCGCGCACCCCAGGAATATATGTACCCCACTCGCACAGGGCATTTCTCGTGTGAAACTTCCCGAAAACCCCTGTTATTCACGTTCCCCTCTCCAATCGCGTGTGAAACTTCCCGCGCACCCCAGGAATACACGTACCCCACACGCACAGGGCATTTCGCGTGTGAAACTTCCTGCGAACCCCTGTTATATACGTTCCCCTCTCCAATCGCGTGTGAAACTTCCCGCGCACCCCAGGAATACACGTACGCCACTCGCACAGGGCATTTCGCGTGTGAAACTTTCCGCGAACCCCTCTTATATACGTTCCCCTCTCCAATTGCGTGTGAAACTTCCCGCGCACCCCAGGAATACATGTACCCCACACGCACAGGGCATTTCGCGTGTGAAACTTCCTGCGAACCCCTGTTATATACGTTCCCCTCTCCAATCGCGTGTGAAACTTCCCGCGCACCCCAGGAATACACGTACCCCACTCGCACAGGGCATTTCACGTGTGAAACTTCACATGCACCCCAGGAATACACGTACCCCACTGGCACAGGGCCTATCACGTGTGAAACTCCCCGCGCACCCCAGGAATACACGTACCCCACTCGCACAGGGCATTTTGTGTGTGAAATTTCACGCGCACCCCTGGAATACACGTATCCCACTCGCACAGGGCATTTTGCATGTGAAACTTCCCGTGAACCCCTGTTATACACGTACCTCACTCGCACAGGGCATTTTGTGTGTGAAACTTGCCACTAACCCCTCTTATAAATGTTCCCTTCTCCAATCGCGTGTGAGACTTCCACGTGCACCCCAGGAATACACATACCCCACTGGCACAGGGCCTATCACGTGTGAAACTTCCTGCGCACCCCAGGAATACATGTACCCCACTTGCACAGGGTATTTCGCGTGTGAAACTTCCCGCGAACCCCTGTTATACACGTACCCCACTCGCACAGAGCATTTTGCGTGTGAAACTTCCTGCGAACCCCTGTTATATACGTTCCCCTCTCCAATCGCGTGTGAAACTTCCCGCGCACCCCAGGAATTACACGTACCCCACTCGCACAGGGCATTTCACGTGTGAAAATTCACGTGCACCCCAGGAATACACATACCCCACTGGCACAGGGCCTATCCCGTGTGAAACTTCCCACGCACCCCAGGAATACACGTACCCCACTCGCACAGTGCATTTTGCGTGTGAAACTTCCCGCAAACCCCTGTTATACACGTTCCCCTCTCCAATTGCATGTGAAACTTCTTGTGCACCCCAGGAATACACGTACCCCACTCGCACAGGGCCTATCGCATGTGAATCTTCACGCGCACCCCAGGAATACACGTACGCCACTCGAACAGGGCATTTCGTGTGTGAAACTTCCCGCGAATCCCTGTTATACAAGTACCCCACTCGCACAGGGCATTTCGCGTGTGAAACTTCCCGCGAACCCCTGTTATACACGTTCCCCTCTCCAATGGCATGTGAAACTTCCCGCGCACCCCAGGAATACACGTACCCCACTCGCACAGGGAATTTCGCGTGTGAATCTTCACACGCACCCCAGGAATACACGTACGCCACTCGAACAGGGCATTTTGCGTGTGAAACTTCCCGCAAATCCCTGTTATACACGTACCGCACTCGCACAGGGCATTTCGCGTGTGAAACTTCCCGCAAAACCCTGTTATACACGTTCCCCTCTCCAATTGCGTGTGAAACTTCCCGCGCACCCCATGAATACACGTACCCCAATCGCACAGGGCATTTCGCGTGTGAAACTTCCCGCGAATCCCTGTTATACACGTACCCCACTCGCACAGGGCATTTCGCGTGTGAAACTTCCCGCGAACCCCTGTTATACACGTTCCCCTCTCCAATGGCATGTGAAACTTCCCGCGCACCCCAGGAATACACGTACCCCACTCGCGCAGGGCATTTCGCGTGTGAAACTTCACGCGCACCCCAGGAATACATGTACTCCACTGGCAGAGAGCCCATCGCGTGTGAAACTTCCCGCGAATCCCTGTTATACACGTACCCCACTCGCACAGGGCATTTCGCGTGTGAAACTTCCCGCGAACCCCTGTTATACACGTTCCCCTCTCCAATCGCGTGTGAAACTTCCCGCGCACCCCAGGAATACACGTACCCCACTCGCACAGCGCATTTCGCGTGTGAAACTTCCCGCGCACCCCAGGAATAAACGTACCCCACTCGCACAGGGCATTTCGCATGTGAAACTTCACGCGCACCCCAGGGATACACGTGCCCCACTCGCACAGGGCATTTCGCATGTGAAACTTCCCGCGAATCCCTGTTATACACGTACCCCACTTGCACAGGGCATTTCGCATTTGAAACTTCCTGCAAACCCCTGTTATACACGTTCCCCTCTCCAATCGCGTGTGAAACTTCCCGCGCACCCCAGGAATACACGTACCCCACTCGCACAGGGCATTTTGAGTGTGAAACTTCCCGTGAATCTCTGTTATACACGTACCCCACACGCACAGGGCATTTTGCGTGTGAAACTTCCCGTGAACCCCTGTTATACACGTTCCCCTCTGCAATCGCATGTGAAACTTCCCGGGCACCCCAGGAATACACGTACCCCACACACACAGGGCATTTCGCGTGTGAAATTTCACACGCACCCCAGGAATAAATGTACCCCACTCGCACAGGGCATTTCGCATGTGAAACTTCCCGTGAACCCCTGTTATACACGTACCCACTCGCACAGGGCATTTCATGTGTTAAACTTGCCACTAACCCCTGTTATAAACTTTCCCCTCTCCAATCGTGTGTGAGACTTCCACGCGTACCCCAGGAATACACGTACCCCACTGGCACAGGGCCTATCGCGTGTGAAACTTCCCGCGCATCGCAGGAATACACGTACCCCACTCGCACAGGGCATTTCGCGTGTGAAACTTCCCGCGCACCGCAGGAATACACGTACCCCACTCGCACAGGGAATTTCGCGTGTGAAACTTCCCGCAAAGGCCTGATATACACGTTCCCCTCTCCAATTGCGTGTGAAGCTTCCCGCGCACCCCATGAATACACCTACCCCACTCGCACAGGGCATTTCACGTGTGAAACTTCACGCGCACCCCAGGAATACATGTACTCTACTGGCACAGAGCCCATCACGTGTGAAACTTCCAGCGCACCCCAGGAATACACATACCCCACTCGCACAGGGCATTTCGCGTGTGAAACTTCACACGCACCCCAGGAATACACGTACGCCACTCGAACAGGGCATTTTGCGTGTGAAACTCCCCGCGATTCCCTGTTATACACGTACCCCACTCGCACAGGGAATTTCGCGTGTGAAACTGCCCGCGAACCCCTGTTATACACGTTCCCCTCTCCAATCGCGTGTGAAACTTCCCGCGCATCCCAGGAATACACGTACCCCACTCGCACAGTGCATTTCGCGTGTGAAACTTCCCGTGCACCCCAGGAATAAACGTACCCCACTCACACAGGGCATTTCGCATGTGAAACTTCACGCGCACCCCAGGGATACACGTACCCCACTCGCACAGGGCATTTCACATGTGAAACTTCCCACGAATCCCTGTTATATACGTACCCCACACACACAGGGCATTTCGCATGTGAAACTTCCTGCGAACCCCTGTTATACACGTTCCCCTCTCCAATCGCGTGTGAAACTTCCCGCGCACCCCAGGAATACACGTACCCCACTCGCACATGGCATTTTGCGTGTGAAACTTCCCGTGAATCTCTGTTATACACGTACCCCACACGCACAGGGCATTTCGCGTGTGAAACGTCCCGTGAACCCCTGTTATACACGTTCCCCTCTCCAATCGCATGTGAAACTTCCAGCGCACCCCAGGAATACATGTACCCCACTCACACAGGGCATTTCGCGTGTGAAATTTCACGCGCACCCCAGGAATAAACGTACCCCACTCGCACAGGGCATTTCGCATGTGAAACTTCCCGTGAACCCCTGTTATACACGTACCCCACTCGCACAGGGCATTTCGTGTGTGAAACTTGCCACTAACCCCTGTTATAAACGTTCCCCTCTCCAATCGTGTGTGAGACTTCCACGCGCACCCCAGGAATACACGTACCCCACTGGCACAGGGCCTATCGCGTGTGAAACTTCCTGTGCACCCCAGGAATACATGTACCCCACTCGCACAGGGGATTTCTCGTGTGAAACTTCCCGCAAACCCCTGTTATACACGTTCCCCTCTCCAATCGCATGTTAAACTTCCTGCGCACCACAGGAATACACGTACCCCACTCGCACAGGACATTTCGTGTGTGAAACTTCCGGCAAACCCCTCTTATATACGTTCCCCTCTCCAATTGCGTGTGAAAATTCCCGCGCACCCCAGGAATACGCGTACCCCACACGCACAGGGCATTTCGCGTGTGAAACTTCCTGCGAACCCCTGTTATATACGTTCCCCTCTCCAATCGCGTGTGAAACTTCCCGCGCACCCCAGGAATACACGTACCCCACTCGCACAGGGCATTTCACGTTTGAAACTTCACGTGCACCCCAGGAATACACGTACCCCACTGGCACAGGGCCTATCACGTGTGAAACTTCCCGCGCACCCCAGGAATACATGTACCCCACTCGCACAGGGCATTTTGTGTGTGAAATTTCACGCGCACCCCTGGAATACACGTACCACACTCCAATCGCGTGTGAAACTTCCCGCGCATCCCAGGAATACACGTACCCCACTCGCACAGTGCATTTCGCGTGTGAAACTTCCCGTGCACCCCAGGAATAAACGTACCCCACTCACACAGGGCATTTCGCATGTGAAACTTCACGCGCACCCCAGGGATACACGTACCCCACTCGCACAGGGCATTTCACATGTGAAACTTCCCGCGAATCCCTGTTATATACGTACCCCACTCGCACAGGGCATTTCGCATGTGAAACTTCCTGCGAACCCCTGTTATACACGTTCCCCTCTCCAATCGCGTGTGAAACTTCCCGCGCACCCCAGGAATACACGTACCCCACTCGCACAGGGCATTTTGCGTGTGAAACTTCCCGTGAATCTCTGTTATACACGTACCCCACACGCACAGGGCATTTCGCGTGTGAAACTTCCCGTGAACCCCTGTTATACACGTTCCCCTCTCCAATCGCATGTGAAACTTCCCGCGCACCCCAGGAATACATGTACCCCACTCACACAGGGCATTTCGCGTGTGAAATTTCATGCGCACCCCAGGAATAAACGTACCCCACTCGCACAGGGCATTTCGCATGTGAAACTTCCCGTGAACCCCTGTTAAACACGTACCCCACTCGCACAGGGCATTTCGTGTGTGAAACTTGCCACTAACCCCTGTTATAAACGTTCCCCTCTCCAATCGTGTGTGAGACTTCCAAGCGCACCCCAGGAATACACGTACCCCACTGGCACAGGGCCTATCGTGTGTGAAACTTCCCGTGCACCCCAGGAATACATGTACCCCACTCGCACAGGGCATTTCTCGTGTGAAACTTCCCGCAAACCCCTGTTATACACGTTCCCCTCTCCAATCGCATGTTAAACTTCCTGCGCACCACAGGAATACACGTACCCCACTCGCACAGGGCATTTCGTGTGTGAAACTTCCCGCAAACCCCTCTTATATACGTTCCCCTCTCCAATTGCGTGTGAAAATTCCCGCGCACCCCAGGAATACGCGTACCCCACATGCACAGGGCATTTCGCGTGTGAAACTTCCTGTGAACCCCTGTTATATACGTTCCCCTCTCCAATCGCGTGTGAAACTTCCCGCGCACCCCAGGAATACACGTACCCCACTCGCACAGGGCATTTCACGTTTGAAACTTCACGTGCACCCCAGGAATACACGTACCCCACTGGCACAGGGCCTATCACGTGTGAAACTTCCCGCGCACCCCAGGAATACACGTACCCCACTCGCACAGGGCATTTTGTGTGTGAAATTTCACGCGCACCCCTGGAATACACGTACCACACTCGCACAGGGCATTTCGCATGTGAAACTTCCCATGAACCCCTATTATACACGTACCCGACTCGCCCAGGGCATTTAGTGTGTGAAACCTACCACTAACCCCTGTTATAAACATTCCCCTCTCCAATCGCGTGTGAGACTTCCACGCGCACCCCAGGAATACACGTACTCCACTGGCACAGGGCCTAACGCGTGTGAAACTTCCCGCGCACCCCAGGAATACATGTACCCCACTCGCACAGGGCATTTCGCGTGTGAAACTTCCCGCGAACCCCTGTTATACACATACCCCACTCGCACAAGGCATTTCGCGTGTGAAACTTCCTGCAAACCCCTTTTATACATGTTCCCCTCTCCAATCGCATGTAAAACTTCCCGCGCACCCCAGGAATACACGTAGCCCACTCGCACAGGGCGTTTCACGTGTGAAACTTCCTGCGAACCCCTGTTATATACGTTCCCCTCTCCAATCGCGTGTGAAACTTCCCGCGCACCCCAGGAATACACGTACCCCACTCGCACAGGGCATTTCACGTGTGAAAATTCACGTGCACCCCAGGAATACACGTACCCCACTGGCACAGGGCCTATCCCGTGTGAAACTTCCCACGCACCCCAGGAATACACGTACCCCACTCGCACAGGGCATTTTGCGTGTGAAACTTCCCGTGAACCCCTGTTATACACGTTCCCCTCTCCAATTGCGTGTGAAACTTCCCGTGCACCCCAGGAATACACGTACCCCACTCGCACAGGGCCTATCGCATGTGAAACTTCATGCGCACCCCAGGAATACACGTACGCCACTCGAACAGGGCATTTCGCGTGTGAAACTTCCCGCGACTCCCTGTTATACACGTACCCCACTCGCACAGGGCATTTCGCGTGTGAAACTTCCCGTGAACCCCTGTTATACACGTTCCCCTCTCCAATGGCGTGTGAAACTTCCCGCGCACCCCAGGAATACACGTACCCCACTCGCACAGGGTATTTCGCGTGTGAAACTTCACACGCACCCCAGGAATACACGTACGCCACTCGAACAGGGCATTTTGCGTGTGAAACTTCCCGCGAATCCCTGTTATACACGTACCCCACTCGCACAGGGCATTTCGCGTGTGAAACTTCCCGCAAAGCCCTGTTATACACGTTCCCCTCTCCAATTGCGTGTGAAACTTCCCGCGCACCCCATGAATACACGTACCCCACTCGCACAGGACATTTCGCGTGTGAAACTTCACGCGCACCCCAGGAATACACGTACCCCACTCGCACCGGGCATTCCGCATGTGAAACTTCCAGCGAACCCCTGTTATACACATACCCCACTCACACAGGGCATTTCGCGTGTGAAACTTCCCACGAACCCCTGTTAAACACGTTCCCCTCTCCAATCGCGTGTGAAACTTCATGCGCACCCCAGGGATACACGTACCCCACTCACACAGGGCATTTCGCATGTGAAACTTCCCGCGAACTCCTCTTATACACGTACCCCACTCGCACAGGGCATTTCGCGTGTGAAACTTCCCACGAACCCCTGTTAAACACGTTCCCCTCTCCAATCGCATGTGAAACTTCCCGCGCACCCCAGGAATACACGTACCCCACTCGCACAGGGCATTTCACGTGTGAAACTTCACGCTCACCCCAGGAATACACGTACCCCACTGGCACAGGGCCGATCGCTTGTGAAACTTTCCGTGCACCCCAGGAATACATGTATCCCACTCGCACAGGGCCTATCGCATGTGAAACTTCCCGCGCACCCCAGGAATACACGTACCCCACTCGCACAGAGCATTTCGCGTGTGAAACTTCCCACGAACCCCTGTTATACACGTTCCCCTCTCCAATTGCGTGCGAAACTTCCCGCGCACCCCAGGAATACACGTACCCCACTCGCACAGGGCATTTCGCATGTGAAACTTCCCGCGAATCCCTGTTATACACTTACCCCACTCGCACAGGCCATTTCGCGTGTGAAACTTCCTGCAAACCCCTCTTATACATGTTCCCCTCTCCAATCGCGTGTGAAACTTCCCGCGCACCCCAGGAATACAAGTACCCCACTGGCACAGGGCCTATCGCGTGTGAAACTTCCAGCGCAACCCAGAAATACACGAACCCCACTCGCACAGGGCATTTCGCGTGTGAAGCTTCCCGCGAACACCTGTTATACACGTTCCCCTCTCCAATCGCATATGAAACTTCCCGCGCACCCCAGGAATACATGTACCCCACTCGCACAGCGCATTTTGGTGTGAAACTTCACACGCATCCCAGGAATACACGTACCCCACTCGCACAGGGGATTTCGCATGTGAAACTTCCCGCAAATCCCTGTTATACACGTACCCCACTCGCACAGGGCATTTCGCGTGTGAAACTTCCCGTGAACCCCTGTTATAAACGTTCCCGTCTCCAATCGTGTGTGAGACTTCCACGCGCACCCCAGGAATACACGTACCCCACTGGCACAGGGCCTATCGCGTGTGAAACTTCCCACGCACCCCAGGAATACATGTACCCCACTCGCACAGGGCATTTCTCATGTGAAACTTCCCGCAAACCCCTGTTATTCACGTTCCCCTCTCCAATCGCGTGTGAAACTTCCCGCGCACCCCAGGAATACACGTACCCCACACGCACAGGGCATTTTGCGTGTGAAACTTCCTGCGAACCCCTGTTATATACGTTCCCCTCTCCAATCGCGTGTGAAACTTCCCACGCACCCCAGGAATACACGTACCCCACTCGCACAGGGCATTTCGCGTGTGAAACTTCCCGCGAACCCCTCTTATATACGTTCCCCTCTCCAATTGCATGTGAAACTTCCCGCGCACCCCAGGAATACACGTACCCCACACGCACAGGGCATTTCGCGTGTGAAACTTCCTGCGAACCCCTGTTATATACGTTCCCCTCTCCAATCGCGTGTGAAACTTCCCGCGCACCCCAGGAATACACGTACCCCACTCGCACAGGGCATTTCACGTGTGAAACTTCACGTGCACCCCAGGAATACACGTACCCCACTGGCACAGGGCCTATCATGTGTGAAACTTCCCGCGCACCCCAGGAATACACGTACCCCACTCGCACAGGGCATTTTGTGTGTGAAATTTCACGCGCACCCCTGGAATACACGTACCCCACTCGCACAGGGCATTTTGCATGTGAAACTTCCCGTGAACCCCTGTTATACACGTACCTCACTCGCACTGGGCATTTCGTGTGTGAAACTTGCCACTAACCCCTCTTATAAATGTTCCCTTCTCCAATCGCGTGTGAGACTTCCACGTGCACCCCAGGAATACACATACCCCACTGGCACAGGGCCTATCGCGTGTGAAACTTCCCGCGCACCCCAGGAATACATGTACCCCACTCGCACAGGGTATTTCGCGTGTGAAACTTCCCGCGAACCCCTGTTATACACGTACCCCTCTCGCACAGAGCATTTCGCGTGTGAAACTTCCCGCAAACCCCTTTTATACATGTTCCCCTCTCCAATCGCATGTAAAACTTCCTGCGCACCCCAGGAATACACGTACCCCACTCGCACAGGGCATTTCGCGTGTGAAACTTCCTGCGAACCCCTGTTATATACGTTCCCCTCTCCAATCGCGTGTGAAACTTCCCGCGCACCCCAGGAATACACGTACCCCACTCACACAGGGCATTTCACGTGTGAAAATTCACGTGCACCCCAGGAATACACGTACCCCACTGGCACAGGGCCTATCCCGTGTGAAACTTCCCACGCACCCCAGGAATACACGTACCCCACTCGCACAGTGCATTTTGCGTGTGAAACTTCCCGCAAACCCCTGTTATACACGTTCCCCTCTCCAATTGCGTGTGAAACTTCTTGTGCACCCCAGGAATACACGTACCCCACTCGCACAGGGCCTATCGCATGTGAAACTTCACGCACACCCCAGGAATACACGTACGCCACTCGAACAGGGCATTTCGTGTGTGAAACTTCCCGCGAATCCCTGTTATACACGTACGCCACTCGCACAGGGCATTTCGCGTGTGAAACTTCCCGCGAACCCCTGTTATACACGGTCCCCTCTCCAATGGCATGTGAAACTTCCCGCGCACCCCAGGAATACACGTACCCCACTCGCACAGGGCATTTCACGTGTGAAACTTCACACGCACCCCAGGAATACACGTACGCCACTCGAACAGGGCATTTTGCGTGTGAAACTTCCCGTGAATCCCTGTTATACACGTACCCCACTCGCACAGGGCATTTCGCGTGTGAAACTTCCCGCGAACCCCTGTTATACACGTTCCCCTCTCCAATCGCGTGTGAAACTTCCCGCGCACCCCAGGAATACACGTACCCCACTCGCACAGCGCATTTCGCGTGTGAAACTTCCCGCGCACCCCAGGAATAAACGTACCCCACTCGCACAGGGCATTTCTCATGTGAAACTTCCCGCGAACCCCTGTTATATACGTTCCCCTCTCCAATCGCGTGTGAAACTTCCCGCGCACGCCAGGAATACACGTACCCCACTCGCACAGGGCATTTCACGTGTGAAAATTCACGTGCACCCCAGGAATACACGTACCCCACTCGCACAGGGCATTTTGCATGTGAAACTTCCCGCGAACCCCTGTTATACACGTTCCCCTCTCCAATCGCGTGTGAAACTTCCTGCGCACCCCAGGAATACACATACCCCACTCGCACAGCGCATTTCGCGTGTGAAACTTCCCGCGCATCCCAGGAATACATGTACCCCACTCGCAGAGGGCATTTCGCGTGTGAAACTTACCGCAAACCCCTGTTATACACGTACCCCACTCGCACAGGGCATTTCGCGTGTGAAACTTCCCGCAAACCCCTTTTATGCACGTTCCCCTCTCCAATCGCATGTAAAACTTTCCGCGCACCCAGGAATACACGTACCCCACTCGCACAGGGCATTTCGCGTGTGAGACTTCCTGCGAACCCCTGTTATATACGTTCCCCTCTCCAATCGCGTGTGAAACTTCCCGCGCACCCCAGGAATACACGTACCCCACTCGCACAGGGCATTTCACGTGTGAAAATTCACGTGCACCCCAGGAATACACGTACCCCACTGGCACAGGGCCTATCGCGTGTGAAACTTCCCACGCACCCCAGGAATACAAGTACCCCACTCGCACAGGGCATTTTGCGTGTGAAACTTCCCGCGAACCCCTGTTATACACGTTCCCCTCTCTAATTGCATGTGAAACTTCCCGCACACCCCAGGAATACACGTACCCCACTCGCACAGGGCCTACCGCATGTGAAACTTCACGCGCACCCCAGGAATACACGTACGCCACTCGCACAGGGCATTTCGCGTGTGAAACTTCAAGCAAACCCCTGTTATACACGTTCCCCTCTCCAATCGCGTGTGAAACTTCCCGCGCACCCCAGGAATACACGTACCCCACTCGCACAGGGCATTTCGCGTGTGAAACTTCACGCGCACCCCAGGAATACACGTACGCCACTCGAACAGGGCATTTTGCGTGTGAAACTTCCCGCGAATCCCTGTTATACACGTACCCCACTCGCACAGGGCATTTCGCGTGTGAAACTTCCCGCAAAGCCCTGTTATACACGTTACCCTCTCCAATTGCGTGTGAAACTTCCCCCGCACCCCATGAATACACGTACCCCAATCGCACAGGGGATTTCACGTGTGAAACTTCACGCGCACCCCAGGAATACATGTACTCCACTGGCACAGAGCCCATCGCGTGTGAAACTTCCAGCGCACCCCAGGAATACACGTACCCCACTCGCACAGGGCATTTCGCGTGTGAAACTTCCCGTGAACCCCTGTTATACACGTTCCCCTCTCCAATCGCGTGTGAAACTTCCCGCGCACCCCAGGAATACACGTACCCCACTCGCACAGCGCATTTCGCGTGTGAAACTTCTCACGCACCCCAGGAATAAACATACCCCACTCGCACAGGGCATTTCGCATGTGAAACTTCACGCGCACCCCAGGGATACACGTACCCCACTCGCTGTGATGCTGGAAATGCATCAGAGGGACAGGGCCTCTGAATCCTTGTCCTTTACTGCTTTTTATCGTGTGTTCTGTCATGTTTTCTGCCCAGGAGTCCATTTGGGATTCCTGGCAGTGCAGCTCTCTTTTGGTTTGGTGAACAGACCCATGGGATACCCTTATGGCACCCATGGGTAGGGGTACAACCCTGTGCCCCTAGTGTATGTTTTTGGGCACCTGTGGGTGGCCCACAGAGCAGGGTATGGGCTGGTGGCAGCTCCATGCTGAACTTGACAGGTGCTCTGGGTGTCCTCCATTTTGGGATACCCAGGCCCTGCCATTGGGATCAGTTGATTCCTGATAGAAACAAGATGGCCCCTGTGGCCTCTTGCTTTCTATTGCCTGTTGTCTTGTTTTTCCCAAAGTCCTGGGAAGCCCTGACTCTGTCCCTTCCCCCTGACTGGCTGTTGGGTGGAAGTTCCATATATGGTGTTGTTGTGAAGGCCCAGCTAGACTGACTGGAGCCTTCCCAGTGACTGTATGTTATGGGTACCTCCTGTGGGTGGGACCTGGGTGAATGGAGTGTGTGACCAATATACACTCCTTGTTGTGGTTGTCTGGTTTCTGGCATGTGAGACAAAGACTGAGACAGCCCTGCCCGAAACTGGCCTGAATGCAGTGTGTAGTGTTGAATGGCTGGGTACTTGTCCCAATCCACATTCCTTGTTGTGAGTGTCTGAAAGGGAGGAGTGTGGCCTGAATGCACTGTGTGCCTGATTGGCTGACTGACTGCATTAATGCCCTTCTGTGTGATTGGCTGCTGTATGTGTGCCAGCAGTGTGGATGAGAGACAGAATAGTATATCTGGGGACCTCTCACCACTGGAAATTGTTCAGAAGCGTTCAGAAGCTGAGTCTCCACTCAAGAGTAACTGGAACTGCTGACCCTCGATGCCCAGTTGGAAGAAGAAGACTTGCTGCTGCATTTGCTTCGACCGATCCGAAGGCTGCCGTGTTCGTCGAGGACTGACCCGAGAGAGGACCTGGCTAGGCGCCCTCTTCCCGTGCTCCGAGGGACCATCGAGCACCGCTGAACTTTCGCCGAAGCTCCCTGGACGCCAGACCATCGAAAGGCTGCCGACCGGAGAAGGGGACTGCCGAGGAGAACGAAGTAAAGCACCCGGACCTCGACGCTGTCGAAGTCCATTGCCGTCGACCAGGGTTCGCAGGTCTGTGTAACCGCTGGAGGCCCGTCGAAGTTGTGTTGCCCAGCCGTGGGAACCACTTGACGCCGTGCCGCCGACGACCGGAGCCGTCCGCTCCTTGCCTAAGAACATTTGACTCGAAGGACTCCCTCGTCCGCATCGTCGACCGCTTTTGTCTTGCCGGAGAAAGTCGAGGACGACCAACGCGCCGAGGAGAATCCGCCGGTGGGTTTCCCGCCACCTCACGACTCCAAAGACTCGAGCGACTCGACGCCCTTGCTGGGCCACCGTCATTCACAATCTTTGCGGTCCAGAACTAGTGTCGCCGAGGTGCCCCGCACGCCTCTTCCTCGCAGGACGCCGACGTCTCGATGCCGACGAGCACCGCTCAGATCGAAGCCTGCCGCCTCATCGACGCCGTTCTACCCTGTGTGTTGTCGGACGTTCGACGCCCCGTGTCTCCCGCTTGAAAGGGAAGGCATTCAAGAAGGGCCGTCGATTCCCCGACACCGAACACCGAGTTCCTCGACGCTTCTCGACGCCTCTCGACGATCCGTGACTCCTGCTTTAAAGGGGGTCACTCAAGAAGGATCTGTCGACGCCTCTTCGAAGAACTCGACTCCACCAGATACATTGGGGGGGTAAAAACATTGTAGGAGAGAATAAGACTATTGAACAATATATGGACTGGGCTTGTGTTATATCTCTTTATATTACAGGTTGCCCAGGTGGGGGGATCTCCACACAGAACTGTGTCCAGTAGTAGGGGCCAGTCTTCTGCCTATTGTTTCAACCATCGGTTATCTCTCCTCCCTCTATTGCTGGTTTCCTTCTTATTGATCTGGGTGACATTTTGACAATATTGTGAATGCACTGTAATGAGGTCTAATAGTAGTGGTACCACTTTAGAATTGTAGATATGTACCATTATTGATTTTCCTGAGCACAAAGTGCGTTGTTGTGATAAGTGTACATAACCCTTGAACATTAATTATATAAAGACTGTGTTTTCAGTAATACAGTGTGTGGACATTCCTTTGTGGGGGTTTGGGGATACACTGTACTTAAGAACCAGCCTGCATCACCTCCTGAGAAGCTAGGCCTTGATTGCTCGTCCATAGCTACCGTAATAGAGAATCTTGGCGGGGGTCCTCTGTGCCTCTCCTCTACCATATAGAGAGCGGAAGTACAGACCCCCCTACCGGTCTTTACACTCGCACAGGGCATTTCGCATGTGAAACTTCCCGCAAACCCCTCTTATACACGTACCCCACTCGCATAGGGCATTTCGTGTGTGAAACTTCCCACGAACCCCTGTTAAACACGTTCCCCTCTCCAATCGCATGTGAAACTTCCCGCGCACCCCAGGAATACACGTACCCCACTCGCACAGGGCATTTAACGTGTGAAACTTTCAGCGCATCCCAGGATTACATGTATCCCACTCGCACAGGGCATTTTGCGTGTGAAACTTCCCGCGAACACCTGTTATACACGTTCCCCTCTCCAATCGCATGTGAAACTTCCCACGCACCCCAGGAATACACGTATCCCACTCGCACAGCGCATTTTGCGTGTGAAACTTCACACGCATCCCAGGAATACACGTACCCCACTCGCACAGGGCATTTCGCATGTGAAACTTCCCGCGAATCCCTGTTATACACGTACCCCACTCGCACAGGGCATTTTGCGTGTGAAACTTCCTGTGAACCCCTGTTATACACGTTCCCCTCTCCAATCGCGTGTGAAACTTCCCGCGCACCCCAGGAATACACGTACCCCACTCGCACAGGGCATTTCACGTGTGAAACTTCACGCACACCCCAGGAATACACGTACCGCACTCGCACAGGGCATTTCACATGTGAAACTTCCCGCGAACCCCTCTTATACACATACCCCACTCGCACAGGGCATTTCGCATGTGAAACTTCCCACGAACCCCTGTTATACACGTTCCCCTCTCCAATCGCGTGAGAAACTTCCTGCGCACACCAGGAATACACGTAACCCACTCGCACAGGGCATTTCGCGTGAGAAACTTCCTGTGAACCCCTGTTATACACGTTCCCCTCCTCCCACGCACCCCAGGAATACATGTAACCCACATGCACAGGGCATTTCGCGTGTTAAACTTCCCGCGAACCCCTGTTATATACGGTCCCCTCTCCAATCGCGTGTGAAACTTCCCGCGCACCCCAGAAATACACATACCACACTCGCACAGGGCATTTCGCGTGTGAAACTTCCCGCGAACCCCTGTTATATACGTTCCCCTCTCCAATCGCGTGAGAAACTTCCCGCGCACCCCAGGAATACACGTACCCCACTCGCACAGGGCATTTCACGTGTGAAACTTCACGTGCACCCGAGGAATACACGTACCCCACTGGCAAAGGGCCTATCGCGTGTGAAACTTCCCGCGCAACCCAGGAATACATGTACCCCACTCGCATTGGGCATTTCACGTGTGAAACTTCCCGCAAACCCCTGTTATACACGTTCCCCTCTCCTATCACGTGTGAAACTTCCCACGCACCACAGGAATACACGTACCCCACTCGCACAGGGCATTTTGCGTGTAAAACTTCACGCGCACCCTAGGAATACACGTACTCCACTCGAACAGGGCATTTCGCGTGTGAAACTTCCCGCAAATCCCTGTTATACACGTACCCCACTCGCACAGGGCATTTCGCGTGTGAAACTTCCCGCGAACCCCTGTTATACACGTTCCCCTCTCCAATCGCGTGTGAAACTTCCCGCGCACCCCAGGAATACACGTACCCCACTCGCACAGGGCATTTCGCGTGTGAAACTTCACGCGCACCCCAGGAATACACATACCCCACTCGCACAGGGAATTTTGCATGTGAAACTTCCTGCGAACCCCTGTTAAACACGTACCCCACTCGCACAGGGCATTTCGCGTGTGAAACTTCCCACAAACCCCTGTTATACACGTTCCCCTCTCCAATCGCGTGTGAAACTTCATGCGCACCCCAGGAATACACGTACCCCACTGGCACAGGGATTATCGCGTGTGAAACTTCCCGCGCACCCCAGGAATACATGTACTCCACTTGCACAGGGCATTTCGTGTATGAAACTTCCCGCAAACCCCTGTTATACACGTACCCCACTTGCACAGGGTGTTTCGCGTGTGAAACTTCCTACAAACCCCTGTTATACACGTTCCCCTCTCCAATCGCGTGTGAAACTTCACGCGCACCCCAGGAATACACGTACCCCACTCGCACAGGGCATTTCACATGTGAAACTTCACGTGCACCCCAGCAATACACGTACCCCACTCGCACAGGGCATTTCGCATGTGAAACTTCACGTGCACCCCAGGATACACGTACCCCACTGGCAAAGGGCCTATCGCGTGTGAAACTTCCCGCGCAACCCAGGAATACATGTACCCCACGCGCATAGGGCATTTCGCGTGTGAAACTTCCCGCAAACCCCTGTTATACACGTTCCCCTCTCCTATCGCGTGTGAAACTTCCCGCGCACCACAGGAATACACCTACCCCACTCGCACAGGGCATTTTGCGTGTGAAACTTCACGCGCACCCCAGGAATACATGTACTCCACTCGAACAGGGCATTTTGCGTGTGAAACGTCCCGCAAATCCCTGTTATACACGTACCCCACTCGCACAGGGCATTTCGCATGTGAAACTTCCCGCGAACCCCTGTTATACACGTTCCCCTCTCCAATCGCGTGTGAAACTTCCCGCGCACCTCAGGAATACACGTACCCCACTCGCACAGGGCATTTCGCGTGTGAAACTTCACGCGCACCCCAGGAATACACATACCCCACTCGCACAGGGAATTTTGCATGTGAAACTTCCTGCGAACCCCTGTTAAACACGTACCCCACTCGCACAGGGCATTTCGCGTGTGAAACTTCCCACGAACCCCTGTTATACACGTTCCCCTCTCCAATCGCGTGTGAAACTTCATGCGCACCCCAGGAATACACGTACCACACTGGCACAGGGCCTATCGCGTGTGAAACTTCCCGCGCACTCCAGGAATACATGTACTCCACTTGCACAGGGCATTTCGTGTGTGAAACTTCCCGCAAACCCCTGTTATACACGTACCCCACTTGCACAGGGTGTTTCGCGTGTGAAACTTCCTACAAACCCCTGTTATACACGTTCCTCTCTCCAATCGCGTGTGAAACTTCACGCGCACCCCAGGAATACACGTACCCCACTCGCACAGGGCATTTCACGTGTGAAACTTCACATGCACCCCAGCAATACACGTACCCCACTCGCACAGGGCATTTCGCATGTGAAACTTCCCGCAAACCCCTCTTATACACGTACCCCACTCGCACAGGTTATTTCGCGTGTGAAACTTCCCGTGAAGCCCTGTTATATACGTTCCCCTCTCCAATCGCGTGTGAAACTTCCCGCGCACCCCAGGAATACACGTACCCCACTCGCCAGGGCATTTCGCGTGTGAAACTTCCCGCGAACCCCTGTTATACACGTTCCCCTCTCCAATCGTGTGTGAAACTTCCTGCGCACCCCAGGAATACATGTAACCCACACACACAGGGCATTTCGTGTGTGAAACATCCTGCGAACCCCTGTTATATACGTTCCCCTCTCCAATCGCATGTGAAACTTCTCGTGCACCCCAGGAATACATGTATCCCACTCACACAGGGCCTATCGCATGTGAAAATTCCCGCGCATCCCAAGAATACACGTACCCCACGCGCACATGGCATTTCGCGTGTGAAACTTCCCGCGAACCCTTGTTATACACGTTCCCCTCTCCAATTGCGTGCGAAACTTCCCGCGCTCCCCAGGAATACACGTACCCCACTCGCACAGGGCATTTCGCATGTGAAACTTCCCGCGAACCCCTCTTATACACGTACCCCACTCGCACAGGGCATTTTGTGTGTGAAACTTCCCACGAACCCCTGTTAAACATGTTCCCCTCTCCAATCGCATGTGAAACTTCACGCGCACCCCAGGGATACACGTACCCCACTCGCAAAGCGCATTTCGCATGTGAAACTTCCCGCGAACCCCTCTTATACACGTACCCCACTCGCACAGGGCATTTTGTGTGTGAAACTTCCCACGAACCCCTGTTAAACACGTTCCCCTCTCCAATCGCATGTGAAACTTCTCGTGCACCCCAGGAATACACATACCCCACTCGCACAGGGCATTTAACGTGTGAAACTTCACGCTCACCCCAGGAATACACGTACCCCACTGGCACAGGGCCGATCGCATGTGAAACTTCCCGCGCACCCCAGGAATACACGTACCCCACTCGCACAGGGCATTTCGCGTGTGAAACTTCCCGCGAACCCCTGTTATACACGTTCCCCTCTCCAATTGCGTGCGAAACTTCCCGCGCTCCCCAGGAATACACGTACCCCACTCGCACAGGGCATTTCGCGTGTGGAACTTCACGCGCACCCCAGGAATACACGTACCCCACTCGCACAGGGCATTTCGCGTGTGAAACTTCCCGCAAACCCCTGTTATACACGTTCCCCTCTCCAATTGCGTGCGAAACTTCCCGCGCTCCCCAGGAATACACGTACCCCACTCGCACAGGGCATTTCGCGTGTGAAACTTCAAGCGCACCCCAGGAATACACGTACCCCACTCGAACAGGGCATTTCGCATGTGAAACTTCCTGCGAATCCCTGTTATACACGTACCCCACTCGCACAGGCCATTTCGCGTGTGAAACTTCCCGCAAACCCCTGTTATACACGTTCCCCTCTCCAATCGCATGTGAAACTTCCCACGCACCCCAGGAATACACGTATCCCACTTGCACAGCGCATTTTGCGTGTGAAACTTCACACGCATCCCAGGAATACACGTACCCCACTCGCACAGGGCATTTCGCATGTGAAACTTCCCGCGAATCCCTGTTATACACGTACCCCACTCGCACAGGGCATTTCGCATGTGAAACTTCCTGCGAATCCCTGTTATACACGTACCCCACTCGCACAGGCCATTTCGCGTGTGAAACTTCCCGCAAACCCCTGTTATACACGTTCCCCTCTCCAATCACGTGTGAAACTTCCCGCGCACCCCAGGAATACACGTACCCCACTGGCACAGGGCCTATCGCGTGTGAAACTTCCAGCGCACCCCAGGAATACACGTACCCCACTCGCACAGGGCATTTTGCGTGTGAAACTTCCCGCGAACACCTGTTATACACGTTCCCCTCTCCAATCGCATGTGAAACTTCCCACGCACCCCAGGAATACACGTATCCCACTTGCACAGCGCATTTTGCGTGTGAAACTTCACACGCATCCCAGGAATACACGTACCCCACTCGCACAGGGCATTTCGCATGTGAAACTTCCCGCGAATCCCTGTTATACACGTACCCCACTCGCACAGGGCATTTCGCGTGTGAAACTTCCTGTGAACCCCTGTTATACACGTTCCCCTCTCCAATCGCGTGTGAAACTTCCCGCGCACCCCAGTAATACACGTACCCCACTCGCACAGGGCATTTCACGTGTGAAACTTCACACACACCCCAGGAATACACGTACCCCACTCGCACAGGGCATTTCACATGTGAAACTTCCCGCGAACCCCTCTTATACACGTACCCCACTCGCACAGGGCATTTCGCATGTGAAACTTCCCACGAACCCCTGTTATACACGTTCCCCTCTCCAATCGCGTGAGAAACTTCCTGCGCACCCCAGGAATACACGTAACCCACTCGCACAGGGCATTTCACGTGTGAAACTTCACGCGCACCCCAGGAATACACGTACCCCACTGGCACAGGGTCTATCGCGTGTGAAACTTCCAGCGCACCCCAGGAATACACGTAATCCACTCGCAAAGGGCATTTCACGTGTGAAACTTCCCGCAAACCCCTGTTATACACGTTCCCCTCTCCAATCGCGTGTGAAACTTCCCACGCACTACAGGAATACACGTACCCCACTCGCACAGCACATTTCGCGTGTGAAACTTCATGCGCACCCCAGGAATACACGTACCCCACTCGCACAGGGCATTTCGCGTGTGAAACTTCCTGCAAATCCCTGTTATACACATACCCCACTCGCACAGGGCATTTCGCGTGAGAAACTTCCTGTGAACCCCTGTTATACACGTTCCCCTCTCCAATCGCGTATGAAACTTCCCGCGCACCCCAGGAATACACGTAGCCCACTCGCACAGGGCATTTCGCGTGTGAAACTTCACGCGCACCCCAGGAATACACGTACCCTACTCGCACAGGGCATTGCGCATGTGAAACTTCCAGCGAACCCCTGCTATACACGTACCCCACTCACACAGGGCATTTCGCGTGTGAAACTTCCCACGAACCCTTGTTATACACGTTCACCTCTCCAATCGCGTGTGAAAGTTCATGCGCACCCCAGGGATACACGTACCCCACTCGCACAGGGCATTTCGCATGTGAAACTTCCCGCGAACCCCTCTTATACACGTACCCCACTCGCACAGAGCATTTCACGTGTGAAACTTCCCACGAACCCCTGTTAAACACGTTCCCCTCTCCAATCGCATGTGAAACTTCCCGCGCACCCCAGGAATACACGTACCCCACTCGCACAGGGCCTATCGCATGTGAAACTTCCCGTGCACCCCAGGAATACACGTACCCCACTCGCACAGGGCATTTCGCGTGTGAAACTTCCCGCGAACCCCTGTTATACACGTTCCCCTCTCCAATTGCGTGCAAAACTTCCCGCGCACCCCAGGAATACACGTACCCCACTCGCACAGGGCATTTCGCGTGTGAAACTTCACGCGCACCCCAGGAATACATGTACCCCTCTCGAACAGGGCATTTCGCATGTGAAACTTCCCACGAATCCCTGTTATACACGTACCCCACTCGCACAGGCCATTTCGCGTGTGAAACTTCCCGCAAACCCCTCTTATTCATGTTCCCCTCTCCAATCGCGTGTGAAACTTCCCACGCACCCCAGGAATACACGTACCCCACTGGCACAGGGCCTATCGCGTGTGAAACTTCCAGCGCAATCCAGGAATACACGAACCCCACTCGCACAGGGCATTTCGCATGTGAAACTTCCCGCGAACCCCTCTTATACACGTACCCCACTCGCACAGAGCATTTCACGTGTGAAACTTCCTGTGAACCCCTGTTATACACGTTCCCCTCTCCAATTGCGTGAGAAACTTCCTGCGCACCCCAGGGATACACGTACCCCACTCGCACAGGGCATTTCGCATGTGAAACTTCCCGCGAACCCCTCTTATACACGTACCCCACTCGCACAGAGCATTTCACGTGTGAAACTTCCCACGAACCCCTGTTAAACACGTTCCCCTCTCCAATCGCATGTGAAACTTCCCGCGCACCCCAGGAATACACGTACCCCACTCGCACAGGGCCTATCGCATGTGAAACTTCCCGTGCACCCCAGGAATACACGTACCCCACTCGCACAGGGCATTTCGCGTGTGAAACTTCACGCGCACCCCAGGAATACATGTACCCCTCTCGAACAGGGCATTTCGCATGTGAAACTTCCCACGAATCCCTGTTATACACGTACCCCACTCGCACAGGCCATTTCGCGTGTGAAACTTCCCGCAAACCCCTCTTATTCATGTTCCCCTCTCCAATCGCGTGTGAAACTTCCCACGCACCCCAGGAATACACGTACCCCACTGGCACAGGGCCTATCGCGTGTGAAACTTCCAGCGCAATCCAGGAATACACGAACCCCACTCGCACAGGGCATTTCGCGCGTGAAACTTCCCGCGAACACCTGTTATACACGTTCCCCTCTCCAATCGCGTGTGAAACTTCCCGCGCACCCCAGGAATACACGTACCCCACTCGCACAGCGCATTTTGCGTGTTATCACTTCACACGCATCCCAGTAATACACGTACTCCACTCGCACAGGGCATTTCGCATGTGAAACTTCCCGCGAATCCCTGTTATACACGTACCCCTCTCGCACAGGGCATTTCGCGTGTTAAACTTCCCGTGAACCCCTGTTATACACGTTCCCCTCTCCAATCGCGTGTGAAACTTCCAGCGCACCCCAGGAATACACGTAATCCACTTGCACAGGGCATTTCGCGTGTGAAACTTCCCGTAAACCCCTGTTATACACGTTCCCCTCTCCAATTGCATGTGAAACTTCCCGCGCACTACAGGAATACACGTACCCCACTCGCACAGTGCATTTCGCGTGTGAAACTTCACGCGCACCCCAGCAATACACGTACCCCACTCGCACAGGACATTTCGCGTGTGAAACTTCCTGCAAATCCCTGTTATACACATACCCCACTCGCACAGGGCATTTCGCGTGAGAAACTTCCTGTGAACCCCTGTTATACACGTTCCCCTCTCCAATTGCGTGAGAAACTTCCTGCGCACCCCAGGAATACACGTAACCCACTCGCACAGGGCATTTCACGTGTGAAACTTCCAGCGCACCCCGGGAATACACGTAATCCTCTCGCAAAGGGCATTTCACGAGTGAAACTTCGTGCTAACCCCTGTTATACACGTTCCCCTCTCCAATCGCGTGTGAAACTTCCCACGCACTACAGGAATACACGTACCCCACTCGCACAGCACATTTCGCGTGTGAAACTTCATGCGCACCCCAGGAATACACGTACCCCACTCGCACAGGGCATTTCGCGTGTGAAACTTCCTGCGAATCCCTGTTATACACATACCCCACTCGCACAGGGCATTTCGCGTGAGAAACTTCCTGTGAACCCCTGTTATACACGTTCCCCTCTCCAATCGCGTGTGAAACTTCCCACGCACCCCAGGAATACACGTACCCCACTGGCAGAGGGCCTATCGCGTGTGAAACTTCCAGCGCAATCCAGGAATACACGAACCCCACTCGCACAGGGCATTTCACGCGTGAAACTTCCCGCGAACACCTGTTATACACGTTCCCCTCTCCAATCGCGTGTGAAACTTCCCGCGCACCCCAGGAATACACGTACCCCACTCGCACAGCGCATTTTGTGTGTTATCACTTCACACGCATCCCAGTAATACACGTACTCCACTCGCACAGGGCATTTCGCGTGTGAAACTTCCTGCGAATCCCTGTTATACACATACCCCACTCGCACAGGGCATTTCGCGTGAGAAACTTCCTGTGAACCCCTGTTATACACGTTCCCCTCTCCAATCGCGTGTGAAACTTCCAGCGCACCCCAGGAATACACGTAATCCACTTGCACAGGGCATTTCGCGTGTGAAACTTCCCGTAAACCCCTGTTATACACGTTCCCCTCTCCAATTGCATGTGAAACTTCCCGCGCACTACAGGAATACACGTACCCCACTCGCACAGTGCATTTCGCGTGTGAAACTTCACGCGCACCCCAGCAATACACGTACCCCACTCGCACAGGACATTTCGCGTGTGAAACTTCCTGCGAATCCCTGTTATACACATACCCCACTCGCACAGGGCATTTCGCGTGAGAAACTTCCTGTGAACCCCTGTTATACACGTTCCCCTCTCCAATTGCGTGAGAAACTTCCTGCGCACCCTAGGAATACACGTAACCCACTCGCACAGGGCATTTCACGTGTGAAACTTCCAGCGCACCCCGGGAATACACGTAATCCCCTCGCAAAGGGCATTTCACGTGTGAAACTTCGTGCTAACCCCTGTTATACACGTTCCCCTCTCCAATCGCTTGTGAAACTTCCCACGCACTACAGGAATACACGTACCCCACTCGCACAGCACATTTCGCGTGTGAAACTTCATGCGCACCCCAGGAATACACGTACCCCACTCGCACAGGGCATTTCGCGTGTGAAACTTCCTGCGAATCCCTGTTATACACATACCCCACTCGCACAGGGCATTTCGCGTGAGAAACTTCCTGTGAACCCCTGTTATACACGTTCCCCTCTCCAATCGCGTGTGAAACTTCCCACGCACCCCAGGAATACACGTAGCCCACTCGCACAGGGCATTTTGCGTGTGAAACTTCACGCGCACCCCAGGAATACACGTACCCCACTCGCACAGGGCATTGCGCATGTGAAACTTCCAGCGAACCCCTGTTATACACGTACCCCACTCGCACAGGGCATTTCGCATGTGAAACTTCCTGCGAATCCCTGTTATACACGTACCCCACTCGCACAGGCCATTTCGCGTGTGAAACTTCCCGCAAACCCCTGTTATACACGTTCCCCTCTCCAATCACGTGTGAAACTTCCCGCGCACCCCAGGAATACACGTACCCCACTGGCACAGGGCCTATTGCGTGTGAAACTTCCAGCGCACCCCAGGAATACACGTACCCCACTCGCACAGGGCATTTTGCGTGTGAAACTTCCCGCGAACACCTGTTATACACGTTCCCCTCTCCAATCGCATGTGAAACTTCCCACGCACCCCAGGAATACACGTATCCCACTTGCACAGGGCATTTCACGTGTGAAACTTCCAGCGCACCCCGGGAATACACGTAATCCTCTCGCAAAGGGCATTTCACGTGTGAAACTTCGTGCTAACCCCTGTTATACACGTTCCCCTCTCCAATCGCGTGTGAAACTTCCCACGCACTACAGGAATACACGTACCCCACTCGCACAGCACATTTCGCGTGTGAAACTTCATGCGCACCCCAGGAATACACGTACCCCACTCGCACAGGGCATTTTGCGTGTGAAACTTCCTGCGAATCCCTGTTATACACATACCCCACTCGCACAGGGCATTTCGCGTGAGAAACTTCCTGTGAACCCCTGTTATACACGTTCCCCTCTCCAATCGCGTGTGAAACTTCCCACGCACCCCAGGAATACACGTACCCCACTGGCACAGGGCCTATCGCGTGTGAAACTTCCAGCGCAATCCAGGAATACACGAACCCCACTCGCACAGGGCATTTCGCGCGTGAAACTTCCCGCGAACACCTGTTATACACGTTCCCCTCTCCAATCGCGTGTGAAACTTCCCGCGCACCCCAGGAATACACGTACCCCACTCGCACAGCGCATTTTGCGTGTTATCACTTCACACGCATCCCAGTAATACACGTACTCCACTCGCACAGGGCATTTCGCGTGTGAAACTTCCTGCGAATCCCTGTTATACACATACCCCACTCGCACAGGGCATTTCGCGTGAGAAACTTCCTGTGAACCCCTGTTATACACGTTCCCCTCTCCAATCGCGTGTGAAACTTCCAGCGCACCCCAGGAATACACGTAATCCACTTGCACAGGGCATTTCGCGTGTGAAACTTCCCGTAAACCCCTGTTATACACGTTCCCCTCTCCAATTGCATGTGAAACTTCCCGCGCACTACAGGAATACACGTACCCCACTCGCACAGTGCATTTCGCGTGTGAAACTTCACGCGCACCCCAGCAATACACGTACCCCACTCGCACAGGACATTTCGCGTGTGAAACTTCCTGCGAATCCCTGTTATACACATACCCCACTCGCACAGGGCATTTCGCGTGAGAAACTTCCTGTGAACCCCTGTTATACACGTTCCCCTCTCCAATTGCGTGAGAAACTTCCTGCGCACCCTAGGAATACACGTAACCCACTCGCACAGGGCATTTCACGTGTGAAACTTCCAGCGCACCCCGGGAATACACGTAATCCCCTCGCAAAGGGCATTTCACGTGTGAAACTTCGTGCTAACCCCTGTTATACACGTTCCCCTCTCCAATCGCTTGTGAAACTTCCCACGCACTACAGGAATACACGTACCCCACTCGCACAGCACATTTCGCGTGTGAAACTTCATGCGCACCCCAGGAATACACGTACCCCACTCGCACAGGGCATTTCGCGTGTGAAACTTCCTGCGAATCCCTGTTATACACATACCCCACTCGCACAGGGCATTTCGCGTGAGAAACTTCCTGTGAACCCCTGTTATACACGTTCCCCTCTCCAATCGCGTGTGAAACTTCCCACGCACCCCAGGAATACACGTAGCCCACTCGCACAGGGCATTTTGCGTGTGAAACTTCACGCGCACCCCAGGAATACACGTACCCCACTCGCACAGGGCATTGCGCATGTGAAACTTCCAGCGAACCCCTGTTATACACGTACCCCACTCGCACAGGGCATTTCGCATGTGAAACTTCCTGCGAATCCCTGTTATACACGTACCCCACTCGCACAGGCCATTTCGCGTGTGAAACTTCCCGCAAACCCCTGTTATACACGTTCCCCTCTCCAATCACGTGTGAAACTTCCCGCGCACCCCAGGAATACACGTACCCCACTGGCACAGGGCCTATCGCGTGTGAAACTTCCAGCGCACCCCAGGAATACACGTACCCCACTCGCACAGGGCATTTTGCGTGTGAAACTTCCCGCGAACACCTGTTATACACGTTCCCCTCTCCAATCGCGTGTGAAACTTCCCACGCACCCCAGGAATACACGTAGCCCACTCGCACAGGGCATTTTGCGTGTGAAACTTCACGCGCACCCCAGGAATACACGTACCCCACTCGCACAGGGCATTGCGCATGTGAAACTTCCAGCGAACCCCTGTTATACACGTACCCCACTCGCACAGGGCATTTCGCATGTGAAACTTCCTGCGAATCCCTGTTATACACGTACCCCACTCGCACAGCACATTTCGCGTGTGAAACTTCATGCGCACCCCAGGAATACACGTACCCCACTCGCACAGGGCATTTTGCGTGTGAAACTTCACGCGCACCCCAGGAATACACGTACCCCACTCGCACAGGGCATTGCGCATGTGAAACTTCCAGCGAACCCCTGTTATACACGTACCCCACTCACACAGGGCATTTCGCGTGTGAAACTTCCCACGAACCCTTGTTATACACGTTCCCCTCTCCAATCGCGTGTGAAAGTTCATGCGCACCCCAGGGATACACGTACCCCACTCGCACAGGGCATTTCGCATGTGAAACTTCCCGCGAACCCCTCTTATACACGTACCCCATTCGCACAAGGCATTTCGCGTGTGAAACTTCCCACGAACCCCTGTTAAACACGTTCCCCTCTCCAATCGCATGTGAAACTTCCCGCGCACCCCAGGAATACACGTACCCGACTCGCACAGGGCATTTCACGTGTGAAACTTCACGCGCACCCCAGGAATACACATACCCCACTGGCACAGGGCCGATCGCGTGTGAAACTTTCCGCGCACCCCAGGAATACATGTATCCCACTCGCACAGGGCATTTCGCGTGTGAAACTTCCTGCGAATCCCTGTTATACACATACCCCACTCGCACAGGGCATTTCGCGTGAGAAACTTCCTGTGAACCCCTGTTATACACGTTCCCCTCTCCAATCGCGTGTGAAACTTCCCACGCACCCCAGGAATACACGTACCCCACTCGCACAGCGCATTTTGTGTGTGAAACTTCACACGCATCCCAGTAATACACGTACCCCACTCGCACAGGGCATTTCGCATGTGAAACTTCCCGCGATTCCCTGTTATACACGTACCCCTCTCGCACAGGGCATTTCGCGTGTTAAACTTCCCGTGAACCCCTGTTATACACGTTCCCCTCTCCAATCGCGTGCGAAATTTCCCGCGCACCCCAGGAGTACACGTACCCCACTCGCACAGGGCATTTCACGTGTGAAACTTCACGCACACCCCAGGAATACAAGTTCCCCACTCCCACAGGGCATTTCACATGTGAAACTTCCCGCAAACCCCTCTTATACACGTACCCCACTCGCACAGGGCATTTCGCATGTGAAACTTCCCACGAACCCCTGTTATACACGTTCCCCTCTCCAATCGCGTGACAAACTTCCTGCGCACCCCAGGAATACACGTAACCCACTCGCACAGGGCATTTCACATGTGAAACTTCACGCGCACCCCAGGAATACACGTACCCCAATGGCACAGGGCTTATCGCGTGTGAAACTTCCAGCGCACCCCAGGAATACACGTAATCCACTCGCACAGGGCATTTCGCGTGTGAAACTTCCCGCAAACCCCTGTTATACACGTTCCCCTCTCCAATTGCGTGTGAAACTTCCCGCGCACTACAGGAATACACGTACCCCACTCGCACAGCGCATTTCGCGTGTGAAACTTCACGCGCACCCCAGGAATACACATACCCCACTCGCACAGGGCATTTCGCGTGAGAAACTTCCTGTGAACCCCTGTTATACACGTTCCCCTCTCCAATCACGTGAGAAACTTCCTGCGCACCCCAGGAATACACGTAACCCACTCGCACAGGGCATTTCACGTGTGAAACTTCACGCGCACCCCAGGAATACACGTACCCCACTGGCACAGGGCCTATCGCGTGTGAAACTTCCAGCGCACCCCAGGAATACACGTAATCCACTCGCAAAGGGCATTTCACGTGTGAAACTTCCCGCAAACCCCTGTTATACACGTTCCCCTCTCCAATCGCGTGTGAAACTTCCCACGCACTACAGGAATACACGTACCCCACTCGCACAGCACATTTCGCGTGTGAAACTTCATGCGCACCCCAGGAATACACGTACCCCACTCGCACAGGGCATTTCGCGTGTGAAACTTCCTGCGAATCCCTGTTATACACATACCCCACTCGCACAGGGCATTTCGCGTGAGAAACTTCCTGTGAACCCCTGTTATACACGTTCCCCTCTCCAATCGCGTGTGAAACTTCCCGCGCACCCCAGGAATACACGTAGCCCACTCGCACAGGGCATTTCGCGTGTGAAACTTCACGCGCACCCAAGGAATACACGTACCCCACTCGCACAGGGCATTTCGCATGTGAAACTTCCAGCGAACCCCTGTTATACACGTACCCCACTCGCACAGGGCATTTCGCGTGTGAAACTTCCCACGAACCCTTGTTATACACGTTCCCCTCTCCAATCGCGTGTGAAAGTTCATGCGCACCCCAGGGATACACGTACCCCACTCGCACAGGGCATTTCACGTGTGAAACTTCATGCGCACCCCAGGAATACACGTACCCCACTGGCACAGGGCCGATCGCGTGTGAAACTTTCCACACACCCCAGGAATACATGTATCCCACTCGCACAGGGCCTATCGCATGTGAAACTTCCCGCGCACCCCAGGAATACACGTACCCCACTCGCACAGGGCATTTCGCGTGTGAAACTTCACGCACACCCCAGGAATACACGTACCCCACTCGAACAGGGCATTTCGCATGTGAAACTTCCCGCGAATCCCTGCTATACACGTACCCCACTCGCACAGGCCATTTCGCGTGTGAAACTTCCCGCAAACCCCTCTTATACATGTTCCCCTCTCCAATCGCGTGTGAAACTTCCAGCGCACACCAGGAATACACGTACCCCACTGGCGCAGGGCCTATCGCGTGTGAAACTTCCAGCGCAACCCAGAAATACACGAACCCCACTCGCACAGGGCATTACGCGTGTGAAACTTCCCGCGAACACCTGTTATACACGTTCCCCTCTCCAATTGCGTGTGAAACTTCCCGCGCACCCCAGGAATACACGTACCCCACTCGCACAGCGCATTTTGCATGTGAAACTTCACACGCATCCCAGTAATACACGTACCCCACTCGCACAGGGCATTTCGCATGTGAAACTTCCCGCGAATCCCTGTTATACACGTACCCCTCTCGCACAGGGCATTTCGCGTGTTAAACTTCCCTTGAACCCCTGTTATACACGTTCCCCTCTCCAATCGTGTGTGAAACTTCCCGCGCACCCCAGGAATACACGTACCCCACTCGCACAGGGCATTTCACGTGTGAAACTTCACGCACACCCCAGGAATACACGTTCCCCACTCGCACAGGGCATTTCACATGTGAAACTTCCCGCGAACCCCTCTTATACACGTACCCCACTCGCACAGGGCATTTCGCATGTGAAACTTCCCACGAACCCCTGTTATACACGTTCCCCTCTCCAATCGCGTGAGAAACTTCCTGCGCACCCCAGGAATACACGTAACCCACTCGCACAGGGCATTTCACGTGTGAAACTTCACGCGCACCCCAGGAATACACGTACCCCACTGACACAGGGCTTATCGCGTGTGCAACTTCCAGCGCACCCCAGGAATACACGTAATCCACTCGCACAGGGCATTTCGCGTGTGAAACTTCCCGCAAACCCCTGTTATACACGTTCCCCTCTCCAATTGCGTGTGAAACTTCACGCGCACTACAGGAATACACGTACCCCACTCGCACAGCGCATTTCGCGTGTGAAACTTCACGCGCACCGCAGGAATACACGTACCCCACTCGCACAGGATATTTCGCGTGTGAAACTTCCTGCGAATCCCTGTTATACACATACCCCACTCGCACAGGGCATTTCGCGTGAGAAACTTCCTGTGAACCCCTGTTATACACGTTCCCCTCTCCAATCGCGTGTGAAACTTCCCGCGCACCCCAGGAATACACGTACCCCACTCGCACAGGGCATTTCGCGTGTGAAACTTCATGCGCACCCCAGGAATACACGTACCCCACTCACACAGGGCATTCCGCATGTGAAACTTCCAGCGAACCCCTGTTATACACGTACCCCACTCAAACAGGGCATTTCGCATGTGAAACTTCCCACGAACCCTTGTTATACACGTTCCCCTCTCCAATCGCGTGTGAAACTTCATGCGCACCCCAGGAATACACGTACCCCACTGGCACAGGGCCAATCGAGTGTCAAACTTCCCGTGAACCCCTGTTATATACGTTCCCCTCTCCAATCGTGTGTGAAACTTCCCGCGCACCCCAGGAATACACGTACCCCACTCGCATACGGCATTTCGCGTATGAAACTTCCCGTAGACCCCTGTTATATATGTTCCCCTCTCCAATCACGTGTGAAACTTCCCGCGCACCCCAGGAATACACGTACCCCACTCGCACAGGGCATGTCACGTGTGAAACTTCACGTGCACCCCAGGAATACACGTACCCCACTGGCACAGGGCTTAACGTGTGTGAAACTTCCCGCGCACCCCAGGAATACACGTAATTCACTCGCAAAGGGCATTTCACGTGTGAAACTTCCCGCAAACCCCTGTTATACACGTTCCCCTCTCCAATCGCGTGTGAAACTTCCCACGCACTACAGGAATACACGTACCCCACTCGCACAGCGCATTTCGCGTGTGAAACTTCACGCGCACCCCAGAAATACATGTACCCCACTCGCACAGGGCATTTTCGCGTATGAAACTTCCTGCGAATCCCTGTTATACACATACCCCACTCGCACAGGGCATTTCGCATGAGAAACTTCCTGTGAACCCCTGTTATACATGTTCCCCTCCTCCCGCGCACCCCAGGAATACATGTAACCCACACGCACAGGGCATTTCGCGTGTTAAACTTCCCGCAAACCCCTGTTATATACGGTCCCCTCTCCAATCGCGTGTGAAACTTCCCGCGCACCCCAGAAATAGACATACCACACTCGCACAGGGCATTTCGCATGTGAAACTTCCCGCGAACCCCTGTTATATACGTTCCCCTCTCCAATCACGTGAGAAACTTCCCGCGCACCCCAGGAATACACGTACCCCACTCGCACAGGGCATTTCACGTGTGAAACTTCATGTGCACCCCAGGAATACACGTACCCCACTGGCAAAGGGTCTATCGCGTGTGAAACTTCCCGCGCAACCCAGGAATACATGTACCCCACTCGCATAGGGCATTTCGCGTGTGAAACTTCCCGCAAACCCCTGTTATACACGTTCCCCTCTCCTAACGTGTGTGAAACTTCCCGCGCACCACAGGAATACACGTACCCCACTCGCACAGGGCATTTTGTGTGTGAAACTTCACACGCACCCCAGGAATACACGTACTCCACTCGAACAGGGCATTTCGCGTGTGAAACTTCCCGCGAACCCCTGTTATACACGTTCCCCTCTCCAATCGCGTGAGAAACTTCCTGCGCACCCCAGGAATACACGTAACCCACTCGCACAGGGCATTTCACGTGTGAAACTTCACACGCACCCCAGGAATACACGTACCCCACTGGCACAGGGCCTATCGCGTGTGAAACTTCCAGCGCACCCCAGGAATACACGTTCCCCTCTCCAATCGCGTGTGAAACTTCCGCGCACCCCAGGAATACACGTACCCCACTCGCACAGGGAATTTTGCATGTGAAACTTCCTGCGAACCCCTGTTAAACACCTACCCCACTCGCACAGGGCATTTCGCGTGTGAAACTTCCCACTAACCCCTGTTATACACGTTCCCCTCTCCAATCGCGTGTGAAACTTCATGCGCACCCCAGGAATACTCGTACCCCACTGGCACAGGGACTATCGCGTGTGAAACTTCCCGCGCACCCCAGGAATACATGTACTCCACTTGCACAGGGCATTTCGTGTGTGAAACTTCCCGCAAACCCCTGTTATACACGTACCCCACTTGCACAGGGTGTTTCGCGTGTGAAACTTCCTACAAACCCCTGTTATACACGTTCCCCTCTCCAATCGCGTGTGAAACTTCACGCGCACCCCAGGAATACACGTACCCCACTCGCACAGGGCATTTCACGTGTGAAACTTCACGTGCACCCCAGCAATACACGTACCCCACTCGCACAGGGCATTTCGCATGTGAAACTTCACGTGCACCCCAGGATACACGTACCCCACTGGCAAAGGGCCTATCGCGTGTGAAACTTCCCGCGCAACCCAGGAATACATGTACCCCACGCGCATAGGGCATTTCGCATGTGAAACTTCCCGCAAACCCCTGTTATACACGTTCCCCTCTCCTATCGCGTGTGAAACTTCCCGCGCACCACAGGAATACATGTACCCCACTCGCACAGGGCATTTCGCGTGTGAAACTTCACGCGCACCCCAGGAATACACATACCCCACTCGCACAGGGAATTTTGCATGTGAAACTTCCTGCGAACCCCTGTTAAACACGTACCCCACTCGCACAGGGCATTTCGCGTGTGAAACATTCCCACGAACCCCTGCTATACACGTTCCCCTCTCCAATCGCGTGTGAAACTTCATGCGCACCCCAGGAATACACGTACCCCACTGGCACAGGGCCTATCGCGTGTGAAACTTCCCGCGCACCCCAGGAATACATGTACTCCACTTGCACAGGGCATTTCGTGTGTGAAACTTCCCGCAAACCCCTGTTATACACGTACCCCACTTGCACAGGGTGTTTCGCGTGTGAAACTTCCTACAAACCCCTGTTATACACGTTCCCCTCGCCAATCGCGTGTGAAACTTCACGCGCACCCCAGGAATACACGTACCCCACTCGCACAGGGCATTTCACGTGTGAAACTTCACGTGCACCCCAGCAATACACGTACCCCACTCGCACAGGGCATTTCGCATGTGAAACTTCCCGCGAACCCCTCTTATACACGTACCCCACTCGCACAGGTTATTTTGCGTGTGAAACTTCCCGCGAACCCCTGTTATACACGTTCCCCTCTCCAATCGTGTGTGAAACTTCCTGCGAACCCCAGGAATACATGTAACCCACACACACAGGGCATTTCGTGTGTGAAACTTCCCGCGAACCCCTGTTATATACGTTCCCCTCTCCAATCGCATGTGAAACTTCTCATGCACCCCAGGAATACACATACCCCACTCCCACAGGGCATTTAACGTGTGAAACTTCACGCTCACCCCAGGAATACACGTACCCCACTGGCACAGGGCCGATCGCGTGTGAAACTTTCAGCGCACCCCAGAAATACATGTATCCCACTCACACAGGGCCTATCGCATGTGAAACTTCCCGCGCACCCCAGGAATACACGTACCCCACTCGCACAGGGCATTTCGCGTGTGAAACTTCCCGCGAACCCCTGTTATACACGTTCCCCTCTCCAATTGCGTGCAAAACTTCCCGCGCTCCCCAGGAATACACGTACCCCACTCGCACAGGGCATTTCGCATGTGAAACTTCCTGCGAACCCCTCTTATACACGTACCCCACTCGCACAGGGCATTTTGTGTGTGAAACTTCCCACGAACCCCTGTTAAACACGTTCCCCTCTCCAATCGCATGTGAAACTTCACGCGCACCCCAGGGATACACGTACCCCACTCGCAAAGCGCATTTCGCATGTGAAACTTCCCGCGAACCCCTCTTATACACGTACCCCACTCGCACAGGGCATTTTGTGTGTGAAACTTCCCACGAACCCCTGTTAAACACATTCGCCTCTCCAATCGCATGTGAAACTTCTCGTGCACCCCAGGAATACACATACCCCACTCGCACAGGGCATTTAACGTGTGAAACTTCAAGCTCACCCCAGGAATACACGTACCCCACTGGCACAGGGCCGATCGCATGTGAAACTTCCCGCGCACCCCAGGAATACACGTACCCCACTCGCACAGGGCATTTCACGTGTGAAACTTCCCGCGAACCCCTGTTATACACGTTCCCCTCTCCAATTGCGTGCAAAACTTCCCGCGCTCCCCAGGAATGCACGTACCCCACTCGCACAGGGCATTTCGCATGTGAAACTTCACGCGCACCCCAGGAATACACGTACCCCACTCGCACAGGGCATTTCGCGTGTGAAACTTCCCGCGAACCCCTGTTATACACGTTCCCCTCTCCAATTGCGTGCGAAACTTCCCGCGCTCCCCAGGAATACACGTACCCCACTCGCACAGGGCATTTCGCATGTGAAACTTCACGCGCACCCCAGGAATACACGTACCTCACTCGAACAGGGCATTTCGCATGTGAAACTTCCTGCGAATCCCTGTTATACACGTACCCCACTCGCACAGGCCATTTCTCGTGTGAAACTTCCCGCAAACCCCTGTTATACATGTTCCCCTTTCCAATCGCGTGTGAAACTTCCCGCGCACCCCAGGAATACACGTACCCCACTGGCACAGGGCATTTTGCGTGTGAAACTTCACACGCATCCCAGGAATACACGTACCCCACTCGCACAGGGCATTTCGCATGTTAAACTTCCCGCGAATCCCTGTTATACACGTACTCCACTCGCACAGGGCATTTCGCGTGTGAAACTTCCTGTGAACCCCTGTTATACACGTTCCCCTCTCCAATCGCGTGTGAAACTTCCCGCGCACCCCAGGAATACACGTACCCCACTCGCACAGGGCATTTCACGTGTGAAACTTCACGCACACCCCAGGAATACACGTACCCCACTCGCACAGGGCATTTCACATGTGAAACTTCCCGCGAACCCCTCTTATACACGTACCCAACTCGCACAGGGCATTTCGCATGTGAAACTTCCCACGAACCCCTGTTATACACGTTCCCCTCTCCAATCGCGTGAGAAACTTCCTGCGCACCCCAGGAATATACGTAACCCACTCGCACGGGGCATTTCACATGTGAAACTTCACGCGCACCCCAGGAATACACGTACCCCACTGGCACAGGGCCTATCGCGTGTGAAACTTCCAGCGCACCCCAGGAATACACGTAATCCACTCGCAAAGGGCATTTCACGTGTGAAACTTCCCGCAAACCCCTGTTATACACGTTCCCCTCTCCAATCGCGTGTGAAACTTCCCACGCACTACAGGAATACACGTACCCCACTCGCACAGCACATTTCGCGTGTGAAACTTCATGCGCACCCCCAGGAATACACGTACACCACTCGCACAGGGCATTTCGCGTGTGAAACTTCCTGCAAATCCCTGTTATACACATACCCCACTCGCACAGGGCATTTCGCGTGAGAAACTTCCTGTGAACCCCTGTTATACACGTTCCCCTCTACAATCGCGTGTGAAACTTCCCGCGCACCCCAGGAATACACGTAGCCCATTCGCACAGGGCATTTCGCGTGTGAAACTTCACATGCACCCCAGGAATACACGTACCCCACTCGCACAGGGCATTGCGCATGTGAAACTTCCAGCGAACCCCTGTTATAAACGTACCCCACTCACACAGGGCATTTCGCGTGTGAAACTTCCCACGAACCCTTGTTATACACGTTCCCCTCTCCAATCGCGTGTGAAAGATCATGCGCACCCCATGGATACACGTACCCCACTCGCACAGGGCATTTCGCATGTGAAACTTCCAACGAACCCCTCTTATACACGTACCCCACTCGCACAGAGCATTTCGCGTGTGAAACTTCCCACGAACCCCTGTTAAACACGTTCCCCTCTCCAATCGCATGTGAAACTTCCCGCGCACCCCAGGAATACACGTACCCCACTCGCACAGGGCATTTCACGTGTGAAACTTCACGCGCACCCCAGGAATACACGTACCCCACTGGCACAGGGCCGATCGCGTGTGAAACTTTCCACGCACCCCAGGAATACATGTATCCCACTCGCAAAGGGCCTATCGCATGTGAAACTTCCCGTGCACCCCAGGAATACACGTACCCCACTCGCACAGGGCATTTCGCGTGTGAAACTTCCCGCGAACCCCTGTTATACACGTTCCCCTCTCCAATTGCGTGCGAAACTTCCCGCGCACCCCAGGAATACACGTACCCCACTCGCACAGGGCATTTCGCGTGTGAAACTTCACGCGCACCCCAGGAATACACGTACCCCACTCGAACAGGGCATTTCGCATGTGAAATTTCCCGCGAATCCCTGTTATACACGTACCCCACTCGCACAGGCCATTTCGCGTGTGAAACTTCCCGCAAACCCCTCTTATACATGTTCCCCTCTCCAATCGCGTGTGAAACTTCCCGCGCACCCCAGGAATACACGTACCCCACTGGCACAGGGCCTATCGCGTGTGAAACTTCCAGCGCAACCCAGGAATACACGAACCCCACTCGCACAGGGCATTTCGCGTGTGAAACTTCCCGCGAACACCTGTTATACACGTTCCCCTCTCCAATCGCGTGTGAAACTTCCCGCGCACCCCAGGAATACAGGTACCCCACTCGCACAGCGCATTTTGCATGTTATCACTTCACACGCATCCGAGTAATACACGTACCCCACTCGCACAGGGCATTTCGCATGTGAAACTTCCCGCAAATCCCTGTTATACACGTACCCCTCTCGCACAGGGCATTTCGCGTGTTAAACTTCCCGTGAACCCCTGTTATACACGTTCCCCTCTCCAATCGCGTGTGAAACTTCCAGCGCACCCCAGGAATACACGTAATCCACTTGCACAGGGCATTTCGCGTGTGAAACTTCCCGTAAACCCCTGTTATACACGTTCCCCTCTCCAATTGCGTGTGAAACTTCCCGTGCACTACAGGAATACACGTACCCCACTCGCACAGCGCATTTCGCGTGTGAAACTTCACGCGCACCCCAGGAATACACGTACCCCACTCGCACAGGACATTTCGCGTGTGAAACTTCCTGCGAATCCCTGTTATACACATACCCCACTCGCACAGGGCATTTCGCGTGAGAAACTTCCTGTGAACCCCTGTTATACACGTTCCCATCTCCAATCGCGTGAGAAACTTCCTGCGCATCCCAGGAATACACGTAACCCACTCGCACAGGGCATTTCACGTGTGAAACTTCACGCGCACCCCAGGAATACACGTACCCCACTGGCACAGGGCCTATCGCGTGTAAAACTTCCAGCGCACCCCAGGAATACACGTAATCCCCTCGCAAAGGGCATTTCACGTGTGAAACTTCCCGCAAACCCCTGTTATACACGTTCCCCTCTCCAATCGCGTGTGAAACTTCCCACGCACTACAGGAATACACGTACCCCACTCGCACAGCACATTTTGCGTGTGAAACTTCATGCGCACCCCAGGAATACACGTACCCCACTCGCACAGGGCATTTCACATGTGAAACTTCCTGCGAATCCCTGTTATACACATACCCCACTCGCACAGGGCATTTCGCGTGAGAAACTTCCTGTGAACCCCTGTTATACACGTTCCCGTCTCCAATCGCGTGAGAAACTTCCTGCGCACCCCAGGAATACACGTAACCCACTCGCACAGGGCATTTCACGTGTGAAACTTCACGCGCACCCCAGGAATACACGTACCCCACTGGCACAGGGCCTATCGCGTGTGAAACTTCCAGCGCACCCCAGGAATACACGTAATCCACTCGCACAGGGCATTTCGCGTGTGAAACTTCCCGCAAACCCCTGTTATACACGTTCCCCTCTCCAATTGCGTGTGAAACTTCCTGCGCACTACAGGAATACACGTACCCCACTCGCACAGCGCATTTCGCGTGTGAAACTTCACGCGCACCCCAGGAATACACGTACCCCACTCGCACAGGACATTTCGCGTGTGAAACTTTCTGCGAATCCCTGTTATACACATACCCCACTCGCACAGGGCATTTCGCGTGAGAAACTTCCTGTGAACCCCTGTTATACACGTTCCCCTCTCCAATCGCGTGAGAAACTTCCTGCGCGCCCCAGGAATAAACGTAACCCACTCGCACAGGGCATTTCACATGTGAAACTTCACGCGCACCCCAGGAATACACGTACCCCACTGGCACAGGGCCTATCGCGTGTGAAACTTCCAGCGCACCCCAGGAATACACGTAATCCACTCGCAAAGGGCATTTCACGTGTGAAACTTCCCGCAAACCCCTGTTATACACGTTCCCCTCTCCAATCGCGTGTGAAACTTCCCACGCACTACAGGAATACACGTACCCCACTCGCACAGCACATTTCGCATGTGAAACTTCATGCGCACCCCAGGAATACACGTACCCCACTCGCACAGGGCATTTCGCGTGTGAAACTTCCTGCGAATCCCTGTTATACACATACCCCACTCGCACAGGGCATTTCGCGTGAGAAACTTCCTGTGAACCCCTGTTATACACGTTCCCCTCTCCAATCACGTGTGAAACTTCCCGCGCACCCCAGGAATACACGTAGCCCACTCGCACAGGGCATTTTGCGTGTGAAACTTCACGCGCACCCAAGGAATACACGTACCCCACTCGCACAGGGCATTTCGCATGTGAAACTTCCAGCGAACCCCTGTTATACACGTACCCCACTCGCACAGGGCATTTCGCGTGTGAAACTTCCCACGAACCCTTGTTATACACGTTCCCCTCTCCAATCGCGTGTGAAAGTTCATGCGCACCCCAGGGATACACGTACCCCACTCGCACAGGGCATTTCACGTGTGAAACTTCATGCGCACCCCAGGAATACACGTACCCCACTGGCACAGGGCCGATCGCGTGTGAAACTTTCCGCGCACCCCAGGAATACATGTATCCCACTCGCACAGGGCCTATCGCATGTGAAACTTCCCGCGCACCCCAGGAATACACGTACCCCACTCGCACAGGGCATTTTGCGTGTGAAACTTCCCGCAAACCCCTGTTATACACGTTCCCCTCTCCAATTGCGTGCGAAACTTCCCGCGCACCCCAGGAATACACGTACCCCACTCGCACAGGGCATTTCGCGTGTGAAACTTCACGCGCACCCCAGGAATACACGTACCCCACTCGAACAGGGCATTTCGCATGTGAAACTTCCCGCGAATCCCTGCTATACACGTACCCCACTCGCACAGGCCATTTCGCGTGTGAAACTTCCCGCAAACCCCTCTTATACATGTTCCCCTCTCCAATCGCGTGTGAAACTTCCCGCGCACACCAGGAATACACGTACCCCACTGGCACAGGGCCTATCGCGTGTGAAACTTCCAGCGCAACCCAGGAATACACGAACCCCACTCGCACAGGGCATTTTGCGTGTGAAACTTCCCGCGAACACCTGTTATACACGTTCCCCTCTCCAATCGCGTGTGAAACTTCCCGCGCACCCCAGCAATACACGTACCCCACTCGCACAGCGCATTTTGCATGTGAAACTTCACACGCATCCCAGTAATACACGTACCCCACTCGCACAGGGCATTTCGCCTGTGAAACTTCCCGCGAATCCCTGTTATACATGTACCCCTCTCGCACAGGGCATTTCGCGTGTTAAACTTCCCTTGAACCCCTGTTATACACGTTCCCCTCTCCAATCGCGTGTGAAACTTCCCGCGCACCCCAGGAATACACGTACCCCACTCGCACAGGGCATTTCACGTGTGAAACTTCACGTACACCCCAGGAATACACGTTCCCCACTCGCACAGGGCATTTCACATGTGAAACTTCACGCGAACCCCTCTTATACACGTACCCCACTCGCACAGGGCATTTCGCATGTGAAACTTCCCACGAACCCCTGTTATACACGTTCCCCTCTCCAATCGCGTGAGAAACTTCCTGCGCACCCCAGGAATGCACGTAACCCACTCGCACAGGGCATTTCACGTGTGAAACTTCACGCGCACCCCAGGAATACACGTACCCCACTGACAAAGGGCTTATCACGTGTGAAACTTCCAGCGCACCCCAGGAATACACGTAATCCACTCGCACAGGGCATTTCGCGTGTGAAACTTCCCGCAAACCCCTGTTATACACGTTCCCCTCTCCAATTGCGTGTGAAACTTCACGCGCACTACAGGAATACACGTACCCCACTCGCACAGCGCATTTCGCGTGTGAAACTTCACGTGCACCCCAGGAATACACGTACCCCACTCGCAAAGGACATTTCGCGTGTGAAACTTCCTGCGAATCCCTGTTATACACATACCCCACTCGCACAGGGCATTTCGCGTGAGAAACTTCCTGTGAACCCCTGTTATACACGTTCCCCTCTCCAATCGCGTGTGAAACTTCCCGCGCACCCCAGGAATACACGTACCCCACTCGCACAGGGCATTTCGCGTGTGAAACTTCATGCGCACCCCAGGAATACACGTACCCCACTCGCACAGGGCATTCCGCATGTGAAACTTCCAGCGAACCCCTGTTATACACGTACCCCACTCACACAGGGCATTTCGCGTGTGAAACTTCCCACGAACCCTTGTTATACACGTTCCCCTCTCCAATCGCGTGTGAAACTTCATGCGCACCCCAGGAATACACGTACCCCACTGGCACAGGTCCAATCGAGTGTCAAACTTCCCGTGAACCCCTGTTATATACGTTCCCCTCTCCAATCGTGTGTGAAACTTCCCGCGCACCCCAGGAATACACGTACCCCACTCGCATAGGGCATTTCGCGTATGAAACTTCCCGTAGACCCCTGTTATATATGTTCCCCTCTCCAATCACGTGTGAAACTTCCCGCGCACCCCAGGAATACACGTACCCCACTCGCACAGGGCATGTCACGTGTGAAACTTCACGTGCACCCCAGGAATACACGTACCCCACTGGCACAGGGCTTAACGTGTGTGAAACTTCCCGCGCACCCCAGGAATACACGTAATTCACTCGCAAAGGGCATTTCACGTGTGAAACTTCCTGCAAACCCCTGTTATACACGTTCCCCTCTCCAATCGCGTGTGAAACTTTCCACGCACTACAGGAATACACGTACCCCACTCGCACAGCGCATTTCGCGTGTGAAACTTCACGCGCACCCCAGAAATACATGTACCCCACTCGCACAGGGCATTTCGCGTGTGAAACTTCCTGCCAATCCCTGTTATACATATACCCCACTCGCACAGGGCATTTCGCATGAGAAACTTCCTGTGAACCCCTGTTATACACGTTCCCCTCCTCCCGTGCACCCCAGGAATACATGTAACCCACACGCACAGGGCATTTCGCGTGTTAAACTTCCCGCAAACCCCTGTTATATACGGTCCCCTCTCCAATCGCGTGTGAAACTTCCCGCGCACCCCAGAAATAGACATACCACACTCGCACAGGGCATTTCGCATGTGAAACTTCCCACGAACCCCTGTTATATACGTTCCCCTCTCCAATCACGTGAGAAACTTCCCGCGCACCCCAGGAATACACGTACCCCACTCGCATAGGGCATTTCACGTGTGAAACTTAACGTGCACCCCAGGAATACACGTAGCCCACTGGCAAAGGGCCTATCGCGTGTGAAACTTCCCGCGCAACCCAGGAATACATGTACCCCACTCGCATAGGGCATTTCGCGTGTGAAACTTCCCGCAAACCCCTGTTATACACGTTCCCCTCTCCTAACGCGTGTGAAACTTCCCGCGCACCACAGGAATACACGTACCCCACTCGCACAGGGCATTTTGCGTGTGAAACTTCACACGCACCCCAGGAATACACGTACTCCACTCGAACAGGGCATTTCGCGTGTGAAACTTCCCGCGAATCCCTGTTATACAAGTACCCCACTCGCACAAAGCATTTCACGTGTGAAACTTCCCGCGAACCCCTGTTATACACGTTCCCCTCTCCAATCGCGTGTGAAACTTCCCGCGCACCCCAGGAATACACGTACCCCACTCGCACAGGGCATTTCGCGTGTGAAACTTCACGCGCACCCAAGGAATACACATACCCCACTCGCACAGGGAATTTTGCATGTGAAACTTCCTGCGAATCCCTGTTATACACATACCCCACTCGCACAGGGCATTTCGCGTGAGAAACTTCCTGTGAACCCCTGTTATACACGTACCCCACTCGCACAGGGCATTTCGCGTGTGAAACTTCACGCGCACCCAAGGAATACACATACCCCACTCGCACAGGGAATTTTGCATGTGAAACTTCCTGCGAATCCCTGTTATACACATACCCCACTCGCACAGGACATTTCGCGTGTGAAACTTCCTGCGAATCCCTGTTATACACATACCCCACTCGCACAGGGCATTTCGCGTGAGAAACTTCCTGTGAACCCCTGTTATACACGTTCCCCTCTCCAATCGCGTGTGAAACTTCCCGCGCACCCCAGGAATACACGTACCCCACTCGCACAGGGCATTTCGCGTGTGAAACTTCATGCGCACCCCAGGAATACACGTACCCCACTCGCACAGGGCATTCCGCATGTGAAACTTCCAGCGAACCCCTGTTATACACGTACCCCACTCACACAGGGCATTTCGCGTGTGAAACTTCCCACGAACCCTTGTTATACACGTTTCCCTCTCCAATCGCGTGTGAAACTTCATGCGCACCCCAGGAATACACGTACCCCACTGGCACAGGGCCAATCGAGTGTCAAACTTCCCGTGAACCCCTGTTATATACTTTCCCCTCTCCAATCGTGTGTGAAACTTCCCGCGCACCACAGGAATACACGTACCCCACTCGCACAGGGCATTTTGCGTGTGAAACTTCACACGCACCCCAGGAATACACGTACTCCACTCGAACAGGGCATTTCGCGTGTGAAACTTCCCGCGAATCCCTGTTATACAAGTACCCCACTCGCACAAAGCATTTCACGTGTGAAACTTCCCGCGAACCCCTGTTATACACGTTCCCCTCTCCAATCGCGTGTGAAACTTCCCGCGCACCCCAGGAATACACGTACCCCACTCGCACAGGGCATTTCGCGTGTGAAACTTCACGCGCACCCAAGGAATACACATAACCCACTCGCACAGGGAATTTTGCATGTGAAACTTCCTGCGAATCCCTGTTATACACATACCCCACTCGCACAGGGCATTTCGCGTGAGAAACTTCCTGTGAACCCCTGTTATACACGTACCCCACTCGCACAGGGCATTTCGCGTGTGAAACTTCACGCGCACCCAAGGAATACACATACCCCACTCGCACAGGGAATTTTGCATGTGAAACTTCCTGCGAATCCCTGTTATACACATACCCCACTCGCACAGGACATTTCGCGTGTGAAACTTCCTGCGAATCCCTGTTATACACATACCCCACTCGCACAGGGCATTTCGCGTGAGAAACTTCCTGTGAACCCCTGTTATACACGTTCCCCTCTCCAATCGCGTGTGAAACTTCCCGCGCACCCCAGGAATACACGTACCCCACTCGCACAGGGCATTTCGCGTGTGAAACTTCATGCGCACCCCAGGAATACACGTACCCCACTCGCACAGGGCATTCCGCATGTGAAACTTCCAGCGAACCCCTGTTATACACGTACCCCACTCACACAGGGCATTTCGCGTGTGAAACTTCCCACAAACCCTTGTTATACACGTTCCCCTCTCCAATCGCGTGTGAAACTTCATGCGCACCCCAGGAATACACGTACCCCACTGGCACAGGGCCAATCGAGTGTCAAACTTCCCGTGAACCCCTGTTATATACGTTCCCCTCTCCAATCGTGTGTGAAACTTCCCGCGCACCCCAGGAATACACGTACCCCACTCGCATAGGGCATTTCGCGTATGAAACTTCCCGTAGACCCCTGTTATATATGTTCCCCTCTCCAATCACGTGTGAAACTTCCCGCGCACCCCAGGAATACACGTACCCCACTCGCACAGGGCATGTCACGTGTGAAACTTCACGTGCACCCCAGGAATACACGTACCCCACTGGCACAGGGCTTAACGTGTGTGAAACTTCCCGCGCACCCCAGGAATACACGTAATTCACTCGCAAAGGGCATTTCACGTGTGAAACTTCCCGCAAACCCCTGTTATACACGTTCCCCTCTCCAATCGCGTGTGAAACTTCCCACGCACTACAGGAATACACGTACCCCACTCGCACAGCGCATTTCATGTGTGAAACTTCACGCGCACCCCAGAAATACATGTACCCCACTCGCACAGGGCATTTCGCGTGTGAAACTTCCTGCGAATCCCTGTTATACACATACCCCACTCGCACAGGGCATTTGGCATGAGAAACTTCCTGTGAACCCCTGTTATACACGTTCCCCTCCTCCCGCGCACCCCAGGAATACATGTAACCCACACACACAGGGCATTTCGCGTGTTAAACTTCCCGCAAACCCCTGTTATATACGGTCCCCTCTCCAATCGCGTGTGAAACTTCCCGCGCATCCCAGAAATAGACATACCACACTCGCACAGGGCATTTCGCATGTGAAACTTCCCGCGAACCCCTGTTATATACGTTCCCCTCTCCAATCACGTGAGAAACTTCCCGCGCACCCCAGGAATACACGTACCCCACTCGCACAGGGCATTTCACGTGTGAAACTTCACGTGCACCCCAGGAATACACGTACCCCACTGGCAAAGGGCCTATCGCGTGTGAAACTTCCCGCGCAACCCAGGAATACATGTACCCCACTCGCATAGGTCATTTCGCGTGTGAAACTTCCCGCAAACCCCTGTTATACACGTTCCCCTCTCCTAACGCGTGTGAAACTTCCCGCGCACCACAGGAATACACGTACCCCACTCGCACAGCGCATTTTGCGTGTGAAACTTCACACGCACCCCAGGAATACACGTACTCCACTCGAACAGGGCATTTCGCGTGTGAAACTTCCCGCGAATCCCTGTTATACAAGTACCCCACTCGCACAAAGCATTTCACGTGTGAAACTTCCCGCGAACCCCTGTTATACACGTTCCCCTCTCCAATCGCGTGTGAAACTTCCCGCGCACCCCAGGAATACACGTACCCCACTCGCACAGGGCATTTCGCGTGTGAAACTTCACGCGCACCCAAGGAATACACATACCCCACTCGCACAGGGAATTTTGCATGTGAAACTTCCTGCGAACCCCTGTTAAACACCTACCCCACTCGCACAGGGCATTTCGCGTGTGAAACTTCCCACTAACCCCTGTTATACACGTTCCCCTCTCCAATCGCGTATGAAACTTCATGCGCACCCCAGGAATACTCGTACCCCACTGGCACAGGGACTATTGCGTGTGAAACTTCCCGCGCACCCCAGGAATACATGTACTCCACTTGCATAGGGCATTTCGTGTGTGAAACTTCCCGCAAACCCCTGTTATACACGTACCCCACTTGCACAGGGTGTTTCGCGTGTGAAACTTCCTACAAACCCCTGTTATACACGTTCCCCTCTCCAATCGCGTGTGAAACTTCACGCGCACCCCAGGAATACACGTACCCCACTCGCACAGGGCATTTCACGTGTGAAACTTCACGTGCACCCCAGCAATACACGTACCCCACTCGCACAGGGCATTTCGCATGTGAAACTTCCCGCGAACCCCTCTTATACACGTACCCCACTCGCACAGGTTATTTCGCGTGTGAAACTTCCCGCGAACCCCTGTTATATACGTTCTCCTCTCCAATCGCGTGTGAAACTTCCCGCGCACCCCAGGAATACGCGTACCCCACTCGCACAGGGCATTTCGCGTGTGAAACTTCCCGCGAACCCCTGTTATACACGTTCCCCTCTCCAATCGTGTGTGAAACTTCCTGCGCACCCCAGGAATACATGTAACCCACACACACAGGGCATTTCGTGGTTGAAACTTCCCGCGAACCCCTGTTATATACGTTCCCCTCCCCAATCGCATGTGAAACTTCTCATGCACCCCAGGAATACACATACCCCACTCCCACAGGGCATTTAACGTGTGAAACTTCACGCTCACCCCAGGAATACACGTACCCCACTGGCACAGGGCCGATCGCGTGTGAAACTTTCAGCGCACCCCAGGAATACATGTATCCCACTCACACAGGGCCTATCGCATGTGAAACTTCCCGCGCACCCCAGGAATACACGTACCCCACTCGCACAGGGCATTTCGCGTGTGAAACTTCCCGCGAACCCCTGTTATACACGTTCCCCTCTCCAATTGCGTGCAAAACTTCCCGCGCTCCCCAGGAATACACGTACCCCACTCGCACAGGGCATTTCGCATGTGAAACTTCCCGCGAACCCCTCTTATACACGTACCCCACTCGCACAGGGCATTTTGTGTGTGAAACTTCCCACGAACCCCTGTTAAACACGTTCCCCTCTCCAATCGCATGTGAAACTTCACGCGCACCCCAGGGATACACGTACCCCACTCGCAAAGCGCATTTCGCATGTGAAACTTCCCGCGAACCCCTCTTATACACGTACCCCACTCTTACAGGGCATTTTGTGTGTGAAACTTCCCACGAACCCCTGTTAAACACATTCCCCTCTCCAATCGCATGTGAAACTTCTCGTGCACCCCAGGAATACACATACCCCACTCGCACAGGGCATTTAACGTGTGAAACTTCACGCTCACCCCAGGAATACACGTACCCCACTGGCACAGGGCCGGTCGCATGTGAAACTTCCCGCGCACCCCAGGAATACACGTACCACACTCGCACAGGGCATTTCGCGTGTGAAACTTCCCGCGAACCCCTGTTATACACGTTCCCCTCTCCAATTGCATGCGAAACTTCCCGCGCTCCCCAGGAATGCACGTACCCCACTCGCACAGGGCATTTCGCGTGTGAAACTTCACGCGCACCCCAGGAATACACGTACCCCACTCGCACAGGGCATTTCGCGTGTGAAACATTCCCACGAACCCCTGTTATACACGTTCCCCTCTCCAATCGCGTGTGAAACTTCATGCGCACCCCAGGAATACACGTACCCCACTGGCACAGGGCCTATCGCGTGTGAAACTTCCCGCGCACCCCAGGAATACATGTACTCCACTTGCACAGGGCATTTCGTGTGTGAAACTTCCCGCAAACCCCTGTTATACACGTACCCCACTTGCACAGGGTGTTTCGCGTGTGAAACTTCCTACAAACCCCTGTTATACACGTTCGCCTCTCCAATCGCGTGTGAAACTTCACGCGCACCCCAGGAATACACGTACCCCACTCACACAGGGCATTTCACGTGTGAAACTTCACCTGCACCCCAGCAATACACGTACCCCACTCGCACAGGGCATTTCGCATGTGAAACTTCCCGCGAACCCCTCTTATACACCTACCCCACTCGCACAGGTTATTTCGCGTGTGAAACTTCCCGCGAACCCCTGTTATACACGTTCCCCTCTCCAATCGTGTGTGAAACTTCCTGCGCACCCCAGGAATACATGTAACCCACACACACAGGGCATTTCGTGTGTGAAACTTCCCGCGAACCCCTGTTATATACGTTCCCCTCTCCAATCGCATGTGAAACTTCTCATGCACCCCAGGAATACACATACCCCACTCCCACAGGGCATTTAACGTGTGAAACTTCACGCTCACCCCAGGAATACACGTACCCCACTGGCACAGAGCCGATCGCGTGTGAAACTTTCAGCGCACCCCAGGAATACATGTATCCCACTCACACAGGGCCTATCGCATGTGAAACTTCCCGCGCACCCCAGGAATACACGTACCCCACTCGCACAGGGCATTTTGCGTGTGAAACTTCCCGCGAACCCCTGTTATACACGTTCCCCTCTCCAATTGCGTGCAAAACTTCCCGCGCTCCCCAGGAATACACGTACCCCACTCGCACAGGGCATTTCGCATGTGAAACTTCCCGCGAACCCCTCTTATACACGTACCCCACTCGCACAGGGCATTTTGTGTGTGAAACTTCCCACGAACCCCTGTTAAACACGTTCCCCTCTCCAATCGCATGTGAAACTTCACGCGCACCCCAGGGATACACGTACCCCACTCGCAAAGCGCATTTCGCATGTGAAACATCCCGCGAACCCCTCTTATACACGTACCCCACTCGCACAGGGCATTTTGTGTGTGAAACTTCCCACAAACCCCTGTTAAACACATTCCCATCTCCAATCGCATGTGAAACTTCTCGTGCACCCCAGGAATACACATACCCCACTCGCACAGGGCATTTAACGTGTGAAACTTCACGCTCACCCCAGGAATACACGTACCCCACTGGCACAGGGCCGATCGCATGTGAAACTTCCCGCGCACCCCAGGAATACACGTACCCCACTTGCACAGGGCATTTCGCGTGTGAAACTTCCCGCGAACCCCTGTTATACACGTTCCCCTCTCCAATTGCGTGTGAAACTTCCCGCGCTCCCCAGTTATGCACGTACCCCACTCGCACAGGGCATTTCGCGTGTGAAACTTCACGCGCACCCCAGGAATACACGTACCCCACTCGCACAGGGCATTTCGCGTGTGAAACTTCCCGCGAACCCCTGTTATACACGTTCCCCTCTCCAATTGCGTGCGAAACTTCCCGCGCTCCCCAGGAATACACGTACCCCACTCGTACAGGGCATTTCGCATGTGAAACTTCACGCGCACCCCAGGAATACACGTACCCCACTCGAACAGGGCATTTCGCATGTGAAACTTCCTGCGAATCCCGGTTATACACGTACCCCACTCGCACAGGCCATTTCGCGTGTGAAACTTCCCGCAAACCCCTGTTATACATGTTCCCCTCTCCAATCGCGTGTGAAACTTCCCGCGCACCCCAGGAATACACGTACCACACTGGCACAGGGCATTTTGTGTGTGAAACTTCCCGCGAATACCTGTTATGCACGTTCCCCTCTCCAATCGCATGTGAAACTTCCCGCGCACCCCAGGAATACACGTATCCCACTCGCACAGCGCATTTTGCGTGTGAAACTTCACACGCATCCCAGGAATACACGTACCCCACTCGCACAGGGCATTTCGCATGTGAAACTTCCCGCGAATCCCTGTTATACACGTACCCCACTCGCACAGGGCATTTCGCGTGTGAAACTTCCTGTGAACCCCTGTTATACACGTTCCCCTCTCCAATCGCGTGTGAAACTTCCCGCGCACCCCAGGAATACACGTACCCCACTCGCACAGGGCATTTCACGTGTGAAACTTCACGCACACCCCAGGAATACACGTACCCCACTCGCACAGGGCATTTCACATGTGAAACTTCCCGCGAACCCCTCTTATACACGTACCCCACTCGCACAGGGCATTTCGCATGTGAAACGTCCCACGAACCCCTGTTATACACGTTCCCCTCTCCAATCGCGTGAGAAACTTCCTGCGGACCCCAGGATTACACGTAACCCACTCGCACAGGGCATTTCACATGTGACACTTCACGCTCACCCCAGGAATACACGTACCCCACTGGCACAGGGCCGATCGCATGTGAAACTTCCCGCGCACCCCAGGAATACACGTACCCCACTCGCACAGGGCATTTCGCGTGTGAAACTTCCCGCGAACCCCTGTTATACACGTTCCCCTCTCCAATTGCGTGTGAAACTTCCCGCGCTCCCCAGTTATGCACGTACCCCACTCGCACAGGGCATTTTGCGTGTGAAACTTCACGCGCACCCCAGGAATACACGTACCCCACTCGCACAGGGCATTTCGCGTGTGAAACTTCCCGCGAACCCCTGTTATACACGTTCCCCTCTCCAATTGCGTGCGAAACTTCCCGCGCTCCCCAGGAATACACGTACCCCACTCGCACAGGGCATTTCGCATGTGAAACTTCACGCGCACCCCAGGAATACACGTACCCCACTCGAACAGGGCATTTCGCATGTGAAACTTCCTGCGAATCCCGGTTATACACGTACCCCACTCGCACAGGCCATTTCGCGTGTGAAACTTCCCGCAAACCCCTGTTATACATGTTCCCCTCTCCAATCGCGTGTGAAACTTCCCGCGCACCCCAGGAATACACGTACCACACTGGCACAGGGCATTTTGCGTGTGAAACTTCCCGCGAACACCTGTTATACACGTTCCCCTCTCCAATCGCATGTGAAACTTCCCGCGCACCCCAGGAATACACGTATCCCACTCGCACAGCGCATTTTGCGTGTGAAACTTCACACGCATCCCAGGAATACACGTACCCCACTCGCACAGGGCATTTCGCATGTGAAACTTCCCGCGAATCCCTGTTATACACGTACCCCACTCGCACAGGGGATTTCGCGTGTGAAACTTCCTGTGAACCCCTGTTATACACGTTCCCCTCTCCAATCGCGTGTGAAACTTCCCGCGCACCCCAGGAATACACGTACCCCACTCGCACAGGGCATTTCACGTGTGAAACTTCACGCACACCCCAGGAATACACGTACCCCACTCGCACAGGGCATTTCACATGTGAAACTTCCCCCGAACCCCTCTTATACACGTACCCCACTCGCACAGGGCATTTCGCATGTGAAACGTCCCACGAACCCCTGTTATACACGTTCCCCTCTCCAATCGCGTGAGAAACTTCCTGCGCACCCCAGGATTACACGTAACCCACTCGCACAGGGCATTTCACATGTGACACTTCACGCGCATCCCAGGAATACACGTACCCCACTGGCACAGGGCCTATCGCGTGTGAAACTTCCAGCGCACCCCAGGAATACACGTAATCCACTCGCAAAGGGCATTTCACGTGTGAAACTTCCCGCAAACCTCTGTTATACACGTTCCCCTCTCCAATCGCGTGTGAAACTTCCCACGCACTACAGGAATACACGTACCCCACTCGCACAGCACATTTCGCGTGTGAAACTTCCCGCGAACCCCTGTTATACACGTTCCCCTCTCCAATCGTGTGTGAAACTTCCTGCGCACCCCAGGAATACATGTAACCCACACACACAAGGCATTTCGTGTGTGAAACTTCCCGCGAACCCCTGTTATATACGTTCCCCTCTCCAATCGCATGTGAAACTTCTCATGCACCCCAGGAATACACATACCCCACTCCCACAGGGCATTTAACGTGTGAAACTTCACGCTCACCCCAGGAATACACGTACCCCACTGGCACAGGGCCGATCGCGTGTGAAACTTTCAGCGCACCCCAGGAATACATGTATCCCACTCACACAGGGCCTATCGCATGTGAAACTTCCCGCGCACCCCAGGAATACACGTACCCCACTCGCACAGGGCATTTCGCGTGTGAAACTTCCCGCGAACCCCTGTTATACACGTTCCCCTCTCCAATTGCGTGCAAAACTTCCCGCGCTCCCCAGGAATACACGTACCCCACTCGCACAGGGCATTTCGCATGTGAAACTTCCCGCGAACCCCTCTTATACACGTACCCCACTCGCACAGGGCATTTTGTGTGTGAAACTTCCCACGAACCCCTGTTAAACACGTTCCCCTCTCCAATCGCATGTGAAACTTCACGCGCACCCCAGGGATACACGTACCCCACTCGCAAAGCGCATTTCGCATGTGAAACATCCCGCGAACCCCTCTTATACACGTACCCCACTCGCACAGGGTATTTTGTGTGTGAAACTTCCCACGAACCCCTGTTAAACACATTCCCCTCTCCAATCGCATGTGAATCTTCTCGTGCACCCCAGGAATACACATACCCCACTCGCACAGGGCATTTAACGTGTGAAACTTCACGCTCACCCCAGGAATACACGTACCCCACTGGCACAGGGCCGATCGCATGTGAAACTTCCCGCGCACCCCAGGAATACACGTACCCCACTCGCACAGGGCATTTCGCGTGTGAAACTTCCCGCGAACCCCTGTTATACACGTTCCCCTCTCCAATTGCGTGTGAAACTTCCCGCGCTCCCCAGTTATGCACGTACCCCACTCGCACAGGGCATTTCGCGTGTGAAACTTCACGCGCACCCCAGGAATACACGTACCCCACTCGCACAGGGCATTTCGCGTGTGAAACTTCCCGCGAACCCCTGTTATACACGTTCCCCTCTCCAATTGCGTGCGAAACTTCCCGCGCTCCCCAGGAATACACGTACCCCACTCGCACAGGGCATTTCGCATGTGAAACTTCACGCGCACCCCAGGAATACACGTACCCCACTCGAACAGGGCATTTCGCATGTGAAACTTCCTGCGAATCCCGGTTATACACGTACCCCACTCGCACAGGCCATTTCGCGTGTGAAACTTCCCGCAAACCCCTGTTATACATGTTCCCCTCTCCAATCGCGTGTGAAACTTCCCGCGCACCCCAGGAATACACGTACCACACTGGCACAGGGCATTTTGTGTGTGAAACTTCCCGCGAATACCTGTTATGCACGTTCCCCTCTCCAATCGCATGTGAAACTTCCCGCGCACCCCAGGAATACACGTATCCCACTCGCACAGCGCATTTTGCGTGTGAAACTTCACACGCATCCCAGGAATACACGTACCCCACTCGCACAGGGCATTTCGCATGTGAAACTTCCCGCGAATCCCTGTTATACACGTACCCCACTCGCACAGGGCATTTCGCGTGTGAAACTTCCTGTGAACCCCTGTTATACACGTTCCCCTCTCCAATCGCGTGTGAAACTTCCCGCGCACCCCAGGAATACACGTACCCCACTCGCACAGGGCATTTCACGTGTGAAACTTCACGCACACCCCAGGAATACACGTACCCCACTCGCACAGGGCATTTCACATGTGAAACTTCCCGCGAACCCCTCTTATACACGTACCCCACTCGCACAGGGCATTTCGCATGTGAAACGTCCCACGAACCCCTGTTATACACGTTCCCCTCTCCAATCGCGTGAGAAACTTCCTGCGCACCCCAGGATTACACGTAACCCACTCGCACAGGGCATTTCACATGTGACACTTCACGCTCACCCCAGGAATACACGTACCCCACTGGCACAGGGCCGATCGCATGTGAAACTTCCCGCGCACCCCAGGAATACACGTACCCCACTCGCACAGGGCATTTCGCGTGTGAAACTTCCCGCGAACCCCTGTTATACACGTTCCCCTCTCCAATTGCGTGTGAAACTTCCCGCGCTCCCCAGTTATGCACGTACCCCACTCGCACAGGGCATTTCGCGTGTGAAACTTCACGCGCACCCCAGGAATACACGTACCCCACTCGCACAGGGCATTTCGCGTGTGAAACTTCCCGCGAACCCCTGTTATACACGTTCCCCTCTCCAATTGCGTGCGAAACTTCCCGCGCTCCCCAGGAATACACGTACCCCACTCGCACAGGGCATTTCGCATGTGAAACTTCACGCGCACCCCAGGAATACACGTACCCCACTCGAACAGGGCATTTCGCATGTGAAACTTCCTGCGAATCCCGGTTATACACGTACCCCACTCGCACAGGCCATTTCGCGTGTGAAACTTCCCGCAAACCCCTGTTATACATGTTCCCCTCTCCAATCGCGTGTGAAACTTCCCGCGCACCCCAGGAATACACGTACCACACTGGCACAGGGCATTTTGCGTGTGAAACTTCCCGCGAACACCTGTTATACACGTTCCCCTCTCCAATCGCATGTGAAACTTCCCGCGCACCCCAGGAATACACGTATCCCACTCGCACAGCGCATTTTGCGTGTGAAACTTCACACGCATCCCAGGAATACACGTACCCCACTCGCACAGGGCATTTCGCATGTGAAACTTCCCGCGAATCCCTGTTATACACGTACCCCACTCGCACAGGGGATTTCGCGTGTGAAACTTCCTGTGAACCCCTGTTATACACGTTCCCCTCTCCAATCGCGTGTGAAACTTCCCGCGCACCCCAGGAATACACGTACCCCACTCGCACAGGGCATTTCACGTGTGAAACTTCACGCACACCCCAGGAATACACGTACCCCACTCGCACAGGGCATTTCACATGTGAAACTTCCCCCGAACCCCTCTTATACACGTACCCCACTCGCACAGGGCATTTCGCATGTGAAACGTCCCACGAACCCCTGTTATACACGTTCCCCTCTCCAATCGCGTGAGAAACTTCCTGCGCACCCCAGGATTACACGTAACCCACTCGCACAGGGCATTTCACATGTGACACTTCACGCGCATCCCAGGAATACACGTACCCCACTGGCACAGGGCCTATCGCGCGTGAAACTTCCAGCGCACCCCAGGAATACACGTAATCCACTCGCAAAGGGCATTTCACGTGTGAAACTTCCCGCAAACCTCTGTTATACACGTTCCCCTCTCCAATCGCGTGTGAAACTTCCCACGCACTACAGGAATACACGTACCCCACTCGCACAGCACATTTCGCGTGTGAAACTTCCCGCGAACCCCTGTTATACACGTTCCCCTCTCCAATCGTGTGTGAAACTTCCTGCGCACCCCAGGAATACATGTAACCCACACACACAAGGCATTTCGTGTGTGAAACTTCCCGCGAACCCCTGTTATATACGTTCCCCTCTCCAATCGCATGTGAAACTTCTCATGCACCCCAGGAATACACATACCCCACTCCCACAGGGCATTTAACGTGTGAAACTTCACGCTCACCCCAGGAATACACGTACCCCACTGGCACAGGGCCGATCGCGTGTGAAACTTTCAGCGCACCCCAGGAATACATGTATCCCACTCACACAGGGCCTATCGCATGTGAAACTTCCCGCGCACCCCAGGAATACACGTACCCCACTCGCACAGGGCATTTCGCGTGTGAAACTTCCCGCGAACCCCTGTTATACACGTTCCCCTCTCCAATTGCGTGCAAAACTTCCCGCGCTCCCCAGGAATACACGTACCCCACTCGCACAGGGCATTTCGCATGTGAAACTTCCCGCGAACCCCTCTTATACACGTACCCCACTCGCACAGGGCATTTTGTGTGTGAAACTTCCCACGAACCCCTGTTAAACACGTTCCCCTCTCCAATCGCATGTGAAACTTCACGCGCACCCCAGGGATACACGTACCCCACTCGCAAAGCGCATTTCGCATGTGAAACATCCCGCGAACCCCTCTTATACACGTACCCCACTCGCACAGGGCATTTTGTGTGTGAAACTTCCCACGAACCCCTGTTAAACACATTCCCCTCTCCAATCGCATGTGAAACTTCTCGTGCACCCCAGGAATACACATACCCCACTCGCACAGGGCATTTAACGTGTGAAACTTCACGCTCACCCCAGGAATACACGTACCCCACTGGCACAGGGCCGATCGCATGTGAAACTTCCCGCGCACCCCAGGAATACACGTACCCCACTCGCACAGGGCATTTCGCGTGTGAAACTTCCCGCGAACCCCTGTTATACACGTTCCCCTCTCCAATTGCGTGTGAAACTTCCCGCGCTCCCCAGTTATGCACGTACCCCACTCGCACAGGGCATTTCGCGTGTGAAACTTCACGCGCACCCCAGGAATACACGTACCCCACTCGCACAGGGCATTTCGCGTGTGAAACTTCCCGCGAACCCCTGTTATACACGTTCCCCTCTCCAATTGCGTGCGAAACTTCCCGCGCTCCCCAGGAATACACGTACCCCACTCGCACAGGGCATTTCGCATGTGAAACTTCACGCGCACCCCAGGAATACACGTACCCCACTCGAACAGGGCATTTCGCATGTGAAACTTCCTGCGAATCCCGGTTATACACGTACCCCACTCGCACAGGCCATTTCGCGTGTGAAACTTCCCGCAAACCCCTGTTATACATGTTCCCCTCTCCAATCGCGTGTGAAACTTCCCGCGCACCCCAGGAATACACGTACCACACTGGCACAGGGCATTTTGCGTGTGAAACTTCCCGCGAACACCTGTTATACACGTTCCCCTCTCCAATCGCATGTGAAACTTCCCGCGCACCCCAGGAATACACGTATCCCACTCGCACAGCACATTTTGCGTGTGAAAATCACACGCATCCCAGGAATACACGTACCCCACTCGCACAGGGCATTTCGCATGTGAAACTTCCCGCGAATCCCTGTTATACACGTACCCCACTCGCACAGGGCATTTCGCGTGTGAAACTTCCTGTGAACCCCTGTTATACACGTTCCCCTCTCCAATCGCGTGTGAAACTTCCCGCGCACCCCAGGAATACACGTACCCCACTCGCACAGGGCATTTCACGTGTGAAACTTCACGCACACCCCAGGAATACACGTACCCCACTCGCACAGGGCATTTCACATGTGAAACTTCCCGCGAACCCCTCTTATACACGTACCCCACTCGCAAAGGGCATTTCGCATGTGAAACGTCCCACGAACCCCTGTTATACACGTTCCCCTCTCCAATCGCGTGAGAAACTTCCTGCGCACCCCAGGATTACACGTAACCCACTCGCACAGGGCATTTCACATGTGACACTTCACGCGCATCCCAGGAATACACGTACCCCACTGGCACAGGGCCTATCGCGTGTGAAACTTCCAGCGCACCCCAGGAATACACGTAATCCACTCGCAAAGGGCATTTCACGTGTGAAACTTCCCGCAAACCTCTGTTATACACGTTCCCCTCTCCAATCGCGTGTGAAACTTCCCACGCACTACAGGAATACACGTACCCCACTCGCACAGCACATTTCGCGTGTGAAACTTCATGCGCACCCCAGGAATACACGTACCCCACTCGCACAGGGCATTTCGCGTGTGAAACTTCCTGCAAATCCCTGTTATACACATACCCCACTCGCACAGGGCATTTCGCGTGAGAAACTTCCTGTGAACCCCTGTTATACACGTTCCCCTCTACAATCGCGTGTGAAACTTCCCGCGCACCCCAGGAATACACGTAGCCCACTAGCACAGGGCATTTCGCGTGTGAAACTTCACGTGCACCCCAGGAATACACGTACCCCACTCGCACAGGGCATTGCGCATGTGAAACTTCCAGCGAACCCCTGTTATACACGTACCCCACTCACACAGGGCATTTTGCGTGTGAAACTTCCCACGAACCCTTGTTATACACGTTCCCCTCTCCAATCGCGTGTGAAAGATCATGCGCACCCCAGGGATACACGTACCCCACTCGCACAGGGCATTTCGCATGTGAAACTTCCCGTGAACCCCTCTTATACACGTACCCCACTCGCACAGAGCATTTCGCGTGTGAAACTTCCCACGAACCCCTGTTAAACACGTTCCCCTCTCCAATCGCATGTGAAACTTCCCGCGCACCCCAGGAATACACGTACCCCACTCGCACAGGGCATTTCACGTGTGAAACTTCACGCGCACCCCAGGAATACACGTACCCCACTGGCACAGGGCCGATCGCGTGTGAAACTTTCCACGCACCCCAGGAATACATGTATCCCACTCGCACAGGGCCTATCGCATGTGAAACTTCCCGTGCACCCCAGGAATACACGTACCCCACTCGCACAGGGCATTTCGCGTGTGAAACTTCCCGCGAACCCCTGTTATACACGTTCCCCTCTCCAATTGCGTGCGAAACTTCCCGCGCACCCCAGGAATACACGTACCCCACTCGCACAGGGCATTTCGCGTGTGAAACTTCACGCGCACCCCAGGAATACACGTACCCCACTCGAACAGGGCATTTCGCATGTGAAACTTCCCGCGAATCCCTGTTATACACGTACCCCACTCGCACAGGCCATTTCGCGTGTGAAACTTCCCGCAAACCCCTCTTATACATGTTCCCCTCTCCAATCGCGTGTGAAACTTCCCGCGCACCCCAGGAATACACGTACCCCACTGGCACAGGGCCTATCGCGTGTGAAACTTCCAGCGCAACCCAGGAATACACGAACCCCACTCGCACAGGGCATTTCGCGTGTGAAACTTCCCGCGAACACCTGTTATACACGTTCCCCTCTCCAATCGCGTGTGAAACTTCCCGCGCACCCCAGGAATACACGTACCCCACTCGCACAGCGCATTTTGCATGTTATCACTTCACACGCATCCCAGTAATACACGTACCCCACTCGCACAGGGCATTTCGCATGTGAAACTTCCCGCAAATCCCTGTTATACACGTACCCCTCTCGCACAGGGCATTTCGCGTGTTAAACTTCCCGTGAACCCCTGTTATACACGTTCCCCTCTCCAATCGCGTGTGAAACTTCCAGCGCACCCCAGGAATACACGTAATCCACTCGCACAGGGCATTTCGCGTGTGAAACTTCCCGTAAACCCCTGTTATACACGTTCCCCTCTCCAATTGCGTGTGAAACTTCCCGCGCACTACAGGAATACACGTACCCCACTCGCACAGCGCATTTCGCGTGTGAAACTTCACGCGCACCCCAGGAATACACGTACCCCACTCGCACAGGACATTTCGCGTGTGAAACTTCCTGCGAATCCCTGTTATACACATACCCCACTCGCACAGGGCATTTCGCGTGAGAAACTTCCTGTGAACCCCTGTTATACACGTTCCCGTCTCCAATCGCGTGAGAAACTTCCTGCGCACCCCAGGAATACACGTAACCCACTCGCACAGGGCATTTCACGTGTGAAACTTCACGCGCACCCCAGGAATACACGTACCCCACTGGCACAGGGCCTATTGCGTGTGAAACTTCCAGCGCACCCCAGGAATACACGTAATCCCCTCGCAAAGGGCATTTCACGTGTGAAACTTCCCGCAAACCCCTGTTATACACGTTCCCCTCTCCAATCGCGTGTGAAACTTCCCACGCACTACAGGAATACACGTACCCCACTCGCACAGCACATTTCGCGTGTGAAACTTCATGCGCACCCCAGGAATACACGTACCCCACTCGCACAGGGCATTTCACATGTGAAACTTCCTGCGAATCCCTGTTATACACATACCCCACTCGCACAGGGCATTTCGCGTGAGAAACTTCCTGTGAACCCCTGTTATACACGTTCCCCTCTCCAATCGCGTGTGAAACTTCCCGCGCACCCCAGGAATACACGTAGAACACTCGCACAGGGCATTTCGCGTGTGAAACTTCACGCGCACCCCAGGAATACACGTACCCCACTCGCACAGTGCATTGCGCATGTGAAACTTCCAGCGAACCCCTGTTATACACGTACCCCACTCACACAGGGCATTTTGCGTGTGAAACTTCCCACGAACCCTTGTTATACACGTTCCCCTCTCCAATCGCGTGTGAAAGTTCATGCGCACCCCAGGGATACACGTACCCCACTCACACAGGGCATTTCGCATGTGAAACTTCCCGCGAACCCCTCTTATACACGTACCCCACTCGCACAAGGCATTTCGTGTGTGAAACTTCCCACGAACCCCTGTTAAACACGTTCCCCTCTCCAATCGCATGTGAAACTTCCCACGCACCCCAGGAATACACGTACCCCACTCGCACAGCGCACCCCAGGAATACACGTACCCCACTGGCACAGGGCCGATCGCGTGTGAAACTTTCCGCGCACCCCAGGAATACATGTATCCCACTCGCACAGGGCCTATCGCATGTGAAACTTCCCGCGCACCCCAGGAATACACGTACCCCACTCGCACAGGGCATTTCGCGTGTGAAACTTCCCGTGAACACCTGTTATACATGTTCCCCTCTCCAATCGTGTGTGAAACTTCCCGCGCACCCCAGGAATACACGTACCCCACTCGCACAGCGCATTTTGCGTGTGAAACTTCACACGCATCCCAGTAATACACGTACCCCACTCGCACAGGGCATTTCGCATGTGAAACTTCCCGCGAATCCCTGTTATACACGAACCCCTCTCGCACAGGACATTTCGCGTGTTAAACTTCCCGTGAACCCCTGTTATACACGTTCCCCTCTCCAATCGCGTGTGAAACTTCCCGCGCACCCCAGGAATACACGTACCCCACTCGCACAGGGCATTTCACGTGTGAAACTTCACGCACACCCCAGGAATACACGTTCCCCACTCGCACAGGGCATTTCACATGTGAAACTTCCCGCAAACCCCTCTTATACACGTACCCCACTCGCTCAGGGCATTTCGCATGTGAAACTTCCCACGAACCCCTGTTATACACGTTCCCCTCTCCAATCGCGTGAGAAACTTCCTGCGCACCCCAGGAATACACGTAACCCACTCGCACAGGGCATTTCACGTGTGAAACTTCACGCGCACCCCAGGAATACACGTACCCCACTGGCACAGGGCTTACCGTGTATAACAGGGATTCGCGGGAAGTTTCACATGCGAAATGCCCTGTTCGAGTGGGGTACGTGTATTCCTGGGGTGCGCGTGAAGTTTCACACGCGAAATGCCCTGTGCGAGTGGGGTACGTGTATTCCTGGGGAGCGCGGGAAGTTTCGCACGCAATTGGAGAGGGGAACGTGTATAACAGGGGTTCGCGGGAAGTTTCACACGCGAAATGCCCTGTGCGAGTGGGGTACGTGTATTCCTGGGGTGCGCAGGAAGTTTCACATGCGATAGGCCCTGTGTGAGTGGGATACATGTATTCCTGGGGTGCGCTGAAAGTTTCACACGCGATCGGCCCTGTGCCAGTGGGGTACGTGTATTCCTGGGGTTAGTGTGAAGTTTTACACATTAAATGCCCTGTGCGAGTGGGGTATGTGTATTCCTGGGGTGCACGGGAAGTTTCACATGCGATTGGAGAGGGTAACGTGTTTAACAGGGGTTCGTGGGAAGTTTCACACACGAAATGCCCTGTGCGAGTGGGGTACGTGTATAAGAGGGGTTCGCGGGAAGTTTCACATGCGAAATGCGCTGTGCCAGTGGGGTACGTGTATCCCTGGGGTGCGCGTGAAGTTTGACATGCGAAATGCCCTGTGCGAGTGGGGTACGTGTATAACAGGGGTTTGCGGGAAGTTTCACACTCGAAATGCCCTGTGCGAGTGGATTACGTGTATTCCTGGGGTGCGCTGGAAGTTTCACACGCGATTGGAGAGGGAAACGTGTATAACAGGGTTTCACGGGAAGTTTCACACGCGAAATGCCTTGTGCGAGTGGGGTACGTGTATTCCTGGGGTGCGCTGGAAGTTTCACACGCGATGGGCTCTGTGCCAGTGGAGTACATGTATTCCTGGGGTGCGCGTGAAGTTTCACACGTGAAATGCCCTGTGCGATTGGGGTACGTGTATTCATGGGGTGCGCGGGAAGTTTCACACGCAATTGGAGAGGGGAACGTGTATAACAGGGGTTCACGGGAAGTTTCACACGCGAAATGCCCTGTGCGAGTGGGGTACGTGTATTCCTGGGGTGCGCGTGAAGTTTCACACGCGATTGGAGAGGGGAACGTGTATAACAGGGGTTCGCGGGAAGTTTCACAGACGAAATGCCCTGTGTGTGTGGGTTACATGTATTCCTGGGGTGCGCAGGAAGTTTCACACGCGATTGGAGAGGGGAACATGTATAACAGGGGTTCACGGGAAGTTTCACACGCGAAATGCCCTGTGCGAGTGGGGTACGTGTATTCCTGGGGTGCGCGGAAAGTTTCACACGCGATTGGAGAGGGGAACGTATATACCAGTATAACAGGGGTTTGTAGGAAGTTTCACACGCGAAACACCCTGTGCAAGTGGGGTACGTGTATAACAGGGGTTCACGGGAAGTTTCACACGCGAAATGCCCTGTGCGAGTGGGGTACGTGTATTCCTGGGGTGCGCGGGAAGTTTCACACGCGATTGGAGAGGGGAACGTATATACCAGTATAACAGGGGTTTGTAGGAAGTTTCACACACGAAATGCCCTGTGCAAGTGGAGTACATGTATTCCTGGGGTGCGCGGGAAGTTTCAGACGCGATAGGCCCTGTGCCAGTGGGGTACGTGTATTCCTGGGGTGCGCATGAAGTTTCACACGCGATTGGAGAGGGGAACGTGTATAACAGGGGTTCGTGGGAAGTTTCACACGCGAAATGCCCTGTGCGAGTGGGGTACGTGTTTAACAGGGGTTCGCAGGAAGTTTCACATGCAAAATTCCCTGTGCGAGTGGGGTACGTGTATTCCTGGGGTGCGCGGGAAGTTTCACACGCGAAATGCCCTGTGCGAGTGGGGTACGTGTATTCCTGGGGTGCGTGGGAAGTTTCACACGCGATTGGAGAGGGGAACGTGTATAACAGGGGTTCGCGGGAAGTTTCACACGCGAAATGCCCTGTGCGAGTGGGGTACGTGTATAACAGGGATTCGCGGGAAGTTTCACACGCAAAATGCCCTGTTCGAGTGGAGTACATGTATTCCTGGGGTGCGCGTGAAGTTTCACACGCAAAATGCCCTGTGCGAGTGGGGTACGTGTATTCCTGTGGTGCGCGGGAAGTTTCACAAGCGATAGGAGAGGGGAACGTGTATAACAGGGGTTTGCGGGAAGTTTCACACACGCGAAATTCCCTATGCGCGAGGGGTACATGTATTCCTGGGTTGCGCGGGAAGTTTCACACGCGATAGGCCCTTTGCCAGTGGGGTACGTGTATCCTGGGGTGCACGTGAAGTTTCACATGCGAAATGCCCTGTGCGAGTGGGGTACGTGTATTGCTGGGGTGCACGTGAAGTTTCACACGTGAAATGCCCTGTGCGAGTGGGGTACGTGTATTCCTGGGGTGCGCGTGAAGTTTCACATGCGATTGGAGAGGGGAACGTGTATAACAGGGGTTTGTAGGAAGTTTCACACGCGAAACACCCTGTGCAAGTGGGGTACGTGTATAACAGGGGTTTGCGGGAAGTTTCACACACGAAATGCCCTGTGCAAGTGGAGTACATGTATTCCTGGGGTGCGCGGGAAGTTTCACACGCGATAGTCCCTGTGCCAGTGGGGTACGTGTATTCCTGGGGTGCGCATGAAGTTTCACACGCGATTGGAGAGGGGAACGTGTATAACAGGGGTTTGTGGGAAGTTTCACACGCGAAATGCCCTGTGCGCGTGGGGTAGGTGTTTAACAGGGGTTCGCAGGAAGTTTCACATGCAAAATTCCCTGTGCGAGTGGGGTATGTGTATTCCTGGGGTGCGCGTGAAGTTTCACACGCGATTGGAGAGGGGAACGTGTATAACAGGGGTTCACAGGAAGTTTCACACGCGAAATGCCCTGTGCGAGTGGGGTACGTGTATAAAAGGGATTCGCGGGAAGTTTCACATGCGAAATGCCCTGTGCGAGTGGGGTACGTGTATTCCTGGGATGCGTGTGAAGTTTCACAGGCAAAATGCGCTGTGCGAGTGGGGTACGTGTATTCCTGGGGTGCGCGGGAAGTTTCGCACGCAATTGGAGAGGGGAACGTGTATAACAGGTGTTTGCGGGAAGTTTCACACGCGAAATGCCCTGTGCGAGTGGGGTACGTGTATTCCTGTGGTGCGCTGGAAGTTTCACACGCGATAGGCCCTGTGCCAGTGGGGTACGTGTATTCCTGGGGTGCGCGGAAAGTTTCACACGGGATCGGCCCTGTGCCAGTGGGGTACGTGTATTCCTGGGGTGCGCGTGAAGTTTCACACGTGAAATGCCCTGTGCAAGTGGGGTACGTGTATTCCTGGGGTGCGCGGGAAGTTTCACATGCGATTGGAGAGGGGAACGTGTTTAACAGGGGTTCGTGGGAAGTTTCACACGCGAAATGCCCTGTGCGAGTGGGGTACGTGTATAAGAGGGGTTCGCGGGAAGTTTCACATGCGAAATGCCCTGTGCGAGTGGGGTACGTGTATCCCTGGGGTGCGCATGAACTTTCACACGCGATTGGAGAGGGGAACGTGTATAACAAGGGTTCGTGGGAAGTTTCACATGGGAAATGTCCTGTGTGAGTGGGGTACGTGTATAACAGGGGTTCGCTGGAAGTTTCACATGCGCAATGCCCTGTGCGAGTGGGGTACGTGTATTCCTGGGGTGCGCGTGAAGTTTCACACGCGAAATGCCCTGTGCGAGTGGGCTACGTGTATTCCTGGGGTGCGCGGGAAGTTTCACACGCGATTGGAGAGGGGAACGTGTATAACAGGGGTTCACAGGAAGTTTCTCACACGAAATGCCCTGTGCGAGTGGTGTACGTGTATAAGAGGGGTTCGCGGGAAGTTTCACATGCGAAATGCCCTGTGCGAGTGGGGTACGTGTATCCCTGGGGTGCGCATGAACTTTCACACGCGATTGGAGAGGGGAACGTGTATAACAAGGGTTTGTGGGAAGTTTCACACGCGAAATACCCTGTGTGAGTGGGGTACGTGTATAACAGGGGTTCGCTGGAAGTTTCACATGCGCAATGCCCTGTGCGAGTGGGGTACGTGTATTCCTGGGGTGCGCGTGAAGTTTCACACGCAAGGTTCCGGCGATGGCGGATGACGGGCTGAAGTGAGTTGAAGATGGAGTTGAAGATGGAGCCCGTGTGATGAATAGAAGCGCCTGGAAGCACGTAAGTAAGCGCTTGTTGCCTGCTTCACGATGCGCTCTAACTGTCTTTTTATTTTGCAGGTACAAGTTCGGAGCGGCTGCCGGGTGCCGGAATACCCACTGGGTTAGATGTGGAAAGGAGTAATGGCACGTGAGTATTAAAGTTCCCCAATGTCTTTAAACGCACCTTGTTTTGTCTTTCAGATGCGGGATGCAGCGCCGAAGGCCTCCGGAGCGTACGAAGAGTTGGTAAGCTTTTGTCTTTCAGATGCCGGAATGCAGTGTGAAGACCTCCGGAGCGCACGAAGAGTAGGTAAGCCTTTGTCCTTCAGATGCCGGAATGCACCGCGAGGCGTTGGTGACAGCCGATGGACCAGGTAAGTGAAGAGCTGTCACTGAAGACCGTAATGCTAACCTGTTCTTTCTTGTCTTTATAGGTGTTGCTGAAGACTGGATTCAGGATGGTAAGCCTTTTTCCTTAGGCCCAGGATCAGATGCAGAAGACACGATGAGCGTTCTTCTGCAGAGGATGCAGAATAACGCAAAGCAAGATTCATCCATCGGGTGTGGTTTAAATAGCCTCCTGTAGTGCGTAGGTGTCTCCTTCCACAGCCACGCCTAGTAAGAAAAGAGTTCCTGCTTTCCAGAAGAGTTCCAGTGTTCTGAATCTAGGGAGTGGCTCCTGCCCCACCCAACAGGAAAAGTAGTTCCAAACAGAAGAGGATCAGAGGCTCAACTGGCAGGCAAGTAAGCAGCATGGTCTGCTGCAGGTAAGTCCACCCAAGCATTATGAGCCCGGCGCTTCCAGCGCTGGGACTGGGCATATTTATGAGCCTGGTGCCACTGGCGCCAGGACTGGGTCCAAAAGGTCCCAATTGGGACTGGTTGGCACTCGGAACCTGGGTTATGGATCTGCTTCCAAGGGAGTTGGGAAAACCCTGACCTTTTGGAAGCAGAGATCATGACAGTACCCCCCCTCAAGGCCCCTCCCAAACCGGGCTCCTCCGGGGGTTTTGGCTTGTCAGGAAATGTTCGGTGAAATCTTTTGATTAGGCGAGGAGCGTGGACATATTCAGCAGGTTCCCAGGATCTCTCTTGGGGGCCGTAGCCTTTCCAGTCAATTAGGTAAAATAGTTTAGATTTGGAGATCTTGGAGTCCAGAATGCTTTTGACTTCAAACTCGAGTTCTCCATCAACTAGGATAGGTTTTGGAGATTTACTTAGTCGGGTTTGAGGTTGCACGGGTTTTAATAGAGAGACGTGGAAGACCGGATGTATCTTCATGTGCGGGGGCAAGTCCAACTTGACCGCTACTGGGTTTACTATGGTAGTGATGGAATAGGGACCAAGGTATCTTGGGTTGAATGTGCGTGGCCCTTTTAGAGGTAGATGTTTGGTGGATAACCAGACTTGATCCCCTACTTGATATTGAGGGGCTTCCTTCCGATGTTGATCTGCTCCTTTCTTGTATTGTTCTTTAGCCCTTTGAAGGTGAGAAACAGCTTCCTTAAAGGCTTGGGTGATTGTAGAATGCAGGTAGTCTACTGCTGGTGTTTCAAGATCTTGGAGGGGATCCAACTCCGAGGTTCGAGGGTGACTGCCGTACAAAAGAAAAAACGGGGTTTTCCCAGTTCCCGAATGGACAGAGTTATTGTAGGCATATTCGGCTATCCAAAGGATGTCTTTCCAAGTTTTTTCAGTTTGTTGCAGCATGCAGCGTAAATACTGTTCCAGAGTTTGATTGGTCCTCTCGGTTTGTCCGTCGGTCTGAGGGTGGTGACTGGTCGATAGTCTCACATCAATTTGAGCCGACCGACAGCAACTTCGCCAAAAATGAGAAATAAATTGACTACCTCGATCCGAAATTAGAACCGAAGGAAAACCGTGCAGTCGGACGATGTTTTCGAGAAATTCTCGGGCCATAGTTGCTGCTGTTGGCAAGCCTTTGAGCGGAATGAAATGCGCCATCTTGGAGAATAAGTCCACGATTACTAGAATCGTATTGTATCCGGAGCATGGAGGTAGATCGGTGATGAAGTCCATAGAAAGCGTATGCCAAGGGCGAGGTGGGATGTCAATAGGGCGTAAGAGGCCTGCTGGTCTTTCCTTTTGACTCTTGTTTTGGGCGCATACTCCACAGGACATTATAAAGTCTCTGATATCTTTTTTCCAAGACGGCCACCAGAAGTAGCGCTTGATTTTTCTGAGGTCTTGGCCATACCGGGATGTCCTTCCATTAAAGAATCGTGATAACAAGCGATTACTTTTTTCTGTAAATCTGTGCTGGGTAGGTATAATCGTTCTTGGAAATACAATAAGTTGTCCTTTACTGCAAAGTCCTTTCCCTGCAGATGCCAATTCTGTATGTCTGCTGGAGTTACAAGTTGCCTGGCTTTATCCTTAACTTCCTCTATGGATTCTGTGGCGATTACACCCAGAATTCTTTGTTCGGGAATGATTGGTACAGGTTTAGGGTTGATCAAGTGTTCTTCCACTCCCATCCGAGAAAGGGCATCAGCTTTACTGTTCTTTGTACCAGGTCGATAGGTAATTATGAAGTCAAACTCGGCAAAGAATAATGCCCAACGGAGTTGTCTAGAGGATTGGGCTTTTGCGGTTTTCAAATATTGCAGGTTTCGGTGATCTGTAATCACAGTAACGGTGTGTCGGGCCCCCAGCAGATAATGCCGCCAAGCCTTAAAGGCAGACTTGATAGCCAGAAGTTCCTTGTCAGTAATCGTGTAATTGATTTCAGGAGGCGAGAATTTGCGGGACCAAAATGCCACGGGATGCAACTGATTGGTTACCGGGTCCTTTTGTGATAGAACTGCCCCCATGGCAAGGCTTGAAGCATCAGTTTCCACGATGTAGGGGAGTTCGGGGCGAGGGTGTTTTAAGATTGGTGCAGAGATAAATTTAGTCTTCAAATCCTGGAAAGCTTGTTCCGCCTCGGTAGACCATTCAAAACGTTTGTTTTTCTTTAACAAGGCAGTGATGGGCTGGACTATTCGAGAGAATTCGGGGATAAACCTGCGGTAAAAGTTAGCGAAGCCTAACATGCTTTGCACACCTTTTACGGAGGATGGTGATGGCCATTTGAGAACTGCATCGACCTTCTTTGAATCCATACGCACTCCGCCAGGTGATAATATGAATCCCAAGAATTCAACTTCAGTCACGTTGAAAACACATTTTTCCAACTTAGCGAAAAGTTTGTGTTGACGCAATCTTTCGAGGACCATTTTCACGTGTTTCCGATGTTCAGATTCCGATGAAGAATAAACGAGGATGTCGTCAATGTAAACAACAACACACACATCTATGAGCTCTCTGAGGACATCGTTCATAAAATATTGAAAGGCGGCCGGGGCATTGCAAAGTCCGAAGGGCATGACCTGATATTCAAATAGCCCATACTTGGTGTGGAAGGCCGTCTTCCATTCATCGCCCTCTTTTACTCGTACCAAGTGGTAAGCTCCTCTAAGATCCAGCTTTGTATATATGCATGCTTTTCTGACTTCGTCCAGGAGTTCAGGGATCAAAGGTAACGGATATCTATTCTTAACGGTGATCTGGTTCAGGGAGCGATAATCTATACAAGTTCTGAGGTCTCCTTCCTTTTTTGGAACGAAGAACAAAGCTGAAGAAGCAGGGGACTTGGAAGGACGAATAAACCCATTTGTCAGGTATTGATCCAGGTATTGTCGAAGGTGAAGGTTCTCAGGCTCGGTGAGGACATAAATTCTACTACAAGGAGGAGTAGATCCAGGTATCAGGTCTATCTGGCAGTCATAAGACCTATGAGGAGGTAGAGAGTTAGCCTGATCCTTCCGGAAAACATCTTGGTATTCTAGGTATTCGGGAGGTAACTGGGGAGTCTCTGAAGAAATTGCTGCCAGTGCCACACCAGGTGGAGGGTGACAAGTAGAGACACATTCTGGAAACTGGACCGTTCTTGCTCGCCAATCGATCAGAGGATTGTGTTTCTCTAACCAAGGTATTCCTAGAATAATCTGAAACTGAGGGGCCTTGATCACATCGAACACGATCTTCTCATGGTGTCCATCTTGACTTACTAGCGTCACCTCTTGAGTGGTATGCGTTACTGGCCCGGAGGCTATCTCCGTACCATCCACCGTAGTAATGACGTCCTTTACAGCCTTGGGACAAAGAGTTAGATTCATCCTCAAAACCATTTAGTGATCCACATAATTGCCGATGGCACCGCTGTCGACGTAAGCTTCAATTGCATGTAATCGATCCGGATTATCAGGGCTAATGAGGACCATAGGTATCACGAAATGCGAGGTCACCGAACTGGTTTTCACGCTCGGCAAGAGGACCTCTATTCTTGTCGGGCGAGGTCGTTTCCCTGCTCAGAGTTTGTAACTTTGGTAACTGCAGCTCCTACTGCCTTCTTGGCAGGTTTCACCGGACAGTCTCGAAGAAAGTGCCCTGAGTTTCCGCAATAGAGGCATAATTGCAACTGTTTTCTCCTTTCCCGCTCCTTTTGTGTTAGAGGACCTTTCAGACCCCCTATTTGCATGGGTTCCCCGGAGTCTACTCCTTTGGAAGGAGTTGGCGGTTTGGAAAATACTCGAGCATCAAACTTGGAACGATCGGCCTTCCTGTTCTGCAGTCTGTGATCTATTTGAACGACTAAGTCTATATAGTCCGAACAATCTTGTGGGGGATTCACTACTTGGGCTAACACATCTTTGAGCTCTCCACGTAGACCTCTATAAAACAGCGTAATCCTTTTGTCCTTAGGCCATTGAGTTTCCACTATCAGTCTGTTGAAAGACGCAATATAAGCCAAAAGGTCTTGATTACCTTGTCGCAACGAAAGAAGCTCATTGTCCAAGGCCTGCCCCTGTGAATGTCTTGCGAACAGTTTTTCCATACTGAGCTGAAAAGCTTGAAAACCATGGAGGACCGGATCATCTTGATTTACTAGAGGGATCGACCAGTCTGCCGCATTGCCACTAAGGTACGAAAGCACGAAAGCTACTTTAGCTTGATCAGTTGGAAAGGCTGCTGGCCGGCATAAGAAATGCAACCGGCACTGATTGATAAATACTGCAAACCTCTTTGGGTCACCAGAAAATCGTTCGGGCGGAGCCAGAGGTACATTCCCAGGTAGGTTGATCTGCACTGGATTCATAGAGGATGTAGAAGGAAGATTTCCCCCAGATGCGGGTAAAGGGGTCTGTCCGGCTTGTGACTGTAGCAATTGTCTAGCGAGATCATCTGTTAGCTCCTTGGAAATAATCAGTTCCCTTCTTAGAGCGTTCGTTTCCTGACGGGCTGCATGCACTTCTGCCCTTAGTTCCCCAAGTAACTGGGCTAGCTGGTCGGTATCCGAGGTTTCCATAGCGCCTGGACGGGAGTTTTGTGGTAGGCTTTGCGTTCTGTAACGCTCACCTGATTCCCGTAGAGGCGCCGGTCTTGACTGGGCGTATACCGTATCTTCAAAGGTGATGTGCAACACACGGCTGGCTCTTTGGGCTGGACCTCTGTGCACTGTATGTCTGACTTGAAGGGTGAGATGTCTACAGATAGAAAATATGGGATTAAGGAACTGGGTTATTGAATGTCTCTCTCTTCTTCCCTTTCTCTTCTCCTGTAGAACCCCAAAGGTTAACGCTCTCACCTTAGGTAAGTGAACGCCGTGCTCTCCATCTGCCTCGGGGCAGGGTGCTGTAACCAGTTTCTTCACTGGATAAGGGGAGCAGGCCTCTTGACTTCAGAGGACTGCTGTCCGTCGTTTACTGCACGAACGGTAAGTTTCGAGTAACTCTAATGTCTTTAAAGTCTTTAGTAATGATGTTTCTTTTTTTGCAGGGTTCCGGCGATGGCGGATGACGGGCTGAAGTGAGTTGAAGATGGAGCCCGTGTGATGAATAGAAGCGCCTGGAAGCACGTAAGTAAGCGCTTGTTGCCTGCCTCACGATGCGCTCTAACTGTCTTTTTATTTTGCAGGTACAAGTTCGGAGCGGCTGCCGGGTGCCGGAATACCCACTGGGTTAGATGTGGAAAGGAGTAATGGCACGTGAGTATTAAAGTTCCCCAATGTCTTTAAACGCACCTTGTTTTGTCTTTCAGATGCGGGATGCAGCGCCGAAGGACTCCGGAGCGTGCAAAGAGTTGGTAAGCTTTTGTCTTTCAGATGCCGGAAAGCAGTGTGAAGACCTCCGGAGCGCACGAAGAGTAGGTAAGCCTTTGTCCTTCAGATGCCGGAATGCACCGCGAGGCGTTGGTGACAGCCGATGGACCAGGTAAGTGAAGAGCTGTCACTGAAGACTGTAATGCTAACCTGTTCTTTCTTGTCTTTATAGGTGTTGCTGAAGACTGGATTCAGGATGGTAAGCCTTTTTCCTTAGGCCCAGGATCAGATGCAGAAGACACGATGAGCGTTCTGCTGCAGAGGATGCAGAATAACGCAAAGCAAGATTCATCCATCGGGTGTGGTTTAAATAGCCTCCTGTAGTGCTTAGGTGTCTCCTTCCACAGCCACGCCTAGTAAGAAAAGAGTTCCTGCTTTCCAGAAGAGTTCCAGTGTTCTGAATCTAGGGAGTGGCTCCTGCCCCACCCAACAGGAAAAGTAGTTCCAAACAGAAGAGGATCAGAGGCTCAACTGGCAGGCAAGTAAGCAGCATGGTCTGCTGCAGGTAAGTCCACCCAAGCATTATGAGCCCGGCTCTTCCAGCGCTGGGACTGGGCATATTTATGAGCCTGATGCCACTGGCGCCAGGACTGGGTCCAAAAGGTCCCAATTGGGACTGGTTGGCACTCGGAACCTGGGTTATAGATCTGCTTCCAAGGGAGTTGGGAAAACCCTGACCTTTTGGAAGCAGAGATCATGACACCCTGTTATACACATACCCCACTCGCACAGGGCATTTCGCGTGAGAAACTTCCTGTGAACCCCTGTTATACACGTTCCCCTCTCCAATCGCGTGTGAAACTTCCCGCGCACCCCAGGAATACACGTAGCCCACTCGCACAGGGCATTTCGCGTGTGAAACTTCACGCGCACCCCAGGAATACACGTACCCCACTCGCACAGGGCATTGCGCATGTGAAACTTCCAGCGAACCCCTGTTATACACGTACCCCACTCACACAGGGCATTTCGCGTGTGAAACTTCCCACGAACCCTTGTTATACACGTTCCCCTCTCCAATCGCGTGTGAAAGTTCATGCGCACCCCAGGGATACACGTACCCCACTCGCACAGGGCATTTCGCATGTGAAACTTCCCGCGAACCCCTCTTATACACGTACCCCACTCGCACAGGGCATTTCGCGTGTGAAACTTCCCACGAACCCCTGTTAAACACATTCCCCTCTCCAATCGCATGTGAAACTTCCCGCGCACCCCAGGAATACACGTACCCCACTCGCACAGGGCATTTCACGTGTGAAACTTCACGCACACCCCAGGAATACACGTACCCCACTGGCACAGGGCCGATCGCATGTGAAACTTTCCGCGCACCCCAGGAATACATGTATCCCACTCGCACAGGGCCTATCGCATGTGAAACTTCCCGCGTACCCCAGGAATACACGTACCCCACTCGCCCAGGGCATTTCGCGTGTGAAACTTCCCGCGAACCCCTGTTATACACGTTCCCCTCTCCAATTGCGTGCGAAACTTCCCGCGCACCCCAGGAATACACGTACCCCACTCGCACAGGGCACTTCGCGTGTGAAACTTCACGCGCACCCCAGGAATACACGTACACCACTCGAACAGGGCATTTCGCATGTGAAACTTCCCGCGAATCCCTGTTATACACGTACCCCACGCGCACAGGCCATTTCGCGTGTGAAACTTCCCGCAAACCCCTCTTATACATGTTCCCCTCTCCAATCGCGTGTGAACCTTCCCGCGCACCCCAGGAATACACGTACCCCACTCGCACAGGGCATTTCGCGTGTGAAACTTCACGCGCACCCCAGGAATACACGTACCCCACTCGCACAGGGCATTGCGCATGTGAAACTTCCAGCGAACCCCTGTTATACACGTACCCCACTCACACAGGGCATTTCGCGTGTGAAACTTCCCACGAACCCTTGTTATACACGTTCCCCTCTCCAATCGCGTGTGAAAGTTCATGCGCACCCCAGGGATACACGTACCCCACTCGCACAGGGCATTTCGCATGTGAAACTTCCCGCGAACCCCTCTTATACACGTACCCCACTCGCACAGGGCATTTCGCGTGTGAAACTTCCCACGAACCCCTGTTAAACACGTTCCCCTCTCCAATCGCATGTGAAACTTCCCGCGCACCCCAGGAATACACGTACCCCACTTGCACAGGGCATTTCACGTGTGAAACTTCACGCGCACCCCAGGAATACACGTACCCCACTGGCACAGGGCCGATCGCGTGTGAAACTTTCCGCGCACCCCAGGAATACACGTACCCCACTGGCACAGGGCCTATCGCGTGTGAAACTTCCAGCGCACCACAGGAATACACGTACCCCACTCGCACAGGGCATTTCGCGTGTGAAACTTCCCGCAAACACCTGTTATACACGTTCCCCTCTCCAATTGCGTGCGAAACTTCCCGCGCACCCCAGGAATACACGTACCCCACTCGCACAGCGCATTTTGCCTGTGAAACTTCACACGCATCCCAGGAATACACGTACCCCACTCGCACAGGGCATTTCGCATGTGAAACTTCCCGCGAATCCCTTTTATACACGTACCCCACTCGCACAGGGCATTTCGCGTGTGAAACTTCCTGTGAACCCCTGTTATACACGTTCCCCTCTCCAATCGCGTGTGAAACTTCCCGCGCACCCCAGGAATACATTACCCCACTCGCACAGGGCATTTCACATGTGAAACTTCCCGCGAACCCCTCTTATACACGTACCCCACTCGCACAGGGCATTTCGCATGTGAAACTTCCCACGAACCCCTGTTATACACGTTCCCCTCTCCAATCGCGTGAGAAACTTCCTGCGCACCCCAGGAATACACGTAACCCACTCGCACAGGGCATTTCACGTGTGAAACTTCACGCGCACCCCAGGAATACACGTACCCCACTGGCACAGGGCCTATCGCGTGTGAAACTTCCAGCGCACCCCAGGAATACATGTAATCCACTCGCAAAGGGCATTTCACGTGTGAATCTTCCCGCAAACCCCTGTTATACACGTTCCCCTCTCCAATCGCGTGTGAAACTTCCCACGCACTACAGGAATACACGTACCCCACTCGCACAGCGCATTTCGCGTGTGAAACTTCATGCGCACCCCAGGAATACACGTACCCCACTCGCACAGGGCATTTCGCGTGTGAAACTTCCTGCGAATCCCTGTGTAACGCTCACCTGATTCCCGTAGAGGCGCCGGTCTTGACTGGGCGTATACCGTATCTTCAAAGGTGATGTGCAACACACGGCTGGCTCTTTGGGCTGGACCTCTGTGCACTGTATGTCTGACTTGAAGGGTGAGATGTCTGCAGATAGAAAATATGGGATTAAGGAACTGGGTTATTGAATGTCTCTCTCTTCTTCCCTTTCTCTTCTCCTGTAGAACCCCAAAGGTTAACGCTCTCACCTTAGGTATGTGAACGCCGTGCTCTCCATCTGCCTCGGGGCAGGGTGCTGTAACCAGTTTCTTCACTGGATAAGGGGAGCAGGCCTCTTGACTTCAGAGGACTGCTGTCCGTCGTTTACTGCACGAACGGTAAGTTTCGAGTAACTCTAATGTCTTTAAAGTCTTTAGTAATGATGTTTCTTTTTTTGCAAGGTTCCGGCGATGGCGGATGACGGGCTGAAGTGAGTTGAAGATGGAGCCCGTGTGATGAATAGAAGCGCCTGGAAGCACGTAAGTAAGCGCTTGTTGCCTGCTTTACGATGCGCTCTAACTGTCTTTTTATTTTGCAGGTACAAGTTCGGAGCGGCTGCCGGGTGCCGGAATACCCACTGGGTTAGATGTGGAAAGGAGTAATGGCACGTGAGTATTAAAGTTCCCCAATGTCTTTAAACGCACCTTGTTTTGTCTTTCAGATGCGGGATGCAGCGCCGAAGGCCTCCGGAGCGTGCGAAGAGTTGGTAAGCTTTTGTCTTTCAGATGCCAGAATGCAGTGTGAAGACCTCCGGAGCGCACGAAGAGTAGGTAAGCCTTTGTCCTTCAGATGCCGGAATGCACTGCGAGGCGTTGGTGACAGCCGATGGACCAGGTAAGTGAAGAGCTGTCACTGAAGACCGTAATGCTAACCTGTTCTTTCTTGTCTTTATAGGTGTTGCTGAAGACTGGATTCAGGATGGTAAGCCTTTTTCCTTAGGCCCAGGATCAGATGCAGAAGACACGATGAGCGTTCTTCTGCAGAGGATGCAGAATAACGCAAAGCAAGATTCATCCATCGGGTGTGGTTTAAATAGCCTCCTGTAGTGCTTAGGTGTCTCCTTCCACAGCCACGCCTAGTAAGAAAAGAGTTCCTGCTTTCCAGAAGAGTTCCAGTGTTCTGAATCTAGGGAGTGGCTCCTGCCCCACCCAACAGGAAAAGTAGTTCCAAACAGAAGAGGATCAGAGGCTCAACTGGCAGGCAAGTAAGCAGCATGGTCTGCTGCAGGTAAGCCCACCCAAGCATTATGAGCCCGGCGCTTCCAGCGCTGGGACTGGGCATATTTATGAGCCTGGTGCCACTGGCGCCAGGACTGGGTCCAAAAGGTCCCAATTGGGACTGGCTGGCACTCGGAACCTGGGTTATGGATCTGCTTCCAAGGGAGTTGGGAAAACCCTGACCTTTTGGAAGCAGAGATCATGACAGTACCCCCCCTCAAGGCCCCTCCCAAACCGGGCTCCTCCGGGGGTTTTGGCTTGTCAGGAAATGTTCGGTGAAATCTTTTGATTAGGCGAGGAGCGTGGACATATTCAGCAGGTTCCCAGGATCTCTCTTGGGGGCCGTAGCCTTTCCAGTCAATTAGGTAAAATAGTTTAGATTTGGAGATCTTGGAGTCCAGAATGCTTTTGACTTCAAACTCGAGTTCTCCATCAACTAGGATAGGTTTTGGAGATTTACTTAGTCGGGTTTGAGGTTGCACGGGTTTTAATAGAGAGACGTGGAAGACCGGATGTATCTTCATGTGCGGGGGCAAGTCCAACTTGACCGCTACTGGGTTTACTATGGTAGTGATGGAATAGGGACCAAGGTATCTTGGGTTGAATGTGCGTGGCCCTTTTAGAGGTAGATGTTTGGTGGATAACCAGACTTGATCCCCTACTTGATATTGAGGGGCTTCCTTCCGATGTTGATCTGCTCCTTTCTTGTATTGTTCTTTAGCCCTTTGAAGGTGAGAAACAGCTTCCTTAAAGGCTTGGGTGATTGTAGAATGCAGGTAGTCTACTGCTGGTGTTTCAAGATCTTGGAGGGGATCCAACTCCGAGGTTCGAGGGTGACTGCCGTACAAAAGAAAAAACGGGGTTTTCCCAGTTCCCGAATGGACAGAGTTATTGTAGGCATATTCGGCTATCCAAAGGATGTCTTTCCAAGTTTTTTCAGTTTGTTGCAGCATGCAGCGTAAATACTGTTCCAGAGTTTGATTGGTCCTCTCGGTTTGTCCGTCGGTCTGAGGGTGGTGACTGGTCGATAGTCTCACATCAATTTGAGCCGACCGACAGCAACTTCGCCAAAAATGAGAAATAAATTGACTACCTCGATCCGAAATTAGAACCGAAGGAAAACCGTGCAGTCGGACGATGTTTTCGAGAAATTCTCGGGCCATAGTTGCTGCTGTTGGCAAGCCTTTGAGCGGAATGAAATGCGCCATCTTGGAGAATAAGTCCACGATTACTAGAATCGTATTGTATCCGGAGCATGGAGGTAGATCGGTGATGAAGTCCATAGAAAGCGTATGCCAAGGGCGAGGTGGGATGTCAATAGGGCGTAAGAGGCCTGCTGGTCTTTCCTTTTGACTCTTGTTTTGGGCGCATACTCCACAGGACATTATAAAGTCTCTGATATCTTTTTTCCAAGACGGCCACCAGAAGTAGCGCTTGATTTTTCTGAGGTCTTGGCCATACCGGGATGTCCTTCCATTAAAGAATCGTGATAACAAGCGATTACTTTTTTCTGTAAATCTGTGCTGGGTAGGTATAATCGTTCTTGGAAATACGATAAGTTGTCCTTTACTGCAAAGTCCTTTCCCTGCAGATGCCAATTCTGTATGTCTGCTGGAGTTACAAGTTGCCTGGCTTTATCCTTAACTTCCTCTATGGATTCTGTGGCGATTACACCCAGAATTCTTTGTTCGGGAATGATTGGTACAGGTTTAGGGTTGATCAAGTGTTCTTCCACTCCCATCCGAGAAAGGGCATCAGCTTTACTGTTCTTTGTACCAGGTCGATAGGTAATTATGAAGTCAAACTCGGCAAAGAATAATGCCCAACGGAGTTGTCTAGAGGATTGGGCTTTTGCGGTTTTCAAATATTGCAGGTTTCGGTGATCTGTAATCACAGTAACGGTGTGTCGGGCCCCCAGCAGATAATGCCGCCAAGCCTTAAAGGCAGACTTGATAGCCAGAAGTTCCTTGTCAGTAATCGTGTAATTGATTTCAGGAGGCGAGAATTTGCGGGACCAAAATGCCACGGGATGCAACTGATTGGTTACCGGGTCCTTTTGTGATAGAACTGCCCCCATGGCAAGGCTTGAAGCATCAGTTTCCACGATGTAGGGGAGTTCGGGGCGAGGGTGTTTTAAGATTGGTGCAGAGATAAATTTAGTCTTCAAATCCTGGAAAGCTTGTTCCGCCTCGGTAGACCATTCAAAACGTTTGTTTTTCTTTAACAAGGCAGTGATGGGCTGGACTATTCGAGAGAATTCGGGGATAAACCTGCGGTAAAAGTTAGCGAAGCCTAACATGCTTTGCACACCTTTTACGGAGGATGGTGATGGCCATTTGAGAACTGCATCGACCTTCTTTGAATCCATACGCACTCCGCCAGGTGATAATATGAATCCCAAGAATTCAACTTCAGTCACGTTGAAAACACATTTTTCCAACTTAGCGAAAAGTTTGTGTTGACGCAATCTTTCGAGGACCATTTTCACGTGTTTCCGATGTTCAGATTCCGATGAAGAATAAACGAGGATGTCGTCAATGTAAACAACAACACACACATCTATGAGCTCTCTGAGGACATCGTTCATAAAATATTGAAAGGCGGCCGGGGCATTGCAAAGTCCGAAGGGCATGACCTGATATTCAAATAGCCCATACTTGGTGTGGAAGGCCGTCTTCCATTCATCGCCCTCTTTTACTCGTACCAAGTGGTAAGCTCCTCTAAGATCCAGCTTTGTATATATGCATGCTTTTCTGACTTCGTCCAGGAGTTCAGGGATCAAAGGTAACGGATATCTATTCTTAACGGTGATCTGGTTCAGGGAGCGATAATCTATACAAGTTCTGAGGTCTCCTTCCTTTTTTGGAACGAAGAACAAAGCTGAAGAAGCAGGGGACTTGGAAGGACGAATAAACCCATTTGTCAGGTATTGATCCAGGTATTGTCGAAGGTGAAGGTTCTCAGGCTCGGTGAGGGCATAAATTCTACTACAAGGAGGAGTAGATCCAGGTATCAGGTCTATCTGGCAGTCATAAGACCTATGAGGAGGTAGAGAGTTAGCCTGATCCTTCCGGAAAACATCTTGGTATTCTAGGTATTCGGGAGGTAACTGGGGAGTCTCTGAAGAAATTGCTGCCAGTGCCACACCAGGTGGAGGGTGACAAGTAGAGACACATTCTGGAAACTGGACCGTTCTTGCTCGCCAATCGATCAGAGGATTGTGTTTCTCTAACCAAGGTATTCCTAGAATAATCTGAAACTGAGGGGCCTTGATCACATCGAACACGATCTTCTCATGGTGTCCATCTTGACTTACTAGCGTCATCTCTTGAGTGGTATGCGTTACTGGCCCGGAGGCTATCTCCGTACCATCCACCGTAGTAATGACCTCCTTTACAGCCTTGGGACAAAGAGTTAGATTCATCCTCAAAACCATTTAGTGATCCACATAATTGCCGATGGCACCGCTGTCGACGTAAGCTTCAATTGCATGTAATCGATCCGGATTATCAGGGCTAATGAGGACCATAGGTATCCCGAAATGCGAGGTCACGGAACTGGTTTTCACGCTCGGCAAGAGGACCTCTATTCTTGTCGGGCGAGGTCGTTTCCCTGCTCAGAGTTTGTAACTTTGGTATCTGCAGCTCCTACTGCCTTCTTGGCAGGTTTCACCGGACAGTCTCGAAGAAAGTGCCCTGAGTTTCCGCAATAGAGGCATAATTGCAACTGTTTTCTCCTTTCCCGCTCCTTTTGTGTTAGAGGACCTTTCAGACCCCCTATTTGCATGGGTTCCCCGGAGTCTACTCCTTTGGAAGGAGTTGGCGGTTTGGAAAATACTCGAGCATCAAACTTGGAACGATCGGCCTTCCTGTTCTGCAGTCTGTGATCTATTTGAACGACTAAGTCTATATAGTCCGAACAATCTTGTGGGGGATTCACTACTTGGGCTAACACATCTTTGAGCTCTCCACGTAGACCTCTATAAAACAGCGTAATCCTTTTGTCCTTAGGCCATTGAGTTTCCACTATCAGTCTGTTGAAAGACGCAATATAAGCCAAAAGGTCTTGATTACCTTGTCGCAACGAAAGAAGCTCATTGTCCAAGGCCTGCCCCTGTGAATGTCTTGCGAACAGTTTTTCCATACTGAGCTGAAAAGCTTGAAAACCATGGAGGACCGGATCATCTTGATTTACTAGAGGGATCGACCAGTCTGCCGCATTGCCACTAAGGTACGAAAGCACGAAAGCTACTTTAGCTTGATCAGTTGGAAAGGCTGCTGGCCGGCATAAGAAATGCAACCGGCACTGATTGATAAATACTGCAAACCTCTTTGGGTCACCAGAAAATCGTTCGGGCGGAGCCAGAGGTACATTCCCAGGTAGGTTGATCTGCACTGGATTCATAGAGGATGTAGAAGGAAGATTTCCCCCAGATGCGGGTAAAGGGGTCTGTCCGGCTTGTGACTGTAGCAATTGTCTAGCGAGATCATCTGTTAGCTCCTTGGAAATAATCAGTTCCCTTCTTAGAGCGTTCGTTTCCTGACGGGCTGCATGCACTTCTGCCCTTAGTTCCCCAAGTAACTGGGCTAGCTGGTCGGTATCCGAGGTTTCCATAGCGCCTGGACGGGAGTTTTGTGGTAGGCTTTGCGTTCTGTAACGCTCACCTGATTCCCGTAGAGGCGCCGGTCTTGACTGGGCGTATACCGTATCTTCAAAGGTGATGTGCAACACACGGCTGGCTCTTTGGGCTGGACCTCTGTGCACTGTATGTCTGACTTGAAGGGTGAGATGTCTACAGATAGAAAATATGGGATTAAGGAACTGGGTTATTGAATGTCTCTCTCTTCTTCCCTTTCTCTTCTCCTGTAGAACCCCAAAGGTTAACGCTCTCACCTTAGGTAAGTGAACGCCGTGCTCTCCATCTGCCTCGGGGCAGGGTGCTGTAACCAGTTTCTTCACTGGATAAGGGGAGCAGGCCTCTTGACTTCAGAGGACTGCTGTCCGTCGTTTACTGCACGAACGGTAAGTTTCGAGTAACTCTAATGTCTTTAAAGTCTTTAGTAATGATGTTTCTTTTTTTGCAGGGTTCCGGCGATGGCGGATGACGGGCTGAAGTGAGTTGAAGATGGAGCCCGTGTGATGAATAGAAGCGCCTGGAAGCACGTAAGTAAGCGCTTGTTGCCTGCCTCACGATGCGCTCTAACTGTCTTTTTATTTTGCAGGTACAAGTTCGGAGCGGCTGCCGGGTGCCGGAATACCCACTGGGTTAGATGTGGAAAGGAGTAATGGCACGTGAGTATTAAAGTTCCCCAATGTCTTTAAACGCACCTTGTTTTGTCTTTCAGATGCGGGATGCAGCGCCGAAGGCCTCCGGAGCGTGCAAAGAGTTGGTAAGCTTTTGTCTTTCAGATGCCGGAAAGCAGTGTGAAGACCTCCGGAGCGCACGAAGAGTAGGTAAGCCTTTGTCCTTCAGATGCCGGAATGCACCGCGAGGCGTTGGTGACAGCCGATGGACCAGGTAAGTGAAGAGCTGTCACTGAAGACTGTAATGCTAACCTGTTCTTTCTTGTCTTTATAGGTGTTGCTGAAGACTGGATTCAGGATGGTAAGCCTTTTTCCTTAGGCCCAGGATCAGATGCAGAAGACACGATGAGCGTTCTGCTGCAGAGGATGCAGAATAACGCAAAGCAAGATTCATCCATCGGGTGTGGTTTAAATAGCCTCCTGTAGTGCTTAGGTGTCTCCTTCCACAGCCACGCCTAGTAAGAAAAGAGTTCCTGCTTTCCAGAAGAGTTCCAGTGTTCTGAATCTAGGGAGTGGCTCCTGCCCCACCCAACAGGAAAAGTAGTTCCAAACAGAAGAGGATCAGAGGCTCAACTGGCAGGCAAGTAAGCAGCATGGTCTGCTGCAGGTAAGTCCACCCAAGCATTATGAGCCCGGCTCTTCCAGCGCTGGGACTGGGCATATTTATGAGCCTGATGCCACTGGCGCCAGGACTGGGTCCAAAAGGTCCCAATTGGGACTGGTTGGCACTCGGAACCTGGGTTATAGATCTGCTTCCAAGGGAGTTGGGAAAACCCTGACCTTTTGGAAGCAGAGATCATGACACCCTGTTATACACATACCCCACTCGCACAGGGCATTTCGCGTGAGAAACTTCCTGTGAACCCCTGTTATACACGTTCCCCTCTCCAATCGCGTGTGAAACTTCCCGCGCACCCCAGGAATACACGTAGCCCACTCGCACAGGGCATTTCGCGTGTGAAACTTCACGCGCACCCCAGGAATACACGTACCCCACTCGCACAGGGCATTGCGCATGTGAAACTTCCAGCGAACCCCTGTTATACACGTACCCCACTCACACAGGGCATTTCGCGTGTGAAACTTCCCACAAACCCTTGTTATACACGTTCCCCTCTCCAATCGCGTGTGAAAGTTCATGCGCACCCCAGGGATACACGTACCCCACTCGCACAGGGCATTTCGCATGTGAAACTTCCCGCGAACCCCTCTTATACACGTACCCCACTCGCACAGGGCATTTCGCGTGTGAAACTTCCCACGAACCCCTGTTAAACACATTCCCCTCTCCAATCGCATGTGAAACTTCCCGCGCACCCCAGGAATACACGTACCCCACTCGCACAGGGCATTTCACGTGTGAAACTTCACGCGCACCCCAGGAATACACGTACCCCACTGGCACAGGGCCGATCGCATGTGAAACTTTCCGCGCACCCCAGGAATACATGTATCCCACTCGCACAGGGCCTATCGCATGTGAAACTTCCCGCGCACCCCAGGAATACACGTACCCCACTCGCACAGGGCATTTCGCGTGTGAAACTTCCCGCAAACCCCTGTTATACACGTTCCCCTCTCCAATTGCGTGCAAAACTTCCCGCGCACCCCAGGAATACACGTACCCCACTCGCACAGGGCACTTCGCGTGTGAAACTTCACGCGCACCCCAGGAATACACGTACACCACTCGAACAGGGCATTTCGCATGTGAAACTTCCCGCGAATCCCTGTTATACACGTACCCCACGCGCACAGGCCATTTCGCGTGTGAAACTTCCCGCAAACCCCTCTTATACATGTTCCCCTCTCCAATCGCGTGTGAACCTTCCCGCGCACCCCAGGAATACACGTACCCCACTCGCACAGGGCATTTCGCGTGTGAAACTTCACGCGCACCCCAGGAATACACGTACCCCACTCGCACAGGGCATTGCGCATGTGAAACTTCCAGCGAACCCCTGTTATACACGTACCCCACTCACACAGGGCATTTCGCGTGTGAAACTTCCCACGAACCCTTGTTATACACGTTCCCCTCTCCAATCGCGTGTGAAAGTTCATGCGCACCCCAGGGATACACGTACCCCACTCGCACAGGGCATTTCGCATGTGAAACTTCCCGCGAACCCCTCTTATACACGTACCCCACTCGCACAGGGCATTTCGCGTGTGAAACTTCCCACGAACCCCTGTTAAACACGTTCCCCTCTCCAATCGCATGTGAAACTTCCCGCGCACCCCAGGAATACACGTACCCCACTTGCACAGGGCATTTCACGTTTGAAACTTCACGCGCACCCCAGGAATACACGTACCCCACTGGCACAGGGCCGATCGCGTGTGAAACTTTCCGCGCACCCCAGGAATACACGTACCCCACTGGCACAGGGCCTATCGCGTGTGAAACTTCCAGCGCACCACAGGAATACACGTACCCCACTCGCACAGGGCATTTCGCGTGTGAAACTTCCCGCAAACACCTGTTATACACGTTCCCCTCTCCAATTGCGTGAGAAACTTCCCGCGCACCCCAGGAATACACGTACCCCACTCGCACAGCGCATTTTGCCTGTGAAACTTCACACGCATCCCAGGAATACACGTACCCCACTCGCACAGGGCATTTCGCATGTGAAACTTCCCGCGAATCCCTTTTATACACGTACCCCACTCGCACAGGGCATTTCGCGTGTGAAACTTCCTGTGAACCCCTGTTATACACGTTCCCCTCTCCAATCGCGTGTGAAACTTCCCGCGCACCCCAGGAATACATTACCCCACTCGCACAGGGCATTTCACATGTGAAACTTCCCGCGAACCCCTCTTATACACGTACCCCACTCGCACAGGGCATTTCGCATGTGAAACTTCCCACGAACCCCTGTTATACACGTTCCCCTCTCCAATCGCGTGAGAAACTTCCTGCGCACCCCAGGAATACACGTAACCCACTCGCACAGGGCATTTCACGTGTGAAACTTCACGCGCACCCCAGGAATACACGTACCCCACTGGCACAGGGCCTATCGCGTGTGAAACTTCCAGCGCACCCCAGGAATACACGTAATCCACTCGCAAAGGGCATTTCACGTGTGAATCTTCCCGCAAACCCCTGTTATACACGTTCCCCTCTCCAATCGCGTGTGAAACTTCCCACGCACTACAGGAATACACGTACCCCACTCGCACAGCGCATTTCGCGTGTGAAACTTCATGCGCACCCCAGGAATACACGTACCCCACTCGCACAGGGCATTTCGCGTGTGAAACTTCCTGCGAATCCCTGTGTAACGCTCACCTGATTCCCGTAGAGGCGCCGGTCTTGACTGGGCGTATACCGTATCTTCAAAGGTGATGTGCAACACACGGCTGGCTCTTTGGGCTGGACCTCTGTGCACTGTATGTCTGACTTGAAGGCTGAGATTTCTGCAGATAGAAAATATGGGATTAAGGAACTGGGTTATTGAATGTCTCTCTCTTCTTCCCTTTCTCTTCTCCTGTAGAACCCCAAAGGTTAACGCTCTCACCTTAGGTATGTGAACGCCGTGCTCTCCATCTGCCTCGGGGCAGGGTGCTGTAACCAGTTTCTTCACTGGATAAGGGGAGCAGGCCTCTTGACTTCAGAGGACTGCTGTCCGTCGTTTACTGCACGAACGGTAAGTTTCGAGTAACTCTAATGTCTTTAAAGTCTTTAGTAATGATATTTCTTTTTTTGCAAGGTTCCGGCGATGGCGGATGACGGGCTGAAGTGAGTTGAAGATGGAGCCCGTGTGATGAATAGAAGCGCCTGGAAGCACGTAAGTAAGCGCTTGTTGCCTGCTTCACGATGCGCTCTAACTGTCTTTTTATTTTGCAGGTACAAGTTCGGAGCGGCTGCCGGGTGCCGGAATACCCACTGGGTTAGATGTGGAAAGGAGTAATGGCACGTGAGTATTAAAGTTCCCCAATGTCTTTAAACGCACCTTGTTTTGTCTTTCAGATGCGGGATGCAGCGCCGAAGGCCTCCGGAGCGTGCGAAGAGTTGGTAAGCTTTTGTCTTTCAGATGCCAGAATGCAGTGTGAAGACCTCCGGAGCGCACGAAGAGTAGGTAAGCCTTTGTCCTTCAGATGCCGGAATGCACCGCGAGGCGTTGGTGACAGCCGATGGACCAGGTAAGTGAAGAGCTGTCACTGAAGACCGTAATGCTAACCTGTTCTTTCTTGTCTTTATAGGTGTTGCTGAAGACTGGATTCAGGATGGTAAGCCTTTTTCCTTAGGCCCAGGATCAGATGCAGAAGACACGATGAGCGTTCTTCTGCAGAGGATGCAGAATAACGCAAAGCAAGATTCATCCATCGGGTGTGGTTTAAATAGCCTCCTGTAGTGCTTAGGTGTCTCCTTCCACAGCCACGCCTAGTAAGAAAAGAGTTCCTGCTTTCCAGAAGAGTTCCAGTGTTCTGAATCTAGGGAGTGGCTCCTGCCCCACCCAACAGGAAAAGTAGTTCCAAACAGAAGAGGATCAGAGGCTCAACTGGCAGGCAAGTAAGCAGCATGGTCTGCTGCAGGTAAGTCCACCCAAGCATTATGAGCCCGGCGCTTCCAGCGCTGGGACTGGGCATATTTATGAGCCTGGTGCCACTGGCGCCAGGACTGGGTCCAAAAGGTCCCAATTGGGACTGGCTGGCACTCGGAACCTGGGTTATGGATCTGCTTCCAAGGGAGTTGGGAAAACCCTGACCTTTTGGAAGCAGAGATCATGACAGTACCCCCCCTCAAGGCCCCTCCCAAACCGGGCTCCTCCGGGGGTTTTGGCTTGTCAGGAAATGTTCGGTGAAATCTTTTGATTAGGCGAGGAGCGTGGACATATTCAGCAGGTTCCCAGGATCTCTCTTGGGGGCCGTAGCCTTTCCAGTCAATTAGGTAAAATAGTTTAGATTTGGAGATCTTGGAGTCCAGAATGCTTTTGACTTCAAACTCGAGTTCTCCATCAACTAGGATAGGTTTTGGAGATTTAGTTAGTCGGGTTTGAGGTTGCACGGGTTTTAATAGAGAGACGTGGAAGACCGGATGTATCTTCATGTGCGGGGGCAAGTCCAACTTGACCGCTACTGGGTTTACTCTGGTAGTGATGGAATAGGGACCAAGGTATCTTGGGTTGAATGTGCGTGGCCCTTTTAGAGGTAGATGTTTGGTGGATAACCAGACTTGATCCCCTACTTGATATTGAGGGGCTTCCTTCCGATGTTGATCTGCTCCTTTCTTGTATTGTTCTTTAGCCCTTTGAAGGTGAGAAACAGCTTCCTTAAAGGCTTGGGTGATTGTAGAATGCAGGTAGTCTACTGCTGGTGTTTCAAGATCTTGGAGGGGATCCAACTCCGAGGTTCGAGGGTGACTGCCGTACAAAAGAAAAAACGGGGTTTTCCCAGTTCCCGAATGGACAGAGTTATTGTAGGCATATTCGGCTATCCAAAGGATGTCTTTCCAAGTTTTTTCAGTTTGTTGCAGCATGCAGCGTAAATACTGTTCCAGAGTTTGATTGGTCCTCTCGGTTTGTCCGTCGGTCTGAGGGTGGTGACTGGTCGATAGTCTCACATCAATTTGAGCCGACCGGCAGCAACTTCGCCAAAAATGAGAAATAAATTGACTACCTCGATCCGAAATTAGAACCGAAGGAAAACCGTGCAGTCGGACGATGTTTTCGAGAAATTCTCGGGCCATAGTTGCTGCTGTTGGCAAGCCTTTGAGCGGAATGAAATGCGCCATCTTGGAGAATAAGTCCACGATTACTAGAATCGTATTGTATCCGGAGCATGGAGGTAGATCGGTGATGAAGTCCATAGAAAGCGTATGCCAAGGGCGAGGTGGGATGTCAATAGGGCGTAAGAGGCCTGCTGGTCTTTCCTTTTGACTCTTGTTTTGGGCGCATACTCCACAGGACATTATAAAGTCTCTGATATCTTTTTTCCAAGACGGCCACCAGAAGTAGCGCTTGATTTTTCTGAGGTCTTGGCCATACCGGGATGTCCTTCCATTAAAGAATCGTGATAACAAGCGATTACTTTTTTCTGTAAATCTGTGCTGGGTAGGTATAATCGTTCTTGGAAATACAATAAGTTGTCCTTTACTGCAAAGTCCTTTCCCTGCAGATGCCAATTCTGTATGTCTGCTGGAGTTACAAGTTGCCTGGCTTTATCCTTAACTTCCTCTATGGATTCTGTGGCGATTACACCCAGAATTCTTTGTTCGGGAATGATTGGTACAGGTTTAGGGTTGATCAAGTGTTCTTCCACTCCCATCCGAGAAAGGGCATCAGCTTTACTGTTCTTTGTACCAGGTCGATAGGTAATTATGAAGTCAAACTGGGCAAAGAATAATGCCCAACGGAGTTGTCTAGAGGATTGGGCTTTTGCGGTTTTCAAATATTGCAGGTTTCGGTGATCTGTAATCACAGTAACGGTGTGTCGGGCCCCCAGCAGATAATGCCGCCAAGCCTTAAAGGCAGACTTGATAGCCAGAAGTTCCTTGTCAGTAATCGTGTAATTGATTTCAGGAGGCGAGAATTTGCGGGACCAAAATGCCACGGGATGCAACTGATTGGTTACCGGGTCCTTTTGTGATAGAACTGCCCCCATGGCAAGGCTTGAAGCATCAGTTTCCACGATGTAGGGGAGTTCGGGGCAAGGGTGTTTTAAGATTGGTGCAGAGATAAATTTAGTCTTCAAATCCTGGAAAGCTTGTTCCGCCTCGGTAGACCATTCAAAACGTTTGTTTTTCTTTAACAAGGCAGTGATGGGCTGGACTATTCGAGAGAATTCGGGGATAAACCTGCGGTAAAAGTTAGCGAAGCCTAACATGCTTTGCACACCTTTTACGGAGGATGGTGATAGCCATTTGAGAACTGCATCGACCTTCTTTGAATCCATACGCACTCCGCCAGGTGATAATATGAATCCCAAGAATTCAACTTCAGTCACGTTGAAAACACATTTTTCCAACTTAGCGAAAAGTTTGTGTTGACGCAATCTTTCGAGGACCATTTTCACGTGTTTCCGATGTTCAGATTCCGATGAAGAATAAACGAGGATGTCGTCAATGTAAACAACAACACACACATCTATGAGCTCTCTGAGGACATCGTTCATAAAATATTGAAAGGCGGCCGGGGCATTGCAAAGTCCGAAGGGCATGACCTGATATTCGAATAGCCCATACTTGGTGCGGAAGGCCGTCTTCCATTCATCGCCCTCTTTTACTCGTACCAAGTGGTAAGCTCCTCTAAGATCCAGCTTTGTATATATGCATGCTTTTCTGACTTCGTCCAGGAGTTCAGGGATCAAAGGTAACGGATATCTATTCTTAACGGTGATCTGGTTCAGGGAGCGATAATCTATACAAGTTCTAAGGTCTCCTTCCTTTTTTGGAATGAAGAACAAAGCTGAAGAAGCAGGGGACTTGGAAGGACGAATAAACCCATTTGTCAGGTATTGATCCAGGTATTGTCGAAGGTGAAGGTTCTCAGGCTCGGTGAGGGCATAAATTCTACTACAAGGAGGAGTAGATCCAGGTATCAGGTCTATCTGGCAGTCATAAGACCTATGAGGAGGTAGAGAGTTAGCCTGATCCTTCCGGAAAACATCTTGGTATTCTAGGTATTCGGGAGGTAACTGGGGAGTCTCTGAAGAAATTGCTGCCAGTGCCACACCAGGTGGAGGGTGACAAGTAGAGACACATTCTGGAAACTGGACCGTTCTTGCTCGCCAATCGATCAGAGGATTGTGTTTCTCTAACCAAGGTATTCCTAGAATAATCTGAAACTGAGGGGCCTTGATCACATCGAACACGATCTTCTCATGGTGTCCATCTTGACTTACTAGCGTCACCTCTTGAGTGGTATGCGTTACTGGCCCGGAGGCTATCTCCGTACCATCCACCGTAGTAATGACGTCCTTTACAGCCTTGGGACAAAGAGTTAGATTCATCCTCAAAACCATTTAGTGATCCACATAATTGCCGATGGCACCGCTGTCGACGTAAGCTTCAATTGCATGTAATCGATCCGGATTATCAGGGCTAATGAGGACCATAGGTATCACGAAATGCGAGGTCACGGAACTGGTTTTCACGCTCGGCAAGAGGACCTCTATTCTTGTCGGGCGAGGTCGTTTCCCTGCTCAGAGTTTGTAACTTTGGTAACTGCAGCTCCTACTGCCTTCTTGGCAGGTTTCACCGGACAGTCTCGAAGAAAGTGCCCTGAGTTTCCGCAATAGAGGCATAATTGCAACTGTTTTCTCCTTTCCCGCTCCTTTTGTGTTAGAGGACCTTTCAGACCCCCTATTTGCATGGGTTCCCCGGAGTCTACTCCTTTGGAAGGAGTTGGCGGTTTGGAAAATACTCGAGCATCAAACTTGGAACGATCGGCCTTCCTGTTCTGCAGTCTGTGATCTATTTGAACGACTAAGTCTATATAGTCCGAACAATCTTGTGGGGGATTCACTACTTGGGCTAACACATCTTTGAGCTCTCCACGTAGACCTCTATAAAACAGCGTAATCCTTTTGTCCTTAGGCCATTGAGTTTCCACTATCAGTCTGTTGAAAGACGCAATATAAGCCAAAAGGTCTTGATTACCTTGTCGCAACGAAAGAAGCTCATTGTCCAAGGCCTGCCCCTGTGAATGTCTTGCGAACAGTTTTTCCATACTGAGCTGAAAAGCTTGAAAACCATGGAGGACCGGATCATCTTGATTTACTAGAGGGATCGACCAGTCTGCCGCATTGCCACTAAGGTACGAAAGCACGAAAGCTACTTTAGCTTGATCAGTTGGAAAGGCTGCTGGCCGGCATAAGAAATGCAACCGGCACTGATTGATAAATACTGCAAACCTCTTTGGGTCACCAGAAAATCGTTCGGGCGGAGCCAGAGGTACATTCCCAGGTAGGTTGATCTGCACTGGATTCATAGAGGATGTAGAAGGAAGATTTCCCCCAGATGCGGGTAAAGGGGTCTGTCCGGCTTGTGACTGTAGCAATTGTCTAGCGAGATCATCTGTTAGCTCCTTGGAAATAATCAGTTCCCTTCTTAGAGCGTTCGTTTCCTGACGGGCTGCATGCACTTCTGCCCTTAGTTCCCCAAGTAACTGGGCTAGCTGGTCGGTATCCGAGGTTTCCATAGCGCCTGGACGGGAGTTTTGTGGTAGGCTTTGCGTTCTGTAACGCTCACCTGATTCCCGTAGAGGCGCCGGTCTTGACTGGGCGTATACCGTATCTTCAAAGGTGATGTGCAACACACGGCTGGCTCTTTGGGCTGGACCTCTGTGCACTGTATGTCTGACTTGAAGGGTGAGATGTCTACAGATAGAAAATATGGGATTAAGGAACTGGGTTATTGAATGTCTCTCTCTTCTTCCCTTTCTCTTCTCCTGTAGAACCCCAAAGGTTAACGCTCTCACCTTAGGTAAGTGAACGCCGTGCTCTCCATCTGCCTCGGGGCAGGGTGCTGTAACCAGTTTCTTCACTGGATAAGGGGAGCAGGCCTCTTGACTTCAGAGGACTGCTGTCCGTCGTTTACTGCACGAACGGTAAGTTTCGAGTAACTCTAATGTCTTTAAAGTCTTTAGTAATGATGTTTCTTTTTTTGCAGGGTTCCGGCGATGGCGGATGACGGGCTGAAGTGAGTTGAAGATGGAGCCCGTGTGATGAATAGAAGCGCCTGGAAGCACGTAAGTAAGCGCTTGTTGCCTGCCTCACGATGCGCTCTAACTGTCTTTTTATTTTGCAGGTACAAGTTCGGAGCGGCTGCCGGGTGCCGGAATACCCACTGGGTTAGATGTGGAAAGGAGTAATGGCACGTGAGTATTAAAGTTCCCCAATGTCTTTAAACGCACCTTGTTTTGTCTTTCAGATGCGGGATGCAGCGCCGAAGGCCTCCGGAGCGTGCAAAGAGTTGGTAAGCTTTTGTCTTTCAGATGCCGGAAAGCAGTGTGAAGACCTCCGGAGCGCACGAAGAGTAGGTAAGCCTTTGTCCTTCAGATGCCGGAATGCACCGCGAGGCGTTGGTGACAGCCGATGGACCAGGTAAGTGAAGAGCTGTCACTGAAGACTGTAATGCTAACCTGTTCTTTCTTGTCTTTATAGGTGTTGCTGAAGACTGGATTCAGGATGGTAAGCCTTTTTCCTTAGGCCCAGGATCAGATGCAGAAGACACGATGAGCGTTCTGCTGCAGAGGATGCAGAATAACGCAAAGCAAGATTCATCCATCGGGTGTGGTTTAAATAGCCTCCTGTAGTGCTTAGGTGTCTCCTTCCACAGCCACGCCTAGTAAGAAAAGAGTTCCTGCTTTCCAGAAGAGTTCCAGTGTTCTGAATCTAGGGAGTGGCTCCTGCCCCACCCAACAGGAAAAGTAGTTCCAAACAGAAGAGGATCAGAGGCTCAACTGGCAGGCAAGTAAGCAGCATGGTCTGCTGCAGGTAAGTCCACCCAAGCATTATGAGCCCGGCTCTTCCAGCGCTGGGACTGGGCATATTTATGAGCCTGATGCCACTGGCGCCAGGACTGGGTCCAAAAGGTCCCAATTGGGACTGGTTGGCACTCGGAACCTGGGTTATAGATCTGCTTCCAAGGGAGTTGGGAAAACCCTGACCTTTTGGAAGCAGAGATCATGACACCCTGTTATACACATACCCCACTCGCACAGGGCATTTCGCGTGAGAAACTTCCTGTGAACCCCTGTTATACACGTTCCCCTCTCCAATCGCGTGTGAAACTTCCCGCGCACCCCAGGAATACACGTAGCCCACTCGCACAGGGCATTTCGCGTGTGAAACTTCACGCGCACCCCAGGAATACACGTACCCCACTCGCACAGGGCATTGCGCATGTGAAACTTCCAGCGAACCCCTGTTATACACGTACCCCACTCACACAGGGCATTTCGCGTGTGAAACTTCCCACGAACCCTTGTTATACACGTTCCCCTCTCCAATCGCGTGTGAAAGTTCATGCGCACCCCAGGGATACACGTACCCCACTCGCACAGGGCATTTCGCATGTGAAACTTCCTGCGAACCCCTCTTATACACGTACCCCACTCGCACAGGGCATTTCGCGTGTGAAACTTCCCACGAACCCCTGTTAAACACATTCCCCTCTCCAATCGCATGTGAAACTTCCCGCGTACCCCAGGAATACACGTACCCCACTCGCACAGGGCATTTCACGTGTGAAACTTCACGCGCACCCCAGGAATACACGTACCCCACTGGCACAGGGCCGATCGCATGTGAAACTTTCCGCGCACCCCAGGAATACATGTATCCCACTCGCACAGGGCTTATCGCATGTGAAACTTCCCGCGCACCCCAGGAATACACGTACCCCACTCGCACAGGGCATTTCGCGTGTGAAACTTCCCGCGAACCCCTGTTATACACGTTCCCCTCTCCAATTGCGTGCGAAACTTCCCGCGCACCCCAGGAATACACGTACCCCACTCGCACAGGGCACTTCGCGAGTGAAACTTCACGCGCACCCCAGGAATACACGTACACCACTCGAACAGGGCATTTCGCATGTGAAACTTCCCGCGAATCCCTGTTATACACGTACCCCACGCGCACAGGCCATTTCGCGTGTGAAACTTCCCGCAAACCCCTCTTATACATGTTCCCCTCTCCAATCGCGTGTGAAACTTCCCGCGCACCCCAGGAATACACGTACCCCACTGGCACAGGGCCTATCGCGTGTGAAACTTCCAGCGCAACCCAGGAATACACAAACCCCACTCGCACAGTGCATTTCGCGTGTGAAACTTCCCGCGAACACCTGTTATACACGTTCCCCTCTCCACTTCCAGCGCACCCCAGGAATACACGTAATCCACTCGCACAGGGCATTTCGCGTGTGAAACTTCCCGCAAACCCCTGTTATACACGTTCCCCTCTCCAATTGCGTGTGAAACTTCCCGCGCACTACAGGAATACACGTACCCCACTCGCACAGCGCATTTCGCGTGTGAAACTTCACGCGCACCCCAGGAATACACGTACCCCACTCGCACAGGACATTTCACGTGTGAAACTTCCTGCGAATCCCTGTTATACACATAACCCACTCGCACAGGGCATTTCGCGTGAGAAACTTCCTGTGAACCCCTGTTATACACGTTCCCCTCTCCAATCGCGTGTGAAACTTCCCGCGCACCCCAGGAATACACGTACCCCACTCGCACAGGGCATTTCGCGTGTGAAACTTCATGCGCACCCCAGGAATACACGTACCCCACTCGCACAGGGCATTCCGCATGTGAAACGTCCAGCGAACCCCTGTTATACACGTACCCCACTCACACAGGGCATTTCGCGTGTGAAACTTCCCACGAACCCTTGTTATACACGTTCCCCTCTCCAATCGCGTGTGAAACTTCATGCGCACCCCAGGAATACACGTACCCCACTGGCACAGGGCCAATCGAGTGTCAAACTTCCCGTGAACCCCTGTTATATACGTTCCCCTCTCCAATCGTGTGTGAAACTTCCCGCGCACCCCAGGAATACACGTACCCCACTCGCACAGGGCATTTCGCGCATGAAACTTCCCGTGGACCCCTGTTATATATGTTCCCCTCTCCAATCACGTGTGAACCTTCCCGCGCACCCCAGGAATACACGTACCCCACTCGCACAGGGCATGTCACGTGTGAAACTTCACGTGCACCCCAGGAATACACGTACCCCACTGGCACAGGGCTTATCGTGTGTGAAACTTCCCGCGCACCCCAGGAATACACGTTCCCCACTCGCACAGGGCATTTCACATGTGAAACTTCCCGCAAACCCCTCTTATACACGTACCCCACTCGCTCAGGGCATTTCGCATGTGAAACTTCCCACGAACCCCTGTTATACACGTTCCCCTCTCCAATCGCGTGAGAAACTTCCTGCGCACCCCAGGAATACACGTAACCCACTCGCACAGGGCATTTCACGTGTGAAACTTCACGCGCACCCCAGGAATACACGTACCCCACTGGCACAGGGCTTATCGTGTATAACAGGGATTCGCGGGAAGTTTCACATGCGAAATGCCCTGTTCGAGTGGGGTACGTGTATTCCTGGGGTGCGCGTGAAGTTTCACACGCGAAATGCCCTGTGCGAGTGGGGTACGTGTATTCCTGGGGAGCGCGGGAAGTTTCGCACGCAATTGGAGAGGGGAACGTGTATAACAGGGGTTCGCGGGAAGTTTCACACGCGAAATGCCCTGTGCGAGTGGGGTACGTGTATTCCTGGGGTGCGCAGGAAGTTTCACATGCGATAGGCCCTGTGTGAGTGGGATACATGTATTCCTGGGGTGCGCTGAAAGTTTCACACGCGATCGGCCCTGTGCCAGTGGGGTACGTGTATTCCTGGGGTTAGCGTGAAGTTTCACACATTAAATGCCCTGTGCGAGTGGGGTATGTGTATTCCTGGGGTGCACGGGAAGTTTCACATGCGATTGGAGAGGGTAACGTGTTTAACAGGGGTTCGTGGGAAGTTTCACACACGAAATGCCCTGTGCGAGTGGGGTACGTGTATAAGAGGGGTTCGCGGGAAGTTTCACATGCGAAATGCGCTGTGCGAGTGGGGTACGTGTATCCCTGGGGTGCGCGTGAAGTTTGACATGCGAAATGCCCTGTGCGAGTGGGGTACGTGTATAACAGGGGTTTGCGGGAAGTTTCACACTCGAAATGCCCTGTGCGAGTGGATTACGTGTATTCCTGGGGTGCGCTGGAAGTTTCACACGCGATTGGAGAGGGAAACGTGTATAACAGGGTTTCACGGGAAGTTTCACACGCGAAATGCCCTGTGCGAGTGGGGTACGTGTATTCCTGGGGTGCGCTGGAAGTTTCACACGCGATGGGCTCTGTGCCAGTGGAGTACATGTATTCCTGGGGTGCGCGTGAAGTTTCACACGTGAAATGCCCTGTGCGATTGGGGTACGTGTATTCATGGGGTGCGCGGGAAGTTTCACACGCAATTGGAGAGGGGAACGTGTATAACAGGGGTTCACGGGAAGTTTCACACGCGAAATGCCCTGTGCGAGTGGGGTACGTGTATTCCTGGGGTGCGCGTGAAGTTTCACACGCGATTGGAGAGGGGAACGTGTATAACAGGGGTTCGCGGGAAGTTTCACACACGAAATGCCCTGTGTGTGTGGGTTACATGTATTCCTGGGGTGCGCAGGAAGTTTCACACGCGATTGGAGAGGGGAACGTGTATAACAGGGGTTCGCGGGAAGTTTCACACGCGAAATGCCCTGTGCGAGTGGGGTACGTGTATTCCTGGGGTGCGCGGGAAGTTTCACACGCGATTGGAGAGGGGAACGTATATACCAGTATAACAGGGGTTTGTAGGAAGTTTCACACGCGAAACACCCTGTGCAAGTGGGGTACGTGTATAACAGGGGTTTGCGGGAAGTTTCACACACGAAATGCCCTGTGCAAGTGGAGTACATGTATTCCTGGGGTGCGCGGGAAGTTTCACACGCGATAGGCCCTGTGCCAGTGGGGTACGTGTATTCCTGGGGTGCGCATGAAGTTTCACACGCGATTGGAGAGGGGAACGTGTATAACAGGGGTTCGTGGGAAGTTTCACACGCGAAATGCCCTGTGCGACTGGGGTACGTGTTTAACAGGGGTTCGCAGGAAGTTTCACATGCAAAATTCCCTGTGCGAGTGGGGTACGTGTATTCCAGGGGTGCGCGGGAAGTTTCACACGCGAAATGCCCTGTGCGAGTGGGGTACGTGTATTCCTGGGGTGCGCGGGAAGTTTCACACGCGATTGGAGAGGGGAACGTGTATAACAGGGGTTCGCGGGAAGTTTCACACGCGAAATGCCCTGTGCGAGTGGGGTACGTGTATAACAGGGATTCGCGGGAAGTTTCACACGCAAAATGCCCTGTTCGAGTGGGGTACATGTATTCCTGGGGTGCGCGTGAAGTTTCACACGCAAAATGCCCTGTGCGAGTGGGGTACGTGTATTCCTGTGGTGCGCGGGAAATTTCACACGTGATAGGAGAGGGGAACGTGTATAACAGGGGTTTGCGGGAAGTTTCACACGCGAAATTCCCTATGCGCGAGGGGTACATGTATTCCTGGGTTGCGCGGGAAGTTTCACACGCGATAGGCCCTTTGCCAGTGGGGTACGTGTATCCTGGGGTGCACGTGAAGTTTCACATGCGAAATACCCTGTGCGAGTGGGGTACGTGTATTCCTGGGGTGCGCGTGAAGTTTCACACGCGATTGGAGAGGGGAACGTGTATAACAGGGGTTTGTAGGAAGTTTCACACGCGAAACACCCTGTGCAAGTGGGGTACGTGTATAACAGGGGTTTGCGGGAAGTTTCACACACGAAATGCCCTGTGCAAGTGGAGTACATGTATTCCTGGGGTGCGCGGGAAGTTTCACACGCGATAGTCCCTGTGCCAGTGGGGTACGTGTATTCCTGGGGTGCGCATGAAGTTTCACACGCGATTGGAGAGGGGAACGTGTATAACAGGGGTTTGTGGGAAGTTTCACACGCGAAATGCCCTGTGCGCGTGGGGTAGGTGTTTAACAGGGGTTCGCAGGAAGTTTCACATGCAAAATTCCCTGTGCGAGTGGGGTATGTGTATTCCTGGGGTGCGCGTGAAGTTTCACACGCGAAATGCCCTGTGCGAATGGGGTTCGTGTATTCCTGGGGTGCGCGGGAAGTTTCACACGCGATTGGAGAGGGGAACGTGTATAACAGGGGTTCGCGGGAAGTTTCACACGAGAAATGCTCTGTGCGAGTGGGGTATGTGTATAACAGGGATTCGCGGGAAGTTTCACACGCGAAATGCCCTGTTCGAGTGGAGTACGTGTATTCCTGGGGTGCGTGTGAAGTTTCACATGCAAAATGCCCTGTGCGAGTGGGGTACGTGTATTCCTGTGGTGCGCGGGAAGTTTCACATGCGATAGGCCCTTTGCCAGTGGGGTATGTGTATTCCTGGGGTGCACGTGAAGTTTCACACGTGAAATGCCCTGTGCGAGTGGGGTACGTGTATTCCTGGGGTGCGAGGGAAGTTTCTCACGCGATTGGAGAGGGGAACGTATATAACAGGGGTTCGCGGGAAGTTTCACACGCGAAATGCCCTGTGCGAGTGTGGTATGTGTATTTCTGGGGTGCGCGGGAAGTTTCACACGCGATTGGAGAGGGGACCGTATATAACAGGGGTTCGCGGGAAGTTTAACACGCGAAATGCCCTGTGCGTGTGGGTTACATGTATTCCTGGGGTGCGCGGGAGGAGGGGAACGTGTATAACAGGGGTTCACAGGAAGTTTCTCATGCGAAATGCCCTGTGCGAGTGGGGTATGTGTATAACAGGGATTTGCAGGAAGTTTCACACGCGAAATGCCCTGTGAGAGTGGGGTACATGTATTTCTGCGGTGCGCGTGAAGTTTCACACGCGAAATGCGCTGTGCGAGTGGGGTACGTGTATTCCTGTAGTGCGTGGGAAGTTTCACACGCGATTGGAGAGGGGAACGTGTATAACAGGGGTTTGCGGGAAGTTTCACACGTGAAATGCCCTTTGCGAGTGAATTACGTGTATTCCTGGGGTGCGGGGGAAGTTTCACACACGTTAAGCCCTGTGCCAGTGGGGTACGTGTATTCCTGGGGTGCACGTGAAGTTTCACACGTGACATGCCCTGTGCGAGTGGGGTACGTGTATTCCTGGGGTGCGCGGGAAGTTTCACACGTGATTGGAGAGGGGAACATATACACAGGGGTCTACGGGAAGTTTCATACGCGAAATGCCCTGTGCGAGTGGGGTACGTGTATTCCTGGGGTGCGCGGGAAGTTTCACACACGATTGGAGAGGGGAACGTATATAACAGGGGTTCACGGGAAGTTTGACACTCGATTGGCCCTGTGCCAGTGGGGTACGTGTATTCCTGGGGTGCGCATGAAGTTTCACACGCGATTGGAGAGGGGAACGTGTATAACAAGGGTTTGTGGGAAGTTTCACACGCGAAATGCCCTGTGTGAGTGGGGTACGTGTATAACAGGGGTTCGCTGGAAGTTTCACATGCGGAATGCCCTGTGCGAGTGGGGTACGTGTATTCTTGGGGTGCGCATGAAGTTTCACACGCGAAATTCCCTGTGCGAGTGGGGTACGTGTATTCCTGGGGTGCGCGGCAAGTTTCACACGCGATTGGAGAGGGGAACGTGTATAACAGGGGTTCACAGGAAGTTTCTCACGCGAAATGCCCTGTGCGAGTGGGGTATGTGTATAACAGGGATTCGCAGGAAGTTTCACACGCGAAATGTCCTGTGCGAGTGGGGTACGTGTATTCCTGGGGTGCGCGTGAAGTTTCACACGCGAAATGCGCTGTGCGAGTGGGGTACGTGTATTCCTGTAGTGCGCGTGAAGTTTCACACGCAATTGGAGAGGGGAACGTGTATAACAGGGGTTTGCGGGAAGTTTCACACGCGAAATGCCCTGTGCGAGTGGATTACGTGAATTCCTGGGGTGCGCTGGAAGTTTCACACGCGATAAGCCCTGTGTCAGTGGGGTACGTGTATTCCCGCGCACTACAGGAATACACGTACCCCACTCGCACAGCGCATTTCGCGTGTGAAACTTCACGCGCACCCCAGGAATACACGTACCCCACTCGCACAGGACATTTCGCGTGTGAAACTTCCTGCGAATCCCTGTTATACACATACCCCACTCGCACAGGGCATTTCGCGTGAGAATCTTCCTGTGAACCCCTGTTATACACGTTCCCCTCTCCAATCGCGTGAGAAACTTCCTGCGCACCCCAGGAATACACGTAACCCACTCGCACAGGGCATTTCACGTGTGAAACTTCAGGCGCACCCCAGGAATACACGTAATCCACTCGCAAAGGGCATTTCACGTGTGAAACTTCCCGCAAACCCCTGTTATACACGTTCCCCTCTCCAATCGCGTGTGAAACTTCCCACACACTACAGGAATACACATACCCCACTCGCACAGCACATTTCGCGTGTGAAACTTCATGCCCACCCCAGGAATACACGTACCCCACTCGCACAGGGCATTTCGCGTGTGAAACTTCCTGCGAATCCCTGTTATACACATACCCCACTCGCACAGGGCATTTCGCGTGAGAAACTTCCTGTGAACCCCTGTTATACACGTTCCCCTCTCCAATCGCGTGTGAAACTTCCCGCGCACCCCAGGAATACACGTAGCCCACTCGCACAGGGCATTTCGCGTGTGAAACTTCACGCGCACCCCAGGAATACACGTACCCCACTCGCACAGGGCATTGCGCATGTGAAACTTCCAGCGAACCCCTGTTATACACGTACCCCACTCACACAGGGCATTTCGCGTGTGAAACTTCCCACGAACCCTTGTTATACACGTTCCCCTCTCCAATCGCGTGTGAAAGTTCATGCGCACCCCAGGGATACACGTACCCCACTCGCACAGGGCATTTCGCATGTGAAACTTCCCGCGAACCCCTCTTATACACGTACCCCACTCGCACAGGGCATTTCGCGTGTGAAACTTCCCACGAACCCCTGTTAAACACGTTCCCCTCTCCAATCGCATGTGAAACTTCCCGCGCACCCCAGGAATACACGTACCCCACTTGCACAGGGCATTTCACGTGTGAAACTTCACGCGCACCCCAGGAATACACGTACCCCACTGGCACAGGGCCGATCGCGTGTGAAACTTTCCGCGCACCCCAGGAATACACGTACACCACTGGCACAGGGCCTATCGCGTGTGAAACTTCCAGCGCACCGCAGGAATACACGTACCCCACTCGCACAGGGCATTTCGCATGTGAAACTTCCCGCGAATCCCTTTTATATACGTACCCCACTCGCACAGGGCATTTCGCGTGTGAAACTTCCTGTGAACCCCTGTTATACACGTTCCCCTCTCCAATCGCGTGTGAAACTTCCCGCGCACCCCAGGAATACATTACCCCACTCGCACAGGGCATTTCACATGTGAAACTTCCCGCGAACCCCTCTTATACACGTACCCCACTCGCACAGGGCATTTGGCATGTGAAACTTCCCACGAACCCCTGTTATACACGTTCCCCTCTCCAATCGCGTGAGAAACTTCCTGCGCACCCCAGGAATACACGTAACCCACTCGCACAGGGCATTTCACGTGTGAAACTTCACGCGCACCCCAGGAATACACGTACCCCACTGGCACAGGGCCTATCGCGTGTGAAACTTCCAGCGCACCCCAGGAATACACGTAATCCACTCGCAAAGGGCATTTCACGTGTGAATCTTCCCGCAAACCCCTGTTATACACGTTCCCCTCTCCAATCGCGTGTGAAACTTCCCACGCACTACAGGAATACACGTACCCCACTCGCACAGCGCATTTCGCGTGTGAAACTTCATGCGCACCCCAGGAATACACGTACCCCACTCGCACAGGGCATTTCGCGTGTGAAACTTCCTGCGAATCCCTGTGTAACGCTCACCTGATTCCCGTAGAGGCGCCGGTCTTGACTGGGCGTATACCGTATCTTCAAAGGTGATGTGCAACACACGGCTGGCTCTTTGGGCTGGACCTCTGTGCACTGTATGTCTGACTTGAAGGGTGAGATGTCTGCAGATAGAAAATATGGGATTAAGGAACTGGGTTATTGAATGTCTCTCTCTTCTTCCCTTTCTCTTCTCCTGTAGAACCCCAAAGGTTAACGCTCTCACCTTAGGTATGTGAACGCCGTGCTCTCCATCTGCCTCGGGGCAGGGTGCTGTAACCAGTTTCTTCACTGGATAAGGGGAGCAGGCCTCTTGACTTCAGAGGACTGCTGTCCGTCGTTTACTGCACGAACGGTAAGTTTCGAGTAACTCTAATGTCTTTAAAGTCTTTAGTAATGATGTTTCTTTTTTTGCAAGGTTCCGGCGATGGCGGATGACGGGCTGAAGTGAGTTGAAGATGGAGCCCGTGTGATGAATAGAAGCGCCTGGAAGCACGTAAGTAAGCGCTTGTTGCCTGCTTCACGATGCGCTCTAACTGTCTTTTTATTTTGCAGGTACAAGTTCGGAGCGGCTGCCGGGTGCCGGAATACCCACTGGGTTAGATGTGGAAAGGAGTAATGGCACGTGAGTATTAAAGTTCCCCAATGTCTTTAAACGCACCTTGTTTTGTCTTTCAGATGCGGGATGCAGCGCCGAAGGCCTCCGGAGCGTGCGAAGAGTTGGTAAGCTTTTGTCTTTCAGATGCCGGAATGCAGTGTGAAGACCTCCGGAGCGCACGAAGAGTAGGTAAGCCTTTGTCCTTCAGATGCCGGAATGCACCGCGAGGCGTTGGTGACAGCCGATGGACCAGGTAAGTGAAGAGCTGTCACTGAAGACCGTAATGCTAACCTGTTCTTTCTTGTCTTTATAGGTGTTGCTGAAGACTGGATTCAGGATGGTAAGCCTTTTTCCTTAGGCCCAGGATCAGATGCAGAAGACACAATGAGCGTTCTTCTGCAGAGGATGCAGAATAACGCAAAGCAAGATTCATCCATCGGGTGTGGTTTAAATAGCCTCCTGTAGTGCTTAGGTGTCTCCTTCCACAGCCACGCCTAGTAAGAAAAGAGTTCCTGCTTTCCAGAAGAGTTCCAGTGTTCTGAATCTAGGGAGTGGCTCCTGCCCCACCCAACAGGAAAAGTAGTTCCAAACAGAAGAGGATCAGAGGCTCAACTGGCAGGCAAGTAAGCAGCATGGTCTGCTTCAGGTAAGTCCACCCAAGCATTATGAGCCCGGCGCTTCCAGCGCTGGGACTGGGCATATTTATGAGCCTGGTGCCACTGGCGCCAGGACTGGGTCCAAAAGGTCCCAATTGGGACTGGCTGGCACTCGGAACCTGGGTTATGGATCTGCTTCCAAGGGAGTTGGGAAAACCCTGACCTTTTGGAAGCAGAGATCATGACAGTACCCCCCCTCAAGGCCCCTCCCAAACCGGGCTCCTCCGGGGGTTTTGGCTTGTCAGGAAATGTTCGGTGAAATCTTTTGATTAGGCGAGGAGCGTGGACATATTCAGCAGGTTCCCAGGATCTCTCTTGGGGGCCGTAGCCTTTCCAGTCAATTAGGTAAAATAGTTTAGATTTGGAGATCTTGGAGTCCAGAATGCTTTTGACTTCAAACTCGAGTTCTCCATCAACTAGGATAGGTTTTGGAGATTTAGTTAGTTGGGTTTGAGGTTGCACAGGTTTTAATAGAGAGACGTGGAAGACCGGATGTATCTTCATGTGCGGGGGCAAGTCCAACTTGACCGCTACTGGGTTTACTATGGTAGTGATGGAATAGGGACCAAGGTATCTTGGGTTGAATGTGCGTGGCCCTTTTAGAGGTAGATGTTTGGTGGATAACCAGACTTGATCCCCTACTTGATATTGAGGGGCTTCCTTCCGATGTTGATCTGCTCCTTTCTTGTATTGTTCTTTAGCCCTTTGAAGGTGAGAAACAGCTTCCTTAAAGGCTTGGGTGATTGTAGAATGCAGGTAGTCTACTGCTGGTGTTTCAAGATCTTGGAGGGGATCCAACTCCGAGGTTCGAGGGTGACTGCCGTACAAAAGAAAAAACGGGGTTTTCCCAGTTCCCGAATGGACAGAGTTATTGTAGGCATATTCGGCTATCCAAAGGATGTCTTTCCAAGTTTTTTCAGTTTGTTGCAGCATGCAGCGTAAATACTGTTCCAGAGTTTGATTGGTCCTCTCGGTTTGTCCGTCGGTCTGAGGGTGGTGACTGGTCGATAGTCTCACATCAATTTGAGCCGACCGACAGCAACTTCGCCAAAAATGAGAAATAAATTGACTACCTCGATCCGAAATTAGAACCGAAGGAAAACCGTGCAGTCGGACGATGTTTTCGAGAAATTCTCGGGCCATAGTTGCTGCTGTTGGCAAGCCTTTGAGCGGAATGAAATGCGCCATCTTGGAGAATAAGTCCACGATTACTAGAATCGTATTGTATCCGGAGCATGGAGGTAGATCGGTGATGAAGTCCATAGAAAGCGTATGCCAAGGGCGAGGTGGGATGTCAATAGGGCGTAAGAGGCCTGCTGGTCTTTCCTTTTGACTCTTGTTTTGGGCGCATACTCCACAGGACATTATAAAGTCTCTGATATCTTTTTTCCAAGACGGCCACCAGAAGTAGCGCTTGATTTTTCTGAGGTCTTGGCCATACCGGGATGTCCTTCCATTAAAGAATCGTGATAACAAGCGATTACTTTTTTCTGTAAATCTGTGCTGGGTAGGTATAATCGTTCTTGGAAATACAATAAGTTGTCCTTTACTGCAAAGTCCTTTCCCTGCAGATGCCAATTCTGTATGTCTGCTGGAGTTACAAGTTGCCTGGCTTTATCCTTAACTTCCTCTATGGATTCTGTGGCGATTACACCCAGAATTCTTTGTTCGGGAATGATTGGTACAGGTTTAGGGTTGATCAAGTGTTCTTCCACTCCCATCCGAGAAAGGGCATCAGCTTTACTGTTCTTTGTACCAGGTCGATAGGTAATTATGAAGTCAAACTCGGCAAAGAATAATGCCCAACGGAGTTGTCTAGAGGATTGGGCTTTTGCGGTTTTCAAATATTGCAGGTTTCGGTGATCTGTAATCACAGTAACGGTGTGTCGGGCCCCCAGCAGATAATGCCGCCAAGCCTTAACCCTTTAAGTGCCATGGGTATTTCTCCCCAGTGCCAGAGCCTTTTTTGGTGATTTTGGTATGTGGCCATTCAATGGCTTGTAACTTTTTTGTTACATGAGATATCTGGGCCAAATTTGGCTCCTTTTCTTCCCACATGTAGGCGGTCGTAACGCCACCCAGGAATCCCAGGTTGCTGTAGGGGGGTGAGAGAAAATAAGGAAAATGTGCGAAAATTTTGGGTTTTTTCAAAAAATGCCAATAAAATGATGCACAAAGAAGCCAGTGGTTTTTTCCTTGTAAGAGCTAGGAACAAATGGTTTGCTGTGCTGAGTTCCCCAATGTGTTGGCTTTCAGGAACAGGTTGAGTGGAAATGGAAAAAAATTATTTTGATGGGGATATCAACCGTTTTGTGAGAGGTAGGCGATTTTTGCCATTTTTGCCAATTGGACATGCATGGACGGAATGGAAGAAAAGGGCAGGAAAGCCAAATTGGAGGACAGAAAGGCATATATTTCTGAAAAGTAGACAAAATTCCAAGTTTAGGAAGGGGTGATTTGTATAGGTCAGGCAACAACTAGGTAGGGGAAACTGCCATCGAATGGGGGAAAAGCGGGAAAATGACTGAAAAAAAAGGTATGTGTTGGACATGGTTGGCTTGGTACGGCAATGGCTTCTATGAATTTTGAGAAAAGCAATGCTCCGCTACATTCCCCCGACTCTTGCAGTTAGGAGAGCATACCATTTTTGTAGTGTTTGTACAAAACAAGCAATACCACAAGCCAAACACTGAGCCATGGTACACAGGAGTTTTACGCTCACGGTCTGACCAGACGCACTTAGCATGTGTAAATTGGGAAAACCAATGTGGTTAGGAACGGCAGCCATACATTTTTTGAAAGAGCACAGGCAGACCTTTTCAAGGGTAGGTGACTTGTGCAGGTTACAAAAGTGTATGGTGGCTAAAGCAGCGACTAAATGTAGGTCACATTTGGGAAAAGAAAGGGTTGTGAGACAAAGGGCTCCAGAAAATGGGTCAAAACGTTATGAAAACCACACAAACACAACACATGGCCTACCGTCCCGCGTTCCCACAGGTGTCCGGATGAAAACGGTACCTCACATGTGTTGGTGCACCTACCTGGCCGCCAAGGGGAAAGCCCAAAACACAAGTAACCCCAAGTCTGTTTTCACACCGGAAATGTCACACTCTCCCATCATACAGATATGGGCCTCGGGTGTCCAAGCCACCGAGGAAAACAGGGAACCCCATGCATTTCCGAAAAGAGGACACCCGTGGGAATCCGCAGAGGTATGATATGCCCAAATTGCCCCAGAATTTATTACCCAGACACCCCTGCAAAGTCGGAAATGTGGGGAAAAAAATGCTTTTTCCGTACATTTCGCTCGACGCACCCATCGAAACACGCCCCCAACAACACATGGCCTACCGTCCCGCGTTCCCACAGGTGTCCCGATGAAAACGGTACCTCACATGTGTGGGTGCACCTACCTGGCCGCCAAGGGGAAAGCCTAAAACACAAGTAACCCCAAGTCTGTTTTCACACCGGAAATGTCACACTCTCACATCATACAGATATGGGCCTCGGGTGTCCAAGCCACCAAGGAAAACAGGGAACCCCATGCATTTCCGGAAAGAGGACACCCGTGGGAATCCGCAGAGGTATGATATGCCCAAATCGCCCCAGAATTTATTACCCAGACACCCCCGCAAAGTCCGAAATGTGGGAAAAAATACGCATTTTCCTCACATTTCGCTCGACTCACCCATCGAAACACGCCCCCAACAACACATGGCCTACCGTCCCGCGTTCCCACAGGTGTCCCGATGAAAACGGTACCTCACATGTGTGGGTGCACCTACCTGGCCGCCAAGGGGAAAGCCTAAAACACAAGTAACCCCAAGTCTGTTTTCAGAGGGAAAACTCAGACATTCTGCCGACCGGCACAAGGTACAGATATGGGCCTCGGGTGTCCAAGCCACCGAGGAAAACAGGGAACCCCATGCATTTCCGAAAAGAGGACACCCGTGGGAATCCGCAGAGGTATGATATGCCCAAATTGCCCCAGAATTTATTACCCAGACACCCCTGCAAAGTCCGAAATGTGGGGGAAAAAACGCTTTTTCCGCACATTTCGCTCGACGCACCCATCGAAACACGCCCCCCACAACACATGGCCTACCGTCACGCGTTCCCACAGGTGTCCCGATGAAAACGGTACCTCACATGTGTGGGTGCACCTACCTGGCCGCCAAGGGGAAAGCCTAAAACACAAGTAACCCCAAGTCTGTTTTCACACCGGAAATGTCACACTCTCACATCATACAGATATGGGCCTCGGGTGTCCAAGCCACCAAGGAAAACAGGGAACCCCATGCATTTCCGGAAAGAGGACACCCGTGGGAATCCGCAGAGGTATGATATGCCCAAATCGCCCCAGAATTTATTACCCAGACACCCCCGCAAAGTCCGAAATGTGGGAAAAAATACGCATTTTCCTCACATTTCGCTCGACTCACCCATCGAAACACGCCCCCAACAACACATGGCCTACCGTCCCGCGTTCCCACAGGTGTCCCGATGAAAACGGTACCTCACATGTGTGGGTGCACCTACCTGGCCGCCAAGGGGAAAGCCTAAAACACAAGTAACCCCAAGTCTGTTTTCAGAGGGAAAACTCAGACATTCTGCCGACCGGCACAAGGTACAGATATGGGCCTCGGGTGTCCAAGCCACCGAGGAAAACAGGGAACCCCATGCATTTCCGAAAAGAGGACACCCGTGGGAATCCGCAGAGGTATGATATGCCCAAATTGCCCCAGAATTTATTACCCAGACACCCCTGCAAAGTCCGAAATGTGGGGAAAAAAAACGCTTTTTCTGCACATTTCGCTCGACGCACCCATCGAAACACGCCCCCCACAACACATGGCCTACCGTCACGCGTTCCCACAGGTGTCCCGATGAAAACGGTACCTCACATGTGTGGGTGCACCTACCTGGCCGCCAAGGGGAAAGCCTAAAACACAAGTAACCCCAAGTCTGTTTTCAGAGGGAAAACTCAGACATTCTGCCGACCGGCACAAGGTACAGATATGGGCCTCGGGTGTCCAAGCCACCGAGGAAAACAGGGAACCCCATGCATTTCCGAAAAGAGGACACCCGTGGGAATCCGCAGAGGTATGATATGCCCAAATTGCCCCAGAATTTATTACCCAGACACCCCTGCAAAGTCCGAAATGTGGGGAAAAAAACGCTTTTTCTGCACATTTCGCTCGACGCACCCATCGAAACACGCCCCCCACAACACATGGCCTACCGTCACGCGTTCCCACAGGTGTCCCGATGAAAACGGTACCTCACATGTGTGGGTGCACCTACCTGGCCGCCAAGGGGAAAGCCTAAAACACAAGTAACCCCAAGTCTGTTTTCACACCGGAAATGTCACACTCTCACATCATACAGATATGGGCCTCGGGTGTCCAAGCCACCAAGGAAAACAGGGAACCCCATGCATTTCCGGAAAGAGGACACCCGTGGGAATCCGCAGAGGTATGATATGCCCAAATCGCCCCAGAATTTATTACCCAGACACCCCCGCAAAGTCCGAAATGTGGGAAAAAATACGCTTTTTCCTCACATTTCGCTCGACTCACCCATCGAAACACGCCCCCAACAACACATGGCCTACCGTCCCGCGTTCCCACAGGTGTCCCGATGAAAACGGTACCTCACATGTGTGGGTGCACCTACCTGGCCGCCAAGGGGAAAGCCTAAAACACAAGTAACCCCAAGTCTGTTTTCAGAGGGAAAACTCAGACATTCTGCCGACCGGCACAAGGTACAGATATGGGCCTCGGGTGTCCAAGCCACCGAGGAAAACAGGGAACCCCATGCATTTCCGAAAAGAGGACACCCGTGGGAATCCGCAGAGGTATGATATGCCCAAATTGCCCCAGAATTTATTACCCAGACACCCCTGCAAAGTCCGAAATGTGGGGAAAAAAACGCTTTTTCTGCACATTTCGCTCGACGCACCCATCGAAACACGCCCCCAACAACACATGGCCTACCGTCACGCATTCCCACAGGTGTCCCGATGAAAACGGTACCTCACATGTGTGGGTGCACCTACCTGGCCGCCAAGGGGAAAGCCTAAAACACAAGTAACCCCAAGTCTGTTTTCACACCGGAAATGTCACACTCTCACATCATACAGATATGGGCCTCGGGTGTCCAAGCCACCAAGGAAAACAGGGAACCCCATGCATTTCCGGAAAGAGGACACCCGTGGGAATCCGCAGAGGTATGATATGCCCAAATCGCCCCAGAATTTATTACCCAGACACCCCCGCAAAGTCCGAAATGTGGGAAAAAATACGCATTTTCCTCACATTTCGCTCGACTCACCCATCGAAACACGCCCCCAACAACACATGGCCTACCGTCCCGCGTTCCCACAGGTGTCCCGATGAAAACGGTACCTCACATGTGTGGGTGCACCTACCTGGCCGCCAAGGGGAAAGCCTAAAACACAAGTAACTCCAAGTCTGTTTTCAGAGGGAAAACTCAGACATTCTGCCGACCGGCACAATGTACAGATATGGGCCTCGGGTGTCCAAGGCACCGAGGAAAACAGGGATCCCCATGCATTTCCGAAAAGAGGACACCCGTGGGAATCCGCAGAGGTATGATATGCCCAAATTGCCCCAGAATTTTTTACCCAGACACCCCTGCAAAGTCCGAAATGTGGTGAAAAAAACGCTTTTTCTGCACATTTCGCTCGATGCACCCATCGAAACACGCCCCCAACAACACATGGCCTACCGTCCCGCGTTCCCACAGGTGTCCCGATGAAAACGGTACCTCACATGTGTGGGTGCACCTACCTGGCCGCCAAGGGGAAAGCCTAAAACACAAGTAACCCCAAGTCTGTTTTCACACCGGAAATGTCACACTCTCACATCATACAGATATGGGCCTCGGGTGTCCAAGCCACCAAGGAAAACAGGGAACCCCATGCATTTCCGGAAAGAGGACATCCGTGGGAATCCGCAGAGGTATGATATGCCCAAATCGCCCCAGAATTTATTACCCAGACACCCCCGCAAAGTCCGAAATGTGGGAAAAAATATGCATTTTCCTCACATTTCGCTCGACTCACCCATCGAAACACGCCCCCCACAACACATGGCCTACCGTCCCGCGTTCCCACAGGTGTCCCGATGAAAACGGTACCTCACATGTGTGGGTGCATCTACCTGGCCGCCAAGGGGAAAGCCTAAAACACAAGTAACCCCAAGTCTGTTTTCAGAGGGAAAACTCAGACATTCTGCCGACCGGCACAATGTACAGATATGGGCCTCGGGTGTCCAAGCCACCGAGGAAAACAGGGAAACCCATGCATTTCCGAAAAGAGGACACCCGTGGGAATCCGCAGAGGAATGATATGCCCAAATTGCCCCAGAATTTATTACCCAGACACCCCTGCAAAGTCCGAAATGTGGGGAAAAAAACGCTTTTTCCGCACATTTCGCTCGACGCACCCATCGAAACACGCCCCCCACAACACATGGCCTACCGTCACGCGTTCCCACAGGTGTCCCGATGAAAACGGTACCTCACATGTGTGGGTGCACCTACCTGGCCGCCAAGGGGAAAGCCTAAAACACAAGTAACCCCAAGTCTGTTTTCACACCGGAAATGTCACACTCTCACATCATACAGATATGGGCCTCGGGTGTCCAAGCCACCAAGGAAAACAGGGAACCCCATGCATTTCCGGAAAGAGGACACCCGTGGGAATCCGCAGAGGTATGATATGCCCAAATCGCCCCAGAATTTATTACCCAGACACCCCCGCAAAGTCCGAAATGTGGGAAAAAATATGCATTTTCCTCACATTTCGCTCGACTCACCCATCGAAACACGCCCCCAACAACACGTGGCCTACCGTCCCGCGTTCCCACAGGTGTCCCGATGAAAACGGTACCTCACATGTGTGGGTGCACCTACCTGGCCGCCAAGGGGAAAGCCTAAAACACAAGTAACCCCAAGTCTGTTGTCAGAGGGAAATCTCAGACATTCTGCCGACCGGCGCAACTTACAGATATGGGCCTCGGGTGTCCAAGCCACCGAGGAAAACAGGGAACCCCATGCATTTTCGAAAAGAGGACACCCGTGGGAATCCGCAGAGGTGTGATTTGCGCCCATCGCCCCAGATTTTTTTACCCAGACAGCCCTGCAAAGTCGGAAATGTGGGGAAAAAAACGCTTTTTCCGCACATTTCGCTCGCCGCACCCATCGAAACGCGCCCCCCACAACACATGGCCTACCGTCCCGCGTTCCCACAGGTGTCCCGATGAAAACGGTACCTCACATGTGTGGGTGCACCTACCTGGCCGCCAAGGGGAAAGCCTAAAACACAAGTAACCCCAAGTCTGTTGTCCATTCTGCCGACCGGCGCAACTTACAGATATGGGCCTCGGGTGTCCAAGCCACCGAGGAAAACAGGGAACCCCATGCATTTTCGAAAAGAGGACACCCGTGGGAATCCGCACAGGTGTGATTTGCGCCCATCGCCCCAGATTTTTTTACCCAGACAGCCCTGCAAAGTCGGAAATGTGGGGAAAAAACCGCTTTTTCCGCACATTTCACTCGCCGCACCCATCGAAACACGCCCCCCACAACACGTGGCCTACCGTCCCGCGTTCCCACAGGTGTCCCGATGAAAACGGTACCTCACATGTGTGGGTGCACCTACCTGGCCGCCAAGGGGAAAGCCTAAAACACAAGTAACCCCAAGTCTGTTGTCAGAGGGAAATCTCAGACATTCTGCCGACCGGCGCAACTTACAGATATGGGCCTCGGGTGTCCAAGCCACCGAGGAAAACAGGGAACCCCATGCATTTTCGAAAAGAGGACACCCGTGGGAATCCGCAGAGGTGTGATTTGCGCCCATCGCCCCAGATTTTTTTACCCAGACAGCCCTGCAAAGTCGGAAATGTGGGGAAAAAAACGCTTTTTCCGCACATTTCGCTCGCCGCACCCATCGAAACGCGCCCCCCACAACACATGGCCTACCGTCCCGCGTTCCCACAGGTGTCCCGATGAAAACGGTACCTCACATGTGTGGGTGCACCTACCTGGCCGCCAAGGGGAAAGCCTAAAACACAAGTAACCCCAAGTCTGTTGTCCATTCTGCCGACCGGCGCAACTTACAGATATGGGCCTCGGGTGTCCAAGCCACCAAGGAAAACAGGGAACCCCATGCATTTTCGAAAAGAGGACACCCGTGGGAATCCGCACAGGTGTGATTTGCGCCCATCGCCCCAGATTTTTTTACCCAGACAGCCCTGCAAAGTCGGAAATGTGGGGAAAAAACCGCTTTTTCCGCACATTTCACTCGCCGCACCCATCGAAACACGCCCCCCACAACACGTGGCCTACCGTCCCGCGTTCCCACAGGTGTCCCGATGAAAACGGTACCTCACATGTGTGGGTGCACCTACCTGGCCGCCAAGGGGAAAGCCTAAAACACAAGTAACCCCAAGTCTGTTGTCAGAGGGAAATCTCAGACATTCTGCCGACCGGCGCAACTTACAGATATGGGCCTCGGGTGTCCAAGCCACCGAGGAAAACAGGGAACCCCATGCATTTTCGAAAAGAGGACACCCGTGGGAATCCGCAGAGGTGTGATTTGCGCCCATCGCCCCAGATTTTTTTACCCAGACAGCCCTGCAAAGTCGGAGATGTGGGGAAAAAAACGCTTTTTCCGCACATTTCGCTCGCCGCACCCATCGAAACGCGCCCCCCACAACACATGGCCTACCGTCCTGCGTTCCCACAGGTGTCCCGATGAAAACGGTACCTCACATGTGTGGGTGCACCTACCTGGCCGCCAAGGGGAAAGCCTAAAACACAAGTAACCCCAAGTCTGTTGTCCATTCTGCCGACCGGCGCAACTTACAGATATGGGCCTCGGGTGTCCAAGCCACCGAGGAAAACAGGGAACCCCATGCATTTTCGAAAAGAGGACACCCGTGGGAATCCGCACAGGTGTGATTTGCGCCCATCGCCCCAGATTTTTTTACCCAGACAGCCCTGCAAAGTCGGAAATGTGGGGAAAAAACCGCTTTTTCCGCACATTTCACTCGCCGCACCCATCGAAACACGCCCCCCACAACACGTGGCCTACCGTCCCGCGTTCCCACAGGTGTCCCGATGAAAACGGTACCTCACATGTGTGGGTGCACCTACCTGGCCGCCAAGGGGAAAGCCTAAAACACAAGTAACCCCAAGTCTGTTGTCAGAGGGAAATCTCAGACATTCTGCCGACCGGCGCAACTTACAGATATGGGCCTCGGGTGTCCAAGCCACCGAGGAAAACAGGGAACCCCATGCATTTTCGAAAAGAGGACACCCGTGGGAATCCGCAGAGGTGTGATTTGCGCCCATCGCCCCAGATTTTTTTACCCAGACAGCCCTGCAAAGTCGGAAATGTGGGGAAAAAAACGCTTTTTCCGCATATTTTGCTCGCCGCACCCATCGAAACGCGCCCCCCACAACACATGGCCTACCGTCCCGCGTTCCCACAGGTGTCCCGATGAAAACGGTACCTCACATGTGTGGGTGCACCTACCTGGCCGCCAAGGGGAAAGCCTAAAACACAAGTAACCCCAAGTCTGTTGTCCATTCTGCCGACCGGCGCAACTTACAGATATGGGCCTCGGGTGTCCAAGCCACCGAGGAAAACAGGGAACCCCATGCATTTTCGAAAAGAGGACACCCGTGGGAATCCGCACAGGTGTGATTTGCGCCCATCGCCCCAGATTTTTTTACCCAGACAGCCCTGCAAAGTCGGAAATGTGGGGAAAAAACCGCTTTTTCCGCACATTTCACTCGCCGCACCCATCGAAACACGCCCCCCACAACACGTGGCCTACCGTCCCGCGTTCCCACAGGTGTCCCGATGAAAACGGTACCTCACATGTGTGGGTGCACCTACCTGGCCGCCAAGGGGAAAGCCTAAAACACAAGTAACCCCAAGTCTGTTGTCAGAGGGAAATCTCAGACATTCTGCCGACCGGCGCAACTTACAGATATGGGCCTCGGGTGTCCAAGCCACCGAGGAAAACAGGGAACCCCATGCATTTTCGAAAAGAGGACACCCGTGGGAATCCGCAGAGGTGTGATTTGCGCCCATCGCCCCAGATTTTTTTACCCAGACAGCCCTGCAAAGTCGGAAATGTGGGGAAAAAAACGCTTTTTCCGCACATTTCGCTCGCCGCACCCATCGAAACGCGCCCCCCACAACACATGGCCTACCGTCCCGCGTTCCCACAGGTGTCCCGATGAAAACGGTACCTCACATGTGTGGGTGCACCTACCTGGCCGCCAAGGGGAAAGCCTAAAACACAAGTAACCCCAAGTCTGTTGTCCATTCTGCCGACCGGCGCAACTTACAGATATGGGCCTCGGGTGTCCAAGCCACCGAGGAAAACAGGGAACCCCATGCATTTTCGAAAAGAGGACACCCGTGGGAATCCGCACAGGTGTGATTTGCGCCCATCGCCCCAGATTTTTTTACCCAGACAGCCCTGCAAAGTCGGAAATGTGGGGAAAAAACCGCTTTTTCCGCACATTTCACTCGCCGCACCCATCGAAACACGCCCCCACAACACGTGGCCTACCGTCCCGCGTTCCCACAGGTGTCCCGATGAAAACGGTACCTCACATGTGTGGGTGCACCTACCTGGCCGCCAAGGGGAAAGCCTAAAACACAAGTAACCCCAAGTCTGTTGTCAGAGGGAAATCTCAGACATTCTGCCGACCGGCGCAACTTACAGATATGGGCCTCGGGTGTCCAAGCCACCGAGGAAAACAGGGAACCCCATGCATTTTCGAAAAGAGGACACCCGTGGGAATCCGCAGAGGTGTGATTTGCGCCCATCGCCCCAGATTTTTTTACCCAGACAGCCCTGCAAAGTCGGAAATGTGGGGAAAAAAACGCTTTTTCCGCACATTTCGCTCGCCGCACCCATCGAAACGCGCCCCCCACAACACATGGCCTACCGTCCCGCGTTCCCACAGGTGTCCCGATGAAAACGGTACCTCACATGTGTGGGTGCACCTACCTGGCCGCCAAGGGGAAAGCCTAAAACACAAGTAACCCCAAGTCTGTTGTCCATTCTGCCGACCGGCGCAACTTACAGATATGGGCCTCGGGTGTCCAAGCCACCGAGGAAAACAGGGAACCCCATGCATTTTCGAAAAGAGGACACCCGTGGGAATCCGCACAGGTGTGATTTGCGCCCATCGCCCCAGATTTTTTTACCCAGACAGCCCTGCAAAGTCGGAAATGTGGGGAAAAAACCGCTTTTTCCGCACATTTCACTCGCCGCACCCATCGAAACACGCCCCCCACAACACGTGGCCTACCGTCCCGCGTTCCCACAGGTGTCCCGATGAAAACGGTACCTCACATGTGTGGGTGCACCTACCTGGCCGCCAAGGGGAAAGCCTAAAACACAAGTAACCCCAAGTCTGTTGTCAGAGGGAAATCTCAGACATTCTGCCGACCGGCGCAACTTACAGATATGGGCCTCGGGTGTCCAAGCCACCGAGGAAAACAGGGAACCCCATGCATTTTCGAAAAGAGGACACCCGTGGGAATCCGCAGAGGTGTGATTTGCGCCCATCGCCCCAGATTTTTTTACCCAGACAGCCCTGCAAAGTCGGAAATGTGGGGAAAAAAACGCTTTTTCCGCACATTTTGCTCGCCGCACCCATCGAAACGCGCCCCCCACAACACATGGCCTACCGTCCCGCGTTCCCACAGGTGTCCCGATGAAAACGGTACCTCACATGTGTGGGTGCACCTACCTGGCCGCCAAGGGGAAAGCCTAAAACACAAGTAACCCCAAGTCTGTTGTCCATTCTGCCGACCGGCGCAACTTACAGATATGGGCCTCGGGTGTCCAAGCCACCGAGGAAAACAGGGAACCCCATGCATTTTCGAAAAGAGGACACCCGTGGGAATCCGCACAGGTGTGATTTGCGCCCATCGCCCCAGATTTTTTTACCCAGACAGCCCTGCAAAGTCGGAAATGTGGGGAAAAAACCGCTTTTTCCGCACATTTCACTCGCCGCACCCATCGAAACACGCCCCCCACAACACGTGGCCTACCGTCCCGCGTTCCCACAGGTGTCCCGATGAAAACGGTACCTCACATGTGTGGGTGCACCTACCTGGCCGCCAAGGGGAAAGCCTAAAACACAAGTAACCCCAAGTCTGTTGTCAGAGGGAAATCTCAGACATTCTGCCGACCGGCGCAACTTACAGATATGGGCCTCGGGTGTCCAAGCCACCGAGGAAAACAGGGAACCCCATGCATTTTCGAAAAGAGGACACCCGTGGGAATCCGCAGAGGTGTGATTTGCGCCCATCGCCCCAGATTTTTTTACCCAGACAGCCCTGCAAAGTCGGAAATGTGGGGAAAAAAACGCTTTTTCCGCACATTTCGCTCGCCGCACCCATCGAAACGCGCCCCCCACAACACATGGCCTACCGTCCCGCGTTCCCACAGGTGTCCCGATGAAAACGGTACCTCACATGTGTGGGTGCACCTACCTGGCCGCCAAGGGGAAAGCCTAAAACACAAGTAACCCCAAGTCTGTTGTCCATTCTGCCGACCGGCGCAACTTACAGATATGGGCCTCGGGTGTCCAAGCCACCGAGGAAAACAGGGAACCCCATGCATTTTCGAAAAGAGGACACCCGTGGGAATCCGCACAGGTGTGATTTGCGCCCATCGCCCCAGATTTTTTTACCCAGACAGCCCTGCAAAGTCGGAAATGTGGGGAAAAAACCGCTTTTTCCGCACATTTCACTCGCCGCACCCATCGAAACACGCCCCCCACAACACGTGGCCTACCGTCCCGCGTTCCCACAGGTGTCCCGATGAAAACGGTACCTCACATGTGTGGGTGCACCTACCTGGCCGCCAAGGGGAAAGCCTAAAACACAAGTAACCCCAAGTCTGTTGTCAGAGGGAAATCTCAGACATTCTGCCGACCGGCGCAACTTACAGATATGGGCCTCGGGTGTCCAAGCCACCGAGGAAAACAGGGAACCCCATGCATTTTCGAAAAGAGGACACCCGTGGGAATCCGCAGAGGTGTGATTTGCGCCCATCGCCCCAGATTTTTTTACCCAGACAGCCCTGCAAAGTCGGAAATGTGGGGAAAAAAACGCTTTTTCCGCACATTTTGCTCGCCGCACCCATCGAAACGCGCCCCCCACAACACATGGCCTACCGTCCCGCGTTCCCACAGGTGTCCCGATGAAAACGGTACCTCACATGTGTGGGTGCACCTACCTGGCCGCCAAGGGGAAAGCCTAAAACACAAGTAACCCCAAGTCTGTTGTCCATTCTGCCGACCGGCGCAACTTACAGATATGGGCCTCGGGTGTCCAAGCCACCGAGGAAAACAGGGAACCCCATGCATTTTCGAAAAGAGGACACCCGTGGGAATCCGCACAGGTGTGATTTGCGCCCATCGCCCCAGATTTTTTTACCCAGACAGCCCTGCAAAGTCGGAAATGTGGGGAAAAAACCGCTTTTTCTGCACATTTCACTCGCCGCACCCATCGAAACACGCCCCCCACAACACGTGGCCTACCGTCCCGCGTTCCCACAGGTGTCCCGATGAAAACGGTACCTCACATGTGTGGGTGCACCTACCTGGCCGCCAAGGGGAAAGCCTAAAACACAAGTAACCCCAAGTCTGTTGTCAGAGGGAAATCTCAGACATTCTGCCGACCGGCGCAACTTACAGATATGGGCCTCGGGTGTCCAAGCCACCGAGGAAAACAGGGAACCCCATGCATTTTCGAAAAGAGGACACCCGTGGGAATCCGCAGAGGTGTGATTTGCGCCCATCGCCCCAGATTTTTTTACCCAGACAGCCCTGCAAAGTCGGAAATGTGGGGAAAAAAACGCTTTTTCCGCACATTTTGCTCGCCGCACCCATCGAAACGTGCCCCCCACAACACATGGCCTACCGTCCCGCGTTCCCACAGGTGTCCCGATGAAAACGGTACCTCACATGTGTGGGTGCACCTACCTGGCCGCCAAGGGGAAAGCCTAAAACACAAGTAACCCCAAGTCTGTTGTCCATTCTGCCGACCGGCGCAACTTACAGATATGGGCCTCGGGTGTCCAAGCCACCGAGGAAAACAGGGAACCCCATGCATTTTCGAAAAGAGGACACCCGTGGGAATCCGCACAGGTGTGATTTGCGCCCATCGCCCCAGATTTTTTTACCCAGACAGCCCTGCAAAGTCGGAAATGTGGGGAAAAAACCGCTTTTTCCGCACATTTCACTCGCCGCACCCATCGAAACACGCCCCCCACAACACGTGGCCTACCGTCCCGCGTTCCCACAGGTGTCCCGATGAAAACGGTACCTCACATGTGTGGGTGCACCTACCTGGCCGCCAAGGGGAAAGCCTAAAACACAAGTAACCCCAAGTCTGTTGTCAGAGGGAAATCTCAGACATTCTGCCGACCGGCGCAACTTACAGATATGGGCCTCGGGTGTCCAAGCCACCGAGGAAAACAGGGAACCCCATGCATTTTCGAAAAGAGGACACCCGTGGGAATCCGCAGAGGTGTGATTTGCGCCCATCGCCCCAGATTTTTTTACCCAGACAGCCCTGCAAAGTCGGAAATGTGGGGAAAAAAACGCTTTTTCCGCACATTTCGCTCGCCGCACCCATCGAAACGCGCCCCCCACAACACATGGCCTACCGTCCCGCGTTCCCACAGGTGTCCCGATGAAAACGGTACCTCACATGTGTGGGTGCACCTACCTGGCCGCCAAGGGGAAAGCCTAAAACACAAGTAACCCCAAGTCTGTTGTCCATTCTGCCGACCGGCGCAACTTACAGATATGGGCCTCGGGTGTCCAAGCCACCGAGGAAAACAGGGAACCCCATGCATTTTCGAAAAGAGGACACCCGTGGGAATCCGCACAGGTGTGATTTGCGCCCATCGCCCCAGATTTTTTTACCCAGACAGCCCTGCAAAGTCCGGAATGTGCCCCGGCCTTTGCGGGGGTGTCTGGGTAAAAAAATCTGGGGCGATGGGCGCAAATCACACCTGTGCGGATTCCCACGGGTGTCCTCTTTTCGAAAATGCATGGGGTTCCCTGTTTTCCTCGGTGGCTTGGACACCCGAGGCCCATATCTGTAAGTTGCGCCGGTCGGCAGAATGGACAACAGACTTGGGGTTACTTGTGTTTTAGGCTTTCCCCTTGGCGGCCAGGTAGGTGCACCCACACATGTGAGGTACCATTTTCATTGGAACACCTGTGGGAACGCGGGACGGTAGGCCATGTGTTGTGGGGGGCGCGTTTCGATGGGTGCGGCGAGCGAAATGTGTGGAAAAAGCGTTTTTTTCCCCACATTTCCGACTTTGCAGGGCTGTCTGGGTAAAAAAATCTGGGGCGATGGGCGCAAATCACACCTCTGCGGATTCCCACGGGTGTCCTCTTTTCGAAAATGCATGGGGTTCCCTGTTTTCCTCGGTGGCTTGGACACCCGAGGCCCATATCTGTAAGTTGCGCCGGTCGGCAGAATGTCTGAGATTTCCCTCTGACAACAGACTTGGGGTTACTTGTGTTTTAGGCTTTCCCCTTGGCGGCCAGGTAGGTGCACCCACACATGTGAGGTACCGTTTTCATCGGGACACCTGTGGGAACGCTGGACGGTAGGCCATGTGTTGTGGGGGGCGCGTTTCGATGGGTGCGGCGAGCGAAATGTGCGGAAAAAGCGGTTTTTTCCCCACATTTCCGACTTTGCAGGGCTGTCTGGGTAAAAAAATCTGGGGCGATGTGCGCAAATCAGACCTCTGTGCTTTCCCACGGGTGTCCTCTTTTGGGAAATGCATGGGGTTCCCTGTTTTCCTTGCTGGCTTCGACACCCTAGGCCCAAATCTGTAGGTTGCCCACATGAACAAATTGTGCTGTGGCGAAAGGCTTGGGGTTACCAGCGGGTTACCCTTTTCCTTTTGCGACCCCGGTAGGTGCACCCACACATGCGAGGTACCTTTTTCGTCGGAACACCTGTGGGAACACGAGAAGGTATGACATCTGCTGTTGGCGACGTGTTTCGGTGAGTGGACACAGGCAAATGTCTCTGAAATTGGCCGGAAATGAAGACAAATCTCAGACATTTCCCTCTGGCCACTCAACGAAACACACCGCCAACAACACGTGGCCTACCTTCCCGCATCGCCACACGTGTCCCAATGAGAGGCTGACCTCTTTGTGTGCAGGTGTGGTACCTGAGTGACAATGGGCACATCTTTAGTATAGTAACTTCGCTGTAGTGCGCTTAGGAAACAGTAAAGTACTGCCAGTAAGCCATTTCACATGCACCTTTCCTCACACTTCCCATACATAGCAGACGCAATGCAGTTAGACACGCAAGGTGGGATTTAGCACAAGGACCAACCTCCTTGTATTGCACAAGAAGGTTTGTCCTTGTGAGCAGTGATGCCACGTCAAGGCACCCACCGGATCACTGGCCATTCGTATCCCTTTCGTGTCTGCAGTCAGTTGGCATCCATTTCAGCAGTTGCACTTCTACGAAATCACTAGCACCAGAGCAAGTGTATCTACACATGAGCATATCTACACACTTATACCACATGGACATCTGTGTACAATGCAACTGTGTCTCTAGCAATATCTTAACTATCATTTGGCATCAATTTCATAGCAACTGTGTCTGCATGCAAACTTTATGTGCTGGCAATCACATGTGGACAGTGATAGCAAGTGCATACTGCCTGACTTCACTACCCTGCCCTACAGGCGCTATCTTCCACACCAGCTTTCAGTATGCCCATAGCAACTATGGCCAAACATTCTTATGTCCCACCGTACCCACACAAAACAGCCATCCTGCAAAATGACAATCATTTCGTCACTGCTGGAAAAGTCCATTCACAGAAATTGCAACTGCATGTTCTTTGTATCTTTACCTAATTCACACACCAATCATATCCAATTCATTCCTACAGATGACGTGTCACTTACACCACACATAACATTACTCGAGGTAAAACAATAAACAAGGCAGGATCTTACGAGGTACGCAAGACACCGCTGCCATATAGTTGGTGTCCAAGTACCACTTTCATGACACTTAGACCTCAAGGGTAGGAGCCAAAGTGGCGTGTAATATTTTGAAAAAACACCCCTTGAGTGGAGGGAACCTGAATGCCGTTCTGGTCTTCCACAACGCACGGCTTGAGTAGAGGGAGCGGGACTGGCCTTTCTTTGCTTGCCAAACCTTAAGTGGAAGGAGCCAGATTTGGGTTCCTGTCCAAAGTACGCCAGAAGCGGATGGGGTTTTCCAGACGTTTTTTTTTTGTAAGGCAATCCCGAACAGGAGCAAGCTGCACTCCCATAGGGGAGTGACCCACAGTGCTCCACCCTTCTTCTCCATGGCCCGCCTCAACTAGAGGCGGTGGAGTGGCATTCCTTTCCAAGATGCGCCTTCTTTGGACGTAACAAGCATTGCGTTACTTTGCAAGGCACACCACGCGCAGAGGGAGCTAGACTGCCTTTTCCTTAGGAGGCAGACCTGAAGGGAAAGGTACCGGGGGTGATGTCTCTTTCCCAGGCAGGCCTCAAGTGGAGGGGGCAGGACTAGCATTGCTTGCCAAAGCACGCCAAAGGGGAGTAAAGCAGAGTGCTGTCCCCACCTACTCCAAGGCACACCTCAAGTGGAGGGAGCTAGAGTGGCATTTCTTTCAAAGATGCGCCTGCTTTGGACGTAACAAGCATTGCGTTACTTTGCAAGGCACACCACGCGCAGAGGGAGCTAGACTGCCTTTTCCTTAGGAGGCAGACCTGAAGGGAAAGGTACCGGGGGTGATGTCTCTTTCCCAGGCAGGCCTCAAGTGGAGGGGGCAGGACTAGCATTGCTTGCCAAAGCACGCCAAAGGGGAGTAAAGCAGAGTGCTGTCCCCACCTACTCCAAGGCACACCTCAAGTGGAGGGAGCTAGAGTGGCATTTCTTTCAAAGATGCGCCTGCTTTGGACGTAACAAGCATTGCGTTACTTTGCAAGGCACACCACGCGCAGAGGGAGCTAGACTGCCTTTTCCTTAGGAGGCAGACCTGAAGGGAAAGGTACCGGGGGTGATGTCTCTTTCCCAGGCAGGCCTCAAGTGGAGGGGGCAGGACTAGCATTGCTTGCCAAAGCACGCCAAAGGGGAGTAAAGCAGAGTGCTGTCCCCACCTACTCCAAGGCACACCTCAAGTGGAGGGAGCTAGAGTGGCATTTCTTTCAAAGATGCGCCTGCTTTGGACGTAACAAGCATTGCGTTACTTTGCAAGGCACACCACGCGCAGAGGGAGCTAGACTGCCTTTTCCTTAGGAGGCAGACCTGAAGGGAAAGGTACCGGGGGTGATGTCTCTTTCCCAGGCAGGCCTCAAGTGGAGGGGGCAGGACAAGCATTGCTTGCCAAAGCACGCCAAAGGGGAGTAAAGCAGAGTGCTGTCCCCACCTACTCCAAGGCACACCTCAAGTGGAGGGAGCTAGAGTGGCATTTCTTTCAAAGATGCGCCTGCTTTGGACGTAACAAGCATTGCGTTACTTTGCAAGGCACACCACGCGCAGAGGGAGCTAGACTGCCTTTTCCTTAGGAGGCAGACCTGAAGGGAAAGGTACCGGGGGTGATGTCTCTTTCCCAGGCAGGCCTCAAGTGGAGGGGGCAGGACAAGCATTGCTTGCCAAAGCACGCCAAAGGGGAGTAAAGCAGAGTGCTGTCCCCACCTACTCCAAGGCACACCTCAAGTGGAGGGAGCTAGAGTGGCATTTCTTTCAAAGATGCGCCTGCTTTGGACGTAACAAGCATTGCGTTACTTTGCAAGGCACACCACGCGCAGAGGGAGCTAGACTGCCTTTTCCTTAGGAGGCAGACCTGAAGGGAAAGGTACCGGGGGTGATGTCTCTTTCCCAGGCAGGCCTCAAGTGGAGGGGGCAGGACAAGCATTGCTTGCCAAAGCACGCCAAAGGGGAGTAAAGCAGAGTGCTGTCCCCACCTACTCCAAGGCACACCTCAAGTGGAGGGAGCTAGAGTGGCATTTCTTTCAAAGATGCGCCTGCTTTGGACGTAACAAGCATTGCGTTACTTTGCAAGGCACACCACGCGCAGAGGGAGCTAGACTGCCTTTTCCTTAGGAGGCAGACCTGAAGGGAAAGGTACCGGGGGTGATGTCTCTTTCCCAGGCAGGCCTCAAGTGGAGGGGGCAGGACTAGCATTGCTTGCCAAAGCACGCCAAAGGGGAAAGACCCACATGGCACAACTCAAGTACAGGGACTCATAATGATTACTATTTCGTAGGCACGCCTCCAATGGAAGGAGCCTGATTAGCGTTCCTTTGCAAGTCACGCTTTGAGCTGAGGGATCTAGACTGATGTACATTTTCTTGGCAGGCCTCAAGGGAAAGCTACGGCTGTGGTTGCCTTTCCAAGGCAGGCCTCGAGTGGAGGAAGCAGGACTAGCGATGCTCGTGAATGCACGCTAAATCAAGTGAAGTGAGTTGACATCCTGTTGCATTTTCATTGAAGGTACTCCTCCAGGGCAGGGTGCAAGAGTGCCATTCCTTTACAAGACATGCACGATTTCAGGGGCTAAGGGTCCCTTTCAAGGAATGATGGGCATTTTCGGAAATCAGTCGATCTCCCAATATTTTTCCTTTGTATGATACAAAAGGAAACAAGGCTGAAAGCAGAGGGCAGGCTGGGAAGGGCATTGGGGACAGTACACCCGAGTATCCTTCCTCTTTCCTTGTTTTGTACACACCTTACATTTTCGGTACGGTTGTGCCTTCGTGGCAGTGGGAGGAACATAATCACCAAAGTGTCGCTCTTGCAATCTGGCTACATCTTCGACCTCTGGAAAGGAGGGAATTTGTACATGAACATTAGCCAGAGATTGAACAATTTCTAATTCAAAATCCAAAAAGGAGAGCTTGTTTTGTGGAGTAGCTGCACGGTACACCACATAAGCATTGTACGTTGCCATATGCACAATGTGTGTGGCTAACTTTTTGTACCAGAAACGCGACTTGCGTTCAGCGTGGTATGACTCAAGCACTTGGTCATTTTTGTCTACTCCACCCATGTACTTGTTGTAATCCAGAATGCAATTGGGTTTCAACACTTGCTGAGTCTGCCTGCGCAGAGGGACAGCTGAAGTACTTTCATCATGAATAGTACTTAGCATGTACACATCCCTTTTGTCGCAGAATTTCACTGCTAACAATTCATCCTGCCGCAATGCCATACATTGTCCCTTAGCCAACTTCTTACACACAAGTTGTCTGGGGAAGCGTTTGCGGTTACTGCGGATTGTACCGCATGCGAGTGTGCCCACATTGAACAATTCCTTGAACAGTGGAATTCCGGTGTAGAAATTGTCTACATACAAATGATGTCCCTTGTGGAGCCATGGTGTGAGAAGATCCCAAACAATCTTCTCACTTGTCCCTAAATGGGCTGGGCAGCCCGGAGGGTTTAGGGTAGAGTCTTTACCGGTGTAGACTCTCATGCTGCTGACATACCCAGTGGTACTTTCACACAACATGTACATTTTAATCCCATATCGTGATCTCTTGCTAGGAATGTATTGCCTGAATACAAGGCGACCTTTGAACAACACCAACGATTCATCAATGGATATGTTCTGGCTAGGAACATACACCTCTGCAAATCGGTGAGTGAAATGGTCCAGAAATGGCTTAAGTTTGAACAGCCTATCAAAGTTTGGGTCCGTTTTGGGTAATGCTGCCGAGTTGTCATTGAAGTGCAACATACGGTGCAGTGCTTGAAAGCGATTTCTGTTCATTGTAGCTGAAAAAAACGGGCAATAAAGTGGTGCTACAGTAGTCCAGTACATTGCGACAGACGGCTTGTGTCCAATTCCCATGAGCAAAATGAGACCCCAAAACTGTCTCATTTCAACATCGTTTGTGGGTACCCATGCTTGTGCTCTGGAGTGGGGTTTCAGAGTGGGACCCCTAGACCTCATGAACTGTGCAGCGTATAAATTGGTTTGCTCAACCACGTCTGCAATGAACCCATCATCAACAAAAAGGTTGAAAAAATCAATAGGCTGAAACCCTTCTGTATTCACTGTGCACCCTGATATACCAGTGAAAGGGGGCACAACAGGCTGAGCCATTGCTGGAGGCACCCAGAGCGACTCTTGAGTCATGTCAGGAACTGCCACATTGCGTGGCAGTCTTGCACGTCCCCTCCCCCTTACAGGTCCCCTGCGTGTGGGAAGTGTGCGAAAAGGTGGACGCACTCTTCCTTCCTCTTCATCATCAGATGATGACGATGATGAGTGGGAGGAGGGACTTTCGTCAATGGCCATCTCACTTCCCCAATCACTTCCCTCCTGCCCCTCAGAAGCACTATCTGTTTCAGAATGCATGTACACATCTGTGCCTTGCTCTGAGCCAGATTCCATCACTACAGCTAATGCCTCCGCACCAGACATTGATCGCCGAGAAGCCATGAGTACCTTCGCTATGGAACCCTTCAATGCCCAAAGACCAGATGAAGACTGAAACAAGAAGTATGTGTGCTTCTGAAAGTATGGCACGTAGCACAGTAAGTGGTATTCAGTGCCACAAACCTACTCCACACAGGTACACCAAAAGGTCCAGACTTTGCTCACTAACAGTAGCAGCCCTCTGCAATATGACGTACTCCCTGCACGCTACAATAAACAGAGTAGTACTTTGCAAACACTCACGTGAAATGCTAAGGACCAGCTGACTGCTTTCCTACAAGTGTGTAGACAGCTACAACACACCTGCACCTAAAAGAAAGAGAACAAAAAATCTATGGCCAATGTACTATTCCGCTAAACTGTACAGAAATACAAGCGTGGGGACGAGGATTTCAGCCACACTACCTATTCAGAAACAGCCAACATGCTTTGCACCATGCCCTCCCCCATGGGATGCTTGTGGATGGGAAATCGAGGTGAGAAGGAACCATGCAACGTATTAGTGATTGGGTGAGTTGAAAAGCCATAGGCAATGAAGAAGCAGAGAGGGAAGATAAATACAGTACACGGCTGGCCCTTCCGGCCAACTGCTGGCACACTTTTGACAATAACACCTGCTCATTCATATAGGGGTGTCTATTGTAAGGGGAAAGCTCACATGGACAAAATTATTGCAAGGCCAAGCAAATTGATGTAGGCTGAAGCAAGTAGTGATGGGTACCAAAGAAATAAGTAGCAGAAACATACTAAATGCTTTGACATGCCATGAATGCAAACAATTGCTAGAAAGTGGAAGTCTCACTGCCAACATACTTACTACCACTTCTATTCACCTTTCAGATCTTCCAGTGTGTCCATCAGTCACTGGGCAAACTCCCCCTAAAATAGCGTCTGGGCAAAATCCATTATGTTTCCAATGAACAGCTCCATGCCTGTTTTGGAAAGGTGCACCCCATCTCTGTGAAACATCACAGCACCTTTGATATTGCCATGGTGAATGGTCCGTATTCTGGTGTTGCCCTCTGTCAGTTTAGTGAACTCGCCATTCATTTTCCACACCGAGCGGTTGATGGCCCTTCTATTCCCTTCAGTTCTCCAATCCATCCTGGGAATCATCTGGGACCAGGCCACCACAGTGTTTGGAAACCTCTCTGCAATCCATTCAAGGTCTGCCATGAGCTGCTCGCGTACCCCCTTCCGTCCCACAGACGCAAAATCATTTCCTCCCAGGTGAACCACTATAAGGTCAGGGGGGGGGGCTTTCCTTTTTCTTGGGCAGCGACGATGGCTCCTCGGAGCTGGTGAAGGCGCATCCCCCCCACCCCAAACCAATGCACCGCAAGGCCATCCCTTCCAGACCCAGATGTAGGTGGCCCTCGGAAAAGTCGTGCAGCCCTTTGGATATAAGAGTGGCCGAAAATCCACACAACCCTCATCCTCACTAGGAAATGGAAACAGGAAAACCCCCATGATTATGGCTACACATACATTTTACCACATTACACAACATTTGCACCAACACATGACTCTTGTAACAATCCCAGACACACACTTCACCCATTCGGAAACCACCTCTCATTTGAGATAACAGTAGGTCGACACATAATTGCCACGTTATTTTCAGGGGAAGGAGGTGAAGAAGATAGTATGTCACCTTGTGCCAATAACACAGTTGTGCTGGCGCAATTGTAATCAGTAAAAGTTGTCTGCTCCTGTGGCCCACCGCCTGCCCAGCACGGTGGTAAGGTGACGTCCACATGCTACATCGTTACAATTTGGCAGGGTGACTAGTCTCACGGAGGATATGAAGTCCACAGGAAGTGTGCTTTGTACGCTCTGTGAATATAGGTACCCTGACAGAAGGTGCCACATTTACCACAAATGGGTGCACCTTCAGACACTTTCAATGTGAGTGTTTCGGCCATAGCTCCAGGACCACTAGTGACCTTGGGGCCACTTCACTACCAAGGAAGGGAGGTGGACAAGGTCACACCCATCACCCACCACTACCCTACATAGCTTCCTGGTCAGCACTACAGCTTTCCTCTCCTGGAAGGGATTGGACCCTGCACACACTGCTGAATTTGGAGGCAAAATATCCACCTGGGGGACGGACGACCAAGGCCAATGACACCCCCCTCTCTAGCTACCTTGCGTTACAGTTTTTTCCCCCTGCAAAAGGATGGGGACCCTGACAGGGCACACTGCGACCACTGCTGAAATTGGACCACAGAAATGGTGAACTTTGCAGTGAAAGGAATGAGCTCTGTAACAAGTGTGCATAGCATGCTCAGAAAAAATGATCATCTATATAACTACTGGAAAAAAATGTTTAAAATTTGCTGCCAAACCTTTCCTTCTGCAAAGCAGCTGCCTTACTCAATGCAAGGCACACCCATCACTGGCCCCCGACCCTCCCCACTACCCTTTCCCACCCTTATCACTGACAATGCACCCACAATTCCTTCCACCACAGTAACCCTCCACCCCCACATTACCAAGTAATAAATGTTGTACTTACATAAGTCAGCAATAGCTTTTCAGTAGCCGAAACTGCAAAGGAAACATAAAAGATTAAAATTCAATGCTTTGCCTACCAATTACACATCCAAACTGTCTGGCAACTATCTGTACATTTTTCACTTCCTTCCACCACTTCCATGACACTTCTCAGTCATCTACCACTACGGAAGGCTAGACTGCAGACGGATTGGAAATGGAAATAAGACAAGTGGGCATATGGCATCCTGCAGAAAAAACATAAAAATAAATAAATCCCGGAAATCTGGCACCAACCCATCACTGTTTGGAAACATCTGTGCTATCCATTCCAGTTCCTCCATTAGCAGCTCATGTATCCCTTCCCCTCCCACAGACGCTAAATCTTTTCCTCCCAGGTGCACCACTGTAGGGTGTTGGGTTTGCATCTCCTTTTGCATGGACATCGCTGATGGCTCCTCTGAGCTGGTGAAAGCACTTCCCCCTAACCCCAAACCAATGTACCAGGAGGGCATCCCTTTGAGAGCCAGATGTGGTTGGCCCTCGGAAAATCGTGCAGCCCTTTGGGTGAAAGAGTAGGCAATTATCTACACAACCCTCATCGTCACTATGATATGGAAACAAGTGAACCCCCATGAATATGCCTATACATACAGTTTACCAACTAGCTGAATGATTGTGTGAACACATGGCTCTTGTAACACTCCCAGACACACACTTCACCTATTCGGACATGCACCTCTCATGTGAATTTACAGTAGGTCATTACGTAATTGGCACTTGTGTTTTAGGGGAAGGAGGTGAGGAAGACAGTATGTCACCTTGTGCCAATAACACAGTTCTGCTGGGGCAATTGTAATCAGTAAAGGTTGTCTGCTCCTGTGGCCCACCGCCTGCACTGCACGGTAGTAAAGTGACTTCCACATGCTACACCATTACACTTTGGCAGGGTGACTAGTCTGACAGAGGATATGACCTGTGCAGCAAGGGTGTTTTGTAACCTCTCCGAATATAGTTCCTCTGACAGAATGTGCCCCTTTCATTACACATGCATGCACATTTGGACTCTTTGATTGTGAGAAATTGGGGCGCAGCTCCTAAAGTACTGGTGAACTTGGGGCCATTCAACTACCAAGGCCGAGAGGCAGCCAAGGTCACACACATCAACCACCACCACACTACATCTCTGCCTGGCCAGCACTGCAGCTTTCCCCTCTAGGACGGGATGGGGACCGTGCCGGGGCACCCTGCACCCACTGCTGCTTTTGAGGGACAAAATATCCATCTGGGAGATGGACGCCCAAGGGCAATGACTTAATCCCCCACCCCTCCTGCCCCTCTAGCTACCCTGCGTTACAGGTTTTCCCCCTGCAAAAGGATGGGGAGCCAGGCGGGGCTCACTGGGACGACTGCTGGAAAAGGACCACAGAAATGGTGATCGTTGCAGTAAAAGTAGTGTTCTCTGTATCAAGTACGCGTACCATGCTCATAACAAAATGACCATCTGCATTACTACCGGCAACATTTTTGAAAAGGAGCTGCTACTTATGTTGCCCAGTTTTTCCTTCTGCAAAGCAGCCACCTTCCTCAATGCAAGGCACTCCCATCACTGGCCCCCGAACCGCCCTCCTACCCTTTCTCCCCCATACCACTGACACTGCAGCCACAGTTTCTTCCACCACAGTAACCCTCCACCCGCACATTACCAAGTAATATATGTGGTACTTACATAAGTCAGCATAAGCTTTTCTGTAGCCGCAACTGCAACAGAAACATAAAAGATTTACATTCAGTGCTTTGCCTACCAATAACACATCCGAACTGTCTGGCATATATCTGTACATTTTTCAGCTCCTTCCACCACATACATGAAACTTCTCTGTCATCTACCTCCACAGAAGGCTGGACTGCACAGTGATAGCAAACTGGCCTAAGACCAATGGGTGTATGGCAACCCCCAGCACACAAAACAAACATTGCACAGATGGCTAATTGGCAAACTTCCCTCCCAGGGAAACAGCACTGTTCAGCTGCACTGGGGGGGCGTTTTGTCCGCAACCTGGACAAGTGTGTTCCTGGCCACCCCAATACCTCCCCAGAGCACCCACTTCCTTCACAACAGAACACTTCAGGCCCTGTTCACCCCCACCCCAATAGCAATGTGCCCTCCACCCACTATCAAATGTTGGAATAAGCAAAATTTCATACGTACATAACAAGGGAGAAGCTTGAACTGCTCAAGACCTATAAAGGGAAGAACAAAACATATATTATCTGTGTCAGCCCACCCACATACCAGACCACCCATATTGGCCCCACTGTAGCATTGGCCTGTACGTTTTGGGCACCCCGGCGCCAGACTGGCACACCAATGTGCCCCTCTACGCAAAGGCAGGTATAGTAAACGAAGAACCCAATTCAAAATGGCAGGCTGCCCTTTTGTGAGGGCGGAGGGGCCCCCTACACCGCTGTGGAATTTTCTAACGTGAGGGGGGTTGCACCTCTCCACCACCACCCCAATTTGAGGGGCGGCCCATCTCATGTAGCCCTCCCAAGGGGCAGATAAGGGGGAAGGCTGTCCTGCACTCCTCCCTGGGCTCAGGCGTCCGTTCCTAGGAGCAGATATCTGGTCCCAGGGAGGGCTGCATGACATGGCACCCACTCCATTGTGGGCAGGGGGGGGGTTAACGCCCCATTCAGCTTTCCCAACCCTTTGGGGTGCTCCACCGCCCCCCCTAAAAAACCTTCCAACAATTTCACTGTTTTCCTTTGGTAACCCAACTCCCCT